>NC_079492.1:73851670-75251670 GCF_020520425.1 Spinacia oleracea | reverse complement strand
CGTGTTAGGTTATGATACATATAAATCTTATATATTTCATGCGGAAAAACCATAAAGCCATGAATCCAAATTAATTGCCACATAACAATTAGCATAATTTAGGATGCATACTCTTTGTAGCGTGCCCTCCCTAGCTGCTCCGAAGCGAACAAGAACAAGTTTAGGACTCCAAGTGTCGTCCCTCCGTAGATAGTCCACAGCACGTTCGGATCCGCCTTAGATTTAATTAACTAGAATTCCACCTAAGGTATTATGTTTTATTCGAATATTTGAAGCAATATTAACGTTAGTTTTAATCCTTAAAACTATGTGAATACTTGAAATTATGCATATATAAATTGTGAATGCCATCACATATTTATATAGTAGGAATAATGGAATTAGAAGTCTACTAGGTTTCAAGTAATCTAATTCTATTAGAATTAGACTTTAATTAAAACTAGTAACTTTAGGAAATTAATCTTTTATTCTAATCCTAATTGCTTAAGGATTTGATGCATGCACGGACTTCAACACACACACGCGCACGGCCCACAAGGGGCGCAGGCCATGCGCGCGCGCGGAGAAGCCCACACGCTGCTCGCAGCCCATGGCTTACTCGCAGCCCATGGGCGCGCTGGGCCTGGCCTTGCGTGCCTTTGGCTGCAGCTGCGTTTTGCCTTGCGCGCTGGGCTTGCTAGGCGTGGGCCTGGCTTCGTGTTGGGCCTTGCGTCTAGCAAGCTCCTCCGATGTTTATTTCGTACGACGCGCTTCCGATTAATTTTCTGATTCCGGAATTCATTTCCGATTCGAACAATATTTAATATTTCCGATTCCGGAATTAATTTCCGTTTCGAACAAATATTTAATATTTCCGATTTTGGAATTATTTTCCGATTCCGATAATATTTCCGATTCTGACAATATTTCCGTTTCCGGCAATATTTCCGATTCCGGCAATATTTCCATTTCCGATAATATTTTCCGATACGTACCATGTTTCCGTTTCCGGCAACATCTACAACTTGGATAATTTTTATATTTCCGATACGATCAATATTTCCGTTTCCGGCAATATCATCGTTTTCGGAGTATTCATAATTTTCCTTTGACGATTTCAGCTCGCACTAGAACCGAGATCCGTCGATTCCGATTATCCATAAATGGAGTATTTATTTCCTTTAAATACTTGATCCGTTCACGTACTATTTGTGTGACCCTACGGGTTCAGTCAAGAGTAAGCTGTGGATTGATATTATTAATTCCACTTGAACTGAAGCGGCCTCTAGCTAGGCATACAGTTCACTTGATCTCACTGAATTATTAACTTGTATAATTAATACTGAACCGCATTTATGAGCATTAAATGCATACTTGGACCAAGGGCATTATTTCCTTCAGTCTCCCACTTGTCCTTAGGGACAAGTGTGCATTTCCTAATTCCTTTGTCCCTTGATGCTTGCTCTTGAACATAAGGTAAGAGTTGTCATCCTTATTATGTCCAGAGGTGTTTCTCGATTTCAGAGTTCAACTGATCAAATTAACAGATAATCATAGCCTATGATTCATCTGAGCACGACCATGCATTTTACAGTTTCTAGCTCTCCGAGTGGCCTTGTACAACTTTCAGCATCTCATCCTGATTTATGGGAGGACAATCCCAATCTTGCGATCTTGAGATTAGACTTCGTTTGATAGGTGATTACCCAAGCGTTGCCTTTATAGCCTCCTTTTACGGTGCGACGGTTGAAAACGTCAAAGTAACCAGTTTTCAAACAAGTAATCTCAAATCACACAGGTATTGAGGATTAGTGTCTAATAATTTTAATGAAATTTACTTATGACAGATTTTGATCTCTTACAGTAAAGTTTCATAGGTCTGTCCGATACTAGTCTTCCCAAAGTAAGTATCTATGCAAATGATTACGACATTGCCAAGTCCACATAGTTCAAGAAACAGAACTACTAGTCATCTTGCATTCTAGTCGTTTAACGTTTTCTATGCGTCCATCTTTATAGAAAACTCCGACCAGGGACCATTTTCAACTTTTGACATTCAAGTTCACTTGATAGACATTTCTTAGTCACAGGACTGGTCCTGACAGTCTATCTTGAATATATCGTCAATTTGAAGGGACTCATCATTTAATAAACCACAAATTAAATGGAAAAATGAATTCTATTAATTAATGTGAATGGTTAACCAATAACGGTTTACAAAGTATTAAACTCTAAAACTTTAAAACATTAAATAAGGACATCAAAGCCATTCTCCTATATGTTTGATTCCCATAGCTGCAATGTGCGAGTTGTGCTTCGCCTGCGGCAGAGGTTTAGTTAATGGATCTGAGATGTTGTCGTCAGTTCCAATCTTGCTTATCTTGAATTCTTTTTTTTCAACGAACTCTCGTAGAAGGTGAAATCTACGAAGTACATGCTTGACTCTCTGGTGGTGTCTAGGCTCCTTTGCCTGTGAAATAGCTCCGTTATTATCACAATATAGAGCTATTGGTCCTTTAATGGAGGGGACTACACCAAGTTCACCTATGAACTTCCTTAGCCAAATATCTTCCTTTGCTTCTTCATGTGCAGCAATGTACTCCACTTCAGTTGTAGAATCCGCAATGGTGCTTTGCTTAGCACTTTTCCAGCTTACCGCACCTCCGTTAAGGCAGAAGACAAACCCAAACTGTGATTTGAAATCATCTTTATCGGTTTGGAAACTTGCGTCCGTATAGCCATTAATAATTAATTCATCATCTCCACCATAGACCAGGAAATCATCTTTGTACCTTTTCAGGTACTTCAGAATATTCTTGGCAGCAGTCCAATGTGCCTCTCCTGGGTCTGACTAGGATCTGCTCGTAGCACTGAGTCCGTACGAAACATCCGGGCGTGTAAATATCATAGCATACATTATTGAACCAATCAATGATGCATATGGAATCCCACTGATTCGTCTACGCTCATCCAGTGTTTTTGGGCACTGAGTCTTGCTCAGAGTCATTCCATAAGACATGGGTAGGTAGCCTCGCTTGGAGTCTGCCATATTGGCACCTAATTGATATAAGTGCTTTGACTGAGTCCAATCATCTTCTTAGATCTATCTCTGTAAATCTTGATGCCAAGTATGTATTGTGCTTCTCCTAGATCCTTCATCGAAAAACATTTCCCAAGACAAATCTTGATAGAGTTCAACATAGGAATGTCATTTCCGATAAGTAATATGTCGTCGACATATAATACTAGAAAAGCAATTTTTCTCCCACTGACCTTCTTGTATACACAAGATTCGTCTGCGTTCTTGATGAAACCAAAGTCACTGACTGCTTCATCAAAATGTATATTCCAGCTCCTTGATGCTTGCTTCAATCCGTAGATTGATTTCATAAGCTTGCATACCTTTTTAGCATTCTTTGGATCCCCAAAACCCTCAGGCTGTGTCATAAACACAGTTTCTGTTAAAACGCCATTTAAGAAAGCGGTTTTGACATCCATCTGCCATATTTCGTAATTGTAATATGCAGCGATTGCTAACATTATCCGAATAGACTTTAGCATTGCAACTGGTGAAAAGCTTTCATCGTAATCCACACCGTGGACTTGCCTGGAACCTTTTGCGACCAATCTCGCTTTGAAAACTTCTAGTTTTCCATCCTTGTCCTTTTTCACTTTGAAAACCCATTTGCTTCCTATGGCTTGGTAGCCATCTGGCAAATCGACCAAATCCCAAACTTGGTTTTCAGACATGGAGTCTAATTCAGATTGCATGGATTCTTGCCATTGCTTGGAGCTAGTGCTCGTCATAGCTTGTTTGTAAGTCCCAGGTTCATCACTTTTAAGTAATATAACCTCATAGCTCTCGTTCGTCAAAATACCTAAGTACCTTTCCAGTTGAGACCTATATCTCTGCGATCTACGCGGGGTTACATTTCTAGATGGTCCTTGATTCTCACCAGATTCTTCTAAATATCTCTGAGTTTCATCCTGCATATCATCTTGAGCATTCTCTAGAGTTTGTTGTTCGACTCGAATTTCTTCGAGGTCTACTTTTCTCCCACTAGTCATTTTGGAAATGTGATCTCTTTCCAAAAAGATACCATCTCGAGCAACAAACACCTTGTTTTCAGATGTATTTTAGAAGTAATACCCCTTTGTTTCTTTTGGGTAGCCCACAAGGATACATTTGTGAGATTTTGGTTGAAGTTTGTCTGAAATTAATCGTTTGACGTATACTTCACAACCCCAAATCTTAAGAAAAGACACATTTGGAGGATTTCCAAACCATAACTGATATGGAGTCTTTTCGACAGCTTTAGACGGAGCTCTATTTATAGTGAGTGCAGCTGTATTTAGTGCATGTCCCCAAAATTCTATTCCAAGTTCGACCTGACCCATCGTTGATCTAACCATGTCTAGCAAGGTTCTATTCCTCCGTTCTGACACACCGTTCCATTGAGGTGTTCCGGGAGGAGTCAATTCTGATAGAATTCCACATTCTTTCAGATGGTCATCAAATTTATAGATCAGATATTCACCGCCTCTATCAGACCGCAGTGCCTTAATCTTCTTGCCTAATTGATTCTCTACTTCACTCTGAAATTCCTTGAATTTGTCAAAGGATTCAGACTTATGCTTCATTAGGTAGACATAACCATATCTACTGAAGTCATTAGTGAAAGTGATAAAGTAGCTGAAACCACCTCTAGCATTTGTACTCATTGGTCCACATACATCTGTATGGATTAAACCCAATAGTTCAGTTGCTCTTTCTCCAACTTTAGAGAAATTTTGCTTTGTCATTTTGCCAAGTAAACATGATTCGCACTTACCATAATCCCCTAAGTCAAATGGTTCTAGAATTCCTTCCTTTTGAAGTCTTTCTATGCGTTTGAAGTTAATATGGCCCAATCGACAATGCCACAGATAGGTGGGATCTGAATCATCCTTTTTGTCCTTTTTGGTAATTATGTTATAAACTTGTTTGTCGTGATCTAATAAATAAAGTCCATTGACTAATCTAGCAGATCCATAAAACATCTCTTTAAAATAAAATGAGCAACTATTGTCTTTTATTAAAAAGGAAAATCCCTTAGCATCTAAGCAAGAAACATAAATGATGTTTTTAGTAAGACTTGGACATGGAAACATTCTTCAAATTCCAAAACTACCCCAGAGGGCAACGACAAATAATAAGTTCCTACAGCTAATGCAGCAATCCGTGCTCCATTTCCCACTCGTATGTCGACTTCACCCTTGCTTAGCCTTCTACTTCTTCTTATTCCCTGCGAATAGGAACATAAGTGTGAGCCACAACCTGTATCTAATACCCAAGAAGTTGAATTAGCAAGTATACAATCTATAACGAAAATACCTGAAGATGGAACAACTTTTCCGTTCTTCTGATCTTCCTTAAGCTTCAAGCAATCTCTCTTCCAATGCCCCTTCTTTTTGCAGTAGAAGCATTCAGATTCAGAAGTGGGTTGGCTCACCTTCTTCTTTTCAGACTTGGTGCCGCTAGATTGATTAGTCGGGCTGGCCTTCTTGCCACCTTTCTTAGCATTCCTCTTCTTTCCAGAATTCTTGAACTTGCCCCCACGCACCATAAGCACATCTGGCTTATCACTTTTGAGCTTCTTTGCAGCGGTCTTCAGCATACCGTGAAGCTCAGTGAGCGTTTTATCCAGACTATTCATACTGTAGTTCAGCTTGAACTGATCATACCCGCTATGATGGGAATGGAGGATGCTGTCTACAGCCAGTTCCTAAGAGAATTGTTGATCCAGCCGACTCATATTCTCAATGAGTCCAATCATTTTGAGAACATGTGGACTTACGGGCTCGCCATTCTTAAGCTTAGTCTCAAGAATTTGCCTATGAGTCTCGAATCTTTCGACTCGAGCCAGATCTTGGAACATGTTCTTTAACTCACTGATGATCGTGAAAGCATCTGAGTTGATGAACTATTTCTGTAGATCTGCACTCATGGTTGCAAGCATTAAACATTTTACATCCTTGTTGGCATCAATCCAATGATTGAGGGTTGCCTGAGTGACCCCGTCGCCTACGGCTTCGGGCATCGCCTCTTCCAGGACATACTCCTTTTCTTCCTGCATAAGAACTATTTGAAAGTTCCTTTGCCAATCAAGGAAGTTTTTCCCGCTCAGCTTCTCCTTTTCGAGAATTGATCGGATGGTGAATGAATTGTTGTTTGCCATAGTAAAAACTGCAATTGAAAAAGAATAAACAAATAAATAAGCATTCACAGTTTCTCTTAATAAACTTAAATTCTAGCATACATGCATAATTTATCATTTATTAAGCATTTTATTCAAGTTATGTGTTCCGGCAGGTGTGAATAAAATGATTCCAAGATCCTTAAATTATTGAAGAATTAAGCACATTTTGTATTTAGACTTAATTCTAAAATATTTTAGGTAGGCAAAGTGTTAGAATCCAACCTTCCTTTACTTGTATTTCTCCTTTCTATTGCTTTCTAGGATCTTTCTAATAGTTTTCTAGGCTTTAGGAAGAATTATTATGTTACTGTAATTCCAGTGTTCACTGGGCAGATTTAGCTAATTCAAAATAAACCTCTATGAGGGGTATGAACCAATACCTCTCATCAGAAGTTGCCTTTGCTTAATTCATGTGTTGTTGCTAGCCTTTATAGATATTGTGCTGTCGCATGCTTTTAAGCTTTCCAAGACCCATCAAAATCCCTTGCAAAACAGATACACTCCCGTCGTCGGTCCCGCTTGTGCCTGCTGTGCGCACACAAGCGCCTCGATCGACCCTCGACTCTCGCTCTTGTCGCCAATAGGCAAGAGTGCCCATTCTAAAGCAGACGTCCGCTCGTGCCCCAAGCCTTGATATTCACTTTCCGCACAAGGCTTGCGCCCTTGCCGCCCCATAGGCAAGAGCGCGCCGCACGGATCCGGTGTCAAAACACTCGGACCGTGACAGTTGGTATCAGAGCCAGGTTCAAACCCAGGCATCGAGAGACCCAAGCAAGCAATTTGAGATGGAAACGATCGAAGAAAGACTAGCCTGGCTTGAAGGCAAGTCTGAGAGCTGGACCCGACTCGAGGAAATTGTGATTGGCCAAGCCAAAGAGATAGAAAGACTCGAGGGTGCGGTCGATGAGCTCATGCAAGAGAAAGAAGCGCTTCAGGAACAACTCAACTTTGTCCAGAAGCAAGCTGAAGATGCCCAAGATAAATGCGCGACACTGATGCGCGCTGCAAGGACCGACTCGAATGGAGGTGGTGCGATGAAGATCAAACCTCCAAAGCCTCGAGACTATAGTGGGGCTAGAGACTCAAAGGAAGTTGATAACTTCCTCTTCGACATGGAGCAGTATTTCAGAATTTGTCAACTGAGTGACAATCTAAAGGTGGATACCGCGACCATGCACTTGTCGGATGATGCGAAGCTGTGGTGGCGCACCAAGCACGCCGACATCGAAGAAGGGAAAGTAAAGATAGACACCTGGGAAGAGTTCAAGAAGGAACTCAAAGATCAATTCTATCCCGAGAACACCGAGTTTGTTGCAAGAATGAAGCTACAGGAGATCCGCCACAAGGGCTCCATACGCGACTATGCGAAGGAATACTCGGCCTGCATGTTGGACATCCGAGACATGAATGAGAAAGATCGGTTGTTCAACTTTGTTCACGGGCTGCAAGAATGGGCGCAGCGTGAAGTATTGAGGGCGAAAGTGGACACGCTTTCGGCCGCTATGACTGCTGCAGAGCGATTGATGGACTACTCCGCGGGAAGGGGTCATCGCTCGGAAGAAGGAACAAGGGGGACGCCTACAAGCTCGGAGGGCCCGACTCCAAGCTCACCCAAGAGTGCGAGAAGTGACTCAAGGGTGTCGTCCAGCTCAGTCGGGGGATTCAAGAAAGGAAATGGGGGAGGAGATTCACAGAAATCCTGGTCATCACCTTCCGTATCAACAAAGGAATCCAAGATCAGCACGCCCTCGGGAAACATCAGTAGACTCAACTGCTTGCTATGTCGAGGCCCACACAAATGGTGGGAGTGCAAACACAAAGGGGAGATCGACAACCTACAGAGGAAGTTGTCGGCCATGTCCGTGGAGGAAACCCCAAAAGAGACAGAAGAAGAAGCATGCCATGAGGACGAAGAACCCCGCAGGATGAGTTCCGTCTATATGATGTATGCAATGGGGAAAGAGGGCCCGAAGACAAGAGAGGAACCCACAAACATGATGTACGTGGACCTCGTGGTAAATGGGAGGAATGCTCGAGCCATGGTAGACACCGGCGCCTCTCATAACTTTGTGACCGAAGCAGAAGCCCGAAGATTGGGGTTAGTGCTCAAGAAAGGAGGCGGTAGCATGAAATCCGTCAACTCTAAAGCCAAGCCGATCCTCGGTGTGGCAGAACAGGTGGAAGCAAAGTTGGGAGACTGGGAAGGAAAAATGAACTTCACTGCCGTCAACATGGACGACTTCAACCTTGTGCTTGGATTGGAGTTCCTCCGCACCAGCAAAGCAGTTGTAATGCCTCACTTGAATTCTTTGCTTGTAGCAGGTGGACAAACTTGTCTAGTTCGAAGTACAAGTACTCCCACAAAGACAAAAGAGAAGGGCCGATACCTTTCGGCAATGCGAGTGATGGAGCCACTCAGAAAGGCGACATCTCAGATACCCCCTCGCATCAGAAACAAGAGACAAGATGCAAGCTCAAGCCAAGCCGCTCCGAGCCAGAAACCAAAAACAAGGAAGACTTGGATTCACAAGACTCACCAGCCTATCAAGACACAACAAGATTCAAGAAGACTCCAGCAACCGCCATCAACCACCGGCGCAGAGAGGACTACAGAGTTTAGAATAGGAGCTTTTTCTTTCATCTTTTGTAACTCTTGTAAGTCGACGAGGGCGTCGACAGCTTAAGTGGGGGAGGATGTTAGAATCCAACCTTCCTTTACTTGTATTTCTCCTTTCTATTGCTTTCTAGGATCTTTCTAATAGTTTTCTAGGCTTTAGGAAGAATTATTATGTTACTGTAATTCCAGTGTTCACTGGGCAGATTTAGCTAATTCAAAATAAACCTCTATGAGGGGTATGAACCAATACCTCTCATCAGAAGTTGCCTTTGCTTAATTCATGTGTTGTTGCTAGCCTTTATAGATATTGTGCTGTCGCATGCTTTTAAGCTTTCCAAGACCCATCAAAATCCCTTGCAAAACAGATACACTCCCGTCGTCGGTCCCGCTTGTGCCTGCTGTGCGCACACAAGCGCCTCGATCGACCCTCGACTCTCGCTCTTGTCGCCAATAGGCAAGAGTGCCCATTCTAAAGCAGACGTCCGCTCGTGCCCCAAGCCTTGATATTCACTTTCCGCACAAGGCTTGCGCCCTTGCCGCCCCATAGGCAAGAGCGCGCCGCACGGATCCGGTGTCAAAACACTCGGACCGTGACACAAAGCCTTTGCTAATAGTCTAGAAACTACTCTTGGTTAATAGGTACGTCTAAGAACTTATTAGGTAAACCTATTTTATTTGCCACGACATAAAAGGACTCCTTACTTATATCGTTGAGTGTCACCAAAACTATCATGTACTCACAATTATTTGTGTACCTTACCCCTTTAGGATCAATATGTAACACCTCGCTTAGGCAGAAAACTATTACTAAGATTGATGTAAAGGTTATCCAAGTAAGTGTTATTTTGGCATGGCACCTTTTAACTCAATTTTTTTTAAAGTTTGGAACTTAAGGCTCTTACTATGTTGGTTAGATTTTAAGTGAACTAAAATCCGTAATCATGCAACATAATCAAGCCACAATCTCATGCATAATTAAGACATATTTAAAGAAATAAATAACTTAAAGCATGCATAAGATATAATTGTGATCTAGTATGGCCCGACTTCATCTTGAAGCTTCAACTTCAAACTCCGTCTTGAAAATTGATTGGAAACTCCGTATTGAATTTCATTATAGGATGCGCCATTTTCTTCAAATAGGATAAACTATAATTGAAACTAATTACAACTATTTGATGGTACGCAGACCATATTTAAATTAAAAACTTTGGTGCATTAGACCAATTTTACATTCAAATTAATGGTACGCATACCATATTTTCTATCCTATTTGGGCCATACTAGTCACTTTCCATAACCTGCAAAGCCGTACATTTACAATATACCATTCACCCATTCATTTATCAATGAATGGCCCACATAGCTGGTTAGTAGAACATATTATGCATCACATAAATATTTGCATCAATTAATCAAGGGTTCCAAAAATCTACCAATTATTCAATCCTTATTAATTCTAATCAAGTTGTTTTAACCTTAAAGGAATGTAGACCGAATCAAGAGTTTATGACTAAAACCACTTGAACCTAGAAATTTACATGCTTTACTAATTTTAAACATAAAATTGTATTTCCTAGTCTAACCGGAAACATACAAATTTAATTAAAATTTAAAGCTCATATAAGTTATTATTTGAATCCTTTAATTTATTTTCAGTTTATTAAATTAATTAATTTAAATTTAATCAAGGTTTTAATTTTAGTAGAATAATTAGTATAAATAAAATTTATAATAATTAAATTATTCAAAATTAAATTCCGAGAAAAAATTAAATTACGAATTTAAAAATTGATTAAAATCGTTTTTCCAACTGAAAATCAAAATTAAATTAAAGCTTATCAATCTGGTCAAGACGAGGCCATGGGCTTGCGCCCATGCCCCGTCGAGTCCACGAGGCAGCATCGCCCCACTCGAGTGATCGGACAGCAAGGCACGAGCAGCCACGCGTAGACGCAGCAAGCCGAGCCACGCCTACGCGCAGCAGCAGCTCGCTCGCTGTGGGCGAGGCATCCCTCGCTGGGCGAGGCAGCGCTCGATGGTGCGGGGCAGCGCTCGCTGGTCGAGCCAGCTCTCGCTCCCCCGCGCGCGCGCCTCTGCTTGCTTGCCTTGCTTCTTCGCCCCACCAGCCCACTCGTCGCATCACTCGACGCAAGGCAGGGCTACTGCCTTGTGCTCGTGTGCCACATGCTTGCTCGCTGCATTTGTACAGCATGGGTGACGAACTCCCTTGCTCGTCGTCGCATGCCCGCACTATACAACACCCCATAAGGGTTACACTTAGCGTCCATTGGTTTGTGCGTGCAAGATTCGGGAGCGGATTTTATAAAAATCAAAACTTAATAATTTAAATTTATCGACGAATTAATAAATCATATTAATTTCATAAATTTAGGGCGAAAAATCGAAACTTTATTATTCAAATTAATTTCCGATCTAGTTTATTTTCATGGATTCAAATCTAGGTCATAAAATTTTAAAATTTACCAAATTTTAAAAAAAATTATGGTGGTTTTTAATCATGGAATCCTAATTAAATTGTCAATTAATTATGAAAATCAAATCAAATTCTAAATTATTCGAATTTCAACAAATTAATTACAATTACAAATTAGGTTGTATAATTAACAAGATTAGGCATTAAATTTGTTAAATATATACAGTAGGTCAATCATAGATTCAAGATTTACAAACAAGGATCGCAAATATTTAATTTAATATCTTAAAAATTACAAATTTTGCGTTCGAAAAACTAAAACCTCCAAAAAGTCATAGTTAGGCTTCGAATTTGGGAATTTTGGGTTCGGCATCAAATCTTTGATTTTAGTCAAAATTTTAAAACGCTGTTTACATGCGAAATTCACTATAACATTATACCATTAGTGACTAAACTGCCGAAAATTCTGCGAACATATAATTAAATAATCGCACGAATTTGCAATTAATTACAAAAAACGAAATTGATCACCCCTTTAATTCATTGCAAATTTATAAAATTTAACCATGTTAACTATAATTTATTATGGAATTAATTAGAGGTTCGTAATACCACTGTTAGGTTATGATACGTATAAAGCATATATATTTCATGCGGAAAAACCATAAAGCCAGGAATCCAAATTAATTGCCACATAACAATTAGCATAATTTAGGATGCATACATTTGTAGCGTGACCTCCCTAGCTGCTCCCGAACCGAACAAGAACAAGTTTAGGACTCCAAGTGTAGTCCCTCCGTAGATAGTCCACAGCACATTTGGATCCGCCTTAGATTTAATTAACTAGAATTAAACCTAAGGTTTTCAGTTATTCGAATATAATTTGTGGAAAATTATTAGCTTTAGTTTTAACCTTAAAACTTATATGAATACTTGAATTGGGTGATTATAAATTGTGAATGCCATCGCCTATTTATAGGGTTGGATTATTGGAACTAGAAGCCTACTAGGTTTCAATTAATCTAATCCTATTAGAATTAGACATTAATTAAAACTAATAAGTTAATGTTTAATTCAACAACTAACTCTAGTAACTTTAGGAAATTAATCTTTAATCTAATCCTAATCGCTTAGGGATTCGATGCATGCACGAACTCAACGCACACACGCACGCACAGCCCACGAGGGGCGTAGGGCATGCGCGTGCGGAGAGGGCTCGACCCAGCAGCGCTACAGCCCACGAGTGGGCGTGCCAGCCTGCTGGCCTCGCTGGGCCTGGCCTTGCGCTTTGCTTGGCTGGGCCTTGCGATTGCTGGCGGGCTGCCTTGCTGCCTTTGCGCGCATGGGATTGCTAGGTGCAGGCCTGGCTTCGTGCTGGGCCTTGCGTCTAGCAAGCTCGTCCGATGTTTATTTCGTACGGCGCGCTTCCGATTAATTTTCCGATTCCGGAATTCATTTCCGATTAGAACAATATTTATATTTCCGATTCCGGAATTAATTTCCGTTTGGAACAAATATTTAATGTTTCCGATTCCGGAAATATTTTCCGATTCCAATAATATTTCCGATCCCGACAATATTTCGGTTTCTGACAATATTTCTGATTCCGGCAATATCATCGTTTCCGGAGTATTCATAATTTGCCTTTGACGATTTCAGCTCCCAGTGGAACCGAGATCCGTCGATTCCGAATATTCATAAATGGAGTATTTAATTCACTTAAATACTTGATCCGTTCACGTACTATATGTGTGACCCTACGGGTTCAGTCAAGAATAAGCTGTGGATTAATATTATTAATTCTACTTGAACTAAAGCGGCCTCTAGCTAGGCATACAGTTCACTTGATCTCACTGAATTATTAACTTGTATAATTAATTAATACTGAACCGCATTTATTAGACTTATCATTGAATGCATACTTGGACCAAGGGCATTATTTCCTTCAGTACGTACCTAGAATACCCAAGTTCGGGGGCCACTGTGCGAATCCCGACTCACTAGAAATCAATTCCTATAAACACAAAGGAGAAACTTAATTATTAATCATGTTTACTAAATTTCCAGCAACTATTTAAGAAACTAAAACCCTTGGTTTAATTAGAAATTAATCGTTATTCGTCAATTTAATAGTCTCAAATAGTCAACTCAAGTCCTAGCATAAAAACATTGACTCTTTAGCTTTAAAATCATTAAAATCAACTCTTTAAAGCTTAATAACAAATCTGAAAATTTAAGTTGATTCCCATAATTTAAATCGTCATGAAATTATGTGATTAAATCGCATGAACAATCGGAATTGAAATCCTACTAATAGATCATTAATAAAACCATGTTTTGACCTTGAAAATTGACACTTTAATTAACCTTTAAATCTGAAAATTATAATTCTTTTGAATAAAAAACCAAGCTCATCAATTCGAACACGAAATATTAAAACACGTTGTTCATAACTGCTCCCGGCAATTTAAATAATCCAAATAATTAAATAACATCAATTAAATAAATAAAACAATTTAAAACTGAAAAATTGAAAGGTTTGAAAGTATACAATTTGATTATCAACAATCAACAACACACACACACACGCAACAATTGATGTGTTGCGTGTGTGGGCAGCAACGATGAGGCAACAACACACGAGCATGGCACCCGCATGAGCAGCGCGCAACACAGCATCAGCACATCGCTGCGTGTGGGCGAGTGGGCGAGGGGCGCTGGGCGCTGGGTGTTGGGTGAGAGGGAGAGGGGCGCGAGGTGCGCGGTACAGCAGCAGCAGCGAGCAGCGACGAATGCTCGGCTGCGGGCTGCGAAGGCGAGGGAGAGCAGCGACGAGGGAGTGTGGGTATGCGCGTGAGGCGCGGCTGGCACACGAGCACGAGCTTGTGCCTTGTGGCTGAAGCAAAGGGCGGACGAAAGAGGAGAGAGAGGAGGAGAGAGAAAATTCAGAAATTAAGTGGGGATTTAATGAAGTGAAGGGGGTATTTATAGGTTCGCATCCCTTCATGGGCAAGGTTTTAGGTTTTAAGGTTGGGCTTGCTTACGGGCTTGTTTAAATTTAATTCCTTGCAAGCCTTGTTGGGTTTGATCATGAAATAACTGGGCTTTGATTAAATTAAATTCGTTTTCAAAATACGACCCAACAAATCCCGATTAAATAAATTCGTTGAATTTATTTAATAAAATACGGATTTCTTAAATAATTATTAATTAAATTAATTAAAATAAAAACACATTTAATTCTCATTAACTGTAATTAAATTTATAAAAATTCCTATAAATATATAATAAAATATATTTATAAATTACGAAAAATACGAGGTATTACAGTCTACCCTCCTTAAAAGAACTTTCGTCCCAAAACTTGGGCACGGAAATCACAATTTAAAATCTAGACTTGAGACTTTATGAGACTTTAGTGCGTTTCTTTGTAGAATGTTTTAGTTGTTGTACTCTTTAAGTAATTCAACATGACAATAAACAGTGAAACTTCACTGAAACAACAAATTAGGAATACCGTAAGGGGAAAATTAGGTAAATAAGGTAATTAAAAAGCGCACAATTCTACCGCACTCTACCCCACTTAAAGAAAACGAGTTACGGCCCCGTAACTCAACTAACCTCTGGATATTTATTTCTCATTTCTTCCTCGGCTTCCCAGGTGGCTTCCTCAGATTCTTGGTTAGACCATAACACTTTCATAATATTAACATCCTTAGTCTGTGTACTACGCACTTTGCTATCAAGGATTTCGACAAGTCTTTCCTCAAATGTCAAACTTTGGTCTAACTCGATGGTCTCCGGTTGCAGTACATGCGACTTGTCCGGGACGTACTTTCTCAACTGAGATACATTAAACACATTGTGCACTCTATGCAAGTCCATGGGTAAGGCTAATATATATGCTACCTTCCCTATCCTTTCTAGGATCTCATATGGGCCTATATATTTTGGGCTTAGCTTTCCTTTATTCCCAAATCTCATTACACCCTTCATTGGTGAAACCTTAAGCAACACTTTGTCGCCTATTTGGAACTCTTTATCCCTACACTTTAAGTCTACATAGCTCTTTTGGCGATCTTGCGCGGCTTGGATTTTGGATTGAATAGTCCTAATAATTCATTGTGTCCTCTATCATTTGGGGACCTAGTACAATGGTTTCACTAATGTCACTCCAACATAAGGGGCTTCTGCATTTCCGCCCATACAAGGCTTCGAATGGTGTCATTCCAATATTGGCATGATAGCTATTATTGTAGGAAAACTTAATTAGATCTAGGCTATCTTCTCATCCACCTTTAAAATCAATCACACAAGCTCTTAGCATATCCTCTAAGGTTTGGATAGTCCTTTTGGTATGTCCATCTGTGGCTGGATGGAACGATGTACTCATTTTCAATGTTGTACCAAAGTTCTTCTGCACACTCTTCCAGAAATTCGAAAGGAACCTAGAATCCCTATCTGATACGATATCCTTAGGAACTCCATGTAATCTCACTACATGTTTGATGTAAACTTTGGCAAGTTCTTCCATTTTCTAGGTTTCTTTCATTGGTATGAACACTGCCGACTTAGTCAACCTATCTACTACTACCCAAATGGTGTCATCTCCACTTTTCAACTTGGGTAAACAAGTGACAAAGTCCATTGAGATACAGTCCCACTTCCAACTCGGAATTTCTAAAGGTTGGACCTTTCCCTGAGGTCTTTTATGCTCAATCTTAACCTTCTAACAAGTCAAGCATCTTGCCACGAATTCAACCACTTCATTCTTCATTCTTGGCCACCAATAGACCTTTTTAAGATCCTTATACAGCTTATCACCTCCTGGGTGAACAGAATATGGTGTATTGTGACCTTCTCTCATCAACTTTTCTTTCAGTTCACTACACTTTTGAGGAAAGCACTATCGTCCTTTGTACCTCAAACTTCCATCATTGTGGATCTTAAAGTCCATCTCCTTTCCTTGCGAAATCTTTTCCTTAATCCGCTCTAACTTAACATCTCCACTCCGATTCTCCCTGATTTCATCAAATACCGACGGCTGGATGGTTAAGCATTCATCATTCCCTCAAGACATTCACCACTGACTATTTCTAGATTCAATCACTGCATGTCCTTACACAGCTCGTTAGCAACTACTAACGCATTCACACTATGACTTAATTTCCTGCTCAAGGCATCTGCAACTACATTTGCTTTTCCTTCATGGTATTGAATGTCCAGATCATAATCCTTGATTAATTCCAACTACCTTCGTTGGCGCATATTCAAATCCTTCTGGGTGAAAATGTATTTCAAACTCTTATGATCCGTGAATATCCTACATTTCACACCATACAGATAGTGTCTCCATATCTTCAATGCAAACACTATGGCGGCTAGCTCTAATTCATGGGTAGGGTAATTGGATTCATATAGTTTCAACTGTCTTGATGCATACGCAATCACCTTTCCTTTCTGCATCAATACACACCCTAAGCCATTCTTAGAGGCATCACTGTACACATCATAGGTACCACTCTCATCTAGTAAGGTTAACACCGGCGTGGTTGTTAATCGCCTCTTCAACGCTTGGAATGCCTCTAATACCACAACCTAGATCTATCTCTGTAAATCTTGATGCCAAGTATGTATTGTGCTTCTCCTAGATCCTTCATCGAAAAACATTGAAGGAAATAATGCCCTTGGTCCAAGTATGCATTCTATGTTAAGTCTAATAAATGCGGTTCAGTATTAATTAACAAGTTAATAATTCAGTGAGATCAAGTGAGCTGAATGCCTAGCTAGAGGCCGCTTTAGTTCAAGTGGAATTAATGATATTAATCCACAGCTTACTCTTGACTGAACCCGTAGGGTCACACAAATAGTACGTAAACGGATCAAGTATTTAATAGCATTAAATACTCCATCTATGAATATTCGGAACCGACGGATCTTGGTTTCAGTGGGAGCTAAGATCGTCACAGGCAAGAAATGAATACTCCGGAAACGATGATATTGCCGGAAACGGAAATATGGATCGTATCGGAAATATAAATATTATCCAAGTCGTAGATGTTGCCGGAAACGGAAACATGGTACGTGTCGGAAAATATTATCGGAAATGGAAATATTGCCAGAATCGGAAATATTACCGGAAACGGAAATATTGTCAGAATCGGAAATATTACCGGAATCGGAAAATAATTCCGGAAACGGAAATATTAAATATTTGTTCGAAACGGAAATTAATTCCGGAATCGGAAATATTAAATATTGTTCGTATCGGAAATGAATTCCGGAATCGGAAAATTTAATCGGAAGCGCATCGTACGAATAAGCATCGGACGAGGCCTGCCGGACGAGGCCCAGCACGAAGCCAGGCCATCGCCCAGCAAGCCAAGCGCGCCGCACAAACAGCCATGCCAGGCCCAGCGCAAGGCCAGGCCCAGCAGGCTGCGCGCAGCGCGCAGCACGCACAGCGCGCAGCGCGCAGCGCGCGCGGGCGCTGAGTGGGCTGCTGCTCGCGCGCACGCATGGGGCCATCGTGGCTGCCTTGCGTGTGTGTGCAAGTGTTTGTGTTCGTGCACGTTTCCTAAAACATGCAGAGTTCGATTAATGATTAAATTCCTAATTCTATTTGATAAATTAATTAAGTTAGAGTTCTTGTAGGATTCTAGGTTTAATTAATTTGTATCTGAATAGGATTTCGATTCCCTTTCCATACCGCTATAAATATGAGGCTAGGGCTCACAATTTATAACACAAGTTTCAAAGTATTCAAAGTGAGTTTTTGAGAGAAAAATTCAGTCACACATTTGCCTATAAAGTGCCGAAAATAATAGTACCTTAAGTGCGATTCTAGTTGGTCAATCTTAAGGCGGATCCGGACGTGCTGTGGACTATCTACGGAGGGACGACACTTGGAGTCCTAAAGACTTGTTCTTGTTCGGTTCGGGCGCAGCTAGGGAAGGCACGCAACAAAGAGTATGCATCTAATCTATGCTAAATGATTATGTGTAAATAATATGTTTTCCTGGGTTTATGGTTTTTCCGCATGATTTATGAATTGTCATATGTATCATAACCTAACAAACATTTCCCAAGACAAATCTTGATAGAGTTCAACATAGGAATGTCATTTCCGATAAGTAATATGTCGTCGACATATAATACTAGAAAAGCAATTTTTCTCCCACTGACCTTCTTGTATACACAAGATTCGTCTGCGTTCTTGATGAAACCAAAGTCACTGACTGCTTCATCAAAATGTATATTCCAGCTCCTTGATGCTTGCTTCAATCCGTAGATTGATTTCATAAGCTTGCATACCTTTTTAGCATTCTTTGGATCCCCAAAACCCTCAGGCTGTGTCATAAACACAGTTTCTGTTAAAACGCCATTTAAGAAAGCGGTTTTGACATCCATCTGCCATATTTCGTAATCGTAATATGCAGCGATTGCTAACATTATCCGAATAGACTTTAGCATTGCAACTGGTGAAAAGCTTTCATCGTAATCCACACCGTGGACTTGCCTGGAACCTTTTGCGACCAATCTCGCTTTGAAAACTTCTAGTTTTCCATCCTTGTCCTTTTTCACTTTGAAAACCCATTTGCTTCCTATGGCTTGGTAGCCATCTGGCAAATCGACCAAATCCCAAACTTGGTTTTCAGACATGGAGTCTAATTCAGATTGCATGGATTCTTGCCATTGCTTGGAGCTAGTGCTCGTCATAGCTTGTTTGTAAGTCCCAGGTTCATCACTTTTAAGTAATATAACCTCATAGCTCTCGT
This sequence comes from Spinacia oleracea, assembly GCF_020520425.1. Taxonomy (NCBI): domain Eukaryota; kingdom Viridiplantae; phylum Streptophyta; class Magnoliopsida; order Caryophyllales; family Amaranthaceae; genus Spinacia; species Spinacia oleracea. The sequence continues at coordinate 75,232,620 of NC_079492.1, read as the reverse complement.
TCGTCAAAATACCTAAGTACCTTTCCAGTTGAGACCTATATCTCTGCGATCTACGCGGGGTTACATTTCTAGATGGTCCTTGATTCTCACCAGATTCTTCTAAATATCTCTGAGTTTCATCCTGCATATCATCTTGAGCATTCTCTAGAGTTTGTTGTTCGACTCGAATTTCTTCGAGGTCTACTTTTCTCCCACTAGTCATTTTGGAAATGTGATCTCTTTCCAAAAAGATACCATCTCGAGCAACAAACACCTTGTTTTCAGATGTATTTTAGAAGTAATACCACTTTGTTTCCTTTGGGTAGCCCACAAGGATACATTTGTTAGATTTTGGTTGAAGTTTGTCTGAAATTAATCGTTTGACGTATACTTCACAACCCCAAATCTTAAGAAAAGACACATTTGGAGGATTTCCAAACCATAACTGATATGGAGTCTTTTCGACAGCTTTAGACGGAGCTCTATTTATAGTGAGTGCAGCTGTATTTAGTGCATGTCCCCAAAATTCTATTCCAAGTTCGACCTGACCCATCGTTGATCTAACCATGTCTAGCAAGGTTCTATTCCTCCGTTCTGACACACCGTTCCATTGAGGTGTTCCGGGAGGAGTCAATTCTGATAGAATTCCACATTCTTTCAGATGGTCATCAAATTTATAGATCAGATATTCACCGCCTCTATCAGACCGCAGTGCCTTAATCTTCTTGCCTAATTGATTCTCTACTTCACTCTGAAATTCCTTGAATTTGTCAAAGGATTCAGACTTATGCTTCATTAGGTAGACATAACCATATCTACTGAAGTCATTAGTGAAAGTGATAAAGTAGCTGAAACCACCTCTAGCATTTGTACTCATTGGTCCACATACATCTGTATGGATTAAACCCAATAGTTCAGTTGCTCTTTCTCCAACTTTAGAGAAATTTTGCTTTGTCATTTTGCCAAGTAAACATGATTCGCACTTACCATAATCCCCTAAGTCAAATGGTTCTAGAATTCCTTCCTTTTGAAGTCTTTCTATGCGTTTGAAGTTAATATGGCCCAATCGACAATGCCACAGATAGGTGGGATCTGAATCATCCTTTTTGTCCTTTTTGGTAATTATGTTATAAACTTGTTTGTCGTGATCTAATAAATAAAGTCCATTGACTAATCTAGCAGATCCATAAAACATCTCTTTAAAATAAAATGAGCAACTATTGTCTTTTATTAAAAAGGAAAATCCCTTAGCATCTAAGCAAGAAACATAAATGATGTTTTTAGTAAGACTTGGACATGGAAACATTCTTCAAATTCCAAAACTACCCCAGAGGGCAACGACAAAAAATAAGTTCCTACAGCTAATGCAGCAATCCGTGCTCCATTTCCCACTCGTATGTCGACTTCACCCTTGCTTAGCCTTCTACTTCTTCTTATTCCCTGCGAATAGGAACATAAGTGTGAGCCACAACCTGTATCTAATACCCAAGAAGTTGAATTAGCAAGTATACAATCTATAACGAAAATACCTGAAGATGGAACAACTTTTCCGTTCTTCTGATCTTCCTTAAGCTTCAAGCAATCTCTCTTCCAATGCCCCTTCTTTTTGCAGTAGAAGCATTCAGATTCAGAAGTGGGTTGGCTCACCTTCTTCTTTTCAGACTTGGTGCCGCTAGATTGATTAGTCGGGCTGGCCTTCTTGCCACCTTTCTTAGCATTCCTCTTCTTTCCAGAATTCTTGAACTTGCCCCCACGCACCATAAGCACATTTGGCTTATCACTTTTGAGCTTCTTTGCAGCGGTCTTCAGCATACCGTGAAGCTCAGTGAGAGTTTTATCCAGACTATTCATACTGTAGTTCAGCTTGAACTGATCATACCCGCTATGATGGGAATGGAGGATGCTGTCTACAGCCAGTTCCTAAGAGAATTGTTGATCCAGCCGACTCATATTCTCAATGAGTCCAATCATTTTGAGAACATGTGGACTTACGGGCTCGCCATTCTTAAGCTTAGTCTCAAGAATTTGCCTATGAGTCTCGAATCTTTCGACTCGAGCCAGATCTTGGAACATGTTCTTTAACTCACTGATGATCGTGAAAGCATCTGAGTTGATGAACTATTTCTGTAGATCTGCACTCATGGTTGCAAGCATTAAACATTTTACATCCTTGTTGGCATCAATCCAATGATTGAGGGTTGCCCGAGTGACCCCGTCGCCTACGGCTTCGGGCATCGCCTCTTCCAGGACATACTCCTTTTCTTCCTGCATAAGAACTATTTGAAAGTTCCTTTGCCAATCAAGGAAGTTTTTCCCGCTCAGCTTCTCCTTTTCGAGAATTGATCGGATGGTGAATGAATTGTTGTTTGCCATAGTAAAAACTGCAATTGAAAAAGAATAAACAAATAAATAAGCATTCACAGTTTCTCTTAATAAACTTAAATTCTAGCATACATGCATAATTTATCATTTATTAAGCATTTTATTCAAGTTATGTGTTCCGGCAGGTGTGAATAAAATGATTCCAAGATCCTTAAATTATTGAAGAATTAAGCACATTTTGTATTTAGACTTAATTCTAAAATATTTTAGGTAGGCAAAGCTTTTGCTAATAGTCTAGAAACTACTCTTGGTTAATAGGTACGTCTAAGAACTTATTAGGTAAACCTATTTTATTTGCCACGACATAAAAGGACTCCTTACTTATATCGTTGAGTGTCACCAAAACTATCATGTACTCACAATTATTTGTGTACCTTACCCCTTTAGGATCAATATGTAACACCTCGCTTAGGCAGAAAACTATTACTAAGATTGATGTAAAGGTTATCCAAGTAAGTGTTATTTTGGCATGGCACCTTTTAACTCATTTTTTTTTAAAGTTTGGAACTTAAGGCTCTTACTATGTTGGTTAGATTTTAAGTGAACTAAAATCCGTAATCATGCAACATAATCAAGCCACAATCTCATGCATAATTAAGACATATTTAAAGAAATAAATAACTTAAAGCATGCATAAGATATAATTGTGATCTAGTATGGCCCGACTTCATCTTGAAGCTTCAACTTCAAACTCCGTCTTGAAAATTGATTGGAAACTCCGTATTGAATTTCACTATAGGATGCGCCATTTTCTTCAAATAGGATAAACTATAATTGAAACTAATTACAACTATTTGATGGTACGCAGACCATATTTAAATTAAAAACTTTGGTGCATTAGACCAATTTTACATTCAAATTAATGGTACGCATACCATATTTTCTATCCTATTTGGGCCATAACGGGCACTTTCCATAACCTGCAAAGCCGTACATTTACAATATACCATTCACCCATTCATTTATCAATGAATGGCCCACATAGCTGGTTAGTAGAACATATTATGCATCACATAAATATTTGCATCAATTAATCAAGGGTTCCAAAAATCTACCAATTATTCAATCCTTATTAATTCTAATCAAGTTGTTTTAACCTTAAAGGAATGTAGACCGAATCAAGAGTTTATGACTAAAACCACTTGAACCTAGAAATTTACATGCTTTACTAATTTTAAACATAAAATTGTATTTCCTAGTCTAACCGGAAACATACAAATTTAATTAAAATTTAAAGCTCATATAAGTTATTATTTGAATCCTTTAATTTATTTTCAGTTTATTAAATTAATTAATTTAAATTAAATCAAGGTTTTAATTTTAGTAGAATAATTAGTATAAATAAAATTTATAATAATTAAATTATTCAAAATTAAATTCCGAGAAAAAATTAAATTACGAATTTAAAAATTGATTAAAATCGTTTTTCCAACTGAAAATCAAATTTAAATTAAAGCTTATCAATCTGGTCAAGACGAGGCCATGGGCTTGCGCCCATGCCCCGTCGAGTCCACGAGGCAGCATCGCCCCACTCGAGTGATCGGACAGCAAGGCACGAGCAGCCACGCGTAGACGCAGCAAGCCGAGCCACGCCTACGCGCAGCAGCAGCTCGCTCGCTGTGGGCGAGGCATCCCTCGCTGGGCGAGGCAGCGCTCGATGGTGCGGGGCAGCGCTCGCTGGTCGAGCCAGCTCTCGCTCCCCCGCGCGCGCGCCTCTGCTTGCTTGCCTTGCTTCTTCGCCCCACCAGCCCACTCGTCGCATCACTCGACGCAAGGCAGGGCTACTGCCTTATGCTCGTGTGCCACATGCTTGCTCGCTGCATTTGTACAGCATGGGTGACGAACTCCCTTGCTCGTCGTCGCATGCCCGCACTATACAACACCCCATAAGGGTTACACTTAGCGTCCATTGCTTTGTGCGTGCAAGATTCGGGAGCGGATTTTATAAAAATCAAAACTTAATAATTTAAATTTATCGACGAATTAATAAATCATATTAATTTCATAAATTTAGGGCGAAAAATCGAAACTTTATTATTCAAATTAATTTCCGATCTAGTTTATTTTCATGGATTCAAATCTAGGTCATAAAATTTTAAAATTTACCAAATTTTAAAAAAAATTATGGTGGTTTTTAATCATGGAATCCTAATTAAATTGTCAATTAATTATGAAAATCAAATCAAATTCTAAATTATTCGAATTTCAACAAATTAATTACAATTACAATTTAGGTTGTATAATTAACAAGATTAGGCATTAAATTTGTTAAATATATACAGTAGGTCAATCATAGATTCAAGATTTACAAACAAGGATCGCAAATATTTAATTTAATATCTTAAAAATTACAAATTTTGCGTTCGAAAAACTAAAACCTCCGAAAAGTCATAGTTAGGCTTCGAATTTGGGAATTTTGGGTTCGGCATCAAATCTTTGATTTTAGTCAAAATTTTAAAACGCTGTTTACATGCGAAATTCACTATAACATTATACCATTAGTGACTAAACTGCCGAAAATTCTGCGAACATATAATTAAATAATCGCACGAATTTGCAATTAATTACAAAAAACGAAATTGATCACCCCTTTAATTCATTGCAAATTTATAAAATTTAACCATGTTAACTATAATTTATTATGGAATTAATTAGAGGTTCGTAATACCACTGTTAGGTTATGATACGTATAAAGCATATATATTTCATGCGGAAAAACCATAAAGCCAGGAATCCAAATTAATTGCCACATAACAATTAGCATAATTTAGGATGCATACATTTGTAGCGTGACCTCCCTAGCTGCTCCCGAACCGAACAAGAACAAGTTTAGGACTCCAAGTGTAGTCCCTCCGTAGATAGTCCACAGCACATTTGGATCCGCCTTAGATTTAATTAACTAGAATTAAACCTAAGGTTTTCAGTTATTCGAATATAATTTGTGGAAAATTATTAGCTTTAGTTTTAACCTTAAAACTTATATGAATACTTGAATTGGGTGATTATAAATTGTGAATGCCATCGCCTATTTATAGGGTTGGATTATTGGAACTAGAAACCTACTAGGTTTCAATTAATCTAATCCTATTAGAATTAGACATTAATTAAAACTAATAAGTTAATGTTTAATTCAACAACTAACTCTAGTAACTTTAGGAAATTAATCTTTAATCTAATCCTAATCGCTTAGGGATTCGATGCATGCACGAACTCAACGCACACACGCACGCACAGCCCACGAGGGGCGTAGGGCATGCGCGTGCGGAGAGGGCTCGACCCAGCAGCGCTACAGCCCACGAGTGGGCGTGCCAGCCTGCTGGCCTCGCTGGGCCTGGCCTTGCGCTTTGCTTGGATGGGCCTTGCGATTGCTGGCGGGCTGCCTTGCTGCCTTTGCGCGCATGGGATTGCTAGGTGCAGGCCTGGCTTCGTGCTGGACCTTGCGTCTAGCAAGCTCGTCCGATGTTTATTTCGTACGGCGCGCTTCCGATTAATTTTCCGATTCCGGAATTCATTTCCGATTAGAACAATATTTATATTTCCGATTCCGGAATTAATTTCCGTTTGGAACAAATATTTAATGTTTCCGATTCCGGAAATATTTTCCGATTCCAATAATATTTCCGATCCCGACAATATTTCGGTTTCTGACAATATTTCTGATTCCGGCAATATCATCGTTTCCGGAGTATTCATAATTTGCCTTTGACGATTTCAGCTCCCAGTGGAACCGAGATCCGTCGATTCCGAATATTCATAAATGGAGTATTTAATTCACTTAAATACTTGATCCGTTCACGTACTATATGTGTGACCCTACGGGTTCAGTCAAGAATAAGCTGTGGATTAATATTATTAATTCTACTTGAACTGAAGCGGCCTCTAGCTAGGCATACAGTTCACTTGATCTCACTGAATTATTAACTTGTATAATTAATTAATACTGAACCGCATTTATTAGACTTATCATTGAATGCATACTTGGACCAAGGGCATTATTTCCTTCAGTACGTACCTAGAATACCCAAGTTCGGGGGCCACTGTGCGAATCCCGACTCACTAGAAATCAATTCCTATAAACACAAAGGAGAAACTTAATTATTAATCATGTTTACTAAATTTCCAGCAACTATTTAAGAAACTAAAACCCTTGGTTTAATTAGAAATTAATCGTTATTCGTCAATTTAATAGTCTCAAATAGTCAACTCAAGTCCTAGCATAAAAACATTGACTCTTTAGCTTTAAAATCATTAAAATCAACTCTTTAAAGCTTAATAACAAATCTGAAAATTTAAGTTGATTCCCATAATTTAAATCGTCATGAAATTATGTGATTAAATCGCATGAACAATCGGAATTGAAATCCTACTAATAGATCATTAATAAAACCATGTTTTGACCTTGAAAATTGACACTTTAATTAACCTTTAAATCTGAAAATTATAATTCTTTTGAATCAAAAACCAAGCTCATCAATTCGAACACGAAATATTAAAACACGTTGTTCATAACTGCTCCCGGCAATTTAAATAATCCAAATAATTAAATAACATCAATTAAATAAATAAAACAATTTAAAACTGAAAAATTGAAAGGTTTGAAAGTATACAATTTGATTATCAACAATCAACAACACACACACACGCAACAATTGATGTGTTGCGTGTGTGGGCAGCAACGATGAGGCAACAACACACGAGCATGGCACCCGCATGAGCAGCGCGCAACACAGCATCAGCACATCGCTGCGTGTGGGCGAGTGGGCGAGGGGCGCTGGGCGCTGGGTGTTGGGTGAGAGGGAGAGGGGCGCGAGGTGCGCGGTACAGCAGCAACAGCGAGCAGCGACGAATGTCGGCTGCGGGCTGCAAAGGCGAGGGAGAGCAGCGACGAGGGAGTGTGGGTATGCGCGTGAGGCGCGGCTGGCACACGAGCACGAGCTTGTGCCTTGTGGCTGAAGCAAAGGGCGGACGAAAGAGGAGAGAGAGGAGGAGAGAGAAAATTCAGAAATTAAGTGGGGATTTAATGAAGTGAAGGGGGTATTTATAGGTTCGCATCCCTTCATGGGCAAGGTTTTAGGTTTTAAGGTTGGGCTTGCTTACGGGCTTGTTTAAATTTAATTCCTTGCAAGCCTTGTTGGGTTTGATCATGAAATAACTGGGCTTTGATTAAATTAAATTCGTTTTCAAAATACGACCCAACAAATCCCCATTAAATAAATTCGTTGAATTTATTTAATAAAATACGGATTTCTTAAATAATTATTAATTAAATTAATTAAAATAAAAACACATTTAATTCTCATTAACTGTAATTAAATTTATAAAAATTCCTATAAATATATAATAAAATATATTTATAAATTACGAAAAATACGAGGTATTACAGTCTACCCTCCTTAAAAGAACTTTCGTCCCAAAACTTGGGCACGGAAATCACAATTTAAAATCTAGACTTGAGACTTTATGAGACTTTAGTGCGTTTCTTTGTAGAATGTTTTAGTTGTTGTAATCTTTAAGTAATTCAACATGACAATAAACAGTGAAACTTCACTGAAACAACAAATTAGGAATGCCGTAAGGGGAAAATTAGGTAAATAAGGTAATTAAAAAGCGCACAATTCTACCGCACTCTACCCCACTTAAAGAAAACGAGTTACGGCCCCGTAACTCAACTAACCTCTGGATATTTATTTCTCATTTCTTCCTCGGCTTCCCAGGTGGCTTCCTCAGATTCTTGGTTAGACCATAACACTTTCATAATATTAACATCCTTAGTCTGTGTACTACGCACTTTGCTATCAAGGATTTCGACAAGTCTTTCCTCAAATGTCAAACTTTGGTCTACCTCGATGGTCTCCGGTTGCAGTACATGCGACTTGTCCGGGACGTACTTTCTCAACTGAGATACATTAAACACATTGTGCACTCTATGCAAGTCCATGGGTAAGGCTAATATATATGCTACCTTCCCTATCCTTTCTAGGATCTCATATGGGCCTATATATTTTGGGCTTAGCTTTCCTTTATTCCCAAATCTCATTACACCCTTCATTGGTGAAACCTTAAGCAACACTTTGTCGCCTATTTGGAACTCTTTATCCCTACACTTTAAGTCTACATAGCTCTTTTGGCGATCTTGCGCGGCTTGGATTTTGGATTGAATAGTCCTAATAATTCATTGTGTCCTCTATCATTTGGGGACCTAGTACAATGGTTTCACTAATGTCACTCCAACATAAGGGGCTTCTGCATTTCCGCCCATACAAGGCTTCGAATGGTGTCATTCCAATATTGGCATGATAGCTATTATTGTAGGAAAACTTAATTAGATCTAGGCTATCTTCTCATCCACCTTTAAAATCAATCACACAAGCTCTTAGCATATCCTCTAAGGTTTGGATAGTCCTTTTGGTATGTCCATCTGTGGCTGGATGGAACGATGTACTCATTTTCAATGTTGTACCAAAGTTCTTCTGCACACTCTTCCAGAAATTCGAAAGGAACCTAGAATCCCTATCTGATACGATATCCTTAGGAACTCCATGTAATCTCACTACATGTTTGATGTAAACTTTGGCAAGTTCTTCCATTTTCTAGGTTTCTTTCATTGGTATGAACACTGCCGACTTAGTCAACCTATCTACTACTACCCAAATGGTGTCATCTCCACTTTTCAACTTGGGTAAACAAGTGACAAAGTCCATTGAGATACAGTCCCACTTCCAACTCGGAATTTCTAAAGGTTGGACCTTTCCCTGAGGTCTTTTATGCTCAATCTTAACCTTCTAACAAGTCAAGCATCTTGCCACGAATTCAGCCACTTCATTCTTCATTCTTGGCCACCAATAGACCTTTTTAAGATCCTTATACAGCTTATCACCTCCTGGGTGAACAGAATATGGTGTATTGTGACCTTCTCTCATCAACTTTTCTTTCAGTTCACTACACTTTTGAGGCAAGCACTATCGTCCTTTGTACCTCAAACTTCCATCATTGTGGATCTTAAAGTCCATCTCCTTTCCTTGCGAAATCTTTTCCTTAATCCGCTCTAACTTAACATCTCCACTCCGATTCTCCCTGATTTCATCAAATACCGACGGCTGGATGGTTAAGCATTCATCATTCCCTCAAGACATTCACCACTGACTATTTCTAGATTCAATCACTGCATGTCCTTACACAGCTCGTTAGCAACTACTAACGCATTCACACTATGACTTAATTTCCTGCTCAAGGCATCTGCAACTACATTTGCTTTTCCTTCATGGTATTGAATGTCCAGATCATAATCCTTGATTAATTCCAACTACCTTCGTTGGCGCATATTCAAATCCTTCTGGGTGAAAATGTATTTCAAACTCTTATGATCCGTGAATATCCTACATTTCACACCATACAGATAGTGTCTCCATTTCTTCAATGCAAACACTATGGCGGCTAGCTCTAATTCATGGGTAGGGTAATTGGATTCATATAGTTTCAACTGTCTTGATGCATACGCAATCACCTTTCCTTTCTGCATCAATACACACCCTAAGCCATTCTTAGAGGCCTCACTGTACACATCATAGGTACCACTCTCATCTAGTAAGGTTAACACCGGCGCGGTTGTTAATCGCCTCTTCAACGCTTGGAATGCCTCTTCACACTGGTCATTCCACTCAAACTTTGGTTCCTTCTTCATCAAGGTTGTCATTGGTTTGACGATTCTAGAAAAGTCTTGCACAAAGCGTCTATAATAACCCGCTAAACCAAGAAAACTCCGAATATCGGTGACACTCTTAGGTGTAGGCCACTCACTAACAACTTTTATCTTTGCAGGGTCCACTACAACTCCTTCCTTAGACACAAAATGTCCTAAGAATGTAACTTTCTCCAGCCAGAATTCACACTTCGAGAATTTGGCGTACAACTGGTTGTCTCTCAAGGTACTCAACATTGACCTTAGGTGTTCCGCATGATTGTCTTCACTCTTGGAGTATACCAGAATATTATCTATGAAAACCACTACAAACTTGTCCAAGAATGCATGGAATACTCGATTCATTAAGTCCATAAAAATTGCAGGGGCATTGGTTAATCCAAAGGGCATAACTGTGAACTCATAATGACCGTATCTAGTCCTAAATGCAGTCTTTGGCATATCGTGCTCTACGATTCTCAACTGATGATAACCTGACCTCAAGTCAATCTTTGAAAACATTCCTTCTCTTTTCAACTAGTCAAACAGATCATCTATCCTAGGAAAAGGATACTTATTCTTGATTGTGACTTTATTGAGCTCCCTGTAGTCTATACAGAGTCTCATACTTCCGTCCTTCTTCTTCACAAACAAGATTGGCGCTCCCCAAGGCGATGCACTTGGTCTAATATAACCTTTCCCTAGTAATTCCTCAAGTTGACCTTTTAACTCACTCAATTCCGCCGGAGCCATCCGGTATGGGGCTTTCGAGATAGGTGCAGTTCCGGGTATTAGGTCTATGGTAATGTAAATGGGTCGATTGGGCGGCATTCCCGAGATCTCCTCTGGAAACACGTCCAAGAACTCATTTACCACTGCAATGTCCTCTGGTTTCTCTTTCATCACGTGTTCTAAGTCTCTTACATTGCATAAGAAGACAGGGTTCCCTTTACTTACTAACTTCACGAGCTCCATTGCTGTGATGATTCCTACACTTCTAGGTTTCCCAAAACAGCGATAGGATACAACCTTTCCTAGACTAGACTTCAAGTGGATCTTCTGCTTCTCACGGTCAATCTTGCCTTTGAACATTGCCAACCAATCCATTCCCAAAATCACATCTAAATCTCCTAACTCAAACTGAATTAGGCTAGACAAGAATATGGTTTTGGCTATGGTTAAAGGTACATTTCTATGGATCTTAATGCATTTCACTATCTCACCGGTTGGTATTACTATGGGTACTTCAATTCTTTCGGGTTCTTTCAACTCCAACTTTTCTAAGATACCCTTTGATATAAACGAATAAGTCGCACCAGAATCAAATAGTACTTTAACTAAAATAGAGTTAATAGAAAAAGTACTAGCTATGACGTCTGACGAGTTTTCAGCTTCTTGCCTAGTGATTACATTCAGCTTTCCCTGGTCAACTCCTTTGTTATAGCCACCTCCATTGGCATTTCCATTGGTATTTCGATTCCCATTTTGCTGATAGTTTCCCCCAGGCTTTCCATTACTCTGGCCATTGTTGCCATTGTTACCATTCTGGTAACCCATTTGGTTTCCACCATTGTTTCCTCCATTCCGGTTCTGGTTATTCCGGTTGTTGTTTTTGCGGTTGCCTTGGTTGGGTTTCCCATTCTTGGCCCAACACTCAAATTCTCTATTGCCTAGTTTCTCACAGAACCTACAGACAACTTGGTTTCCATTACAGTCCCGTCCTAGGTGATTATTATAGCAACGTCTACACTCATAGACTCCCGTTCCATTCCCTGCGGACTGGTTCTTATCCCCATTGTTGTTGTGGAAATTGCTTCTGCTCCCACCATGATTTCCCTTGAACTGGAAATGATTATTTCCCTTGTTTTTCTTAAAGTTCCCTTGATTCTGTTGGCCACCACCTTGGTTTTGTTTACCAACATCTTTCCTCTTTTCACCAGCTCCATTATTCCTTTACTGCAGACCATACAGATGGGAAGCTTTCCCTTATAGGGTGTCAAGAGATGTAAAGGTCTCTCCAGCAAGAATCAATTGCAAATCCATAGTTAATCAACTCTCAAATCTCTGAGCCCTAAGCTCCTCCGTTGCCACCACTTCATGTGCAAACCTTGACATTTCTACGAACTTAGAATAGTATTCAGTTACAGACATCCCCTCCATCCTTAACTCGAAGAACTCTTGGGCTTTCTGCTTTTTCAGATATGGTGGATAAAACTTGATCCTCAAGGAAACTTTGAATGATTCCCATCCAAATCCAGGTGTCGCTCTTAAAGCATTCTCACACCTTTGCCACCACAAATCATCTTCTCCCCTAAGGTAATACACAACACTATTAACCCTAAGGTTTTCTAGGAAATTCACAGCTAGGATAAGCTTATCGAACTCCCTTAGCCAATTCTCAAGTACAGTTTGATCTATTTCCCCTTGATACAAAGGAGGCTTACTCTGGGCCACCTTCTTAAACATTTCACCAGCTGGATCAAGTCCTTGATTATTTCTATTCTGTGCTAAGTTCTGCACTACTTCAGCTAGTTGCCTAAGCACATCGACAATCCCTTGGGTAGTCATGTCCCTTCTCCTGAATAAAACAGATGACTTACTTTAACAACTGGGTTTGGACACTGCCTTGCTAAAGCATTGCACTAATAAGTCACACAATTAGCACAACATGCACGAAAATTTCGGACCCTTAAGGCTAGATTGGCGCCTACTATTGGGCCAATTCCCGCTTTAATCCGTATCACAACGTTTAAGTGGTGAAGAATTGAACCACCTTGCAAGTACAATTTCATTGAAGGAATACATGAAATTCTTTTGCGATAATCGCTCAAAGAGAACGTAAAACTTAGAATTAGAGGTAAAAGAAAGAACTCAAAACTTTTATTACTTCAATGAGAAAATAATACATCCTTTGGATCGTACTTTATTCGGGAAACCAAAAAACGAACTACTAAAACCATAAATAGTAGCTTGCTACTTTATTGCTTTACTAAAATAAGCACTAGCTATTATATTAGAAAAGTCTTTAAATGCTAGATTCATCTTGACGATCGTTTCTCTCCTTGTAGTGCTCTGGGGTAAAGTCTTGATCATTAGGATCGTCAAAGTCAACCAAGTCTTCCTTCGGATCGGATTCATATTCCATATCCTCATTATTCTATTGTAGCTCACTGTTCACCTCACCACTAGTCTTAGGCTCAATTTATGTGTCGCTAGAGATCTCAATAGTAGGTTCAGGAATGATAGGATTAGGGTTTTCAAACTCAACAACATCATCATCACTATCCTCATCCATCTGGGTTTCCGTATCACTACTAAACTGTGTGTTGTGGATACTTGCCAGCATCTTACCATCCTCAAAACTATCTTCCGCCATCTCTAGAATAGTGGTCATAATCTCCATGTCATACCTCCACCTACCATATGGAGTACCATACTCAAAATAATTAAGAAGGCCACTGTCAGTACGCATATCATGAAATTGTTGCTTCAGACTTATATATGGGTTCCTATGGGGAAACCAATGAATAACCATCTCGGCCATGACTTCCTTTTCCCTTAGTTTAGGCAATTTCTTGACCATAGCAAAATAGTTGTAGGCAAACTAAATCTTTGGTACGTAAATGTACGGGGTCTCACAATCTAGCTTTTCTAGGTGTCCTAGGTTAGCAAACTTTGAAAGCAACATCTTAGTCCTGAAAGTATACAACTAAAAGTCTTATTAATGCGTTCCGAAACAAAGAAAGTTCGTGGAGCCATACAATCTCAATGCACACATACATGCTTAATCATGAATTGTGATACAATTAATCACATAAAGCAACATGAACATGATTAACTTAAGGCATAAGCATACAATCAATACTTAACACTTAGCATTTAGTCACATGCATACTCATATTAAATGCATACTCAACCTAAACATACCCTTCTTAATCTACCCTTTCTCACTTGGAAATAGGAATAATTTTCGAAATTAATTAAATAAATAACTTCAAACATACGCGAAATTATAAAATTAAAATAAGTAATCGAATAATTTAATTAATTAATTCGATTATTTTCCGAAAATAAATAAATAAACAAATAATTCGGAAATAAAAATATATTTTAATTTTTTTTTTAAATTCGGTAAATCCGAATTTATTTATTTTTGAAACATTCGAAAAAATCCGAAATTGCAAAACAAATCCGAAAAGAAAAATTTCGGAATTTTGAAAATTTAATAACACTTGATTTGAATTTGATAAATCGATAAATTTTCAAATAACTTAAAATAATTAGTATTTGACTTTTCGAAATATTGAGTACTCAAAATAGCATCTTGACTTTAGGAAAACACTTTTTAAAAATCCTAAAGTTCCGCAAATACCACTTTGTAGTATTACTACTGTTAGGTTATGATACATATGAATAAACATAAATCATGCGGAAAAACCATAAAGCCAGGAAACATATTATTAACACATAATCATTTAGCATAATTCAGATGCATACACTTTGTAGCGTGCCCTCCCTAGCTACGCCCGAACCGAACAAGAACAAGTCTTTAGGACTCCAAGTGTCGTCCCTCCATAGATAGTCCACAGCACGTCCGGATCCGCCTTAAGCTTGACCAACTAGAATCGCCCTTAAGGTAGTATGAAATTCGGCTATTATGGGGCAAGAGAGTGACTGATTTTTCTTGAAAATCTTACCTTTGAATACTTCAATTCTCGATGTAAATATGTGACCCTAGGCACCTATTTATAGAGTTATGGAAAGGGACTTGGAATCCTATTAGGATAGTAATTTATTTAATTAGAATCTTATTAAAACTCTTATTAAACAAATTCTATCTTTATTAGGATTTAGGATTTAATCATAAAACAAATTCCATTAGCTTTAGGATTTGTATTGAAACACAAACGTTGCACGAGCACGAGCATCTCACAAACCCGCGCAAGCCTTGCGGCCCACACAAGCTGGCGCTGCTCGCAGCCCACGAGCATCAGCCCGCGCGCGCGCCATGCCTTGCTGGGCCTGGCCTTGCGCTGGGCCTGGCGTGGCTGGCGTGTGTTTGTTGCGCTTCGGCGTGCTGGGCGATGGCCCGGCTTCGTGCTAGGCCTTCGTCTGGCAGGCCTCGTCCGATGCTAATTCGTACAATACGCTTCCGATTAAATTCTCGATTCCGGAATTCATTTCCTATACGAACAATATTTAATATTTCCGATTCCGGAATTAATTTCCGTTTCTAACAAATATTTAATATTTCCGTTTCCGGAATTATTTTCCGATTTCGATAATATTTCCGATTCTGACAATATTTCCGTTTCCGGCAATATTTCTGATTCCGGCAATATTTCCATTTCCAATAATATTTTCTGATACGTACTATGTTTCCGTTTCCGGCAACATCTACGATTTGGATAATATTTATATTTCAGATACAATCCATATTTCCGTTTCCGGCAATATCATCGTTTCCGGAGTATTCACTTGCTTGCCTTTGACAATCTCAGCTCCCACTGAAACCAAGATCCGTCGATTCCGAATATCCATAGATGGAGTATTTAATGCCATTAAATACTTGATCTGTTTACGTACTATTTGTGTGACCCTACGGGTTCAGTCAAGAGTAAGTTGTGGATTAATATCATTAATTCCACTTGAACTGAAGCGTCCTCTAGCTAGGCATTCAGCTCACTTGATCTCACTGAATTTATTAACTAGTCAATTATTACTGAACCGCATTTATTAGACTTCACATTATATGCATACTTGGACCAAGGGCATTATTTCCTTCAGTCTCCCACTTGTCCTTAGGGACAAGTGTGCATTTCCTAATTCCTTTGTCGCTCGATGCTTGCTCTTGAACATAAGGTAAGAGTTGGCATCCTTATTATGTCCAGAGGTATTTCTCGGTTTAAGAGTTCAACTGATCAAATAAACAGATAATCATAGCCTATGATTCATCCGAGCACGGCCATGCATTTTACAATTTCTAGCTCTCTGAGTGGCCTTGTACAACTTTTAGCATCTCATCCCGATTTATGGGAGGACAGTCCCAATCTTGCGATCTTGAGATTAGACTTCGTTTGATAGGTGATTACCTGAGCGTTGCCTTTATAGCCTCCTTTTACGGTGCGACGGTTGGTCAACGTCAAAGTGATCAGTTCTCAAACAAGTAATCTCAAATCACTCAGGTATTGAGGATTTAGTGTGAGGGGGGTCGAAAAAAGCACGAGGCTAATGCGTGACCTCGTCCCTCGTGGGTGTGACGCTTCTTTTTGTCAAATCAAGTGTAATTGGATTTCCTGTGAGTTTACACCCAATTGACTAGTAATATAGGAGTCGCCATTCAGTTTTTAACGACAATGAGAAAAATCGACAAAACCCGGTTATCGTGACATAAAGGGAGTGCAATTATGTTTGACCACGACGGCCGTAGGTTCCCTTGTGATCCCTGGTGGTGGGGATCGCTCAACGTACACCCGCAGGGTAGAGATTGAGGGTTCGGGGGACTGTAACTACCGAGAGGAGTACTCGCTCTTCGATAACTCCAGAGGCAGGATATCCTTACTAGCTCAGCATAAATAATTGAAGGGACATGCGTTAACTATTAAACTAATCTGAGTTGATTTTAATAATATGCAACATATAGTACTAGTTCTAGGGCGATTATCTGATTTAGATTGTTTTAAGGGACCTAGCATGATAATCCAATTTCCCAAATATATCATATTTATTAAGCGTGATCGAACAATCAGATTTAGTTAGTTTAACAGTTCATAAAAGGGCGAGGAAAGCAATTAAACCATGGAAAAGGGACACATTACGACGCACCCTTGAGAGGTGCGTCACGGTTCTCAGAAAAATAACCACTTTGACTTTGCTATTTCTCCTTTTATTTAACGAATCTCAAATTATGGGACAGGATATGTTCTGTTCGATTTATGGATCGATTGCGACAGAACGCGTGATCAGTTTTGCAGCGCGAGGCTTAGGCTTAGGGGTTTAGAGTCAATACTCAGAATAATAATTGTGTGTTTGTTATCCTTTCACGTCGAACTTAAGGCCCTATTTATAGAAAAGAGTTCGTGGAAAGATAGAATTGCAGAACTCTAATCCACGAGGAATTAGGAAAAAACACGTACCAGGTATTTTCAGCGCCCAGGCCTGGGCGCCGAAGATTTCGGCGCCCAGAGCCAGGCGTTAAAAATAGGATATGGGCTGTCTTTCTTAGTCAGATTCGGATTCCTAGAATCCGGAGTATTTGAGATTTAATTGAGTCTTTTAGTGCGTATTAACCTTGTGACGGGATGCGGCTGGGCCCGTTACGAACTCTAGGCTCGTTAGGATTTTAATTAATACGTGACTCTTACTTTCGAATCATATTAGGAATAGGATTCTCTAGCAATTTCTATCTCATTTAGGATTTATGTTGGAGTGCAGCACCTAATTCTGACTGGCTTCTATCTTTTATGACTTGCCACTTTTAACAACTACCCATTACGGCAATTACTTTTTTTAGCAGGTTTCCATAAATAGCAGGTTTCGGGTGAAATGAAAAGGGGTGATCGAGATTCGTTATTTTATAGGAGATGCGTTGTCAAGTGGAGATTTATGATTTCATCATCGAACCTTCCCTTTCGGGAATGGGGACAAAAGTAGGTGTCTACAGTTAGCCCCCACTTTGACTGAGTCTTGGAGTAAGACGATGGTCAAAGTATTAGACGGAGTGCGTCGCACAAGCCATGGTGGCCTGTTTTGGCTAGGGTCTCACGAGCCCCCGAGTGATAACATTTGACTTAAGGGTCATCACTTGAAGTGTTGACATATCCTTCACGTGTCATTGGGATTTGTCAACGGATAGTATAGAAACTTCCTCACTTTGTCATTGGAAGGATCTAAAGGTGCGCAGAAACTCCCTCACTTTGTCATTGGGAGTAACTACAGATGTTTTCGAAATCAAAGCTTAAAGTGTAATTGGGCCTGGCCAAGCCCAATCACGAGGTAAAAATGTTTTTAAAGGTTCTCATTTTCAGGGTTAGCTAAACGAGAAAACCCCCTTGTTTTTATGGGACGTAAAACGAAGGAAAATCCAGCACATCGCTCTTTTTTGGAAAAAACGGAAAACCAATCCTTTTAATTTTTGGAAAAGGGAAAACCAGAAAAAGTTATCGCTGCAGCATCTAAGGACCTGCGCGGTTAGTGACGCTGACCCCGCCGGCTAAAGATGGCCAGCCTGTCCGCTAAGGGTGGACGAATCTATTTTTGAAATTTGAAAATAAGGACCTACGCGGCTTGTGACGTAGACCCCGCCGGCTAAAGATGGCGAACCTGTCCGCTAAGGGTGGACACCCCGTCCGATAGAGGTGAAGGAATCTCATTCGAAATTTGTTTCGTGTTCATATTTTTTTTTAAAATAAGGACCTACGGGGTTTTGCGCCGTAGACCCCGCCGGCTGAAGATGGCGAGCCTGGTTCATTTTGAATTTTGAAAATTTCATTTTTGGAAAACTGAGGACCCGCGCAGCTAGTGACGCAGACCCCGCCCGCTGAGGGTGGGCGAACCCTGTCCGCTGAGGGTGGACGTCCCTGAATTCGTTTTTCGTTATGGAACTCGCGTGGTTCGTGATCTTTGCCAACTGAGGTGGGCAAGTTTCCTATTTTTTCATCATGATTTCTTTTTTTGAGAATTTTTGTTTATTCTTGCAAGAGAGAATTCTTTCGAGGGATGCTCGAATTTAGTTGTAACCTGAACGTGGGTTGACAACGGGTTCAGACGGACCTTTGTCTTGCGACCGTCTGCTTTCGTGGTTTTGAGCTAGTCTTTATGGCTCGATTTTTGCCACCACTTGGTCTTTGATCAGAGGACCATGTACAAGTGTCCGTGACGACCCTTTTCTGCGGTCGAACCTGTTCTTTTGAGATCATCCAAACATGGGACGCCGTATAGCGCAGTCCGGGAATGCGATTTCGATTGCGCGCTTTTTGTTGGAGTATACTTTCCGCGAGCCCCCAAGCACTTGGGCTTTGTTAGTCATTTTTCGCATACTTCATAACGTCTTTTGATCATGTTTGGGTTCGTGCTCGTATGTGCGAGCGACCTTTCATAGTGGTGTGCTATTTTTGCGAAGTCGTGGGGTGCAACCTCAGTCAGGAAATCGGCAATTTTCGAGTCGAATGGATGCGGCAAGGCCCAATAGAAGTTAGGGTCTTTTTTGAGCCTGGGTTCATTTTCGGCGCCCAGGCCTGGGCGTTGAAATAATTCACGCCCAGGTGGGGCGTTGAAAGTGTTGTTTGGGCTGGTCTTTTGATGACACAGTTGGCCTCTTGTTCATTCGTTTATTTCACTTTGGAAGTTCTATGTATTCTCTTTTCTTTTGTTTTTTTTTGTTTTTTTTTCTTTATTTTAGAACGTGATGATTTTCTCGAGAAGCCGTAGCCGATTGGTGGACTACGGTGCCTGTCGCTTTGGGGCGATTATTTGAAGGAACTGTTGCTCTTAAGGCGTACAGTTATTGCGATAGTTGGGCGAGTCTATATGGCCCGAGGAACATACCTTGAGGCGTAAGACTTTGACCGCTCTTGTTGTTGTATATTTTTCCTTTTGAACGCGTTCGTGAATGTTCGATACTTAGAATGATGATATGTATGTGCGAACAAGCGTTCATAGAATGGTCGTTGTGTGCGGTCCATTAATCAGTTTGCTTGAATCATTTTTTTTTTGAGCAATAACTGATTTTGAATACTTTGCTTAGAAGCTTGATAGGGTTCAGGCCCATTCATGAAGTGGGCTCAAACATCGTACCATTTCGATTGTTCAAACATTTGCTTCGAGATTTTTTTATTTTTCTATGGTTGTTTCTTAGCTTGGAGCCCCCAAGTATGCATGTTGGGATGCTTCCTTTTGGCGTACGATTTTTGTAGGTCCTTTCGAGACAGATGCCCTGGGGTTCCGCTCGTGTAGGTGCGAGCTATCCCTTTCGTGGTAGGTAATATTTTGCTACTTTCAATCCTTAATGTAGAAGTCGTGTGGCTTGCGTTTTGAATTTGGGCGTTAAGTAGTCTTTGCCTCTTTTACACGTGTTCTTGGTCGAGCCCGCATTAGCGCAATATGCCTTATTCTCTTTTTTTTGGACTTGTACCGTGGGATGGTTAAACTTTATGGTGCGACGTAGGCTTGTGTGGCCTAACAATATGTATTAGAACATTTCTCCATGTGTTGGGATATCATTATTATTTTTTGCATTGGAGTATTTTGTCATGCCTCATTCAGGTGTTCGAACAAGTGTAGCACCTTCCGCGTGGGTTTGCACGGCTTATTACTTCGTTCGATGCGAGGATCCATAAGTGTTTTTTTCTTATTTTTATATCTGGGCAAAACTTGGCTAGCAGAAAGATTCAGCGCCCAGGCTAGGGCGTTTAAAGATATAGGCGCCCAGCTCTAGGCGTTGAAAATGATTTCCGGGTATATTTTGACAGTTCTTATCCTTGATTTTTTTTTCTTTCGCTTTTGCTTTGGAACGAGGTAGACTGTGTAACAGGCGCTTGTAGGGCGAGCGTTATGTGCAGTAGTTTGGTCGGAGTTTTGGTGACTCGCGATTTTCAGTTACCCTTGTTAGTGGGGTGACTTTATATATTCTAAGTAGTGCTTTAGAATTTGGGAGGGGTTGTAGCCATTCTAAGGTTCGTTTTACACGATTAAAGCTTAGGATTGTGCCCCTATGACGTGTGTATAGCATTAGCGTCGAGAATTTGCGATGAAATCGTCATTTCGAGCATTTTTAGAGTGTTTTTCTCAAGCCCCCAATTGTAGCTATGGGATTGGCTTGGTGCTATAATGCTTGGCATACGTTTTTATGCATTCATGGTGACATGGATCATGAATAGTTTGAACCAGACTCGTTTAGTGCGAGGTACGTTCGAGTAGTGACCTGCTACTTCTCTTGTAAATGTCGTATTATGCGACATCGCCATGGTCAAGGTAGTAACATGTGGAAGTGTGCCTTGACCAAAAGTTAGGTGCCTTTCTTTACCCATAATCATATTTAGAAATCTTTTTTACTCACTTGCAACATCGCATACTTAGATTAAACCAACAACTCTTTATTATGTTCGAAGAACTCTTTGAAAATTATTTGGAAATTATTTAAAATCCGAATCTTACTGTGTACAGTCCGAGGTGTCCTAAGTAAGTTGACTTATAGAAGGGTTCGTACAGGATTACATGAGTGGATCAAAATACTGTTACGATTTTTGGAATGCTGTCTAAGAATTGGCCTGAAGCCAAGGTGCAGGCGTCAAAATATTACTTTTGCCCGTTTGGCATATACTTTAGGCTTTTAGGGCCATTTTTTCCAGAATTGCGGGAATATAAACCGTTTTCAAATTGACTTAGATTTACTTGGTGTATGTCTGCACAAAAGGTCAAGGTATACTTAGTTCTTTCCCTAGCTCTTTCATTTCAATTTTTAGCCCCTAGTTGCTATTATGTCCTCCCATTAATAATGCTTTTAGATTTCGATTTTAGATGCCCGTGTCATATGTCTGGGTAGGGTGAGCCTTGGTTAAGTGCCAAGTCCTATTGAAAATGCCTGATTTTTTTCAAAGGGGATTCGCGAGCATTTGAGTTACCATGAACGGGTTCCATGAGCTCGAAGGAACGATGGGGCGACGCCATAGAACAATCCTCTTTATTGCAAGCTTACTGCCTTTACTACTTGTTGGCGATTATGACTGTGTCTAGTGGTGAAAGAAGGTCTTTAAGAGAACGACTATGTCTAGTGGTGAAAGAAAGTCTTTAAGTGAGTTAGTTCACTTTAGGGAGGGTCAAGTCGAGTACTTTAGAGGTCATGGACGCTTGCGCTAGCCCCCATTCAATTGAGGCAAAGCGATCTTTTTGAGTCTTGGCTAAGTGCCTAGGAGTGTGAGTGCTCCTTCTGGCAAGGGTACGTGCCCTTATTATTTTTCGATGTGTGCTTATTTTGGCATCTTGATGACTTGGATTCTTCTTCGTGCTTTCAATTTTTCTTTCGACTTGGATTGCAAGTAATTAAATTTCAATAAGGGACTTCTATTTTTATTCTTGTTTTTATATAGGCTTTAATATTTTTGCAAATTGGTTGGACCGAATCATGGATTGCCTACGTATCTGCCTTAAATAGATTTAATTTGGAATCAGGTCTTGCGTAGTTCTTAGCCTAGAAAATGGTTTCTTAGAATGCCGATTTTAAACAAGTACGTTATGAGGTGGAAACATATTATTTGAAACGGTAGAATAAGTGAAGTTTATTATTATTTCAATCTGCTGCCTTGCCGTAAACCAAAAATTTGTTTTATATTTTTTTTTATTGAGTACATGTATTTTTTGGTGGTACGTATATCTGAATATGTGCTGTACCCCCCCAAGTGTTCGTTATTGTTCCGTGTATGTGCGGATAAAATGACGAGCACTTCTGGACAAATTTTAGCAAGCAGAGAGATTCAGCGCCCAGGCTGGGGCGCTAAAGATTTCGGCGCCCAGCTCTGGGCGCTGAAAATGATTTCTGGGCGGATCTTTTTTTGTGCGCTAAATGCTTCTTTTTCTTTTTAGACTAACTTTAGAGGCGCTTTGCAAAGTTTCTTTTTTATTATTTATTATTATTTTTTTTACGTTAAACGTAGAATGTACTTTTCATTTGTTTTTTTTTTATTTGTGACTCAAGACGGTTTGAAAGATGGGTTGAATGAGATAGGGTAATTTGTATAGGTATTGGTCAAGCATAAGGATTACATCTGCTAGGATTCACATTTTACGGCCTCAGGCTAGTGTCACGAGTTTACATCAATCAAGGCCAATGAGTAGCATAGGGACGGCTCAAGGGTATATCAACAGGACGTATCCAAACCAGTTAAATGGTCATTATGCTAATGGTGGTGTAAGAGCAAGTTTGGATTTTGGAAATGATGGGCATGACGCACGTGTCAATGGCCGTGCGTGGTTTGCGGTTGATAATAAGTTAAAAAACAAGAGTTGAGGTAATGGTTTCTTGGGTTATGGCAATGAGAACATGGATGGGTTAAATGAGCTGCACAGGGACCCCAGAGGGAAAGTGTCTAAGAGCATAAGGATTGGAAAGGGTAGACATCGTATAATTTTATGATTTGGATTGGTTGACTCAATTCTTTTCCTTCGTTTACTTGGGTAGATTTCGCACTTTGGGAGGTATGGGATAAGTATTTCATGGCTCTTTTCGCTCTCCCTTTTCTCTTTCTCTTTTTTCTTTTTGCTTGGGATTTCTCCCCAACATAAATCCTTCAATCAATTTTTGTTTGGGCTAAAAGGTAGATGGTTGTGGTCTTTGAGTCACGAGGCGAGACTGAGTGAGCCTCGTTTGGTAGGCCTATAGTGGACCTTTTATTTTAGTGGGTCTAGGGTGGACCTTTAATTTTAGTAGGCCTAGGGTGGACCTTTTAAATTGTCTTACTTTGCAAGCGTATTTAGTCGTTTCTTAACATGTGCAAATAGCGTAGATTCAAAATGTTATTTTTACCTTATTGAAATTTAACGAAAGAATTACATCGAAAACAATTTTTTTTTGCTTCTTTTCAGATTCCAGTTTTCGGGATTTAATTGGAAGTTGTGATTTAGACTCGAACTTTCATTAACTTTTCTGATTATAACCTGTGTATGAATACAAGGAGGTGGCCTAGACTCAAAATAATGACGTGGCGTAAGCCTATAATACTTGACCAAGCAACTCTCAGATTTAGGCTAATTGGACCATAACTTTCGTTGGTTGACACTTTAGATTTTAACCCTTGGGTGTTGATTTGTCATGCGCCATTTTGCTTAATGTTGGCAAGGTAGTTAATTGGGGAGATCGAATTTTTATTTTTGCAAGGCTAGAATCATTAGTGCGGCTTCTCTTTTAGTGTGTATTGCTTTACCCCAATGGTAGCCTTATGGCATGCCGATTTGGGTATTTTCATGGTTTGTCATGTTGCATTCATGGAAAATCTTTTAGTCCGTACTTAGGAGTATTTCAAGGAGCGAGTTGCTTGAGAGGACTATGATGGTCGTGACCTAATGTGATCATACGCCTTAAGGCCATTAATTTTATTTTTTGCCAATGGTATTGACGCCTTAGGTTCACTTTGGGGTTTGTGCGACTGTGGAGGAATGATTTTCAGAATATGACTGTTTCCATTTTGCAAATACTTGAATTAAATAATATGTTCTTTTTATTGGTGAGAGAGAGTATTGAGGCCGTGAATTCTTAGCAAGGGATGACAATTACATATGGGTGCTTAATGATTTAAATGTTAGGAAGGGAGACTCAATATGGTTTAACCTTTTAACTTGCAAAACGACACCAAGCATTAGGACCGATTCTATGGATAAGACAACTAAGACTTAGGATTTAGATTGTACTTTGGCATAGCCTAGTCTAGACTCGGATTTATTTTTTATTCGAACATTATTTTTCCTTGAAGACTCTATTTGAACATTATTTTTTGAATACTTTGCCCGTGTGACATTCATAATTATTAGCATGCTCGGTTTTTGTGCTCGAACATTGTCGCCGTAGGAGGCCTAACAACGACACAAAGAGTTTTTTTTTTTTTATAAGTCGCTTTTAGAATCGAGTGCTTTTTCATACGCCCTCGTAGCAATTTTTTCCACGAAAAGTTTTTTTTTTTGCTACGTATTTTTTTTGCGCGGGCACCGAGGCTGCTGTGCCTGACCAAAAGGCCAAGCAGCAACTTCAGCGCCCAGTGATGGGCGTGAGAAATTTTAGCGCCCAGCCAGGGGCGTTGAAAATGCATCCCTGGCTGGTTCTCGTTTTCAGTTTTCGTCTACTTTTGTTTTTGCGACTTTAACTTTGCGTGCTTGCCTTATAATGTCCTTACGCGTTGCAGCGTTTTGTGGGATTCGTTACAGGCCATCCCGAGCGTCGCTTATTTTTGTGGCGATCGTTCGGGTTTGCGGAACATGTATTTTTGTATAACTCTTTGGCCAATTGGTTTATGAATGTTTGGGCAATTTTTAAGGTCGTTGGTTTTTCTAGGATAGTTTGTCACACACAATCATATATTTCGCTACACATAACTAACATTCCATCATGAGGCAATAATAACATGTCATGTAGTTTATGATAGGCTTCTATGGGTAGTATTTGCGCCTGGCTTGGTACCGCTTCTATCGCAGATCCACCACATGCCCCGGTCGGGGTAGTGCTTTCAACAGACGAATTTCGTCCCAGAAGGCCAACCCGCAAGTGCAAGCCAAGGGGGCATGCAGGCGAGAGGGACCTAGTGGGCGAGCGATTGGGTTTGGGACGGGTGTACTACTAGCGAAAGGGACGAGTGGACAACATTCGAAGCGTATGCACCCCCCGATTGGCGATGGGTATCCTTAGTCCAAACTCCCTGAGGGAGCCAAGATTCATTATGCGGTTCTGCCCGTTCACATTAATATGTTCATTTTCAGGTCGTCCCAACTTGATGGGGAAATAAACGCGGGGTAGGATCGTTTCACCCTTCGGCTATTTTGATTACCTACAAGCACGAGTATTTCCTTCACTATCCCCAGTGGAGTCGCCACTGTGAGGGGGGTCGAAAAAAGCACGAGGCTAATGCGTGACCTCGTCCCTCGTGGGTGTGACGCTTATTTTTGTCAAATCAAGTGTAATTGGATTTCCTGTGAGTTTACACCCAATTGACTAGTAATATAGGAGTCGCCATTCAGTTTTTAACGACAATGAGAAAAACTGACAAAACCCGGTTATCGTGACATAAAGGGAGTGCAATTATGTTTGACCACGACGGCCGTAGGTTCCCTTGTGATCCCTGGTGGTGGGGATCGCTCAACGTACACCCGCATGGTAGAGATTGAGGGTTCGGGGGACTGTAACTACCGAGAGGAGTACTCGCTCTTCGATAACTCCAGAGGCAGGATATCCTTACTAGCTCAGCATAAATAATTGAAGGGACATGCGTTAACTATTAAACTAATCTGAGTTGATTTTAATAATATGCAACATATAGTACTAGTTCGAGCGCGATTATCTGATTTAGATTGTTTTAAGGGACCTAGCATGATAATCCAATTTCCCAAAAATATCATATTTATTAAGCGTGATCGAACAATCAGATTTAGTTAGTTTCACAGTTCATAAAAGGGCGAGGAAAGCAATTAAACCATGGAAAAGGGACACATTACGACGCACCCTTGAGAGGTGCGTCACAGTTCTCAGAAAACTAACCACTTTGACTTTGCTATTTCTCCTTTTATTTAACGAATCTCAAATTATGGGACGGGATACGTTCTGTTCGATTTATGGATCGATTGCGACAGAACGCGTGATCAGTTTTGCAGCGTGAGGCTTAGGCTTAGGGGTTTAGAGTCAATACTCAGAATAATAATTGTGTGTTTGTTGTCCTTTCACGTCGAACTTAAGGCCCTATTTATAGAAAAGAGTTCGTGGAAAGATAGAATTGCAGAACTCTAATCCACGAGGAATTAGGAAAAAACACGTACCAGGTATTTTCAGCGCCCAGGCCTGGGCGCCGAAGATTTCGGCGCCCAGAGCCAGGCATTGAAAATAGGATCTGGGCTGTCTTTCTTAGTCATATTCGGATTCCTAGAATCCGGAGTATTTGAGATTTAATTGAGTCTTTTAGTGCATATTAACCTTGTGACGGGATGCGTCCGGGCCCGTTACGAACTCTAGGCTCGTTAGGATTTTAATTAATACGTGACTCTTACTTTCGAATCATATTAGGAATAGGATTCTCTCGCAATTTCTATCTCATTTAGGATTTATGTTGGAGTGAAACACCTAATTCTGACAGGTTTCTATCTATTATGACTTGCCACTTTTAACAACTACCCATTACGGCAGTTACTATTTTTAGCAGGTTTCCATAAATAGCAGGTTTCATGTGAAATGGAAAGGGGTGATCGAGATTCTTTATTTTATAGGAGATGCGTTGTCAAGTGGAGATTTATGCTTTCATCATCGAACCTTCCCTTTCGGGAATGGGGACAAAAGTAGGTGTCTACATTTAGTGTCTAATAATTTTAATGAAATTTACTTATGACAGATTTTCATCTCTTACAGTAAAGTTTCATAGGTCTGTCCGATACTAGTCTTCCCAAAGTAAGTATCTATGCAAATGATTACGACATTGCCATATCCACATAGTTCAAGAAACAGAACTACTAGTCATCTTGCATTCTAGTCATCTAACGTTTTCTATGCGTCCATCTTTATAGAAAACTCCGACCAGGGACCATTTTCAACTTTTGACATTCAAGTTCACTTGATAGACATTTCTTAGTCACGGGACTGGTCCTGGCAGTCTATCTTGAATATATCGTCAATTTGAAGGGACTCATCATTTAATACTAAACCAAGATTAAATGGAATATGAAAATACATTTCATATATGATAAATGTTCAACCCCAATGTTTTACAACCATGGGCCTCAAACCCATCTTTAAAACTGTTCATGGAATTCAAAGCTATGCTTGATTTCCAGTGCCACAATGGGAGTGTTGTTTCTCACTTGTTGTATTGGTTTAGTTATCATGCTTTTCCAATCTTAATATCCTTTTCATCGAATGTTCTTCGAGATATGATGATAAGATCTTTTGAGTATGTTTATTTTGTGATCTAGTCTTTCTTGCTACATTAGTGGTTCTACGCATTTTGCAATGAAGAACCATTAAGTCAACAGACATGTGATCTTCGCAAGTTCAATGAAGAACTCATTAATATAAACAAATCTGTTTTATTGCTTCTTAGGCAATAAGTACTTTTACTTCAACTGTTTAGGTTGCTAGTGATGCTTTGTTTGGATTTACTTATCCAAGCAGTTCACAGATATGTGGAACACTTTCCAACTGTATCTTTGGAACATAGAAATTAATATTTTAATTTCCCATGCAACAACTCATGGTCTCCAACCCATGTTGTCATTTTCAAAACACGATGCTCTATAGCTCGTCCTTGCCAATGGTTAACTCCAAGGGAATCTTGCTTGATCCTTTGCTAGTGTTTATGCGTGTAGCATCAATATTTAGCATATCTTTATTTCCTAGAATCAAGAACTACTCTTATGTACCTTTTCAAGTACCATAAGTTTTTCTTGATCTCAATCTAGTTGATCTTTTACTTAGATCAATAGAGATTTGTATATGTTCGTCATGCCTAAAGTCATACGAAACATTTTTGGCGATCCTCATATTATATCATACATGATAAATTCTTTTGCAGAATAATTCCCAATTTAATTCTATTCATGTAACTTTAGCTCATCTAGTTTTAGTAGATACTAATTCCAGCTAAATTCTCTGACATATAATATAGGTTAAGAATCTCATCTAGATCCTTTGATGTTTAACTTAGTAAATGCTTATACATAGTTCAAACATTCTTTACTTAGATTTATTCACATGGGTCGAATATCTCCAATGGAGTCTTTCGTGTTTGATTTAGTAAATGCCATTACTTAATCTAAAACAATATTATAAGATCTTTGTAAATAGATCTTAATACCCAGTATGTACTAAGTTTCGCCATGGTCCGTCATTGATGAATAATTTCAAATCTAAGTCATTAGCATTTGAATGTCATTTCACAATAGAGAGATATGTGTGTGATACACATAGGACCAATTAAGTTTTATGTACTCCCACTAAAATTCTTATACATCTATAAGAATCATGTACATTTTTAGTTTAAAAAAAATCCAGCTTTCTCTCTCTTTCCATGGTGTGCGCACGATAAGGTCTTCTGCTATCGTACACCCACCATTGAAAATGGCGAGGAAGAAGAAGAATCAGAAACAAGAAGTTCGTGAGATCAATGAGGAGGCCTCGGCGCTTCTTCATACTGCCTCTTTGCGCCCAATGAACCAGCATCAGTTGAGAAACACCATACCCAGCAATGGAGATGATGCTCGAATGCTGCCGATAATCAGAACGCCATTCCCATCGCATCCTTCTGCTGGACCACCTTCACCACACACTCAAGAAGCTATTGCGGCATACCATGCTGCCATCAACTACTCTCCTTCGCACCAATCGGAAACCAGGGGTATTCACCCCGAGATTGTGGGAGGTATGGAGGAAGTACAGGGGGGTGGGAGATTGGGTGGCTCTGCTCTGGAAAAGGTGAAGGAGATGGTGAGAAACGTTAATGTTGTACTGGGTTTGACAAACGGTACGGAAACCCTCGCAAGCAAAGGGGATCTTGAATCCTCTGAAACAGAGCATGATGGTAACTTTGGAGACCTTGGAGGGGATGGACCTAGACCTCCATTAGAACAACAGCACACCAGTATTGACCCAAAATCACCTTGGGTGAACTTATTTCGAGGGCCTCAACTCACTGGCAAAGGTAAATTCCTCTCCTTTATTGCTCCCACAATTTTGGAAGGTACTCCTGTTGCTATGCTTGACAAGGGATAGAGATGAGGTATTGGTTGCTGGGCTTCACACATTCTTTGGTAGACCTATGATAACTAAACCATGGTCATCAGATTTTAATTTCCAAGAGGAGATTCTCAGGGTAATTCCAGTTTGGGAGAAGTTCCCTAACTTGCCTCTGAGTTGTTGGGGCATGGATTCTCTCAGTAGGATTGGGAGCCTTGTTGGGGTTCCTTTATTTGCTGATGAGTGTACCTCTAAGCAGTTGAGGATTTCTTTTTCTAGACTCTTAATTGAAGTTGATGTTACTAAAAATGTCACCAAGTTTGTTCAGATACAAGACTCTTGTGGTAGAACATTTAATCAGAAAGTGGAGTATGAATGGCTTCCACCTTTTTGTAAGGAATGTAATATAATTGGGCATGATTGTTCAGTTAAAAAGGGTCAAACAAGATATCAACCTGTTACTCATGTTCAACCAGTGCAAAAAAAGGTGACTAAGGTCTGGAAACCAAAGAAGGTGGTGAATGTTGCTGTTCCTGTACCTGCACCTGCTGTTTCTGAAGAGACCAATCCAAGTTTGATTGCTGCTACCCCTTTGCACCAGGCACAGGTGAGTGAGGTTCAAGATGATGGATGGAGAGTAGTGTCCAGGAGAAGGAGAGAGTCTAAAAACTATGATCATCCTTTGGGATTGGCTCAGGTCCCAAAAGTAGTTGATGTAGTGGAGGGATTTTCTATAGAGGAGGAGGGTGAGGATGCAGAGGTTGAGGAAGGAGATAGGTATCCACCATGATTGTTTGCACTTGGAATGTTAGGGGTCTAAATGACCCTAATAAAGTGGTGGAGGTTAGGAGATTACTGGAAACCAATAAGATCAATGTTATTGCTCTTTTAGAAACTAGAGTGAGGGAAAATAAAGCTAGTAAGATTCAGAATAAACTAGGAGTTTGCTGGAAGTGGGAAATGAACTATTCCTATTCTCCTAAGGGTAGAATCTGGATTGGATGGAGGCATAGTGAGGTTACCTTTACTATGGGCTTAAAAACTGACCAAGTTATTCATGGTGAGTTAGCTGCAAAGGATGGGAATTTTACTGCTCAGTTCACTGCTGTGTATGGCTTGCATACAATTGATCATAGGAGGCCACTTTGGACCACCTTCACTCAAATTGGACCAAGTGTGATACACCCTTGGTTTGTCATGGGTGATTTCAATTCAGTGCTGCATGCAGGTGATAGAATCCATGGTAGCCAAGTTTCTGATGCAGAAACAAGAGATTTTGATGCTTGTATTGATGCAACAGGGCTCATAAAGCTCAAGAGTTGTGGAAATTTCTTTTCCTGGAACAATAAAGGGCAAGGTGATTTGAGAATACATTCCAGAATTGATTGGGCCTTTGGGTGTGGTAACTGGCATACTAGTTACCCAGATGTATGTGTGGACTATCTAAACCCAGGTTTATCAGACCATTCCCCTCTTCTTCTGGATTGTAAGGTGGTGAGACAGAGGGGAAGCAGACCATTTAAGTTCTTCAATTACATGGCTGAGCACCCTAAATTCCATCAGATTGTGCAAGAAGGATGGAGATCTGCTGTCTCTGGAACTGCTATGTTTCAAGTGTGGCACAAACTGAAAATCATCAAGCAGGGTCTGAAAACTTTGCATAGAGAAGAATTTGCTAGGCTGGAGGATAGAATTGATGGTATTAGGAGGGAGCTGGATGACACTCAGTCTCAGTTAGCTGCTTCCCCTAGTGATATTGACCTTCAGCTGACTGAAAAAGAGTGCACTGGTAAGCTTAAAAAGTTTCTGAGTATTCATGAAAGAGCTCTCAAACAGAAATCAAGAATCTAGTGGTTGAAAACTGGTGATTCAAATACAAAGTTCTTCTTCACAGCAGTAAAGGAGAGACATGCTAGAAACAGTATTGATGTTCTTTATGATGCTAATGGGAGGAAGCTCACCACTGCTGCAGAGATTAAAGATGAGATCAAAGCTTCCTATCATGGTCTTATTGGTTCTGTTGCAGACACTTTGGAGGGTATTGATGTTACAGTAGTGAGACAGGGCAAACAACTTTCTGCAGCTTCAGCTAAATCTTTAGTTCTTCCTGTCTCAACTGCTGAGATTTATATGGCACTGAAAGGGATTGACAGCAATAAAGCACATGTCTTAGATGGGTTTAACAGTTTCTTTTTCAAAGAAGCTTGGGGCACCATTAAAGATGACATTTATGTGGCTGTTCAGGAATTCTTCTCCACAGGGAAACTACTGAAACAAACAAACAACACTGCTGTTACTCTAATTCCAAAAATCCACAATGCTACAAGTATCAAAGACTTCAGGCCTATTGCATGTTGCTCCATTGTTTACAAGTTAATTTCAAAAATCTTAACTCACAGAATGCAGTCAATAATTGGTGAAGTGGTGAATGATTCACAGGCTGGCTTCATTCCTGGTAGGAA
Organism: Spinacia oleracea; assembly: GCF_020520425.1. Taxonomy (NCBI): domain Eukaryota; kingdom Viridiplantae; phylum Streptophyta; class Magnoliopsida; order Caryophyllales; family Amaranthaceae; genus Spinacia; species Spinacia oleracea. Next base: position 75,200,708 of record NC_079492.1, on the reverse strand, counting down.
TATTGCTGATAATATCCTACTGGCTTCTGAGCTGGTGAAATGTTATTCAAGGAAATACATCTCCCCTAGGTGTATGATAAAGGTTGACCTCAAGAAGGCTTATGACTCTTTGGAATGGCCCTTCCCGAAGTCAATGATGCATGAATTAGGATTCCCTGACATTTTTATTAGGTGGGTTATGGAATGTTTAGGAACTATCTCCTACTCTATTCTTGTCAATGGATTTCCTACCCTTCCTATTCCTGCAAAAAAGGGATTGAGGCAAGGGGATCCAATGTCACCCTATCTCTTTGCCCTGGGTATGGAGTATTTGTCAAGATGTTTGGCTGCCATGAGTTCACAAAAGGAGTTTAACTATCATCCAAGATGTAAGAAATTGAATATCACTCACATGATGTTTGCAGATGATCTACTCATGTTTGCCAGGGCAGATTTGCCTTCTATCACTGCTCTTTTTGGAGCTTTTACCAAGTTTTCAAATGCTTCTGGTCTCAGTGCTAATCTCCATAAGAGTGAAGTCTATACAGCTGGTGTTTCTGATGTTGTTTCTAACCAGATTGCTACCACAATTGGCATTCAGAAAGGTGTTTTCCCCTTTAAATATTTAGGGGTACCCTTGACAACTAGAAAGTTGAGCTTCTCTGATTGCAAACCTCTTATTGAGAGAACAATTGCTAGAATTAAGAGTTGGTCTGCAAGATTCTTGTCCTATGCAGGCAGATTACAGCTGGTCAAGTCAGTTCTGTTTGGAATGCAGCTCTACTGGTGTCAAATATTTGTAATGCCCAAGAAAGTTATGAAGGCAATCCAAAGCATATGCAGGTGCTTTCTGTGGACAGGGTCAGATATTGGCTCAAAAAAGGCTCCAGTTTCTTGGGATCACTTGTGCCTCCCCAAGAGTTGTGGTGGGTGGAATCTAAAGGATTTAACAATATGGAATAAAGCTGCTGTTCTCAAACACTGCTGGGCTTTATCTATGAAACAAGATAGACTATGGGTGAAGTGGATCCACACTTACTATGTGAAGCATATGGATTTTTGGACCATGCCCATCCCACCAGGGCTAACTTGGTCATTAAGAAAGATCTGGCAGTATAGAGATGTTCTAATGCAAGCAGGAGGAGTGACTCAGTTTGTCCATAATGACAAGTTCAAAATCAGTAAAATGTATAAGCATCTTCAGAGTGGTGCTAGTCATGTGCATTGGAAAAGAATCACTTGTAACAGCAAGGCTAGTCCTAAAGGGACCTTCATTACTTGGTTAGCCTTACAAAACAGGCTACCTACTAAAGACAAATTGATCAGTTGGGATATAGACATTAGTGGTGAATGTGAATTTTGTCTGGTACATGAAGAAAAACTGACACACTTGTTCTTTGAGTGTCAATATTCAAAGGAGATTTGGAGTAGAGTTCTTACTCAATTGGGGATACAGAGAACAATTCAGACCTGGGATGATGAGGTTAGATGGGCAGCTGTTCAGAGCAGGAGCACCAAAGAAAGAGCCAAACTGTGTAGTATTTCCTTCATTGAGACTCTCTATGCTGTGTGGATTCAGAGGAATTCTAGTGTGTTTAGTGATCACTATGATCCTATAGAGACAGTTGTAAGTAGAATTCTGTTTTGTGTGGCTTGTAGAATTTAGTTTGTGCCTGTTGGGCTTTGTGTTTAGTCGTAGTGTTCCCAGGTTGTTGGGAACTTAGTGTTGGTATTTGTGATTGGGTGTTCTCCTTACTTTGGTAATATAATCAATTTTATTTGCCAAAAAAAAAATCATGTACATTTTATGAAACTAAAATGCTTATTAGCTTCACTAAAATACAGTTCCAATTCCCAATTGCTTGCTTAAATCTGTACTTAGATTTCATAAGCTAGCTTTCCTTTTCAAGCATTTATTTGGATCCACTAATCCTATGACATGTCACGTACATAGTTTATTCCAACATTTGATTGAGGAATACGTTTTTGTCATCCAATTGCCAATCATTGCTTGATTTGTAGACTTGAGCATTACGATTATGCATGAGGTTTCAACACAATCCACGCCGTGAATTTGCTTGTAACCTTTAGCAACTAATCTAGCTTTGTGTGTGAATACAATTCCATGTTTGATGGTTTTTATCCTTAAAACAGACTTGCAACAAATAGGTGTGAAACTATTCTTGTAAATCAACAAAATTTCAATTTTGTCATCAAAACATTGGTTATGTTTTCTGGCCTTTAACCATCTAAAACATTTGAGTCTATATATGGCCTCTAACCATTTTAGGGAATCTAGGTTTCCTCATAACTTTCTTACGAGCCACAAACTCATTAATCTACATGATAATAGTTTGACTGTAAGTTGTAGGTTTCTTCACTATCTAATAGAAGAATTGCATAGTTTCAGTGATTTGAACTCTATGCCTACTAGGGTATTGAACATCAAACAATAGAATATTAACAGACACTTTGAAAGTCCTTTGAATATTCTTTTCTCCTTGAAGCACTTGTAAAGACTTCTAAGAGATGTCTATTCTTTAAAAGCCACTTCTAAAGTCCTTAAAGAATACGTGTTCGGATTTTCTAAAGAACTTCGAAAAGCCTCCGGAATGTCCGTTTATGTTTGTTGTTCCCCTCGAAGACTTTCGAGGTCTATTTTCTCCCACTTGTCATTTTGGAAATGAATCTCCAAAAGGACATTATTTCGAGCAAACAAACATTATGTTCTCAAAAATTTGTGGTAGAAACAATACCCTTGTGTCTCATTTGAATAAATCACAATGAAACGTATATCTATACTTGGGCCTTAGTTTGTTGAATAACAAACACGAAGCTCCCACTAAGTTTAGGAACTCTTTAGATATATGATGAAAAGATATTCTGAAATTACTTTTCAATAGCTTTGACGAATTTTGGTTTAGTTTGGTGGTAGTTGAGCATTTTGTTTTAGAAATTATAGGAAATGTCTTTATGATCCATCATTGATCGAATCAAGTACTAATCGACTTCGATCATTCCAATTTAGATATGTCATATCTTATGGAGCTAGATTGTGAATTTTACTACACACAATCATTGATGATCATTCTTGACTTAAGTAATCATCAATATGATCTAACCTAGATCTTTATGATTTCTTGCCAAGTGGGATTTATACTTCTGAATCTTTAAACTAGCCAAACAGATTCAAACTTATATCACATTGAGTAAATAAACCAATATTCACTCAAATCCAGGTGACACAATAAAGTCATAAAACCTTCTTTAGCTTTGAACTCTATCGTCTAGGCGTTCTAACAATAGTTCATATCTTTTGTTACTTTCAACAAGTAAGACTAGCTTGTCTTGAATTGATCTAGAAATCAATCAACTTTCAAAAGTCCATCAAAATAGAGCTTATGAATGTTAACTTGTTGATATGGTCTAAGCAACAATGGCAAAGATTAGTGGAACTCAAATCAAGGGTTTGATTTGAACCTAGTAAAGTTTTTATTGTTAAAGAGTTGTTTGTTTTAATCAAGCATATTGACTCATCCCGTAAATGACCATTTCATTCAAATAAACAAACAAACATTGTTTTTGTTCTTCTGAATGTGAGTCTTTCTGTGTTTGAAACAGAAATTTAGGTATGCTGATTGTGGAACAAAATAGCCATTAAGTTCCAGCCTTTGAAAGGACTTAAAACAAACTAGATGACCCTACAACTAATGTAGCATTGCCGTGCTTTATTTCCCACTTGTAGGTCAATATTGTAGCCTAGCTTCCATTGTTTGAGTTATTACCGAAGTAAAAACCTCAAGCGGTATATGATACCAAGGAGGTTTGATTGCTAGGTCACTTCTCTTTAAACATAAACTTATAGGTAGAAAAGGAATCGTAAATTCCTTTCATTTGTTCCTTGTTTTCCTATTTCTTGTACCCTTTCTTATAGTCTTAAGAATTGAATTCTCTAGTGTTGAATTTTATACTTTGTTAGACATGTCCAATGTTATTCCAACAAAGTTCTTACCATTTATGTTGAATATTTTGTTTCAACTAGATGATCTTACCAGAAACTTCTAAAGTTCTCTAAGCATCGATCTATTCGAATGTCTATGGACTAGACTCATTCGAGAATTAAATGGAAAAAAATATTTTAGGTTGTTTAACCATTGGTAAAGCTGAGCGTTTAAACTCAATGCTTTATGATCTCAAAACTACAGTGTATTTTGATTTCACAAGCACCAATTGGTTTTCCATTCGATTTTGATATTCGAAAACAACCATAAAAGTCGCTAAAAGAAACGTACATTTTAAATTTCTCATTTTCTCTCATTTCCGTGAATCGTTCTTGGATTTACTACCAATCGAGGAAATTTACTGTTACCTTCTAAAGGATTTACTGCAGTGCAAGATATTTAATTATAAACAATAATTAAAACATACATTGAAGCATGCAAAGTCTAAACATTTATCATGAGTAATAACTTGAAAATTAAAGCATTCATGCAATTTAAACAAGTTATTAGCATTTTATTCGAATTTATTGTTCCCGCAGGTGTGAATAAAATGATTCCAAGACCCTAAAATCATTGAAGAATTAAGCACATTATGTATTTTGACTCAATTCTAAAATGTTCTAGGTAAGCAAAAGCCTTTTGCTAATAGTCTAGAAACTACTCTTGGTTGATAGGTACGTCTAAGAACTTATTAGGAAAACCTATCGAATTTGCCACGACATAAAAGGACTCCTTACTTATATCGTTGAGTTTCACCAAAACTAACATGTACTCACAATTATTTGTGTACCTTACCCCTTTAGGATCAATAAGTAACACCTCGCTGAGCGTAAAACTATTACTAGATTGATGTAAAGGTTATCCAAGTAAGTGTTATTTTGGCATGGCACCTTTTAACTCAATTTTTAAGTTCGGAACTTAAGGCTCTTACTATGTTGGTTAGCTTTTAAGTGAACTAAAATCCTTAATCATGCAACATAATCAAACTTTCATGCATATTTAAGACATATTTAAAAGCAATAAATAACTTAAAGCATGCATAAGATAAATGTGATCTAGTATGGCCCGACTTCATCTTGAAGCTTCAACTTCAAAGTCCGTCTTGAAAATGGATTGGAAACTCCGTCTTGAATTTCACCGTGGGAGGCGCCATTTTCTTCAAACAGGATAAGCTATAATTAAACTAATTACAACTATTTGATGGTACGCAGACCATATTTGAATTGAAAAACAAATTTGGTGCATTAGACCAATTACATTCAAATTAATGGTACGGAGACAATATTTTCTATCCTATTTGGGCCATACTAGTCACTTCATAACCTGCAAAACAGTACATATACAATATATACCATTCACCCATTCATTATCATGAATGGCCCACATAGACTTTGTTAGTAAAAACAAATTGTATGCATCACATAAATATTTGCAGCAATTAATCAAGGACACCAATAATCTACCAATTATTCAGTCCTTATTAATTCTAATCAAGTTGTTTAACCATAAAGGATTTGTAGACCTAATCAAGAGTTTCTGACTAAAATTGCTCCCACTTAAACCAATAAATTCATATGTTTTACTAGTTTTAAACATAAAAATGTATTTCTAGTCTAACCGGAAACATACAAATTTAATTAAAATTTAAAGCTCATATAAATTTATAATTTAATCCATTTTATTTATTTAATTTTCAGTTGAATTAAATGAATTTAAATTAATTCAAGGTTTAATTTTAGTAAAATAATTAGTATAAATAAAATTTATAATAATTATAATATTCAAAATTAAAATCCGAGAAAACAATTTAATTATCAATTTTAAAATTAATTAAAATTATTTCCGAACTGAAAATCTCAAATTAAAATTCAAAAAGATTCAATAGTAACACGACGAGCACTTGAGCATGCGCCCAAGTCCCATCGTGTGCACGACTCGTCGATGCACAAGGCACACATAGCTCCACGCAACACGCAGCCACAGGCCACACGCACACGCAGCCATCGCTGGCCACGCTGCGCGCAGCCTCTGTGCTGTGTCGCGCCTGCTGCTGCTTTCCCTCGCGAGGCATCGCTCGCTGCACGCGAGCCATCGCTCGCTGCGCGAGCCAGCGCTCGCTGGCGCGAGGCAGTGCGCGCTGTGGCGCAACTCGCTTGCTGCCCACACGCGACTGCTCGCTTTGCCCTGCCCCTCGCCCACGCCCATCCCATAGCACACACGGCCAGCACCTTTGCTTCGCGCTCGTTCCATGCTATGCTGCTCGTTGCAGTCGTACCGTATGGGCGACGAGCTCCCTTGCTCGTCGTCGCGTGACCGCACTATACAACACCCCTTAAGGGTAACACGTAGCTTCCATTGCTTTGTGCGTGCAACATTTATGGGCGTTTTCATAAAAATTTAAAATTTTTAATTTAAAATTAATGACAAATTAATAAATCATATTAATTTCATAATTTTAGGGCGAAAAATTGAAAATTTATTAATCAATTAATTTCCGATTAACATGGATTCAAATATAGGTCATAAAAATTTAAAATTTAACATAAATTAACAATTTTTATGGTGGTTTTTAATCATGGGTACCTAATTAAATTATTAATTAATTATGAAAAACAAATCAATTCTAAATTATTCGAATTTCAACAAATTAATCATAATTACAAATTAGGTTGTATAATTAACAAGTCTAGGCATTCATAATTTTTAAACATATACTGTAGGTCAATCAAAAACTCAAGATTTATCAACAAGAATCGCAAATATTCAATTTAACATCTTAAATTTACAAACTTTTGCGTTCGAAAAACTAAAACCTCCGAAAAGTCATAGTTAGGCTTCGAATTTGGGAATTCTGGGTTCGGCCGAAAAACACTATTTTTGTCAAAATTTTAGAATGCCTTTACATGCGGAATTGACACTAAAATCACTCGATTTGGATGAGTAACGAAGAAACTGCCGAAAAACTGCGTACATATAATTAAATAAACGCAATTTGCAATTAATTACGAAAACTAATCACCCCTTTAATTTCTTGCAAATTTGTAAAATTTAACCATGTTCATGCAATTTAGATTATGAAAATAATAAGAGGCTCGTGATACCACTGTTAGGTTATGATACATATGAATAAACATAAATCATGCGGAAAAACCATAAAGCCAGAAAACATTTTTTTTTGGCAAATAAAAGGGGGAATTTTATTACCAAAGAAGGGAGAATCAGGCAACAGCCTTACAAGCACAAAGCCAAACAGTGTACAGATTACAAGCTAACAGCTTTAATCCAACAATTTAGTACAAAGATCAGAAGTACATCTAGCTGCAACCCTAAACTGAATGTCCTTAAACAATTCAGCAGGAGTTCTGCAATGTTGGTTGTACAGTTTATCATTCCTGTTGAGCCAAATAGAATAAACTGCTTCAGCAAAAAACATCACCAATAGCTTCTGCCTAGCTCCATTCTTCTCACTGCATTTCAATATCCACTCTAATTCATCATGAAAACCAGCAGGAGCCTTATTAAACTGAAGGAGAGTGAGAACCCTTTGCCAGACTTGAGATGTAAATCCACACTCAAAGAAGAGATGCTCAACAGATTCAGAGGCAGTATTGCAGTAAAGACAACTATCACAAGTGACAATTGACCATTTCAGCAACCTGTCAAGGGTAGGGATTCTCTTCCAGATCACCAACCAGAGAATGAATAAACTCTTAGGAGTAGCATGGTTGTTACATGTTACCCTTCTCCATGGAACCTTAGGAAAGCCACCACATAGTTTCTTATACATCAGATTGATGGAAAATTGATCATTCTTCATTACACTATCCCATCCACTCACACTCTCCACCAGAGGCAGACAACCAAAAATCTTTTTCAGAGCCCATGACATGTTGCTAGAGCACTGAAAACTACCAAGAGATCTCCCTTTCATGTAATAGCTATCAACCCATCTCACCCAAAGTTTATCTTTTTTATGAGAAAGTGCCCAGAGGAGCTTACAAACAGCTGCCTTGTTCCACAGTTCCATGTTCTTAATGTTTAAACCACCAGCAGTTTTGGGAAGACATAGAGTTGCCCAAGAAACCAAAGCTTTTTTTGAGCTAGAAGTGCTACCAGTCCACAAGAAGAGCCTGCAGTACCCTTGAATTTCTTTTATAGCTTTTTTAGGAAGGACAAAGATCTGGCACCAGAAGTTTTGTAAACTGAGTAGAATAGTTTTGATCAATTGTAACCTGCCAGCATAGGAAAGAAATCTTGTAGTCCAAGACTTGGCTCTGACAAGAACCTTGTCAATTAAAGGTTTACATTGAATATAGGATAGCTTTGTGGTAGAAAGAGGGACACCCAAGTATCTGAAAGGGAATTCACCCATTGGAATATTAAGACTTGAGAGAATCTGGTTCTGCATTGCACTTGTAATACCACATAAATAGATATTGCTTTTATCCAGATTAGCTTCCAATCCAGAAGCAATAGAAAAATTCTTGAATTTCTGAAACATCATGGAGATAGAGATAGGATCCCCTCTACAGAACATGAGGAGATCATCAGCAAACATCATATGAGTGATGTTCAATCTTTCACACTTGGGGTGAAAATTAAAATTAGGATCAGCCTTGAGCATGTTCATGTTTATTGAGAGATACTCCATACCCATAGCAAATAGGAAAGGAGAGAGAGGGTCTCCCTGTCTAAGACCATTCTTAGCAGCAAAGGGAGGGTATGGTTTTCCATTCAGTTGAACACTGTAGGATACAAAAGTGATGCAAGCAAAAATCCAATCTAGAAACACAGTAGGGAATCCCAGTTCAGTCATAACACACCTAAGAAAACTCCATTCAATGGAGTAATAAGCTTTTTTGAGGTCCACTTTGATCATACATTTAGGGGATAAGTGCTTCCTATTGTAGCCTTTAACAAGTTCAGTAGCCAGCAATATATTGTCAGCAATATGTCTTCCAGGTATGAAACCAGCTTGGCACTCACTAACTACAGAACTCACAACTCTCTGTAATCTAGCAGTAAGAATTTTTGAGATGATCTTGTAAAGAACTGTGCAACAAGCAATTGGTCTGTATTCTTTGATCTTGGTGGGATTAGGGACCTTAGGAACTAGAGTAATAGAAGTGCAATTAATCTGCTTCAGCATTACTTTTTTTTCAAAGAGCTCATGAACTGCAGAATAAATATCATTTTTAATAACTGGCCATGCTTTTTTGAAAAACACAGCATTCAACCCATCAATACCAGGTGCCTTACAATCATCAATACCTTTCAGTGCAAGGTCAATTTCTGCATTAGTAACTGGGCAACACAGATAAGCTCTATCTTCATAATTCAGCTGAGGTCCACTCCTCATAGTGGGAATATCAATCATAGGAAGACTTTGGGCAGCATAACCCAAGAGAGAAGTATAGAACTGAACTATTTCAGTTTGAATATCTGCAGGTCTCACCAGCTTATTATTAGCATCATCAGTAAGTTCATCAATCCTGTTGGTCCTGTGCCTTTCTTTGACTGCAGCAAAGAAATAACTACTGTTTGAGTCACCATCCCTCAACCAATGGAGCCTAGCCTTCTGCTTCAGATCACTTTCTGAGATCTGATCTGAAGTTGGTTTTGAACAATATCTAACTGAGATCTAGCTTGGTCAATTTTGTCCTGGATCCCTTTGAATTCTTGCTGGTGCAGAGATTTGAGCTTTACTTTAACCAATTTGAGTCTTTCCCACACCTTGAACATAGCATACCCATGAACATTCTTTTCCCAGCCTAGTTCCACCATAGTGAGAAAGCTAGGGTGATCAGCAAGATAGTTGAAGAACTTAAATGGTCTTCCACCCCCCTTAAATTCTGGAATACATTTGATAAGAAGGGGGCAATGATCAGAAAGAGAAGCATTGACAGAACAGATAGCACTCTTGTTATGCATCCACTCAGCATTGCCTAAGCATCTGTCTATTCTGCTAGCAGTTTTAGTAGAATCCCCTCCTTTGTGCCATGAATAGAAGTGACCCCTACTTCTTAATTCAGAAAGTTTGCAATCATCAATAAAGGCAGCAAAGTCCCTAATTTCAGCCCAAGAGACTGGTGCTCCATTAATTCTATCTTGGACATCAAGACTAACATTAAAATCTCCAGCAATGAGCCATGGAGTATTACCAATTCCATTCCCAATTCTACCAATCTCACTCCATAATTGTTTCCTGTCATCAATAGTGTGCAAGCCATACACAGCAGTAAAATAAAAAGCAAAATCACCCTGTGCATCAATGATCTCACAATGAATGAATTGCTCATGAGTCAGGATAATTTTAACTGTGACAAGGCCAGGTTGCCACCCTAACCAAATCCTTCCCTGCTGCAAAAAAGATAATTGTGTTCCCACTGCCATTGAGTGCCAAACTTTCTGGCAATGATCTGAAATTTGATGTTCTTTACTCTAGTTTCTAGAATAGCTATAATAGTAACATTATTGTAACTTAGAAGTTATTTTACCTCAGTAACCTTAGAGGGGTCATTCATCACTCTAACATTCCATGTGCATAAACTTAGCATAAAGGATCTGGAGGAAAAACAATCCCATCCCCTTGTCCCACAGCAGCATCCCCATCAATATCATCATCAGTATCAGAGTTATCAGAATCATCCTCAACCAAAGTGCAGAAAGTATTGCTAGTAGAGACAGGCACACCCCTATTTCTTGTGCTCTTTGTAGCAACCCTCCATCCTGCATCAGCACCAAAATGTGTGGCTGCAACTGGTTGGTTCAAAGGGGTGGATGTAGGTGTGGGTGCACTAGCAGCTACAGGTTGTTGTTTCTTGGGAACCCACACCTTCTTCACTATCTGTGTTTCTTTCCTGGTGGGCTGATGGTGAGTGTAGCTCACTGCTTCACAATTGTGGCCTGGCATTTGACATTGGTGACAGTATGTAGGCTTCCAATCATACTGAACCTTCTTCTTGAACACATTGCCACTGATATCTTCAATCCAAATGTGCTCTGGAAGTTCAGCAGTAACATCCATTTCAACCAAAAGCCTTGCAAATGATACTCTTTGTTGCTTGGTAGTGCAGTCATCAGCACAAACAGGTACTCCCAGTAAACTGCCAATCCTGCTCAGTGAATCACAACTCCAGCAATTAAGGGGTAAATTAGGCAACCTAATCCACAGGGGTATGACCCTAAGAACCTCTTCATAAAAATCAAAATCTGATGACCAAGGCTTGATGATTATTGGTCTACTGAAGAATGTATAAGGACCTCCACTCAGCACTTCATTTCTCTCTTCAATAGAGTTAAAATGTACTACAAAATACCCATCATCATGTAAATAGATACTAGGGGAACTAACATGGCTCCAATTTGCAGCAATATATCCTTTAATAGAGGCAATAGTAGGTACTTCACCCACTATGTATAACACTAGAGATCTAATCCACTTCTCAGTCAAGGCATCAACCTCTGGTTTCTGCAATTGAGCCATTTTCTTCCCTTCCTTCAAAATTGGAGCAACAAATTGAAGGGAAGCACCCTTACTAGTTAATGGTGAACGTTGAAATAGACTGGACCAAGCAGGAGCAGTTGCAGCAGTTGCCACAACAGGAGGATCCTGCAAATTCAGCCTTCTTTGAACCTGCTGGTTTCCAACAACTCCTTGAATGGGTTCACAGATCTGATTACTTCGAACCAAAGTTTCCTCAAGTTTCACAGCCAAGTTTCTAATCCTCTCATTAACCTCCTCCCCTCCTTGAGATCCTCCCCTATTTCCACTAGCATGACCTGAAATCCCACCCCCCTCCAGATTTGAACCCAACGGCTCATTTCGATTCACAGTAGGAACATGGATGCCAAGAGAGTGATGATATTGTAAAATAGTATTGTGAAGTTCAACAGGTATTAAACCAGCACTAGCATGAACCAGGGGAGAAGAAATCAACTCACCCGACGACTCCATGGAAGCAGAGCTACCAGTTGCTTGAGGTTAAGATGTAGCAGAATTATGGCCTAAAGTTGCACTTTTGTGCGTTGCATTGTGTTCCAGAGACGCATTACTAGCTTGAGGTGAAGAGCGGTTCGTAGATTTCTTCTTCTTACCCATTAATGGAGGTGGGTGCACGATAGTAAGTTCGCCCTAACGTGCGCCACCAGAGAGAGAGGAAGAAGAAAACCCTTTTCCTTTAATGAGACCTGCAGATATTCAAACTGAAATAGTTCAGTTCTATACTTCTCTCTTGGGTTCTGCTGCCCAAAGTCTTCCTATGATTGATATTCCCACTATGAGGAGTGGACCTCAGCTGAATTATGAAGATAGAGCTTATCTGTGTTGCCCAGTTACTAGCATAATTCAGATGCATACACTTTGTAGCGTGCCCTCCCTAGCTGCGCCCGAACCGAACAAGAACAAGTCTTTAGGACTCCAAGTGTCGTCCCTCCGTAGATAGTCCACAGCACGTCCGGATCCGCCTTAAGCTTGACCAACTAGAATCGCCCTTAAGGTAGTATGAAATTCGGCTATTATGTGGCAAGAGAGTGACTGATTTTTCTTGAAAATCTTACCTTTGAATACTTCAATTCTCGATGTAAATATGTGACCCTAGGCACCTATTTATAGAATTATAGAAAGGGACCTGGAATCCTATTAGGATACTAATTTATTTAATTAGAATCTTATTAAAACTCTTATTAAACAAATTCTATCTTTATTAGGATTTAGGATTTAATCATAAAACAAATTCTATTAGCTTTAGGATTTGTATTGAAACACAAACGTTGCACGAGCACGAGCATCGCACAAACCCGCGCAGGCCTTGCGGCCCACACGAGCTGGCGCTGCTCGCAGCCCACGAGCATCAGCGCGCGCGCCATGCCTTGCTGGGCCTGGCCTTGCGCTAGGCCTGGCGTGGCTGGCGTGTGTTTTTTGCGCTTCGGCTTGCTGGGCGATGGCCCGGCTTCGTGCTGGGCCTTCGTCTGGCAGGCCTCGTCCGATGCTTATTCGTACTATACGCTTCCGATTAAATTCTCGATTCCGGAATTCATTTCCGATATGAACAATATTTAATATTTCCGATTCCGGAATTAATTTCCGTTTCGAACAAATATTTAATATTTCCGTTTCCGGAATTATTTTCCGATTTCGATAATATTTCCGATTCTGACAATATTTCCATTTCCTGCAATATTTCTGATTCCGGCAATATTTCCATTTCCAATAATATTTTCCGATACGTACCATGTTTCCGTTTCCGGCAACATCTACGACTTGGATAATATTTATATTTCCGATACGACCATATTTCCGTTTCCGGAGTATTCACTTGCTTGCCTTTGACGATCTCAGCTCCCACTGTAACCAAGATCTGTCGATTCCTAATATCCATAGATGAAGTATTTAATGCCATTAAATACTTGATCCGTTTACGTACTATTTGTGTGACCCTACGGGTTCAGTCAAGAGTAAGCTGTGGATTAATATCATTAATTCCACTTGAACTGAAGCGGCCTCTAGCTAGGCATTCAGCTCACTTGATCTCACTGAATTTATTAACTTGTCAATTAATACTGAACCGCATTTATTAGACTTAACATTATATGCATAGTTGGACCAAGGGGATTATTTCCTTCAACTACAAAGCAGCCTTAGGCTCCTGATTACCACTTTGTAGTATTACTTACTACAAAGAAGAACTGAAACCTGGCTCTGATACCACTTTGTAACACCCTAATAATTCCTTGCTTTTTATAAAACATTTTCCAACTTAAAACAAAGGAATTACCAAGATATTACCGCCACCGTGATAACGGTTAAGTCTATTTACCAGAATTACGCAGCGGAAATAACTAACTTTCAAAACGTATTAAATAGTTAAGGAAAAATTACTTTAAATAATCCAACCTTTCAACGATTTTTCGCTAATAAACCAACCTTTGGATTATTATCTAATAATCCAACCTTTGCAACCCATTAACTTTTATTACTCCCAATCGGTCATCAATCTGATACAATAGGTAACCTGTACACGTGTCATTTAACTATTTGTTATAATTTATTTGTTTTATTAAAATTATTTATTTATATTTTCCTTTATCCTTTTGGATTTCTTTTATTTCCTTTCTTTCTTTAGCTATCTCTGATTCTCTTCTAATTTTCTAAACGAATGGAGGAGATGAAAAAACGACAAATTGTTTCTATGTCCTTCCTTCCTCAATCCTCATTGACTTCCACCAGATGCAAGGCCATGTCCAAATCGCTTTCAGCAAGGCCATGTCCAATCGCTTTCAGCAAGTACCCTAAGGCCCTTGTGCTACCAATCCTCAACACTTGTTGTTACCTTAGTAACTACACCACAATCACAAAGCCTAAGATCGGGCTTCAGTTTAACGGAAAATTCGAGATTGTGTTGTTTGCATTAGAGATTGTCAAGGGATGGGGGATTTGTTAATTGTTGTTGGGGGAGGTGGATTTTTGAGGGATGCCTACTAACATGAATTAGATTATTTGAATTCAATTTGAAGAAGTAGAGTTTTGGGGGATTTGTTAATTGTTGTTGAGGGAGGTGGATTGTAGGTTTTCAAGCTCGTTTAGGAGGTCGGCGATGGGTGTAACGGTGGTAACGAAGGTGGGGAAGGAGCTGAGAGAGCGAGGAGGCTGGAGGAGGAAGGTGGAGGAAGATGACCATTTTTAGGGGAATTCGGAATTTGGGAATAGATATGAATTTAAGGATGGTGAGTGGAGACAAGAGGAAGGTGAGTTGACTCATCCATTAGAGAAGGGCAGAAGGCTATGGAATACGAGGAAGGAGGAGGTAGAAAAACAATTAAAAATTATAATAATAGAACTTGACATTTCTAGCCGGTTTCCGGTCATTTGGGTGCAATAAAAGTTAATGGGGTGCGAGGGTTGGATTATTAGATAATAATCCAAATGTTGTATTATTATCGGAAAATCGTTAAAATGTTCGATTATTGAAAGTAATTTTTCCAATAGTTAATGGCCAATTAACAACTTGGAACCACTAAGGCCCAAAAACCAAAGTATTAAATAGTTTAAAATCCATTAACTATAGTCTAATTAAATTAAGTAGTCATGACTAGAAAATAAAAGTCGAGTTTGTAAAGTACGGAAGAGAAATAAACTCTCAAACACGATTCCCATGATAACTTCTCCCGCAAGTTATCTCTACAAACCTGCTTTATTAAAATCTACTCCCCAACAACGCAAATGCAATGATGGATCATCATAGGGTCATTAAGGCGAAGGCCATGACCAAAACACATGAAGCTAGAAGTCAGCATAAGCTTAGTACGAACAAGCTAGAATAGCATTCTATCCTAACATGCTCTAAACGAATTAATAATCCACATGCAAAAGCCAATTAATAAACAAGTAAACATGGAGACAAGACTCGACACTTGACACGACTCTTGACTCACAGTTTAATAAAGAAGTAGCTTCGAACGGATAAAATAAAATATCCCCAAAAGAAAAGAAAAGGGTGATGGGAGCCAACCATACACCAAATAATAATAAGTCGGACTCCTACCGACAGTCGGGCCATACCGACGGAATTCCAATGCATAACAGCATAAAAAGAAGAATGAAACAACGTCTTGTATCATTCATGGAGTACAAGTTTTCCGGCAAGACTCCCCCCATTGTTCATACTCGAGTTATATACGTTCCAAGAGTTTTGAAGCTCATTCGGGTTGCACTTTACGTTAATTAGTATGTTATGTTCAAGACTCAACCCAAAGACATAACTCATAAATAGTTCAACAATTACACCAACACATAATTCAACAATGACACTTTATATGATCCTTTAGGACTTGTGATCAAAGATAAGACTCAAGTGAAATTACTCCCATTGTTCCTTTTCAAAAACACTATTTGAGATAACCCGACATTGCCTATTAACAAGCAGGGTGTCCCCATAGCACGAATAGTCCTTTTTCAATTCACATAGACTCTCTAAACGTATTCTACACTTGCGGTAGAATAAACAATGCACTGCGGCAATATTCAATAGGCTCACTGTATGCTAGACATCCCGTACTATAGCATAATCATAATCACTTGCATGCGCAACACTCATACATGCATACCAACTTGAACAACATGCTTGACATAATTCAGCGATTATAAAAGTCTATAACATGATAGTTCAACAGAATCTATAAAGCATTAATCAATTCATAACATGCTCGTTCACATAGATTCAATAACAATTCTCACATGCTTGTCTACACATCAAACATAAATTCCCAACACATAAGTTCACATGATTCGCATTCAATATACTTCATAAAGTCCTCACGGGATGGGTGGTCACCCTAGTCTAGTACGTACCTGGAATACCTAAGTACGAGGGCCACTGTGCGAATCACGACTCACTAGAAATCAAGTCCTATAAACACAAAGGAGAAACTTAATTATTAATCATAGTTACTAAATTTCCAGCAACTATTTAAGAAACTAAAACCATTGGTTTAATTAGAAATTAATCGTTATTGGTCAATTTAATAGTCTTAAATAGTCAACTCAAGTCCTAGCATAAAAACATTGACTTGTTAGCTTTAAAATCATTAAAATCAAATCTTTAAAGCTTAATAACAAATCTGAAAATTTAAGTTGATTCCCATAATTTAAACTATGTGAATCAATCGATTGAACAATCGGAAATGAAATCCTACTAATAGATCATTAATAAAACCATGTTTTGACCTTAAAAATTGACACTTTAGTTAACCTTTAAATCTGAAAATTATAATTCTTTTGAATCAAAAACCAATCTCATCAATTCGAATACTAAATATTAAAACACGTTGTTCATAACCGTTCCAAGCAATTTAAATAATCCAAATAATTAAATAACCGCTATTAAATAATTAAAACAATTTAAAACTGAAAAACTGAAAGGTTTGAGAGTATACAATTTGATTATCAACACTCAACAACACACACACGCAACAATTGATGTGTTGCGTGTGTGGGCAGCGACGATGAGGGAACAACACACGAGGATGGCACCCGCACGAGCAGCGCGCAACACAGCAACAGCACAGCGCTGCGTATGGGCGAGTGGGCGAGGGGCACTGGGCGAGAGGAGAGGGGCGCGAGGTGCACGGTACAGCAGCAGCAGCGAGCAGCGACGAGTGCTCGGCTGCGGGCTGCGAAGGCGAGGGAGAGCAGCGACTAGGGAGTGTGGGTGTGCGCGTGAGGCGCGGCTGGCACACGGGCAGGCACACGAGCACGAGCTCGTGCCTTGGGGATGAAGCAAAGGGCGGACGAAAGAGGAGAGAGAGAGGAGTGAGAAAAGTTAGAAATTAAGTGGGGATTTAATAAAGGGAAGGGGGTATTTATAGGTTCTCATCCCTTCATGGGCTAAGTTTTAGGTTTTAAGGTTGGGCTTGCTTACGGGCTTGTTTAATATTAATTCCTTGCAAACCTTGTTGGGTTTGATCATGAAATTTAACTGGGCTTTGATTAAATTAAATTCATTTTCAAAATACGACCCAACAAATCCTGATTAAATAAATTCGTTAAATTAATTTTTTAAAAATACGGTTTTCGTAAATAATTAATAATTAAATTAATTAAAATAAAAACATATTAAATTCTCATTAAATGCAATTAAATTCATAAAAATTCCTATAAATATATAATAAAATATATTTATAAATTACGAAAAATACGAGGTATTAAATATTCTTTCAGGTTCTTTCAACTCTAACTTCTCTAAGATACCTTTCGATATAAACGAATAAGTCGTACCAGAATCAAATAGTACTTTAACTAAATGGAGTTAATAGAAAAAGTACCAGCTATGACGTCGTATGAGGTTTCAGCTTCCTGCCTAGTGATTACATTCAGCTCTTCCTGGGCAACTCCTTTATTATAGCCACCTCCATTAGCATTTCCATTGGTATTTCGGTTCCCATTCTGCTGATAGTTTCCCCCAGACTTTCAATTACTCTGGCCATTATTGTCGTTGTTACCATTTTGGTCGCTCTTTTGGTTTCCACCATTATTTCCATTGTTTCCTCCATTCCGGTTTTGTTTATTCCAGTTGTTGTTCTAGCGGTTTCCTTGGTTGGGTTTCCCATTCTTGGCCCAACATTCAAATTCTCTATGGCCTAGTTTCTCACAGAAGCTACAAATAATTGGGTTCCCATTACAGTCCTTTCCTGGGTGATTATTATGGCAACGTCTACACTCATAGACTCTCGTTCCATTCCCTGCAGACTGGTTCCTATTTCCATTGCTGTTGTAGAAGTTGTTTCTGTTTCCATCATGATTTCCCTTAAACTGGAAGTGATTATTCCCTTTATTCTTCTTAAAGTTTCCCTGATTCTGTTGGCCACCACCTTGATTTTGGTTACCAACATCTTTCTTCTTTTCACCAACTCCATTTCTCCTTTGCTGCAGACCATACAGATGGGCAGCTTTCCCGTACAGGGTGTCGAGAGAGGTAAAGGTCTCTTCAGCAAGCATCATTTGCAAATCCATAGTTAATTCACTCTCAAATCTCTAAGCCCTAAGCTCCTCTGTTTACACCACTTCAGGGGCAAACCTATATAGCTCTATGAACTTGGAGTAGTATTCAGTTACAGACATCCCTTCCAACCTTAGCTCGATGAACTATTGGGCTTTCTGATTTTTCAGGTACGGTGGGTAAAACTTGTTTCTCAAGGCAACTTTGAATGATTCCCATCCAAATCCAGGTGTAGCTCTCAAAGCCTTCTCACACCTTTGCCACCACAAATCAGCTTCTCCCCTAAGGTAATACACAACACTATTTACCCTAAGGTCTTCTGGGCAATTCACAGCTAGTATAAGCTTATCGAACTCCCTTAACCAGTTCTCAAGTATACTCGGGTCTACTTCCCCTTGGTACAAAGGAGGCTTACTCTAGGCCACCTTCTTAAACATTTCACCAGCTGGATAAAGTCCTTGGTTATTTCTATTCTGTGCTAAGTTCTGCACTACTTCAGGTAGTTGCCTAACCACATCGGCAATCCCTTGGGTAGTCATGTCCCTTCTCCTGAATAAAACAAAAGGCTAACTTTAACAAGTGGGTTGGACATGACCTTGCTAAAGCATTGAACTAAGAACAAGTCACGCAATAGCACAAATTATGCATCAAAATTTCGGACCCTTAAGGGAAAATGACGCCTACTTTTGGGCCAATTCCCTCTTTAATTCGCATCACAAAATTTAAGTGGTGAAGAATTGAACCACCTTACAAGTATGATTTAATTCATTAATTAAAAACATGAAATTCTTTTGCGATAGTCGCTCAAAGTAAACTCAAAACTTAAAATTAGAGGTAATAAAAAGAACTCAAAACTTTTATTGCTTCAATGAGAGAATAATACATCCTTTGGATAGTACCTTAATACGAGAAACCACAAAACGAATTATTAAAACCATAAATAGTAGCTTGCTACTTTATTACTCCACTGAAATAAGCACTAGCTGTTACATTAGTTTAAATGTTAGAGTCATCTTGACGATCATTCCTTTCATTGTAGTACTTCGGAGTGAAGTCTTGATCATTAGGATCGTCGAAGTCTTCTTCCGGATCGGATTCATACTCCATATCCTCATTATTCTATTGTAGCTCACTGTTCACTTCATCATTTATTTCAGGCTCAACTTCGGTGTCGCTAGAAACCTCAATAGTTGGTTCAGGAATGATAGGGTTAGGGTTTTCAATCTCAACAACACCATCATCACTTTCCTCATTCATAGGGGTTTCCGTATCACTACCAAACTCTGTGTGGTTGATACATTCCACCAATTTACCATCCTCAAAACATTGCTCTGCCATCTCTAGAATAGTGGTCATAATCTCCATGTCATACCTCCACCTACCATATGGAGTACCATACTTGAAGTAATTAGGAAGGCCACTGTCAGTATGCATATCATGGAATTGTTGCTTCAGACTTATATATGGGTTCCTATGGGGCAAACAATGAATAACCATCTCGGCCATGACATCCTTTTTCCTTAGTTTAGGCAATTTCTTGACCGTAGTGTAGACACCTACTTTTGTCCCCATTCCCGAAAGGGAAGGTTCGATGAAGAGAACATAAATCTCCATTTGGCAACGCATCTCCTATAAAATAACGAATCTCGATCACCCTTTTCATTTCAGCCAAACCTGCTATTTATAGAAACCTGCTAAAAATAGTAACTGCCATAACGGGTAGTTGTTAAAAGTGGCAAAGTCATAAAAGATAGAAATCTGTCAGAATTAGGTGTTGCACTCCAACATAAGTCCTAAAAGAGATAGAATTGGCAAAAGGAATCATATTCCTGTTATAATTCGAAAATAAGAGTTACGTATTAATTAAATTCCTAACGAACCTAGAGTTCGTAACGGGCCCAGACGCATTCCGTCATAAGTTGATACGCACTAAGAAACTCGGGCAAGTCTCAAAGCTCCGTGATTAAGAGTCCAAAACTGACAAAAAGCACGGCTCAGATCCTATTTTCAACGCCTGGATCTGGGCGCCGAAATCTTAGGCGCCCAGCCCTGGGCGCTGAAAATACCTGGGGCTGTGTCGTCTCCGAATTCTCTTTGGGTTTGGATTCTAAAGATTTATCTTTCCACCAACTCTTTCCCTATAAATACAGCCTCAAAACCGACGTGAACACAACACACAATTCATAATCTGAGTATTGACTCCAACCCTAAGCCTAAGCCTCACGCTGCAAAATTGACCCCGCGTTCTGTCGCAATCGACCCAAAAGTCGAACAGAACGCATCCTGTCCCTTGTAGCTGATGATTTAAGCCTAAATACTGGAACATTGCTTGGAAACACGAGATTCGTTAAATAAAAGGAGAAATAGCAAAGCCAAGTGGTTAGTTTTCTGAGAACCGTGACGCACCTCTCAAGGGTGCGTTGTAATGTGTCCCTCATATGATTTAATCGCTTTCATCACCCTTTTATAAAATTGTCAAACTATTAACTTGATTGATCTATCACGCCTAATAAGATAATACCTTGGACAATTGAATTATCATGCTAGGTACCTTAAACCAATCTAAATAAGATAATCACGATCGATTTAGTGTTATGTGTTGCATATTGCTAAAATCAATTCAGAATAGTTTAATAGTTTAAACGCATGTCCCTTCAATTATTTATGCTGAGCTAGTAAGGATAACCTGTCTCTGGAGTTATCGATGAGCACTCCTCTCGGTAGTTACAGTCCCCCGAACTCTCCATCTCTGCCCTGCGGGTGTACGTTGAGCGATCCCCACACCAGGGATCACAAGGGAACCTATGGCCGTCGTGGTCGAACATAATTGCACTCCCTTTATGTCACGATAACCGGGTTTTGTCAGTTTTTCTCATTGTCGTTAAAAACTGAATGACGACTCCTATATTACTAGTCGATTGGGTGTAAACTCACAGGAAATCTAACTACACTTGATTTAACAACGTCACGCCCACGAGGGACGAGGTCATGCATTAGACTCGTGCTTTTTCGACCCCCTCATAATGGCGACTCCGCTGGGGAACGTTAATGAAATACTCGTGCTCGTAGGTAATCAAAATAGCCGAAGGATGAAACGATCCTACTGCGCGTTTATTTCCTTATCAAGTTGGGACGACCTGAAAATCAGCATATTAATGTGAATGGACAAAACCGCATAACGAATCTCGGCTCCCTTGGCATGTTTCATCTCGGGAGTTAGGACTAAGGATACCCATCTCCAACCGGGGGGTGCATACGCTTCGAATGTTGTCCACTCGGCACTTTTCGCTAGTAGTACACCCGTCCCAAACCCAATCGCTCGCCCACTAAGGTCCCTCTCATTGGTGCATTCCCCCTTGGCTTACATCGTGATTGGCCTCTTGGGACGAAATTCGTCTGTTGAATGCACTACCTCGACCGGGGCATGTGTTGGATCTACGATAGAAGCGGTACCAAGCCAGGCGCAAATATTACCCATAGAAGCCTATCATAAACTACGTAACATATTATTTTTTTGCTTCATGTTGTAATGCTAGTTATGTGTAGCGAATTATGTGATTATGTTGTGATTGTGTGTGACAAATAATACCGGAAAACCAACGACCCTAAAAATTGGCCAAACATTCATAAACACCGATTGGCCAAAAAGTTATACCAAAATACGTGTTCCGCAACCCCGGGCGATCGCCACAAAAATAAGAGACGCCCAGGACGGCCTGTAACGGATCCCACGACGCAGCATAACGCGCAAAGGACGTTACTGGGCAAGCACGCAAAATTAAGTCGTATGTACGAAAAAAAAAGACGAACAGAATACGAGTACCAGTCAAGGACGCATTTTCAGCGCCCCTGGCTGGGCGCCAATTATTTCAACGCCCAAAGTTGGGCGCTGAAGTTGCTGCCTGGCCTTTTGGTCAAGCACCGCAGCCTCGGTGCCTGCGCACAAAATATACGTAGCAATAAAAAATTCGTAACAAATTTGCTACGAGGACGTATGAAAAAAGCACTCGATTCTAAGAACGACTTCTAAAATAAACAACTCCTTGTGTCGTCATTAGGCCTCCTATAACGACAATGTTCGGCACCAAAACCGAGCATGCTAATTAAAATAATCTTGGATATCACATGGGCAAAGTATTCGAAAAATGATGTTCAAATAAAGTTTTTAAGGAAAAATAATGTTCGAATAAAAAATAAATAAATCCGAGTCTAGACTAGGGTATGCCAAAGTACAATCTAAATCCTAAGTCCTAGTTGTCTTATACATAGAATCGGTCCTAATGCTTAGTGTCGTTCTGCAAGTTAAAAGGTTAAAACATATCGAGTCTCCCTTCCTAACATTTAAATCAATAAGCACCCATATGTAATTGTTATCCCTTGCCAAGAATCTACGGTGTCAATACTCTCTCTCACCAATAAAAAGAATATATTATGTAATTCAAGTATTTGCGAAATGGAAACAGTCACATTCTGAAAATCATTCCTCCATAGTCGCACAACCCCCAAAGTGAGCCTAAGGTGTCAATACCATTAGCAAGAAAAAAATATTTAATGGCCTCAAGGCTTATGATCACATTGGGTCACGACTATCATAGCCCTCTCGAGCCACTCGCTCCTTGAAGTACTCCTAAGTACGGGCTAAAAGATTTTCCATGAATGCAACATGAAAAACCATGAAAATACCCAAGTCGGCATGCGATAAGGCTACCATTGGGGTAAAGCAATACACACTAAGAGGGAAGCCGCACTAATGATTCTAGTCTTACAAAAATGAAAATTCGATCTCCCCAACTAACTACCTTGCCAACATTAAGCAAAATGGCGCATGACAAATGAACACCCAAAGGTTAAAATCTAAAGTGTCAACCAACGAAAGTTATGATCCAATTAGCCTAAGTCTGAAAGTCGCTTGATCAAGTATTATAGGCTTACGCCACGTCATTATTTTGAGTCTAGGCCACCTCCTTGAATTCATACACGGGTTATAATCAGAAAAATTAATGAAAGTTCGAGTCTAAAACTTCCAATTAAATCCCGGAAACTGGAATTTGAAAAGAAGCAAAAAAGTTATTTTCGATGTAATTCTTTCGTTAAATTTCAATAAAGTAAAAACAATATTTTGAATCTACGCTATTTGCACATTTTAAGAAACGACTAAAAACGCTTGCAAAGTAAGACAATTTAAAGGTCCACCCTAGGCCTACTAAAAGTAAAGGTCCACTATAGGCCTCCCAAACGAGGCTCACTCAGTCTCGCCTCGTGACTCAAAGACCACAACCATCTACCTTTTAGCCCAAATAAGAAGAGGGAGAAATCCCAAGCAAAAAAAGATAAAAGCGAAAGAGAAAAGGGAGAGCGAAAAGAGCGAGCCATGAAATACTTAGCCCGTACCTCCCAAAGTGAGAAATTTACCCAAGTAAACAAAGGAAAAGAATTGAGTCAACCAATCCAAATCATACCACAAAAACTACATAAAGTTCTACGATCTTCTACCCTTTCCAATCCTCATGCTTAACTAATACCTATACAAATTATCCTATCTCATTCAACCCATCTTTCAAGCCGTCTTGAGTCACGAATAAAAAAAAAGACAAATGAAAAGTACATTCTACGCTTAACATAAAAAAACAAATAAATAATAATAAAGAAACTTTGCAAAGCGCCTTCAAAGTTTGTCTAAAAAAAAAAAGCATTTAGAAGCCTCCCCAGGAATCACTTTCAACGCCTCCCCAGGAATCACTTTCAACGCCCAGAGCTGGGCGCCGGAATCTTTAACGCCCCAGCCTGGGCGCTGAATCTCTCTGCTTGCCAAATTTTGTCCAGAAGTGCTCGTCATTTTATCCGCACATACACGGAACAATAACGAACACTTGGAGGGGTACAACACGTATTCAGATATACGTACCACCAAAAAATACATGTACTCAAAAAAAAATTATATACTCAAAAAATATATAAAACAAATTTTTTGCTTACGGCAAAGCAGCAGATTAAAATAATAATAAACTTCACTTATTTCACCCTATTTCAAACATTACGATTCCACTCGAACGTACTTGTTTAAAATCGGCATCCTAAGAAACCATTTTCTGGCTAAGAACTACGCAAGACCTGATTCCAAATTAAATCTATTTAAGGCGGATACGTAGGCAATCCATGATTCGGTCCAACCAATTTGCAAAAATGTTAAAACCTATAGAATAACAAGAATAAAAAATAGAGTCCCTTATTGAAATTTAATTACTTGCAATCCAAGTCGAAAGAAAAATTTAAGTCAAAGGAAGAATCCAAGTCATCAAGATGCCAAAATGAGCACACATAGAAAAATAACAAGGGCAAGTACCCTTGCCAGAAGGACCGCTCACACTCCTAGGCACTTAGCCAAGACTCAAAAGACCGCTTTGCCTCAATTGAATGGGGGCTAGCGCAAGCGTCTATGACCTCTAAAGTACTCGACTTGACCCTCCCTAAAGCGAACTAACTCACTTAAAGACCTTTTTTCACCACTAGACACAGTCATAATCGCCGACAAGTAGTAAAGGCAGTAAGCTTGCAATAAAGAGGATTGTTCTACGGCATCGCCCCATCGTTCCTTCGAACTCAGGGAACCCGTTCATGGTAATTCAAATGCTTGCGAATCCCCTTTGAAAAAATCATTGTCAATAGGACTTGGCATTTAACCAAGGCTCACCCTACTCAAACAAATGACACGGACATCTAAAATCGAAATCTGAAAGCATCATTAATGAGAAGACATAATAACAACTGGGGGCTAAAAATTGAAATGAAAGAGCTAGGGAAAGAACTAAGTATACCTTGACCTTCTGTACAGACATACACCAAGTAAATCTAAGTCAATTTGAAAGCGGTTTATATTCCCGTAATTCTGGAAAAGATGGCCCTTAAAACCTAAAGCATGTGCCACACGGGCACAAGTAATATCTTGACGTCTGCACCCTGGCTTCCAGCAAATCCTTAGACAGCATTCCAAAAATCGTAATAGTATTTTGATTCACTCATGTAATCGTGTACGAACCCTTCTATAAGTCAACTTACTTAGGACACTTCGGATTGTACACAGTAGGACTCGGATTTTAAATAATTTTCAAATATTTTTCAAAGACTTCTTCGAACATAATAAAGTGTCGTTGGTTTAAGCTAAGTATGCGTTTATCTCGATGTTGCAAGTGAGTCAAAAAGATTTCTAAATATGATTATGGGTAAAGAAAGGCACCTAGCTTTTGGTCAAGGCACACTTCAATATGTGACTACCTTGACCATGGCAATGTCGCACAATACGACATTTACAAGAAAAGTAGCAAATCACTACTCGAACGTACCTCGCACTAAACGAGTCTGGTTCAAACTATTCATGATCCATGTCACCATGAATGCATAAAAACGTATGCCAAACATTATAGCACCAAGCCAATCCCGTAGCTACAATTGGGGGCTTGAGAAAAA
Source organism: Spinacia oleracea (assembly GCF_020520425.1). NCBI lineage: Eukaryota > Viridiplantae > Streptophyta > Magnoliopsida > Caryophyllales > Amaranthaceae > Spinacia > Spinacia oleracea. Next base: position 75,174,769 of record NC_079492.1, on the reverse strand, counting down.
CACTCTAAAAATGCTCGAAATGATGATTTTATCGCAAATTCTCGACGCTAATGCTATACACACGTCATAGGGGCACAATCCTAAGGTTTGATCGTGTAAAACGAACTTTAGAATGGCTACAACCCCTCCCAAGTTCTAAGCGTTACTTAGAATATATAAAGTCACCCCACTAACAAGGGTAACTGAAAATCGCGAGTCACCAAAACTCCGATCAAACTACTGCACATAACGCTCGCCCTACAAGCGCCCGTTACACAGTCTACGTCGTTCCGAAGAAAAAGCAAAAGAAAAAAATCAAGGATAAAAAATAAAAAAAGAAGAAAGAAACATCTATGAATCCTCGCATCGAACGAGGTAATAAGCCGTGCACACCCACGCAGAAGGTGCTACACTTGTTCAAGCACCTGAACGAGGCGTGATGAAGTACTCCAATGCAAAAAATCATAATAATATCCCAACACCTGGAGGAATGATCTAAGACACGCTGTTAGGCCATACAAGCCTACGTCGCACCATAAGTTTAACCATCCCACGGTACAAGTCTAAAAAAAAGAATAATGCGGGCACGACCAAGAGCGTGAGGCAAAGACTACTTATCGCCCAAATTCAAAATGCAAGCCACACGACTTCTATATTAAGGATTAAAGGTAGCAAAATATTACCTACCACGAAATGGATAGCTCGCACCTACACGAGCGGAACCCCAAGGCATCTTTCTCGAAAGAACCTACAAAAATCGTACGCCAAAAGGAAGCATCCCAACATGCATACTTGGGGGCTCCAAGCTACGAAACGACCATAGCAAAATAAAAAATCTCGAAGAAAATGTTTGAACGATCGAAAGGGCACGATGTTTGAGCCCACTTCATGAATGGGCCTGAACCCTATCAAGCTTCTAAGCAAACTATTCAAAATCAGTCATTGCTCAAAAAAATGATTCAAGCGAACTGATTAATGGACCGCACGCAACGGCCATTCTATGAACGCTCGTTCGCACATACATCATTCTAAGTATCGAACATTCACGAACGCGTTCAAAAGGAAAAAATATATACGTTGAAAATAACAACAAGAGCGATCAAAGTCTTACATCTCAAGGTATGTTCCTCGGGCCATATAGACTCGCCCAACTATTGCAATAACTGTACGCCTTAAGAGCAACAGTTCCTTTAAATAATCGCCCCAAAGCGACAAACACCGTAGTCCACCAATCGGCTACGGCTTCTCGAAAAAATCATCACGTTCTAAAAATAAAGAAAAAAACAAAAGAGAAGAGAATACGTAGAATTTCCAAGTGAAATAAAAGAACGAACAAGAGGCCAACTGTGTCATCAAAAGACCAGCCCAAACAACATTTTCAACGCCCCACCTGGGCGTGAGTTATTTCTAACGCCCAGGCCTGGGCGCCGAAAATGAGCCCAGCCCCAAAAAACAGCTCTAACTTCTATAGGGCCTTGCCGTATCCATTCGACTCGAAAATTGCCGATTTCTTTACTGAAAGTCGCAACTCACGGCTTTGTTAAGAGTAGCACACCACTACAAAGATCGCTCGCACTTACGAGCACGATCCCAAACACGATCAAGGACATTACAAAATACGTATCCCCAAGGAACCTCTTTGGCAAGAAATGACCGTCAAGCACGAGTGCTTGGGGGCTCGAAAGAATATATATTTCAAAAGAGAGTATGCAAAGTTAAAACAATATTCCCAGACTACGCTGTACGAAATCCCGTGTTTGGATAATCTCAAAAGATAAAACCGGATTACGACCTCAAGACAAAGGTCGCCGTTGATACTTATACATAGTCCCCTAATCAAGGACCCAGGTAGTGGCAAAATTGAGCCGTAAAGACTAGCTCAAAACCATGGAAGATGATGACCACGAGGCAATGGTCCTTCTAAGCACGTTGTCAACCCACATTCAGGTTGCAACTAAATCCGAGCATCCCTCGAAAGAATTCGCTCCTACAAAAATGAATAAAAATAAATTCTCAAAAGAAATCACAAGAACAAATGAAATAGGGACTTGCCCATCTCAATCGGGCAAGATCGCGCCACGAACCACGCGAGTCTCAAATCGAAAAGACGAATTCAGGTTCGCTCACCTCCAGCGGGCGGGGCGTCCATCCTTAGCGGACAAGGCTCGCCCACCTTCAGCGGGCGGGGTCTGCGTCACTAACCGCGCAGGTCCTCAGTTTTTGAAAATGAAAAGAAAGTAAGAACTTTAAATATAGGCTCGCCATCTTCAGCCGGCGGGGTCTGCATCACTAACCACGCAGGTCCTCAGTTTTCGAAAAATAAAATCTTCAAAAAAACAAAAAAACAGGCTTGCCATCTTTAGCCGGCGCGGTCTACGTCACAAACCGTGTGAGGGGGTCGAAAAAGCACGAGGTTAATGCGTGACCTCGTCCCTCGTGGGTGTGACTCTTCTTTTTGTCAAATCAAGTGTAATTGAATTTTCTGTGAGTTTACACCCAATTGACTAGTAATATAGGAGTCGCCATTCAGTTTTTAACGACAATGAGAAAAACTGACAAAACCCGGTTATCGTGACATAAAGGGAGTGCAATTATGTTTGACCACGACGGCCGTAGGTTCCCTTGTGATCCCTGGTGGTGGGGATCGCTCAACGTACACCCGCAGGGTAGAGATTGAGGGTTCGGGGGACTGTAACTACCGAGAGGAGTACTCGTTCTTCGATAACTCCAGAGGCAGGATATCCTTACTAGCTCAGCATAAATAATTGAAGGGACATGCGTTAACTATTAAACTAATCTGAGTTGGTTTTAATAATATGCAACATATAGTACTAGATCGAGCGCGATTATCTGATTTAGATTGTTTTAAGGGACCTAGCATGATAATCCAATTTCCCAAAAATATCATATTTATTAAGCGTGATCGAACAATCACATTTTAGATAGTTTAACAGTTCATAAAAGGGCGAGGAAAGCAATTAAACCATGGAAAAGGGGCACATTACGACACACCCTTGAGAGGTGCGTCACAGTTCTCAGAAAACTAACCACTTTGACTTTGCTATTTCTCCTTTTATTCAACGAATCTCAAATTATGGGACAGGATACGTTCTGTTCGATTTATGGATCGATTGCGACAGAACGCGTGATCAATTTTGCAGCGTGAAGGTTAGGCTTAGGGGTTTAGAGTCAATACTCAGAATAATAATTGTGTGTGTGTCCTTTTTACGTCGAACTTAAGGCCCTATTTATAGAAAAGAGTTCGTGGAAAGATAGAATTGTAGAACTCTAATCCACGAGGAATTAGGTAAAAACACGTACCAGGTATTTTCAGCGCCCAGGCCTGGGGGCCGAAGATTTCGGCGCCCAGAGCCAGGCGTTGAAATAGGATCTGGGCTGTTTTTCTTAGTTAGATTCGGATTCCTAGAATCCGGAGTATTTGAGATTTAATAGAGTCTTCTAGTGCGTATTAACCTTGTGACGGGATGCGTCTGGGCCCGTTACGAACTCTAGGCTCGTTAGGATTTTAATTAATACGTGACTCTTATTTTCGAATCATATTAGGAATAGGATTATCTCATAATCTCTATCTCATTTAGGATTTATGTTGGAGTGCAACACCTAATTCTGACAGGTTTCTATCTTTTATGACTTGCCACTTTTAACAACTACCCATTACAGCAGTTACTATTTTTAGCAGGTTTCCATAAATAGGAGGTTTCTATAAATAGCAGGTTTCGGGTGAAATGAAAAGGGGTGGTCGAGATTCGTTATTTTATAGGAGATGCGTTGTCAAGTGGGGATTTACGCTTTCACCATCGAACCTTCCCTTTCGGGAATGGGGACAAAAGTAGGTGTCTACAGTTAGCCCCCACTTTGACTGAGTCTTGGAGTAAGACGATGGTCAAAGTATTAGACGGAGTGCGTCGCACAAGCCATGGTGACCTGTGTTTGCGAGGGTCTCACGAGCCCCCGAGTGATAACATTTGACTTAAGGGTCATCACTTGAAGTGTCGACATATCCCTCACGTGTCATTGGGATTTGTCAACGGATAATATAGAAACTTCCTCACTTTGTCATTGGAAGGATCTAAAGGTGCGCAGAAACTCCCTCACTTTGTCATTGGGAGTAGCTACAGATATTTTCGAAATCAAAGCTATAAAGTGTAATTGGGCCTGGCCAAGCCCAATCACGAGGTAAAAATGTTTTTAAAGATTCTCATTTTCAGGGTTAGCTAAACGAGAAAACCCCCTTGTTTTTATGGGACGTAAAACGAAGGAAAATCCAGCACATCGCTCTTTTTTGGAAAAAACGGAAAACCAGTCTTTGGAAAAAGGGAAAGCTATTCACATCGTTCTTTTTCGGAAAAACGGAAAACCAGAAAAAGTTATCGCTGCAGCGACTAAGGACCTGCGCGGTTAGTGACACAGACCCCGCCGGCTAAAGATGGCGAGCCTGACCGCTAAGGGTGGACACCCCGTCCGATAGAAGTGGACGAATCTATTTTTGAAAATTTTGAAAATAAGGACCTACGCGGCTTGTGACGTAGACCCCGCCGGCTAAAGATGGCGAACCTGTTGTTAGGTTATGATACATATGACATTACATAGATCATGCGGAAACAACCATTAACCCAGGACAACATATTATTTACACATAATCATATAGCATAATTTAGATGCATACTCTTTGTTGCGTGCCCTCCCTAGCTGCGCCCGAACAGAACAAGAACAAGTCTTTAGGACTCCAAGTGTCGTCCCTCCGTAGATAGTCCACAGCACGTCCGGATCCGCCTTAAGATTGACCAACTAGAATCGCCCTTAAGGTACTAGAAAATTTCGGCACTTTTTTGAGCAAGATGTGTGTTTTAATTTTCTCTCAAAAAACTCACTTTTGAATACTTTGAAACTTGTTATAAATTGTGAGCCCTAGCCTCATATTTATAGGGGTATGGAAAGGGAATCGAAATCCTATTCAGATACAAATTAATTAAACCTAGAATCCTACAAGAACTCTAATTTAATTAATTTATCAAATAGAATTAGGAATTTAATCATTAACCGAACTCTGCATGTTTTAGGAAACGTGCACGAACACAAACACTTGCACACACACGCACGGCAGCCACGATGGGCCCCATGCGTGCGCGCGAGCAGCAGCCCACGCAGCGCCCGCGCGCGCTGCGCGCTGTGCGCGCTGCGCAGCCTGCTGGGCCTGGCCTTGCGCTGGGCCTGGCGTGGCTGTTTGTGCGGCGCGCTTGGCTTGCTGGGCGATGGCCTGGCTTCGTGCTGGGCCTCGTCCGGCAGGCCTCGTCCGATGTTTATTCGTACGATGCGCTTCCGATTAAATTTTCCGATTCCGGAATTCATTTCCGATACGAACAATATTTAATATTTCCGATTCCGGAATTAATTTCCGTTTCGAACAAATATTTAATATTTCCGTTTTCGGAATTATTTTCCGATTCCGGTAATATTTCCGATTCTGACAATATTTCCGTTTCCGGCAATATTTCCGATTCTGGCAATATTTCCATTTCCGATAATATTTTCCGATACGTACCATGTTTCCGTTTCCGGCAACATCTACGACTTGGATAATATTTATATTTCCGATACGATCCTTATTTCCGTTTCCGGCAATATCATCGTTTCCGGAGTATTCATTTCTTGCCTGTGACGATCTTAGCTCCCACTGAAACCAAGATCCGTCGGTTCCGAATATTCATAGATAGAGTATTTAATGCCATTAAATACTTGATCCGTTTACGTACTATTTGTGTGACCCTACGGGTTCAGTCAAGAGTAAGCTGTGGATTAATATCATTAATTCCACTTGAACTGAAGCGGCCTCTAGCTAGGCATTCAGCTCACTTGATCTCACTGAATTATTAACTTGTTAATTAATACTGAACCGCATTTATTAGACTTAACATAGAATGCATACTTGGACCAAGGGCATTATTTCCTTCAGTCTCCCACTTGTCCTTAGGGACAAGTGTGCATTTCCTAATTCCTTTGTCTCTCGATGCTTGCTCTTGAACATAAGGTAAGAGTTGTCATCCTTATTACGTCCAGAGGTGTTCCTCGGTTTCAGAGTTCAACTGATCAAATAAACAGATAATCATAGCCTATGATTCATCCGAGCACGGCCATGCATTTCACAGTTTCTAGCTCTCCGAGTGGCCTTGTACAACTTTTAAGCATCTCATCCCGATTTATGGGAGGACAATCCCAATCTTGCGATCTTGAGATTAGACTTCGTTTGATAGGTGATTACGTGAGCGTTGCCTTTATAGCCTCCTTTTACGGTACGACGGTTGGTCAACGTCAAAGCAACCAGTTCTCAAACAAGTAATCTCAAATCACTCAGGTATTGAGGATTTAGTGTCTAATAATTTAATGAAATTTACTTATGAAAGACTTTCATCTCTTACAGTAAAGTTTCATAGGTCTTTTCCGATACTAGTCTTCCCAAAGTAAGTATCTATGCAAATGATTATGATATTGCCATGTCCACATAGTTCAAGAAACAGAACTACTAGTCATCTTGCATTCTAATCGTCTAACGTTTTCTATGCGTCCAATTTTATAGAAAACTCCGATTAGGGACCATTTTCAACTTTTGACATTCAAGTTCACTTGATAGACATTTCTTAGTCACATGACTGGTCCTGACAGTCTATCTTGAATATATCGTCAAATTGAAGGGACTCATCATTTAATAAACCACAAATTAAATGGAAAAATGAATTCATTTCATTTATTGTGAATGATTAACCAATAATGTTTTACAAAGATTTAAACTCTAAAACTTTAAAACATTAAACAGAGACATCAAAGCCATTCTCCAATATGCTTGATTCCCATAGCTGCAGTGTGCGAGTTGTGCTTCGCCTGCGGCAGAGGTTTAGTTAATGGATCTGATATGTTGTCATCAGTTCCAATTTTGCTTATCTCGACTTCTTTTCTTTCAACGAACTCTCGTAGAAGGTGAAATCTAATGCTTGACTCTCTGGTGGTGTCTAGGCTCTTTTGCCTGTGCAATAGCTCCGTTATTATCACAATACAGGGCTATTGGTCCTTTAATGGAGGGGACTACACCAAGATCACCTATGAACTTCCTTAGCCATATAGCTTCCTTTGCTGCTTCATGTGCAGCAATGTACTCCGCTTCAGTTGTAGAATCCGCAATGGTGCTTTGCTTAGCACTTTTCCAGCTTACTGCTCCTCCGTTGAGGCAGAAGACAAACCCAGACTGTGATCTAAAATCATCTTTGTCGGTTTGGAAACTTGCGTCCGTATAGCCTTTAACAATTAATTCATCATCTCCACCATAGACCAGGAAGTCATCTTTGTGCCTTTTCAGGTACTTCCGAATATTCTTGGCAGCAGTCCAATGCGCCTCTCCTGGGTCTGACTGGTATCTGCTCGTAGCACTGAGTGCGTACGCAACATCCGGGCGTGTACATATCATAGCATACATTATTGAACCAATCAATGATGCATATGGAATCCCATTCATTCGTCTACGCTCATCAAGTGTTTTTGGGCACTGAGTCTTGCTTAGAGTCATTCCATGAGACATGGGTAGGTAGCCTCGCTTGGAGTCCGCCATCTTGAACCTATCAAGCACCTTATTGATATAAGTGCTTTGACTAAGTCCAATCATCTTTTTAGATCTATCTCTGTAAATCTTGATGCCCAATATGTACTGTGCTTCTCCTAGATCCTTCATCGAAAAACATTTCCCAAGCCAAATCTTGACAAAGTTCAACATAGGAATGTCATTTCCGATAAGCAATATGTCGTCGACATATAATACTAGGAAAGCAATTTTGCTCCCACTGACCTTCTTGTATACACAAGATTCGTCCGCGTTCTTGATGAAACCAAAGTGACTGACTGCTTCATCAAAACGTATATTCCAGCTCCTGGATGCCTGCTTCAATCCGTAGATTGACTTCTTTAGCTTGCATACCTATTTAGCATTCTTTGGATCCTCAAAACCTTCAGGCTGTGTCATAAACACAGTTTCTGTTAAAACGCCGTTTAAGAAAGCAGTTTTGACATCCATCTGCCATATTTCGTAATCGTAATATGCAGCGATTGCTAACATTATTCGAATAGACTTTAGCATTGCAACTGGTGAAAAGGTTTCATCGTAATCCACACCGTGGACTTGCCTGTAACCTTTTGCGACCAATCTAGCTTTGAAAACTTCAAGTTTCCCATCCTTGTCTTTTTTCAGTTTGAAAACCCATTTGCTTCCAATGGCTTGGTAGCCATCTGGCAAATCGACCAAATCCCATACTTGGTTTTCAGACATGGAGTCTAATTCAGATTGCATGGCTTCTTGCCACTGCTTGGAGCTAGGGCTCGTCATAGCTTGTTTGTAAGTCGCAGGTTCATCACTTTCAAGTAATAGAACGTTATAGCTCTCGTTCGTCAAAATACCTAAGTACCTTTCCGGTTGAGATCTATATCTTTGCGATCTACGCGGGGTAATATTTCTAGATTGACCATGATTCTCACCAGATTCTTCTAAAGATCTCTGAGTTTCATCCTGAATGTCATCTTGAGCATTCTCTAGAGTTTGTTGTTCGACTCGAATTTCTTCGAGGTCTACTTTTCTCCCACTTGTCATTTTGGAAATGTGATCCTTCTCCAAAAAGACACCATCTCGAGCAACAAACACTTTGTTCTCAGATGTATTGTAGAAGTAATACCCTTTTGTTTCCTTTGGATAGCCCACAAGGATACATTTGTCAGATTTTGGATGAAGTTTGTCTGAAATTAATCGTTTGACGTATACTTCACATCCCCAAATCTTAAGAAAAGACACATTTGGAGGCTTTCCAAACCATAATTCGTATGGAGTCTTTTCGACAGCTTTAGACGGAGCTCTATTTATAGTGAGTGCAGCTGTATTTAGTGCATGTCCCCAAAATTCTAATGGAAGTTCGGCCTGACCCATCATTGACCTGACCATGTCTAGCAAGGTTCTGTTCCTCCGTTCTGACACACCATTCCATTGTGGTGTTCCAGGAGGAGTCAATTCTGATAGAATTCCACATTCTTTCAGATGGTCATCAAATTCATAGCTCAGATATTCACCGCCTCTATCAGACCGCAGTGCCTTAATCTTCTTGCCTAATTGATTCTCTACTTCACTCTGAAATTCCTTGAATTTGTCAAAGGATTCAGACTTATGCTTCATTAGGTAGACATAACCATACCTACTGAAGTCATCAGTGAAAGTGATAAAGTAGTTGAAACCACCTCTAGCATTTGTACTCATTGGTCCACATACATCTGTATGGATTAAACCCAATAGTTCATTTGCTCTTTCTCCAACTTTAGAGAAAGGTTGCTTTGTCATTTTGCCAAGTAAACATGATTCGCATTTACCATAATCCTCTAAGTCAAATGGTTCTAGAATTCCTTCCTTTTGAAGTCTTTCTAAGCGTTTCAAGTTTATATGGCCTAATCGACAATGCCACAGATAGGTGAGATCTGAATCATCCTTTTTGGCCTTTTTGGTATTTATGTTATATACTTGTTTGTCGTGATCTAATAGATAAAGTCCATTGACTAATCTAGCAGATCCATAAAACATCTCTTTAAAATAAAACGAACAACTATTGTCTTTTATTAAAAAGGAAAATCCCTTAGCATCTAAGCAAGAAACTGAAATGATGTTTTTAGTAAGACTTGGAACATGGAAACATTCTTCCAGTTCCAAAACTAGCCCGGAGGGCAACGACAAATAGTAAGTTCCTACGGCTAATGCAGCAATCCGTGCTCCATTTCCCACTCGTAGGTCGACTTCACCCTTTCTTAACTTTCTACTTCTTCTTAGTCCCTGTGGATTGGAACATAAGTGTGAGCCACAACCTGTATCTAATACCCAAGAAGTTGAATTAGCAAGTATACAGTCTATAACGAAAATACCTGAAGATGGAACGACTGTTCCGTTCTTCTGATCTTCCTTTAGCTTCAAGCAATCTCTCTTCCAATGCCCCTTCTTCTTGCAGTAGAAGCATTCGGATTCAGAAGTGGGTTGACTGACCTTCCTCTTTGCAGATTTGGCGCCAGTTTGCTTAGTTGGGCTGGCCTTGTTGCCACCTTTCTTAGCATTCCTCTTCTTTCCAGATTTCTTGAACTTGCCCCCACGCACCATAAGCACATCCTGCTTATCACTTTTGAGCGTCTTTTCAGCGGTCTTCAGCATACCGTGAAGCTCAGTGAGCGTTTTGTCCAGACTATTCATACTGTAGTTCAGTTTGAACTGATCATACCCGCTATGAAGAGAATGGAGGATGGTGTCTATAGCCATTTCCTGAGAAAATTGCTGATCCAGCCGACTCATATTCTCAATGAGTCCAATCATTTTGAGAACATGTGGACTTACGGGCTCGCCTTTCTTAAGTTTGGTCTCAAGAATTTGCCTATGAGTCTCGAATCTTTCGACTCGAGCCAGATCTTGGAACATGTTCTTCAACTCACTGATGATTGTGAAAGCATCTGAGTTGATGAACGTTTTCTGCAGATCCGCACTCATGGTGGCGAGCATTAGACATTTCACATCCTTGTTGGCATCAATCCAACGATTGAGGGCTGCCTGAGTGACCCCGTCGCCTGCAGCTTCGGGCATCGCCTCATCTAGGACATACTCCTTTTCTTCCTGCATAAGAACTATTTGCAAGTACCTTTGCCAGTCAAGGAAGTTTTTCCCGTTCAACTTCTCCTTTTCGAGAATTGATCGAATGTTGAATGAATTGTTGTTTGCCATATTAAAAACTACAATTGAAAAGAATAAACAAATAAATAACCATTCACAGTTTCTCTTAATAAACTTAAATTCTAGCATACATGCATAATTCAATGTTTATTAAGCATTTTATTCAAATTATGTGTTCCGGCAGGTGTGAATAAAATGATTCCAAGATCCTAAAATCATTGAAGAACTAAGCACAGTTTGTCGACTTAATCCTAGAACATCTTAGGTAAGCAAAAGCCTTTTGCTAATAGTCTAGAAACTATTCTTGGTTGATAGGTACGTCTAAGAACTTATTAGGTAAACCTATCGAATTTGCCACGACATAAAAGGACTCCTTACTTATATCGTTGAGTTTCACCAAAACTAACATGTACTCACAATTATTTGTGTACCTTGCCCCTTTAGGACCAATAAGTAACACCTCGCTGAGCTAAAACTATTACTAGATTGATGTAAAGGATATCCAAGCAAGTGTATATTTTGGCATGGCACCTTTTAACTCAATTTTTAAGTTTGGAACTTAAGGCTCTTACTATGTTGGTTAGATTTTAAGTGAACTAAAATCCTTAATCATGCAACATAATCAAGCTTTTGATCTCATGCATTTTAAGACATATTTAAAACAATAAATAACTTAAAGCATGCATAAGATAAATGTGATCTAGTATGGCCCGACTTCATCTTGAAGCTTTGACTTCAAAGTCCGTCTTGAAAATCTCCGTGGGAGGCACCATTTTCTTCAAATAGGATAAGCTATAACTAATTACAACTATTTGATGGTTCGCAGACCATATTTGAATTGAAAAATAACTTTGGTACTTTAGACCAATTACATTCAAATTAATGGTACGCAGACCATATTTTCTATCCTATTTGGGCCATACTAGTCACTTCATAACCTGCAAAACAGTACATATACAATATATACCATTCACCCATTCATTATCATGAATGGCCCACATAGCTGGTTAGTAAAACACATTATGCATCACGTAAACATTTGCAGCAATTAATCAAGGGCACCAATAATCTACCAATTATTCAGTCCTTATTAATTCTAATCAAGTTGTTTTAACCTTAAGGATTTGTAGACCTAATCAAGAGTTTATGACTAAAATACGCTCCCACTTAAACCAATAAATTCATATGCTTTACTAATTTTAAACATAAAAATGTATTTCTAGTCTAACCGGAAACATACAAATTTAATTAAAATTTAAAGCTCATATAAATTTATAATTGAATCCAAAAAGTTTAATTTAATTTCAGTCGTTATTTAAATTAATTCATGATTTTAATTTTAGTAAAATAATTAGAATAAATAACATTTATTATAATTATAATATTCAAAATTAAAATCCAAGAAAATAATTTAAATTATTAATTTTAAAATTAATTAAAATTACGTAAACTGAAAAATTTCAAATTAAACATTCAAAACGATCTAATCGTAACGCAAACACCCTACACATTGCACGCCCATGGGCCGCACGCACACAGCTATTGCTGGCCATGTGCGCGCAGCCCATGCGCTCGTCGCATAGCTGCTGCATCCCCATCGCAAGCCTCCGCACGCATTGGTGCTCGCTGCGCGCGCCAGCGCTCATCGCACGCGAGCTATCGCTCGCAGTGCGCGCGCGACATCGCTCGCTGGGCGCGCGAGCCATCGCTCGCTGGGCGCGCGACATCGCTCGCTGGGCGGGTGACATCGCTCGCTGTGCGCGCGAGCAATGCTGGCTGTGCGCGCGAGTCCTCGCTCGTTGTGCGCGCGAGCAATGCTGGGCGCAGCGCTCGTGGCACGCGAGCTTGCGCTCGCTGCGCGCGAGGCTGCGCGCTCTTGTGCGAGGCAGCGCGCGTTGTGGCGCAGCTCGCTTGCTGCCCACACGCGACTGCCTTGGCTCGCCCTTCGCCCATGCCCATTCGTCCATTTCTCGTGGCACACGACACAAGGCAGGGCTGCTGCCTTGTGCTCATGCACTACGCCCTTGCTCATTGCATTCGTGCCGCACGGGCGACGAGCTCCCTTGCTCGTCGTCGCATGCCCGCATTATACAACACCCCTTAAGGGTAACACGAAGCGTCCATTGCTTCGTGCGTGCAAGTTTTATGAACGAATCGCATAAAATTTTAAAATTTATATTTAAAATTAATGACAAATTAATAAATAATATTAATTTCATAATTTTAGGGCGAAAAATCAAAAATTTATTATCCAATTGATTTCCGATTGTTATGGATTCAAGTCTAGGTCATAAAAATTTAAAATTTATCATAAATTTACAATTTTTATGGTGGTTTTTAATCATAGGTTTCTAATTAAATTACAATTAATTATGAAAATCAAATTAATTCTAAATTATTCTAATTTTCAACAAATTAATCATAATTACAAATTAGATTGCATAATTAATAAGACTAGGCATTCAAACTTGTTAAACATATGCAGTAGGTCAATCAAAAATTCAAGATTTATCAACAAGAATCGCAAATATTTAATTTAACATCTTAAATTTACGAAATTTTGCATTCGAAAAACTAAAACCTTCGAAAAGTCATAGTTAGGCTTCGAATTTGAGAATTCTGGGTTCGGCAGAAACATACTATTTTTGTCAAAATTTTAGAATGCCTTTTACATGCGGAATTGACACAAAAATCACTCAATTCGGATGAGTAACGAAGAAACTGCCGAAAAACTGCGTACGTATAATTAAATAAACGCAATTTGCAATTAATTAACAATTACGAAAATTAATCACCCCTTTTAATTCTTGCAAATTTGTAATATTTAACCATGTTCATGCAATTTAGATTATGAAAATAATAAGGGGCTCGTGATACCACTGTTAGGTTATGATACATATGACATTACATAGATCATGCGGAAACAACCATTAACCCAGGACAACATATTATTTACACATAATCATATAGCATAATTTAGATGCATACTCTTTGTTGCGTGCCCTCCCTAGCTGCGCCCGAACCGAACAAGAACAAGTCTTTAGGACTCCAAGTGTCGTCCCTCCGTAGATAGTCCACAGCACGTCCGGATCCGCCTTAAGATTGACCAACTAGAATCGCCCTTAAGGTACTAGAAAATTTCGGCACTTTTATGAGCAAGATGTGTGTTTTAATTTTCTCTCAAAAAACTCACTTTTGAATACTTTGAAACTTGTTATAAATTGTGAGCCCTAGCCTCATATTTATAGGGGTATGGAAAGGGAATCGAAATCCTATTCAGATACAAATTAATTAAACCTAGAATCCTACAAGAACTCTAATTTAATTAATTTATCAAATAGAATTAGGAATTTAATCATTAACCGAACTCTGCATGTTTTAGGAAACGTGCACGAACACAAACACTTGCACACACACGCACGGCAGCCACGATGGGCCCCATGCGTGCGCGCGAGCAGCAGCCCACGCAGCGCCCGCGCGCGCTGCGCGCTGCGCGTGCTGTGCGCGCTGTGCGCGCTGCGCAGCCTGCTGGGCCTGGCCTTGCGCTGGGCCTGGCGTGGCTGTTTGTGCGGCGCGCTTGGCTTGCTGGGCGATGGCCTGGCTTCGTGCTGGGCCTCGTCCGGTAGGCCTCGCCCGATGTTTATTCGTACGATGCGCTTCCGATTAAATTTTCCGATTCCGGAATTCATTTCCGATACGAACAATATTTAATATTTCCGATTCCGGAATTAATTTCCGTTTCGAACAAATATTTAATATTTCCGTTTCCGGAATTATTTTCCGATTCCGGTAATATTTCCGATTCTGACAATATTTCCGTTTCCGGCAATATTTCCGATTCTGGCAATATTTCCATTTCCGATAATATTTTCCGATACGTACCATGTTTCCGTTTCCGGCAACATCTACGACTTGGATAATATTTATATTTCCGATACGATCCATATTTCCGTTTCCGGCAATATCATCGTTTCCGGGGTATTCATTTCTTGCCTGTGACGATCTTAGCTCCCACTGAAACCAAGATCCGTCGGTTCCGAATATTCATAGATAGAGTATTTAATGCCATTAAATACTTGATCCGTTTACGTACTATTTGTGTGACCCTACTGGTTCAGTCAAGAGTAAGCTGTGGATTAATATCATTAATTCCACTTGAACTGAAGCGACCTCTAGCTAGGCATTCAGCTCACTTGATCTCACTGAATTATTAACTTGTTAATTAATACTGAACCGCATTTATTAGACTTAACATAGAATGCATACTTGGACCAAGGGCATTATTTCCTTCACCTGTCCCCTAAGAGTGGACACCCCGTCCGATAGAAGTGGACGAATCTATTTTGAAAATTGTTTTGTGTTTATTTTTTGAAAATGAGGACCTACGTGGTTTGCGCCGTAGACCCCGCCGGCTGAAGATGGCGAGCCTGTTTCATTTTGAATCTTGAAAATTTTATTTTTGGAACACTGAGGACCTACGCGGCTAGTGACGCAGACCCCGCCCTCTGAGGGTGGGCGAGCCCATTTTGAATTTCTTGGTTTTTTCATTTTGCCTATGTAGAAGGGCTTTTTGTGATTACAACCTGTTGGTGGGTCGCAATATTTCTCGATTAGATGTGTCCTATAAGTGGGTCCACACTATGTATATATTTTTTTTGTTAACGATATTGCAAAATACCGTTTTTGGGAAAGAAATGTCCAGATAACGGATGTTTTACACAAATAGGGATTGCGCGTGCCCGACAGTGAATATTCGTTGTTTGGGAATCACTTTCAGCGCCCAGCTCTGGGCGCGAGAATTTCTAACGCCCAGAGCTGGGCGTTAAAAATGCGAAGGCGAGACTGGTCTTTAAATACGCGGACCGTCTCCTTCCTTTCCCATTTCCGCCATTTTCGCTCAAACTCCTCACCACTTTCAACTGATTTTTTGCTCGTTTCTTCACTTTTCTTTGCGAATTCTACTCCAAGTCACTCCCTAATCTTCCCAAAGTAAGTAATTTTGAGCTTTTTTGTCAATTTCAGTATTTTTGGTCAAGTTTTTTGTGCATGAAATTGATTTGGGGGTTTTTGATTTTGTGCCCCTTTCCTTCAATCAGATAGTTGGAATTGTTCTACATAACATGTTAATTAGTTTGTGCATGTTAATTTTTGCAAGTATGCTGATTTTTGTTGAATTTGGGCATGTTTATGCTAGCCCCCAAGTATTCCTACGACTCTAATGTTTTCTTACAATGTAGGTGTTTTTGGTATATTGCTTGCGTTCCTCATAATTCATGAATGACAAATTATGGAAGGATTTTGATTTTGTTGGAGTTAATAATAATTTTTCTATTTAGGGAACTTTTGCTCAATATGAACTTAGTACCATGTTTTTAGGGAACAAAAATTGTATGACTCCATTTTATGAGCGGAATGCACTTTATAGTGATTGGTGTGAATGCCAATTTTGTTACAGGTATAATGCCTTGTTGTATCGTTGATCAGCATGTCTGACGAGTTGTCACCTCCTTCTGGTGGCCACGAGAAGCGTGGCATGACGCGTCAGTCTACTGGCCCGGGACCCCTATGGGTGGGTCCTAAGTTCTACGACGGTCGAGACCTGCACTACGACCTAGAGCACCACGTGACTACCCGCCTTCACGCGAGGAGGGACACTACGGTTCGCGGCTACGGTGCAGCGACGAGCGAGACTATTTTTGGTTTCCTGAGCTCAGACGCCCAGGCTTTGGTGAGGGCGAGCTCACTTTTTCCGGTGGTCGAGACCTTCTAGGAGATACTGCGGCTTAACATCTCCCTGTCCTTTCTGCGGTCGCTGATGAGGTGGTGGTGGGATACCACCAACACATTCCATTTTCCTTGGGGTGAGATGACGATCACTCCTGAGGACTACACGGCTTTGACGGGCTTGACCTTTACAGGGAACCCCGTTCGCCTGGGGTCGGATGTGAAGGAAATAATGCCCTTGGTCCAAGTATGCATTCTATGTTAAGTCTAATAAATGCGGTTCAGTATTAATTAACAAGTTAATAATTTAGTGAGATCAAGTGAGCTGAATGCCTAGCTAGAGGCCGCTTCAGTTCAAGTGGAATTAATGATATTAATCCACAGCTTACTCTTGACTGAACTTGTAGGGTCACACAAATAGTACGTAAACGGATCAAGTATTTAATGGCATTAAATACTCTATCTATGGATATTCGGAATCGACGGATCTTGGTTTCAGTGGGAGCTGAGATCGTCACAAGCAAGAAATGAATACTCCGGAAACGATGATATTGCCGGAAACGGAAATATGGATCGTATCGGAAATATAAATATTATCCAAGTCGTAGATGTTGCCGGAAACGGAAAATTGGTACGTATCGGAAAATATTATCGGAAATGGAAATATTGCCGGAATCGGAAATATTGCCGGAAACGGAAATATTGTCAGAATCAGAAATATTATCGGAATCGGAAAATAATTCCGGAAACGGAAATATTAAATATTTGTTCGAAACGGAAATATATTCCGGAATCGGAAATATTAAATATTGTTCGTATTGGAAATGAATTTCGGAATCGGGAATTTAATCGGAAGCGTATCGTACGAATTAGCATCGGACGAGGCCCGCTAGACGAAGGCCCAGCACGAAGCCAGGCCATCGCCCAGCGAGCCGCACGCACCAACGCACGCCTCGATCACGCCCAGCCAAGGATGGCGCACGCGAGAGCATAGCAGCGTGGGCCGAGCGCTGTGCGCCTGTCGTGGGCCGCAAGGCTTGCGCGGGTGCATGGCTCGTGCAACGCTTGTGCGGGAAATCCTAATCCTATTAGGATTTGTGCAAAGATTAAATCCTAATCCTAATAGATTGGTTTTGTTATTTAGAGTCCTAATAAAGTTCTAACTAGCAAATCCACATCCTACTAGGATTCCAATTCCCTTTCCAATCCTCTATAAATAAGGGCCTAGGGTCACAATTTATGGGTACGATTGAAGTATTCAAAGGGTAAGTTTTTGAAATAAAAATCAGCCATACACTTGCAAACACATAGCCGAAAATTCCTAAGCACCTTAAGGGCGATTCTAGTTGGTCTAACTTGAGGCGGATCCGGACGTACTGTGGACTATCTACGGAGGGACGACATTTGGAGTCCTAAAGACTTGTTCTTGTTCGGTTCGGGCGCAGCTAGGGAAGGCACGCTACAACATGTATGCATCTATACTATGCTAAATGATTATGTGTAAATAATATGCTTTCCTGGCTTTATGGTTTTTCCGCTTGATTTATGAATTGTCATATGTATCATAACCTAACAGTGGTATCACGAGCCTCTTATTATTTTGATAATCTAAATTGCATAAATATGGTTAAATATTACAAATTTGCAAGAATTAAAAGGGGTGATTAATTTTCGTAATTGTTAATTAATTGCAAATTGCGTTTATTTAATTATACGTACGCAGTTTTTCGGCAGTTTCTTCGTTACTCATCCAAATCGAGTGATTTTTGTGTCAATTCCGCATGTAAAAGGCATTCTAAAATTTTGACAAAAAAATTATTTTTCGGCCGAACAACGAATTCTCAAATTCGAAGCCTAACTATGACTTTTCGGAGGTTTTAGTTTTTCGAACGCAAAATTTCGTAAATTTAAGATGTTAAATTAAATATTTGCGATTCTTGTTGATAAATCTTGAATTTTTAATTGACCTACTGTATATGTTTAACAAGTTTGAATGCCTAGCCTTGTTAATTATGCAATCTAATTTGTAATTATGATTAATTTGTTGAAAATTGGAATAATTTAGAATTAATTTGATTTTCATAATTAGTTATAATTTAATTAGATACCTATGATTAAAAACCACCATAAAAATTGTAAATTTATGTTAAATTTTAAATTTTTATGACCTAGACTTGAATCCATGTTAATCGGAAATCAATAAATTAATAAATTTTCGATTTTTGGCCCTAAAATTATGAAATTAATATGATTTATTAATTTCTCATTAATTTTGAAAATAAAATTTTTAATTTTATGCGATTCGCTCATATAACTTGCACGCACAAAGCAATGGACGCTACGTGTTACCCTTAAGGGGTGTTGTATAGTGCGGGCATGCGACGACGAGCAAGGGAGTTCGTCGCCCATGCGGTACGAATGCAGCGAGCAAGTGCATGGTGCCCGAGCACAAGGCAGCAGCCCTGCCTTGTGTCGTGGGCTGTGTGCGATGGGCGAATGGGCAAGGGCGAGAGAAAGGCACGAGCAGTCGCGTGTGGGCAGCAAGCGAGCTGCGCCACAGCGCGCACTGCCTCGCGCAAGCGTGCAGAGCCTCGCGCGCAGCGAGCGCAAGCTCGCGTGCAACGAGCGCTACGCCCAGCATCGATCGCTTGCGCGCAGCGAGCGCCTGCTCGCATGCTACTGCCTCGTGCGATGAGCGCAAGCTCGCGTGCAACGAGGGCAGGCGCGCAGCGAGCCAGAGGCCAAGCGTGCCTCGGATGCCTTTCGATGGAATGCAGCAGCAGATGCGACGCAGCGCATGGGCTGCGCGCACATGGCCAGCGATGGTTGTGTGCGTGTGGCCTATGGTTGTGCGTTGCGTGGTGATGTTGCGACACGATTAGATCGTTTTAAAATTTTAATTTGAAATTTTCAGTTCACGTAATTTTAATTAATTTTAAAATTAATAATTTAAATTATTTTCTTGGATTTTAATTTTGAATATTATAATTATAATAAATTTCATTTATTCTAATTATTTTACTAAAATTAAAATCATGAATTAATTTAAATACGACTGAAAAATAAATTAAATAAGCGGATTCAATTATAAATTTATATGAGCTTTAAATTTTAATTAAATTTGTATGCTTCCGGTTAGACTAGAAATACATTTTTATGTTTAAAATTAGTAAAGCATATGAATTTATTGGTTTAAGTGGGAGCCCTTTTAGTCATAAACTCTTGATTAGGTCCACAAATCCTTAAGGTTAAAACAACTTGATTAGAATTAATAAGGACTGAATAATTTGTAGATTATTGGTGCCCTTGATTAATTGCTGCAAATGTTTATGTGATGCATAATGTGTTTTACTAACCAGCTATGTGGGCCATTCATGATAATGAATGGGTGAATGGTATATATTGTATATGTACTGTTTTGCAGGTTATGAAGTGACTAGTATGGCCCAAATAGGATAGAAAATATGGTCTGCGTACCATTAATTTGAATGTAATTGGTCTAAAGTACCAAAATTGTTTTTCAATTCAAATATGGTCTGCGTACCATCAAATAGTTGTAATTAGTTTAATTATAGCTTATCCTATTTGAAGAAAATGGTGCCTCCCACGGAGATTTTCAAGACGGACTTTGAAGTTGAAGCTTCAAGATGAAGTCGGGCCATACTAGATCACATTTATCTAATGCATGCTTTAAGTTATTTATTGCTTTAAATATGTCTTAATTATGCATGAGATTGCGGCTTGATTATGTTGCATGATTAAGGATTTTAGTTCACTTAAAATCTAACCAACATAGTAAGAGCCTTAAGTTCCAAACTTAAAAATTGAGTTAAAAGGTGCCATGCCAAAATATACACTTGCTTGGATATCCTTTACATCAATCTAGTAATAGTTTTCGCTCAGCGAGGTGTTAATTATTGGTCCTAAAGGGGCAAGGTACACAAATAATTGTGAGTACATGTTAGTTTTGGTGAAACTCAACGATATAAGTAAGGAGTCCTTTTATGTCGTGGCAAAATAGATAGGTTTACTTAATAAGTTCTTAGACGTGCCTATCAACCAAGAATAGTTTCTAGACTATTTGCAAAAGGCTTTTGCTTACCTAAGATGTTTTAGGATTAAGTCGACAAACTGTGCTTAATTCTTCAATGATTTTAGGATCTTGGAATCATTTTATTCACACCTGCCGGAACACATAACTTGAATAAAATGCTTAATGAACATTGAATTATGCATGTATGCTAGAATTTAAGTTTATTAAGAGAAACTGTGAATGGTTATTTATTTGTTTATTCTTTTCAATTGTAGTTTTAACTATGGCAAACAACAATTCATTCAACATTCGGTCAATTCTCGAAAAGGAGAAGTTGAACGGGAAAAACTTCCTTGACTGGCAAAGGAACTTGCAAATAGTTCTTATGTAGGAAGAAAAGGAGTATGTCCTGGAAGAGGCGATGCCCGAAGCCGCAGGCGACGGGGTCACTCAGGCAGCCCTCAATCGTTGGATTGATGCCAACAAGGATGTGAAATGTCTAATGCTCGCCACCATGAGTGCAGATCTGCAGAAAACGTTCATCAACTCAGATGCTTTCACAATCATCAGTGAGTTGAAGAACATGTTCCAAGATCTGGCTCGAGTCGAAAGATTCGAGACTCATAGGCAAATTCTTGAGACCAAGCTTAAGAAAGGCGAGCCCGTAAGTCCACACGTTCTCAAAATGATTGGACTCATTGAGCATATGAGTCGGCTGGATCAGCAATTCTCTCAGGAAATGGTTGTAGACACCATCCTCCATTCTCTTCATAACGGGTATGATCAGTTCAAACTGAACTACAGTATGAATAGTCTGGACAAAACGCTCACTGAGCTTCACGGTATGCTGAAAACCGCTGAAAAGACGCTCAAAAGTGATAAGCAAGATGTGCTTATGGTGCGTGGGGGCAAGTTCAAGAAATCTGGAAAGAAGAGGAATGCTAAGAAAGGTGGCAACAAGGCCAGCCCAACTAAGCAAACTGGCGCCAAGTCTGAAAAGAGGAAGGTCAGTCAACCCACTTCTGAATCCGAATGCTTCTACTGCAAGAAGAAGGGGCATTGGAAGAGAGATTGCTTGAAGCTAAAGGAAGATCAGAAGAACGGAACAGTCGTTCCATCTTCAGGTATTTTCGTTATAGACTGTATACTTGCTAATTCAACTTCTTGGGTATTAGATACAGGTTGTGGCTCACACTTATGTTCCAATCCACAGGGACTAAGAAGAAGTAGAAAGTTAAGCAAGGGTGAAGTCGACCTACGAGTGGGAAATGGAGCACGGATTGCTGCATTAGCTGTAGGAACTTATTATTTGTCGTTGCCCTCCGGGCTAGTTTTGGAACTGGAAGAATGTTTCCATGTTCCAAGTCTTACTAAAAACATCATTTCAGTTTCTTGCTTAGATGCTAAGGGATTTTCCTTTTTAATAAAAGACAATAGTTGTTCGTTTTATTTTAAAGAGATGTTTTATGGATCTGCTAGATTAGTCAATGGAATTTATTTATTAGATCACGGCAAACAAGTTTATAACATAAATACCAAAAAGGCCAAAAAGGATGATTCAGATCTCACCTATCTGTGGCATTGTCGATTAGGCCATATAAACTTGAAACGCTTAGAAAGACTTCAAAAGGAAGGAATTCTAGAACCATTTGACTTAGAGGATTATGGTAAATGCGAATCATGTTTACTTGGCAAAATGACAAAGCAACCTTTCTCTAAAGTTGGAGAAAGAGCAAATGAACTATTGGGTTTAATCCATACAGATGTATGTGGACCAATGAGTACAAATGCTAGAGGTGGTTTCAGCTACTTTATCACTTTCACTGATGACTTCAGTAGATATGGTTATGTCTACCTAATGAAGCATAAGTCTGAATCCTTTGACAAATTCAAGGAATTTCAAAGTGAAGTAGAGAATCGATTAGGCAAGAAGATTAAGGCACTGCGGTCTGATAGAGGCGGTGAATATCTGAGCTATGAATTTGATGACCATCTGAAAGAATGTGGAATTCTATCAGAATTGACTCCTCCAGGAACACCACAATGGAACGGTGTGTCGGAACGGAGGAACAGAACCTTGCTAGACATGGTCAGGTCAATGATGGGTCGGGCCGAACTTCCAATAGAATTTTGGGGACATGCACTAAATACAGCTGCACTCACTATAAATAGAGCTCCGTCTAAAGCTGTCGAAAAGACTCCATATGAGTTATGGTTTGGAAAGCCTCCAAATGTGTCTTTTCTTAAGATTTGGGGATGTGAAGTATACGTCAAGCGATTAATTTCAGACAAACTTCATCCAAAATCTGACAAATATATCCTTGTGGGCTATCCAAAGGAAACAAAGGGGTATTACTTCTACAATACATCTGAGAACAAGGTGTTTGTTGCTCGAGATGGTGTCTTTTTGGAGAAGAATCACATTTCCAAAATGACAAGTGGGAGAAAAGTAGACCTCGGAGAAATTCGAGTTGAACAACAAACTCTAGAGAATGCTCAAGATGACATTCAGGATGAAACTCAGAGATCTTTAGAAGAATCTGGTGAGAATCATGGTCAATCTAGAAATGTTACCCCGCGTAGATCGCAAAGATATAGATCTCAACCGGAAAGGTACTTAGGTATTTTGACGAACGAGAGCTATGACGTTCTATTACTTGAAAGTGATGAACCTGCGACTTACAAACAAGCTATGACGAGCCCTAGCTCCAAGCAATGGCAAGAAGCCATGCAATCTGAATTAGACTCCATGTCTGAAAACCAAGTATGGGATTTGGTCGATTTGCCAGATGGCTACCAAGCCATTGGAAGCAAATGGGTTTTCAAACTTAAAAAGGACAAGGATGGGAAAGTTGAAGTTTTCAAAGCTACATTGGTTGCAAAAGGTTACAGGCAAGTCCACGGTGTGGATTACGATGAAACCTTTTCACCAGTTGCAATGCTAAAGTCTATTCGGATAATGTTAGCAATCGCTGCATATTACGATTATGAAATATGGCAGATGGATGTCAAAACCGCTTTCTTAAACGGCATTTTAACAGAAACTGTGTTCATGACACAGCTTGAAGGTTTTGAGGATCCAAAGAATGCTAAAAAGGTATGCAAGCTAAAGAAATCAATCTACGGATTGAAGTAGGCATCCAGGAGCTGGAATATACGTTTTGATGAAGCAGTCAGTGACTTTGGTTTCATCAAGAACGCAGACGAATCTTGTGTATACAAGAAGGTAAGTGGGAGAAAAATTGCTTTTCTAGTATTATATGTCGACGACATATTACTTATCGGAAATGACATTCCTATGTTGAACTCTGTCAATATTTGGCTTGGGAAATGTTTTTCGATGAAGGATCTAGGAGAAGCACAGTACATATTGGGCATCAAGATTTACAGAGATAGATCTAAAAAGATGATTGGACTTAGTCAAAGCACTTATATCAATAAGGTGCTTGATAGGTTCAAGATGGCAGACTCCAAGCGAGGCTACCTACCCATGTCTCATGGATTGACTCTAAGCAAGACTCAGTGCCCAAAAACACTTTAAGAGCGTAGACGAATGAATGGGATTCCATATGCATCATTGATTGGTTCAATAATGTATGCTATGATATGTACACGCCCAGATGTTGTGTATGCACTCAGTGCTACGAGCAGATACCAGTCAGACCCAGGAGAGGCGCATTGGACTGCTGCCAAGAATATTCTGAAGTACCTGAAAAGGCACAAAGATGACTTCCTGGTCTATGGTGGAGATGATGAATTAATTGTTAAAGGCTATACGGACGCAAGTTTCCAAACCGACAAAGATGATTTCAGATCACAGTCTGGGTTTGTCTTCTGCCTCAACGGAGGTGCAGTAAACTGGAAAAGTGCTAAGCAAAGCACCATTGCGGATTCTACAACTGAAGCGGAGTACATTGCTGCACATGAAGCAGCAAAGGAAGCTATATGGCTAAGGAAGTTCATAGGCGAACTTGGTGTAGTCCCCTCCATTAAAGGACCAATACCCCTGTATTGTGATAATAACGGAGCTATTGCACAGGCAAAGGAGCCTAGACACCACCAGAGAGTCAAGCATGTACTTCGTAGATTTCACCTTCTACGAGAGTTCGTTGAAAGAAAAGAAGTCGAGATAAGCAAGATTGGAACTGATGACAACATATCAGATCCATTGACTAAACTTCTGCCGCAGGCGAAGCACAACTCGCACACTGCAGCTATGGGAATCAAGCATATTGGAGAATGGCTTTGATATCCTTGTTTAATGTTTTAAAGTTTTAGAGTTTAAATCTTTGTAAAACATTATTGGTTAATCATTCACAATAAATGAATAGAATTCATTTTTCCATTTAATTTGTGGTTTATTAAATGATGAGTCCCTTCAATTTGACAATATATTCAAGATAGACTGTCAGGACCAATCCTGTGACTAAGAAATGTCTATCAAGTGAACTTGAATGTCAAAAGTTGAAAATGGTCCCTGGTCGGAGTTTTCTATAAATTTGGACGCATAGAAAACGTTAGACGACTAGAATGCAAGATGACTAGTAGTTCTGTTTCTTGAACTATGTGGACATGGCAATGTCATAATCATTTGCATAGATACTTACTTTGGGAAGACTAGTATCGGACAGACCTATGAAACTTTACTGTAAGAGATGAAAATCTGTCATAAGTAAATTTCATTCAATTATTAGACACTAAATCCTCAATACCTGAGTGATTTGAGATTACTTGTTTGAGAACTGGTTGCTTTGACGTTGACCAACCGTCGCACCGTAAAAGGAGGCTATAAAGGCAACGCTCAGGTAATCACCTATCAAACGAAGTCTAATCTCAAGATCGCAAGATTGGGATTGTCCTCCCATAAATCGGGATGAGATGCTTAAAAGTTTTACAAGGCCACTCGGAGAGCTAGAAACTGTGAAATGCATGGCCGTGCTCGGATGAATCATAGGCTATGATTATCTGTTTTTTTGATCAGTTGAACTCTGAAACCGAGAAACACCTCTGGACATAATAAGGATGACAACTCTTACCTTATGTTCAAGAGCAAGCATCAAGCGACAAAGGAATTAGGAAATGTACACTTGTCCCTAAGGACAAGTGGGAGGCTGAAGGAAATAATGCCCTTGGTCCAAGTATGCATTCTATGTTAAGTCTAATAAATGCGGTTTAGTATTAATTAACAAGTTAATAATTCAGTGAGATGAAGTGAGCTGAATGCCTAGCTAGAGGCCGCTTCAGTTCAACTGGAATTAATGATATTAATCCACAGCTTACTCTTGACTGAACCCGTAGGGTCACACAAATAGTACGTAAACGGATCAAGTATTTAATGGCATTATATACTCTATCTATGGATATTCGGAATCGACGGATCTTGGTTTCAGTGGGAGCTGAGATCGTCACAAGCAAGAAATGAATACTCCGGAAACGATGATATTGCCGGAAACGGAAATATGTATCGTATCGGAAATATAAATATTATCCAAGTCGTAGATGTTGGCGGAAACGGAAACATGGTACGTATCGGAAAATATTATCGGAAATGGAAATATTGCAGGAATCGGAAATATTGCCGGAAACGGAAATATTGTCAGAATCAGAAATATTATCGGAATCGAAAAATAATTCCGGAAAAGGAAATATTAAATATTTGTTCGAAACGGAAATTAATTCCGGAATCGGAAATATTAAATATTGTTCGTATCGGAAATGAATTCCGGAATCGGGAATTTAATCGGAAGCGTATCGTACGAATTAGCATCGGACGAGGCCCGCTAGACGAAGGCCCAGCACGAAGCCAGACCATCGCCCAGCGAGCCGCACGCACCAACGCACGCCTCGACCAGGCCCAGCGCAAGGCCTGGCCCAGCCAAGGGCGCGCGCGCGCGAGAGCACAGCAGCGTGGGCCGAGAGCTGTGCGCCTGTCGTGGGCCGCAAGGCTTGCGCGGGTGCACGGCTCGTGCAACGCTTGTGCGGGAAATCCTAATCCTGTTAGGATTTGTGCAAAGATTAAATCCTAATCCTAATAGATTGGTTTTGTTATTTAGAGTCCTAATAAAGTTCTAACTAGCAAATCCACATCCTACTAGGATTCCAATTCCCTTTCCAAACCTCTATAAATAAGGGCCTAGGGTCACAATTTATGGGTACGATTGAAGTATTCAAAGGGTAAGTTTTTGAAATAAAAATCAGCCATACACTTGCAAACACATAGCCGAAAATTCGTAATCACCTTAAGGGCGATTCTAGTTGGTCTAACTTGAGGCGGATCCGGACGTACTGTGGACTATCTACGGAGGGACGACATTTGGAGTCCTAAAGACTTGTTCTTGTTCGGTTCGGGCGCAGCTAGGGAAGGCACGCTACAACATGTATGCATCTATATTATGCTAAATGATTATGTGTAAATAATATGCTTTCCTGGCTTTATGGTTTTTCCGTATGATTTATGAATTGTCATATGTATCATAACCTAACAGGATGGCCCACCGCCGACCGTTGCTGAGGGTACCAGGCTCCTGGGCTCGTGGATGGGCATGAGATTGCCTTCGTACCAGCCCCGTGGGATACCTTTTGCTGACCTGATGTGGGCCCTGGAGCATGGGGTGGAAGAGTTGTCTTTGAGACAGGCCCGGCTGTTCTACCTCCATTTTATTACTTCCACTTTTCTATCGGGTCCGACTGACACCTTTGGCCCGAGGTGGATACGCATGGTGGAGGACGTGTCTACGTTGGGTGACTATTGCTGGGGCGATTTGGGCTACGCGACGCTCGTCGGCCAGATGAGTTTGGCGGTGCGCGACTCGGACCCGTGTAGACGTCACTTTGTCATTACATTGGCGGGAGTGCCGCGTTTGGTCGAGGTATGTGCCTAGCCTTTCTTTTGTTTTCTCGCTTTTACCGGGCACCTCTTATTTTTGACGTATTATTGTCTTTTCCTTTTATAGTTGTGGGCTTTTGAGCATTTGCCTTGGCTGGCTCCCCGAAAGGGGCAGAGGCCTTTGGAGTACCCTGCCCGGTCGTCGTTGGGGTTGGAAGAAGAAGTTGACTGCGCGTCCACCGCCCGATACCGTGTGGGACCTCATTCGGGACGGGAACCCTGAGCATGTACAGAATCTTATCCTCTATCTCGTATTTCGTCATTTTTCTTTTATTTTCTATGTGCGAGATCTGACCGTGTCCGTACGAAATAGGTGGTTTGGACCCCATGGCTCTCCTTTAGGGGTATTTATGCTTCGGTCAGGGATAGTTATGCCCTGAGCCAGATGCGGGTATTGTTCGTTGGCCGCCGCGACCCTGTCTGGTACCTGGGAGAGCGGGTACGTATGCAGACGGTCGGGGTTTTTTCGGTGCCTAAGCC
This sequence comes from Spinacia oleracea, assembly GCF_020520425.1. Classification (NCBI taxonomy): domain Eukaryota; kingdom Viridiplantae; phylum Streptophyta; class Magnoliopsida; order Caryophyllales; family Amaranthaceae; genus Spinacia; species Spinacia oleracea. The sequence continues at coordinate 75,146,923 of NC_079492.1, read as the reverse complement.
TCCGCCTGCGACCATGCTGTCTACTCGTTCGATAGGCGAGTCGTGGAGGGTCCACTCGAGGACTGTCCCGGAAGACCGGGTTTTCCATGCTCCGCTCCCTGAGGGAGTACAGGCGGTATGCACCTTTTATTTGTGCATTCTTCTTATATCTTTTGTTTTTTTTCTTTTGTTACTAACATTCCTGTTTCAGGTTCCGACCCGTACGGCCAACGCGATGGTGGGGGTGATCAACCGGTTGAAGTCCGCGTTGGTTCGGGCCCGATCTGCACTTTCTTGCAGGAGCCCCCATTCCACTCGGGTAATGTGCCCTCTTTTTTTCTTTTGATCTGTACCTTTTGTTTGGCTTTCAATTACTCACCCTCCTTTTGTTTTTGCAGACGGGGGCTGGACGAGCTGGGGCCGATGACGCAGGTCCCTCGGGTGGGGGACACGGTCGTGAGGAGAGAGAGAGGGCACGGCACTCGCCCCTACGGCATCGCCGTTCTGATGTGGGGGTGAGTTCTTCCGGGGAGAGGTCCGAGCCGGAGCGTAGGCGACGTTCCGTGTCGGTGGCTCGAGAGCCTAGCCCTGAGTTGCAGCCACAACCTCATTTTTGGGGTGATTCTGGCTGGGGGTCCTCATACCACGGGGAGTGGAGTGGATGGACCGGTAAGGCTTGGAGACATGAGGTCGATGACGAGTCTTAGGCTTGCCTCCTGTTTTGTATATATTCATTCTTGTATTCCGCATGCATATATATTTTATTTTTTGCGAATTTTGGGTGCAAGAATGTTTGAGCCTTCCATGGGCTTTGCCTCAACTCATTATAGCAGTACTAGCTTTCTAAACCAACGACGAATTTCTAAAAGAGAAAGAATTCCATATATAAAAAATGAGTTCATACAAGAGTGCACACATATTTTTAGACTAGGCGACTACTTGGGGTATTACATATGCATGTTCACTATTTTTCGTTTTTTGCCGACTCATGCCATACTCCTTTGTTGGGCTTGTTCCTGAAAATTCTTGTGTCTTTGTTTTCATTCTATTTGGCCTTGCCCGTGCATGGGTTGGGGTATAGTGCCCTTTGTAATTTTTATTGGACCGAATCCTTGATAAGGATTGCCTACGTATCTTGTCAGAACCAGGTCGTGCGTAGATCTAACTATGATTTTTTGAAATTTTTGAAAGGGGCGTTCATTACACATCTGCTACCCCCCAAGTGTTCGTGGTTCTTTTGATGATCCGAAAAAAGGAGTACGAACACTTGCAGAAGCGGGAGGATAGGTGGCGAGAGAGAATGACGCCCAAATTCGGGCGTAGGAAATATCGGCGCCCAGGCCTGGGCGTTAAAAATAAAGGCGCCCAGTCCTAGGCGCTGAAACTTTGTCCTTCGTCCTTTCTACTTTAGCGAGTTTTAAGCCGTTTGTCTAGGGTAATGCGCAGAATGCTTGCTTATGAGTCTTGATGTGTTTTATTAGATGCCTTAACTCCGGACTGAATTTTATTAAATATAGTACTTTTTCAATTGGTCTAAATTCATGAGGTTAGCGAATTCCGCTCCATCTATGTCGGCTAGTTGGACTGCTCCGCCAGGTAGGATGGTCTTTACAAAATATGGTCCGGTCCAATTAGGCCGGAATTTTCCTCGAGGGTCCGTAGTAGGTGCGCGGACTTCTTTTAACACAAAATCGCCTTCTTTGATATTTCGAGGTTTGACTCTTTTTTTGAATTGCCTTGCGATGCGCTTTTGATGCACTTGCACGTGATGTAAAGCTCTCAACCTCCGTTCGTCTAAAAGGCTTTCTAGGACGATCCGGAGGGAGGGAATTTCCAACTCGATCGGTTGAACTGCTTCCATTCCGTATACCAAAGAGTAGGGTGTTACTCCAATGGAGGTGCGGATTGAGGTTCGATAGCCCCATAATGCGAAGTGTAATTTGTTGGGCCAATCCTTATAATTTTCGGCCATTTTTTCGATTATGACTTTAATATTTTTGTTGGCCGCCTCTACCGCGCCGTTCATTTGCGGCCTATAGGGAGAGGATTTATGATGTTTGACATGATATTTTTCGAGCAGGTCTTTGACTTCGGCCCTAAAGTGGGAACCTTGGTCACTTATGATTTCATGTGGGACCCCGTATCGACATAATATGTTCTTTTCTAGGAATCGAGCGACATGTTTGGCCGTTAATTTTGCATAGGAGACTGCCTCTACCCATTTACTAGAGTAATCAATTGCGACTAAAACGTACTCGTGTCCCCCTACGCCTGTTGGTGTTACCTTGCCGATTATATCTATACCCCAAGTGGAAAAGGGCCATGGAGAAGTGAAGGTGTATAGTTCTGAGGGAGGCAAGTGGTTAACGTTACTGAAGATTTGGCATTTTGGGCAAGTTTTTACAAAGTGATGGAAATCGATTTCCATAGTGGTCCAATAGTACCCTGAGCGGGATATTTTTCGGGATAGCATTTTTCCGTTCATATGGGGTCCGCACACGCCGTTATGGTATTCTTCCATTAGTCTTTGGGCTTGGTTTTGGTGGACACAAAGTAACTTGATTTTATTCGGCGTGTATTTGTACAGTTCCCCCAGAATTATGCTATATTGTGAAGCGAGGAGGCGTAGGGCCTTTTGTGCTCGCGGGGAGGTGTTTGGGGGGAATTCCCCATTTGTTTTGTAACGAAGGATGTCCGTATACCATGGTTCTTCTTCGGTGTTTTCTGGTTCGGAGTCTATGGCACAGCAATAAGACGACTCTTTCCTTCGTTCGACCCGAAGGGTCATTCCGTCCCATTCATTCGGGATGTTGAGCATTGAAGCTAGCTTTGCTAGTGCATCCGCGAATCGGTTGTCGTCTCTTGGTAAGTACGTATACTCGATTTTTTCGAATTGCTCGACTATTTGGTCTAAGTGAGCTTGATATTTTGAGAGACTAGTGCTTCGGACCTTCCATCTTTTGGATATATGGTTGATTATTAGGGAAGAATCCCCGAAGACTTGTAGATGCTTGACTCCAAGGCTAACTGCGGCCTCTAGCCCAACTATGCAGGCTTCATATTCGGCGGCGTTGTTTGTGGCCTCGAAGTCAAGTTTGACGGAAATTGGTATATGGGCCCCTTCGGGACTGACTAGGAGAACTCCGACGCCGCATCCCTTCTGATTGGACGCGCCATCGAAGTATAGTGTCCAATAGTCGTCTCGTATGATCAGAAGTTCCTCGTCAGGGAGGAGGTAAGCTTCCGTGGTTTCCTCATTCGTGGCATGCTCGGCTAGGAACTCGGCTACCGCTTTTCCTTTGATTGTTTTTTCTGGCATGAATTTTAGGTCGAATTCTAAACCATGACCAGCCACCTTGACAGGCGACCATTTAGGGTGGGCTTTTCGAACATATATTTTAAGGGGTCTAGTTGTGACACTATATGAACAGTGTGGGCCAATAGGTAATGTCTGAGTTTTTTGGATGCCCAGACGAGGGCGAGGCAGGTTTTCTCAAGTTCTGTGTATCTCGTCTCGTACTGTATGAACTTCTTGGTCAAGTAGTAAATGGCTCGCTCGGATCCATGTACACACTGTGAGAGCATAGCTCCTGCTGCAGTATTCGTCACGGTTAGGTATAGGCGTAAAGGGATTCCGGGCAAAGGCGGGGAAAGGACGGGTGGTTTGCTTAGATATTCTTTGATTTTATCGAAGGAAATTTGGCATTGTTCATCCCATTCGGCTTTTTCTTCTTTTCTTAATTTTTTGAATATTGGCTCGCAAGTCATAGTAAGCTTGGAAATGAACCTACTAATGTATTGCAGCTTTCCTAGGAAGCCCCTTATCTGTTTTTCAGTTTTCGGTGGGAGAATTTCGGTAATGGCTTTGATCTTGGATGGGTCAATCTCGATTCCTCGCGTACTAACAACATATCCTAGAAATTTTCCAGAGGTTACCCCGAACACACATTTTTGTGGATTTAGTCTCATGTTATATTTCAAGATTCGGGTGAAGAACTTTCTAAGTGCCGGGTGAAGGAAATAATGCCCTTGGTCTAAGTATGCATTCTATGTTAAGTCTAATAAGTGCGGTTCAGTATTAATTAACAAGTTAATAATTCAGTGAGATGAAGTGAGCTGAATGCCTAGCTAGAGGCCGCTTCAGTTCAAGTGGAATTAATGATATTATTCCACAGCTTACTCTTGACTGAACCCGTAGGGTCACACAAATAGTACGTAAACGGATCAAGTATTTAATGGCATTAAATACTCCATCTATGGATATTCGGAATCGACGGATCTTGGTTTCAGTGGGAGCTGAGATCGTCACAGGCAAGAAATGAATACTCCGGAAACGATGATATTGCCGGAAACGGAAATATGGATCGTATCGGAAATATAAATATTATCCAAGTCGTAGATGTTGCCGGAAACGGAAACATGGTACGTATCGGAAAATATTATCGGAAATGGAAATATTGCCGGAATCGGAAATATTGCCGGAAACGGAAATATTGTCAGAATCAGAAATATTATCGGAATCGGAAAATCATTCCGGAAACGGAAATATTAAATATTTGTTCGAAACGGAAATTAATTCCGGAATCGGAAATATTAAATATTGTTCGTATCGGAAATGAATTCCGGAACCGGGAATTTAATCGGAAGCATATCGTACGAATAAGCATCGGACGAGGCCTGCCGGACGAGGGGCCAGCACGAAGCCAGGCCATCGCCCAGCAAGCCAAGCGCGCCACACGAACAGCCAAGGCCACGCCAGGCCCAGCGCAAGGCCAGGCCCAGCAGGCCATGGCAGCGCGCACAGCACGCGCAGCAATGGGCTGCGAGCTGTGCTGCTGCTCGCGTGGGCTTGCGGCTCGCGTGGGCCGAGCGGCCGTGTGGGCTGTGCGCGGGCATGGCCTGCACGCTTGCGGGTCATGCTCGTGTAGAGTTTGTGTTCACATACGAAACCTAAAGAGTATAGAATTTGTTTAATGATTAAAATTCCTAATCCTAAAAGATAAATTAATTAAATAAGAATTCTACTAGGATTCTAATTTAATTAATTCGTATCCTAGTAGGATTCGATTATTTATTCCATGGTCTATAAATATGAGTTAAGGGCTCATAATTTATATCGAGTATTCAAGTATTCAAAGTGATTTTTGAGAGCAAAAATTCAGTCATATAATTGCCTACAATAGCCGAAAATTCTAAGTACCTTAAGGGCGATCCTAGTTGGTCAAGCTTAAGGCGGATCCGGACGTGCTGTGGACTATCTACGGAGGGACGACACTTGGAGTCCTAAAGACTTGTTCTTGTTCGGTTCGGGCGCAGCTAGGGAGGGCACGCAACAAAGTGTATGCATCTAAACTATGCTAAATGATTATGTGTAAACAATATGCTTTCCTGGCTTTATGGTTTTTTCGCATGATTTATGTTTTGTCATATGAATCATAACCTAACAGTGGTATAACGAGCCTCTTATTATTTTCATAATCTAAATTGCCTGAACATGGTTAAATATTACAAATTTGCAAGAATTAAAAGGGGTGATTAATTTTCGTAATTGTTAATTAATTGCAAATTGCGTTTATTTAATTATACGTACGCAGTTTTTCGGCAGTTTCTTCGTTACTCATCCAAATCGAGTGATTTTTGTGGCAATTCCGCATGTAAAAGGCATTCTAAAATTTTGACAAATTCGAAGCCTAACTATGACTTTTCGGAGGTTTTAGTTTTTCGAATGCAAAATTTCGTAAATTTAAGATGTTAAATTAAATATTTGCGATTCTTGTTGATAAATCTTGAATTTTTGATTGACCTACTGTATATGTTTAACAAGTTTGAATGCCTAGCCTTGTTAATTATGCAATCTAATTTGTAATTATGATTAATTTGTTGAAAATTGGAATAATTTAGAATTAATTTGATTTTCATAATTAGTTATAATTTAATTAGATACCTATGATTAAAAACCACCATGAAAATTGTAAATTTATGTTAAATTTTAAACTTTTATGACCTAGACTTGAATCCATGTTAATCGGAAATCAATTAAATAATAAATTTTCGATTTTTCGCCCTAAAATTATGAAATTAATATTATTTATTAATTTGTCATTAATTTTGAATATAAATTTTTAATTTTTATGCGACTCGCTCATATAACTTGCACGCACAAAGCAATGGACGCTACGTGTTACCCTTAAGGGGTGTTGTATAGTGCGGGCATGCGACGACGAGCAAGGGAGCTCGTCGCCCATGCGGTACGAATGCAGCGAGCAAGGGCATGGTGCACGAGCACAAGGCAGCAGCCCTGCCTTGTGTCGTGGGCTGTGAGCAATGGGCGTGTGGGCAGGGGCGAGAGCAAGGCACGAGCAGTCGCGTGTGGGCAGCAAGCGTGCTGCGCCACAGCGCGCACTGCCTCGCGCAAGCATGCGGAGCCTCGCGCGCAGCGAGCGCAAGCTCGCGTGCCACGAGCGCTACGCACAGCGTCGATGGCTCGCGCGCAGCGAGCGCCAGCTCGCATACTGCTGCCTTGTGCGATGAGCGCAAGCTCGCGTGCGGGAAAGGCAGGCGCGCAGCGAGCGATGGCTCGCATAAATCGAGCGCTGGGGCGGGCAGCGAGCGATGGCTCGCGTGCATCGAGCGCTGGCGCGCGCAGCGAGCACCAGCTCGCGTGTTCGATTGATGCCTTGCGATGGTGAGCAGCAGCGATGCGACGCAGCGCATGGGCTGCGCGCACATGGCCAGCGATGGCTGTGTGCGTGTGGCCCATGGGCGTGCGTTGCGTGGGATTGTTGCGTTGCGATTAGATCGTTTTGAAATTTTAATTTGAAATTTTCAGTTTACGTAATTTTAATTAATTTTAAAATTAATAATTTAAATTATTTTCTTGGATTTTAATTTTTAATATTGTAATTATAATAAATTTTATTTATTCTAATTATTTTACTAAAATTAAAATCATGAATTAATTTAAATACGACTGAAGTTAAATTAAATTTATGGATTCAATTATAAATTTATATGAGCTTTAAATTTTAATTAAATTTGTATGTTTCCGGTTAGACTAGTAATACATTTTTATGTTCAAAATTAGTAAAGCATATGAATTTATTGGTTTAAGTGGGAGCCCTTTTTAGTCATATACTCTTGATTAGGTTTACAAATCCTTAAGGTTAAAACAACTTGATTAGAATTAATAAGGACTGAATAATTTGTATATTATTGGTGCCGTTGATTAATTGATGCAAATGTTTATATGATGCATAATGTGTTTTACTAACCAGCTATGTGGGTCATTCATGATAATGAATGGGTGAATGGTATATATTGTATATGTACTGTTGTGCAGGTTATGAAGTGACTAGTATGGCCCAAATAGGATAGAAAATATGGTCTGCGTACCATTAATTTGAATGTAATTGGTCTAAAGTACCAAAGTTGTTTTTCAATTCAAATATGGTCTGCGTACCATCAAATAGTTGTACTTATTTTTAATTATAGCTTATCCTATTTGAAGAAAATGGTGCCTCCCACGGAGATTTTCAAGACGGACTTTGAAGTTAAAGCTTCAAGATGAAGTCGGGCCATACTAGATCACATTTATCTTATGCATGTTTTAAGTTATTTATTGCTTTTAAATATGTCTTAAAATGCATGAGATCAAAGCTTGATTATGTTGCATGATTAAGGATTTTAGTTCACTTAAAATCTAACCAACATAGTAAGAGCCTTAAGTTCCAAACTTAAAAATTGAGTTAAAAGGTGCCATGCCAAAATATACACTTGCTTGGATATCCTTTACATCAATCTAGTAATAGTTTTCGCTCAGCGAGGTGTTACTTATTGGTCCTAAAGGGGCAAGGTACACAAATAATTGTGAGTACATGTTAGTTTTGGTGAAACTCAACGATATAAGTAAGGAGTCCTTTTATGTCGTGGCAAAATCGATAGGTTTACCTAATAAGTTCTTAGACGTACCTATCAACCAAGAATAGTTTCTAGACTATTAGCAAAAGGCTTTTGCTTACCTAAGATGTTTTAGGATTAAGTCGACAAACTGTGCTTAGTTCTTCAATGATTTTAGGATCTTGGAATCATTTTATTCACACCTGCCGGAACACATAATTCGAATAAAATGCTAATGACTTGTTTAAATTGCATGATTGCTTTCATTTTCAAGTTATTATTCATGATAAATGTTTAGACTTTGCATGCTTCAATGTATGTTTTAATTATTGTTTATAATTAAATAGCTTGCACTGCAATAAATCCTTTTAGAAAGGTAACAGTAAATTTCCTCGATTGGTAGTGAATCCAAGAACGATTCACGGAAATGAGAGAAAGTGAGCAATTTAAAATGTACGTTTCTTATAGCGACTTTTATGGTTGTTTTCGAACATCAAAGTCGAATGGCAAACCAATTGGTGCTTGTGAATTCAAAATACACTGTAGTTTTGAGATCATAAAGCATTGAGTTTAATACGCTCAGCTTTACCAATGGTTAAAAACCTAATATCTTTGTCCATTTAATTCTCGAATGAGTCTAGTCCCTAGACATTCGAATAGATCGATGCTTAGAGAACTTTAGAAGCTTCTGGTAAGATCATCTATTTGAAACTTAATATTCAACATAAATTAAATGGTAAGAACCTTGTTAGGGTGACATTGGACATGTCTAACAAAGTATAAAAGTCAACACTAAAGAATTCAATTCTTAAGACTATAAGAAAGGGTACAAGAAATAGGAAAACGAGGAACAAATGAAAGGAATTTACGATTCCGTTTCTACCTATAAGTTTATGTTTAAAGAGAAGTGACCTAGCAATCAAACTTCCTTCGTATCATATACCGCTTGAGGTTCTTACTTCGGTAATAACTCAAACAATGGAAGCTAGGATACACTAATGACCTACAAGTGGGAAATGAAGCATGGCAATGCTACATTAGTTGTAGGGTCATCTAGTCTGTTTTATGTCCTTTCAAAGGCTGGAACTTAATGGCTATTTTGTTCCATAATCAACATACCTAAATTTCTGTTTTCAAACACAGAAAGACTCACATTCAAAGAAAAACAAAAACAATGTTTGTTTCTTTATTTGAATGAAATGGTCAATTACAGGTTGAGTCAATATGCTTGATTAAAATGAACAACTCTTTAAAGAACTTTACTAGGTTCAAATCAACCCCTTGATTTGAGTTCCACTAATCTTTGGCATTGTTACTTAGACCATATCAACAAGTTAACATTCAAAAGCTCTATTTTGATGGACTTTTAAAAGTTCATTAATTTCTAGATCAATTTAAGACAACTAGTCTTACTTGTTGAAAGTAACAAAAGAAATGAACTATTGTTAGAACGCCTAGACAATAGAGTTCAAAGCTAAAGAAAGATTTTATGACTTTATTATTTCACATGGATTTAAGTGAATATAGGTTTATTTACTCAAATGTGACATAAAGATGAATCTGTTTGGCTAGTTCAAAGATTCAGAAGTATAAAATCCACTTGGCAAGAAATCATAAAGATCTAGGTTAGATCATGTTGATGATTACTTGAGACCAAATATGATCATCAATGATTGTGTGTTGTAATTTCACAATCTAGGTCCATAAGATATGGCATATCTTAGTTGGAATAATCGAAGTCAATTAGTACTTGATTCGATTAATGATGAATCATAAAGACTTTTCCTATAATTTCTAAAACAAAATGCTCAACTACCACCAAACTAAACCAAATTCGTCAAAGCTATTGAAAAGTAATTTCAGACTAACTTTTCATAAAATATATCTAGAGAGTTGCAAAACTCAGTGGGAGCTTAGTGTTTGTCATTCGACAAACTAAGGCCCAAGTATAGATATATGTTTCATTGTGATTTATTCAAATGAGACACAAGGGTATTGTTTCTACCACGAATTTTTGAGAACATAATGTTTGTTTGCTCGAAATAATGTCCTTTTGGAGATTCGTTTCCAAAATGACAAGTGGGAGAAAATAGACCTCGAAAGTATTCGAGGCGAACAACAAACATAAACGGACATTCCGGAGGCTTTTCGAAGTGCTTCAGAAAATCCGAACTTATTCTTTAAGGACTTTAGAAGTGGCTTTAAAGAATAGACATCTCTTAGAAGACTTTACAAGTGCTTCAAGGAGAATAGAATATTCTAAGGACTTTCAAGTGGCTATTGATATTCTATTGTTTGATGTTCTATACCCAAGTAGGCATAGAGTTCAAATCACTGAAACTATGAGATTCTTCTATTAGATAGTGAAGAAACATGGTGTTCAGGTCACTGAAACTATGCAATTCTTCTATTAGATAGTGAAGAAACCTACAACTTGCAGTCAAACTATTATCATGTAGATTAATGAGTTTGTGACCTGTAAGAAAGCTATGACGAAACCCAGATTCCCTAAAATGGTTAGAGGCCATATATAGACTCAAATGTTTTAGATGGTTAAAGGCCATAAAACATAACTAATGTTTTGATGACAAAATTGAAATTTTGTTGATTTGCAAGAATAGTTTCACACCTATTGGTTGCAAGTTTGTTTTAAGGGTAAAAACCATCAAACATGGAATTGTGTTCACACACAAAGCTAGATTAGTTGCTAAAGGTTACAAGCAAATTCATGGCATGGATTGTGTTGAAACCTCATGCATAATCGTAATGCTCAAGTCTATAACTCAAGCAATGATTGCATATTGGTACATATGACAATTGGATGACAAAACGTATTCCTCAATCAAATGTTGGAAGAAAACTATGTACATGGCATGTCATAAGATTTGTGGATCCAAATAAATGCTTGAAAAGGAATGCTAACTTATGAAATCTAAGTACAGATTTAAGCAAGCAATTGGGAATTGGAACTGTGTTTTAGTGAACCTAATAAGCATTTTAGTTTCATAAAATATACATGATTCTTATAGATATATAAGAAGTTTAGTGGGAGTAAGTAAAACTTATTTGGTCCTATGTGTATCACACATATCTCTCTATTGTAACATAACATTCAAATGCTAATGACTTAGGTTTGAAATTATTCATCAATGATGGACCAAGGCGAAACTTAGTACATACTGGGTGTTAAGATCTATTTACAAAGATCTTATGATATTGTTTAGTAATGGAATTTACTAAATCAAACACGAAAGACTCCATTGGAGATATTCGATCCATATGAATAAATCTAAGTAATGAATGTTTGAACTATGTATAAGCATTTACTAAGTTAAACATCAAAGAATCTAATGAGATTCTTCACCTATATTATATGTCAAAGAATTTAGTTGGATTCAGTATCTACTGTAACTGAATGAGCTAAAGTTACATGAATAGAATTCAATTGGGAATTATTCTGCAAAAGAATTTATCATGTATATAATATAATATGAGGATCGCCAAAATCGTATCGTATGACTTTAGGCATGACGAACATATACCAATCTCTATTGATCTAAGTGAAGATCAACTAGATTGAGATCAAGAACACTTATGGTACTTGAAAAGGTACATAGGAATAGTTCTTGATTCAAGGAAATAAAGATATGCTAAATATTGATGCTACACGCATAAACACTGGCAAAGGATCAAGCAAGACCCTTTGGAGTTAACCATTGACAAGGACGAGCTAAAGAGCATCGTGTTTTGAAATGGCAACATGGATTGAAGACCATGAGTTGTTGCGTGGGAAATTAAAATAATAATTTCTATGTTCTAAGATATAGTTGGAGAGTCTTCCACATATCTGTGAACTGCTTGGATAAGTAGATCCAAACAAAGCATCACTAGCAACCTATACAGTTGAAGGAAAAGTAATTATTGCCTAAGAAGCAATAAAATAGAGTTGTTTATATGAGTTCTTCATTGAACTTGGGAAGATCACATGTCTGTTGACTTAATGGTTCTTCATTGCAAAATGCGTAGAACCACTAATGTAGCAAGAAAGACTAGATCACAAAATAAACATACTCAAAAGTTCTTATCATCATATCTCGAAGAACATTCGATGAAAAGGATGTTAAGATTGGCAAAGCGTGATAACTAAACCTATGCAACAAGTGAGAAGCAACACTCACGTTGTGGCACTGGAAATCAAGCATAGCTTTGAATTCCATGAACTGTTTTAAAGATGGGTTCGAGGCCCATGGTTGTAAAACATTAGGGGTTGAACATTTATCATATATGAAATGCATTTTCATATTCCATTTAATCTTGGTTTAGTATTAAATGATGAGTCCCTTCAAATTTGACGATATATATTCAAGATAGACTGTCAAGACCAGTCCTGTGACTAAGAAATGTCTATCAAGTGAACTTGAATGTCAAAGGTTGAAAATGGTCTCTAGTCGGAGTTTTCTATAAAATTGGACGCATAGAAAACGTTAGACGATTAGAATGCAAGATGACTAGTAGTTCTGTTTCTTGAACTATGTGGACATGGCAATGTCATAATCATTTGCATAGATACTTACTTTGGGAAGACTAGTATCGGACAAGACCTATGAAACTTTACTGTAAGAGATGAAAATCTGTCATAAGTAAATTTCATTAAAATTATTAGACACTAAATCCTCAATACCTGAGTGATTTGAGATTACTTGTTTGAGAACTGGTTGCTTTGACGTTGACCAACCGTCGCACCGTAAAAGGAGGCTATAAAGGCAACGCTCAGGTAATCACCTATCAAACGAAGTCTAATCTCAAGATCGCAAGATTGGGATTGTCCTCCCATAAATCGGGATGAGATGCTTAAAAGTTGTACAAGGCCACTCGGAGAGCTAGAAACTGTGAAATGCATGGACGTGCTCGGATTAATCATTGGCTATGATTATCTGTTTATTTGATCAGTTGAACTCTGAAACCGAGGAACACCTCTGGACATAATAAGGATGAATCATCGGACGAGGCCTGCCGGACGAGGGCCCAGCACGAAGCCAGGCCATCGCCAAGCAAGCCAAGTGCGCCACACGAACAGCCAAGGCCACGCCAGGCCCAGCGCAAGGCCAGGCCCAGCAGGCTATGGCAGCGCAGCACGCGCAGCAATGGGCTGCGAGCTGTGCTGCTGCTCGCGTGGGCTTGCGGCTCGCGTGGGCCGAGCGGCCGTGTGGGCTGTGCGCGGGCATGGCCTGCACGCTTGCGAGTCATGCTCGTGTAGAGTTTGTGTTCACATACGAAACCTAAAGAGTATAGGATTTGTTTAATGATTAAAATTCATAATCCTAAAAGATAAATTAATTAAATAAAAATTCTACTAGGATTCTAATTTAATTAATTCGTATCCTAGTAGGATTCGATTATTTATTCCATGGTCTATAAATATGAGTTAAGGGCTCATAATTTATATCGAGTATTCAAGTATTCAAAGTGATTTTTGAGAGCAAAAATTCAGTCATATAATTGCCTACAATAGCCTCTAATTACCTTAAGGGCGATCCTAGTTGGTCAAGCTTAAGGCGGATCCGGACGTGCTGTGGACTATCTACGGAGGGACGACACTTGGAGTCCTAAAGACTTGTTCTTGTTCGGTTCGGGCGCAGCTAGGGAGGGCACGCAACAAAGTGTATGCATCTAAACTATGCTAAATGATTATGTGTAAATAATATGCTTTCCTGGCTTTATGGTTTTTCCGCATGATTTATGTTTTGTCATATGAATCATAACCTAACACCGGGAGGTGACCGTGCCGGTCTTTAGATTTGACGATCATGTCGTCTACATAGACCTCGATTTCTTTGTGTATCATGTCATGGAGTAACGTGGTGGCTGTTCTGTAAGGTTATGATACATATGACATTTACATAGATCATGCGGAAACAACCATTAACCCAGGAAACATATTATCTACACATAATCATATAGCATAATTAGATGCATACTCTTTGTTGCGTGCCCTCCCTAGCTGCGCCCGAACCGAACAAGAACAAGTCTTTTAGGACTCCAAATGTCGTCCCTCCGTAGATAGTCCACAGCACGTCCGGATCCGCCTTAAGATTGACCAACTAGAATCGCCCTTAAGGTACTAGAAAATTCGGCACTTTTTATGAGCAAGATGTGTTTTAATTTTCTCTCAAAAAACTCACTTTTGAATACTTTGAAACTTGTGTATAAATTATGACCCCTAGGCCTTTATTTATAGAGTTATGGAAAAGGAATCGTAATCCTAGTAGGATGCGAATTAATTGGAATTAGAATCCTACATGAATTCTATTTAATTAATTTATCCAATTAGGAATAGACATTTAATCATACACTGACTCTTGCAGATTCAGGAATCATGCATGAGCACAAACTCACACACACACGGCAGCCACAAGGACTGCCCATGCGTGCGAGCTGCAGCCCACGCAGCAAGGCCCACGCATCCGTGGCCTTGGCGCGCGCTGGGCTTGCGTGCGTGCTTGCTGGGCGATGGCCTGGCTTCGTGCTGGGCCTTCGTCCGGCAGGCCTCGTCCGATGCTAATTCGTACGATACGCTTCCGATTAAATTTCCATTTCCGGAATCTATTTCCGATACGAACAATATTTAATATTTCCGTTTCCGGAATTATTTTCCGATTCCGGCAATATTTCCGATTCTGACAATATTTCCGTTTCCGGCAATATTTCCGATTCTGGTAATATTTCCATTTCCAATAATATTTTCCGATACGTACCATGTTTCCGTTTCCGGTAACATCTACGACTTGGATAATATTCATATTTCCGATACGATCCATATTTCCGTTTCCGGCAATATCATCGTTTCCGGAGTATTCATTTCTTGCCTGTGACGATCTTAGCTCCCACTGAAACCAAGATCCGTCGGTTCCGAATATTCATAGATGGAGTATTTAATGCCATTAAATACTTGATCCGTTTACGTACTATTTGTGTGACCCTACGGGTTCAGTCAAGAGTAAGCTGTGGATTAATATCATTAATTCCACTTGAACTGAAGCGGCCTCTAGCTAGGCATTCAGCTCACTTGATCTCACTGAATTATTAACTTGTTAATTAATACTGAACCGCATTTATTAGACTTAACATAGAATGCATACTTGGACCAAGGGCATTATTTCCTTCAGTCTCCCACTTGTCCTTAGGGACAAGTGTGCATTTCCTAATTCCTTTGTCTCTCGATGCTTGCTCTTGAACATAAGGTAAGAGTTGTCATCCTTATTATGTCCAGAGGTGTTTCTCGGTTTCAGAGTTCAACTGATCAAATAAACAGATAATCATAGCCTATGATTCATCCGAGCACGGCCATGCATTTCACAGTTTCTAGCTCTCCGAGTGGCCTTGTACAACTTTTAAGCATCTCATCCCGATTTATGGGAGGACAATCCCAATCTTGCGATCTTGAGATTAGACTTCGTTTGATAGGTGATTACCTGAGCGTTGCCTTTATAGCCTCCTTTTACGGTGCGACGGTTGGTCAACGTCAAAGCAACCAGTTCTCAAACAAGTAATCTCAAATCACTCAGGTATTGAGGATTTAGTGTCTAATAATTTAATGAAATTTACTTATGACAGACTTTCATCTCTTACAGTAAAGTTTCATAGGTCTTGTCCGATACTAGTCTTCCCAAAGTAAGTATCTATGCAAATGATTATGACATTGCCATGTCCACATAGTTCAAGAAACAGAACTACTAGTCATCTTGCATTCTAATCGTCTAACGTTTTCTATGCGTCCAATTTTATAGAAAACTCCGATTAGGGACCATTTTCAATCTTTGACATTCAAGTTCACTTGATAGACATTTCTTAGTCACAGGACTGGTCCTGACAGTCTATCTTGAATATATCGTCAAATTGAAGGGACTCATCATTTAATACTAAACCAAGATTAAATGGAATATGAAAATACATTTCATATATGATAAACGTTCAACCCCAATGTTTTACAAGCAGGGGCCTCAAACCCATTTTCTAAAACAATTCATGGAATTCAAAGCTATGCTTGATTTCCAGTGCGACAATGTGAGTGTTGCTTCTCACTTGTTGCATAGGTTTAGTTATCATGCTTTGCCAATCTTAACATCCTTTTCATCGAATGTTCTTTGAGATATGATGATAAGATCTTTTCGAGTTTGTTTATTATGTGATCTAGTCTTTCTTACTACATTAGTGGTTCTACGCATTTTGCAATGAAGAACCATTAAGTTAGCAGACGTTTTTCTTGCTTCAAGAGTGGTTCTACGCATTTTTCAATGAAGAACCATCAAGCCAGCAGATAGGCGATCTACCCAAGTTCAGTGAAGAACTTTAAACAACCCTGTTTTATTGCTTCTTAGGCAATAATCACTTTTACTTCAACTGTATAGGTTGCTAGTGATGCTTTGTTTGGATTTACCTATCCAAGCAGTTCATAGATATGTGGTAGACTCTCCAACTATATCTTAGAACATAGAAATTAATATTTTAATTTCCCACGCAACAACTCATGGTCTCCAATCCATGTTGCCATTTCAAAACACGATGCTCTATAGCTCGTCTTTATCAATGGTTAACTCCAAAGGGTCTTGCTTGATCCTTTGCCAGTGTTTATGCGTGTAGCATCAATATTTAGCATATCTTTATTTCCTTGAATCAAGAACTATTCCTATGTACCATTTCAAGTACCATAAGTATTCTTGATCTTAATCTAGTTGATCTTCACTTAGATCAATAGAGATTGGTATATGTTCGTCATGCCTAAAGTCATACGATACGTTTTTGGCGATCCTCATATTATATCATACATGATAAATTCTTTTGCAGAATAATTCCCAATTGAATTCTATTCATGTAACTTTAGCTCATTCAATTTTAGTAGATACTGAATCCAGCTAAATTCTTTGACATATAATATAGGTTAAGAATCTCATTTAGACTCTTTGATGTTTAACTTAGTAAATGCTTATACATAGTTCAAACATTCTTTACTTAGATTTATTCACATGGGTCGAATATCTCCAATGGAGATTTTCGTGTTTGATTTAGTAAATGCCATTACTTAATCCAAAACAATATCATAAGATCTTTGTAAATAGATCTTAATACCCAGTATGTACTAAGTTTCGCCATGGTCCATTATTGATGAATAATTTCAAATCTAAGTCATTAGCATTTGAATGTTATTTCACAATAGAGAGATATGTGTGTGATACACATAGGACCAATTAAGTTTTATGTACTCCCACTAACCTTCTTATATATCTATAAGAATCATGTACATTTTATGAAACTAAAATACTTATTAGCTTCACTAAAATACAGTTCTAATTCCCAATTGCTTGCTTAAATCTGGACTTAGATTTCATAAGCTAGCTTTCCTTTTCAAGCATTTATTTGGATCCACAAATCCTATGACATATCATGTGCATAGTTTATTCCAACATTTGAGTGAGGAATACGTTTTGTCATCCAATTGCTATATGTACCAATATGCAATCTTTGCTTGAATTATAGACTTGAGCATTACGATTATGCATGAGGTTTCAACACAATCCACATCGTGAATTTGCTTGTAACTTTTAGCAACTAATCTAGCTTTGTGTGTGAACACAATTCAATGTTTGATGGTTTTTATCCTTTAAAACAAACTTGCAACCAATAGGTGTGAAACTATTCTTGCAAATCAACAAAATTTCAATTTTGTCATCAAAACATTGAGTATGTTTTATGGCCTCTAACCATTTAAAACATTTGAGTCTATATATGGCCTCTAACCATTTTAGGGAATCTAGGTTTCGTCATAGCTTTCTTACAAGTCACAAACTCATTAATCTACATGATAATAGTTTGACTGCAAGTTGTAGGTTTCTTCACTATTTAATAGAGGAATCTCATAGTTTCATTGACCTGATCTCTATGTTTCTTTACTATCTAATAGAAGAATCTCATAGTTTCAGTGACTTGAATTCTATGCCTACTTGGGTATAGAACATCAAACATTAGAATATCAATAGCCACTTAAAGTCCTTTGAATATTCTGTTCTCCTTGAAGCACTTGTAAAGTCTTCTAAGAGATGTCTATTCTTTAAAGCCACTTCTAAAGTCTTAAAGAATAAGTTCGGATTTTCTGAAGCACTTCGAAAAGCCTCCGGAATGTCCGTTTATGTTTGTTGTTCGCCTCGAAAACTTTCGAGGTCTATTTTCTCCCACTTGTCATTTTGGAAACGAATCTCCAAAAGGACATTATTTCGAGCAAACAAACATTATGTTCCCAAAAATTCGTGGTAGAAACAATACCCTTGTGTCTCATTTGAATAAATCACAATGAAACATATATCTATACTTGGGCCTTAGTTTGTTGAATAACAAACACTAAGCTCCCACTGAGTTTAGGAACTCTTTAGATATATTATGAAAAGATATTCTGAAATTACTTTTCAATAGCTTTGACGAATTTGGTTTAGTTTGGTGGTAGTTGAGCATTTTGTTTTAGAAATTATAGGAAAAGTCTTTATGATTCATCATTAATCGAATCAAGTACTAATTGACTTCAATTATTCCAACTAAGATATGCCATATCTTATGGAGTTAGATTGTGAAATTACAACACACAATCATTGATGATCATATTTGGTCTCAAGTAATCATTAACATGATCTAACCTAGATCTTTATGATTTCTTACCGAGTGGATTTTATACTTCTGAATCTTTGAACTAGCCAAACAGATTCAACTTATATCACATTTGAGTAAATAAACCTATATCCATGTGAAATAATAAAGTCATAAAATCTTTCTTTAGCTTTGAACTCCATTGTCTAGGCGTTCTAACAATAGTTCATATCTTTTGTTACTTTCAACAAGTAAGACTAGTTGTCTTAAAATGATCTAGAAATCAATCAATTTTCAGAAGTCCATCAAAATAGAGCTTATGAATGTTAACTTGTTGATATGGTCTAAGCAACAATGCCAAAGATTTGTGGAACTCAAATCAAGGGGTTGATTTGAACCTAGTAAAGTTCTTTAAAGAGTTGTTTGTTTTAATCAAGCATATTGACTCAACCTGTAATTGACCATTTCATTCAAATAAACAAACAAACATTGTTTTTGTTTTTCTTTGAATGTGAGTCTTTCTGTGTTTGAAGCAGAAATTTAGGTATGCTGATTATGGATCAAAATAGCCATTAAGTTCCAGCCTTTGAAAGGACTTAAAACAAACTTAGATGACCCTACAATTAATGTAGCATTGCCATGCTTCATTTCCCACTTGTAGGTCATTAGTGTATCCTAGCTTCCATTTTTTTGAGTTATTACCGAAGTAAGAACCTCAAGCGGTATATGATACCAAGGAAGTTTGATTGCTAGGTCACTTCTCTTTAAACATAAATTTATAGGTAGAAACGGAATCGTAAATTCCTTTCATTTGTTCCATGTTTTCCTATTTCTTGTACCCTTTCTTATAGTCTTAAGAATTGAATTCTTTAGTGTTGACTTTTATACTTTGTTAGACATGTCCAATGTCACCAACAAGGTTCTTTACCATTTTAATTTATGTTGAATATTCTGTTTCAACTAGATGATCTTACCAGAAGCTTCTAAAGTTCTCTAAGCATCGATCTATTCGAATGTCTAGGAACTAGACTCATTCGATAATTAAATGGAAAAAGGATTTTAGGTTGTTAACCATTGGTAAAGCTGAGCGTTTAAACTCAATGCTTTATGATCTCAAAACCACATTGTATTTTGAATTCACAAGCACCAATCGGTTTGCCATTCGACTTTGATACTCGAAAACAACCATAAAAGTCGATATAAGAAACGTACATTTTAAATTGCTCACTTTCTCTCATTTCCGTGAATCGTTCTTGGATTCACTACCAATCGAGGAAATTTACTGTTACCTTTCTAAAAGGATTTATTGCAGTGCAAGATATTTAATTATAAACAATAATTAAAACATACATTGAAGCATGCAAAGTCTAAACATTTATCATGAATAATAACTTGAAATTAAAGCAACCATGCAATTCAAACAAGTTATTAGCATTTTATTCGATTTTATTGTTCCGGCAGGTGTGAATAAAATGATTCCAAGATCCTAAAATCATTGAAGAACTAAGCACAGTTTGTCGACTTAATCCTAGAATATCTTAGGTAAGCAAAAGCCTTTTGCTAATAGTCTAGAAACTATTCTTGGTTGATAGGTACGTCTAAGAACTTATTAGGTAAACCTATCGAATTTGCCACGACATAAAAGGACTCCTTACTTATATCGTTGAGTTTCACCAAAACTAACATGTACTCACAATTATTTGTGTACCTTGCCCCTTTAGGACCAATAAGTAACACCTCGCTGAGCGAAAACTATTACTAGATTGATGTAAAGGATATCCAAGCAAGTGTATATTTTGGCATGGCACCTTTTAACTCAATTTTTAAGTTTGGAACTTAAGGCTCTTACTATGTTGGTTAGATTTTAAGTGAACTAAAATCCTTAATCATGCAACATAATCAAGCTTTTGATCTCATGCATTTTAAGACATATTTAAAGCAATAAATAACTTAAAACATGCATAAGATATTTGTGATCTAGTATGGCCCGACTTCATCTTGAAGCTTTGACTTCAAAGTCCGTCTTGAAAATCTCCGTGGGAGGCACCATTTTCTTCAAATAGGATAAGCTATAACTAATTACAACTATTTGATGGTACGCAGACCATATTTGAATTGAAAAATAACTTTGGTGCTTTAGACCAATTACATTCAAATTAATGGTACGCAGACCATATTTTCTATCCTATTTGGGCCATACTAGTCACTTCATAACCTGCAAAACAGTACATATACAATATATACCATTCACCCATTCATTATCATGAATGGCCCACATAGCTGGTTAGTAAAACACATTATGCATCACGTAAACATTTGCAGCAATTAATCAAGGGCACCAATAATCTACCAATTATTCAGTCCTTATTAATTCTAATCGAGTTGTTTTAACTTTAAGGATTTGTAGACCTAATCAAGAGTTTATGACTAAAAAGTGCTCCCACTCAAACCAATAAATTCATATGCTTTACTAATTTTAAACATAAAATTGTATTTCTAGTCTAACCGGAAACATACAAATTTAATTAAAATTTAAAGCTCATATAAATTTATAATTGAATCCAAAAATTTAATTTAATTTCAGTCGCATTTAAATTAATTCATGATTTTAATTTTAGTAAAATAATTAGAATAAATTCCATTTATTATAATTATAATATTCAAAATTAAAATCCAAGAAATTAATTCAAATTATTAATTTTAAAATTAATTAAAATTACGTGAACTGAAATTTTCAAATTAAACATTCAAAACGATCTAATCGAAACGCAAACACCCTACGCGTTGCACGCCCATGGGCCGTACGCACACAGCCATTGCTGGCCATGTGCGCGCAGCCCATGCGCTCGTAGCATAGCTGCTGCTGTCCCAACGCAAGCCTCCGCACAGCGCCCCATCGCACGCGAGCTATCGCTCGCAGTGCGCGCGCGAGATCGCTCGCTGGGCGCGCTGGCTCGCTCGCTGGCGCGCGAGATCGCTCGCTGGCGCGCGAGATCGCTCGCTGCGCGCGCGCGAGCCATCGCTCGCTGGTGCGCGAGATCGCTCGCTGCGCGCGCGCGAGCCATCGCTCGCTGGTGCGCGACATCGCTCGCTGGGCGGGCGACGTCGCGCGCTGTGCGCGCGAGTGATGCTGTGCGCAGCGCTCGTGGCACGCGAGCTTGCGCTCGCTGCGCGCGAGGCTGCGCGTACTTGTGCGAGGCAGCGCGCGTTGTGGCGCAGCTCGCTTGCTGCCCACACGCGACTGCCTTGGCTCGCCCCTCGCCCATGCCCATACGTTCATTGCTCGTGGCACACGACACAAGGCAGGGCTGCTGCCTTGCGCTCGTGCACTACGCCCTTGCTCATTGCATTCGTGCCGCACGGGCGACGAGCTCCCTTGCTCGTCGTCGCATGCCCGCATTATACAACACCCCTTAAGGGTAACACGAAGCGTCCATTGCTTCGTGCGTGCAAGTTATTTGAACGAATCGCATAAAATTTAAAATTTATATTTAAAATTAATGACAAATTAATAAATATTATTAATTTCATAATTTTAGGGCGAAAAATCGAAAATTTATTATCCAATTGATTTCCGATTGATATGGATTCAAGTCTAGGTCATAAAAATTTAAAATTTATCGTAAA
This sequence comes from Spinacia oleracea, assembly GCF_020520425.1. Lineage (NCBI taxonomy): Eukaryota > Viridiplantae > Streptophyta > Magnoliopsida > Caryophyllales > Amaranthaceae > Spinacia > Spinacia oleracea. The sequence continues at coordinate 75,124,789 of NC_079492.1, read as the reverse complement.
TTTACAATTTTTATGGTGGTTTTTAATCATAGGTTTCTAATTAAATTACAATTAATTATGAAAATCAAATTAATTCTAAATTATTCTAATTTTCAACAAATTAATCATAATTACAAATTAGATTGCATAATTAACAAGACTAGGCATTCAAACTTGTTAAACATATGCAGTAGGTCAATCAAAAATTCAAGATTTATCAACAGGAATCGCAAATATTTAATTTAACATCTTAAATTTACGAAATTTTGCATCCGAAAAACTAAAACCTTCGAAAAGTCATAGTTAGGCTTCGAATTTGAGAATTCTGGGTTCGGCAGAAAAATACTATTTTTGTCAAAATTTTAGAATGCCTTTTACATGCGGAATTGACACAAAAATCACTCAATTCGGATGAGTAATGAAGAAACTGCCGAAAAACTGCGTACATATAATTAAATAAACGCAATTTGCAATTAATTAACAATTACGAAAATTAATCACCCCTTTTAATTCTTGCAAATTTGTAATATTTAACCATGTTCATGCAATTTAGATTATGAAAATAATAAGGGGCTCGTGATACCACTGTAAGGTTATGATACATATGACATTTACATAGATCATGCGGAAACAACCATTAACCCAGGAAACATATTATCTACACATAATCATATAGCATAATTAGATGCATACTCTTTGTTGCGTGCCCTCCCTAGCTGCGCCCGAACCGAACAAGAACAAGTCTTTTAGGACTCCAAATGTCGTCCGTCCGTAGATAGTCCACAGCACGTCCGGATCCGCCTTAAGATTGACCAACTAGAATCGCCCTTAAGGTACTAGAAAATTCGGCACTTTTTATGAGCAAGATGTGTTTTAATTTTCTCTCAAAAAACTCACTTTTGAATACTTTGAAACTTGTGTATAAATTATGACCCCTAGGCCTTTATTTATAGAGTTATGGAAAAGGAATCGTAATCCTAGTAGGATGCGAATTAATTGGAATTAGAATCCTACATGAATTCTATTTAATTAATTTATCCAATTAGGAATAGACATTTAATCATACACTGACTCTTGCAGATTCAGGAATCATGCATGAGCACAAACTCACACACACACGGCAGCCACAAGGACTGCCCATGCGTGCGAGCTGCAGCCCACGCAGCAAGGCCCACGCATCCGTGGCCTTGGCGCGCGCTGGGCTTGCGTGCGTGCTTGCTGGGCGATGGCCTGGCTTCGTGCTGGGCCTTCGTCCGGCAGGCCTCGTCCGATGCTAATTCGTACGATACGCTTCCGATTAAATTTCCATTTCCGGAATCTATTTCCGATACGAACAATATTTAATATTTCCGTTTCCGGAATTATTTTCCGATTCCGGCAATATTTCCGATTCTGACAATATTTCCGTTTCCGGCAATATTTCCGATTCTGGTAATATTTCCATTTCCAATAATATTTTCCGATACGTACCATGTTTCCGTTTCCGGTAACATCTACGACTTGGATAATATTCATATTTCCGATACGATCCATATTTCCGTTTCCGGCAATATCATCGTTTCCGGAGTATTCATTTCTTGCCTGTGACGATCTTAGCTCCCACTGAAACCAAGATCCGTCGGTTCCGAATATTCATAGATGGAGTATTTAATGCCATTAAATACTTGATCCGTTTACGTACTATTTGTGTGACCCTACGGGTTCAGTCAAGAGTAAGCTGTGGATTAATATCATTAATTCCACTTGAACTGAAGCGGCCTCTAGCTAGGCATTCAGCTCACTTGATCTCACTGAATTATTAACTTGTTAATTAATACTGAACCGCATTTATTAGACTTAACATAGAATGCATACTTGGACCAAGGGCATTATTTCCTTCATGTTCTTTGATAGGTGGCCCCCGCGTTTTTCAAACCAAAAGGCATTACAGTGTAACAATACGTACCCCAAGGGGTAATGAAGGTTGTTTTTTCCATGTCTTCTTCTGCCATAAGTATTTGGTTATATCCGGCGTACCCATCCATAAAGGAGAGAAGCGCGTGTTCTGCGGTGTTGTCTACCAGTATGTCAATGTGAGGTAGAGGGAAGTCATCTTTGGGACTGGCTTTGTTGAGGTCTCGAAAGTCTACGCACATTCGCACTCATCCATCTTTTTTAGCTACGGGGACAATATTAGCCACCCATTCTGGGTAGTTGGAGACTTTTATGAAGCCGGCATCTAATTGTTTAGTGACTTCTTCTTTTATTTTCAAGGCTATCTCTGGTTTGAGCCGCCGTAGCTTTTGTTTCACTGGCGTCATTTTGGGATCTAGCGGAATTTTATGCTCAGCGATTTCTCGATCTATTCCTGGCATGTCTTTGTAGGACCAAGCAAAGAAACCCTCGAATTCCCGCAAAGTGGAGATTAGATCGGCCTTTTCAGTGGGAGTTAAGGTGAGGCCAATTTTAATGATTTTAGGATTTTCTTCTGTTCCAATATTTACCGATTCTGTGTCCTCAATTATAGGAGTTTTGAGTTCTTGTTCACTTACAGCTTTTGTTAGTTCGGTATATTCCTCTTCTGGCTCTTTTTCGTGCTCATTAGTGGCGAGACATTCTGCATTATTACTCGGATTTTTAAGCAGCATATACTCAAAAGTTTTGTTTATCTTATTAAAGTCATGAAGCATTACATCAAAAAGTTCTCCCGGAGTAGATATTTCCGGGTCTAAACTATTTTTGGGAGGGGTTACAATTTTGCTAGGTTCGGACTCGGAGTTAGACTCTAATTCTTCGTACATCGGACCCTCTCCCGCAGATATCTTGAACTTCATCCCACGAGCATTAGTCCATTTGAAAGTCTTGCGCCACCCTCGTTGGATTTGGTCATCTTTTGAGGGTGATGGAGCGATCAACTTAGTAGGATCGAACAATTCATCTTGAAGGGCTAATGCCATAATTTCTGTTTCATTCCTCGCTCTTTTCTTTTCTAACCCAAACAATAGCCCGAAAGCATGTGAGTTGGGGAGCGTTTTTGGCATAGCATGGTTCTTTGAGGCGAGTGGCCTTTGAGAACGTAGAGGGTCGTGTCCCAGAGCATGCATCTCTTGGGTTTTTGCGACCTCTAGGTATAGATGTTCGGGATATGCTTCTTCCATCGCGCTCCTTGATGGCTATCATGGGTAGGTATTCAGGGGCCCTGCATTATTGTTGTGGAGTATGAGACACATTAGTTTGTTTCGTGAGTCGGTTTTTAGACATTTTATGACTACCCTTAAGTCGGACTAGTATATTTGGACTACTATGTGTGCAACTTGAACTCTTTATATTTTCGAAAATCTTTGCCCGTGTGACATTTATAATTATTGGCAGGTTCGGTTTTGGTGCCGAGCATTGTCGTCGTAGGAGGCCTGACAACGACGCAAAGAGTTATTCTTTTTTTATGAGTCGCTTTTAGAATCGAGTGCTTTTCTTACGCCCTCGTAGCAATTTTTTTTACGAACGGTTTTTTTTATGCTACTTATTTTCCTTTTGCGCGGGCACCGAGGCTGCTGCGCCTGACCAGAAGGCCAAGCAGCAACTTCAGCGCCCAGCGTAGGGCGTGAGAAATTCTGGCGCCCAGCCAGGGGTGTTGAAAATGCGTCCCTGGCTGGTTCTCGTTTTCTGTTTGCGTCTACTTTTGTTTATGCGACTTCGATTTTATGTGCTTGCCTAATAACTTCCTTTACGCGTTGTGCATCGTTTGTGGGATTCGTTACAGGCCATCCCGAGCGTCGCTTATTTTTGTGGCGATCGTTCGGGTTTGCGGAACACGTATTTCGGTATAACTCTTTGGCAAATTGGTTTATGAATGTTTGGGAAATTTTTAAGGTCGTTGGTTTTTCTAGGATAGTTTTTCACACGCAATCATATATTTCGCTACACATAACTAACATTCCATCATGAGGCAATAATAATATGTCATGTAGTTTATGATAGGCTTCTATGGGTAGTTATTTGCGCCTGGCTTGGTACCGCTTCTATCGCAGATCCACCATATGCCCCGGTCGGGGTAGTGCTTTCAACAGACGAATTTCGTCCCAGAAGGCCAACCCGCAAGTGCAAGCCAAGGGGGCATGCAGGCGAGAGGGACCTAGTGGGCGAGCGATTGGGTTTGGGACGGGTGTACTACTAGCGAAAGTGCCGAGTGGACAACATTCGAAGCGTATGCACCCCCCGGTTGGCGATGGGTATCCTTAGTCCCAACTCCCGAGATAAAACACCAAGGGAGCCAAGATTCGTTATGCGGTTCTGTCCGTTCACATTAATATGCTGATTTTCAGGTCGTCCCAACTTGACGGGGAAATAAACGCGAGGTAGGATCGTTTCACCCTTCGGCTATTTTGATTACCTACAAGCACGAGTATTTCCTTCACTTTCCCCAGTGGAGTCGCTCACATGAGGGGGTCGAAAAAGCACGAGGCTAATGCGTGACCTCGTCCCTCGTGGGTGTGACGCTTCTTTTTGTCAAATCAAGTGTAATTGGATTTCCTGTGAGTTTACACCCAGTTGACTAGTAATATAGGAGTCGCCATTCAGTTTTTAACGACAATGAGAAAAACTGACAAAACCCGGTTATCGTGACATAAAGGGAGTGCAATTATGTTTGACCACGACGGCCGTAGGTTCCCTTGTGATCCCTGGTGGTGGGGATCGCTCAACGTACACCCGCAGGGTAGAGATTGAGGGTTCGGGGGACTGTAACTACCGAGAGGAGTACTCGCTCTTCGATAACTCCAGAGGCAGGATATCCTTACTAGCTCAGCATAAATAATTGAAGGGACATGCGTTAACTATTAAACTAATCTGAGTTGATTTTAATAATATGCAACATATAGTACTAGATCGAGCGCGATTATCTGATTTAGATTGTTTTAAGGGACCTAGCATGATAATCCAATTTCCGAAAAATATCATATTTATTAAGCGTGATCGAACAATCAGATTTTAGTTAGTTTAACAGTTCATAAAAGGGCGAGGAAAGCAATTAAACCATGGAAAAGGGGCACATTACGACGCACCCTTGAGAGGTGCGTCACGGTTCTCAGAAAACTAACCACTTTGACTTTGCTATTTCTCCTTTTATTCAACGAATCTCAAATTATGGGACAGGATACGTTCTGTTCGATTTATGGATCGATTGCGACAGAACGCGTGATCAGTTTTGCAGCGTGAAGCTTAGGCTTAGGGGTTTAGAGTCAATACTCAGAATAATAATTGTGTGTGTGTCCTTTTTACGTCGAACTTAAGGCCCTGTTTATAGAAAAGAGTTCGTGGAAAGATAGAATTGCAGAACTCTAATCCACGAGGAATTAGGAAAAAACACGTACCAGGTATTTTCAGCGCCCAGGCCTGGGCGCCGAAGATTTCGGCGCCCAGAGCCAGGCGTTGAAAATAGGATCTGGGCTGTTTTTCTTAGTCAGATTCGGATTACTAGAATCCGGAGTATTTGAGATTTAATTGAGTCTTCTAGTGCGTATTAACCTTGTGACGGGATGCGTCTGGGCCCGTTACGAACTCTAGGCTCGTTAGGATTTTAATTAATACGTGACTCTTATTTTCGAATCATATTAGGAATAGGATTCTCTCATAATCTCTATCTCATTTAGGATTTATGTTGGAGTGCAACACCTAATTCTGGCAGGTTTCTATCTTTTATGACTTGCCACTTTTAACAACTACCCATTACGACAGTTACTATTTTAGCAGGTTTCCATAAATAGCAAGTTTCTATAAATAGCAGGTTTCGGGTGAAATGAAAAGGGGTGGTCGAGATTCGTTATTTTATAGGAGATGCGTTGTCAAGTGGGGATTTACGCTTTCATCATCGAACCTTCCCTTTCGGGAATAGGGACAAAAGTAGGTGTCTACAAACCGTGTATGTCCTTATTTTCAAAACATCAAAACAGATTCGTCCACTTCTATCGGACGGGGTGTCCACCCTTAGCGGACAGGCTCGCCATCTTCAGCCGGCGGGGTCTACGTCACAAACCGCGTAGGTCCTTATTTTCAAAACATCAAAACAGATTCGTCCACTTCTATCGGACGGGGTGTCCACCCTCAGCGGACAGGCTCGCCATCTTCAGCCGGCGGGGTCTGCGCCACTAACCGGGCAGGTCCTTAGTCGCTGCAGCGATAACTTTTTCTGTTTTTCCCTTTTTCCAAAAATTAAAGGATTGGTTTTCTGTTTTTTCCAAAAAAGAGCGATGTGCTGGATTTTCCTTCGTTTTACGTCCTATAAAAACAAGGGGGTTTTCTCGTTTAGCTAACCCTGAAAATGAGAATCTTTAAAAACATTTTTACCTCGTGATTGGGCTTGGCCAGGCCTGGTTACACTTTATAGCTTTGATTTCGAAAACATCTGTAGATACTTCCAATGACAAAGTGAGGGAGTTTCTATACATCTTTAGATACTTCCAATGACAAAGTGAGGGAGTTTCTATACTATTGGTTAACAGATTCCAACGACACGTGAGGAATGTGTTAACACTTCAAGTGATGACCCTTAAGTCAAATGTTATCACTCGGGGGCTCGTGAGACCCTAGCAAAACAGGTCACCTACACCATGGCTTGTATGACGCACTCCGTCTGATACTTTGACCATCGTTTTACTCCAAGTCTCAGTCAAAGTGGGGGCTAACTGTAGACACCTACTTTTTTCCCCATTCCCGAAAGGGAAGGTTCGATGATGAGAACATAAATCTCCATTTGGCAACGCATCTCCTATAAAATAACGAATCTCGATCACCCTTTTCATTTCAGCCAAACCTGCTATTTATAGAAACCTGCTAAAAATAGTAACTGCCATAACGGGTAGTTGTTAAAAGGGGCAAAGTCATAAAAGATAGAAATCTGTCAGAATTAGGTGTTGCACTCCAACATAAGTCCTAAAAGAGATAGAATTGGCAAAAGGAATCCTATTCCTGTTATAATTCGAAAATAAGAGTTACGTATTAATTAAATTCCTAACGAACCTAGAGTTCGTAACGAGCCCAGACGCATTCCGTCATAAGTTGATACGCACTAAGAAACTCGGATAAGTCTCAAAGCTCCGTGATTAAGAGTCCAAAACTGACAAAAAGCACGGCTCAGATCCTATTTTCAACGCCTGGATCTGGGCGCCGAAATCTTCGGCGCCCAGCCCTTGGCGCTGAAAATACCTGGGGCCGTGTCGTCTCCGAATTCTCTTTGGGTTCGGATTCTAAAGATCTATCTTTCCACCAACTCTTTCCCTATAAATACAGCCTCAAAACCGACGTGAACACAACACACAATTCATAATCTGAGTATTGACTCCAACCCTAAGCCTAAGCCTCACGCTGCGAAATTGACCCCGCGTTCTGTCGCAGTCGACCCAAAAGTCGAACAGAACGCATCCTGTCCCTTGTAGCTGATGATTTAAGCCTAAATACTGGAACATTGCTTGGAAACCCGAGATTCGTTAAATAAAAGGAGAAATAGCAAAGCCAAGTGGTTAGTTTTCTGAGAACCGTGACGCACCTCTCAAGGGTGCGTTGTAATGTGTCCCTCATATGATTTAATCGCTTTCATCACCCTTTTATAAAATTGTCAAACTATTAACTTGATTGATCTATCACGCCTAATAAGATAATACCTTGGACAATTGAATTATCATGCTAGGTACCTTAAACCAATCTAAATAAGATAATCACGATCGATTTAGTGTTATGTGTTGCATATTGCTAAAATCAATTCAGAATAGTTTAATAGTTTAAACGCATGTCCCTTCAATTATTTATGCTGAGCTAGTAAGGATAACCTGTCTCTGGAGTTATCGATGAGCACTCCTCTTGGTAGTTACAGTCCCCCGAACTCTCAATCTCTGCCCTGCGGGTGTACGTTGAGCGATCCCCACACCAGGGATCACAAGGGAACCTATGGCCATCGTGGTCGAACATAATTGCACTCCCTTTATGTCACGATAACCGGGTTTTGTCAGTTTTTCTCATTGTCGTTAAAAACTGAATGGCGACTCCTATATTACTAGTCAATTGGGTGTAAACTCACAGGAAATCAAACTACACTTGATCTGACAACGTCACGCCCACGAGGGACGAGGTCATGAATTAGCCTCGTGCTTTTTCGACCCCCTCACACGTAGCAAAATAGTTGTAGGCAAACTAAATCTTCTGTACGTAAATGTACGGGGTCTCACAGTCTAGCTTCTCTAGGTGTCCTAGGTTAGCGAACTTTGAAAGCAACATCTTAGTCCTGAAAGTACACAACTAAAAGTCTTACTAATGCGTTCCAAAACAAAGTAAGTTCGTGGAGCCATACAATCTCAATGCACACATACATGCTTAATCATGAATCGTGATGCAATTAATCACATAAAGCAACATGAACATGATTAACTTAAGGCATAAGCATACAATCAATACTTAACACTTAGCATTTAGTCACATGCATACTCATATTAAATGCATACTCAACCTAAACATACCTACCCTTTCTCACTTGGAAATAGGAATAATTTTCGAAATTAATTGAATAAATAACTTCAAATATACGCGAAATTATTAAAATTAAAATCGAAAATTAAAATAATTAATCGAATAATTTAATTAATTAATTCGGTTATTTTCCGAAAATAAATAAATTAATTAATTAACTAGATAATTCGAAAATAATATATAATATTATTATTATTATTGAAAAATTAGGAAAATCCGAAAATAATTTTTTTTTCTTTTTTTTGAAAATTCGAGAAAATTTCCGAAAAAGAAAAGAAATTCGGAAATTTTTAAAAATTTACTTCGAATTGTTCGAATTTAAAAAATTCGAGAACTAGAATCAATAAATTTTCAAATAACTTAAAATAATTGGTATTTGGCTTTTCAAAATATTGAGTACTCAAAATAACGTTTTGACTGTAGGAAAATAATTTTTGAAAATCCTAAAGTTCCACAAATCCTACTCAAATAGTATGAATTAGTATCAAGGATTTTCCACTTTGCACTATTAATTAATGCAAATCATCTCTCAAACTAGAGCACTGCAAATACTACTTTGTAACACCTTGATAATTCCTTATATTTATAATTCCCTTTTTCCGACTAATATAAAAGAATTACCCAGATATTACCGCCACTGTGATAATGGCTAAGGCTATTTACTAGAATTAAGCAGCGGAAATAACTAACTTTCAAAACATATTAAATAGTTAATGATCATCTCACAAACTGGAACCATTGAGGCCCAAAACCAAAGCATTAAATTGTCTAAAACTCATTAATTATAGTTTAAGTAATAGTTGAAGTAGTAGTCGTAGTAGTCATGACTAAAAATAAAAATAGAGTTTATAAATACGGAAGATGAAATAGTCTCTCAACACTATTCCCATGATAACTTCTCCCGCAAGTTATCCCTACGAACCTGCTTATTGAAAACTACTCCCCCAACAATGCAAGTGCAGTGATGGATCATCATAGGCTCATTAAGGCAAAGGTTATGACCAAAAGACATGAAGCACGAAGTCAGAAAAAGCTGAGTACGAACAAGCTAGAATGAAATCCTAGTCTAACATGCTTCACTTAACAATAATGATTGTTAGGTTATGATACATATGACAAAACATAAATCATGCGGAAAACCTTAATGCCAGGAAACATATTATTTACACATAATCATTTAGCATAATTCAAATGCATACACTTTGTAGCGTGCCCTCCCTAGCTGCGCCCGAACCGAACAAGAACAAGTCTTTAGGACTCCAAGTGTCGTCCCTCCGTAGATAGTCCATGGCACGTCCCGATCCGCCTTAAGCTTGACCAACTAGAATCGCCCTTAAGGTTCTAAGAATTTCAGCTAAATAGGTTGCAAGTGTTTGCTAGGACTCCATTCAATAAACTTTATCTATTAGGATTAGAATTTAATCATATGTCGAATCCCGATAGCTTTAGGATTCGTATAGCACGCACACGAGCATCGTACACCCGCGCGCAGGCCTTGCGGCCCACGCTGAGCGCACAGCGCCTCAGCCCAGCTCGCTGCCTGTGATCCGCGCGCGCGCCCAAGGCCTTGGCTGGGCCTGGCCTTGCGCTGGGCCTGGTCGAGGCTTGGCGTGTGGTTTGTTGCGTGTGGCTTGCTAGGCAACGGCTTGGCTTCGTGCTGGGCCTTCGTCTAGCGAGCCTCGTCCGATGCTAATTCGTACGATACGCTTCCGATTAAATTCCCGATTCCGGAATTCATTTCTGATATGAACAATATTTAATATTTCCGATTCCGGAATTAATTTCCGTTTCGAACAAATATTTAAGATTTCCGTTTCCGGAATTATTTTCCGATTTCGATAATATTTCCGATTCTGACAATATTTCCGTTTCCGGCAATATTTCCGATTCCGGCAATATTTCCATTTCCAATAATATTTTCCGATACGTACCATGTTTCCGTTTCCAGCAACATCTATGACTTGGATAATATTTATATTTTCGATACGATCCATATTTCCGTTTCCGGCAACAACATCGTTTCCGGAGTATTCATTTCTTGCTTTTGACGATCTCAGCTCCCACTGAAACCAAGACCCGTCGATTCCGAATATCCATATATGGAGCATTTAATGCCATTAAATACTTGATCCGTTTACGTACTATTTGTGTGACCCTACGGGTTCAGTCAAGAGCAAGCTGTGGATTAATATCATTAATTCCACTTGAACTGAAGCGGCCTCTAGCTAGGCATTCAGCTCACTTGATCTCACTGAATTATTAACTTGTTTAATTAATACTGAACCACATTTATTAGACTTACCATTAAATGCATACTTGGACCAAGGGCATTATTTCCTTCAGTCTCCCACTTGTCCTTAGGGACAAGTGTGCATTTCCTAATTCCTTTGTCGTTTGATGCTTGCTCTTGAACATAAGGTAAGAGTTGTCATCCTTATTATGTCCAGAGGTGTTTCTCGGTTTCAGAGTTCAACTGATCAAATAAACAGATAATCATAGCCTATGATTCATCTGAGCACGGCCATGCATTTTACAGTTTCTATCTCTCCGAGTGGCCTTGTACAACTTTCAGCATCTCATCCCGATTTATGGGAGGACAATCCCAATCTTGCGATCTTGAGATTAGACTTCGTTTGATAGGTGATTACCTGAGCGTTGCCTTTATAGCCTCCTTTTACGGTGCGACGTTTGGTCAACGTCAAAGTAAGCAGTTCTCAAACAAGTAATCTCAAATCACTCAGGTATTGAGGATTTAGTGTCTAATAATTTTATTGAAATTTACTTATGACAGATTTTCATCTCTTACAGTAAAGTTTCATAAGTCTATCCGATACTAGTCTTCCCAAAGTAAGTATCTATGCAAATGATTACAACATTGCCATGTCCACATAGTTCAAGAAACAGAACTACTAGTCATCTTGCATTCTAGTCGTCTAACGTTTTCTATGTGTCCATCTTTATAGAAAACTCCGACCAGGGACCATTTTCAACTTTTGACATTCAAGTTCACTTGATAGACATTTCTCAGTCACAGGACTGGTCCTAACAGTCTATCTTGAATATATTGTCAAATTGAAGGGACTCATCATTTAATACTAAACCAAGATTAAATGGAATATGAAAATACATTTCATATATGATAAATGTTCAACCCCAACGTTTTACAACCATGGGCCTCAAACCCATCTTTAAAACAGTTCATGGAATTCAAAGCTATGCTTGATTTCCAGTGCTACAACGTGAGTGTTGCTTCTCACTTGTTGCATAGGTTTAGTTATCATGCTTTCCCAATCTTAATATCGTTTTCATCGAATGTTCTTCGAGATATGATGATAAGATCTTTTGAGTATGTTTATTTTGTGATCTAGTCTTTCTTGCTACATTAGTGGTTCTACGCATTTTGCAATGAAGAACCATTAAGTCAACAGACATGTGATCTTCCCAAGTTCAATGAAGAACTCATTAATATAAACAACTTTGTTTTATTGCTTCTTAGGCAATAAGTACTTTTACTTCAAATGTTTAGGTTGCTAGTGATGCTTTGTTTGGATTTGCTTATCCAAGCAGTTCATAGATATGTGGAAGACTTTCCAGCTGTATCTTAGAACATAGAAATTAATATTTAATTTCCCACGCAACAACTCATGGTCTTCAATCCATGTTGCCATTTCAAAAAACGATGTTCTATAGCTCGTCCTTGCCAATGGTTAACTCCAAAGGGATCTTGCTAGATCCTTTACCAGTGTTTATGCGTGTAGCATCAATATTTAGCATATCTTTATTTCCTTGAATCAAGAACTATTCCTATGTACCTTTTCAAGTACCATAAGTATTCTTGATCTCAATCTAGTTTATCTTCACTTAGATCAATAGAGATTGGTATATGTTTGTCATGTCTAAAGTCATACGATACGTTTTTGGCGATCCTCATATTATATCATACATGATAAATTCTTTTGCAGAATAATTCCCAATTGAATTCTCTTCATGTAACTTTAGCTCATTCTAGTTTCAGTAGATACTAAATCCAGCTAAATTCTTTGACATATAATATAGGTTAAGAATCTCACTTAGATCCTTTGATGTTTAACTTAGTAAATGCTTATACATAGTTCAAACATTCATTACTTAGATTTATTCATATGGATCGAATATCTCCAATGGAGTCTTTCGTGTTTGATTTAGTAAATGCCATTACTTAATCCAAAACAATATCATAAGATCTTTGTAAATAGATCTTAATACCCAGTATGTACAAAGTTTCGCCTTGGTCCATCATTGATGAATAATTTCAAACCTAACTTATTAGCATTTGAATGTTATTTCACAATAGAGAGATATGTGAGTGATACACATAGGACCAATTAAGTTTTATGTACTCCCACTAAACTTCTTATATATCTATAAGAATCATGTACATTTTATGAATCTAAAATACTTATTAGCTTCACTAAAATACAATTCCAATTCCCAATTGCTTGCTTAAATCTGTACTTAGATTTCATAAGCTAGCATTCATTTCAAGCATTATTTGGATCCACAAATCCTATGACATGCTATGTACATAGTTTTCTTCCAACATTTGATTGAGGAATACGTTTTGTCATCCAATTGCCATATGTACCAATATGCAATCATTACTTGAATTATAGACTTAAGCATTACGATTATGCATGAGGTTTCAACACAATCCACACCGTGAATTTGCTTGTAACCTTTAGCAACTAATCTAGATTTGTGTGTGAACACAATTTCATGTTTGATGGTTTTTATCCTTAAAACAAACTTGCAACCAATAGGTGTGAAACTATTCTTGCAAATCAACAAAATTTCAATTTTGTCATCAAAACATTGAGTATGTTTTATGGCCTCTAACCATTTAAAACATTCGAGTCTATATATGGCCTCTAACCATTTTAGGGAATCTGGGTTTCGTCATAGCTTTCTTACAGGTCACAAACTCATTAATCTATATGATAATAGTTTGACTGCAAGTTGTAGGTTTCTTCACTATCTAATAGAAGAATCTCATAGTTTCATTGACCTGATCTCTATGTTTCTTCACTATCTAATAGAAGAATCTCATAGTTTCAGTGACTTGAACTCTATGCCTACTTGGGTATAGAACATCAAACAATAGAATATCAACAGGCACTTTGAGAGTCCTTTGAATATTCTGTTCTCCTTGAAGCACTTGTAAAGTCTTCTAAGAGATGTCTATTCTTTAAAGCCACTTCTAAAGTCCTTAAAGAATACGTGTTCGGATTTTCTAAAGAACTTCGAAAAGCCTCCGGAATGTCCGTCTCTGTTTGTTGTTCGCCTCGAAGACTTTCGAGGTCTATTTTCTCCCACTTGTCATTTTGGAAACGAATCTCCAAAAGGACATTATTTCGAGAAAACAAACATTATGTTCTCAAAAATTCGTGGTAGAAACAATACCCTTGCGTCTCATTTGAATAAATCACAATGAAACATATATCTATACTTGGGCCTTAGTTTGTCAAATAACAAACACTAAGCTCCCATTGAGTTTAGAAACTCTTTAGATATATATTATTGAAAAGATATTCTGAAATTACTTTTCAATAGCTTTGACGAATTTAGTTTAGTTTGGTGGTAATTGAGCATTTTGTTTAGAAATTATAGGAAAAACCTTTATGATTCATCATTGATCGAATCAAGTACTAATTGACTTCGATCATTCCAACTTAGATATGCCATATCTTATGGAACTAGATCGTGAAATTATAACACACAATCATTTGATGATCATTTTGGTCTTAAAGTTATCATCGTCATGATCTAACCTAGATCTTTATGATTTCTTGCCAAGTGGATTTTATACTTCTGAATCTTTGAACTAGCCAAACAAATTCAAACTTATATCACATTGAGTAAATAAACCTATATTCACTCAAATCCATGTGAAATAATAAAGTCATAAAATCTTTCTTTAGCTTTGAACTCTATTGTCTAGGCGTTCTAACAATAGTTTATATCTTTTGTTACTTTCAACAAGTAAGACTAGCTTGTCTTGAATTGATCTAGAAATCAACCAACTTTCAAAAGTCCATCAAAATAGAGCTTATGAATGTTAACTTGTTGATATGGTCTAAGCAACAATGCCAAAGATTAGTGGAACTCAAATCAAGGGGTTGATTTGGACCTAGTAAAGTTTTTATTGTTAAAGAGTTGTTTGTTTTAATCAAGCATATTGACTCAACCCATAAATGACCATTTCATTCAAATAAACAAACAAACAAACATTGTTTTTGTTTTTCTGAATGTGAGTCTTTCTGTGTTTGAAAACAGAAATTTAGGTATGCTGATTGTGGAACAAAATAGCCATTAAGTTCCAGCCTTTGAAAGGACTTAAAACAAACTAGATGACCCTACAACTAATGTAGCATTTCCATGCTTCATTTCCCACTTGTAGGTCATTAGTGTATCGTAGCTTCCATTGTTTGAGTTATTACCGAAGTAAGAACCTCAAGCGGTATATGATACCAAGGAAGTTTGATTGCTAGGTCACTGCTCTTTAAACATAAACTTATGGGTAGAAACGGAATTGTAAATTCCTTTCATTTGTTCCTTTGTTTTCCTATTTCTTGTACCCTTTCTAATAGCCTTAAGAATTGAATTCTCTAGTGTTGACTTTTATACTTTGTTTAGACATATCCAATGTCACTCCAACAAAGTTCTTACCATTTATGTTGAATATTCTGTTTCAACTAGATGATCTTTCCAGAAGCTTCTAAAGTTCTCTAAGCATCGATCTATTCGAATGTCTATGGACTGGACTCATTCGAGAATTAAATGGGAAAAAATTTTAGGTTGTTAACCATTGGTAAAGCTGAGAGTTTAAACTCAATGCTTTATGATCTCAAAACTACATTGTATTTTGAATTCATAAGCACCAATCGGTTCGCCATTCGACTTTGATACTCGAAAACAACCATAAAAGTCGCTAAAAGAAACGTACATTTTAAATTGCTCATTTTCTCTCATTTCCGTGAATCGTTCTTAGATTCACTACCAATCGAGGAAATTTACTGTTACCTTTCTAAAAGGATTTACTGCAGTGTAAGATATTTAATTATAAAAAAAATTAAAACATACATTGAAGCATGCAAAGTCTAAACATTTATCATGAATAATAACTTGAAATTAAAGCAATCATGCAATTCAAACAAGTTATTAGCATTTTATTCGAATTTATTGTTCCGGCATGTGTGAATAAAATGATTCCAAGACCCTAAAACCATTGAAGAATTAAGCACATTATGTATTTATACTCAATTCTAAAAAAAATTAGGTAAGCAAAAGCCTTTTGCTAATAGTCTAGAAACTACTCTTGGTTGATAGGTACGTCTAAGAGCTTATTAGGTAAACCTATCGAATTTGCCACAACATAAAAGGACTCCTTACTTATATCGTTGAGTTTCACCAAAACTAAAATGTACTCACAATTATTTGTGTACCTTACCCCTTTAGGATCAATAAGTAACACCTCGCTGAGCGTAAAACTATTACTAGATTGATGTAAAGGTTATCCAAGTAAGTGTTATTTTGGCATGGCACCTTTTAACTCAATTTTTAAGTTTGGAACTTAAGGCTCTTACTATGTTGGTTAGATTTTAAGTGAACTAAAATCCTTAATCATGCAACATAATCAAGCCATAATCTCATGCATAATTAAGACATATTTAAAAGTAATAAATAACTTAAAGCATGCATAAGATAAATGTGATCTAGTATGGCCCGACTTCATCTTGAAGCTTCAACTTCAAAGTCCGTCTTGAAAATAGATTGGAAACTCCGTCTTGAATTTCACCGTGGGAGGCGCCATTTTCTTCAAATAGGATCAGCTATAATTAAACTAATTACAACTATTTGATGGTACGTAGACCATATTTGAATTGAAAAACAAATTTGGTGCATTAGACCAATTACATTCAAATTAATGGTACGCAGGCCATATTTTCTATCCTATTTGGGCCATACTAGTCACTTCATAACCTGCAAAACAGTACATATACAATATATACCATTCACCCATTCATTATCATGAATGGCCCACATAGCTGGTTAGTAAAACACGCTGTATGCATCACATAAATATTTGCTGCAATTAATCAAGGGCACCAATAATCTACCAATTATTCAGTCCTTATTAATTCTAATCAAGTTTTTTTAACCTTAAAGGATTTGTAGACCTAATCAAGAGTTTATGACTAAAAATGCTCCCACTTAAACCAATAACTTTATATGCTTTACTAATTTTAAACATAAAATTGTATTTCTAGTCTAACCGGAAACATACAAGTTTAATTAAAATTTAAAGCTCATATAAAATTATAATCGAATCCATTTATTTAATTTATTTTTCAGTTGAAATAAATGAATTTAAATTAATTCAATGTTTAATTTTAGTAAAATAATTAGTATAAATTGAAATTTATAATAATTATAATATTAAAAATTAAATCCCAAGAAAACAATTTAAATTATTAATTTTAAATTAATTAAAATTATTTCCGAACTGAAAATTTCAAATTAAAATTCAAAACGACTCAATCGTAACACGACGAGCACTTGGGCCTGCGCCCAAGCCCCATCGTGTGCACGACCGATCGTACACCATGGCACATCGCAGCAGCTGCCACAAACGCAGCAAGCCAAGACACGCTTGCGCGCAGCCTGCTCGCCCGCATGCATCGCAGCAGCTACCAAATGAGTGCTCGCTCGCTAGGCGCAAGCAAGCCCTCGTGGCGAGGCAGCGCTCGTTGGTGCGCAGAGCAGCGATCGCTGGGCGACCCAGCTCTCGCCCTTGCGCGCGCCTCGTCATGTGCCACGCCCATAGCATACATCACACACGCCCAGGCTGCCTTGCCTCGTGCGCGCGCCATATGCTTGGTTGCTCGCTGCATTCGTACCGCACGGGCGACGAGCTCCCTTGCTCGTAGTCGCGTGCCCGCACTATACAACACCCCTTAAGGGTAACGCGTAGCGTCCTTTGCTTTGTGCGTGCAACGTTTATGAGCGAATTTTATAAAAAATTAAAATTTTTAATGTAAAATTAACGACAAATTAATAAATCATATTAATTTCATAATTTTAGGGCGAAAAATCGAAAATTTATTAATCAATTAATTTCCGATTAACATGGATTCAAATCTAGGTCATAAAAATTTAAAATTTAACATAAATTAACAATTTTTATGGTGGATTTTAATCATGGATACCTAATTAAATTATTAATTAATTATGAAAAACAAATCAATTCTAAATTATTCGAATTTTAACAAATTAATCATAATTACAAATTAGGTTGTATAATTAACAAGTCTAGGCATTCAAATTTGTTAAACATATACTGTAGGTCAATCAAAAACTCAAGATTTATCAACAAGAATCGTAAATATTCAATTTAACATCTTAAATTTACAAACTTTTGCGTTCGAAAAACAAAAACCTCCGAAAAGTCATAGTTAGGCTTCGAATTTTGGGAATTCTGGGTTCGGCCAAAAAATTGATTTTTGGTCAAAATTTGAGAATGCCTTTTACATGCGGAATTGACACAAAAATCACTCGATTTGGATGAGTAACGAAGAAACTGCCGAAAAACTGCGTACATATGATTAAATAAACGCAATTTGCAATTAATTAACAATTACGAAAATTAATCACCCCTTTTAATTCTTTGCAAATTTGTAAAATTTAACCATGTCATGCAATTTAGATTATGTAAATAATAAGAGGCTCGTGATACCCCTGTTAGGTTATGATACATATGACAAAACATAAATCATGCGGAAAACCTTAATGCCAGGAAACATATTATTTACACATAATCATTTAGCATAATTCAGATGCATACACTTTGTAGCGTGCCCTCCCTAGCTGCGCCCGAACCGAACAAGAACAAGTCTTTAGGACTCCAAGTGTCGTCCCTCCGTAGATAGTCCACAGCACGTCCGGATCCGCCTTAAGCTTGACCAACTAGAATCGCCCTTAAGGTTCTAAGAATTTCGGCTAAATAGGTTGCAAGTGTTTGGCTGATTTTTGCTTCAAAATCTTACCTTTGAATACTTCAATGTTGTTTATAAATTTGTGACCCTAGGCCCCTATTTATAAAGTTATGGAAAAAAACTTATAATCCTATTAGAATACTAATTTAGTTTAATTAGAATCCTGCTAGGACTCTATTAAATAAACTTTATCTATTAGGATTAGAATTTAATCATATGTCGAATCCCGATAGCTTTAGGATTCGTATAGCACGTACACGAGCGTTGTACACCCGCGCGCAGGCCTTGCGGCCCACGCTGAGCGCACAGCGGCTCGGCCCAGCTCGCTGCCTGTGATCCGCCCGCGCGCCCAAGGCCTTGGCTGGGCCTGGCCTTGCACTGGGCCTGGTCGAGGCTTGGCGTGTGGTTTGTTGTGTGTGGCTTGCTGGGCGACGGCCTGGCTTCGTGTTGGGCCTTCGTCTAGCGAGCCTCGTCCGATGCTAATTCGTACGATACGCTTCCGATTAAATTCCCGATTCCGGAATTCATTTCCGATACGAACAATATTTAATATTTCCGATTCCAGAATTAATTTCCGTTTCGAACAAATATTTAATATTTCCGTTTCCGGAATTATTTTCCGATTTCGATAATATTTCCGATTCTGACAATATTTCCGTTTCCGGCAATATTTCCATTTCCAATAATATTTTCCGATACGTACCATGTTTCCGTTTCCGGCAACATCTACGACTTGGATAATATTTATATTTCCGATACGATCCATATTTCCGTTTCCGGCAACATCATCGTTTCCGGAGTATTCATTTTTTGCTTTTGACGATCTCAGCTCCCACTGAAACCAAGATCCGTCGATTCCGAATATCCGTATATGGAGTATTTAATGCCATTAAATACTTGATCCGTTTACGTACTATTTGTGTGACCCTACGGGTTCAGTCAAGAGTAAGTTGTGGATTAATATCATTAATTCCACTTGAACTGAAGCGGCCTCTAGCTAGGCATTCAGCTCACTTGATCTCACTGAATTATTAACTTGTTTAATTAATACTGAACCGCATTTATTAGACTTACCATTAAATGCATACTTGGACCAAGGGCATTATTTCCTTCAATGATAATCCACATGAAAAAGCCATTCAAGTAAACAATTAATCATGGAGACAGACTCGAGACTTGATACGACTCTTAACTCACAGATTAATAAGAATTAGCTTCGAATGGGTAAAATAATAACAAAACCACTGAGGGAAACTAAGGGTGTTTGGAGCCCACCAAGCACCAAATAATTAAGTTCGGGCTTTCTACCGACAGTCGGACCATACCGACGGAATCCTTGCGCATTTATAAGCGATACCCAAAAGAATGAAACAACGTCTTGTAACATTCAAGGAGTTTGATTTTCTCCGACGCGACTCCCCCCATTGTTCATACTCAAGGTATATACGTTCCAAGAGTTTTGAAGCTCATTCGGGTTACACTTACGTTAATTAGTATGTTATGTTCAAGGCGACTCAAGACTCAACACAACACATAACATGCAAAAAATTAAACCATTAAACAATTAAACAATGACAATTCATTTTAATCCTTTAGGACTTGTGATCAAACATAGGACGCAAGTGAAATTACTCCCATTGTTCCTTCCCAAAAACACTGTTTGAGATAACCCGACATTGCCTGTTAACAAGCGGGGTGTGCCCTTAGCACGAATAGTCCTTAGTCCAATTCACATAAACTTCTTAAATGTATTCTACACAGCGATAGAATAAACGATGCACTGAGGCAATATCAAATAGGCTCAAAGTATGCTAGACATTCGGTACAATAGCATAATCATAATAACTTGCATGCGAAACACTCATACATGCATATCAATCCGAACAAAATGCTTGACATAATTCAACGATTATAAAAAGTCCATAACATGATTGTTCAATAGAATCCATAAAGCATTAACAATCCATAACATGCTCATTCACGTAGAATACATAGATTCAATAATAATTCCCAACATGCTTGTTCACACATCAAACATGAATTCTCAACACTTTAAGTTCACATGATTCACAATCAATACACGTCAAAAAGTTCTCACAGGATAGGTGGTCACCCTAGACATGTACGTACCTGGAATACCTAAGTACGGAGGCCATTGTGCGAATCACAACTCAAAGCTAGAAATCAACTCCTATAAACACAAAGGAAAAACTTAATTTTTACCCATGTTCACTAAATTCCCAGCAACTATTTAAGATTCTAAAACCTTTGGTTTAATTAGAAATTAATCGTTATTCGTTAAATTAATAGTCTCAAATAGTCAACTCAAGTCCTAGCATAAAAATATTGACTTTTTGGCTTTAAAATCATTAAAATCAGTACTTTAAAGCTTTATAATAAATCTAAAAATTTAAGTTGATTACCATAATTTAAATCGTCATTAAATCATGTGAATCAATTGCTTGAACAATTGGAATTAAAATCCTATCAATAGGTCATCAATAAAACTATGTTTTGACCATAAAAATTGACACTTTAATTAATCATTAAATCTGAAAATAGTAGTTCTCATAATTAAAATCAATATCACTAATATTAAACACGACAATATCAAAACACGGTGTTCATAACCATTCCCAACAATTTAAATAATCCAAACAATAATAATAATTAAATAATTTTAAAACGGAATTTGGAAAAGTTTAAAAGTCGAGTGCGGAAATTGATCAACGACAACACACACACACACACACAAAACGATTGTGTTGCGTGTGGGCAGCGGCACAAAACAACAGCATCAGCAGCACGAGCACTTGGTGTGCAAGGCACGCGGGTGCACTGCGAGCAGGGGCGAGTGGGGTGCGAGCTGCTTGGCACGACGCAGCAACGACGCACAGCAGTGTGCACGTGCTGGTAGCAAGGGTGAGCGAGAGAGATGCGAGGGAGTGTGAGGGAGTGTGAGGGTGTGCGTGAGGCACAGAGACACGGCAGGCAGCAGCACGGGCACGGGTTTGCGTTGGGCGCTGCGCGGAAATGCACGAAGCAGGGGTGCGGGATGCGCGGGCTGGGCAGCGAGCCAAGCTCGTTGCTTGCTTGCGGCCGAAGGCAAGGGACAAGAGGAGAGAGAGAGTGCCGAAAGAGAGAGGAGAGAGAGAGGTTCTGAAATTTAATGTGGGGATTTAATGAGGGAAAGTGTTGTATTTATAGATTTTCCTTCCCTCATGGGCTAGGTTTTAGGGTTTTGAGTTGGGCTTGCTTACGGGTTTAATTAAAATTATTTTCTTGCAAGCCTTGTTGGGTTTGTCAACGAAATTGGATCAGGCTTAGATTAAAATTAAATTCGTTTTCAAAATACGACCCCACAATTCCCGAATAAATAAATTCGTTTAATTTATTTAATAAAAATATGGTTTTCGTAAATAATTACTAATTAAATTATTAAAAAATAAATTACATTTACATCACATTAAATGCAATTAAATCCGTAAAAATCATTATAAATACAATAAAATATATTTATAAATTACAAAAAATACTAGGTATTACAATAGACCATGTATTTAAAAGAAAATAGAAAACCCTAGGTGACCAAACCCAATTAGGATTAGGAAGGTTTTGGGAGAATCCCAAAAACCTAGGGTTAGGAAACCAGCCAGGAAGCTTTACTTGTGGCCCAAGTTTCTTGTTGAGTAAACAACCTTGGTGCCCAAGGTAGATGTCGAGCCACAGTGATGTGCTTCCATTGTTGGCACTAGTCTGGGCGCTGGCCTTGTGGTGGCGCGGGCTGGCGATGTTGTTGGCCTTATCCCGGCGCGCGTTGCTCAACCCGTTGGCACTCCCATGATCTTGCCTTGCGGCGAGCTCGTGGGATTTCCTCGTTCATGGGCTGCGATGCATGCGGCTATTAGCCCGTTCTTCCAGCTCATGGATCGAGCTTCGTGTTTCCGATTTTTTTTCCCGATTCCGGTAATATATTCGATTCTGACAATATTTTCTATTCCTGTAATCTTTCCGTTTCCGACAATATTTCCGTTTCCGACAATATTTATATTTTCGATAATATTTCCGATATGAACCATATTTTCATTTCCGGAAATATCTTCATTTCCGGCAAATATTCTTTCTTTGCCTTAGGGTGGTTTGTTTAGGTGCCACTGAAACCAACATCCATCATTTCCGAATATCCATAATTAGAGTATTTACTGAATATAATATTCGCCTTAATACTTGATCCATTCACGTACTATTTGTGTGACCCCACGGGTTCACTCAAGAGTATTAATATTGAACCGCATTTATTAAGGTCTAAGTCATCTTAACAGCTTGAATGTCAATTACCAATTTAGTCTCGGGTGTAGGTGCAACAATTGGATTAGGTGAACTAACAGTAGAAGTCTTATAACTGTGTTTGCAGATGCTTGAGTCTTCTTTGACCACAAATGCTTCTTGCTCTTCTCACGATGATGACCTTTAACCAGATCTGCTACAACCTTCTTAGGCGCAGCTACCTCACGCTCAACATGCACCCTGCGGGACCTAGAATCAGTGTGTTGATGACCAATCTCACACTTACGGTCTGGCTGCCTCCTTTGAGGTTTAGAACTAGCATCTTAGAGCCTTGAAGCATCAACCTGGTCATATATGGAAGCTTTACCCCTTGCACGAATTAGTTCAGCAGGTTCAACATTACGAGCCTTAGTCCTCTCTGCAACATTATCAGAACTCATCCAGATCATGTAGTTCTCAGAAAGAGAATGATTTATTATGAATCGTGATGATGCTTGTGTGTACTAAAAAATGTTTGGTTCTGATTGTGTTATTGTCTGCTTATATGTAGATGATGTTGATTTTTGGTACACATATTGATGTTATTAATGAAACTGAAATGTTTCTATCCTCTCAATTTGAAATGAAATACATGGGTGAAACTGATGTGATTTTGGGTGTTAAAGTCACCAAAACTAGTAATTGTTTCTCTTTGTCTCAATCTCACTATGTAGAAAAAGTGTTAAAGAAATTTAACAGTGTTGATGTTGTGCCAGTTAAAACTCCTTATGATGCTAGCATACACCTGAAAAAGAACAAGCATTAGTGTGTCACACTCTGAATATGCTAAAATAATTGGGAGTTTAATGTTTCTTATGAATTACACTCGGCCTGACATAGCCTATGCAGTAAGTAGGCTTAGCCGGTATACCCATAACCCTAGTAGAGATCATTGGAATTCTCTTAGCCGTTTGTTAAAGTACCTTAGGGGTACTATGGACTAGGGTTTGCTTTATGTTGGATTTCCTGCTATTTTAGAAGGTTATTGTGATGCAAACAGGGTATGTAATGATGAGGTATGTTCCACTAGTGGATATGTATTTACTCTATGTGGAGCAACTATATCTTGGAAGTCTTCTAAGATTTTCCGGTCAACTATGGAGTAATAATTCATTGCATTGGACTTGGCCGGGAAGAGGCGCAGTGGTTGAGAAACTTATTGGCTGCTATTCCATTGTGGGGGCGTCCTGCTCCACCTGTATCTCTACATTGTGATTCTCAAGAAGCTATTTGTGTTGCTAAAAGAAGTCCTTATAATGGAAAAAAGAGACATATTCATGGGAGACATGAATTTGTGAAAACACTATTAGAGAATGGTGTAATCACTACGGAGTTTGTAAGATCTGAGCGGAATATAGCAGATCCTTTAACTAAGAGACTAAACAGAAGATTAGTCCTTGATACGTCGAGGGGATTGGGCTTAAGTCCGTTAGTTGAGGAACTCATGGTGGACACCCGACCTTGTTTAAACAAGGTTTCTTGTGGTCTAACGAAGCCATGGAAAGAGTCATTCTTGTACACTTCCCATTCCTATGTCTTGTACATTTTTTTATGAGGTTAATATTTTTAGCTTTTAATGAAATTCATATCGCAGGGTTTGGGTGATCCTAATGAGAATGACTTGATGAATTCACCGCATGTGTATTGAGTGGTTGAGAAAAAGCTCATAATGATTTCATATCCCAGGATATGGGTGGTCTATGAGATAGACTTGATAAAATCACCTACTTGAGTGTGAAGGTTTGGCCACCTAGCTTCTATGGAAAACTTGGGCAAGCTTTTCTAGAGCACTTATAAGCATCCAAGTATAACAGTCGTTGTTGATTGGCTATCGCGAAACTCATAATGATATAAGGTATGGTATGTGTTGTTGGGTGTTTGGTTGGGATAGTTTCAGATTTGTTCACTCTCTCAATAAAGAATTTTCCTAATCTTCACTATGTGTTGGTTCAATTGAAAGACACCAAAATTTAAGTATCAAACCTTCTACTCCCTCCGTCCCATATTTATAGTCTCGTTTGACAAAAAGCACGGGTTTTAAGAAAAATGGAATATAGTACATGAAAAAGTGGAATAAAGTATAAATAATGATTGAGTTGCATGGAAAAGTGGAATAAAGAACATGGAAAAGATTATACAGTACATAGGAAAGTGGACTATAGTACATGAGTGGGGTTTTCAATGCATTTTTAATTAATATAGTACATGAGAAAGTGGAGACCTCAATAGTCAAAATTAGAAACATGACTATAATTTTGGGAGGCCCGATTTGGAAAATATGACTATAATTTTGAGACGGAGGGGGTATAAAAATGCTCGGAATTCTTTTTCTTATTCAAATGGGTCTTTGCATTTGTGGGGGATTGTTGGATACAATTCAAAGAGTGAGTTTTAATTCTACCATTTTGTGAAAATGAGCTTTGTCCCACATTGATAGAAAAATAAAGTGGGGGGGTTTCAAGTGTGGTATTTAATGAATAGTGTTTTATCCCACATTGAAAGAACAAAGGATGTTTCCCTTGTTGAAATATAGGGAATTGATGTTTATACTTTGAAGTACTTCCCCAAGTGGTTTGGCTAGAAGGGGCATCCCCATGTGCGCGTCGCCGCCACTGTCCGTCCGGTTCGTGTCCGTGAAACTTGCATGGTGTGGCCTCCTTTTTAGGCCCAGGCGTAACGGACGATCCAATTATGTTATGAGAATGTTGATAATCGTGTTTTTTCGTCGTTGAATAGAAATACACCTCACCAAACAAAATTTATAAAACACCTAAACTACCGGCTATATTGACTATAGCGGCAAGCATAGGGATCGTCCCATAGGAATGGATATGCTTGACTTATCAATCTATGCGTTCACAAGCTATTTCGAATAGAATTTGAGTTTTTGAATTAATATAATGAAATCTAGAAATGCAAACAAATAAAGAAACTCTAGAGGATTCGGGAATCAGCTATGGAAATCGAATCAAAGGAAGCACAAGGTCCAAACAATCATGAATATGCAAAGACATAGCAAGTAGGGGAATGAAAACTAATGACGAACCCGCCACCTCTCGGATAGGGAACTCTAAGCGTCTAATCCATGGAAGAGCTTTCTCCTAATCCTAGATTAAACTAACTAGCATATAATAGGAACTATCATTCACTTGCACAATTAGGCTCACAATGTCTTGACAAACCTAATCATACATTCCAATCTAATCCAATCGAATAGCATTCGCGACTACTACTCAACTAGTCATGGAAATCCTATCACTAATCACATTTAATCACAACATCAATCATGAATTTCCCCAAAACTTCTCCAAATTCAATCCCAAAGCTTCATCCCTAACCTCTAGACTAAACTACTCAATTAGCATGATTAACATCAACATTAAACTAATATCAATCCTAATCATGAATCTAATTGCAACAATGAAGCTAATTGAAACAGTAAAATTCAGAGAATTCAAACCACAAAAATTGGGGAAAAATCAAGAACATTTAAAATATCAAACTAATTCTAGAATTCAAGCATGAAATCAAAGCATAACGAAATTAACAAAGAAATTAAAGAATTAAAGAACAAAACAAAAGAAGAATTAGAATTATACCTTGAAATGAAGAAATTGCATCAAACTTGAAGCACAAAAATGAAGAACAAAACTCAAAGCAGAAGGAAGGAAATCTGGAAATTAGATGATTGAATTGAATTTAGAATCAAGAATTTGAGGCTAAGAATCCTTAATCCTAATCTCTAATCTAAGCCCTAAACTAATTCTAGAGAGAGAATTCTAAGAATTACGTAATGAAAATCTAATTAAGTCTAACTAAGCCTCAATGAAACAATGCTACGAAATTCTATTTATACAATCCCCCAAAAAATGAGAAGTTTAAACTCGAAGTCGAATCCCGCACAGCTGTGCGAACGAGCTTACCCAGCTGCGATCGCATCGGTGCGATCAAGCTGTGCAATTGTGCGAACGGGCTCTGCGACGATTCACTTTCTTCGCACTGTGCGAACGGGCCCTGCACCCGTGCGATCGAACAGACTAAACTTAGCCAAATCTCCAATGAAGCTTGTGTGCTCGCACAGGAATTCCGTGCGAGCCCACCAGAATTCTGTGCGAGCGGGCTGCTTGTGGTGTGGTCGCACTAAATCCTTAAGAGTTCCTGCATCGATTTTCTATTTTTGTGCGAACGGGTTCCTCTGCTTGTGCGATCTCACAAGCCTGCTTGGCTTGAAGTCAATTTTCCTGACCTGTGCGAACACACAAAAATTCCGTGCGATCGCACTGGCCCTGGTTGAGCAAATCTCAGGTTGTTTCCATCTTTTTGCAACATTTATCCTGAAAAGTTCATAAATGGAATAAGGGGATAATATTGCAACAAAACTATACAAAACTATCGAAAATTATAATAAAATGAACTAAAATCCTAGGCTTAGAGCGACATAAATGCCGCTCATCAAACTCCCCCAAGCTAACCCTTTGCTTGTCCTCAAGCAAAGCTAGAATGAGAAACGGGGAGGAGAATGAGCTTATTTATTAAAAATCAAAATTACGAAAATAAGAACTACAAGAATGCACACTAACTCACTTTCGTAGGAATCACGGTTGCATTTAAGCGCATGCTACAAGCTCTTTAAACCCCACAATTGCTCATGAGGGCGAGTGGGATCTCGCAAGGGTTTCCAAAAAGAAACACCCATAACTCTTCCTAAAATTTGAATCAAGGCAAGGCCTAAAAATTGAAAAACAAACCAAGAAAAGGAGAGAAAAGAAAAAGAAAGAAAAGAAAATGAAAGAAAAAGAAAATGAAAAAAACGAAACTACAAAACTCAAGATAAGGGCCTTTATTACGGAACGAGCACAAAAGAATGCTAATATTACTAACAAAATAGACGAATGCACGCAAACCAATGTCCTAAGTCGAGTGAAAGATTCAAGTGCCAAGCAAAGTGAACTAAGGGTAAGCACTTATCAATTCCCCTACAACCGAGCATACCACGTCAAATCTCTAGATCCTATCCACCCTTGAGAATAGCGTCTCGAGACACCGCGAAGGCGCCGAAAAACAAGATTAGGCTACCCGACATCTTAGCATGACAATCCCATTCCATAAACTTGACCAAATCCTCCCTCCACCGACAATGACTCAACTCAAAAGGGTCAAGAGGACTTTTTAGGGTGAAACGTAGGCTAGGGGTAAGGTGTGGAACAAATTTGGGATGTGGTGCTCGTACCTAAAGTGAAGCGCAATGAATGAACTCAACTCAAGAATCGAACCATAACAAACTCATACCACTTATTTGGGGTACCCCCAAGCTTATTCAACAACTATTCTAAACTACAACTCTTTTTGCACTTTTCTTGATTTGATTTTCTCTTTTTTTGTGTTTCAATTGAAACTTTTCTCATGCCTTGTTTTTCTCTATTTTTGGCTTTTTCAAAACTTTTATTTCTCATTTTTGCTTTTGCATCATTTATTCACTATATACAACATACTTCCCAAACTTTGCCATTCATGCCAATAACAATCATTCCCCAACTTTGCATATTCATTCAAAACCTCAAGCATCATAACACAAAGCTTCACTATCACTTCTAAGGGTGAAAATAAAACAAAGGTTAATAGGCTTGTAATGTGCTCATAAGAAATGAAGGGACAAGGCTCAAATGGCTAGCAAGGGGGAAAATGCAAACAAAAACATATGAGAAAAATAGAAAATAAAGTCCTAAACTAAAAAGAAAAATAGTCACCGAAAGAAATGCCTCTATCGTCCCCTAAAGTAGTTCGGTCGCGGTCTCGGGAAGGAAATAGTCAAACTCGGGGAATAAGAAAGTCAATGCTAAGGATCCATGCCACTCAAAAATATATGAATATGTGTTTGGGCTAATTTGAACATGAACCTCACAAGGGAGCAAATACCACTCTCTCCGGTTTCAAATCACTAGAGAGATCAACACCATCTTACCACAAGCCAAGGGTTCAAGACGCATGCTACCCAAAGTTCAACCAACTTTCTTAACACCTAAATCCTAGATTCGACCCAAGACATTGAAGACCATGCAAACATCTACCAATTAGGAATAAATGCATTCTAGCCTACAAGTTCCAATTTTATTTGCCCAAATCAAGAATAAATCCTAAAAAGCTAGAAAAGCTTGCCTTGACAAAGATCGAAAAGATAAAAGAAAGAAAGAGAAAAGAGAAAGAAAATAAGGAAAAGAAAATGAAGTAAAAAGAAAAGGAAAATAAAGAAAATATTCACAAAATCAATGAAACTAATCAAGAAATATGCACAAAATCCAAATTATTCACAAAATCAAGCAATCCATCACACGGAGATCAAAGTAGCAAACAATAGAATCTCCCCCAAAGCTCGAATTAGGCCATGTCCTCAAGGCCTAAAACGAAACTAGAAGGGGCACAGCTACCCATCCAACCAATGCCTCGCAATAAAGATGCCCAACCCAAATAATGCATGTGAGTTAGAAGGATATTACCGGTGATGACGTGGGAGCAAGTCCCGCAAAGAACCGTAATAACGAACGAACTCACCAAGGAGAATAGTCGGACATGGCAAAGGTGGATGCAAATATTTCCACATCAAGAAAGCTTGAGCCACAAAAAAACTTCAAAAATCAAGAAAAATTATTATACATGGGCCAAATGGCCAACACCCAAGGGTTGCCTCCCGAGAAGCGCTCTTTTTACGTCATTAGCTTGACGCTTCTTACCTCTAGTAAATACCCCGACAACGATCGCAATAGTTTGTCATATGCAATGGCAAACATATCCAATAGTAACAAGTGGGCAAGAGTCAAATGAGATGCAAGCACAAAGTAAAGCGCAACTCTATGCCTACAAGGGGTAGGGAACCAAAAATAAGAAAAATCAAAATGAAAAACAAAAGAAATACTCCCTTCTTTTTGCTCCCTTGGTAAAGGAGAATCATTAGGATCAATAGAGGAAAAAGAATCCTCAAGCGGCGGGAGTTTGGACAAAAAGGGAAAAGAAATAGGAAATGAAGGATAAATGTTGAGTTTTCTCTTTCGGAATGGGGAATGAGGGAAGGGAGTGGGAACAAGAGATTCACAAACAACTTCACTCACATCACATAAAGCACAAGAAATCTCAACATAAGATCCTTCATTCACTTTAAAATCTTTTTGGTTGGCACATTCACTCTTTTCCTCAATTTGAATCGACTTAAGCACTTCAAGGAAAAATGGAGCAAATAGATTTATATCACCATCATCGATGCACTCACTCAAAGAGGAACGAGTAGGAACAAACTCTCCAATACTCAACTCCTCAATGTCATGCATCATAGGTGGCAATGTAGCCTCAAACTCTTCTCTTCTCCATGATACTTCCTTAATAGACTCTTGCAATAGGTTAGAAATTCCCATAAAGCCTTTTACAACTTGTTGGGACATGACTTCAAATGAATGCAAACGAGAATCTATTCTTTGCTCTTCTTGAATTTCAAGATACTTCATGGAGAGAAGCCTCTCAAACAATGATATTGAATATTCAAATTCCAAAGCGCTTAGGAAATTATCATGGAGAGCGAGAAGATCATAAAGCGGAATCGACTCATCATTTTGAGAAACAAGAGAATTTGCCATTTTTTTGGTTTTCAAAGAAAAAGAAAATGAAAAATGAACTAGACTAGTGAACTAGAATGAAAAATCAAACAATGATGCCATTCCCCGGCAACGGCGCCATTTTGATAAGCGTGTTTTTCCGTCGTTGAATAGAAATACACCTCACCAAATAAAATTTATAAAACACCTAAACTACCGGCTATATTGACTATAGCGGCAAGCATAGGGATCGTCCTGTTTGACTTATCAATCTATGCGTTCACAAGCTAGTTCGAATAGAATTTGAGTTTTTGAATTAATCTAATGAAAGCTAGAAATGCAAACAAATAAAGAAACTCTAGAGGATTCGGGAATCGGCTATGGAAATCGAATCAAAGGAAGCACAAGGTCCAAAAAATCATGAATATGCAAAGACATAGCAAGTAGGGGAATGAAAACTAATGACGAACCCGCCACCTCTCGGATAGGGAACGCTAAGCGTCTAATCCATGGAAGAGCTTTCGCCTAATCCTAGATTAAACTAACTAGCATATAATAGGAACTATCATTCACTTGCACAATTAGGCTCACAATGTCTTGCCAAACCTAATTATACATTCCAATCTAATCCAATCGAATAGCATTCGCGACTACTACTCAACTAGTCATGGAAATCCTATCACTAATCACATTTAATCACAACATCAATCATGAATTTCCCCAAAACTTCTCCAAATTCAATCCCAAAGCTTCATCCCTAACCTCTAGACTAAACTACTCAATTAGCATGATTAACATCAACATTAAACTAATATCAATCCTAATCATGAATCTAATTCACTAGTAGAAAAAACCCTTATTGCAGCGGGCTTTTAGACCCCTGTTGCAGCGTACATCGTATACTGCAACTGAGGGGCCTGCAACAAGTCTAAACTTGTTGCAGCGTACAATGTTCGCTGCGAAAAAGTGGTTTTTTGCAGCGTACATATGCTTGTACGCTGCAACAAGTGTCTAAATTTTGGCCAAAATCTTGACTTGTTGCAGCGTACAAATAGGTGTACGCTGCAAAAAACCCAACCTGTTGCAGCGAACATCTATTTGTACGCTGCAACAAGTCAAGATTTTGGCCAAAATTTACACCCTTGTCGCAGCGTACAGATATATGTACGCTACAACAAGGGTGTAAAATTTTAGTTTTAGGGATACCTAGAGTGCCCAAATATAGAAACCTGTCACAACAATAATAGAATATCGCAACCTGTATAACAAATATAAAAAAAATAAATGGAGTTTTGAAGATATCCCAAAACAAAAGTGCACGTACCATATACATTTAAATATATGTATGTTCCAATTTCAACGTACGCATACATTTTAACATAGAATATTGTTCTATAACATCTAAACTAACTCGATCAAGCGCCCTTAGGCCAATAATAAATACTTGCAACCCATTGCTCACGAACCACATCAATTTCCTCACTAGCATAAGACGTATTCCTTGGAGTATAGACCTTTACAAAAACAAAAATTTGATGGGAGCATTAGATTAAAGAGCAGATTAAATGCAAATTAAATATCACATTTTAACATTCAAGCAACTAATGGCAATGTCCTAATAGTCTAAAATACGAATCAAGAGTAAGGAAAATTAATTAATTACCTCATCTAGCCTTAGGTTATGCATATTAAACATGTAATAAGTTTAAAATGAGTATTAGGTTCTATAGTTCAAAGTTGGGAGCGAAAATGCCTCATTTTAGCCTAAATATGACCTACAACGACCAAACAAGCCTTAAATGTACATAAGTAGATTAGAATAATTCTTAGAAACTTAAAAATAAGCATATTAATCATATAATAAGTTTAAAATGAGTCCTTAGGTTATTTAGTTCAAAGTTGGGAGCGAAAATGTCTAAATATGACCTATAACGACCCAATGAGTCTTAAATGTGCATATATAGATTGGAATGAGTATTATAAAGTTAAAACTAAGCATATTAATCATGTAAAAGGTTTAAAATGAGTCTTTATGTTATTTAGTTCATAGTTGGGAACGAAAATGTCATTTTAGCCTAAATATGTCCTATAATGACCAAACACGCCTTAAATGTGCATAAATAGATTGGAATAAGTCTTAGAAAGTTAAAACTAAGCACATTAATCATGTAAAAGGTTTAAAATGACTCTTTAGGTTCTTTAGTTCAAAGTTGGGAACGAAAATGTTATTTTAGCCTAAATATGACCTATAACGACCCAATGAGCCTTAAACTTGCATAAATAGATTGGAACGAGTCTTAGAAAGTTAAAATTATGCATATTAAACATGTAATAAGTTTAAAATGAGTCCTTAGGTTCTTTATTTCAAAGTTGGGAGCGAAAATGCCTTATTTTAGCCTAAATATGACCTATAACGACCAAACAAGCCTTAAATGTACATAAGTAGATTAGAATAAGTCTTAGAAACTTAAAAATAAGCATATTAGTCATATAATAAGTTTAAAATGAGTCCTTAGGTTATTTAGTTCAAAGTTGGGAGCGAAAATGTCTTTATAGGCTAAATATGACCTATAACGACTCAATGAGGTTCAAATGTGCATAAATAGATTGGAATGAGTCTTAGAAAGTCAAAACTAAGCATATAAAACATTTAGTTAGTTTAAAATGAGTCCTTAGGTTCTTGATTTTAAATTTGGGAGCGAAAATGCTCATTTTAGCCTAAATATGATCTATAACGACCAAACAAGCCTTAAATGTGCATAAGTAGATTGGAATGAGTCTTGGAAACTTCAATCTAAACATATTAATCATGTAAAGGTTTAAAATAAGTCCTTAGGTTCTTTATTTAAAATTTGGGAGCGAAAATGCTCATTTTACCCTAAATATGACCTATAACGACCAAACAAGCCTTAAATGTGCATAAGTAGATTGGAATGAGTCTTGGAAACTTCAAGCTAAGCATATTAATCATGTAAAAGGTTTAAAATAAGTTCTTAGGTTCGTTAGTTCAAAGTTGGGAGCGAAAATGACATTTTAGCCTAACAATGACCTATAACGGCCAAAGAAGTCTCGAATGCGCATAAATAGATTGTATTAAGTCTTGGAAAGTTAAAAATTATCATATTAATCATGTAAAATGTTTAAAATGAGTCCTTAGGTTCTTTAGTTCAAAGTTGGGAGCGAAAATGCCTTATTTTAGCCTAAATATGACCTATAACGACCAAACAAGTCTCAAATGTGCATAAATAGATTGGATTGAGTCTTGGAAACTTAAAACTAATCATATGAATCATGTTATAAGTTTGAAATTACTTCTTAAGTTCGTTAGTTCAAAGTTGTGAGCGAAAATGTCATTTTAGCCTAAATATGACCTATAACGACCAAACAAGTCTCAAATGTGCATAAATAGATTGGATTGAGTCTTAGAAATAAAATCAGTTTTATACTTGTGTTTGTGAGGGGGTATTTCACAAGCAGAAGATGACTAGTTTGAATGATGTATAAGGCTAATTATAATTATGGTAAATAAACACCAAATTCCGCTATGGAGATATGTTCTTTAAAGTTGGAACACAGACACATGATAACTTATCCTACTAACAACAGGAAGTATGTTTTTCGAACCTGAAGCAAAGCATATATTATAGTACCAATGCTTGGAGAAAATCCTGTACATATAAATCAAATTTTAGAAGACAGTGGTTTTGCGCATTTAGTAAAAATGTACTAGTATTTTCCTTTTTTAAAACAGAGTTTTAAAAATAGAGTATTTACCAGCCGTCTCAAAGATATTGCTGACATAGAAGCAGATACCGTTAATTCCCCCAAACTGTTGGCAAACTATCAATCCAACTCCTATCTGACATCAGAAAATTTCAATTATTTTGTTTGAAAACTTATGGATTCACAAATTTGACACTGATAAAATATAACAAGGGTAGAAGTCTTACCGTTACAGAACGTAGATACCTCTTTTGAAACAAGTCAAACATATTAGCTTTGGGAAGCTTTTCGAGTTCTTCTATGTAATCCTGTCGATTGAAAGCCATAATGTGCAAATATGAGTAGGCCACTCCAGTGCTTCAGTATAATAATAGTCAAATTGAAAGAACCAACTTAGAACAACTAGTACTTGAATCTCAGCAGCCTCATGGGTTATATCTGCATCCTTGCCACGAAGTTTCTGAAATGCAGCTTCAAACTCCTTTTGAGATCCTATTTTCGCCTGTATTTACTTCGATTTGATATGATTGTTTCAATTGAATTGTATACCTAATTTTGAAATGATTATGTATGCTTACCAGCCATCATGGAGATTCTGGAATGAAGAATAAACCCAAAAGCAGAACATCACATTAGGAATAAGTCCTGCATTATATGGTTAGTAAGTCTCTTGCTGCAATGTCTAAGATTTTTATTTTAAGTAATCACACTCATCCATAAACTCCTTTTCTCTAATTCTTTACCAGTTAATGCTAAAGTTCTCCATGATAAAACTATCCCTATAATAAACGCCACTGAGACGCCAGTACAG
Organism: Spinacia oleracea; assembly: GCF_020520425.1. Classification (NCBI taxonomy): domain Eukaryota; kingdom Viridiplantae; phylum Streptophyta; class Magnoliopsida; order Caryophyllales; family Amaranthaceae; genus Spinacia; species Spinacia oleracea. Next base: position 75,089,846 of record NC_079492.1, on the reverse strand, counting down.
ATCATGACCTATAATAGGAGAAAATAGTGTATTAATATCATTCCTAAAATTTGATATGGTAACTGCAAGAATTTTAGTAAAACATGAAGTACAACTGTTTCACTTCCTAATGTACTAAAATACCTGGTTTAATGTTGTAAGTGCTCCTCGGAGATTTACGGGTGTTATTTCCGCAATGTAAACAGGTACCTGTTGATTTTACCATATCATGTTGGCTAGCATTTCAATGTAAAGCTGAAAAAATTTTGTCCTTGAACAAAGTTTTCTCTATAAAGATGGCATATAACTCCAAAGCATACATACCACATAGGAGAAGGCACCCATTCCGTATCCTCCTGCTAGTCTTCCTATATCCAATGCTAAAGAACCCTGAATAATTAACGAGAAATTCACATATGATTTATTTCTCTGAAATAGAAGTTCAGTAAGGATTAAAGAGGTTAATAATCTTTGAAGCTGAACCTTGGCAAAATATATGGAAAACCACCCGCCCACACAGAAAGCGGAATACACTCTCATCGCCTGCAGAACATTTAACCATTCCGAAGAATTCAAAAGACTAAGCTAGGTGAAAGTTATTAGTTCATAATGTCAAACTTTAGTTTGATTCCATACCCATTTCCTCCAAATAAAATCTGCAATAGGTCCACTAGTGATAGCTCCAATCATTGCACCAAAAGTAAGTATAGAACTGAAAAGTGAAAACTGCAAGAAAATGAACAGCGAAAATTGGACATGGAGAGTGAATGAAAACATGTAAATAGAATGTTTCAAGAACAATTAGGTGTCCACTATACGTCTACACATAGTTGGCCTTTGGTGTGGTTTCTTACTGATGTGAACAGTTGCAGACCAATAATGGTGACCAGTTATGATCCAAATTATTATTGATTCACTGGCTTTTGGAGTCACCTTTTACTCATTTACATGGTTGAAATGTGATTATGGTGTACACTAAGATGCAAAATATCATTCACCTTTGGCTGTGTGGTGTCTTACTCCTGTGCACGGTTTCAGTATTATTATGGTGAGTTGTTGATTCAAACTAAATATAACTTATTAACACTTATTTAGTTGCAAAATGAACTTGGTATCCCTTCTTTGAACTGCTTGGAACTTGTTTCCAAGAAATGGGTTTGTGGAACGTGAAAAGAACAAGAACATAATGTCTCAAATCAAAAAAATTTACAGTTTTTGTTCTCACTCAACTCAGAAACAATTGTCAGAATCCTGTTTTTCAACTCAACTCTTTGAATTCCACAACTACCATCATTTTAATTGAGGTGTCAAAAACTAACCTGACCCAAGTTTGCCCCAGAAAATTCGATTATAACTAATGAGCTGATTGATCAAAGACCACTCCAACTAGCATGACCTGACCCAATGTTTACCCCAGAAAAGATGATATAACTATCGAGCTAATTGATCAAACATGACTTAGAACTAGCATGACCTTACCTACCCTAATCCACAACTACGGCTGTAGATTCTTGTCAATCGTGTAAAAACCCACAATTCAACTCTTACCTGTAATGATTAATACTCACAAAATAGATGAAAATTCCCAAAATTGAAGTTCCAAATATAACATAGAACAAGCAGAAAGTGATAAACAAACCTGAGTAGTAGAGAGACCAAGTTCTGCAGTAATTGCAGACTGAGTAGGAGATGAATAGCCTGCCTGAAAACCAACTCATTATATCTGTCACTGTCAGTATAAATTTAAACAACATCAACAAAAAACAACAACAACAACAACAACAACAAGGTTGTCGTCAGTCACTCACGCCGCTGTTGTGGAGTGGTTATGAGTGGTGCTCTGCCACCGATACGAAAAGCCCTAACTCCCAAATCCCCAAATTCTAATTCACAAACCCTAATATTTGAGAAGCAGAGGAGAAAGAAAAACGCAGAGGGAAAAAGAAGGGGGCCAGCAAGGAAGATCGAAGAAGAAGAGGGGGCAAGGTCAGCGGTGTTTCCGGTAGAGCTGAGGGAAGATCGAAGAAGAAGGGCTAGGTACACGGTGCGCGCGGGCTGAAATAGACTCTTGCTGGGGGTTTTCGAACAGGGAACCACCGGTGAGAGGCGAGGAGGCGAGGAAATAAACTCTTGCTGGAGTACCACTGGCGACGGGCGAGACCCAGCGGCAACGGCCACTGGTGAGAACCACCGGCGAGACGCATGGAAAGCCGAGAGAAGAAGAAGGGAGTACTGGGAGTGGGACATGAATTTGGAATTGGTCATGAGGTTTGAGATAAGAAATGTTTGGTCTGAATTAAAGTTGCAGCGAAAAAAATTACAAGCATGTTATTGCAGGGGGCTTTTACCATGTACGCTGCAAAATAAAACGCCTATTGCAGGGGCTTTTATTACGTACGCTGCAAAAATATCTTTTGCATGGGGCAATTAATTTGTACGCTGCAACAACCCTTTAAAGGGTTTGACCCGCGTTGACCGACTGGTTGTTGAAGTGTATTAATGCTTGTACGCTGCAACAAGGGGGCTGCAACAAGGGTTTTTTCTACTAGTGATTGCAACAATGAAGCTAATTGAAACAGTAAAATTCAGAGAATTCAAACCACAAAAATTGGGGAAAAATCAAGAACATTCAAAATATCAAACTAATTCTAGAATTCAAGCATGAAATCAAAGCATAACGAAATTAACAAAGCAATTAAAGAATTAAAGAAAAAAACAAAAGAAGAATTAGAATTATACCTTGAAATGAAGAAATTGCATCAAACTTGAAGCACAAAAATGAAGAACAAAACTCAAAGCAAAAGGAAGGAAATCTGGAAATTAGATGATTGAATTGAATTTAGAATCAAGAATTTGAGGCTAAGAATCCTTAATCCTAATCTCTAATCTAAGCCCTAAACTAATTCTAGAGAGAGAATTCTAAGAATTACGTAATGAAAATCTAATTAAGTCTAACTAAGCCTCAATGAAACAATGCTACGAAATTCTATTTATACAATCCCAAAAAAAATGAGAAGTTTAAACTTGAAGTCGAATCCCGCGCAGCTGTGCGAACGAGCTTACCCAGCTGCGATCGCATCGGTGCGATTGAGTTGTGCAATTGTGCGAACGGGCTCTGCGACGATTCACTTTCTTCGCACTGTGCGAACGGGCCCTACACTCGTGCGATCGCACATGCTAAACTTAGCCAAATCTCCAATGAAGCTTGTGTGCTCGTACAGGAATTCCGTGCGAGCCCACCAGAATTCTGTGCGAGCGGGCTGCTTGTGGTGTGGTCGCACTAAATCCCTAAGAGTTCCTGCATCGATTTTCTATTTTTGTGCGAACGGGTTCCTCTGCTTGTGCGATCTCACAAGCTTGCTTGGCTTGAAGTCAATTTTCCTGACTTGTGCGAACGCACAAAAATTTCGTGCGATCGCACAGGCCCTGGTAAAGCAAATCTCAGGCTTTTTCCATCTTTTTGCAACATTTATCCTGAAAAGTTCATAAATGGAATAAGGGGATAATATTGCAACAAAACTATACAAAACTATCGAAAATCATAATAAAATGAACTAAAATCCTAGGCTTAGAGCGACATAAATGCCGCTCATCAAACGTTCAGTTACATAAGCTCATTCCACCCTCTTAATTAAAGTCGTAACTGTCGGAAATGCTTCCTTGATTTACCTCTCTGTTTTGATTGCAACATTGATTTCTGATTTTCAGTTACAAACGTTTTGATTATGGAATTAATTTCTGATTTCGGTTACAAGTGATGCTGCCTTTATAAGCAGGTTTTGGAAGCTCATTTGAACACAACGAAATTATTATAACTCTTCTTCTCCTCTCTGTTTTCTAAACCATATTATTTGAGCATTTTATGAGTTCCTAAGTTTGTCTTATTTGAGTGCACATTAAGACGAATTATTGTGTAAAATCTTGGGGGGTAACGCCTATCGGGCGAAGTTGCGCTCACACGTTTTCTTGCTATTCCGATTGTACCATAGTCGGGGCGAATTTTGCTTCTAAGACAGTGTTGTCTAACACGTCACAACATCACACATAAATCAAATATTCGGCCCACATTCCTTGTCATTTTTGGATTTTGCAGTATTATTTCCTACACCAACTACTTGGACCGTAATTCGAGTAGTATTCGCCTGGGTTAATTGTCGTCGTCCGAGGTTAGTGTAAGGCTCGTTTGCATCTAACCGTGTAGTGTAAGTCTGGCCCTTCTTAGACGCGGACAGTAGGGGTCGCTAACCGGAACCGGAACCGGATCTTGTTGCAACATGTTCCTTAAAATGGGAATCCCTGAAAATGGGAACCGGAACCGGAACCAGTTGCGACAGGTTTCGATTCATGGTACCCTGTCATTTTAAAAATTTAAATAAATTATTGATATTTTATTGAAAAAACTATCTACTTTATGGTTTGAACTTTGATTTTTTCTTTTTTTTATAGTTTGGGCTTAAGTTGTAATTCTATATTTACATTTTCCAAAACCTTACTTGGATTGTTTAATATTTTGGGCATATGAAGCATTTTTATATGGCTCGGTTCCTTATTTTAGGTACTCCATGTTAGAATTAGTGTGTACGTGGTACCCAACAGGATTATTTACACTAATATAAACCTGGTCCACGCTAACTTAGCGGACCAGGGAAACAGAGTAATTTGTATGGACAATATGTGTAAATGTATGTCACGTGACAGTTATTTTGTGATTTTAAATAGTAACTATATGCGTATTACAGTAACTATGTGTTTTAAAGAGTTACTATGTGTTTTGTAGAGTTTCAATGCGATTTTTGTCTAGCCCACTTTATATACGTTTTAAACTTTTTTATTTTTCAAATTTTCAAATCTGCATTCTGTTCATTTCTCTTTCATTTCTCTCTCTTCATCCTCTCTCTATGCTTTTCAAAATTTAGCCCAAATTTCTAGGTTTTGTTCGATTTTCTTCGTGATTATCTTATAATTCTTATAATTTGATCTATTAAATGTGGAAAAATAGGAGGAAGTAGTAGATCAAGAAGGAGGTTCGTCGTTGCCGAAACCGAATCGAAGAATTTGCGCTCGTCTACAAATCTTCGCAAGAATTTTTAGAGATCACATCTCGGTTTGTTGTTTTTTAAAGAATTTTAAGTCTATTTTTATTTAAAATTGAAAATATTTGTTGTTTTGGAGAAATTAATACTTTTGTTTTGCCGAAATAACGTTTTCACTTCGTGAATTCGATCAGTGACTTCACGATTTTAAATAGTAACTATATGAGTAATACAGTAATTATATGGTTTAAAGAGGTACTATGTAATTTTAATGGTTACTATATGTGTACAATAGTTACTATATTATTTTAATGGAACTATATGTGTACAATAGTTATTATTTTGTTGAGTGATTTGAAATGTTTGTTGTTTTGTTGAAATTAGGGATAGTGTTTCACATAGTTAGTATATAAATGATATAGTCACCTTTAATTTATGTTGCAAAATAGTGTTCTTAATAGTCACTGGAATGTTCGTTGTGTTTATGTTAGTAGTAGGTTTTAGAGTAACTATATTTTTTTAAAAGTTACTATAGCTTTAAAATAGTAACTATGTGTTTAAAATAGTTACTATATTTTTTAGAAAGTTATTATAAGTTTAAAACAGTAACAATGTTGCTTAAGATAGTTATTACGTTATGAACAGTTTATAGTGACTTTTTGATAAATAATAGTTATTATACGATTACATTATGTACTATGTTATTTAGAGTATGTTTTTGTTCGCTTCTTAGATAGTGGCTATATGATTATAATGGTTACTATATGTGTACAATAGTTAATATATTATAATAATAGTCCCTATATGTTTTATATAATTACTATATTTTTGAAATAGGTACTATGTTTATTTTATCATGATTTGTTACCATATGTTTATTTTCATCAATAGTTACTATATTGTTTATATAGTTACTATATGTTTGAAATAGGTATTATGTTTATTTTATCATGATTAGTTACCATATGTTTATTTTTTTCAACAGTATTTGTATGTTTTATATAGTTACTATATGTTTGAAATAGTTACTATTTTAATTTATTATGTTCTGTGCATGTTTTTGATGTTATTCTATATTTTTAGTGATAGAGTTACTATATTATTATCACACCAACTATGTCTGCAACTATGTGACTAAATGACCATCAATAATCTTTATAGGTATTATATCTTGTATAATAGTAACTATATGTTTGATATAGTTATTATGTATATTATAATGTTCTTTTTATGTTCTTTGCTGTCCTCTATGTTATTATTAGAGTTACTATGTTTTGGTCACATTAACTATATGATCATAACAATAACTATATATGCAACTCTGCTAATATATGACTATCATTAATATTAAAATATACTATATCATGTATAATAGCAACTATATGTTTTTAATAGTTACTATGTTATCATTTTGTTCTTTTATGTTTTTTTTTTGTCTCTATATTATTAGTAATAAGAGTGACTATATTATTATGACAGTAACTATATGACTATAACAATAACTATATTTGCATTTCTGCGAATATCTTACCCATCAAAATAGATGTTTGGTTCATAATTAATCATCTTAAGTCCTCTCTCTCATGGTACGTGGCGCACGATAAGGGTTATCTGCTATCCTACGCCACCTCCATTGATGGGGAGAAAGAAGAAGATGTCGGTTGTTCCTGCACCAGGAAATAATGGAGATTCTTCTCCTTTGGTTGGTAATCATGTTTCTGCGACTCAAGCGTCTAGCTTGGACACCACGCAACAGCTCACGTATGCTATGGTAGAAGAAATTCTTGTTGAACCATCTTCAATGGCGGACCCGAAATTGGTTCATCCAAGTGCTGGACCGGTTTCCATTAGACTTCAAGAGGTAATTAAAGAACATCATAACTCCCTTTTTTCTGCTCCTATTTCGAACCCTGTGGTTTCTCGATCTGGAATGTTAGATGCAATTTCTGCAAAAGCTAGCTCTGTTAATCCTGAATCTATGCGTATTGTGAGTAGAAAATTGAATATGGGTGGAGATTCTGGGATTCCTGTGGCTGATAAACCTCAAAGCTCTTGGGCTAGCAAGGTTAGGGATAGTTTACTTGCTACCAAAGGGAAGGCATTAAGCTATGTTGCTCCTGTTTGTATTGGTGATAAAGTCATTGCTCAACTACAGCAGCCAGAAATAGACAAATGTAATGCACAATGGGTCAATGCAGTAGTCATGTTTGTGTTGGGTGAAACACCAACAATTGCATCTGTACTCAGGTTTATTGCTAAGGAATGGAGTCAAGTGGCAACCCCCAAAGTTTTCCTTCATGATGAAGGTTACTTTGTGATTAGGTTCTGCTCTTTGGAAGATAGAAACTCTATTCTATATGCTGGCCCTCAGTACTTTTATGGTAAACCAGCCATCATCAAGCAATGGTCCTCACACTTTAGCTTTCAGGAGGAAGTTCTAAAGGTTACTCCCTTGTGGGTGAGGTTCCCAAACCTACCTCTGAACTGTTGGGGGGAGGATTCTTTGAGCAGGATTGGTAGTGTTATTGGAGTTCCCTTGTTTGCAGATGAATGTACCACATAGCAGTTGAGAATATCCTTTGCTAGGGTTTTGGTTGAAGTGGATGTGACTAACCCTCTCCCTAGTTCCATTACTATTGCTGACCCATCTGGCCAGGAATTTGAACAAGCTGTTACTTATGATTGGAAACCAGATTACTGCAAGAAGTGTTGCCTGGTGGGACACAATTGTGAGACTTCTGCTAAGAAAGTCAACAATGTTAGACCCCCTGAGAAGAAGATAGTGAAGAAGTGGGTTCCTAAAAAAGTCCAGCAAGCATCACACCAAGCTATGAATCAACAACAACAACAACTTCACCAGACCACTCCTCTTGGCACCTCTGTTGTTGTTCACTCTGATGATGATGTAGGGTGGAAAATTGATGCTAGAAGAACTATACACAGGGAAGCTCAACAAGTGAGGACAACAACCCCAATTCAAAATTCATTCAGAGTTCTCACCCCTGAACATGGTGGCATAGAAATTGTAGATGAAGAAGGAGAGGAACACAATGATCTCCCCCCTGATGATAATCTGTGCATGGAATGTGAGGGGTCTTAATGACCCAAATAAGACAAGAGCATTGAAAAGATTTTTGTCAATAAATAAGGTGGATGTGATGGCTATCTTAGAAACAAGAGTCAAAGAGAATAATAATAGTAAAGTTCAGCAGAAGCTAGGTGGTGGTTGGTCTTGGCACTGCAATTCTGCTTGTAATCCCAGAGGGAGAATTTGGGTGGGGTGGAAGAGTGTGAATGCTACTATGAATATGTTACTCACTCATGAGCAATTAGTTCATGGGGAACTAGTGGATAGCCAAGGTGTTTCAGTCTGTTTCATTACCTTTGTGTATGGTTTACATACTGTTGAAACCGGGAAGGTTTTGTGGTCAACCCTTTCTGGTATCTCTGCTATGGTTACTTCTTCTCCCTGGATAGTGCTTGGAGATTTTAATGTTGTTCTTTCCAGCAATGACAGGGTCAATGGAGCATGTGTTAGCACTTATGAAACTCAAGATTTTGACAATTTTCTTCTTAACTCTAGAGTGAATGAATTGAGAAGCACTGGTCACTTTTTTTCTTGGAGTAATAAGAGTTTGGGAGATGCTAGGGTGACTAGTAGAATAGACAGAGCTTTGGGAAATGGATGCTGGATGATGAAATTTGGGCACTTAGCTATGGACTATCTTAATCCTTCAATCTCAGACCATTCCCCTCTTTTGTTAAAATTTGGGGATGAGCATAAAGATGGGGGTAGACCCTTTAAGTTTTTTAACTTTCTGGCAAGTCACTCTCAGTTTGCAACAGTTGTTGCTCAAGATTGGGTTTCCTATTAAGGGTACACCTTTAGGCAAAGTCTGGTTTAAGCTGAAAAGGCTAAAACACAAACTGAAGTCCCTTCACAAAGAGGAGTTTGCAAATATCACTGTGAGAATTCAAAAAGCACAACAAGAGTTGGAAGAAGTTCAAAATCAGTTATGTTCTGATCCTGCAGATTTGTTAATGCAAGTTGAGGAGAAGAGGTGTACTGAAAATCTTAGAAAGTGGCTATCTGTGGAAGAATCTGCTTTGAAGCAGAAATCTAGAATCCAATGGCTAGCTGATGGGGATTCTAACTCTAAGTTCTTTTATGCTTCTGTCAAGCAAAGAAGAAACATGAATAGAATTTCTTTGCTGTACACTGCTCAAGGGCATAAAATTGTAGATCCTGGGGAAATTACTGTGGAAATTCAGAATTTCTATATGGCTCTTTTAGGTACAGCTGCTACTCACATTTCTAAGCCTGATCTCCCCACTCTTAGGTCAGGTCCAAGATTGTCTAGAATTGCAGCTCTATCTCTGTGTGTTCCAGTTACCACTGATGAGATTGACTTGGCTCTCAAGTCTATTGATGACAGTAAAGCTCCAGGTTTGGATGGATACAATGCTGTGTTTTTTAAGAAAGCATGGCCTTGGATGAAAGAAGATGTGTATGAAGCTGTCAAGTTCTTCTTCCAGAAAGGGGAAATGTATCCTGGTATGAACTGCACATCTGTTACTCTGGTACCTAAGGTGCCTAATGGATCCTGTGTTAAAGATTTTTGCCCTATTGCATGTTGTTCCACTCTTTACAAAATCATCTCTAAGATTATTACTGCAAGATTGCAAAAAAGTTATTACTGAAGTGGTTAGTGAATGCCAATCAGGGTTTATTCCTGGGAGGTTCATTGCTGACAACATTTTGATGGCAACTGAATTAATCAAGGGTATGGAAGATCTCATATATCCCCTAGATGTGTTCTAAAGGTTGACCTAAAAAAATCTTATGACTCAGTTGACTGGAGCTTTCTTCAGACTGTTCTGCAAGAGCTAGGGTTCCCTCCTAAATATAGCTTATGACTCAGTGGATCATGACTTGTCTTACAACTGTTTCCTACTCTATTCTCATCAATGGCTTTCCTAGAAAACCATTTCAAGCAAAAAAAGGGCTGAGACAGGGGGATCCCCTATCCCCTTTCCTGTTTGCTATTGGAATGGAATACTTGACAAGATGTATGAACCAGCTGAAGCTAAATCCTGATTTTAACTTCCACCCTAGGTGTGAGAAGCTCAATATTACTCATCTGATGTTTGCAGATGACTTATTATTGTTTGCAAGAGCTGACAAGATCTCTGTACAGTTACTTCTTGATGCTTTTTCCAAGTTCTCTTCTGCTTCAGGCCTTGAAGCTAATATGGATAAAAGTAATATTTACTTTGCTGGTGTTTCAAGGTGTGACAAAACAGATATTTTATCTGATCAGAAAATCTCAGAAGCTTGCCTTCCTTTCAGATATCTGGGGGTGCCACTTTCTTCCAAGAAATTATCCTATCCACAATGCAAGCCTCTAGTGGACAAGATTCTGGCTAAAGCTAAGTTTTTGTCTTATGCTGGCAGGTTGTTACTTATCAAAACCATCTTGTTTGGCATGCAGACCTTCTGGTGCCAAATCTTCATTTTACCTAAGAGAATCATTAAGGAGGTAGAAGCTTATTGCAGGTGTTTTCTCTGGACTGACACTGCAGCATCAAAGAAAGCTTTAGTAGCATGGGATAAACTATACCAACCTAGAAACTCTGGTGGTTGGAATGTGAAGAATATTGCTGCTTGGAACAAAGTAGCCATTGGGAAATTGCTGTGGGCTTTGGCTTTTAAGAAAGATAAACTGTGGGTGCAGTGGGTTGATAGTTTTTATATGAAAGGCCAAAATCCTCTTCAGATGTCCACTCCTAGTTCTTGTTCTTGGGCTCTTAAAAAGATCTTTAATAGTAGAGAGGTTATTCTGCAGATTGGTGGTTGGGACAAAGCTACTGCAAATGGAAAATACTGTATTAGCAAGGTATATAAGTGCTTGCAGGGTGTTGCTCCTAAGGTTACTTGGTGGAGAGTAATGTGCTATAACAAAGCTAGTCAAAGAGCATGTTTATCACTTGGTTGGCTATCCTTAATAGGCTTTATACTACTGATAGACTTCAAACTTGGGGGATTCAGTGTTCTGATCAGTGTGTGTTGTGCACAGATGGGAAAGAAACAGTTGAGCATTTGTTTTTTGAGTGTAAGTTCTCCTCTGCAGTTTGGACTAAACTGTTGTTGCAGATTGGTGTTCATAGAGGAGCTACTGGGTTTGCTTCTGAGTTGCAGCAAGTTATGAAGAGAAGTAGGAAAGTTGGTGTTGCTGATCAGCTGTATGTTATGTGCTTCACTGAAGCCATTTATAGTGTGTGGCTTGCTAGAAATGTTGTAATCTTTAAAAGGCCTACTAAGAGCATAGATAATATTGTTAGGGAAATTTTGTTTAAAGTTTGTTGTAGAGGTTCTGAGGAACTTAGGAGTAGATTACTACACATTTGATTTTGTGTAGAGTAGTTTTGGTGGCCTGGTTTTCCTGTTCCCTTGGGTGTTTTGCTCAAGGCTTTGGTTATTAATACAATTATTAATTGCCAAAAAAAAAAAAAAAAAAAATCTTACCCATCATTAATTCTAAGAGTTATTGTATGATGCATAATAGAAACTATATGTTTTACATAGTAACTATGTCATTTTTTCACACTTAAATGTTAAATTATTAACTTAGTTTATATATTATTAATTCAGAAATACAAAGATGATTCATCTAGAATTGAAGTCGTGTGAAGAATAACTTCTGCAAGGAAAACAAAAGCAGGAGAAGAAGAAAAAGAAGAAGAAAATTCTGACAACAATGAAAACCAAGGACGTGGTAGAGGAAGGAGAGGACCCGGACATGGAAGGAGAGGACGTGCTACTATATTTTTGAAAGAGTTAATAGTAACTGTGGAATAGAAGGAGTAACTATATGATACAGAAAAGTAACTATTTATATAGGATAGAAATATTTACTATATGATACAAAGCAGTCAATATCTTTGTGTATACATTATTAAGTAATTGAGTTCTTATCAAAATGACATCAAAAAGTTATTGTATAACTATTAGAGTAATTATATTACATACAAGTACAACTATATCAACTTAACAGTTACTATATGATCTTTGCAGTAACTATGTCGCATATATTAATAATTATATTGTTAAAATTTATTGTATTACTAGTAGAGTAACTATATTGCATATAAGTAAACTATATTAACGTAAGAGTTACTATATAGGCCGCAGATTTTTTGGATCACGTAAACATTGTGTGTCCATGTCATCTTTAAAAGCTGTAAAATACCTAAAATATCCTGGTCCACACTAAGTGGGATTGACAGGATACCCGTTCCAAAAAATTAAAAACCGAAACCTATTCTAATAGATTTCTAAATTTATTACGGGAAACCGAAACCTGCACAACAGATTCCGAATCCGATTCAAAGTACCCTGACTTTTTTCTCATCCCTGATAGTTATCGTTCAGAGCGTTGCGTTTGAGATAGCTATACCCGTTTCCCAACATAAAAGAACAAATACACAAGTGATTTGTCAATCAGTGAATATAGTGTTGATGCATGTAGCATAAAGAACAAAAACAACTAACATGGACCATATGGTAGTCTAACTTCGCTAATTGTCCACTGATTACGTCAGGAAGCCAATATAGACACAAAATCTTATTTATAATGGGTGTACAATAAATATTGTACATCGGAGTAAAAGTTGACTCAAAATGCTTAAAAGTTACCTTTATATAGGTAAAAGTTATCTATTTTTTAATGATAAATTTTTTCATTTGAATAAAAATTATTTCTTCAAAATCACTAATAAAGTATAAATTAATCATTTAACCCTTTAAAATGTTTATCTATCAACTTTTTAATTTTTATAATATAAAAGTTACAGAAAAATAAGTTAAAGTTACAAAAAAATGCATAAAAGTTATCTTGGTGTACAATAAATTTATTGTACACCTTGTGCGCGCAAGACTTTTTGCAATATAGAACTGCCATGTAGGAAAGCTAAAAACATGAACCAATAAGATAGCCGCGTATCCATCATTCAAAATTAGGCGGCTTCTACTATTTAGTATTTACTTATGATTCTGTATTTCCATTCCTCCATCACTTTTGGTTGAAGAAAAACTGAAAAATAGAGAAAAAGAAAGATGTTGAATAACGTAAGACAATCGCTTCGCTCAATTCGGCTGAGAGGTGCAGCAACACAATTCATCGGTTTAGGTAATGGTCAACTAATGAATAACTCGTTTCGAATTCGATTTCTTAATTTCTGATTATAGCACTAGATACAATTGAACAGAGAATATGATCTTTGTGGATGATGACCAAATGCCACATATTCCTGTTTTAGGCTGCCGACCCCTTCCTTTTGAGACTACTTTGTTTTTTTAGTACACCTAGCCTTAGGTGTACCAAATATTGTTTTTATACTCCGTAATTTATAATTTATAATTCAATCGCCCGACAGGTATAATAGTATCAATGGCGTTGATAATGTGGCAGTTGCTAGTTTTGGTAACCGGAAGTAAATATCCTGTTGTTGTTGTTGTTAGCGGAAGCATGGAGCCAGGAATTCAAAGGGTAAATACCCAGTTCTTTCCTTTGTGGATGATTTTGAATGTTCTTGAGGTTTTTCCCCAAAATTAATTTACACTTGAATTTTCTACAGGGTGATGTATTGTTCCTTATTACCGTGAGGAATCGTCCGATACGATCGGGAGATATTGTTGTATTCAAAATTGAGGTCTCTTCTTCTTCTTCTTCTTCTTCTTCTTCTTCTTCATTTAACTTTTTGAAGGGTTGTTTCTGTTGTTTTTATTTATGTGGACTTTAGGCAAACAATTTTTGAGCACATGAAATTGTGTGCTCTCACAGTTGATTTGCCAAAATCATTTCCTCGAAATTCTCCACAACCAAACTGTTTTGTTTCGTGATAATGCGCTTCTTATGGTTTGATTTCATTTAGTTTTCAGTTTGAGTTGATATCTCTGCTGAACTGTTTTGTTTGCTTTTCTTTTTTCAGGGAAAGGATATTCCTATCGTTCATCGTGTTATAAAGGTGAAATTCATCATCCTAGCTAATTGTTTAAGGAACTAACTCTCATCTCAACTAATTTTACATTCCCATTGTGGATTTTCTAGACCTTTTACTCTTCTCCAATTTATGTTAAAACTCTTACAGAAAAACTACATTTTCCCTTTAGCATCAATAAGGGGAGACTCTTATTTTGGTGACTCTTAGTCTCTCTCCTATGTCCACATAAGCTTCAACTCTAAATAAGAGTCCCTCTCAAAAATTATGGAAATGGGTCAACTCTTAATACTAGCTCTTATACTCTTTTACCCTTTCTTTTTTATTTTATTTTTATACAAAAGCAATGATGTGGCACTAGCTAGCTATCTCTTATTTCAGAAATTTCTCTTACAATCTCCAAATTAGAGACTCCCATTACACACCTAAGAGCTAGCTCTTATTTTTTCTCTCTCCTTAAGAGTCATCTAAGAGATTCCCCTTATTCATGCTCTTTCATTCTGAAATAATCATAACATGACTTTCTACAATTTTCATCGAATTAGATGTTAATATTGTGCTCCATATATATGCAGGTGCATAGGCAACATGATTCAAATACATTCAGCTTGTTGACAAAAGGTAATTGTTAACCAATACTACTGTTGCATACTTGCGTGTCATAATATGGGTTGCATAATCCAACCATTAAAGACATAAATTGATATACATAGAAAACAAACATACAGGTTGATTTCGAGCAAATACTGCTTTAATTGGTACTAGTTTTCGACTTTAGGATTGTGTGCTATTATCTGAACATTTAGATATATATTGTAGACTTAAAACAATAGTAAAGCAGTTAGGAAGAAAATGCAAAGCCGTTTCTCTAATGTATACAATTTATTTTGTTATTGAGGAGCAGGTCATCTTTAAACTCATATTGTACGTTCTTACACCATGTTTTCAAATTATGGGAGAAAGAAAGTAAAAAGTGTATACACACCTTAAGTCCATAGGGCTTCCAGCGTACGTGTGAGAGCAATCAAAGGGAACACCAACATAGCACGAGCTGAGATGGGGTCGAGTTCGTGGGACAGTGACAAGATCCTTCACTAGGTGCAATTGGCTATGCAGATAGGCTGGCATTCGCACTAGATAAATGCTGAAAGGGATTTGAGAATACCGATTCTAGCCTTTCAGTTTTAGCAGGGGAATTGAACAAGTTAAGGTTTTGGTAGCTGTACAGATTCGTCTACTGTTACATTTTCGTATTGCTATAGAAAATTTCATAGTGTTGTTGGCCAAATGGTCTCTGATATTCTTTATTCTATTTGTTATATATAGCTGAGACGACTTCCCTTTAAAAACCAAAATCAAAGGTTTACAACTCTTAATGCCTGAGCATTCTGTTTCAGGTGATGCTAATCTGTGGGACGACAGTGATGGGATATATGCAGATGGTCAACTATGGCTTGAAGATCACCATATAATCGGAAGAGTGATTGGGTAAGTGGACTTAATTGTATTGCATATATTATCAAGTGTGCTAGATTACAACTATTGTTGGTCTTCAACATAACTTTCTGCTTGCGGTAGCAAACGAGTATGAAATGGATGGTTCTGCTTTTATGACTGAACTGTTTAGTGTTGAATACCAAGTATATATCATGTTAAACGTACGATTGCTGATTGCTGGTACCGAATGACCTTTGTATATCGAATTGATCTTTTACCTAGTTGGAAGTTCTGCTTTTATCATTCAATTAGCAAGCATATCAGTATTGGTAGGGATATGAGAAGTGTAAAATCGGTGTACATCTTGGTCAATTGTATCATTGCATCGTAGGTTCCTATACAGAGATGTTATTGATGCATTTCCCGGTATTGTTACTACTTTCTCTTACGTTGTATTAAAATTTGTTCATGTTTTTGCAAAACAACAGGTATTTACCATATTTTGGTTGGGCAACCATCATCATGGGAGAGAAGCCTTTGATCAAGGTCAGTACTAATTTCTTTCATTTTTACAAATACTGAGTACTATTTGATGATACGGATACAAACCTGCTACTGCCGTAGCATGCACTGATTCACATACAATAAGCACACGCTGAACTGCTTGCGCGCACAAACACACACTCACTGAAAAGGCTACAAGCATCAGCTGAATAATTTTCACCATCTTAACTTATACCTGGTCTGTTAATTGTTTAAAATATACAAGTACTCGTACAATAAATATAGTAACGTGACAACTAAATTTAAACAAAGGTATACACGCACATACCTTTTCAATTCTTATGGAAATGGGAACAATAATAGGAGTAACTTTACGTGATTCATGAACTTGTCTATGTTTTACAGTATCTTCTACTTGGTGGACTAAGCTTGCTGGCCGTTGCCTCGCATTAGGGTTCTGTTATCAAGTCGTTGGAAGGACCAACCAGGCCAGTGATGACTGACTAAGCGATCGATGATGAGCTAGAACATTTATGTATGGTCCTTTGTATATGTATGGTTTTTATTTCCTCCTCCTTTTCAAGTGTAGAAATCTAATACAATACCTACAATAATTTTTTTGGCAACATTGTAATTGTGATGATTAGTGTTCTGAGATCAAATGTATAATTTTTTCCGTTTCAAAATGAACTTTTCACTATCCGTTTTAATCCGTTTCGTAATGTTCTTTACACTTTGCTTTATTCTATTTTTTACATGAAAATTTATTACCTTATCATTCTTAATATTTACAAATTTTCACTCACTTTCTTTTACTTTATTCATTTTTTTATTACACCCACCCACTTTTTTACACAATTATCTTACTTTATTCATATTTTATTATATTCAACCCCACTTTTTTACTTTTGTCTTAATATTTGTTCAAATAGTAAGCGTAAATATTGTTATGAAACGGAGGTAATAAGTAATAAATTAATACTATATTATAAAACTTCCAGAAGTGTTATAGTTTCAATTTCTGGTCCTTCATTGTAACTTCTACATATTTGTATACACGTACAAGGGAAATACACTAGGAGGTCCTTCATTCAACGAAGTGACAATGATATATTTCACATTCTTCAATCACGTCCACTTGTGTGCCTTATAGAATCTTGTTAGAGGGTATTTGATTCTTAGAGTTTAGATATGAGGTATGAGTTGGGAATGCTCAAACCTACACCTTGTGTTTGTTTAGAAAATTGCAAATTCCAAACTCGTACCTCAGCTCCAAAGATATGGGTTTAGAAACGGGATTTACTATTTATCGCCCCACATTATTCAAAATCGCCCTAATATTTTACCCATATACCCTCTTTATTTACCCCCTTATTTTAACTTTTACCTTTATTCCCCTTTTTACCGCCCACCCTTAATCAGCCCACCGTCGGTCACCACCGCCGGCCACCACCACCAGAAACCACCGCCAGCCCCCGCCGGAAACCACCGCCGGCACCAAAGTCGGCTACCACATCGCGACATAATGAAAAATAATTTTTACATGGCCGAGACTACCGGTGGAACATCAAATTTACTAGATGTATTTTTTTCCCGGAAAAAAAATTCATAAACTTATGCATTTCTAGCTTGTATCATGGCACAAGCTTAAGGTACAGACTTATGAAGTTTAAGCCTGTACCATGGTACAAACTTATGGGTTTTTAGCTCCGACATGGTATAGACTTATGTAGTTTAAGCTCGTACCATGGAAGGAGCTTAAACTTCATAAGTCTATGCCATCGTCGGAGCTAAAAACTCATAAGTCTATGTCGGGTTTTTTTAAAGTTGTTGGCTTATGCATTTTAGGCTCTGTCCATGGAAGGGACTTATGAATTTTAAGCTCGTTCCATGGCTCGAGCTTAATCTGCATAAGTCTAGACCATGGAAGAAGCTTAAATCGCATAAGTCCATATCTATTTAAGTTGATAAAAAAATAAAGACTTATGCATTTTAGGCTCCATCCATGGTCTAGAATTATGAATTTTAAGCTCGTTCCATGGTTCGAGCTTAATCTGCATAAGTCTAGACCATAAACGAAGCTTAAATCGCATGAGTCCATGTCTATTTAAGTTGTTAAAAAAAAAAAGACTTATGCATTTTAGGCTCCATCCATGGAAGGGACTTATGAATTTAAAGCTCCTACCATGGAGAGGGCTTAATTTGCATAAGTCTAGACCATAGACGGGGCTAAATTTACATAGTCTAGAATATAAATGGGGCTAAAATCGCATAAATCTATATTTTTTAAACCCAAATTCGAATTGAACTTCCACAACAACATTAACATATAACAACAAAACTTTAACATTTACCAACAAATTTAACAAAAAATTACCACACGATTCAACCCAATTTGATTTGCATCATAAATTAAAATTAAAAAACAAAAATAAATCATGAATCACCCTTCAATTAACTCCCAGGAAACTCCATTAACAAATTTCTGTCAATTAACTCCCCCTATACGACTTACTGTCAATTTTTTGGAACAAATTTCTGTCAATTTTTGGTGGATCAACCCAGATTAATAAGTCTCATTATCACAAATCTAACAAAATGCATCAAGAATAGTAACCCAATTTATGAATAACCCAACAAAAAAGTTGAAGAAGAAGGTGGGTGTGTGGTGGTGGTCGGCGGTTGAAGCAGAAGAAGAAGGTGGGTGTGTGGTGGTGGTCGGCGGTTGAAGCAGAAGACGAAGGTGGGTGTGTGGTGGCCGGGGTTAAAGATGAAGAAGAAGGTGGGTATGTGTGTGGTGGTGGTCGGCGGTTAAAGATGAAGAAGGTGGGTGTGTGGTGGTGGTCGATTAAAGATGAATAAGGTGGGTGTGTGGTGGTGGTCGGCGGTTGAAGCAGAAGACGAAGGTGAGTATGTGGTGGTCGGCGGTTGGAGTAGAAGACGAAGGTGGGGTGTGGTGGTGGTCGGTTTGTGGTGATTGTGTGGTGGTGGTTGGATGAAGAGACTTTCTCTCTCCAAAATAGATGTGGTAAAATTTGGGATGAAAATTTCATTAAGTAAGGATATTAAAGTAAATTAGTGCGGCGGTTTTGAGTAATGTAGGACGACTTTTAAAGCTCCACTTAGAAACTCAAGGAAAAAATGACTAATACCAAATCTTAGGTGTCAGATAAATGAAAGATATTCATTCTAAAAAATAACTACAAACATGGAATATAGAAAATAAGTCAACTCATACCATATTGGTTGGATTCTTGATACAAACCCTCGAGGGCTGCCCAGTGAATCCCCTTGATTGGCAAATTAAGCATATCAAGTGGCAATATTGTAAAGAGAAGCATAAGAAAATGAAACTAAAATAAAATAATAGGCAAAATAGAAAAAGTTAAGAAAACGACGGTGAAGATGTAGTTAGCTACAAAGTACAAAAGAAGGAGAACAATGGTGGGAGTATTGGAAGAGTTGCTAGGTTGTTTTACGATGTTGGTGAGTAGATCGTCATCTTCCTCCAACAAAAAAGTAGGTATGTGAGATGGTCGACGACTTTGGCCGATTCAAGTAATTGCTAGGATATTGCGGCGTTCTGAAACAACAATTGTGGGCAATTGTATACTAGTTGGGATAGATTGTACATTATAGAGAGAAACTGTATAAAACAAAGTTGTGACAATACTCAATATGTTGTTAGTTCGTAAATGAGAAGAAAAAAAAGTAAGAGATGTGAGAGAGAAACAAACGCGAGAGATGAGAGAGCCATGGATGAAATAGACGAGAGAGGGTCCAAAAAATTAGAAACCATTGATGATATAAACGAGAGAGGTGAGAGAAACTCAGAAAAGTAGAAGCCGTGGATGAAAAATAGATAAGAGAGATAGACAATTTGATAAAATCGCGTTAACTCCGTGAAATTTGATTTCCCTTTGCTTTGCAATTACCCTTCTACCCATATTTTCTTGTTTATTACAACTCTGCCACTTGATTGGCTTGTTTTGCCAATCAAGGAGATTATTTGGAAATTTCTCAAGGACCAGCAATGCCTTTTAAACAGAGAGAAGTTGAGGAGGAGAGAGAAATTAAAAAGAGGGGGTGGGGTTTTATACTTTTATGGGCCGGTTATCATATTCTGCGTTAATGCTTTGCTGTTTTACACGCGCAAAATGTGGAGCGTTTGATCTATTTATATGCACGGCTATGATCCCTTCTCATCCTTCTCATTATAGGGGTATATATATATATATATATATATATATATATATATATATATATATATATATATATATATATATATATATATATATATATATATATATATATATTATTAGAGCTCGTAGACTGATTAGCTTTCAAAGCAGATGATTCCGAGAAAATAGAAAAAACTTTCATAATCCGTCAAACTGACTCAAGCCCTTGAGAAAAGCAATAGATCATCAGCAAAGCAAACATGTGTTAGATCAAGTTTCTTACATCCCGTATGATATCTAAAAGCAGCATTTGTTCTCAAATCCAAAAACGATTCAGTCCATACTCAAACCAAATAAGTATGGAGAAACTGCCCTGTCTGATACCTTTCTTCCCCGTAATAGGAACAATGAGCTCACCATTCACATGCAAAGTATAAAACACTGAAGATAAACAAGCCATGACCCAGCTAACAAACCTCAAAGGAAAACCAAACTCCAAAAGCCATTGCCTCAGGAATATAATAGCTAAAGCTATGCTTTTATTTACATGCTAAAGCAAAGCTTATAAATAAAGCGAAGTTTTTGGTTGTTTACACGCATAGTGCAAAGCATTAAGAAATCGCTCAAGCGTTCGGAGAGGTGGGAGGAATAAGTCTTTAATTGCAAATATTAAAGAGTTGGAGTTACCATTGTTGGACAACTAAGAAATATTAAAGAGTTCTTTATGCAGGTGTCCAGTAAATTTATGCAGGTGGTGAGAAGTTGTCCAGCATGCAGGATAATCCAGACCTATGAAATACAAGTAGCAAATATTACAAATGCAACCTTGTGGAATCTTCAAAATATTACATCAATCATCGTTCACCAAAAAGGATATTATATCAAACAAATAAGAGAAAAGTTGCACACTAGAGCTATTATCAAGCTTTACATGACCACCGCATTGCATATATAATCCTCAGTGCCCAACATAGATAGTCGGATAAGCCATGTTAAGTTCAATCTCCAGCATGCCCACTGTTAGCCGTCCTGCTGAGATGCAGCACAATTCCAACTATATATTTCCACTGAAGATAGTCCAATAAAATTGCACTGAGTTTGCACTTTAAACAAGTGAAGTTCCAAGGTAAGTGAAAATCAATTGCCCATTGCGCAAATGCATTTCTTGCCTGCCCCCTAGACATTGTCAGCAGTCTTGAATTGGATAAAATGCCTACCTCCGCTTATACCTGCATGTAAAGATTAGAAAGTATAAGAAGACCTGAACTTGCAACAGAAGAACTTTAATCTCAATTAGGACACCAATTGGCTCCGAACCAATAAAACTTCCAAGATCACAGGACTTGTCTCAACAGTGAGGCAGATTGTTTCTTATCATTGGTATGGGCCTGCCTATGTTTTATATCCTGCTTGCATCACTAGATGAGACAGAGAGAGAGCACCTGGTGGAAGGAGGCTCTAGACTAAGATCAAATGGTTCAACAAGAAATTAAGAACTGAGAACCGCCAACATCATACTTTTAGCAAAGACAACAGTCACTTGCTGGTACTTGAATTAAGGGAAAGTGCAGAGAACTTGAGGAAACGAGAGAGCTTCAGATACTTCTACCCTTTGATGATGGAAACACTCAGGGTCAGGGCATATAGTGTGCTTGTCAAACATGTGAAAACAACTAGGCCTCCCAATGATAAGCCCCCACTGACGTGAGCATACAACAGATAAGGCTGGGTGATAAGATTTGGGATGGGATGGAGGAAGGGAGATAGAGAGAGAAAGAGAGAGCAGTGGTAGGGACATAACAAAGGAGTGTGGGGAGACAGAAGCAGCCACTTGGCAGGAAATCTCAATTACTCAGGCCTGACACAAGGTTCAGGAAAAGTAGGTTTAGACAGTGAGATCACACAAAGAGAGGTGATAAAAGTTTAACCAAGACTACATGGGTTAGTGGGAGACGTTTCGACTTGACAAGGTGACTCGTCATCAATTTTTAGTCAACCGTTTAAAAGGACCATCAGTTTTACGTTACCTACAGCAATAATAACCCCCTCCCTCAAACACACACACACAAACTCAGTTTTCCGGCTGCTGGTGGATCTAGAGAGATCTACATTAAACACATATTACCAGAAAATAAATTTTAAACAATGCGACATTAAATGCCACTTTAGGCTTAAATGAAAGGAACCACAGGCGAACTTGTAGATAAATTGTACATTTATTATTGTTTTAGAATCATTGGTCAAAACATTTTAAAAATAAAAAGTAGCGACATACAGTGGAGTCTTAAATTCTAATGAAGATAGCTCTCATAGGGTCAGGGTTTAATCCAGCTCCAGACCGGCTTAGATAGGTTCAGATTTTAAGGGGACTCTTGACAACCCTCTTTGATATACATCAAATATATATATATATATATATATATATATATATATATATATATATATATATATATGTCATTGACTAATCATACTACCTTGAACCCTAACCCCAATCTCCTGAGCATTCACTATTTCCACTCAACCAACTACTGAACTACATGGTTAGGTTTGAAAATTATGCGTCTTTGATATTTCCCATTTCCACCTCAAAGTAAAATCAACATGTTTGGAAACAGAATCAAATGTAAAATCTACAAAATGGCAAGATCCCAAGAGAAGGATGATTTTTAGTACTGGAATACAGAGTAAATAAGATAACAAGAAAAACTATAAATTCCACGGAGAACCGTGACACAGATCATTGGCCAAACTCGGCTCAGGATTGATTTGGCTTCTTTGCCAACCACAATGCATGGTGAGTTTAGTCTCATGGTTAGACTGGATCAGCCCACTCATTTGACCGCCTCTAGTCAGAAAACAGGAGAACCAACTGTATTAAACAACTGATGACCATTGGAGGAAATAAACTTCTTTGTCTACATCACTTTAGTTCCTACTTTCTTTTTTTCATTTTTTTCTTGGTTGGAGAAGAGGGAGTATTCATGTACATAATTACGCAATAGAACAGAAACATCACACAGATGATGCACAAATCTGCTAACAAGTATACATGTTTTATACGAAACATATACCTTGATTTGCTCTTAAATGAATTCTTCGACTTCTTTCCAAATTGCTGAAGGTTCTTTTTCCCCCGTTTTTCACTCATGTCGCTCTGGAACAGCTCCTGCATCTCTCCTGTTCTTGACTGAGGTTGTGCTGCTTTCTTCCCCGCCTTTTTGGGTCTTTTGCCAGCATCTTGGGCCTTTAAACCAGCCTTGACTGCTTTAGCTCTGCGATAGGCCACATCAACAAGTGGTATTCCACTTCTATCTTTCTTACCCTTTTTATTCTCCTGCAATTACACATTGATGAAACAAAGTTGTCTGATCAGATTGAATTCCGCGAAACAGGGCTATTCCCTTACTGTAGCATGTAAAAAGTGAGAGTATCGGGGTCCTGAGGGCTCAGAGAGTAAAAGAAAAGGAACATGCTGAAAACTTCAAACAAACAACAATAAAATAAGCCAAAAACAATTTCACTGTGATAATTATTAACTAAAGCTATTCATGAACATAAAATAGCTATCAATATAAAAGCATTGAACATTTATCTAATACTTGTACTAGTATACTACCCGTAGATCAGTGATGAAGTTACAAGAGTACTCACCCCTTCTGAATCATCAGACTCGTTTTCTTCTTCCAACATCTCTCTCTCTGCTTCCAGCTTTCTGCGTTTCTTTCTGGGCAAGTTTTTCTGCTCAAACAAAATTTAGAAAAGGGAGTTTATGGCCATAAATTATTACGTTAAAAAGGCAACTGACGTAAATATGGGAAGTAGGACAAATACCTCACGCTCTCGTTTCCTCTTTTCCTTCAATTTCAAATCTTCCGCTTGTTGGGCACTCACCACGACATTAGCAGAATTTTTCCCCATTTCAGTGGATTCCTATTGAAATTATGTATAATTAATGAAAGTCAAGATTCAAGAATCAACTGCATGCAAGAATCAACTAAAATTTAAACTTAACAGAAACCCTTTCTATTACTATTTTGATAGGAAAATTTATTTTATCAAGAAAAAGAGACAGAAGTACAGCAAGAGTACAAGTTGTCTTCATAAGGAGAAATAAAGAAACTACATTCAAATTAGCCCTGTTGTAACTCCCCAATCGAGTAAGCTTTTAATATCCCAGCTGCCTTGTCCAAAAGGATGCTACCAGATACTCCTTTCAAAAATTTGAGCAGTCCATTCCAACCAAATCAATTCCAATCACGCGAAAGTGTAACAGTTCATTGTATATTCTACATCAAACAAATCAATCCTTCCTCTAATGGCATATTCCCTCCGTTTTCATTTGTTAGTCTTGTTTGGAATCTTATACAACCCATTCCAAAGTCACTTGCCAAAGAATCTCATAGGAAACTTACCCATGTGGGTAGGAGAGAGAAAAGATTAAGGCCACAAGAGGTTTTTCTTGGGACGAAATTCGAATTACAATTTTGATATGAGGGTATAATGGGGATAAATGTTGGCCAAAAAAGGAAAGTTACCAAGTACGACTAACAATAAATATACAACCCAATAAGGAAACATGACCAACATTCAAGAACGAAGGGAGTTATAGTTGGATTTCAAAACCTCCATGACTGCCTTCTTTCAGGCCTACCTGTATTTCTCTAAATTTAACACTGAAAACCTAAAACTTGTAATTACTGAGATTTTGTTTAAAATACTTTGGAAGTTACCCCCACCACACACACACACTCTTCTGGAGGCTCTTGAATTTAAAAGAGGGTTAAAGCAAAATTTAATATCAAGAGCTGTGAAAGAGCTTTTCAATGTGGGGGAAAAGGCTTAATACAAAAGCGAGACTATCAAGATTTGGATGGTTTCTAATAATTTGTGCCAGATTTGTGACCAAATGGTGGGAGTCTCTCATGAGCATCTTTTTGAACAAATGCCGTTTTAGCACTCATTGTATGCAGGATATTAAGGATTGGCTGGGAGGAAGTGGAAAATTTGAGCCTATCTCTGGTACCATCAGATGGGTTCAGAGGCAAAATGGATGTCCATTGTGAAAAAAGGTGTTGCAGGCTGCAATGGTGTATATAGTATGGAAGGTAAGGAATGAAGTTATATGGAGTCAAAAGATTCTCTCAGTAAAGAGTGCTGTTAATCTAAATATCTGATACAGCATGCAATCAAGAGTAATATTGGCCATATTATACCACATATGACTTCTAATACAGGGAAATTTTGGTTTCACAGTTTATGCAAAGGCTTCGTAAAAGCCTAGTGGCTACCTAATGGGAGGGTGCTTGTATGGTCTTAAGCTTGCTAAATTAGGAAAAATGATACATATCTTTGAAATTCTAAAGAAACTGTTTTATATCTTTTACCCCCAAAGCTACATTTCAAATTTAGTTACAAAGATTATGTAATTTTTAACACAAGTTACCAATGTGTAATTATTTTTTTGAGTCGGGTAGCAACAACATTAATATTTAGTTTCCTTATTGTTGAACCTGGAATAGCAACCTCAGCTTGAATTCAGCGTGAACTCCAACCATTCTTATCAAGCAAATCTCGAACAAGGTCTTTTAGTTCGAGGCAAGCTTGAGTTTGAATTCGGTAAAAGTAAGGTAAACTGAGGTAGCGACACAACAACATTAAAGTTTGTCTCGGCTCATAGCCCGCACTGGAAACAACATATTCATGAAATGTAAAAATAAATAACTATTACCTCCGTCCCAAAGAGATTGCCCCTTATGTTACTTTCATAAGCGTGGTATTTAGTGGTGGGTAGTTTTATCCTTTAGTAGGTGAGGTATGAAATAATGTAGAAGGAAATAATGGGAACCATTTAAGAAAGGAAATGGGGCAATCTTTTAGGATAGAGGGAGTACATATTAACAAGTTTTCGTTTCGGCAGCACTACCGATTAATAAAAATGTAGGCAAATCTTTCCAAAGGGGCCCACTCTACACGACCACACCTTTCCCCCATTTTACTAAACTAACCTCCCTCCCCTTCTCAATTTCTCTTTTAAATACTTCCTTGAACAGTGAACACTGATAGATCTCCCACACAGATTGGAGTTTTAATCATCAAATATGACCACTCCCTTGTTCAAAAATGTCAGCAATGGGACTATTCAGGCCATGGTTGGAAGAGACTCCACATACTCCAAAAATCCAAGGCCCTTCTCTGAATGCAGCAGTCAACGTAAGGATTTTTTGGGGTTGGGAATCCTTTGGTGTGTAAATTTACAAGAGAGGCTACTAGAGGAGGCTATAAAGATTTTATGACTAAAAAGAGTCCTTAGCCTAAGTGTAAAGCTGGCTACATTGTTGCTTATGATTTGGACAGCAGATGGTTTTGACAGTGGTAGCCTCTCTTTTACTATTGATTTGTGGCATCCTAGTCTTCCTAGTACTATACTACTATTATGCATAAAAAACACATTGGATGTCAGATTTAGATCACATTTGACACTGTGATGTTTGTATAAAACTCCAACACTAGAGACCTTTATGCCAGACTTTTTGGCTAAGGGAGCTCTGACCTCTAGTTAATAAGTAGAAACATTGAGACATATTCTTCCTTAGTGGCCAGTGCAATTCATAAAATTGGGTCCCCTCTTGTGAAATTATTGAATAAGATAATCAAAATTGCAAATCTTTGTTTGTCTTCTAATATTCACCAGGTCACATGTTAAGCAAGAGGTTAACAGTTGGCTCATAGCTACACGACCAACAACGGAAAGCTTATTTGAGCTTTCTAATGGAGGAGTCCTTTCTTCTTTCGGACACTCTTTTCAGTGAGATAAATGGAAAAGTCAATAATAGAAAAAACAAAAGAACAGAGACATATCGGCCATTGAGTTGAAATATAAGATTAACAACCAATCCTTTAGAATAATAACATCATCATCATGTCTTCTAAGTTCCAACTAGTGATTT
The DNA here is from genome assembly GCF_020520425.1 of Spinacia oleracea. NCBI lineage: Eukaryota > Viridiplantae > Streptophyta > Magnoliopsida > Caryophyllales > Amaranthaceae > Spinacia > Spinacia oleracea. The sequence continues at coordinate 75,062,765 of NC_079492.1, read as the reverse complement.
CACAAAAACCTCAAGAAACAGTACCTTCATCTCCTTTGCAATTAAGTTCTTTTCCTTCTCGGTTATAAACCACGTCCTTTTAGGTCGGGAAAATATTTCGTCCCTGTGCTCAATCATATTTTCTGCCTGAAAAGTTGTATGTACATGCACATGTCAGCAACGATAGGAAGGCCAACATATCTGGATTTCGATACTAAATATAGAATACTTATGACCCTTAAGTCGTAACATTATGTAAATCAGTTACTCCATACTTTTAAGACAAATATCCAAAACATTTTTGCTCCTAATCATAACAATCGTCTGGAATGTCATAGCCAAGAAAGTTCAGAAAGATGAGAAGGATAGCACACCTATAGGATGTTAAATCCAAAAAAGTCAATGATCATGCAAGTACCTTATGAAAAAATAAATTAATAAATAAAGCCTCCCAAGGATGCAACTTTTCCTAATCTAATCTTGCAGATTCACAAAAATACAGTTCATGAGAGGACATAATCATAAACAAGAAAATTTTGCAGATTCCACCCATCATTGTACAAACTGCTTTTATGGATTGGTCAAGCAAATAAAATCCGAAGAGATACCCCATTTTTATACAGATTTAGATGCAGTAGTTGAATATGGACCTTCTGCAACTTAAAGTATGATAAAGAGATCATTTCACTCACTGTAAGAATCATGCTTTTGGTTTTGCTAGTGATTATTATTAAGCCTAGAACTCCAATTGGACAACAATTTGACATCAAAAGGATGTGGGGGAGTAGGATGGGTGTTGCCATGCAGAAAGGAAAGAGAGCATATACAAAACCTTTGCTGCTTCCATCTCTGCTTTTCTCAAAGCCATTTCTTCTTTCTCTTCTCGAAGAACAGTAGCAACCTGATCTTCCATCTGCTCAATCGTTTGCGCCCACTTATTTATTGACTCTTCAGCAACAATTCTGCTTTTCAACTTAGAACCAGCCTTTTTTGCAATAGCTCTTAGCAGAGAGCGATCATTATCAGTGACAAATGTGACGGCATATCCTTCCCGACCAGCTCTTGCTGTACGACCTACTCGATGCACATAGGTTGTAAGATCACGGGGACACGCATAATTAATGACTGTCCTAATCCCAGCTATGTCAAGCCCACGAGCAGCAACATCAGTTGCAATCAAGAAGTCTACTTCCTGTTTTCTGAAAAGTTCAAGAGCATCAAGACGCTGCGCTTGTGTAAGATGACTATGAATCTCTGCTGCTTTTAGGCCTGCTAATCCAAATAATATCTTCAACCTATGAGCAGCCAGCTTGGTTCCACTAAAAATGATAACTCTGGATGTGAATGCTTTTGAGCATAATGCAAGAAGAACTGCCTCATAATGCGCTTCACGCATTCTTCTTATTCTCACAACCTCTTCAGTCAAAGATGCTGGTCGTTGAGCTGATGGATCAGCTGACAGACGCAGTGGTTTTTTTAAAGATAGTTTAACAAGCTCAGCAACTTCTTCAGTCATTGTGGCAGAAAACAACATTGTCTGCCTCCGTTTGGAACACATACGAACAAGTTCCTGGATCTCAGCATTAAATCCAAGCTCCAAAAGTCTATCAGCCTCATCAAGAATCAAAACAGCAAGATCGTCTAGATCTACAGACATTGAGTTACGTAAATGGTCAATCATACGCCCTGGGGTGGCCACAACAACATCTGGCATTGACCTTAGCGCAGCCTCTTGCACCTGAGTTCATTTATGATATTAGTAATTACTAATTAGTTTTGACAGATCTAGCAAAGATGGAAGAAAATGGAAACACAGTTAAAATATGAGGCATTTTAAGCAATCAAAAACTTTCAATATTCTGAAGAAGAATAAGTGGATTTTACAGAAGTTTTCATTTAAACCAAGAAGCTCATATAAAAAATTATAAATAAATAAAAAAGAGTACCCAAACACACAAGCACTAGGCTCGCAGGCTCACAGTAGCTCAGATGAGAAAGAACCCACTAGAAATGTCGAACCATGGTGTCAAACCAATCTAACTTTACACGGAACGCGGATCGGGGCGTAACATGGTACGGGAATGAGGAACGTGGGGTTCTTTTTTTTAATATAATTTTTTAATTACATATTGTATATAAGATATTTATTTACTTAATATTTTTTATTATAGTCATAATTATTCAATTACGTGTATATTACAGCAATTAGCACAATCAGTTTGAAAGAGTAGGTATTAATGCTACCTACCAATCTTACAAAAAAGAGAAGAGCAAAGTAAATAATAAACGTCCTCCGTTCTTTATTAGATGACACAATTTTTTTTGTCACGTTTGCCAAAACAATGTTTCAACCATTAATATCTTTAATTATCAATTGGTGTTGATATTATTAATATATACAATAAGACGATTATAAAGACCTCACATGACTATATTTTCTCTTAAGCATAAATCACAAATTATAGTCAAATTAGATTATGTAAATAGTGCCAAAAGTCAAATTGTGTCATCTAAAAAAGCACGGAGGAAGTAGGAAACTGTGTTGAAGACAAACCCTAAAATTGCCCAGTCGGATGAAAAAAAGAGGAGAGAGAAAAACAAGGTTTGCAAAAATAAAAGGTAAAAATATGGAGAAACGTGGAGCAGCCATAACAATCATTTGATTCATCCCCTTCCTTGTCAACCCAAGGTCATGATCATGACTGAAGCCATGATAACTCTCTCTCCCCCTCCTTCTCTCTCCTCCCTCTTGGATCTTCAATTGGGTTCGCTGAATCGGACCGCAAACCGGTTCATGAACTGGATTTTAAACCGCAGCGAACCGGAATGACCGAACCCGATTCACGGAAAGCGGGACCGGTCACTGATACCAATTTCAATCAGGGAGAAACACTTTAAGTGAAATGGAAACAACATGGAAATGTAACTAATGACATGACGAAACCAAGAAATGAAAAAGCCATAACCAGTAAGGAAACATCATAACCTTAGTTGATAGCCCACCAACAATCAGACAGCATCTTATATCTGTAAATTGAGCAAGTTTTTCTATCATACTGTGAACCCTGAAAATCCATCAGCGCACTGGAGTGAGAAATACAGCGCAATATATTACAAATCAAATGCCTTCATTTTATTAGATACAGCACAAGTTACACTATTCATATTAACTTAGATAATACTTTTTAACTAACGTACAAGTATAAAAAAAACCTATATTATGTTTTTCTTAACCGGTAGAACGAATGAGCCCCACCGGAGAGGGGAGATAAAAAAAATCCCTCAAATGAGGCCCATGAGATTTGGTCCCTAGACTTAAGGTGGTGAGTGGTACCACTAGACCACCTCAAATCTCAAACAATATTATGTAAAATGTTAGTTGAATTAGAGTGTAATGTATAATTTTGACATGTCAGCTTAATAATTTTGACCAGTAATTACTTTCTCACAGTTATGTGTTTTCAAGCATGAAAGTCAACGTGTTACGACTACAGAAAGGAAAATATTCTATTTCAATCTGCTAAAAAGTACTTCACGCGTATTTTATAACTAGTATGTGCCCGTACTAATGCACGGGATTTCTACAAAATTAGAAATCTAGTAAAAATAGTTGGTAAATGATAGATAACTTTTAAACAACGTTAGATAATTAAAACGTTGGTAGATGCTTAAGGAAAAATATCATTTAGATGTATCTAGGTGGTTTTTCTTTTCCAATTTTGCTTTATCATAGCTAGCTTGAAATACACAGCTTTACTCCCTTTCCCCTCTCTTACAATAATTGATTCACTTTTCCCTTTTTCCCTGTACTTCATGGCCACCTTGACCATCAGTGACCAACACCTTAACCGTCCACCACCGCTTGACTTAACCACATCGGGCACCAAAACCACTCAACTTTGGAACCTTCCATCCCATACCACATGTCGCGTGCACCTAACCAACAAGAAACTATACCCAATCACCATGAAATTCTTACTAGTTCCTACCACCGACAAAAATCTATCAATCAACCAACTATCCTCAATATCTCCTACCTCCCCACCACTAACAAAAGTTGCCCCGTCCACGACCCAAGAAACTACCCCCTTAAAACCACCTTATAAACCCACATCCACCACAAAATCACCCACCCACCGCCGTCCCTAAAAACCCATTCAGAATCGCGAATTTTGGTTGTAAATTGTTAATTTCAACCTTGAGAACTCCAAGCTTTCATGTTCGAACTTGATTTCCAAAAATAAAATTGGCGAGAGAGGTGTGAGATGGCGATTCTGAGAGAGGAAGAGGAAGTTGCCAAAGCTAAGAGAGAAGAAAAGGTCATCAGGGCTAAGAGATGAAAGGTTTCCAGTGTTGAGAGAGAAAGAGGGAGCAAGTTAAGGACGTGATGATGTCAAAATGTTATCCGAATAAAATAATTTAGCATGCAAAGAGTGCGTTTTGCTTTTCATTCTCCATGGTTTCTTATTGAAAAGGGTATTAAGAAAGTATAAACGAAGTTTATAAAGAAAGAAACATGATCAAGTGATATCTTATTTGATTTGTATCGATGCATTTTTTCAAAACACTAACTTCTTAAATATTTTTTTATAATACATCATATTAATAGAATCAAATTGTAATAATGTAACTACACGTATCTGCAAAAAGATCAGTATGAATTCTATAGCTATTTTTATGAGCAAAAATATCAATATTAATTCTATAGCAATGATGAACTGTTAAACCTATATTAACAAAATGTATTCGATTCAATATTTTTTAAAATTTCCCCAATTTATTTTAACAGTTTGAAAATTTATTTGGAAACAGTAAAAAATTATTGACTTAAATATTCCACCTTTTAATTATAGAGTGTTTCCATAAGTTGTGGGATTCCTTTTTCCAATTATATCTATATTGATTATTTAATATATTGGATTTCCTTTTTAAGACGATGCATAAGAATTGAGAATTGGGTGTTTAGAGGCCTCACATTCACCAACACTCTGCTTTAATAATATAGATTGCACCATTTGGATTATTATACTATGCACGCGATCTGCGATGGCCTTCTTTTGTGATTTACACGTAAGGAATATATAGTCATATGTGATCTTGTTAAATGTTATATCGTTTCAAATGTATATTTTCAAAATATCAACTTCTAGTAATCTTTACTTATTTTCAAAATATCAACTTCTAGACATTAGCGGTTGAAGTTATGCATTGGCAAACGTGAAAATAGATTAGGAGTGCATAAAACCTCAATCACTTAAAGGATGAAGGAACCTCTTTTGGGAATATTACATAATAGTAATGAGAATCTTTATTTCAGAAACAAAGGAGTATATCTTAATACTTTACAGTTCATTATTCCAAGAATGTATAACCGTGAGCGAGGACAGATCATGTACACATATTTCACTATTCATTATTCATTATTATGCATAGATCCATTAATAGTTTGGATTTGGACTAAGCTTTCCCCTAATAAGATTGTATTCCACAAACAGATAATACGTTATTTTAATTTTACCCATTTCTTAAAACCAAAGATGATGGGTGAAAAGAATACTTGCTAGGAAAGTTCAGCATCCTTTTTGTTTCTAACTCCTTGTAACATGCACCAAACCCTAAGCTAACACTTGACCAAACCAAAAGGTATTAAAGAGGCAATAGATTCGCTATAAAAAGACAGAATAACAAACAAACAAAACATACCAATGCCTCATCTATATTGGAAGGTCAGCGGCATATAATTTATGGTTCCTTTAGGAATAATAGCACTTTGATTCATAAATCTCTTGGGAATTACAACCCATTAAGCATATAATCACATGCATTTGCACGCATACACGCAAGGACGCAACACAGCAGGCAAGAAAAAGGAGAGTGTTGGTCTTATTGATTTGTATGATGCAAGCCATAAGGCCTACATCAATAAAATTGTCTTGCTGACAAAAAAATTTAAAAAAGAAAAAAAAAGAGACGGAGTCTGCCGTGAAACTTACTGGACAGCTAGCTCCCTGGTTGGAGTAAGTATAAGAACCCTAATAGCTGGTACACGCTTTGGACGGTATAGCAACCTCTCCAGAGTCGGCAAGGTGAAAGCTGCGGTCTACAGAAACCGAACAGAGACAATTTTAGTTCAAATTATATCCCAACCAATTCTTATGGTCCCGGAAAAGAACTAAAGTTATGCACACAAGAACAACCCTTTCACAATGCCTTAAACAAGGCGGACAATCAGCTAGCAACAATCAAAGTCTTTTTCTACGAGTCACTCTAAGATAAAGCTAACTACAAACCAAATCTAACTTTCTTGGAAAAAGTTACTCTAAATTAAATCCGAAGGAAAAGAAGAGAAAGGAAAAAAAAATATGGATTCCGATGTTTAGTTATAAAAAATAAATTGGATTTGATGGGAAAAAGAAGGGAAATGAAGAAAATATCATTAATAAATATTCCCTTTCTTTCTTCTAAAAGTGGGGAAATCAGGAAGGAAAGAGAAAATTAAAAGTTGTGAAATAATTTTCCTATCTTTTCCCCTCCTTCATTCCATCAAACCAAACAACAGAAATTAAATTACATTTTCTTTCTCTTCCCTTCCTTTACTAATGTTGTACCAAACCAACCCTAGACCACAAAGTCCAACTCTTTCAACAACAAACCTAAAATAATGAAATAAATGAATAATATACCTTCCCAGAACCAGTAATTGCACTCGCACATATATCACGCCCAGCCATCGCCAATGGTATACAAGCCGCCTAAAAACAATGCTTTCATTTTCAGTCCTCTGACATAAACAAATAAATTGAGTTTGTAATGAAAGTAAAATCACAAAAAAATACATATATGCTAAAAAAAATTAACCTGAATTGGTGTAGGCTTAGAGTATCCTAACGTTTCGCAAGCTCGAAGCAACGGCCTCGAAAGATTAAGCTCCAAGAACGATTTAGCCTGATAGGAAACACCTTCAGCAGCTGCAAAGAAAGGCTTATTACTTTCCACAACATCGGTTTCGTCATCATCTCCTTCTTCAGGCTTGTAATCCACCTAATAAATTAATCAACCAATTATCAAATGTATCCAAAGTTGAGAAATTTCCCCTAATTTGGACCAATTTCAATTCAATTCAAATAGAAGTTGAAGGGAATGGGGAGAGGGAGAGGGAGAGAGAGAGGGGGCCAAGATACTTGTTTATTGGATTCGGAATCGGAGTCGGATTCGGTAGGGTTAGGGAGGGAGACAGAGCGTTGTTGGCGAAGCTTCTGGATTTTGTGGTCGACGGAGGTAGTGCCGCGGAGGACGTGTTCTTCCGTTACGGCTTCAGAGTAGTCGGCGAAGTCCCAAGCAGATTCGGTTTCATTTTCGTTGACGTCGTTGGGTTCTTCGTCGCTTGGTACGTCAAAAACGAAGCCTGAACCCATCGGTAGCAAATTAGCAACTGGAGGTTGAAAGAGAGTGCGGGACTGAAATGATGGGAAACTCAGAAACAGGGTTTTGGTGATGCTTTCCCAGGGTTTTAGAGAGATATCAAGGGTCGAAATCTAATGTATCTACTCCCTCCGTATTTATTTGAGGGATACACTTATCGTTTTCGACTGTATTTATGTAAGAGATACACTTATCATTTTTAGTAACTTATCAACCTCATCCTTCAAAAAAAAAACGTATCAACCCCACCATCTAATTAAATAATCTATCTATGCTTCACCTCCACCTCCCACCACCTAAAAGAAAATGGTCCCCACTTGTTTTACTTATTAAAATATCTACCCAATTTCACTTGTTTTATTACTTTATTCCATTCAATTCTTTTTCTTAACACTCGTGTCCGACCAAGTGTATCTCTTAAATAAATACGGATGGATTATATAATACTTATAAAGCTCCATACTTTAATTACTATTCACACAATGGTGAATTACCTGAATTACCCCCAATTTTCTTCATGTTTAATTTTTTGCCTTTTCCTTAACAGCACCTTTTGTGTCAGGCGGCCTGACGGCCACGCGCCTGTCAGACCGCTGACTTCCCACGCGCGCGTGGGCTTCACCCCTAGCGAGTCAAAAATTGACTGTGTGCCTGATTCAATGTAGAAAAAATAGCGCGCTTACTTGACAACATGGTGCGCTGCTTCAAAGGATTTTTTTTTCTCTCTCCTTCCTTCTTCCTTCCTCGACAAACTAGATTCGTTCTCCGCCTTTGCTCCGCCAACACCTAAACCTAATTTCGCGATCCGCCTTTGCTCCGCCAACACCTAAACCTAATTTCGCGACATTCTTCCGCCTTTGCTCCGCCCCAATCGCCGCCGATAAATATCAAAGCCGGCATGGACGACGGCGGCTATGAGGACCTTAATCCTCCTCCACAGTTTCAAGCAACACAGATATTCTAACCTCCGCCACAATTTCAACCACCACCGATATTTCCGCCACAATTTCAACCACCACCGATATTTCAACCGCAATTTTAACCTCCTCAGCCATATGAAACACCTCGCCACCTTCAACCTCCTCCTTGATTTCTACCACTTCCGATATTTCAACCACGATTTGCAGCTCCTCGGCCATATGAAACTCCTCGCGAACTTCATCCTCCTCCTCGATTTCAACCTCATGCGCGATTTGATAACCCTAATCAATTGGCTTCAACTAATCGATTTAATGAATTTAATCGATTTCATACTCCTCCACATTGTGGTCCTAATTCTTTGCGATTTGTCACTCCTGCTCTAGAAACAACAATGCAGTTCCAGCAAGTAACTACTGAAACAAGCTCTAGAATGAAGGAAAATACATCTAAAACAAGCTCTGCAACAACAGGAGAAACAACCTCGGCTTAGTTTTCAGGTTTTAAAACTTATTTAATGAATATAGTTAACTAAATGCTTTCTTGTCGTAACTATTTGATGTATAAATATTCTGTTTAAGTGCAGAATGAATTAGTGAAGTATATAACTAAGAAAGAAAATGGTTAATTTTTTTTTTCTAATGCTACTTTTCAAATTTCATTTTTCAATAATTTTGGTAAATCCTTAACTAATTGGTTCCACTTCGTAACTAAATAGTAGATTTATTTAACTAAATGATTATAAAACAAAACTAACACTTCTTTTTAATCAGTAAACATTTTAGTTCATATTAACTAATTTGCTCAAATTTGTAACTAATTAGTTCCATTTATTAACTATTACTTTCTTCATTTTACATGTTCAAAAGGTATTTTGAACAATTTAACAGAGGATGAAATTAGAGGACCTTTAACTGGATATACTGGCACAATAGATGAACTACATGGACTTTATGACAAACATTCAATACTTCTTGGATTTTCAATAAGAAAAATACAACAAGGAGAAATAAAAAAAACGGGAGAGATAAAGGAAAGATACTTTTGTTGTTCAAAGGAAGGAAAGAGAAGGGAAAACACAAAGAAAGAAGAAGCAACTGTATCAAATGAGAGCAAAAATAAAGGGCAGTCAAAGAACCCAATGCAGCAAAACCTTACTAGAACAGGGTGCAATGCAGCAATACAGATTGAAGTTACAAAAGGATGGAAAGTTTATAGTCTTTCATCATGTTATAGAACACAATCATGACTTAACAAGAGAGTCACTACAGCGCTTTCACAGGTATAAAATAAATTTCAAGTAATTAGTTAACCATTCAATATAATTAGTTAAGCTTTGACATAAATTAGTTAAGCATTTAAAGAATTTTGTTTTATTAATCTATTAGATAAACCAGTTACTTACCTTTTTAAATAAGTTAGTTAACTTTTTACATCATTAGTTAAACTTTTCCATCAACTAGTTAACTTTTTACAACAATTAGTTAACTTTTTCAATCAATTAGTTAACTTTTTCAATCAATTAGTTAACTTTTTCAATCAATTAGGTGACCTTTTCCATCAATTAGTTAACTTTTTACAACAATTAGTTAACTTTTTCAATCAATTAGTTAATTTTTTCAATCAATTAGTTAACTTTTTCAATCAATTAGTTTACATTTTTACAACAATTAGTTAATTTTTTCAATCAATTAGTTAACCTTTAACAACAATTAGTTAACTTTTTCAATCAATTAGTTAACCTTTTCCATCAATAAGTTAGCTTTTTCAATCAATTAGTTTACATTTTTCAACAATTAGTATCTTTTCACTACTTAAATGATTTTATGTAGCATAACTAATAAATTCAAATACTTAACTAATTGATTTAACTGATTCACTAATTGTTTGAATTGCTTAACTAATTGATTTTCAGAGCACAATGAAAAATTGATGAAGAAAAGGGGAAAGTAATTGAAGGACTCACACTATCAGGAATCACACCAGCAGATTCATATAGATACATGTGTAATGAATCTGGCGACGCAAGGGTGGTTGGGCCGGGCACATATTAGTTGACCACATGAACTTTACAAGTAGATTGAAAATGAAAAGATTAGAAGGAAAACATACACAAGCAGTTGTGAATATGTTAATTAAGAGAGGAGAAGAAGATCCAACATTTTTTTTTCGAGTAAAGGTGAATGAAGGAAACCAAGTAATAAGCATGTATTGGAGGGACGAAATGATGCAAGAAGACTATGATGTATATGGTGATGTGTGTGTCTTTGACGCAACTTTCAGAACAAACAAATACAATTTAGTTTGCACCGTTTGTAGGTGTCAACAACCATTGGAGTAATGTAATGTTTGGTTGTGCTTTTATTGCTGATGAGAAGATACACACTTTTGTGTGGCTATTGGAAACATTTCTGGAGTCTATGGGAGGAAAAGCACCTATAACTATCTTTACAAATCAAGATCAAGCAATGGCAAATGCTATTGAACAAGTAAGAGTCTATTAACTAATTGCATTTTATAGTTAACTAATTGCTGAAAATTGTTAACTATTTGCTACTGCTCTTTAACTAATATGACTTGAAAGGTTTAACTAAATTGATAACCATTCTTCAGAATTGTCGTCTGACTTAACTAAATAGTTTAAAGTCTTAACTCATACGTTTGACTACTTAACTGATAATTATATTAAAAAAAAAAATGCAGGTGATTCCTAATACCAGGCACAAATTATGCTTATGGCACTTACAAAAGAATGTTGTGTCAAGATTTGGAGACTTAAAAGCTGACAATACCTTCAAATACACATTCGAGAAGTGCTTATATCGTTGTTACAATGAAGAAGAATTTGAAACCACTTGGTTTGACATGATTGCTAAGTATAACCTTCAAAATCATGATTGGTTTACAAATCTCTACACAATAAAAGAAAAATGGTGTACATCTTTGAACAAAGATTTTTTCTCAGCTGGAATATTGTCTTCACAAACGTAAATGCTTAACTAAAATAAGTTCACTAATTTGTTTATATGCTAAACTAATTGCTTTGAATACTTCACTAATTACTTTGAATACTTCACTAATTTCTTTGAATACTTCACAGAATGTTTAACTAATTGTTTCACCTACTTAACTAATTCCTTTGCATGCTTAACTAATTGATCATAAATATTAACTAATTAAACAAAATGATTAACTAATTCATTTGCCTGCCTAACTAATTGAACAAAATGTTTAACTAATTGTTTCACCTTCTTAACTAATTCCTTTGTTTCCTTAACTAATTCCTTTACATACTTAACTAATTCCTCTGCCTGCTTAACTAATTGAACAAAACGTTTAACTAATTGAATATTATTCTTGTTACACAGGAGTAACAGCACTAACAATGCAATTGGATTTAAAGCCAACAAATCAACTACACTAACAGAATTCTTTCACATTTTTGGAGCAACAGTGGATCGTTGGAGATATCAAAAAGATCAAAATGAATATGATTGTGGAAATGCGTTGCCTAAATCTGATTTTCCAATGTCTGAAATGATAAAACACGCGGCAAATGTTTACACACTCACATTGTTTAGAGATTTCGAAAAAGAAAATTCAAGTATGCAATGGGTTGCATCTCAAATGTTAACTACATCAACGGAAATTTCTTTGGTTACAAAGTGCAACATGAATCTTGGCCAGAGCATGAAGGAAATAATGCCCTTGGACCAAGTATGCATTCAATGTTAAATCTAATAAATGCGGTTCAGTATTAATTAACAAGTTAATAATTCAGTGAGATCAAGTGAGCTGAATGCCTAGCTAGAGGCCGCTTCAGTTCAAGTGGAATTAATGATATTAATCCACAGCTTACTCTTGACTGAACCCGTAGGGTCACACAAATAGTACGTAAACGGATCAAGTATTTAATGGCATTAAATACTCCATCTATGGATATTCGGAATCGACGGATCTTGGTTTCAGTGGGAGCTGAGATCGTCACAGGCAAGAAATGAATACTCCGGAAACGATGATATTGCCGGAAACGGAAATATGGATCGTATCGGAAATATAAATATTATCCAAGTCGTAGATGTTGCCGGAAACGGAAACATGGTACGTATCGGAAAATATTATCGGAAATGGAAATATTGCCGGAATCGGAAATATTGCCGGAAACGGAAATATTGTCAGAATTGGAAATATTATCGGAATCGGAAAATAATTCCGGAAACGGAAATATTAAATATTTGTTCGAAACGGAAATTGATTCCGGAATCGGAAATATTGAATATTGTTCGTATCGGAAATGAATTCCGGAATCGGGAAATTAATCGGAAGCGTATCGTACGAATTAGCATCGGACGAGGCCTGCCAGACGAAGGCCCAACACGAAGCCGGGCCATCGCCCAGCAAGCCAGCGCGCCACAAACGCACCAGCCAAGGCTGCGCCAGGCCCACCGCAAGGCAGGCCCAGCGCGCGCCAAGGCTACGGCAGCGTGTGGGCTTGCGGCAGTGGGCTGCGAGCACGCGGGCTGCGCGCGCGCGCATGGCGCCCCTCGTGGGCTGCTGTGCGTGCGTGTGTGTTTGTGTGCTACTCGAATCCTAAAGTTACCGGGATTTGTCATATGATTAAATCTAATCCTAAAAGATTTAGTTTATTTAATTAGAGTCCTAGTAGGATTATAATTAAATAAATTAGTATCCTAATAGGATTCCAAATCCTTTTCCATAACTCTATAAATAGGTGCCTAGGGTCACATATTTACATCGAGCATTCAAGTATTCAAAGTGAGTTTTGGAGAGCAAAATTCAGTCATACAATTGCCTATAAAGTGCCGAAAATTCTAAGTACCTTAAGTGCGATTCTAGTTGGTCAATCTTAAGGCGGATCCGGACGTGCTGTGGACTATCTACGGAGGGACGACACTTGGAGTCCTAAAGACTTGTTCTTGTTTGGTTCGGGCGCAGCTAGGGAGGGCACGCAACAAAGAGTATGCATCTAAACTATGCTAAATGATTATGTGTAAATAATATGTTTTTCTGGCTTTATGGTTTTTCCGCATGATTTATGAATTGTCATATGTATCATAACCTAACAGTGGCATCACGAGCCTCTTATTATTTTCATAATCTAAAATTGCATGAACATGGTTAAATATTACAAATTTGCAAGAATTAAAAGGGGTGATTAATTTTCGTAATTGTTAATTAATTGCAAATTGCGTTTATTTAATTATACGTACGCAATTTTTCGGCAGTTTCTTCGTTACTCATCCAAATCGAGTGATTTTTGCGTCAATTCCGCATGTAAAAGGCATTCTAAAATTTTGACAAATTCGAATGCCTAACTATGACTTTTCGGAGGTTTTAGTTTTTCGAATGCAAAATTTCGTAAATTTAAGATGTTAAATTAAATATTTGCGATTCTTGTTGATAAATCTTGAATTTTTGATTGACCTACTGTATATGTTTAACAAGTTTGAATGCCTAGCCTTGTTAATTATGCAATCTAATTTGTAATTATGATTAATTTGTTGAAAATTAGAATAATTTAGAATTAATTTGATTTTCATAATTAATTATAATTTAATTAGATACCTATGATTAAAAACCACCATAAAAATTGTAAATTTATGTTAAAATTTAAATTTTTATGACCTAGACTTGAATCCATGTTAATCGGAAATCAATTGAATAATAAATTTTCGATTTTTCGCCCTAAAATTATGAAATTAATATTATTTATTAATTTGTCATTAATTTTAAATATAAATTTTTTAAATTTTATGCGATTCGCTCATATAACTTGCACGCACAAAGCAATGGACGCTACGTGTTACCCTTAAGGGGTGTTGTATAGTGCGGGCATGTGACGACGAGCAAGGGAGCTCGTCGCCCATGCGGCACGAATGCAATGAGCAAGGCCATGGTGCACGAGCACAAGGCAGCAGCCCTGCCTTGTGCCGAGGGCTGTGAGCAATGGACGAATGGGCGAGGGCGAAAGCAAGGCACAACAGTCGCGTGTGGGCAGCAAGCGAGCTGCGCCACAGCGCGCACTGCCTCGCGCAAGCGTGCGGAGCCTCGCGCGCAGCGAGCGCAAGCTCGCGTGCCACGAGTGCTACGCCCAGCGTCAATGCCTCGCGCAACGAGCGAGGCTCGCAGGATCGAGCGCTGGCAAGCGCGCGCAGCGAGCAATGGCCCGCATAAAGCGAGCGCTGGCGAGCGCGCGCAGCGAGCGCTGGCGAGCATGAAGCGAGCGCTGGCGAGTGAGCGCAGCGAGCGATGGCTCGCGTGCATCGAGTGCTGGCGCGCGCAGCGAGCACCAGCTCGCGTGATGCCTTGCGAAGGAGAGCAGCAGCAGCGATGCGACGCAGCGCATGGGCTGCGCGCACATGGCCAGCGATGGCTGTGTGCGTGTGGCCCATGGGCGTGCGTTGCGTGGGGTTGTTGCATTGCGATTGGATCGTTTTGAAATTTTAATTTGAAATTTTCAGTTTACGTACTTTTAATTAATTTTTAAAATTAATAATTTAAATTATTTTCTTGGATTTTAATTTTGAATATTGTAATTATAATAAATTTTATTTATTCTAATTATTTTACTAAAATTAAAATCATGAATTAATTTAAATACGACTGAAATTAAATTAAACTTTTTGGATTCAATTATAAATTTATATGAGCTTTAAATTTTAATTAAATTTGTATGTTTCCGGTTAGACTAGAAATACATTTTTATGTTTAAAATTAGTAAAGCATATGAATTTATTGGTTTAAGTGGGAGCCCTTTTAGTCATAAACTCTTGATTAGGTCTACAAATCCTTAAGGTTAAAACAACTTGATTAGAATTAATAAGGACTGAATAATTGGTAGATTATTGGTGCCCTTGATTAATTGCTGCAAATGTTTACGTGATGCATAATATGTTTTACTAACCAGCTATGTGGGCCATTCATGATAATGAATGGGTGAATGGTATATATTGTATATGTACTGTTTTGCAGGTTATGAAGTGACTAGTATGGCCCAATTAGGATAGAAAATATGGTCTGCGTACCATTAATTTGAATGTAATTGGTCTAAAGTACCAAAGTTGTTTTTCAATTCAAATATGGTCTGCGTACCATCAAATAGTTGTAATTAGTTTTAATTATAGCTTATCCTATTTGAAGAAAATGGTGCCTCCCACGGAGATTTTCAAGACGGACTTTGAAGTTAAAGCTTCAAGATGAAGTCGGGCCATACTAGATCACATTTATCTTATGCATGTTTTAAGTTATTTATTGCTTTTAAATATGTCTTAAAATGCATGAGATCAAAAGCTTGATTATGTTGCATGATTAAGGATTTTAGTTCACTTAAAATCTAACCAACATAGTAAGAGCCTTAAGTTCCAAACTTAAAAATTGAGTTAAAAGGTGCCATGCCAAAATATACACTTGCTTGGATATCCTTTACATCAATCTAGTAATAGTTTTCGCTCAGCGAGGTGTTACTTATTGGTCCTAAAGGGGCAAGGTACACAAATAATTGTGAGTACATGTTAGTTTTGGTGAAACTCAACGATATAAGTAAGGAGTCCTTTTATGTCGTGGCAAAATCGATAGGTTTACCTAATAAGTTCTTAGACGTACCTATCAACCAAGAATAGTTTCTAGACTATTAGCAAAAGGCTTTTGCTTACCTAAGATGTTTTAGGATTAAGTCGACAAACTGTGCTTAGTTCTTCAATGATTTTAGGATCTTGGAATCATTTTATTCACACCTGCCGGAACACATAACTTGAATAAAATGCTTAATAAACATTGAATTATGCATGTATGCTAGAATTTAAGTTTATTAAGAGAAACTGTGAATGGTTATTTATTTGTTTATTCTTTACAATTGTAGTTTTAAATATGGCAAACAACAATTCATTCAACATTCGATCAATTCTCGAAAAGGAGAAGTTGAACGGGAAGAACTTCCTTGACTGGCAAAGGAACTTGCAAATAGTTCTTATGCATGAAGAAAAGGAGTATGTCCTAGAAGAGGCGATGCCCGAAGCCGCAGGCGACGGGGTCACTCAAGCAGCCCTCAATCGTTGGATTGATGCCAACAAGGATGTGAAATGTCTAATGCTCGCCACCATGAGTGCGGATCTGCAGAAAACGTTCATCAACTCAGATGCTTTCACAATCATCAGTGAGTTGAAGAACATGTTCCAAGATCTGGCTCGAGTCGAAAGATTCGAGACTCATAGGCAAATTCTTGAGACCAAGCTTAAGAAAGGCGAGCTCGTAAGTCCACATGTTCTCAAAATGATTGGACTCATTGAGAATATGAGTCGGCTGGATCAGCAATTTTCTCAGGAAATGGCTATAGACACCATCCTCCATTCTCTTCATAGCGGGTATGATCAGTTCAAACTGAACTACAGTATGAATAGTCTGGACAAAACGCTCACTGAGCTTCACGGTATGCTGAAGACCGCTGAAAAGACGCTCAAAAGTGATAAGCAGGATGTGCTTAAGGTGCGTGGGGGCAAGTTCAAGAAATCTGGAAAGAAGAGGAATGCTAAGAAAGGTGGCAACAAGGCCAGCCCAACTAAGCAAACTGGCGCCAAATCTGTAAAGAGGAAGGTCAGTCAACCCACTTCTGAATCCGAATGCTTCTACTGCAAGAAGAAGGGGTATTGGAAGAGAGATTGCTTGAAGCTAAAGGAAGATCAGAAGATCGGAACAGTCGTTCCATCTTCAGGTATTTTCGTTATAGACTGTATACTTGCTAATTCAACTTCTTGGGTATTAGATACAGGTTGTGGCTCACACTTATGTTCCAATCCACAGGGACTAAGAAGAAGTAGAAAGTTAAGCAAGGGTAAAGTCGACCTACGAGTGGGAAATGGAGCACGGATTGCTGCATTAGCTGTAGGAACTTACTATTTGTCGTTGCCCTCCGGGCTAGTTTTGGAACTGGAAGAATGTTTCCATGTTCCAAGTCTTACTAAAAACATCATTTCAGTTTCTTGCTTAGATGCTAAGGGATTTTCCTTTTTAATAAAAGACAATAGTTGTTCGTTTTATTTTAAAGAGATGTTTTATGGATCTGCTAGATTAGTCAGCAATGGACTTTATTTATTAGATCACGACAAACAAGTATATAATATAAATACCAAAAGGGCCAAAAAGGATGATTCAGATTGTTAGGTTATGATACATATGACATTTACATAGATCATGCGGAAACAACCATTAACCCAGGAAACATATTATTTACACATAATCATATAGCATAATTAGATGCATACTCTTTGTTGCGTGCCTTCCCTAGCTGCGCCCGAACCGAACAAGAACAAGTCTTTTAGGACTCCAAGTGTCGTCCCTCCGTAGAAAGTCCACAGCACGTCCGGATCCGCCTTAAGATTGACCAACTAGAATCGCCCTCAAGGTACTCAGAAAATTCGGCACTTTTGGGGCAAGATGGGTGTTTGAATTTTCTCTCAAAAAACCTCACTTTTGAATACTTTGAAACTTATGTATAAATTATGACCCCTAGGCCTTTATTTATAGAGTTATGGAAAAGGAATCGTAATCCTAGTAGGATGCGAATTAATTGGAATTAGAATTCTACATGAATTATACTTGATCAATTTATCCAATAGGAATAGACATTTAATCATACACTGACTCTTGCAGATTCAGGAATCTCGCATGAGCTCAAACTCACACACACACGGCAGCCACAAGGGCTGCCCACGCATGCGAGCAGCAGCCCACGCAGCGCGGCCCACGCATGCGCGGCCTTGTGCGCGCTGGGCTGTGGCGTGCGTGCTTGCTGGGCGATGGCCTGGCTTCGTGCTGGGCCTTCGTCCGGCAGGCCTCGTCCGATGCTAATTCGTACGATACGCTTCCGATTAAATTTCCATTTCCGGAATCTATTTCCGATACGAACCATATTTCCGTTTCCGGCAATATCATCGTTTCCGGAGTATTCATTTCTTGCCTGTGACGATCTTAGCTCCCACTGAAACCAAGATCCGTCGGTTCCGAATATTCATAGATGGAGTATTTAATGCCATTAAATACTTGATCCGTTTACGTACTATTTGTGTGACCCTACGGGTTCAGTCAAGAGTAAGCTGTGGATTAATATCATTAATTCCACTTGAACTGAAGCGGCCTCTAGCTAGGCATTCAGCTCACTTGATCTCACTGAATTATTAACTTGTTAATTAATACTGAACCGCATTTATTAGACTTAACATAGAATGCATACTTGGACCAAGGGCATTATTTCCTTCACAGATCTCACCTATCTGTGGCATTGTCGATTAGGCCATATAAACTTGAAACGCTTAGAAAGACTTCAAAAGGAAGGAATTCTAGAACCATTTGACTTAGAGGATTATGGTAAATGCGAATCATGTTTACTTGGCAAAATGACAAAGCAACCTTTCTCTAAAGTTGGAGAAAGAGCAAATGAACTATTGGGTTTAATCCATACAGATGTATGTGGACCTATGAGTACAAATGCTAGAGGTGGTTTCAGCTACTTTATCACTTTCACTGATGACTTCAGTAGATATGGTTATGTCTACCTAATGAAGCATAAGTCTAAATCCTTTGACAAATTCAAGGAATTTCAGAGTGAAGTAGAGAATCAATTAGGCAAGAAGATTAAGGCACTGCGGTCTGATAGAGGCGGTGAATATCTGAGCTATGAATTTGATGACCATCTGAAAGAATGTGGAATTCTATCAGAATTGACTCCTCCTGGAACACCACAATGGAACGGTGTGTCGGAACGGAGGAACAGAACCTTGCTAGACATGGTCAGGTCAATGATGGGTCAGGCCAAACTTCCATTAGAATTTTGGGGACATGCACTAAATACAGCTGCACTCACTATAAATAGAGCTCCGTCTAAAGCTGTCGAAAAGACTCCATATGAATTATGGTTTGGAAAGCCTCCAAATGTGTCTTTTCTGAAGATTTGGGGATGTGAAGTATACGTCAAACGATTGATTTCAGACAAACTTCATCCAAAATCTGACAAATGTATCCTTGTGGGCTATCCAAAGGAAACAAAGGGGTATTACTTCTACAATACATCTGAGAACAAGGTGTTTGTTGCTCGAGATGGTGTCTTTTTGGAGAAAGATCACATTTCCAAAATGACAAGTGGGAGAAAAGTAGACCTCGAAGAAATTCGAGTCGAACAACAAACTCTAGAGAATGCTCAAAATGACATTCAGGATGAAACTCAGAGATCTTTAGAAGAATCTGGTGAGAATCATGGTCAAACTAGAAATGTTACCCCGCGTAGATCGCAAAGATATAGATCTCAACCGGAAAGGTACTTAGGTATTTTGACGAACGAGAGCTATGACGTTCTATTACTTGAAAGTGATAAACCTGCGACTTACAAACAAGCTATGACGAGCCCTAGCTCCAAGCAATGGCAAGAAGCCATGCAATCCGAATTAGACTCCATGTCTGAAAACCAAGTATGGGATTTGGTCGATTTGCCAGATGGCTACCAAGCCATTGGAAGCAAATGGGTTTTCAAACTGAAAAAGGACAAAGATGGGAAACTTGAAGTTTTCAAAGCTAGATTGGTTGCAAAAGGTTACAGGCAAGTCCACGGTGTGGATTACGATGAAACCTTTTCACCAGTTGCAATGCTAAAGTCTATTCGGATAATGTTAGCAATCGCTGCATATTACGATTACAAAATATGGCAGATGGATGTCAAAACTGCTTTCTTAAACGGCGTTTTAACAGAAACTGTGTTTATGACACAGCCTGAAGGTTTTGAGGATCCAAAGAATGCTAAAAAGGTATGCAAGCTAAAGAAGTCAATCTACGGATTGAAGCAGGCATCTAGGAGCTGGAATATACGTTTTGATGAAGCAGTCAGTGACTTTGGTTTCATCAAGAACGCAGACGAATCTTGTGTATACAAGAAGGTCAGTGGGAGCAAAATTGCTTTCCTAGTATTATATGTCGACGACATATTACTTATCGGAAATGACATTCCTATGTTGAACTCTGTCAAGATTTGGATTGGGAAATGTTTTTCGATGAAAGATCTAGGAGAAGCACAGTACATATTGGGCATCAAGATTTACAGAGATAGATCTAAAAGGATGATTGGACTTAGTCAAAGCACTTATATCAATAAGCTGCTTGATAGGTTCAAGATGGCGGACTCCAAGCGAGGCTACCTACCCATGTCTCATGGAATGACTCTAAGCAAGAATTAGTGCCCAAAAACACTTGATGAGAGTAGACGAATGAATGGGATTCCATATGCATCATTGATTGGTTCAATAATGTATGCTATGATATGTACACGCCCGGATGTTGCGTACGCACTCAGTGCTACGAGCAGATACCAGTCAGACCCAGGAGAGGCGCATTGGACTGCTGCCAAGAATATTCTGAAGTACCTGAAAAGGCACAAAGATGACTTCCTGGTCTATGGTGGAGATGATGAATTGATTGTTAAAGGCTATACGGACGCAAGTTTCCAAACCGACAAAGATGATTTCAGATCACAGTCTGGGTTTGTCTTCTGCCTCAACGGAGGAGCAGTAAGCTGGAAAAGTGCTAAGCAAAGCACCATTGCGGATTCTACAACTGAAGCGGAGTACATTGCTGCACATGAAGCAGCAAAGGAAGCTATATGGCTAAGGAAGTTCATAGGTGAACTTGGTGTAGTCCCCTCCATTAAAGGACCAATAGCCCTGTATTGTGATAATAACGTAGCTATTGCACAGGCAAAGGAGCCTAGACACCACCAGAGAGTAAAGCATGTACTTCGTAGATTTCACCTTCTACGAGAGTTCGTTGAAAGAAAAGAAATCGAGATAAACAAGATTGGAACTGATGACAACATATCAGATCCATTGACTAAACCTCTGCCGCAGGCGAAGCACAACTCGCACACTGCAGCTATGGGAATCAAGCATATTGGAGAATGGCTTTGATGACCCTGTTTAATGTTTTAAAGTTTTAGAGTTTAAATCTTTGTAAAACATTATTGGTTAATCATTCACAATAAATGAAAAGAATTCATTTTTCCATTTAATTTGTGGTTTATTAAATGATGAGTCCCTTCAATTTGACGATATATTCAAGATAGACTGTCAGGACCAGTCCTGTGACTAAGAAATGTCTATCAAGTGAACTTGAATGTCAAAGGTTGAAAATGGTCCCTAGTCGGAGTTTTCTATAAAATTGGACGCATAGAAAACGTTAGACGACTAGAATGCAAGATGACTAGTAGTTCTGTTTCTTGAACTATGTGGACATGGCAATGTCATAATCATTTGCATAGATACTTACTTTGGGAAGACTAGTATCGGACAAGACCTATGAAACTTTACTGTAAGAGATGAAAATCTGTCATAAGTAAATTTCATTAAAACTATTAGACACTAAATCCTCAATACCTTAGTGATTTGAGATTACTTGTTTGAGAACTGGTTGCTTTGACGTTGACCAACCGTCGCACCGTAAAAGGAGGCTATAAAGGCAACGCTCAGGTAATCACCTATCAAACGAAGTCTAATCTCAAGATCGCAAGATTGGGATTGTCCTCCCATAAATCGGGATGAGATGCTTAAAAGTTGTACAAGGCCACTCGGAGAGCTAGAAACTATGAAATGCATGGCCGTGCTCGGATGAATCATAGGCTATGATTATCTGTTTATTTGATCAGTTGAACTCTGAAACCGAGAAACACCTCTGGACATAATAAGGATGACAACTCTTACCTTATGTTCAAGAGCAAGCATCGAGCGACAAAGGAATTAGGAAATGCACACTTGTCCCTAAGGACAAGTGGGAGACTGAAGGAAATAATTCCCTTGGTCCAAGTATGCATTCAATGTTAAGTCTAATAAATGCGGTTCAGTATTAATTAACAAGTTAATAATTCAGTGAGATCAAGTGAGCTGAATGCCTAGCTAGAGGCCGCTTCAGTTCAAGTGGAATTAATGATATTAATCCACAGCTTACTCTTGACTGAACCCGTAGGGTCACACAAATAGTACGTAAACGGATCAAGTATTTAATGGCATTAAATACTCCATCTATGGATGTTCGGAATCGACGGATCTTGGTTTCAGTGGGAGCTGAGATCGTCACAGGCAAGAAATGAATACTCCGGAAACGATGATATTGCCGGAAACGGAAATATGGATCGTATCGGAAATATAAATATTATCCAAGTCGTAGATGTTGCCGGAAACGGAAACATGGTACGTATCGGAAAATATTATCGGAAATGGAAATATTGCCGGAATCGGAAATATTGCCGGAAACGGAAATATTGTCAGAATCGGAAATATTATCGGAATCGGAAAATAATTCCGGAAACGGAAATATTAAATATTTGTTCGAAACGGAAATTGATTGCGGAATCGGAAATATTGAATATTGTTCGTATCGGAAATGAATTCCGGAATCGGGAAATTAATCGGAAGCGTATTGTACGAATTAGCATCGGACGAGGCCTGCCAGACGAAGGCCCAGCACGAAGCCGGGCCATCGCCCAGCAAGCCAGCGCGCCACAAACGCACCAGCCAAGGCTGCGCCAGGCCCACCGCAAGGCAGGCCCAGCGCGCGCCAAGGCTACGGCAGCGTGTGGGCTTGCGGCAGTGGGCTGCGAGCTCGCGGGCTGCGCGCGCGCGCATGGCGCCCCTCGTGGGCTGCTGTGCGTGCGTGTGTGTTTGTGTGCTACTCGAATCCTAAAGCTACCGGGATTTGTCATATGATTAAATCTAATCCTAAAAGATTTAGTTTATTTAATTAGAGTCCTAGTAGGATTATAATTAAATAAATTAGTATCCTAATAGGATTCCAAATCCTTTTCCATAACTCTATAAATAGGTGCCTAGGGTCACATATTTACATCGAGCATTCAAGTATTCAAAGTGAGTTTTGGAGAGCAAAATTCAGTCATACAATTGCCTATAAAGTGCCGAAAATTCTAAGTACCTTAAGTGCGATTCTAGTTGGTCAATCTTAAGGCGGATCCGGACGTGCTGTGGACTATCTACGGAGGGACGACACTTGGAGTTCTAAAGACTTGTTCTTGTTCGGTTCGGGTGCAGCTAGGGAGGGCACGCAACAAAGAGTATGCATCTAAACTATGCTAAATGATTATGTGTAAATAATATGTTTTCCTGGCTTTATGGTTTTTCCGCATGATTTATGAATTGTCATATGTATCATAACCTAACAGAGCATACTGCCCAATATGTAGCATTTGATCCAACAATATATTCCATTAAATGCAGTTGTAGGAACTTCGAAGAATCAGGTTAGTTAATGCTCTTAACTAATTCCTATAAAAAGGTAACTAATGAATTTCATTTGTTAAGTAAACTAATATATGGAACACAAGAAAATTTACTAAACTGATAGTTTAACTAATTCCATTTTTACATACACTATTTGGTATAAAAACGTAACTAATTGTTTCTAAAACGTAACTAATTGAATTGAGATTTTAAATGAACAGATAATATGTTTAAGATGTTCAGTTACTAAAAGTGTGTAACCTAATAGCACAAATAAGTTAACTAAATTAGTTAACTTTTTATATCAATTAGTTAACCTTTTCCATCAATTAGTTAACTTTTTACAACAATTAGTTAACTTTTCCCCTCAATTAGTTAACTAATTGATTTCATTTTCAAAAGTTCCTGTAATTTAATGAAATATTGTTGATGTCACAATATGCAGGATGGCTATGTTTCCATGCAATACGAGTTATACACACTACTACAAAAAGGGGAATATGAAACGAGCAATAGAGAACGGTCAAGTTAGAAAAGCATATTTTACCTTTATAGAGAACGCCTTTGTAACCAAACTGCTATTTAAGGGAAATTGTCAACTTACCTAACCGTTTTCTATAACTTTATCCCAAAACTAATTTATTTTAATTAATATTTTTAGCAAAATATAAGATGGGTTCTAATGACAATCTCACAAACTAAAAGAAAAACCTAACTTTATATATACCTCCAGGCTCCAGCCATCTCTTTCCATCTTGCCGCCTCCTTAGTCCTTACCTCGTCATCCACAAACCACAATGTAGATGAATTGTTCCTCACCTCCTGAAACTCTCCTACTTTGATTGTTCTCCATCTTCCCAAAACTAGAAAAATATGTTAAGCCTTTTACACTTCCTCCTCACACGAGTCACACCTCTTTCTACCGACATGTTTTCTCTTCTTCAAGTGGGTACAACCCTATTGATCAACACTACACCAATCTTCACCGCAGTCTATGTATAACCCTATTGATTTATATCCTTATTTATAGATTTTTTGCGCCAAGGGTTAGAAGAAAGATAGATTGTTCTAGGGTTCGTCGCCGCCGGTAAAGCTCATACAAATACTTAATTATATTAGTTATTGTTTGAATTTGTTGTTCTCTATGCCTTTTTATATCTTTGATTTATTTTATTGATATTAGTTTTTAGGATCCAATATGAATTCGTCGTTCAATAATGTGTGAATATGAATTTTCTATTCGTCTTTTCGTAAATAGCGTAGTGAATTGTGTTATCTTCGAAAAATTATAGTTGTGAAGTGGTATTATTGCGAAGGAAGCCATTGATTTTGTTTTTGGTTCTTCTAAATGGTGTCCGGTTTAGTTGGGAAACTCATGATTGATTTTTGGGAATTTAATTTATTTCGGTAAACGTTTGATGGTGACTTTTAGTTTCTTTTTGTTTATTTATAAAATGTTAACTCTTCTAATTTGGATCCCTTGTTTGCTCATAGTTTTTTATAAAATGTTAACACTGTACTAAAATTTATAAAATGTTAACACTCTAATTTGAATCCCTTTTATAAAATGTCTGTCAAAGAAATGAGGAAGATATGGTCCAATTTATGGAGTAGTTTTATAACTTCCACTTGGAGTTCTTATTAAATTTTGCAAATACTTTATGTTGTAATGTGAATAAATAAATGTACATATTTATGTATTTGAATTCCTTATAAAGTTAATACTCTGTATTTAGCCTGAAAGTTTTTTTTATACAAGTATATGTATTTGGAATTGTGTATCTCGAAATGACTACGTATGTATTTGAATTTTGTACAGTATTCGAATTATATTGTAATATTAATAAAAAATTTACAAATGAAAATCGTATATTAAGAATTAAGCAATTGTATTTTTTTTTTGAAAAAAACAAGAAGCAAAGAGAACAGTTGTCATTGATGAATGTTCTACATAGTAAAGGAATATAGAACTGTTAGGTAAGGCAAAAGTGTTGTTTACCTTTTCATTTTCTGATTTTAGCAAAGCAATAGAGAACGGTTATGTTATACCATAGTTCTTTATGACTAGGAATATAGGACGCCTCATTCGCCCGTTTTATAAACTTTATAGTGCGCTGAGTTGAAGAACGCCTCTAAGGCGTTCTATAAAGATTGTTTTAACAGTACTCTTTTCTCTTTTTTGTAGTAGTGACATATATATTTTATAGTCAATATTCCAGAGCAATATATTTCCAAAAGGTGGACAAAGTTTGCAAAAAGTGAAGTATGGAAGAGAGTGGAACATAGAAAAGATAATGGAATAGAAAAGAGAAAAAGTACTCAATGGCGTTATGAGATGGAAAGAAATTTGTACAACTTGGTTATTAAATGTCAAGGGAGTGATGCAGCTAAAAAGGTTTTTACTACTATTATTTAACTAATACTCCCTCCATTCCTAAATGATCTTCCTATTTGGTGTTTGGGGTGGAAAATAAGAAAATGGAATCTTGTAATGATTGGGTGTAAGAGTAATGATTGGGTGTAAGAGAAAATAATAAATAAATGAAGAAAAGTAATAAAGAAATGAAGGAGAGAGAGAAGATATTTTTATTAAAGTAATAAAAAATCATAAAAGTGGGGTTGGGTGGGTGAATGGGAAAATGTGAATGAATTAAATAATGGATGGTGGGGAAATTTATGGTAAAAAGTCATGTCCAAAAATAGAAACAGGAAGATCAAATAGGAACGACATTTATAGAAACAGGAAGATAAAAAAGGAATGGAGGGAGTACATAACAATAAGTACTAATTACTTCAAGAGTTTAACTAGTTTGTTTTAAATCTTAACTAATAGGTTCTTAAAGAGGCTTATGCTAATGCTAACAAAAGCATAAATAAGGTTCTAGAAGTAGAAAAGCAGCACAAAAGGAGGCAGCACAAAAGGCACAAGAGGACGTTGAAGCACAACAACTACAATGAACATGGCACCGTCTACATCCTCTGAAGGAAATAATGCCCTTGGTCCAAGTATGCATTCAATGTTAAGTCTAATAAATGCGGTTCAGTATTAATTAACAAGTTAATAATTCAGTGAGATCAAGTGAGCTGAATGCCTAGCTAGAGGCCGCTTCAGTTCAAGTGGAATTAATGATATTAATCCACAGCTTACTCTTGACTGAACCCGTAGGGTCACACAAATAGTACGTAAACGGATCAAGTATTTAATGACATTAAATACTCCATCTATGGATATTCGGAATCGACGGATCTTGGTTTCAGTGGGAGCTGAGATCGTCACAGGCAAAAAATGAATACTCCGGAAACGATGATATTGCCGGAAACGGAAATATGGATCGTATCGGAAATATAAATATTATCCAAGTCGTAGATGTTGCCGGAAACGGAAACATGGTACGTATCGGAAAATATTATAGGAAATGGAAATATTGCCGGAAACGGAAATATTGCCGGAAACGGAAATATTGTCAGAATCGGAAATATTATCGGAATCGGAAAATAATTCCGGAAACGGAAATATTAAATATTTGTTCGAAACGGAAATTGATTCCGGAATCGGAAATATTGAATATTGTTCGTATCGGAAATGAATTCCGGAATTGGGAAATTAATCGGAAGCGTATCGTACGAATTAGCATCGAACGAGGCCTGCCAGACGAAGGCCCAACACGAAGCCGGGCCATCGCCCAGCAAGCCAGCGCGCCACAAACGCACCAGCCAAGGCTGGACCAGGCCCACCGCAAGGCAGGCCCAGCGCGCGCCAAGGCTACGACAGCGTGTGGGCTTGCGGCAGTGGGCTGCGAGCTCGCGGGCTGCGCGCGCGCGCATGGCGCCCCTCGTGGGCTGCTGTGCGTGCGTGTGTGTTTGTGTGCTACTCGAATCCTAAAGCTACCGGGATTTGTCATATGATTAAATCTAATCCTAAAAGATTTAGTTTATTTAATTAGAGTTATAGTAGGATTATAATTAAATAAATTAGTATCCTAATAGGATTCCAAATCCTTTTCCATAACTCTATAAATAGGTGCCTAGGGTCACATATTTACATTGAGCATTCAAGTATTCAAAGTGAGTTTTTGAGAGCAAAATTCAGTCATACAATTGCCTATAAAGTGCCGAAAATTCTAAGTACCTTAAGGGCGATTCTAGTTGGTCAATCTTAAGGCGCATCCGGACGTGCTGTGGACTATCTACGGAGGGACGACACTTGGAGTCCTAAAGACTTGTTCTTGTTCGATTCGGGCGCAGCTAGGGAGGGCACGCAACAAAGAGTATGCATCTAAACTATGCTAAATGATTATGTGTAAATAATATGTATTCCTGGCTATGACTTTTCGGAGGTTTTAGTTTTTCGAATGCAAAATTTCGTAAATTTAAGATGTTAAATTAAATATTTGCGATTCTTGTTGATAAATCTTGAATTTTTGATTGACCTACTGTATATGTTTAACAAGTTTGAATGCCTAGGCTTGTTAATTATGCAATCTAATTTGTAATTATGATTAATTTGTTGAAAATTAGAATAATTTAGAATTAATTTGATTTTCATAATTAATTATAATTTAATTAGATACCTATGATTAAAACCACCATAAAAATTGTAAATTTATGTTAAATTTTAAATTTTTATGACCTAGATTTGAATCCATGTTAGTCGGAAATAAATTGAATAATAAATTTTCGATTTTTCGCCCTAAAATTATGAAATTAATATTATTTATTAATTTGTCATTAATTTTAAATATAAATTTTTAAAATTTTATGCGATTCGCTCATATAACTTGCACGCACAAAGGAATGGACGCTACGTGTTACCCTTAAGGGGTGTTGTATAGTGCGGGCATGTGACGACGAGCAAGGGAGCTCGTCGCCCATGCGGCACGAATGCAATGAGCAAGGCCATGATGCACGAGCACAAGGCAGCAGCCCTGCCTTGTGTCGTGGGCTGTGAGCAATGGACGAATGGGCGAGGGCGAAAGCAAGGCACAACAGTCGCGTGTGGGCAGCAAGCGAGCTGCGCCACAACGCGCACTGCCTCGCGCAAGCGTGCGGAGGCTCGCGCGCAGCGAGCGCAAGATCGCGTGCCACGAGTGCTACGCCCAGCGTCGATGCCTCGCGCAGCGAGCGAGGCTCGTAGGATCGAGCGCTGGCAAGCGCGCGCAGCGAGTGATGGCTCGCATGAAGCGAACGTTGGCGAGCGCGCGCAGCGAGTGATGGCTCGCGTGCATCGAGTGCTGGCGCGCGCAGCGAGCACCAGCTCGCGTGATGCCTTGCGAAGGAGAGCAGCAGCAGCGATGCGACGCAGCGCATGGGCTGCGCGCACATGGCCAGCGATGGCTGTGTGCGTGTGGCCCATGGGCGTGCGTTGCGTGGGGTTGTTGCGTTGCGATTGGATCGTTTTGAAATTTTAATTTGAAATTTTCAGTTTATGTAATTTTAATTAATTTTAAAATTAATAATTTAAATTATTTTCTTGGATTTTAATTTTGAATATTGTAATTATAATAAATTTTATTTATTCTAATTATTTTACTAAAATTAAAATCATGAATCAATTTAAATACGACTGAAATTAAATTAAACTTTTTGGATTCAATTATAAATTTATATGAGCTTTAAATTTTAATTAAATTTGTATGTTTCCGGTTAGACTAGAAATACATTTTTATGTTTAAAATTAGTAAAGCATATGAATTTATTGGTTTAAGTGGGAGCCCTTTTAGTCATAAACTCTTGATTAGGTCTACAAATCCTTAAGGTTAAAACAACTTGATTAGAATTAATAAGGACTGAATAATTGGTAGATTATTGGTGCCCTTGATTAATTGCTGCAAATGTTTACGTGATGCATAATGTGTTTTACTAACCAGCTATGTGGGCCATTCATGATAATGAATGGGTGAATGGTATATATTGTATATGTACTGTTTTGCAGGTTATGAAGTAACTAGTATGGCCCAATTAGGATAGAAAATATGGTCTGCGTACCATTAATTTGAATGTAATTGGTCTAAAGTACCAAAGTTGTTTTTCAATTCAAATATGGTCTGCGTACCATCAAATAGTTGTAATTAGTTTTAATTATAGCTTATCCTATTTGAAGAAAATGGTGCCTCCCACGGAGATTTTCAAGACGGACTTTGAAGTTAAAGCTTCAAGATGAAGTCGGGCCATACTAGATCACATTTATCTTATGCATGTTTTAAGTTATTTATTGCTTTTAAATATGTCTTAAAATGCATGAGATCAAAAGCTTGATTATGTTGCATGATTAAGGATTTTAGTTCACTTAAAATCTAACCAACATAGTAAGAGCCTTAAGTTCCAAACTTAAAAATTGAGTTAAAAGGTGCCATGCCAAAATATACACTTGCTTGGATATCCTTTACATCAATCTAGTAATAGTTTTCGCTCAGCGAGGTGTTACTTATTGGTCCTAAAGGGGCAAGGTACACAAATAATTGTGAGTACATGTTAGTTTTGGTGAAACTCAACGATATAAGTAAGGAGTCCTTTTATGTCGTGGCAAAATCGATAGGTTTACCTAATAAGTTCTTAGACGTACCTATCAACCAAGAATAGTTTCTAGACTATTAGCAAAAGGCTTTTGCTTACCTAAGATGTTTTAGGATTAAGTCGACAAACTGTGCTTAGTTCTTCAATGATTTTAGGATCTTGGAATCATTTTATTCACACCTGCCAGAACACATAACTTGAATAAAATGCTTAATAAACATTGAATTATGCATGTATGCTAGAATTTAAGTTTATTAAGAGAAACTGTGAATGGTTATTTATTTGTTTATTCTTTACAATTGTAGTTTTAAATATGGCAAACAACAATTCATTCAACATTCGATCAATTCTCGAAAAGGAGAAGTTGAACGGGAAGAACTTCCTTGACTGGCAAAGGAACTTGCAAATAGTTCTTATGCATGAAGAAAAGGAGTATGTCCTAGAAGAGGCGATGCCCGAAGCCGCAGGCGACGGGGTCACTCAAGCAGCCCTCAATCGTTGGATTGATGCCAACAAGGATGTGAAATGTCTAATGCTCGCCACCATGAGTGCGGATCTGCAGAAAACGTTCATCAACTCAGATGCTTTCACAATCATCAGTGAGTTGAAGAACATGTTCCAAGATCTGGCTCGAGTCGAAAGATTCGAGACTCATAGGCAAATTCTTGAGACCAAGCTTAAGAAAGGCGAGCCCGTAAGTCCACATGTTCTCAAAATGATTGGACTCATTGAGAATATGAGTCGGCTGGATCAGCAATTTTCTTAGGAAATGGCTATAGACACCATCCTCCATTCTCTTCATGGCGGGTATGATCAGTTCAAACTGAACTACAGTATGAATAGTCTGGACAAAACGCTCACTGAGCTTCACGGTATGCTGAAGACCGCTGAAAAGACGCTCAAAAGTGATAAGCAGGATGTGCTTAAGGTGCGTGGGGGCAAGTTCAAGAAATCTGGAAAGAAGAGGAATGCTAAGAAAGGTGGCAACAAGGCCAGCCCAACTAAGCAAACTGGCGCCAAATCTGTAAAGAGGAAGGTCAGTCAACCCACTTCTGAATCCGAATGCTTCTACTGCAAGAAGAAGGGGCATTGGAAGAGAGATTGCTTGAAGCTAAAGGAAGATCAGAAGATCGGAACAGTCGTTCCATCTTCAGGTATTTTCGTTATAGACTGTATACTTGCTAATTCAACTTCTTGGGTATTAGATACAGGTTGTGGCTCACACTTATGTTCCAATCCACAAGGACTAAGAAGAAGTAGAAAGTTAAGCAAGGGTAAAGTCGACCTACGAGTGGGAAATGGAGCACGGATTGCTGCATTAGCTGTAGGAACTTACTATTTGTCGTTGCCCTCCGGGCTAGTTTTGGAACTGGAAGAATGTTTCCATGTTCCAAGTCTTACTAAAAACATCATTTCAGTTTCTTGCTTAGATGCTAAGGGATTTTCCTTTTTAATAAAAGACAATAGTTGTTCGTTTTATTTTAAAGAGATGTTTTATGGATCTGCTTTCCTAGTATTATATGTCGACGACATATTACTTATCGGAAATGACATTCCTATGTTGAACTCTGTCAAGATTTGGATTGGGAAATGTTTTTCGATGAAAGATCTAGGAGAAGCACAGTACATATTGGGCATCAAGATTTACAGAGATAGATCTAAAAGGATGATTGGACTTAGTCAAAGCACTTATATCAATAAGGTGCTTGATAGGTTCAAGATGGCGGACTCCAAGCGAGGCTACCTACCCATGTCTCATGGAATGACTCTAAGTAAGAATCAGTGCCCAAAAACACTTGATGAGCGTAGACGAATGAATGGGATTCCATATGCATCATTGATTGGTTCAATAATGTATGCTATGATATGTACACGCCCGGATGTTGCGTACGCACTCAGTGCTACGAGCAGATACCAGTCAGACCCAGGAGAGGCGCATTGGACTGCTGCCAAGAATATTCTGAAGTACCTGAAAAGGCACAAAGATGACTTCCTGGTCTATGGTGGAGATGATGAATTAATTGTTAAAGGCTATACGGACGCAAGTTTCCAAACCGACAAAGATGATTTCAGATCACAGTCTGGGTTTGTCTTCTGCCTCAACGGAGGAGCAGTAAGCTGGAAAAGTGCTAAGCAAAGCACCATTGCGGATTCTACAACTGAAGCGGAGTACATTGCTGCACATGAAGCAGCAAAGGAAGCTATATGGCTTAGGAAGTTCATAGGTGAACTTGGTGTAGTCCCCTCCATTAAAGGACCAATAGCCCTGTATTGTGATAATAACGGAGCTATTGCACAGGCAAAGGAGCCTAGACACCACTAGAGAGTAAAGCATGTACTTCGTAGATTTCACCTTCTACGAGAGTTCGTTGAAAGAAAAGAAATCGAGATAAACAAGATTGGAACTGATGACAACATATCAGATCCATTGACTAAACCTCTGCTGCAGGCGAAGCACAACTCGCACACTGCAGCTATGGGAATCAAGCATATTGGAGAATGGCTTTGATGACCCTGTTTAATGTTTTAAAGTTTTAGAGTTTAAATCTTTGTAAAACATTATTGGTTAATCATTCACAATAAATGAAAAGAATTCATTTTTCCATTTAATTTGTGGTTTATTAAATGATGAGTCCCTTCAATTTGACGATATATTCAAGATAGACTGTCAGGACCAGTCCTGTGACTAAGAAATGTCTATCAAGTGAACTTGAATGTCAAAGGTTGAAAATGGTCCCTAGTCGGAGTTTTCTATAAAATTGGACGCATAGAAAACGTTAGACGATTAGAATGCAAGATGACTAGTAGTTCTGTTTCTTGAACTATGTGGACATGGCAATGTCATAATCATTTGCATAGACTCTTACATAATAAGGATGACAACTCTTACCTTATGTTCAAGAGCAAGCATCGAGCGACAAAGGAATTAGGAAATGCACACTTGTCCCTAAGGACAAGTGGGAGACTGAAGGAAATAATTCCCTTGGTCCAAGTATGCATTCAATGTTAAGTCTAATAAATGCGGTTCAGTATTAATTAACAAGTTAATAATTCAGTGAGATCAAGTGAGCTGAATGCCTAGCTAGAGGCCGCTTCAGCTCAAGTGGAATTAATGATATTAATCCACAGCTTACTCTTGACTGAACCCGTAGGGTCACACAAATAGTACGTAAACGGATCAAGTATTTAATGGCATTAAATACTCCATCTATGGATATTCGGAATCGACGGATCTTGGTTTCAGTGGGAGCTGAGATCGTCACAGGCAAGAAATGAATACTCCGGAAACGATGATATTGCCGGAAACGGAAATATGGATCGTATCGGAAATATAAATATTATCCAAGTCGTAGATGTTGCCGGAAACGGAAACATGGTACGTATC
The DNA here is from genome assembly GCF_020520425.1 of Spinacia oleracea. Lineage (NCBI taxonomy): Eukaryota > Viridiplantae > Streptophyta > Magnoliopsida > Caryophyllales > Amaranthaceae > Spinacia > Spinacia oleracea. The sequence continues at coordinate 75,029,267 of NC_079492.1, read as the reverse complement.
GGAAAATATTATCGGAAATGGAAATATTGCCGGAATCGGAAATATTGCCGGAAACGGAAATATTGTCAGAATCGGAAATATTATCGGAATCGGAAAATAATTCCGGAAACGGAAATATTAAATATTTGTTCGAAACGGAAATTGATTCCGGAATTGGAAATATTGAATATTGTTCGTATCGGAAATGAATTCGGAATCGGGAAATTAATCGGAAGCGTATCGTACGAATTAGCATCGGACGAGGCCTGCCAGACGAAGGCCCAGCACGAAGCCGGGCCATCGCCCAGCAAGCCAGCGCGCCACAAACGCACCAGCCAAGGCTGCGCCAGGCCCACCGCAAGGCAGGCCCAGCGCGCGCCAAGGCTACTGCAGCGTGTGGGCTTGCGGTAGTGGGCTGCGAGCTCGCGGGCTGCGCGCGCGCGCATGGCGCCCCTCGTGGGCTGCTGTGCGTGCGTGTGTGTTTGTGTGCTACTCGAATCCTAAAGCTACCGGGATTTGTCATATGATTAAATCTAATCCTAAAAGATTTAGTTTATTTAATTAGAGTCCTAGTAGGATTATAATTAAATAAATTAGTATCCTAATAGGATTCCAAATCCTTTTCCATAACTCTATAAATAGGTGCCTAGGGTCACATATTTACATTGAGCATTCAAGTATTCAAAGTGAGTTTTTGAGAGCAAAATTCAGTCATACAATTGCCTATAAAGTGCCGAAAATTCTAAGTACCTTAAGGGCGATTCTAGTTGGTCAATCTTAAGGCGGATCCGGACGTGCTGTGGACTATCTACGGAGGGACGACACTTGGAGTCCTAAAGACTTGTTCTTGTTCGGTTCGGGCGCAGCTAGGGAGGGCACGCAACAAAGAGTATGCATCTAAACTATGCTAAATGATTATGTGTAAATAATATGTTTTCCTGGCTTTATGGTTTTTCCGCATGATTTATGAATTGTCATATGTATCATAACCTAACATCCTCATCATCATCAAATGCACCACAAATAATAGTTGAAAATCCACCACTAGTGAAGACAAAAGGAAGAAATAAAAGGAAAAAATGATACTTTGAGATAAGGACATCATCAACAGGACCTACGGAATTTGGAACTTTTACACCAAAAGATCAACTTTTTTAAAGCATTATTAACTAATGAATGACATTGGATTGAATTTTAGTGTTTATCAAATTGGGCTGAATAATTTCACTAATATGTTAGTATACTTCACTAATTTCTTTATTTCATAAACTAATATATTGATTATTGCCGGAAGTACAATTTCATTGTTGTTGCTTTACATACTTCACTAATTGCTTTACATACTTCACTAATTAGTTTATATACTTCACTATTTAGTTTATATATTTCACTAATTAGTTTATATACTTCACTATTTAGTTTATATATTTCACTAATTAGTTTAATGAAGTTCACTTATTGCGTTGAACATTTGTCTAATTGGTCTGTATAAGAAAGTAGTTGGCTTAAAAAGTTAACCTTTTTAATCAAATAGTTAACTAATTGTCCACTTTTTAATCAAATAGTTAACCTTTTTCAATAATTAGTTAACTTTTTGCAGCAATTAGTTAACTATTTTCATTAATAAGTTTACGTCACTAATTCATTTTCAAATACGTCACTAATTGATTTATATACTCCACAAATTAGGTTGGAAAGTTCACTTATTTTTTGAATACTTCGCTAATTTGTTTAAGTAATTGGTTGATATTTCTAACTAAAGTTTGTAAAAGGTTCAATATTTAGTTTGAATATGTGACTAATTGTTGTAAAAGGTTCACTATTTGGTTTGAATATGTACTAATTGACTTGAATGCATCACTAAATCATTTTAATACTTCACTAATAGGTTTATATACTCCACTAATTAGGTTGAAAAGTTCACTTATTTCTCTGGGTTGAAATGTTTACCTTTTTAATAAAATAGTTAACTAAGTAATTGGTTCGTATTAGCTTGAAAAGTTCACTTATTTTTTTTGAATACTTCACTAATTTGTTTGAATACTTCGCTAAATTATTTAAGTTATTGGTTGGTATTTCTAACTAATCTTTGTAAAAGGTTAACTATTTAGTTTGAATATGTGATTAATTTGTTTGAATGCTTCACAAATTGATTTTATACTTCACTAATAGGTTCATATACTCCACTAATTAGGTTGAAAAGTTCACTTATATTTTTGAGTACTTCACTAATTGCTTGTTTTAAAAGGTTCACTATTTGGTAAAAATATGTGACTAATTGTTTTATATACTTAACTAATTGAATTTGAGACTTCACTAATTGAATTTAATGCTTAAGTAATTTATTCAATAGCTTTATACCAAGTAAATAATTCAAAACAGGCTCCTGCTAAATATATATGTTTCAACATAAAGGAGCTACTTGCCCAAAATATTCACTAATAAAATTCATGTTTTAAATGACCTATTGCTCAAAATATCAACCAAAAGGAGCAATTGATAAAAATATTCACATATTAAATTATTTACCAAATATCAACTAAAAATGACCTAATAAGATAAGTTTACTGATTAATTGGAAGGCTTAGGATGAATAAGTTTTGGTTTCTTTAGTTTCGGTCCAAGAGTAACATTGTTTAGAGCCAGATCAGGTAATGGCACTACTTCTGCTGTTGCCACTGGTTGTGCAGTTGCCACTGGTACAGCTGCTGCTACTGGTTCCTTGTTCTTGGCATTTAGCCTTGATGACTTGTATGTTTTCAAAGTTGCAGTGTTGTCTTCTACTGACTTTTCTTGGGCTGCTTTCTTCTTTGCAATTGTTTCTAACCTTTTCCTTTTCCTTGTAGCTTCAGCCTTTTTAAAATCTGCCTGCTCTTTCAACTTAGCAGCATCTTCTGCTTCTTGCTTCTCCTTTGCTTCTGCTTCTTTTATCTTTCTTTCTTCTTTTGTGTTCTTTTTCTTTCGGCGATCATAAATAGTAGGGAAAACACCAGCTTTAATAGTGTTGAATGATTCCATTTCCTCCAACACTTGTGCCCGAATTTCATTCATATCAGAAAGAACTAAGGTTGAACAAATCTTAGCCCGTAACATTGTCCTTGTACCACGCTGAAATAAAAACAAAAAAAATATAGGTTAATGTGTACTAAATGCTGTTTGTACAAAACAAAAAATAGGTCAACTAATAGATAAAAATAGTTAACTAATTGCTGTAAAAAGTTAACTAATTGATGGAAAAGGTTAACTATTGATGAAATAAGTTAACTAATTGATGGAAAAAGTAGACTAATTGATGAAATAGGTTAACTAATTGATGAAATAGGTTAACTAATTGATGAAAAAAGTTAACTAATTGATGGAAAAAGTTAACTAATTGATGGAAAAAGTAAACTAATTGTTGTAAAAAGTTAAATAACTAATGAAAAAGGAAAGCTAATGAATGCAAAAGGTAACTAATTGATGTAAAAAGTTAACTACTTGCTGTAAAAAGTTCACTAATTGAAGAAAAAGGTTAACTAATTGATGCAAAATGTTACCTAATTGATGAAATAATGAATCTGAAACTATTGAAATATGAAATAGGTTAACTAATTGATAGGACGTTTTTCCGTCGTTGAAAGAGCAACGCCACAATCAAACAAAATTTATAGAACCGCTAGACTAACCAACTATATGAACTATAGTGGCAAGTATAGGGATCGTCCCAAAGAAACGATGGTTCTCGAGTTTAAATGTCAAGCTAGTTCGAACAAGAAGTTTGATTTGAATTATCACTATCAAGCTAAACTAACAATTAAACTAGATTGAATCAAGGAAGGGAAACGTTAGGGAGTTGGGGATAGTCTAGGGAAATCGGGGGAAATGAACTACTATCTAGTAATCATGAATGATGCAATGACATAGCACATAGGGGAATGAAACCAAATGACGTGCTCGTCACCTCTCGGATAGAGCACACGAAGCAACCTAGTCTATAGAAGAGCTTTCGCCTAGCCCTAAGCTAGATAAGCTTGCATATAATAGGAACTATCATTCACTTGCATGAATTAGGCTCACAATGTCTTGCCAAACCTAAATCATACATTCCAATCTAATTCAATCAACTAGCATTTGCAACTACTACTCAATTGATCATGGAAAATCCTAGCTCTAAATCAATTTAATCACATCAATCATTCATCAATCAAATCATCAAGTTCCCCTAATTAGGCCCCTAGATTCTCCCCTTTCCCTAACCTAATTCTACTCACTAATCATACTAGAAATCAAGAAATCCATTAATTCTAGACTAGCAAGCATGGAATTGAAAGATTAGAAAGAGAGAATCAAAGACTAGAACAATCAATTGAACAATCAACAAGAGAATTAAGGATCAAAGTAACTAAAGTAAAATCAAGAAGAATTCAATAATTGAAGGAATTATAGAATAATCAACAATCACAACAAAAGCAAGAATTAAGAAATTGAATTGAATTGCACAAAATTAGAAGAAGAGTTTAGAGAATTACAAATTGATGCTTCAATGGAGGAGAGTTTCTCTCTCTAGAAATGCTGAAAAACTAACTTTGAGAATCTAAAAATGTCAACTAAAATTCTACCCTTTTACAAAATAAACAAAAAATCTATTTATAAGTTTCCCCAAATAGAAGCCAAAATTCGAATAAGAGCAGCCCGCGCAGCCATTCGGTCGCACAGACCCTCTGTGCGACCGAACGTAAAAGAATCATTCAAGCAAACACTGAGACCTGTGCGAGCGAAGGCAGCGAAGAACACTTCCTTCGTCATGTGCGACCGAACGAGGAACCCTGTTCCGTCGAATGGGGTTTCTTTGGCTCATATCTCCTCTGCAGTATGATTCGCTCGAACAAAAGGGCTTGTGTGGGCGTACAACTCTTGTGCGGTCGAGTAGAAAACCTTGTGCGGTCGCATCCCAAATTAGAGACATTCTGCCTCCAAAAATCAATCCTGTGCGACCGAACAACAGAGCACATTCGATCGCACAAAACCTGTGCTGTCGAGTAGAAGACCTGTGCGGTCGCTTTCAGAATTTAAGACATTCTGCCTCCAAAAATCCATCATGTGCGACCGAACAACAGAGCACGTTCGACCGCACAGAACTGGATATTCCTTGATGCCCATTTGCACTCCTCTGTTCGGGCGCACAAACCATCACTCGATCGCACAAGCCCTGTTTTGGCTTGATTCTACTTGTTTTCCATCACTTTTCATCATAATCACCTATAAAGCACAAGATGGAACGAAACTTATAAAATTCACACAAAAGGCTATAAAAACTATAAAAAAGCATAAAAACTAACATAAAATCCTAAGCTAAGAGCGACATAAATGTCGCTCATCAAACTCCCCCAAGCTAAGAGTTTGCTAGTCTCTAGCAAACTAAACTCAACTAGGAAAGAAAGAGCAACTATTAGAATCCTAAAAACTGACAAAAACAAAAAACCAGCAAATCTAATCAAGGCAAGACTAAAATGAAAAGCACAAACCAAGAAAAGAAAGATAGAAAAGAAGAAGAAAAGAAAAGAGAAGAAAAGAAATTAAACTACAAAATCCAAGATAAGGCCTTTATTATGGAACGAGTATAAAATAACACTAATATTACCAATCAAATAAATGAGTACACGCTAACTAATGTCCTAAATCGAGTGAAATATTCAAGTGCCAAGCAAAGCGAACTAAGGGTGAACACTAATCAATTCCCCTTCAACCGAGCGTACCACGTCAAATCTCTAGATCTTTTCCACCCTTGAGAGTAGCGTCTCGAGACACCGCGAAAGCGCCGGAGAAAATAAGATAGGCTACCCGACATCTTAGCATGACAATCCCATTCCATAAACTTGACCAAATCCTCCCTCCACCGACAATGACTCAACTCTAAAGGGTCAAGAGGACTTTTTAGGGTGTAACGTAGGCTAGGGGTAAGGTGCGGAACAAATTTGGTAATTTGGTGCTCATACCTAAAGTGAAGCGCAAAGAAAGAACTCAACTCAAGCATAACGAACCAAATACAAACTCATACCACTTATTTGGGGTACCCCCAAGCTTATTCAACAACTATTCTAAACTACAACTCTTTTGCACTTTTCTTGATTTGATTTTCTCTTTTTTTTTGTGTTTCAGTTGAAACTTTTCTCATGCCTTGTTTTTCTCTATTTCTGGCTTTTTCAAAACTTTTTCTTTTCTCTTTTTTTGCTTTTGCTTTGCTTTTGCTTATTCACTATATACAACTTATTTCCCAAACTTTGCCATTCATACCAATAACAACCATTCCTCAACTTTGCATAATCATTCAAAACCATCAAGCATCATAACACAAAGCTTCACTATCACTTCTAAGGGTGAAAACAAAACAAACGCTATTAGGCTTGTAATGTGCTCATAAGAAATGAAGGGGCAAGGCTCACATGGCTAGCAAAGGGACAAATGCAAACAAAAATATATGAAAAATAGAAAATAAAGTCCTAAACTAAAAAGAAAAATAGTCACCGAAAGAAATGCCTCTATCGTCCCCTAAAGTAGTTCGGTCGCGGTCTCGGGAAGGAAATAGTTAAATTCGGGAGATAAGAAAGTCAATGCCAAGGATCCATGCCACTCAATATATGAAAACAATGTGTTTGGGCTAATTTGAACATGAACGTCACATGGGAGCAAATACCACTCTCTTCGGTTTCAAATCACTAGAGAGACCGACACCATCTTACCACACGCCAAGGGTTCAAGACGCATGCTGTGAGGGGGTCGAAAAAGCGCGAGGCTAATGCGTGACCTCGTCCCTCGTGGGTGTGACGATTCTTTTTATTCAATCAAGTGTAATTGGATTTCCTGTGAGTATACACCCAATTGACTAGTAATATAGGAGTCGCCATTCAGTTTTTAACGACAATGAGAAAAACTGACAAAACCCGGTTATTGTGACATAAAGGGAGTGCAATTATGTTTGACCACGACGGCCGTAGGTTCCCTTGTGATCCCTGGTGTGGGGATCTCTCAACATACACCCGCAAGGTAGAGATTGAGGGTTCGGGGGACTGTAACTACCGAGAGGAGTACTTCGCTCGTCGATAACTCCAGAGGCAGGATATCCTTACTAGCTCAGCATAAATAATTGAAGGGGCATGCGTTAACTATTAAACTAATCTGAGTTGATTTTAGCAATATGCAACACATAATACTAATTCGATCGTGATTATCTGATTTAAATAGCATTAAGGGACCTAGCATGATAATCCGATTTCCCAAAAATATTATATTTGTTAGGCGTGATAGAACAATCAGATTAGGTTAGTTTAACAGTTAATAAAAAGGGCGAGGAAAGCAGTTAAATCATCGAAAAGGGACACATTACGACGCACCCTTGAGAGGTGCGTCACGGTTCTCAGAAAATTAACCACTTTGACTTTGCTATTTCTCCTTTTTATTTTACGAATCTCAATTATGGGACAGGATACGTTCTGTTCGATTTATGGATCGATTGCGACAGAACGCGTGAACAGTTTCGCAACGAGAGGCTTAGGATGAGGGTGGGAGTCAATACTCAGAGTATAATTATGTGTTGTGTGTGTTCCTTTCACGTCGAATTTAGGGGTCTATTTATAGGGAAGAGTTCGTGGGAAGATAGAATTGCAGAGTACTAATCCACAAAGAATTAGGAAAATACACGTACCCAGGTATTTTCAGCGCCCAGGCCTGGGCGCCGAAGATTTCGGCGCCCAGAGCCAGGCGTTGAAAATAGGGTCTGGGCTGTTTTCTTTAGTCAGATTCGGATTCCTGAAATCCGTAGAGTTTGAGATTAATTCGAGTCTTTTAGCGCGTATCAATTTTGTGACGGAATGCGTCTAGGCCCGTTACGAACTCTAGGCTCGTTAGGATTTCAATTAATACGTAACTCTTATTTCCGAATCATATTAGGAATAGGATTCTCGCAGTTTTCTATCTCATTTAGGATTTATGTTGGAATGCAACACCTAATTCTGACAGGTTTCTATCTTTTATGATTTGCCACTTTTAGAAGCTACTTTTTACGGCAGTTACTATTTTTAGCAGGTTTCCATAAATAGCAGGTTTCGGGTGAAATGAAAAGGGGAATTGAGATTCGTTTATTTCATAGGAGATGCGTTGTCAAGTGGAGATTTACGTTTTCATCATCGAACCTTTCCCTTTCGGGAATGGGGACAAAAGTAGGTGTCTACAGTTAGCCCCCACTTTGACTGAGTCTTGGAGTAAGACGATGGTCAAAGTATTAGACGGAGTGCGTCTCACAAGCCATGGTATACGTGACCTGTTTTGCGAGGGTCTCACGAGCCCCCGAGTGATAACATTTGACTTAAGGGTCATCACTTGAAGTGTCGACATATCCCTCACGTGTCATTGGGATTTGTCAACTGATAGTATAGAAACTTCCTCACTTTGTCATTGGAAGGATCTAAAGGTGCGTAGAAACTCCCTCACTTTGTCATTGGGAGTAGCTACAGATGTTTTCGAAATCAAAGCTATAAAGTGTAATTGGGCCTGGCCAAGCCCAATCACGAGGTAAAAATGTTTTTTAAAGATTCTCATTTTCAGGGCTAGTGACAGGCAAAATCGCACTCCTATCAAAGATAAACCTAACGTTCACCAACTAAAAATATAGCAAGGGAAGCAAGGATCGTATCCACAGGGAAACAATGTTCTTTCTACTATTAATCGGCAATTCTAGACTATTGGGAAACAAGAATATAGGTTGATTTGTATAATGAAACTAGGATGATAATAAAATAGGGAAAAATCAGATATTAAAAGGTCTAGGGCACAGGTTCACCAATGAACAACAATCCGGGATGATAAACAATATTAATAATCAATAGAACAGTTAATTAGATTAGCATGCTCTCTCGAATCGATACTAATCATAGACTTAGAATTAACGGGCTCTCGCTACGTATTAATCCCATTTCTACCTATTGACACAAGCCTAAACATCAAATTGCATATCTCGAATCTTAACTTGATATTGCTAGACTAATACAATTAGACCTGCGCAAATCTAATCGCATAGTAAATAAAATCAATCAATAGGAATTAACCACAATACCAACAATCAACAACATTCAATCATCCCTTCATATTAATTCATGGATTCCCAAAACCCTAGAATATCAACTACTCACACATATTAACAATAAGCAAAGCAATTGGCATGATTGAAAACATAATTAAAGCTTAAACAAAGAATTGAAATAAGGAATAATACCTAATTGAAGAACAATGGCAAATGAAAGCTTCGATTTTTGATTGAAAATAAACTAAGTGTTTAGAACGAATTAGAGAGAGAAAATTAAGCTTAGAGAAATAAAACTAAGTATTTTAACACTAGGATATGAGATAATGAAGTGCCCAACTAAATTAACAAAGGCTATATTTATAGTTTAGCCTAAAACATAAGAAAAAAACCGGAAAAAATAAAGAAGGACGCGCGCGCACAGCGCCTTGGGTTGTCGTCGCCCGACGGGCGTAAAGCTCGAAGTCCGCCCGACGGGCGCAGGGCTGCCCGACGGGCGTAGGGCGACTTTCTGAAAACCTTCTCCGCGCGCCCGGTCGGGCGGCTCTCGCCCGTCGGGCGGAGGGCGATTTCTTCTGCTGCTGCTTCTGAACTCCGCCCGTCGGGCGCCCTCTGACGAACTGTTCCTCTGCTTGCTCGCCCGATGGGCGAGGGGCAATCCACCGGGCGGAGGGCTAAGTGATCCGCCCTTCGTCCACAACACCTAGTCTAACTTCCGGGGCTCGATCATGAACATCCAGGGCTCCTGTAAGTCGACAAAAGTCGTCCCGAACTCCCTCGGGATCCTGTAGTGGCCTAAATCATCAAGAAACGGGCCTAACAAGACCAATTTCTCACTAAGTATTCCTGAAACTCACGGCACACTAAAATACACAGATTAGTACTAAAATGGCTCCTAGGAGCTCATTTGACGCATGAAAGTACTAAGGGACGGGGGTGAAAATATTATATAAAACGCACATATCAAACTCCCCCAAGCTAGATCTTTGCTTGTCCCTAAGCAAAGAAATCATCGATGAACACAAAACCAACTTCACCCCCAACATATTTCAAAATGAACACATGATCCAAGGTAAAATCTAACAAGTATGCATCAATGTCAACCAATCCGGTCCATTCAATTGCTAATACTCCTTAACAATCGTCACGCAAAGCGAATCACAAATGCACAATGGAATTCAAGACTAGTGCTCACACACTCGTCACTCATTTATGTGGCGGATAAAAGATGTACCCGTTCGCTCTCCTCCCAACATATAAGTGGACAATGCCCTCCCAAACTTACACACTCGTGTGTTTAGCAAAACATACACTCAACCTAGTAGTCGACTCGTAATGTGTCACGTCATAACTTGCATTGATAAACAACTACTTTCACATTAATACAACCCTATGCACAAAGGTCAGAAGGTCTTTCAAGCTTGTAATGATAGGCTTAGGTAAAGGTGCGGTAAATTTGGGTAAAACGTGAGCTTAAAGCCTTAGCTTTGGGGAGCTTAAATCCTAGCAAAACCATGGTCAACCACAAATGATGACCACAACCACAACTTCCCACTCAACACATGATGAAACAACAAACAAACCACACTATACTTTCTTGCCTTGATTTCACAATTGTAACCAATCACTCATGAAGATAAGAAATTGTAATACCGGAGTGACAAAAGCTTGATTCAATAACGATTTTTTTTTTTGATATATTTTTTTTTTTTTTTTTTTTTTTTGCTCAATCTCATTTTTTTTCTTTCTTTTGGAACCTTCACACAATTTTTTTATTCTCCTCATCTCATTCATTTCATTTTTTTCAACAACAATCATGATAAGAAGAACTTCCCTTTTCGATACTCAATATGCCCAAAATGTACAAAATGTATCACACTACAACTCCTTCACCTCACTACTATTAGCTCCCCCAAGCTAGACTTGGGACTAGTAACCAATGGGGAATTTACGGGCTTGTAATGTGGTTAGTCACCGAATAAATGGCACAAGCACAACATGGGTAGAAAAAGAGGGGAAAAATGTATCTAATTTCATCTGAAGGCTACCTAAATAGAAAAATGCCTTCGTCCTCCACAATGTGCATGTATATGAGTCATAAAACACTACTAATAGTTGCAAATCAATACTCAAAATCAATGACACACCAGGAAGCTATCACACATCCTAACCAAATCAACTAGTCAAGCACCAAGTCCACAAATAGTTAGTCGGAGTTGACTCATGTTAAGGCATCAAAGCAATCGAATATCAAATCATGGCTAACACATCTACATTGCCCATCATCACATACCAAGAATCAAAACAGTTTTCGTTCAAGGGGCACAGGGAAGCATGATATTGTATTCATCGGAACGTATTTTTGTATTTTTGTATTTTTTTTTTTTCCGAAGCGATAAACTAATCTAGAAAGCATTAAACACACCAAAGAAACACACAAAAATAAAGAAATACGAAATGAAAAGAAAAACATACCTAGTATATACAGGTAATGTGAACCCCCCCAAACCAAATCGGACAATGTCCTCATTGGCTCAAGGGTACCGAACCATCATCATCATCAACAACATCACTGGTGATCTTGGCCATCATCACCATCACCACCATCATTACCATGGCCACCGTGGCCGCTGCTGCCTGCTCCAAACCCCCCGTAGTGGGTGGGCGTGAAGGTGCCCATGGAACCGGGCGCTCCGTACCCCTCTGTGGGGTAAGTGAACCAGGAAGGGTGCTGATGATCTGGGGCAATGTAGCCCTGCCTGGCGTACTGATCATAGAAGGGGAACATAGTCCTCTGGTGATCCGCGACAAACTCGTGGAAACCGAGCTCAAGTCTGCCTAGCCTCTCATGAATGGCCCCTAACTCCTCTGAAGACCCATGCTCCCCCTGTGGAGCCGGGCTACCTCTCTGTCCCGACCCCCTCTCTCTACGCCCTCCCCTCCTGTGGTGGGTGCGAGGCGCGGCCTCGGGATGTGGCTGGGGCTGGGCTAAGGGTGCTGCCTGCTCACCTACATATATGTAATGGGGCTGACCCCTAGTAAAACTGGTGAGCCCGGTGGTGTCCGGGAGAGTAAAGAGAGCGTTCCTTTGGAACATCCATGACATCTGACCGGGGAGAAGTCCCCCGTACTCAGAGTGCACCCTGTAAAGGCTCCCAAAATACTCAATATCCAATAGGTTGTTTCCCCGGACCGCAGCATGGTCCCTCTCAACAAAGTTTGCCACTGCTACGGCAATGTGGGTGATCAGACCACCCAAAGCAATATCGGTCAAGTAGCGGTGGGTGGCGGTAGTAAGCATTTGCATGGCCAAGTGATGAGCCAAATTCATCCTGTAACTGTCATCACCATCTAACAAATACCCCCCGAGCACCTCCAACTCCGTGATCCTTACATTCTCCTTTTGGTCTCTCCCAAAGATTGTGAAAGCCATAAATCTGAACCAAACAAAGGGGACGGGGTGTTGCACGCTAGAGGCGTGCAAATGTTGCATACTACCGGGATTAAAATCCCCGGTCAATTTCCCCCATACTTCACTATTGTTATGCCCCTCCCCGGGGAACCTGTTATACTCCACATTCAAACCAAAAATAGCACCAAAATCCTTGATAGACAAATCATAATCATTATTGAACAATCTAAAAGAAACTCTAGAGACATCTTTGTAACCATTCTTTCGGACATTAAACGAGCTAAGGAATTCAAGAGTAAGATCCCTAAATGTCAACCTAGTCATGGAAAACATATGTTTCATGCCCACCCCATGAAATAATCTCCTAACATCCCTCTCAATACCCATATCATTTAAAGTTTTCTGACAAATAAATCGAGTAGGGACTACCTTCCGTAGCTTGAGGTGTGCAATGCGGGTTTGTTGCTCCTCACTAGCGAGAATCATGTTCGGGAAAGCCGAATCCGGTGCAAATTGAGGTGGTGGTGGTGGACGGCTTGTGGAAGCCTCCTCTTGTCTCCTTGTTGCTCCCGTGCAAGTTCTTTTCGGCCTTGAACCCATTGTTGAAGGTGATTTCGAGTTCTCAAAATTCTTTGTGGTGAAATTGGGTTTTTTGTAGAGAGTGAGGAAGAAGGAAAATTGGTTGATGGAGGTTGAAGAGGATGTGATGAGGATGATTTTGGTGTGTAGCTTGATGAATTTGAGTGAGAGATGAGGGAGATATGGAGAGTTGAAGTTCTTAGGGTTTGGGGTTTAATGGAGTTTGAGAGAGAATGAAGAAGATGATTGAGATGTGAAGTGAAAAAGAATAGAGAGACTCGTGCGTTTTAATCCGCAATTTCTCCTTGCGCCCGACGGGCCAACGCCCGCCCGACGGGCGAACAGCTCGTAAGCCGCCCGACGGGCACAGGTCCGCCCGTCGGGCGGAGGGCGATACCTGACAAAATTTGACAAATTTTCTCCGCGCGCCCGGTCGGGCAGCTATCGCCCGTCGGGCGTATAACGACACTTCCAAAACTCTGCACACGCGCCCGGTCGGGCGCTCCTCGCCCGTCGGGCGTATGGCGACACTTCCAGCAGCTCCGTAGTGAGCCGCCCGTCGGGCGCTTGTCTGCCCGTCGGGCGTACAGAGACTTTCTGATTCTTTCTCCGCGCGCCCGGTCGGGCAGCTGTCGCCCGTCGGGCGGTTTGCGATTTTTGCTCCCACGGATTTTTCCTATCTTTTCGTGCTTTAGAAGCTGAACCTGTACATCATTAAACACCCAAGGACCGTAAAATGCTCTCTCCTCACCACTCATGAACAAAGAAACTAGACTACAAAACACACAGAACAAAACTAAATTATCGAAAGCAATGAAATACGGGTTGCCTCCCGCAAAGCGCTGGTTTATTCATAGGTCCCGCTCGACCTTGTTACCTTGAATATGCCGTCTATGAGGCGGAGGGGTTGAGGTAATGGACCTCAACCACTCCTACGGTAGCCCCATCATGGTACAACTTCAGACGTTGCCCGTTAACCTTGAATCGTTCACCATTCTCATTCTCTACTTCAATAGACCCAAATTTGCTTACCATAGTCACGGTGAACGGCCCAGACCACCTAGACTTAAGTTTTCCAGGAAATAACTTAAGCCTAGAGTTAAAAAGTAGAACCTTGTCGCCCACCGCGAACTCTCTATGCAAAATGTGATTGTCGTGCCACTTCTTGGTCTTTTCCTTGTAAATCCGGGCACTATCATAGGCTTGTAGTCGGAATTCATCGAGCTCACCCAATTGAAGTAACCGCTTCTCACCGGCTAGCTTTGCATCCATGTTGAGCTGTTTGATTGCCCAATAAGCCTTGTACTCCATTTCTACTGGTAAGTGACACGCCTTGCCATACACCAACCGATACGGGGAGGTACCAATAGGTGTCTTAAAGGCGGTTCTGTATGCCCATAGAGTGTCATCTAGCTTATCGCTCCAATCCTTCCTAGACTTCGCCACCACTTTTTCAAGGATAGATTTGATCTCTCGGTTGGAGACCTCAACTTGACCACTCGTCTGAGGGTGGTAGGCTAGTCCAGTGCGGTGATAAACTCCATACTTGCGCAGGAGCGCATCCAGATGCTTCTCATGGAAGTGTGATCCTCCATCACTAATCAAAGCGCGCGGAACCCCAAATCTAGGAAAAATGATCTTCTTGAACAGGGAGATGACTGTCTTAGCATCGTTAGTAGGTGAGGCAACGGCTTCCACCCACTTTGACACATAATCTACAGCAACAAGGATATACAAGTTACCCTTGGACGATGGGAATGGTCCCATATAATCAATTCCCCATACATCAAAAATCTCAACCTCAAGGATTCCGTTCTGTGGCATCTCATACCTCCTCGAAATAGTGCCGGCCCTCTGACACGCATCACAAGCCATAATAAAAGCCTGTGCATCCTTGAACATAGTAGGCCAGTAAAAACCACATTGTGACAACTTAGCGTTTGTTTTAGACGGTCCATGGTGACCACCATAAGGTGAAGAATGACACCTACTGATAACACCTTGAACTTCCCATTCTGGAATACAACGCTTGTACAACCCTTCAGCAGTCTCACGAAACAAATAAGGGTCGTCCCAAAAGTAGAATCGGACATCATGTAGGAATTTCTTCTTCTGTTGGTATGACAGATCGGCTGGAAGAATTCTTCCTACAATGTAGTTAGCAAAATCTGCGAACCACGGTGACTGACTGGCAAGTGCAAGTAAATGATCATCCGGGAATGAATCATCAATCGGTGTAGATCCCTTACCATCGTCATACCTCAATCTAGACAAGTGATCTGCAACCACATTCTCAGCCCCTTTCTTGTCGCGGATCTCTAGATCGAACTCCTGTAGCAATAGTATCCATCGAATAAGCCTAGGCTTGGATTCCTTCTTAGAGAGCAGGTACTTAAGGGCCGCATGATCAGTATAGACTATCACCTTGGATGCAATCAGATAGGTGCGGAATTTATCCAAGGCATAGACTATAGCTAGAAGCTCCTTCTCAGTAGTTGCATAATTAACTTGAGCTTCATCCAAGGTCTTACTTGCATAATAGATGGCATGTAAAACCTTCTCCTTTCTTTGACCCAGCACTGCCCCAACTGCATAATCACTTGCATCACACATTATCTCAAACGGAATATCCCATTCGGGAGAACGGATGATGGGAGCCGAAATCAGTGCCTGTTTAATCCTGTCAAAGGCTTCAAGACAAGCATCAGTAAACACAAACGGGGCATCCTTGAGAAGGAGCTGGGTAAGTGGTTTAACAATTTTAGAGAAATCCTTGATAAAGCGGCGATAAAACCCCGCATGACCAAGAAAACTTCTAACACCCTTCACATTAACTGGAGGGGGTAATTGTTCAATCACTTGCACCTTAGCTCGATCCACCTGAATGCCCTTATCAGATATCAAATGTCCCAAAACTACCCCTTCAGTAACCATGAAATGACACTTTTCCCAGTTCAAGACTAAATTGCACTCTTCACATCTTTTCAAAACTTTAGTCAGATTTAGCAAGCAAGAATCAAAAGAAGTACCATAGACGCTAAAATCATCCATAAACACTTCCATGATAGACTCAATAAAATCAGAAAAAATACTCATCATGCAACGTTGGAAAGTAGCAGGCGCATTACACAGACCAAAAGGCATCCTACGATATGCAAAGGTACCATAGGGGCAGGTGAAGGTGGTCTTTTCCTGGTCGTCTGGATGTATGGGAATTTGAAAGAAACCAGAATAACCATCCAGATAACAGAAAAACTTGTGACAGGCTAACCTTTCTAACATTTGATCAATGAAGGGAAGGGGAAAATGGTCCTTTTTAGTAGCAACATTAAGACGCCTATAATCAATGCACATGCGCCAACCTGTGACTACCCTAGTTGGTATCAACTCATTTTTTTCATTTCTCACCACAGTTGTCCCCCCTTTCTTAGGCACTACCTGAACGGGACTTACCCACTTAGAATCAGACACAGCATACACTATACCCGCATCAAGCAATTTCATAACTTCAGCTTTTACAACATCTTGCATGACAGGGTTCAAACGACGCTGGGGTTGAATGCATGGTTTATGATTTTCATCTAGATGTATCCTATGCATACAAAAGTCAGGGCTAATACCCTTTAAATCATCAATACTGTACCCAATGGCCTTTTTGTGCCTTTTCAACACAATAAGAAGTTGGGATAACTGGCCTGCATCAAGTGCAGTACTGACGATCACAGGGCAAAGTTGTTCATTATCTAAAAACGCATACTTAAGGTTAGCAGGAAGAGGTTTAAGTTCGGGTTTCTTTACCTCTTTAACAGAACAAACCGGCCAAACTAACCTCTTCAATTTGGTGCTCTCCGGCTCAGATTCTCCACCATTAAGAGCCAACTCCAGAGCATCCACTTCAGCACTCCAAGAACTGCTATCACCTGCAGAAGACTCACAACAAAGCACTGCCTCCAAAGGGTCTCTTTCGAGAACTTGGGAGACGTTATCACGAGTAATAAAATCGACTACATATATGCGATAGCATTGTTCTTCCTCTAGCATGGGACTTTTTAAGGCACTATTCAGATTAAAAGTCACCTTATCATCCCCAACCGACAATGTCAATTTCCCACTTTTAACATCAATTACCGCCCCCGCCGTATGAAGGAAGGGTCTACCTAAGATTATGGGAATTTGAGAATCCTCCTGCATGTCTAATACTACAAAATCCACGGGTATATAGAATTTACCTACTCTAACAGGGACGTCCTCTAAAACACCTAAGGGGTATTTGACAGAACGGTCGGCCATTTGTAGAGTGATATTGGTAACCTTAAGCTCACCCATATTCAGTTTAGTACAGACAGACAAAGGCATGACAGACACACTAGCACCTAGATCACATAAAGCCTTATCAATAAATACGGTGCCAATGTTACATGGGATGGAAAAACTCCCGGGGTCCTTAAGTTTAGGTGGAGACTTGTTTTGCAAATAAGCACTACATTCCTCAGTGAAAGCTACAGTCTCTACCTCACAAAAAGCGCGTTTTCTGGTCAAAATATCTTTCATGAATTTAGCATACGCAGGAACTTGTAAAATTAATTCAGTAAAAGGAACCGTTACCTGCAAATTTTTGACCACTTCCAAGAATCTGCCAAACTGCTTGTCTAGCTTATTCTTGAGTTGTCGGTTTGGGAAGGGGAGTGCAACAGGTGGTACTTGTATATCCGCCCCCTTCTTAACCGCAGTTGTAGCCTCATTCTCATTGACTACCTTTTCAGCTGGTTCCTTCTCACCCATATCTATCTTCGGGATTTCCTCACTGACCAGATCACTAGCAGACACCCCAGAATCAACCTCAACCGGCATAGAAGGACCATCATAATCCCTACCACTCCTCAATGTAATTGCATTAGCAGACTCCCTATTTTTGTAGCCCTCATTGTAAGAGTTGGAGAATGGGTTGTTTTGTTTGTAGGATTGAAAAGCATTACATTGTTCAATAGAGCTTCTACATTCCTGTGCATAATGACCAGACATTCCACAACTTTCACAAACAGTAGTAGGTTGGGCACTCATAGCAGCTACACTAACAGGTTGGGCAGATTGAGCATTGGCCGCTTGCATATTATCGAATTTATAATGTAAAGCAGTCAATTGGGCAGTTAATTGTTCAATAGAATTTAAATCATGCTTACCACCCCTGTTAGATAGACCTCTAGGATTTCCATACTGGGCATTGTGAATGGCTATCTCCTCAATCACCTCCATAGCTCTAGGCACCTCAAGTTGCATGAACCTCCCACTGGCAGCTGAATCCAACAAACATCTAGACTCATTGCCCAGACCATTATAAAACTGCTGAATCAAGAACCAATCTTCCAAACCATGGTGCGGGCATTCTCTTTGCAAATCCTTGAATCTCTCCCAAACCTCGAACAAACTCTCATCCGCTTGTTGTGAGATACCTAATATCTGACCCCTCAGACGAGCCGTTTTCTCAGGTGGAAAATATTTAACATAAAAAGCAAGAGCCAAGGATTCCCAATTATTGATTTTCAAAGCCGCCCGATTCAACCCATTAATCCACAGTTTAGCTTTCCCACTCAAAGAGAACGAGAAAAGTATCTCCATAGTCTGCTCCGGAGTCAATCCCTTTTGCTTGATGGTGGAGCAATATTGGATAAAGGACTGAATGTGAAGATTCGGATCTTCACCTGGTTCCCCACCGTACTGGCGTCTCTCGATCATGTTAATCAATGCGGGCTCAATCTTGAAGGTCTCAGCTGCAATAGAAGGCATGATCGCCTTTGGCAGCACGGACAGACTTGGCTTAGAATAGTCCGTAAGCCGTGGGGTAGGTGGCGGTATCAGATTTTCGTCACCCATCTCTATCTCTGAAACTGAATCTGTATCTGAAGGAAAAAGATCGCCAATATTATGATCAGAGTCAGAGTAATTCCCACACTGTGCAATGAAAGTTCTTCGTCTACGAAAGGTTCTTTCGGGCTCAGGATCGAATGGAGTAAGATTACTAGTACCTACGGTCCTGAGCATAGACAAAGACTACAAAACAATGTGAGATCCGGTCTCAAGGAACGTGAGTTCCTTGAGTAGTAACAAACAATAATCTAGGATAATCAATCAATAACAGAAAATAAAACCGTCTCCCCGGCAACGGCGCCAAAATTTGACAGGCTAAATCGCACTCCTATCAAAGATAAACCTAACGTTCACCAACTAAAAATATAGCAAGGGAAGCAAGGATCGTATCCACAGGGAAACAATGTTCTTTCTACTATTAATCGGCAATTCTAGACTATTGGGAAACAAGAATATAGGTTGATTTGTATAATGAAACTAGGATGATAATAAAATAGGGAAAAATCAGATATTAAAAGGTCTAGGGCACAGGTTCACCAATGAACAACAATCCGGGATGATAAACAATATTAATAATCAATAGAACAGTTAATTAGATTAGCATGCTCTCTCGAATCGATACTAATAATAGACTTAGAATTAACGGGCTCTCGCTACGTATTAATCCCAGTTCTACCTATTGACACAAGCCTAAACATCAAATTGCATCTCTCGAATCTTAACTTGATATTGCTAGACTAATACAATTAGACCTGCGCAAATCTAATCGCATAGTAAATAAAATCAATCAATAGGAATTAACCACAATACCAACAATCAACAACATTCAATCATCCCTTCATATTAATTCATGGATTCCCAAAACCCTAGAATATCAACTACTCACACATATTAACAATAAGAAAAGCAATTGGCATGATTGAAAACATAATTAAAGCTTAAACAAAGAATTGAAATAAGGAATAATACCTAATTGAAGAACAATGGCAAATGAAAGCTTCGATTTTTGATTGAAAATAAACTAAGTGTTTAGAACGAATTAGAGAGAGAAAATTAAGCTTAGAGAAATAAAACTAAGTATTTTAACACTAGGATATGAGATAATGAAGTGCCCAACTAAATTAACAAAGGCTATATTTATAGTTTAGCCTAAAAACATAAGAAAAAAACCGGAAAAAATAAAGAAGGACGCGCGCGCACAGCGCCTTGGGTTGTCGTCGCCCGGTCGGGCGACTCTCCGCCCGACGGGCGTAAAGCTCGAAGTCCGCCCGAAGGGCGCAGGGCTGCCCGACGGGCGTAGGGAGACTTTCTGAAAACCTTCTCCGCGCGCCCGGTCGGGCGGCTCTCGCCCGTCGGGCGGAGGGCGATTTCTTCTGCTGCTGCTTCTGATGGGCGCCCGGTGGGCACCGGGCGAAACTCCGCCCGTCGGGCGCCCTCTGACGAACTGTTCCTCTGCTTGCTCGCCCGATGGGCGAGGGGCAATCCACCGGGCGGAGGGCTAAGTGATCCGCCCTTCGTCCACAACACCTAATCTAACTTCCGGGGCTCGATCATGAACATCCAGGGCTCCCGTAAGTCGACAAAAGTCGTCCCGAACTCCCTCGGGATCCTGTAGTGGCCTAAATCATCAAGAAACGGGCCTAACAAGACCAATTTCTCACTAAGTATTCCTGAAACTCACGGCACACTAAAATACACAGATTAGTACTAAAATGGCTCCTAGGAGCTCATTTGACGCATGAAAGTACTAAGGGACGGGGGTGAAAATATTATATAAAACGCACATATCAGCTAGCTAAACGAGAAAACCCCCTTGTTTTTATAGGACGTAAAACGAAGGAAAATCCAGTACCCTTGTTTTTATAGGACGTAAAACGAAGGAAAATCCAGCAAAAGTTATCGCTGCAGCGACTAAGGACCTGCACGGTTAGTGATGCAGACCCCGCCGGCTAAAGATGGCGAGCCTGTCCGCTAAGGGTGGACACCCCGTCCGATAGAAGTGGACGAATCTGTTTTTGAAATTTGAAAATAAGGACCTACGCGGTTTGTGACGTAGACCCCGCCGGCTAAAGATGGCGAACCTTGTCCGCTAAGGGTGGACACCCCGTCCGATAGAAGTGGACGAATCTATTTTGAAATTTGTTTTGCTATTTTGAAAATAAGGACCTACGTGGTTTGTGACGTAGATCCCGCCGGCTGAAGAGGGCGAGCCTATTTTAAATTTGAAGACTTTATTTTTCGAAAACTGAGGACCTGCGCGGCTAGTGACGCAGACCCCGCCCGCTGAAGGTGGGCGAGTCCTGTCCACTAAGGGTGGACGCCCCGCTCGCTGGAGGTGAGCGAACCTGAATTCGTCTTTTTGATTTGGGATTCGTGTGCCGCGATCTTGCCCGATTGAGGTGGGCAAGTCCCTATTTCATTTCTTTTCTTGTGATTTCTTTTGAGAATTTCTTTTCATTTATTCTTGCAGGATCGAATTCTTGCGAGGGATGCTCGGATTTAGTTGCAACCTGAATGTGGGTTGACAACATGCTTAGACGGACCATTGTCTTGTGGTCATCATCCTTTATGGTTTTGAGTTAGTCCTTACGGCTCAATTTTGCCACTACCTGGGTCCTTGATTAGGGGACTATGTGTAGGTATCAACGGCGACCTTTGTCTTGAGGTCGTAAACCGGTTTATTTTTTATTTTTTGAGACATCCAAACACGGGACTTCGTATAGCGTAGTCTGGGAATATTGTTTTTAACTTTGTATACTCTATATTTTCTTTCGAGCCCCCAAGAATTCGTGCTTGACGGTCATTTCTTGTTGAAGAGGTTCCTTGGGGATACGCATTTCTTAATGTCCTTGATCGTGTTTGGGATCGTGCTCGTAAGTGCGAGCAATATTTGTAGTGGTGTGCTACTTTGACAAAGTCGTGAGGTGCGACTTTCGGCAATTTTCAAGTCGAATGAGTACGGCAGGGCCCTATAGAAGTCAGAGCTGTTTTTTTTTTTTTTGGGTCTGTGATCATTTTCGGCGCCCAGGCCTGGGCGTTGAAATAATTCACGCCCAGGTGGGGCGTCGAAAGTATTGTTTGGGCTGGTCTTTTGATGACACAGTTGGCCTCTTGTTCATTCGTTTATTCACTTGGAAGTTCTATGTATTCTCTTTTCTTTTGTTTTTTCTTTTTTAGAACGTGATGATTTTCTTGAGAAGCCGTAGCCGATTGGTGGACTACGGTGCTTGTCGCTTTGGGGCGGTTATTTTAAGGAACAGTTGCTCTTAAGGCGTACAGTTATTGCGATAGTTGGGCGAGTCTATATGGCCCGAGGAACATACCTTGAGGCGTAAGACTTTGACCGCTCTTGTTGTTGTATATTTTTCCTTTTGAACGCGTCCGTGAATGTTCGATACTTAGAATGATGATATGTATGTGCGAACGAGCGTTCATAGAATGGCCGTTGTGTGCGGTCCATTAATCAGTTTGCTTTAATCATTTTTTTTGAGCAATGACTGATTTTGAATAGTTTGCTTAGAAGCTTGATAGGATTCAGGCCCATTCATGAAGTGGGCTATAACATCGTACCCTTTCGATTGTTCAAACATTTGCTTCAAGATTTTATTTTTTATTTTGCTATGGTTGTTTCGTAGCTTGGAGCTCCCAAGTATGCATGTTGGGATGCTTTCCTTTTGGCGTACGATTTTTGTAGGTTCTTTCGAGAAAGATGCCTTGGGGTTCCGCTCGTGTGGGTGCGAGCTATCCCTTCCGTGGTAGGTAATGTTTTGCTACTTTTAATCCTTAATGTAGAAGTAGTGTGGCTTGCATTTTGAATTTGGGCGATAAGTAGTTTTTTGCCTCTTTTACGCATGCTCTTGGTCGTGCCTACATTAGTGCAATATGCCTTACTCTCGTTTTTTAGACTTGCACCGTGGGATGGCTGAACTTATGGTGCGACGTAGGCTTGTGTGGCCTAACAGGGTGTCTTAGAACATTCCTCCAGGCGTTTGGGATATCATTGTTATTTTTTGCATTGGAGTACTTCATCATGCCTCGTTCAGGTGTTCGAACAAGCGTAGCACCTTCTGCGTGGGTTTTCACGGCTTATTACTTCGTTCGATGCGAGATTTCATAGGTGTTTCTTTCTTATTTTTATATCTGGGCAAAACTTGGCTAGCAGACCGATTCAGCGCCCAGGCTGGGGCGTTAAATATATCGACGCCCAGCTCTGGGCGTTGAAGATGATTTCTGGGCAGAACTTTGACAATATTTTTTTCTTTCGCTTTTGCTTTGGAACGATGTAGACTGTGTAACAGGAGCTTTATAGGGCGAGCGTTATGTGCAGTGGTTTGATCGGAGTTTTGGTGACTCGCGATTTTCAGTTACCCTTGATAGTGGGGTGACTTTATATATTCTAAGTAGTGCTTTAGAATTTGGGAGGGGTTGTAGCCATTCTAAGGTTCATTTTACACGATTAAAGCTTAGGATTGTGCCCCTATAACATACGTATAGCATTAGCGTCGAGAATTTGCGATGAAATTGTCATTTCGAGCATTTTTAGAGTGTTTTTCTCAAGCCCCCAATTGTAGCTACGGGATTGGCTTGGTGCTACAATGCTTTGCATACGTCTTTATGCATTCATGGTGACATGGATCATGAATAGTTTGAACCAGACTCGTTTGGTGCGAGGTATGTTCGAGTAGTGATTTTGCTACTTCTCTTGTAGATGTCGTATTGTGCGACATTGCCTATGGTCAAGGTAGTCACATGTTGAAGTGTGCCTTGACCAAAAGTTAGGTGTCTTTCTTTACCCATAACCATATTTGGAAAGCCTTTTGACTCACTTGCAACATCGAGATAAACGCATACTTAGCTTAAACCAACGACACTTTATTATGTTCGAAAAAGTCTTTGAAAATTATTTGAAACTTTATTAAAAATCTGAGTCCTACTGTGTACAATCCGAGGTGTCCTAGGCAAGTTGACTTATAGAAGGGTTCGTACAGGATTACATGAGTGAATCAAAATACTGTTACGATTTTTGGAATGCTGTCTAAGGATTTGCTGGAAGCCAGGGTGCAGGCGTCAAGATATACTTGTGCCCGTTTGGCATGTGCTTTAGGCTTTTAGGGCCATCTTCTCCAGAATTGCGGGAATATAAACCGTTTTCAAATTGACTTAGATTTACTTGGTGTATGTTTGCACAAAAGGTCAAGGTATACTTAGTTCTTTCCCTAGCTCTTTCATTTCACTTTTTAGCCCCCAGTTGCTGTTATGTCTTCCCATTAATGATGCTTTCAGATTTCGATTTTAGATGCCCATGTCATATTCCTGAGTAGGGTGAGCCTTGGTTAAGTGTCAAGTCCTATTGACAATGTACCATTTTTTTTATTTTTTTTCAAAGGGGATTAGCAAGCATTTGAATTACCATGAACGGGTGCCCTGAGTTCGAAGGAACGATGGGGCGATGCCGTAGAACAATCCTCTTTATTGCAAGCTTACTGCCCTTACTACTTGTTGGCGATCATGACTGTGTCTAGTGGTGAAAGAAGGTCTTTAAGCGAACGACTATGTCTAGTGGTGAAAGAAAGTCTTTAAGTGAGTTAGTTCGCTTTAGGGAGGGTCAAGTCGAGTACTTTAGAGGTCATGGACGCTTGCGCTAGCCCCCATTCAATTGAGGCAGAGCGATCTTTTGAGTCTTGGCTAAGTGCCTAGGAGTGTGAGTGCTCCTTCTGGCAAGGGTACGTGCCTTTATTATTTTTCGATGTGTGCTAATTAATTTTGGCATCTTGGTGACTTGGATTCTTCCTTTGACTTAAATTTTTCTTTCGACTTGGGTTGCAAGTAATTAAATTTCAATAAGGGACTTCTATTTTTATTCTTGTGATTCTATAGCCTTTAATATTTTTGCAAATTGGTTGGACCGAATCATGGATTGCCTACGTATCCGCCTTAAATAGATTTTGGTACGTATACCTAAATACGTGTTGTACCCCTCCAAGTGTTCGTTATTTTTCCGTACATGTGCGGATAAAATGACGAGCACTTCTGGATAAATTTTTTAGCAAGCAGAGAGATTCAGCGCCCAGGCAAGGGCGCTAAAGATTTCGGCGCCCAGCCCTGGGCGCTGAAAATGACTTCTGGGCGGATCTTTTTGGTGCGCTAAATGCTTCTTTTTCTTTTTAGACTAACTTTAGAGGCGCTTTGCAAAGTTCCTTTTTTATTATTTATTACTTTTTTGTACTTTTTATTTGTTTTCCTTTTTTATTAGTGACTCAAGACGGTTTGAAGGATGGGTTGAATGAGATAGGATAATTTGTATAGGTATTGGTCAAGCATGAGGATTATATCTGCTAGGGCTCACAATTTGCAGCCTCGTGCTAGTGTCACGAGTTTACATCAACCAAGGCCAATGAGCAGCATGGGGACGGCTCAAGGGTATATCAACAGGATGCATTCAAACAAGTTATATGGTCATTATGCTAACGGTGGTGTAATAAATGGGTTTGGGCTTTGGAAATAACGGGTATGACGCACGTGTCAATGGCCGTGCGTGGTTTGCAGTTGACAACAAGTTCAAGAACAAGAGTCGAGGTAATGGTTTCTTGGGTTATGGCAATGAGAACATGGATGGGTTAAATGAGCTGAACAGGGACCCCAGAGCGAAGGCGTCTAAGAGCATAAGGATTGGAAAGGATAGACATCGTAGAATTTTATGATTTGGATTGGTTGACTCGATTCTTTTCCCTCGTTTACTTTGGTAAATTCCGGACTTTGGGAGGTACGGGCTAAGTATTTCATGGCTCTCTCTTTTCGCTCTCCCTTTTCTCTTTCTTTTTAAGTATTTCATGGCTTGCTCTTTTCGCTCTCCCTTTTCTCTTTCTATTTTTTTTCTTTTTGCTGGGGATTTCTCCCCAACATAAATCCTTCAATTTTTTTTTTATTTGGGCTAAAAGGTAGATGGTTGTGGTTTTTGAGTCACGAGGCGAGACTGAGTGAGTCTCGTTTAGTAGGCCTATAGTGGACCTTTAACTTTAGTAGGGCCTGGGGTGGACCTTCTAAATTGTCTTACTTTGCAAGCGTATTTAGTCGTTTCTTAAAATGTGCAAATAGCGTAGATTCAAAATGTTATTTTTACCTTATTGAAATTTAACGAAAGGATTACATTGAAAATAATTTTTTTTGTTTTTTTTTTCAGACTCCAGTTTATGGGATTTAATTGGAAGTTGTGATTTAGACTCGAACTTTCATTAATCTTTCTGATTATAACCCGTGTATGAATACAAGGAGGTGGCCTAGACTCAAAATAATGACACGGCGTAAGCCTATAATACTTGACCAAGCGACTCTCAGACTTAGTCTAATTGGACCATAACTTTGGTTGGTTGACACTTCAGATTTTAACCCTTGGGTGTTCATTTTTCATGCGCCATTTTGCCTAATGTTGGCGAGGTAGTTAATTGGGGAGATCGAATTTTTATTTTTGCAAGACTAGAATCATTAGTGCGGCTTCTCTCTTAGTGTGTATTGCTTTATTCCAATGGTAGCCTTATGGCATGCCGATTTGGGTATTTTCATGGTTGGTCATGTTTCATTCATGGAAAATCTTTTAGTCCGTACTTAGTAGTATTTCAAGGAGCGAGTGACTCGAGAGGACTATGATAGTCGTGATCCAATGTGATTATAAGCCTTGAGGCCATTAATTTTTTGCCAATGGTATTGATACCTTAGGTTCACGTTGGGAGTTGTGCGACTATGGGGGAATGATTTTCAGAATGTGACTGTTTCCATTTTGCAAATACTATAATATATTCTTTTTATTGGTGAGAGAGTATTGAGGCCGTGGATTCCTAGCAAGGGATGACAATTACATATGGGTGCTCATTGATTTAAATGTTAGGAAGGGAGACTCAATATGGTTTAACCTTTTAGCTTGCAGAACAACACCAAGTATTAGGACCGATTCTATGGATAAGACAACTAACACTTAGGATTTAGATTGTACTTCGGCATAGCCTAGTCTAGACTCAGATTTATTTATTTTCTATTTGAACATTTATTTTTTTCTTGAAGACTTTATTCGAACATTATTTTTTTGAATACTTCGCCCATGTGACATTCATAATTATTAGCATGTTCGGTTTTTAGTGCCGAGCATTGTGACGCAAAGAGTTATTAATTTTTTACGAGTCGCTTTTGAAATCGAGTGCTTTTCTTACGCCCTCGTAGCAATTTTTTCGAAAAGTCTTTTTTTTTTGCTACGTATATGTTTTTTTATGCGCGTGCACCGAGGCTGCTGTGCCTGACCAAAAGGCCAGGCAGCAACTTCGGCGCTCAGAAGTGGGCGTGAGAAATTTTGGCGCCCAGCCAGGGGCGCTGAAAATGCGTCCCTGACTGGTACTCGTTTTCAGTTTTCGTCTACTTTTGTTTTTGCGACTTTAGTTTTGCGTGCTTGCCTTATAACGTCCTTTACGCGTTGTGCAGCGTTTGTGGGATTCGTTACAGGCCATCCCGAGCGTCGCTTATTTTTGTGGCGATCGTTCGGGCTTGCGGAACACGTATGTTGGTATAACTCTTTGGCCAATTGGTTCATGAATGTTTGGGCAATTTTTAAGGTCGTTGGTTTTCTAGCATTATTTGTCTAGCATTATTCGTACGCACAATCATAACATAGTCACATAGTTCGCTACACATAACTACATTACAAACATAGTTCGCTACACATAACTACACATAGTTTATGATAGTC
Source organism: Spinacia oleracea (assembly GCF_020520425.1). Taxonomy (NCBI): domain Eukaryota; kingdom Viridiplantae; phylum Streptophyta; class Magnoliopsida; order Caryophyllales; family Amaranthaceae; genus Spinacia; species Spinacia oleracea. The sequence continues at coordinate 75,001,646 of NC_079492.1, read as the reverse complement.
TTCTATGGGTAGTATTTGCGCCTGGCTTGGTACCGCTTCTATCGTAGATCCAACACATGCCCCGGTCGAGGTAGTGTCTTCAGCAGACGAATTTCGCTCAAGAGGCCAACCCGCAAGTGCAAGTCAAGGGGGCATGCAGGCGAGAGGAACCTAATGAGCGAGCGATTGGGTTCGGGATAGGTGTACTACCTGCACAAGTACCGAGTGGGCGACATGCGCAGCGTATGCACCCCCCTATTGGCTAAAAAGAGGTATCCTTAGTCCCAACACCCGAGGGAGCCGAGATTCGTTATGAGGTTCTGCCCGTTCACATTAATATGCTGATTTTCAGGTCGTCCCAACTTGATGGGGAAATAAGCGCGGGGTAGGATCGTTTCACCCTTCGGCTATTTTGATTACCTACAAGCACGAGTATTTCCTTCACTATCCCCAGTGGACTCGCCACTGTGAGGGGGTCGAAAAAGCGCGAGGCTAATGCGTGACCTCGTCCCTCGTGGGTGTGACGATTCTTTTTTGTCAAATCAAGTGTAATTGGATTTCCTGTGAGTATACACCCAATTGACTAGTAATATAGGAGTCGCCATTCAGTTTTTAACGACAATGAGAAAAACTGACAAAACCTGGTTATCGTGACATAAAGGGAGTGCAATTATGTTTGACCACGACGACCGTAGGTTCCCTTGTGATCCCTGGTGTGGGGATCTCTCAACATACACCCGCAAGGTAGAGATTGAGGGTTCGGGGGACTGTAACTACCGAGAGGAGTACTTCGCTCGTCGATAACTCCAAAGGCAGGATATCCTTACTAGCTCAGCATAAATAATTGAAGGGGCATGCGTTAACTATTAAACTAATCTGAGTTGATTTTAGCAATATGCAACACATAATACTAATTCGATCGTGATTATCTGATTTAAATAGCATTAAGGGACCTAGCATGATAATCCGATTTCCCAAAAATATTATATTTGTTAGGCGTGATAGAACAATCAGATTAGGTTAGTTTAACAGTTCATAAAAAGGGCGAGGAAAGCAGTTAAATCATCGAAAAGGGACACATTACGACGCACCCTTGAGAGGTGCGTCACGATTCTCAGAAAACTAACCACTTTGACTTTGCTATTTCTCCTTTTTATTTAACGAATCTCAATTATGGGACAGGATACGTTCTGTTCGATTTATGGATCGATTGCGACAGAACGCGTTAATAGTTTCGCAGCGAGAGGCTTAGGCTGAGGGTGGGAGTCAATACTCAGAGTATAATTATGTGTTGTGTGTGTTCCTTTCACGTCGAATTAGGGGGTCTATTTATAGGGAAGAGTTCGTGGGAAGATAGAATTGCAGAGTTCTAATCCACAAAGAATTAGGAAAAAACACGTACCCAGGTATTTTCAGCGCCCAGGCCTGGGCGCCGAAGATTTCGGCGCCCAGAGCCAGGCGTTGAAAATAGGGTCTGGGCTGTTTTCTTTTGTCAGATTCGGATTCCTGAAATCCGTAGAGTTTGAGATTAATTCGAGTCTTTTAGCGCGTATCCATTTGGGACGGAATGCGTCTAGGCCCGTTACGAACTCTAGGCTCGTTAGGATTTCAATTAATACGTAACTCTTATTTCCGAATCATATTAGGAATAGGATTCTCGCAGTTTTCTATCTCATTTAGGATTTATGTTGGAATGCAACACCTAATTCTGACAGGTTTCTATCTTTTATGATTTGCCACTTTTAGAAGCTACTTTTTACGGCAGTTACTATTTTTAGCAGGTTTCCATAAATAGCAGGTTTCGGGTGAAATGAAAAGGGGAATTGAGATTCGTTTATTTCATAGGAGATGCGTTGTCAAGTGGAGATTTACGTTTTCATCATCGAACCTTTCCCTTTCGGGAATGGGGACAAAAGTAGGTGTCTACACATGCTACCCAAAGTTCTAACCAACTTCCTTAACACCAAATCCTAAATTCGACCCAAGACATTAAAAACCGTGTAAACGTCTACCAATTGGGAATAAAAGCATTCTAGTCTACAAGTTCGAATTTTATTTGCCAAAATCAAGAATATTGCCTAAGAAAACCTAGAAAAACTTGCCTTGACAAAAGGAAAGGAAAAAGAAGAAAAAGAAAGAAAAAGGAAGAGAATAAGAAACACACCAAAAACGGAAAACAAAAAGAAACAAACAAAACAAACGAAAAGAAAAGAAACTAAAATCAAACTAAAAACAAAGAAACTAACATATACAAGTGCACATAATGGTATGGTTTCCAAGACATGAGCATCACAAATAGGCAACTACACAACAAAACTCCCCCCAAGCTAGAATTAGGCCATGTCCTCAAGGCCTAAAACTAAACAAGGAGGGGCACAACTACCCATCCAACCAAAAGCCCCATATGCAAGATGCCCGTCCCAAAGAATGCATGTGAGATAGAAGGATATTAACGGAAATGTCGTGGGAACAAGTCCCGAAAAGAACCGGTAAAAACCGAATAAACTCACCAAAATATCGACGAACAAGGCATAGGTGGAAAGTGGGAACCCACATCAACGAAACCAAACCACAAGCATGCAAAGAAACCGCGGGGTGCCTCCCGGAAGCGCTTGTTTAACGTCATTAGCTTAACGAATCCCCCAAAGCTCATGGGGGGACAAGATAGGAAATGAATACACGGGTTGCCTCCCGGTAGCGCTCGTTTAACGTCATTAGCTTGACGGACCCCCCAAAAGTCAAGGGGGGTCAAACACAATAAACCTCGGGTCAACACTAGTCAACAAACCTTTCTTGGTCTCCTTGGGCACAAAAAACTTACCCAAACCACCACTTATTGAGTGGGGACCAAACCAAGTCATTTTAGGCATAAGATTGCCTTGCTTGGACTTCTTGCTCATACACCTCTTACCATTAGATGCCAGAGTGAGTGACTTTACATCATCAAGATCCATCCCGAATGTGTCGGGAATGGTAATGACGTCATCATAGGGATCACCTTGCACAAAGGAGCTCTTGTGCATATCCTTCTTCACCTTCCTATCAATCTCAAAATCACACTTAAGAACACAAGGATTGTTAGAAGCAATAGCACAAGAATGATTGTGACCAAGCAAGAGTGTCAACTTTCATACAACTTTTCATCTTAGAGCAACAATGTTCATCAATTGCAAGCTTGAAACTAGCCTTGGCGTCTCCCGCTTTCTAGGTGATTAGTCCCCCTTGCACATCGATAAGAGCATCCGCGGTGGCCAAAAATGGCCTTCCTAAGATAATAGGGGTATGGGCATCCTCATCAATGTCCAAGACGACGAAGTCCACAAGGAAAGTAAGCTCGCCAACAACTAGGGGAACATCCTCAACCTTGCCAATAGGGTACTTGACCGAACGGTCGGCAAGTTGCAAGGTGATGTTGGTTGGGACAAGATTACCAACTTCAAGCTATAAGGTTCATTTGGTTGCCGGAGCCAATTTCGTCATAGAAGGCGGCGTTCTATACAAGAGGACCCCTAACGGCCTCAATCTTCGATGTGTTGACAAACACAAAGCTCAAACAGTCATGGACACCGTATATGCCGGAGTCTGTGGCACCCACATGCACGGGAAGATGTTGGCCCTCAAGATCATCAGGGCTCGATATTACTGGATTACCCTCGAACGGGATTGCTACTTCTATGTCAAGAAATGTCCTACCTGCCAGAAATTGCTGGGGAATACAGTTAAACATAATAACATGTGCGGAACAATCCCCAAAGCCAGGAAACATGTATAAAGCACATATTAAGCAAACTTACATTCAAAGCGTGTTTTCCACAATAATATGTCAACGAACACGAACAAAGAACTCCACTTGTCGTTCCTCTACTTGGTTCACCGACACGTTCAGATCCGTCTTGATTATCGTAGCTTAGACAATCGATCAAGACACTTTGCTTTTTTGGGAAGAACTCACTTTGGAGGCACAGAGAGAATTAGGGTTCTCTGTGTCTAGGGTTTGAGTAGTATGAATTGTGTGTTGTTGGAAAATACAATATGCCTATTGTATTAATGATGTAACCAGCCAAGAACCAAGGGCCCTTGACCGGCCACATCACGCAAGCCACGGACCGCACCGCACAACCCAGCCCAGCGACACACTGCAGGCCGAAGCCCACAGCGCGCGCGCCGAGCAGTTGGCCCTTGGGCCTGCTTGCTCGCGCTGCGTTGCTTGCTGTGCGTGCTGTTGCGTGCTCGCCCAATGGGCTGGCCTTGCTCGCCTTTGCTCGCGAGCTTGCTGGCTCGTTGGGCCTTGCACGCTTACGTGCTTGGCTCGACGGGCCGGCAACTCCGATGTGTTAGGTTATGATACATATGACAATTCATAAATCATGCGGAAAAACCATAAAGCCAGGAAAACATATTATTTACACATAATCATTTAGCATAGTTTAGATGCATACACTTTGTTGCGTGCCTTCCCTAGCTGCGCCCGAACCGAACAAGAACAAGTCTTTAGGACTCCAAGTGTCGTCCCTCCGTAGATAGCCCACAGCACGTCCGGATCCGCCTTAAGCTTGACCAACTAGGATCGCCCTTAAGGTACTTAGAATTTTCGGTTAGTATAGGCAATTGAATGACTGAATTTTTGCTCTCAAAAATCACTTTGAATACTTGAATCCTCTATACAAAATAATGAACCTAGGCCTTTATTTATAGAGGTATGGAAAGGGAATCGTAGTCCTATTAGGATACGAATTAATTAAACTAGAATCCTAATAGAATTCTTATTTAATTAATTCAGCCTTTTAGGTTTAGGAATTTAATCATTAGTCGAAACCTGATGGCTTTAGGATTCGTATAGCACACCAACACACACACGCACGCACAGCAGCCCACGAGGGGCGCCATGCGCGCGCGCGCAGCCCGCGAGCTCGCAGCCCACTGCCACAAGCCCACACGCTGCCGCAGCCTTGGCGCGCTCTGGGCCTGCCTTGCGGTGGGCCTGGCGCAGCCTTGGCTGGTGCGTTGTGGCGCGCTGGCTTGCTGGGAGATGGCCCGACTTCGTGCTGGGCCTTCGTCTGGCAGGCCTCGTCCGATGCTAATTCGTACGATACGCTTCCGATTAATTTCCCGATTCCGAAATTCATTTCCGATACGAACAATATTTTATATTTCCGAATCCGGAATTAATTTCCGTTTCGAACAAATATTTAATATTTCCGTTTCCGGAATTATTTTCCGATTCCGATAATATTTCCGATTCTGACAATATTTCCGTTTCCGGCAATATTTCCGATTCCGGCAATATTTCCATTTCCGATAATATTTTCCGATACGTACCATGTTTCCGTTTCTGGCAACATCTACGACTTGGATAATATTTATATTTCCGATACGATCCATATATTCGTTTCTGGCAATATCATCGTTTCCGGAGCATTCATTTCTTGCCTGTGACGATCTCAGCTCCCACTGAAACCAAGATCCGTCGATTCCGAATATCCATAGATGGAGTATTTAATGCCATTAAATACTTGATCCGTTTACGTACTATTTGTGTGACCCTACGGGTTCAGTCAAGAGTAAGCTGTGGATTAATATCATTAATTCCACTTGAACTGAAGCGGCCTCTAGCTAGGCATTCAGCTCACTTGATCTCACTGAATTATTAACTTGTTAATTAATACTGAACCGCATTTATTAGACTTAACATAGAATGCATACTTGGACCAAGGGCATTATTTCCTTCAGTCTCCCACTTGTCCTTAGGGACAAGTGTGCATTTCCTAATTCCTTTGTCGCTCGATGCTTGCTCTTGAACATAAGGTAAGAGTTGTCATCCTTATTATGTCCAGAGGTGTTTCTCGGTTTCAGAGTTCAACTGATCAAATAAACAGATAATCATAGCCTATGATTCATCCGAGCACGGCCATGCATTTCACAGTTTCTAGCTCTCCGAGTGGCCTTGTACAACTTTTAAGCATCTCATCCCGATTTATGGGAGGACAATCCCAATCTTGCGATCTTGAGATTAGACTTCGTTTGATAGGTGATTACCTGAGCGTTGCCTTTATAGCCTCCTTTTACGGTGCGACGGTTGGTCAACGTCAAAGCAACCAGTTCTCAAACAAGTAATCTCAAATCACTCAGGTATTGAGGATTTAGTGTCTAATAATTTTAATGAAATTTACTTATGACAGATTTTCATCTCTTACAGTAAAGTTTCATAGGTCTTGTCCGATACTAGTCTTCCCAAAGTAAGTATCTATGCAAATGATTATGACATTGCCATGTCCACATAGTTCAAGAAACAAAACTACTAGTCATCTTGCATTCTAATCGTCTAACGTTTTCTATGCGTCCAACTTTATAGAAAACTCCGACTAGGGACCATTTTCAACCTTTGACATTCAAGTTCACTTGATAGACATTTCTTAGTCACAGGACTGGTCCTGACAGTCTATCTTGAATATATCGTCAAATTGAAGGGACTCATCATTTAATAAACCACAAATTAAATGGAAAATTGAATTCTTTTCATTTGTTGTGAATGATTAACCAATAATGTTTTACAAAGATTTAAACTCTAAAACTTTAAAACATTAAACAGGGATATCAAAGCCATTCTCCAATATGCTTGATTCCCATAGCTGCAGTGTGCGAGTTGTGCTTCGCCTGCGGCAGAGGTTTAGTCAATGGATCTGATATGTTGTCATCAGTTCCAATCTTGTTTATCTCGACTTCTTTTCTTTCAACGAACTCTCGTAGAAGGTGAAATCTACGAAGTACATGCTTGACTCTCTGGTGGTGTCTAGGCTCATTTGCCTGTGCAATAGCTCCGTTATTATCACAATACAGGGCTATTGGTCCTTTAATGGAGGGGACTACACCAAGTTCACCTATGAACTTCCTTAGCCATATAGCTTCCTTTTCTGCTTCATGTGCAGCAATGTACTCCGCTTCAGTTGTAGAATCCGCAATGGTGCTTTGCTTAGCACTTTTCCAGCTTACTGCACCTCTGTTGAGGCAGAAGACAAACCCAGACTGTGATCTGAAATCATCTTTATCGGTTTGGAAACTTGCGTCCGTATAGCCTTTAACAATTAATTCATCATCTCCACCATAGACCAGGAAGTCATCTTTGTGCCTTTTCAAGTACTTCAGAATATTCTTGGCAGCAGTCCAATGTGCCTCTCCTGGGTCTGACTGGTATCTGCTCGTAGCACTGAGTGCGTACGCAACATCCGGGCGTGTACATATCATAGCATACATTATTGAACCAATCAATGATGCATATGGAATCCCATTCATTCGTCTACGCTCATCAAGTGTTTTTGGGCACTGAGTCTTGCTTAGAGTTATTCCATGAGACATGGGTAGGTAGCCTCGCTTGGAGTCTGCCATCTTGAATCTATCAAGCACCTTATTGATATAAGTGCTTTGACTAAGTCCAATCATATTTTTAGATCTATCTCTGTAAATCTTGATGCCCAATATGTACTGTGCTTCTCCTAGATCTTTCATCGAAAAACATTTCCCAAGCCAAATCTTGACAGAGTTCAACATAGGAATGTCATTTCCGATAAGTAATATGTCGTCGACATATAATACTAGGAAAGCAATTTTGCTCCCACTGACCTTCTTGTATACACAAGATTCGTCTGCGTTCTTGATGAAACCAAAGTCACTGACTGCTTCATCAAAACGTATATTCCAGCTCCTGGATGCCTGCTTCAATCCGTAGATTGACTTCTTTAGCTTGCATACCTTTTTAGCATTCTTTGGATCCTCAAAACCTTCAGGCTGTGTCATAAACACAGTTTCTGTTAAAACGCCGTTTAAGAAAGCAGTTTTGACATCCATCTGCCATATTTCGTAATCGTAATATGCAGCGATTGCTAACATTATCCGAATGGACTTTAGCATTGCAACTGGTGAAAAGGTTTCATCGTAATCCACACCGTGGACTTATCTGTAACCTTTTGCAACCAATCTAGCTTTGAAAACTTCAAGTTTCCCATCCTTGTCCTTTTTCAGTTTGAAAACCCATTTGCTTCCAATGGCTTGGTAGCCATCTGGCAAATCGACCAAATCTCATACTTGGTTTTCAGACATGGAGTCTAATTCAGATTGCATGGCTGCTTGCCATTGCTTGGAGCTAGGGCTCGTCATAGCTTGTTTGTAAGTCGCAGGTTCATCTCTTTCAAGTAATAGAACGTCATAGCTCACGTTCGTCAAAATACCTAAGTACCTTTCCGGTTGAGATCTATATCTTTGCGATCTACGCGGGGTAACATTTCTAGATTGACCATGATTCTCACCAGATTCTTCTAAAGATCTCTGAGTTTCATCCTGAATGTCATTTTGAGCATTCTCTAGAGTTTGTTGTTCGACTCGAATTTCTTCGAGGTCTATTTTTCTCCCACTTGTCATTTTGGAAATGTGATCTTTCTCCAAAAAGACACCATCTCGAGCAACAAACACTTTGTTCTCAGATGTATTGTAGAAGTAATACCCCTTTGTTTCCTTTGGATAGCCCACAAGGATACATTTGTCAGATTTTGGATGAAGTTTGTCTGAAATTAATCGTTTGACGTATACTTCACATCCCCAAATCTTAAGAAAAGACACATTTGGAGGTTTTCCAAACCATAATTCGTATGGAGTCTTTTCGACAGCTTTAGACGGAGCTCTATTTATAGTGAGTGCAGCTGTATTTAGTGCATGTCCCCAAAATTCTAATGGAAGTTTGGCCTGACCCATCATTGACCTGACCATGTCTAGCAAGGTTCTGTTCCTCCGTTCCGACACACCGTTCCATTGTGGTGTTCCAGGAGGAGTCAATTCTGATAGAATTCCACATTCTTTCAGATGGTCATCAAATTCATAGCTCAGATATTCACCGCCTCTGTCAGACCGCAGTGCCTTAATCTTCTTGCCTAATTGATTCTCTACTTCACTCTGAAATTCCTTGAATTTGTCAAAGGATTCAGACTTATGCTTCATTAGGTAGACATAACCATATCTACTGAAGTCATCAGTGAAAGTGATAAAGTAGCTGAAACCACCTCTAGCATTTGTACTCATTGGTCCACATACATCTGTATGGATTAAACCCAATAGTTCATTTGCTCTTTCTCCAACTTTAGAGAAAGGTTGCTTTGTCATTTTGCCAAGTAAACATGATTCGCATTTACCATAATCCTCTAAGTCAAATGGTTCTAGAATTCCTTCCTTTTGAAGTCTTTCTAAGCGTTTCAAGTTTATATGGCCTAATCGACAATGCCACAGATAGGTGAGATCTGAATCATCCTTTTTGGCCTTTTTGGTATTTATGTTATATACTTGTTTGTCGTGATCTAATAAATAAAGTCCATTGACTAATCTAGCAGATCCATAAAACATCTCTTTAAAATAAAACGAACAACTATTGTCTTTTATTAAAAAGGAAAATCCCTTAGCATCTAAGCAAGAAACTGAAATGATGTTTTTAGTAAGACTTGGAACATGGAAACATTCTTCCAGTTCCAAAACTAGCCCGGAGGGCAACGACAAATAATAAGTTCCTACAGCTAATGCAGCAATCCGTGCTCCATTTCCCACTCGTAGGTCGACTTCACCCTTGCTTAACTTTCTACTTCTTCTTAGTCCCTGTGGATTGGAACATAAGTGTGAGCCACAACCTGTATCTAATACCCAAGAAGTTGAATTAGCAAGTATACAGTCTATAACGAAAATACCTGAAGATGGAACGACTGTTCCGTTCTTCTGATCTTCCTTTAGCTTTGGACATTCTCTTTTGTAATGGCCTATTCCATCACAATAAAGACAGCTTGATGTGGACTTGTCCTGCTTTGATTTAGCATCGCCCTTGGACTTTCCACTTTTCGTGAACGGTCTCCTTCTAGCCTTGAGTAAATCTTTGGCTTCACAGTCCAGTATTATTTCAGCCTTTCTGACAAGGTGAACAAATTCTGCAACTGTTTCTTCTCTTGGTTCACTTAGGTATAGTTGCTTGAAGCGACCAAACCCACTGTGTAGTGAATTGAGCAAGATAGAGACTACCATCCTTTCGCTTATTGGTGTTCCTAGTAGACTTAGGCGATCAAAGTATGAACGCATAAGATCCACATGGAACCTTAGTGGGACGCCTACCCTCTGTTTAGTGCGAAGGAGCTGAACATGTGTTTCTTGGACTTCCATCCTATAACACCTGTTGGGAGAACTAACCTTTAGACCAGACATTGATTCAATCAACTCATGGACGTTCAGGTCCCTGTCCTCCGTGCTTCCACGACAGATATCCCTCAGATTCTTGATGAGCGTAAAAGGTTCATAGGCTACAAACCTTCTAGCCCAATCATCAGGGATATTGTTCAGCATGAGACTCATAACCTTTTTGAGATCCGCATCCCAGGCGTAAAATCTCTCAGGGGTCATGTCTCTGGCATAGTATCTTGGCATGGGATTGGTCAGTACATACTCAAGTCCATTGAGTCTGACTATTTCAACTAGCTTAGCTTCCCATTCAAGAAAATTTGCTAGGTTCAGCTTGACCATAAGCTCAGAACCCATGATGATGTTTTGATTGTTGTTTTCCATAGTTAAAACTACAATTGAAAAGAATAAACAAATAAATAACCATTCACAGTTTCTCTTAATAAACTTAAATTCTAGCATACATGCATAATTCAATGTTTATTAAGCATTTTATTCAAGTTATGTGTTCCGGCAGGTGTGAATAAAATGATTCCAAGATCCTAAAATCATTGAAGAACTAAGCACAGTTTGTCGACTTAATCCTAAAACATCTTAGGTAAGCAAAAGCCTTTTGCTAATAGTCTAGAAACTATTCTTGGTTGATAGGTACGTCTAAGAACTTATTAGGTAAACCTATCGATTTTGCCACGACATAAAAGGACTCCTTACTTATATCGTTGAGTTTCACCAAAACTAACATGTACTCACAATTATTTGTGTACTTGCCCCTTTAGGACCAATAAGTAACACCTCGCTGAGCGAAAACTATTACTAGATTGATGTAAAGGATATCCAAGCAAGTGTATATTTTGGCATGGCACCTTTTAACTCAATTTTTAAGTTTGGAACTTAAGGCTCTTACTATGTTGGTTAGATTTTAAGTGAACTAAAATCCTTAATCATGCAACATAATCAAGCTTTTGATCTCATGCATTTTAAGACATATTTATAAGCAATAAATAACTTAAAATATGCATAAGATAAATGTGATCTAGTATGGCCCGACTTCATCTTGAAGCTTTAACTTCAAAGTCCGTCTTGAAAATCTCCGTGGGAGGCACCATTTTCTTCAAATAGGATAAGCTATAATTAAAACTAATTACAACTATTTGATGGTACGCAGACCATATTTGAATTGAAAAACAATTTTGGTACTTTAGACCAATTACATTCAAATTAATGGTACGCAGACCATATTTTCTATCCTATTTGGGCCATACTAGTCACTTCATAACCTGAGTACATATACAATATATACCATTCACCCATTCATTAACATGAATGGCCCACATAGCTGGTTAGTAAAACACATTATGCATCACGTAAACATTTGCAGCAATTAATCAAGGGCACCAATAATCTACCAATTATTCAGTCCTTATTAATTCTAATCAAGTTGTTTTAACCTTAAGGAATTGTAGACCTAATCAAGAGTTTATGACTAAAAAGGGCTCCCACTTAAACCAATAAATTCATATGCTTTACTAATTTTAAACATAAAAATGTATTTCTAGTCTAACCGAAAACATACAAATTTAATTAAAATTTAAAGCTCATATAAATTTATAATTGAATCCAAAAAGTTTAATTTAATTTTAGTCGTATTTAAATTAATTCATGATTTTAATTTTAGTAAAATAATTAGAATAAATAAAATTTATTATAATTACAATATTCAAAATTAAAATCCAAGAAAATAATTTAAATTATTAATTTTAAAATTAATTAAAATTACGTAAACTAAAAATTTCAAATTAAAATTTCAAAACGATTTAATCGCAACGCACGCCCATGGGCCACACGCACACAGCCATCGCTGGCCATGTGCGCGCAGCCCATGCGCTGCGTCGCATCGCTGCTGCTCACCATCGCAAGGCATCACGCGAGCCGGTGCTCGCTGCGCGCGCCAGCGCTCGACGCAACAAGCATGCTGCCGCAGCCCATCGCTGGGCGCAGCGCTCGTCGCACGTCGCAACAAGCACGCTGCTTGCCATCGCTGGGCGCAGCGCTTGTCGCACGCACAACAAGCACGCTGCACGCCATCGCTGGGCGCAGCGCTCGTCGCACGTCGCAACAAGCACGCTGCACGCAATCGCTGGGCGCAGCGCTTGTCGCACGCACAATAGCGCTCGCTGCGCGCGAGCGATCGATGCTGGGCGTAGCACTCATGGCACGCGAGCTTGCGCTCGCTGCGCGCGAGGCTCCACACGCTTGCGCGAGGCAGTGCGCGCTGTGGCGCAGCTCGCTTGCTGCCCACACGCGACTGCCTTGGCTCGCCCTTCGCCCATGCCCATTCGTTCATTGCTCGTGGCACACGACACAAGGCAGGGCTGCTGCCTTGTGCTTGTGCACTACGCCCTTGCTCATTGCATTCGTGCCGCACGGGCGACGAGCTCCCTTGCTCGTCGTCGCATGCCCGCATTATACAACACCCCTTAAGGGTAACACGAAGCCTCCATTGCTTCGTGCGTGCAAGTTATTTGAACGAATCGCATAAAAATTTAAAATTTATATTTAAAATTAATGACAAATTAATAAATATTATTAATTTCATAATTTTAGGGCGAAAAATCGAAAATTTATTATCCAATTGATTTCCGATTGATATGGATTCAAGTCTAGGTCATAAAAATTTAAAATTTATCGTAAATTTACAATTTTTATGGTGGTTTTTAATCATAGGTTTCTAATTAAATTATAATTAATTATGAAAATCAAATTAATTCTAAATTATTCTAATTTTCAACAAATTAATCATAATTACAAATTAGATTGCATAATTAACAAGACTAGGCATTCAAACTTGTTAAACATATGCAGTAGGTCAATCAAAAATTCAAGATTTATCAACAAGAATCGCAAATATTTAATTTAACATCTTAAATTTACGAAATTTTGCATTCGAAAAACTAAAACCTTCGAAAAGTCATAGTTAGGCTTCGAATTTGAGAATTCTGGGTTCGGCAGAAAAATACTATTTTTGTCAAAATTTTAGAATGCCTTTTACATGCGGAATTGACACAAAAATCACTCGATTTGGATGAGTAACGAAGAAACTGCCGAAAAACTGCGTACGTATAATTAAATAAACGCAATTTGCAATTAATTAACAATTACGAAAATTAATCACCCCTTTTAATTCTTGCAAATTTGTAATATTTAACCATGTTCATGCAATTTAGATTATGAAAATAATAAGAGGCTCGTGATACCACTGTTAGGTTATGATACATATGACAATTCATAAATCATGCGGAAAAACCATAAAGCCAGGAAAACATATTATTTACACATAATCATTTAACATAGTTTAGATGCATACACTTTGTTGCGTGCCTTCCCTAGCTGCGCCCGAACCGAACAAGAACAAGTCTTTAGGACTCCAAGTGTCGTCCCTCCGTAGATAGTCCACGGCACGTCCGGATCCGCCTTAAGCTTGACCAACTAGGATCGCCCTTAAGGTACTTAGAATTTTCGGTTAGTATAGGCAATTGTATGACTGAATTTTTGCTCTCAAAAATCACTTTGAATACTTGAATCCTCTATACAAAATAATGATCCTAGGCCTTTATTTATAGAGGTATGGAAAGGGAATCGTAATCCTATTAGGATACGAATTAATTAAACTAGAATCCTAATAGAATTCTTATTTAATTAATTCATCCTTTTAGGTTTAGGAATTTAATCATTAGTCGAAACCTGATGGCTTTAGGATTCGTATAGCACACCAACACACACACGCACGCACAGCAGCCCACGAGGGGCGCCATGCGCGCGCGCAGCCCGCGAGCTCGCAACCCACTGCCACAAGCCCACACGCTGCCGCAGCCTTGGCGCGCGCTGGGCCTGCCTTGCGGTGGGCCTGGCGCAGCCTTGGCTGGTGCGTTGTGGCGCGCTGGCTTGCTGGGCGATGGCCCGGCTTCGTGCTGGGCGATGGCCCGGCTTCGTGTTGGGCCTTCGTCTGGCAGGCCTCGTCCGATGCTAATTCGTACGATACGCTTCCGATTAATTTCCCGATTCCGGAATTCATTTCCGATACGAACAATATTTAATATTTCCGATTCCGGAATTAATTTTCGTTTCGAACAAATATTTAATATTTCCGTTTCCGGAATTATTTTCCGATTCCGATAATATTTCCGATTCTGACAATATTTCCGTTTCCGGCAATATTTCCGATTCCGGCAATATTTCCATTTCCGATAATATTTTCCGATACTTACCATGTTTCCGTTTCCGGCAACATCTACGACTTGGATAATATTTATATTTCCGATACGATCCATATTTCCGTTTCCGGCAATATCATCGTTTCCGGAGCATTCATTTCTTGCCTGTGACGATCTCAGCTCCCACTGAAACCAAGATCCGTCGATTCCGAATATCCATAGATGGAGTATTTAATGCCATTAAATACTTGATCCGTTTACGTACTATTTGTGTGACCCTACGGGTTCAGTCAAGAGTAAGCTGTGGATTAATATCATTAATTCCACTTGAACTGAAGCGGCCTCTAGCTAGGCATTCAGCTCACTTGATCTCACTGAATTATTAACTTGTTAATTAATACTGAACCGCACTTATTAGACTTAACATAGAATGCATACTTGGACCAAGGGCATTATTTCCTTCACGATGCCCTTCGTATTCGCGATTTAATATATTTTCGATATATTATTTATCGTTTCGTATACGACGAATCACCGCCGTACGATACGATTTATTCGTGTCGCCCAGCTTACGAATATTCGCGATACGATATACGATTCTGACAAAGGTCGTATCGTATAATACGTTTCCAACTTAAATCCCGAAAAGCTATTAAATGAATTTCCGATTCATTTAATCCGGTGATCTGTTACGTGTCATTGGTGTGACCTTGTAGGTTCAGTCAAGAGTAAGTTGTGAGTTCAATATCCATTAGAACTCACTGATCGGAAGCATTGCTCCAGCTAGCTGTTCCGATCACTTGATCTCACTGAATTAATTGTTCGCAATTAATCTGAACCTTGGTATTAGACTTAATGCACCTTGGGTGAAGGACATATTTCCTTCAGTTAGGTCGTTAGTTCGTCGGTGTAAATCGCAGCTTCGAGTTCAGCGACGGTTCGAATTAGGGTTTTGAATTGTTGGTGGCCATAGAAAGGGAGGTTGTCTTCCTCTGCGATTCGTTTTGCGACACCGGCATTAGAAGGTGTTTTTTTAGGTTTTCGACAGCCCTTTAAGGGTGTTTGGTAGGCGGAGATTCGACTACACCAAGGTTCTAAGAAGAAGTTTTGCTCAGATCTGGCGTCCTGAGGTCTTTGGCGATCTAAACCCAAATACCAGCCATAACGCCGCCGCTTAGTGATTCGGAGTCCGTTTTATTCACCGGTAAAGGTAAAGTTAGGGTTTCGCCTTAAATTTTGGGGGATTTCTTCGGGTCTCACCAAGTAGGGCGTTTTCGATCTTGATTAAGAGGTGTTTCAGTTCCATTGACGTCAAGCTCATCTTATCGCCGTCGTCGTCTCTAAGTGGAGGTTCGACGGTAAAGGTAAAGATAAGGTGAGGGGTTTCGTTTGATGTTTGTGGTTGGATTTAGAAGGCTCAATTTGTCACTTCAAGTGTGCTAGAGGAGTTGGGTAGTTCTTCCAATCCTAATTCTCGTTCATTTGGTTGTAAGTGCTTTGAAATCCTTCCCTCTTTTTCCTTCTCTGATTCATGGTCTTGGTTTCTGTTTAGTTAGTCTCCTCTGTTAGTTTGGTTAGTTTGTTTAATTAGCTATGCTTAAGTCTTTAAGTTACTTGTGGATAGTTTGGTTGGTTTTCTTCTTTGATGTCGAAT
Source organism: Spinacia oleracea (assembly GCF_020520425.1). Taxonomy (NCBI): domain Eukaryota; kingdom Viridiplantae; phylum Streptophyta; class Magnoliopsida; order Caryophyllales; family Amaranthaceae; genus Spinacia; species Spinacia oleracea. The sequence continues at coordinate 74,985,605 of NC_079492.1, read as the reverse complement.
TGTTCCCATATGAGGTTGTTGCTTGTGAAAGTTTGCTTTGGTTTTCGGAGGTGCATGGGTTAATTGAGTGTTTAATGTGGGATATTCAATGCTTAAAGTGTTTTGTAATTGTAGAGTTGAGAGTTGTCTGTTGGTGCAGGGAGTTTATAAGAGATGGTGTCTTACAACCCTCCAAATTGTTTTTTGGAGGAGGTGTGTTGTGGTGTAAGAAGGAGCCATTTCCCTTTGTAAGGAGTCTTGGATGTAGTGGTTCTGTGTTTGAGCCAAGGGGAGGAGGTGTGTATGGAAAGGGGGTTTTATGTTCTCGGGTTTGGGTTGTGTGTTGGTCTTTGAGGTTAACTGTTGTTAATTCTCATTTTAGGTTAGTGATGAGTTTCAATCTCGTCGCTTTCAAAAACTTTTATTTGAACGATGCTTCCCTTCTGGGGGTTTATAGCATGCTTACCGAGTCACTTTTAGTGACTCTTCAGGCTTGTGAGGAAATCACAAGTCATTTACAACCAACTCGTGGTATTACTTCTCTTTCGCTCTTTTCTTTGGTTTCCAAGCTCCACAGGTTTGCAAAGGTCTCTCTCAAAGTTTACCAAACCTGCTGCAATTCAATCTTCAATAAGGAGATCAATAGCAAAAATTATCATGGCAACAATCAAGGGTCGGCAAATGAAGAACGTGCTATCCCATGTGTTTTTAATATTTTGTTAGTATTTTGGTGTGTAATCTATGCAAGGGGTTTAAATGGCCCTAGTAGGTTAATAAGTTGTAATAGGTAAACTATCTTTTATTTATGTAAATTAAGCCTATATCAAAAAAAAAGAAGAAAAAAAAGACAATATGTTTGCATTTGCCATAAAATATTTTGCACTAAAGCAACAATTTCATCTTTTAGATATCAACTTCGTCCCTACAATTATTTTTTTGTTATTGCATTTCACTAATTGATAAACGGACTCTGTATTAGTCTATCACCCTTTCACAATATTCATTTATTTTATTAACGATTATTTTTAAAACCACGTACTTGAATGAAATAATAGAATCAAAGGATATGTATCCAAGAAAACATTAACTGAAAGAACTCCTTATAATCAGACTACCCAATCTTATTTGTAAAAAATATTGTTCATAAAAATAATGTATTTTCACTTATTAATTTTTAATTCTGTCATTTTTGAATTTTGTAATTTAATTACAAAAAACTTAATACTCTGTATGAGGATCGAATATTGGTTACCTTATTGGTCATATGTTTAAAAATATTTTATATTCTTCACACAAAAAAATATTATATTATGTCTTTATTACGGAGTATCAAATAAAATAATATAACACAAATCATAAAGCAAAAATAATATTGATTCAACTTTCCTAATTACATTCATGTTAACTGAAGTACAATTTTAATTTCATTTTTATCTTAGTTTTCTAAAAAAAAATAAAAAAGTGATGGAGATTATAAAAAAACAAAACAAAAAAGGAAAAGTTAACATTATTAATCCCAACTATGGGTGGTCTTCCAATATTAATCCCAACTAGGTATTATTCCGGAATAATCCTAACTATGTGGTTCCTCTTCTTTAAACAGTCCAGGTGAACATGCAACCTTTAAAACCGGTTACCAGATTTTACCTCCTTTCTTCTTCCTTCAGTAAATGCTTACTCCATTTCCCTTCTCAACTACAATTTTCTTGATCTCTTTGTATTAACTCCATGACCCTCCATGAATGAACTCCCTCCTCAGCCATTGTTTTTTCTTGTAACAGGCAGACTAAATTACAAACCATAACAAAAGTACTACTAGCAAAAGCACGAACTAAATTGCTTGAAATAACATCAGGCATTAAAACATGGGAGTTGGAGCATAGTTTTTTTTTTTCCTTGCAGGGGTACCAAATCTCTTCGAAAAGGCTGGATGGACGACGCTTTTGAGCCAATATTGTTCCTGCAAAAAACAAGAGTTTTTAAGGAATTCAATTCCTTATCCCACCAAAAACACCAATTGAACAAATATCATACTTGTTCGTCTCGCTGGTGAAAAGTTCTCCACTTCTCCCCATAAGTTCATTGATCAATTCAACTAATCACATCGAACACTTCCCCCTTTTATGTCTCTTCTAACCCTTTCTTAATTAAGCTTGACAAGATGAAGACTCATGGAAGACCCAAGTTTGACCCCAATCGGACCCTCGAGATTCTCCGCCACCCAATCCACGCCCAACAAGTCGTCGCTGATATGCAAAACGCTGCTTCAAACGGCAGAAAGATGATCCTGTTGGGCGGACTAGTTGGCGAGATCTTCTTTTGTGCGGTGCCTTTCTCCCCTGCCATTGTTCTCGTCGTTGTCCTCTTATCTATATGTTGCTGAAACTTTAGTCACTCTCTCTTCAATTCAATTGTTGCTGAAACTTTAGTCTCTCTCTTCAATTCAATAATAATTTGTAAGATTAAGGCAGAAGAATGAAGGAGAAGGCAGAAAAAATAGAGAAGGAAGAGAAGGAAAGAAAAAATAGAAAAGGAAGAAGAAAAGAGAGCTTCAATGAGAAGGAAGAAGCCTTAACAACGAAGAAGAAGAACAAGGGAGTGGGACCACAATTGATGAAGGTTACCGGCATTAAGGGGTTCTAAAATTACTAAGACTGTTTAAAGAAGGGGAACCACATAGTTAGGATTATTCCGGAATAATACCTAGTTGGGATTAATATTGGAAGACCACCCATAGTTGGGATTAATAATGTTAATTTATCCAACAAAAAAAAAGGTAGGGGGGGGGGTGTTTGGAGATTTATAAGAAAGAAACCTACAATGCCTTATACTCCGTAAGATCTTCTAAGGTAAATAAGGGCGATTTTATATTCGTAATTGGGCTCGGGGCACAAATTTGAGCACGAGTGTGACACTCCTAAACTTCCCAAAAAAAACGTACAAATACAAATAATTGTTCAAGGACTGATCAATTTCGGGCTTTTGCGATTAAACTGAATAAAAGCTACAGATCTCAATTTTTCAGAAGATATACAAAATTGAATGTAACTCATGAACAAAGTGGTTCTATGTAGAACAGTTTCACTATAACTTTGAATACTCAAGTGAAATCTACAAGGCATTATAAAATGTAAAAGGGACAGTTCTTTTGATTTCTATGTATGAGTGAGAAATTACAGCTACATGTACCAAATATTTCTATTCTCGTAATGGCCTTATATGATTATGAGACAATTGAAGTAAAAAAAAAGAAGGAAATTTTAACATAAAAATAAATCAATAAACCTAATTCCTCTCCTCTAGCTGAGACTGAGACCCCATGAATCGCTATCACGCCCAATCACCTCTCTGACTTTTTATTCAGTTTTTTTTCTTTTTTATAACTAAATTCCAACTCTCCTACTCCCAGAATCAGCATCTTTTCTGGCTGATATTATGCATCAGTAAAGCTTCTTCAGTTGTTAAGTGAAAAACCAAAGACAACAGAGACACTGATGAATCAGAAAAAACTTTCTACAAGTGTGGTGGTTGTTGATGTTTGTAGTTAGTGGGATAAAGCTCCCATCCACTATCAGGCTCCTTCCGTTTTCCACCATTGCTCCCAGAACCCAAGGCTCTGAAACTGTCTCTTAACTGCTCTTCTGTCGGCCTACCCTGAGCATGGGGGACGAAAAGTGGCCTAAAAAATGAATGATCATGGTTTCCAGCTTCAACAGGATTAGCATACCCAGAATTCAAATCAAAACTGGGACGCAAAGGGCCAGCAAGGGTTGGACCAGGTGTTGCACCCATCATATTCATGACCAATGGAGACTGACAGTAGGTGGACGGAAAAGTTGAGGCAGATCCCAACATTTGAGGCAGAAAAGGGGCTCCCCTTGAATCAAAAACATATGGAATTGGCCCACCAGGTCTGTAAATCTGTGCTGACGCGAGAGATACAGCAGAGCCCATGGCTAGCCCGTTGTATCCATAGACAGACTGTGGATACGGAACTGTAGGTCCTAACCCCATCAGCGGTCCCCCTCTTAACAAGCTAGCATCCATCAAAGGCTCTGACGCCGTTCCGTTCAGAAAAGGTAACTGGGTTTGAGGAGGAATTGCATTTCTCTTGACTTTAGTTCCCAAAATTGAAATAACTGTATCATCTGGTGGACCCATACATGGGTTGACTTTACCTAGAAAGGGCAGTTGGTCTGAAGAATCATTGCAATTAAAAAGGTTGTCATTTAAGTCAAAGTTCCTCATGGAAGGCTGCATGCATGATGAAGAGGAAGCAGGCGATGGACTTCTCTGACAGTTTTGAGGGCGGAACATCGGTCCACTCATTTTCCACTCGTATTGCGCTGGAAGACCCCCGTCATCCTCTGTTTGATTTAGATCCAATTTGAGCCTTTGCGATCTTTTAGGACTTAATTCAACTGAAGACTCACCTGAAGGAAGGCTAGGTAACATCTGTTTTTGTTTACCCAAACCCAACACTGGATTAAAAATCTTATCATCCCCACGCTCTGCCACATTCAGATCAAAATCAATAAAATCTTGCCTCTGTCGTGAACCACTGCTAGTGCCCCCACCTGAAAGAGCCCTATCACTATCAGAGGTCCGACGAGGAGAAGCTGGTCGAAATGCACTAGTTGCTGCAGATCCTTTCCAGCCAAGACTTCCCTCAAATTGAAGAGGTCCTGCAGGCATTCCAGAAGCCACAACAGCTCTGGAGGCAGAGACGACTGATACAGGGTTTGAGCTCGTATCCAGCTGCTGATCAGCATCCTCAGAGGAGAATTCTTGGTTCAGATCAAATTCCCAGAAGCTTTTCTCTGGATTGCATTCTGGTTCCCTCGCAACATCAGTCACCAAGGACTCCATATCTTGCGTATGATCTTTAGGATTTACCTCTATGTTAGCCGAAGACATTAGAGGCACCTTTGCAGATGCATCAGGGGCATTTTCTGTTACAGATAACTGGTTCATTGGACCGTCTATCTGCAGGTCCTGTTCTGCATTTATAGACTTTGGGCTATCCTGCTGCCTAATGCCACCTCTTGATATTCTATCAGAAGAAGAAGATGAAGAAGAGGCAGAGCTGGCAGATTGCTCATAATAACCCACTACTTCTCTCTCTACCTCTTTGGCAACAAGCCGAGCAACCTCTAGTGCATCAACCGTGCCATCCTCAAGGTCCATATCTCGTGTCTGCCTAATGATATCAGTAGATCTGCTGTTTTTAGCCAATCTTGTAAAATCACAACTGTTGCCAAGATACCTCCTCTCACTTTGGCGGAACCTTTTAAGCTCATTATGCTCATCAAGATCATCCAATCTAGACAAAGTTGCTGCTTGATTCTTGGATTCCTCTAATGCAGAACCATCATCTTGCTCCAAACCATTCTGTTGCTCGCTATCATCCATCACATTGCTTGACTCCTTCAACGGCCTATTTGTATCACATGCAGACATCACTTTCATCTGTGATTCATCTTTGACATCATTTGCTCCCATATCAGGTTTAGCAACATCTTCTTCAGCAGTCTTAGCATCAGTTCCTAAAGATATATCTTTACCATCAGAAACACCCGAGGCGGAAACAACCTTACTGTTACCTGATCTATCAGGCAACAACTCACACTTGTTTTCATGTTTTGCATCTTCAGTCAGAGGTTCATGCTTCAAAGCCTCAGAAATTACCCCATCCGTGTTTTGTTTTGGAGTTGCAACGTATTTTGAATCCAACATTCCATCAGATGGGCATACTTCACCCCTGACAAGATCCCCACCAATCGATTCTTTCTTGGCAGGTGAGGCAATCACATCAGGGCATGCAGCGGTAGTATCTGCATGATTTGAAGTTATCTGAAAACCATCCTGATCACTAGATGATTCAACTTTACTCCCTTCAGCACCTTCGAACTTCTGATCAGCAGCAGACCTTGTTGTGGAGGTATCATTTGTAGTGGATTGAGACTCAGGATCTTGATTATCTGACTTCGGATCAGTATAAATTGGGGCCTTCTCAGCATCCATGCTTTTAAGCTCAACATCCTTAGCTCTCCAACTATCAAAGAGAGCCCTGGCCTTATCTTGAACTTTAGGGCTTTTATAGCTGAAAAGACTCTTGACAGTAATGCAAATTCCTGATGAAGCCAACTTCTCACTGTCTACCTGTAGTTTCTCAACCGCTTGTAACAAGGCTGAGAGAGCCTCTTCCACAAAGCAATCACTAACTTCATCAGGAAATGTTTGAGCATCCTTAAGCCACCTATTGATAAAACAAAGACCATCTAACTGAATGAAAAGGTCAAGACATTCTTTGTTCTCTGTAGCCGCTATAGTGCCTGCAACAGCAGCCCACTGTCTTGTAGCATCACCAACACTCTTTACTAAAGAATCTTTCTCCTTCTGCATAACAGTAATCAACTCCTCGACACGAGCAGGGGCTGTGAACCCATCTTTCATCTCAGTCAAGGTAAAGAAGTCTTCAAGGGTCATAATGCTCACATACCACTTAAATGCGTCCAAGTTTCACACAAAAACTCTGATAACAAGCTATGTTTTATACTCATCTTCAGAAGAGTACCACCAAACAACTCCACAGAGAAGTCCAATTTACCAGCAATGTTGAAACAGTTTCCTAAACGATAAAATAAGGAAAAGGTTGAGAATGAGGAAAGTTATACAGAAATTTGCAGTAAAAGAAGCATGATCTACAAGGATCTCTTGGTCACTCAGACCAAATTACCATTCTCACAAAAAAGTGTCACCTAATTCTCTAATCACCCCACGAATTGCGAACCGAAAAGGCAAATTATAACATGAAATTGGTATAATTTTGGTCTAATTTGACTACCTAAGGTGATGATGAACGCATGGAAACCTAAGAGTTACACATCTACAGAGAATGTCCTAATGTTTTCTACAGTATCAGTATTAAAAAAGAATCAAATGACCTCCTACTTCAAAAAATGATCAGTACCTAACATTTTTTTTTTCACGGGAAACCAATAGAGACTAGTTAAAACAAAGATCGTGACTCATTTCAGCTATGTTGAAAATAGACAACCAAAGAAGGTGAATTTATAAAGAAAAATACATTATCAGGACATGAATTAGGCCCAACTACGTAAAGATAATTTCCTCCTAGTATGAAAACTAAATATCAACCAAAGCATTACTGATGTTAATCGATGATAACATTAATAATTAAATAGAATACTTATATATAGAGCTTTTAGGAAGGGACAAAGAGAGCCAGGGTTGATAGAATCACAGATTGTACGTAGCACTAAGCAAGAAATAAAGTTAAGCACAAATCATATACTATGAGCATACTCCAAAATTACAAACCACGCTTCTCAGTGAGAAAAATACAAGACATTCAAAAACAAGATCCAAATCTTTCATTACAGGGAAAGTGAAAGCACCAAAAAGCATAGTCTTTTAATTGTGCTAAGAGGACATGCTCTAGATGAGTATTAGTGTATTGCAATACACTAAGAAAAGAAGTATTTCTTCTTAATACCAGGTTCCATGGATGAGATCGACTCCATATACCAACTAAAGCAAGTCATTGCACAGTTTAAATTACAATTTCACCAACAAAATATTTTTGAAATTGATCCTTCATTTGACGAGATACAGTGAGGTCAAAACGGCACCTACGGCTGTCCAAATTTTGGCTATGACTCATTTTGTTTTGATATATCAATTTTGGCTATGACTCATTGTTTGAAGAGAAAAGTGAACTTCAGGGTTTGATGGATCTGATCATTAAGTCAAATAATTTACTCAATTCTATAAGTACTTTGAGGACAGCTAGCAGTACAGGGCTAGATTAAGGTGGCAGTAAAAGAGAAAATTATGGCATACAAAACAATAATTTATGCAGCTATTGCGAAGGTAACTAAATCTCGGAAAACAAACATGACAGATGTATCCAACCAACCTGTACGTTGTATATATACATAATTGTGGTATAGCTGCACCCTTATAAACAAGAAAGAAAGCCTACTCCCAATTATTAGTTATTAGAGGAAAAACTGTACTACCTCCTACCCAAAAGATGCCAATCTTTCAATGTTAAACAGCCTCAAAACAAGTCCCCAAACAAATTATACATTTGCAATAATATTGAACAGAAATACCAGTTTCTAAATATTCCCTAAATGATTTCTGCAGACCCACAATCATCTAAACAACAACAAGGATTGAATATCGGTGTCCCAACTAGATTTTTTTTTTTTGGTGGGGGCCTGGCGGGGGGAGGGTAGATCAAATCATGAATGACTCAAATCAAAGCATAATTGCGAGCTTGTTCCATCACATGATCCAAAAGACATAGACACAATTTCCTTACATTGCAGTCATAGAAGTTTACTCAACTCTCGTTTGCATATCATGACATTTTATTCATACTCCCTCCGTTTACAATGTTATACCCACTTTCCAATTTGGAGTGTTTCTGAAATTTCTACTCACTTTTGCTTAATTCTATTTATGCCTAAAAATTTACCATTTTACCCTCTTACCCCACAATATTTACACCTTTCCGCTCAATCTCTCGTACTTTATTTCTATGTTTCTTACGTATACCCACCTTTTTACTACATCTCTCTTACTTTGTTCACTTTTTCTTACACCCGCTCACATTTTCCATATTTAGCTAGAAACAAGAGTGTACAGTAAGTTAGTAGAACATTGTGAAACGAAAGTAGTATACCCTTTCATTTCCCTTCTTTGCATATCTTCATTAACAGAACTTCAAAGCATGTGCATCTAAAACTCCTCTATTACAATATAACCTTAACATTCATTTTTAATGTAATTTAAGATTTTAAGGTTAAGAATTTCATGCACTGACCAACTTACAATGACCCATTTGTTAAAATTTGGATGTTGATTATCAACCATCAATAAGTATTGATCTGCAGCGCCAATCAACCAATAGACTTCACTAGCTAACACTTTAGCCATAAATGCCTATACACAAACACAATATCTACTAGCTTAAGGCTTTCCCCATTGAGGACACAGAAGCCTAATTTTACAGAAGGCCCATTAATCTAAGGAACCACCACTCTGAGGTGCCCAGGTAATGTAACATGATGCCATTATTTACAATGCGCAACGTTGCACTTTAGCTCAGAAACTTTTGATATTGTATACATATGTAAGTAAGTCACGACTTTCGCATCGAAAGTGTCCCAAGTTACCCACCCCAGTGCAGGGCGTCCCTGTTAGTTTATCTTGCATGAGCACTATAAATAACAAATGGAGATCATAAGCTACAGTCCAAATCATCCCCATTTGAAACAATTAAGATGCCAGTAAATAACAAAGAAAGCCTAAAGTTAAAACACACAAATCATTTGATTACACCATCAAGGGAACTTGCTTCAGAAAACAAATTTAAAAGGAGATTTGACTACAAAAACTCTATTAATCTGAAACTAACCCTAAGTAGAAAAAAAAACACAGCAGTTACACTCATGTTACAACAAGGGCGTAATAAATAGTTGTTCATCTGAAGCAAAACAGTTAAATCGAGAACATAGAAGCATTGTAACATATCAATCCTGACAAAGTCAGTAGTTAAAGTCCGCAATCACTAAAACATACTCCATAAAAGAAAGCTTAAGTATGAATCTGTGCAAAACGTATTTTCAACCTTACAAGAAAAATCCAGAAGACAGAAGCTATTCTACAAACATACTCATACGCTTCAAGGATCAGGAACTTTAACCCCTATACTGACCATCAAATTTTTCGAAATCTCCTTGTTACGAAGAAATTCCCCAAAACAAAGCTAAAAACAACAATTACTAGTAAAATTCACAACTGGCCACCATAAAAATACCCCCCAAAATATCAACATCCCAATTCCCTATTCGAAGCCACGGTACAAAGTACATAAACATACCTAAACCAGCTAAATAAATCATCAAACTGCAGAACTTTTGACACCCGAACGACAATAACAGAAAACCAATAAGGGTAATTCCAATAACATCCCCTAGGATTGGAATTTATCGATTAATTGGGTTTTTTACGAAGAGAACTTATCTAATACATAAGAATAAATAAAATAATGACCCATCAAATACATACCTCCATTAATGCTATCAGAACAAAAAGAATTATTGCACTAAATATAAATCATGGATAACTTAAAATTCAAAATAACATATAAAAAAAACAGAATTTTACAAAACAAACAAAAAAAACAATAAAACGAAACCATATTGTATAAAGTTTATGTAACATACTCACCGAAAACCCTAGCTTCTCTCGAAAAAAAATCCCCAAATCTTTGCGTGAGAAATAGTCTCCTAAATCTGCAACTCTTGCACACCGAATTGAATTTTAATACCTCAAATAATTATTTAAAAAATTAAGAAATTAATTGAGAATTTTCAGCAAACAAATTGCCTTGGTTTCTCGCCTATTTTCCTCTCTCTCTCTCTCTCCTGTGTGACCTTTTCGAAGCAGGAAGAGCAAACGTTACTTTCCCCTTTATTTTTTTGGGGGGTTTTCCGTTCTATTTTTTTCTTATTTTTATTTGAAGAAGTGAAATTTTTGGAGGGGGGGGGGGGGGGGGGGGAGGGTCACATGAGAGGCACGTGAAGAGGAGGGGTGACAGCACTGACAGGTGATAGGGAGTAGCCGGTTAAAAAAAGTGGATTGTTCGTTACTGAATTGGTGGGAACTTAAAATTTTCCTTTTCTCTTTATTTTTGTTTTTGGATGTTTTAGTTGATAAATTGACAAACCAAATTGGAAACAAATACAAGTAAAAAGTTTTGTTTGTTATGAAAATAGTGGGAGGAAATAGAGAAACGGTAGAGAATAAACAAGCGGTCATAAATACATACATTAGCAGGGATAATGATGTCAGGGGTATAATGGAGATCCACAATCCAATATATTTCTAAATTATAACGCTCCCCTTGGACGTCCATTATCTAAAATAATACAATGGCCCTGTAATGTACATGAAATGATGCTTCATTAAAAAAACTTACTAAGAAAACCTCGTGTGATAAAAAAAAATAGTGAAGGAAAAGAGTACATCACTTCATCATAATACGCTTAAGATATATGTTGTCTCGTTAAAAACCATACCAGGAAAATCCAGTGGGACAAAACCATGGTTAAGGGAAAAAGAGTGCAACGCGTATATCCCCCGATAAATACATCGCTTGAGATCTTCTAGTGCATTGAATCTAATATCGTTGAATAGCTTTTCAAATGTACCAACAGGAAGCTCTCCTTGAAATTGATTCTCCAATTTTGACTTGAATCTTCAATTCTGCACTTGAATAGATGAGGTGAATATTTATGTCACCAATCTTTTGAAAGTAATACCTCTATAGATCAACAAAGATTCACCTGAGATAAATACATTTGCTTGTACATGATATTACAAAATTTATCCTTACATATTGGACATGTATAAACCTTCTTCTGGAGGTCATAAATAGTCTTCTAATCAACTAACCATTAATGTTGATCAAAATTTCTCTAGTCATACTTTCATGGCAATACATGATATGTAACATCATCGCCAAACTTGGAGCTATAATATAGCTAATAATGTTATTTATGGTTCTCTTGGAACATAAAATAATACTCACTGTAAGGACATTACATACTTTTATGTTATATTTTGAAACTACTCATATTTGTACAAGAATTCTTCTGTGAATAAAGTAATATGCATATATTTCATAAATCTCAAGTACTCAAACTGCTGGTTGAGACGGCATTTCAAAAACACTCTTTAAGAGTTTTGATAATATCTCATCGAGGTTGCGATATTCATATGAAAAACTTAAAGGGTTGGATGTTTAAGAATATCATGTATAAGTTCTTCAGGAACTCTTCTAATTTGCATGATTCATAACATGTTTTTAAATCAACATTATATACTTCTTTCGCAACTATTAGCCCAATGGAGTAAGAATCTCCTCTTATAAATTTCTACCAAAGTTGCAAAATTTTCTTATTATGTTTGGATGCATATCCATGTATGTCATGATAATAGTTTAAAAACTTTTGCATACAACATATAATTTATAACTGGATAAATCAAAATCATACAATGATAAAACATAAAACAAACTAAATGTATGATGAATGATGCATTTACCTATTAGCTAGACATGTATATAAATGTAAGACTCAAAATGCAAAACATTGTATAGTGTGGATATTTCAAACCCATAACTTGTTGCACTTCAGGTCCATGAGCTCATTTGATCATTATAGTTATGTCTACATCGAAATAGACATAGATTTAAGATCCCCTATTCAAAGTCCATGATTTCTCGCATATGCATTATATTTCGATTCCATCATCTACTGGTATCATCAACATTTTTCAACATATACTTTGCACGATATTCATCAATGATATTTTAATACTTATTCAATAGGTATCATTCATCTATTCTCATGGGTCATCTATTATAGTTCAGATATCTATACCATTTCAAGGGTATTTCATACACTATATTAGTGTTTTCTTTCTTTTCAAAAATATTATCAACTGCACTATCTTGATTGCGCTTTTCATATAAATAAGTATATATTTCATCACTATGTTGAACCGTTATATATAATCTACACTTCATGTGTAATTAAATAAATATTGGCAAGATATATATTTCGATCTCAACACTTAATATATGTAGCATCGAGCACTATGACCATTATACACCTTTATGCCTCTGAACGTGTAATAACTTAACACAATCAAGTTATAGACATTTTTATGTCCAAACATACTCCGAGATCATAAAGTTGGCATGTAAACTTACTCATATGGGTATCAATCTACCATCTTTCAATTTTTCCAACTTATTCTAGTTCGTCTCCCCGTAAGTTGGGAAAATATTTTCAATATATTATGGGGCATAAAATCTTTCACCAACTAATAATACACTTTTCAACGTGTATTTTAATAATTGTTTCATACTTTTCATTCTCTTCTAGAGATTAACATTGATCATGGGGAGTGGATGCACTGTGTAGTTGTACTTTTTTCTATATTTTCTCATTTCGTGTTGACGTACGGTTGCCCCAAACAAGAGATTTACGATACTTAAATCCCTCACCAAACACTTGTAAATTTTTTGGTGATCTAGCTTCAAGTCACCTACTATCATTATGGTGAACTTCTGGTTACTTACTATCATGGTGAACTTCAAATCACCTATCATTATACAAGTTTTCAAAGTCATTAATATCTATTGTATGTATTTTATCAATCGATTCATTATAACTATTCGATTGAAATACAACTCAACCTCATCATTATATCTTGCCTTTGAATATATACAACATATGGGGGAGTGTCAGCACATAAACTTTTATTTGACAAGAATTTTCAGATTCTCATAACGGGTGTTCTTAAACCCGGATGACCTGAATTAACATCGTACGTATATAATATCATATAAAATATTTCATTCGTTAACTACTGGTTATCTTCCCAAAGTGATAATTGTAATTATAAAATACTATAATTTGGACATATTGTGATGTGATATAACGACAAAAACCAGTGACTCATTTATAATAGCAAGACTATCTAACAAAGTAATTATGGAAAGATAGATTATACTCTTCTGGAGGATTCATTGTAATTGTGATACATATCAATTTCAATAAACATATTCATATTTCCTCATCTTCAGGATGATATCAATATCATAAACTTATACTCGTGTTCGTAAAATGAGTTAATGAAATATGAACAAAACATGTATCACATTTAACGCCATTGTATCATTTTTAACCATATACCACTATTTTGTAAACTTAAAAGCTATTTTCCCCTGATTTTTGCATATATTCCATTTTTAATTATTGCGGTATCAATTTTACCTACCCACTAAACATATCTCTTCATAATATTTTGTCATTATATATGAGAGACATTTTTAGACCTTTATAACATAATGACTATTTCCTCCATGAGTGGTGATCAAACAATCAACCATGTTCAAATGGTTGTCCAAAACCAAGTTCTATAAATTCATAAACCAAAATTTTCATAATAGATACCACCCAAAATAATACCATGTCTAAAGCATATAAAACATAAAATCATAATACGACCATAAGGTTCACAACATAAATACACAATTAACATAGGTAAACTATTGGAGTTTCATACTTAAAATCAACATAAATCATTTGAAATTTTAATTATTCTCTCCAAGGGTGGTAAGAAATTAACAACTTGTATTCAATAAGGTTTTTTTCTCCAATAGTTTTTCCTCCATAATGATAACATATATTGGTCAAATTTTCACTTTTATCTTTCTCACTTTTACCACCTTTGAAGTCCCACTTCGGGTGAGAATATGAGTTCATATCTTTGAAGTCCCACTTCAGGTGGGGATGTGAGTTCACGAAATAATCTCCACGACCGGCCTCTACCATATCCACCAAATATAAATCATGTCAAATGTAACGCAATTGGCCACAACCAATACTTTCGGTATGATCTTTATCATTCAATTCTTTCTCAATATCGGATGTCATATTCTCTTCATGGAATGAAGTTGAGCCAGTAAAACATGATTTTCATCAGTAACTCATTATTTTTCTCACCCACAAGAAAACAAGATATCGGTTCAAAATATTTCTTAATACTTTTCTTTTTTTGATATAATGTCTGCAGGACAACATTATTTGCATGAAAAATGGAGTACAAGTTTTCTTACCTATTTCATCAGTAATTTCCTCCCCACATAATTTCAGTCGAGAAATAATTCTGAACGTAGTTGAGTTCATTCACCCATAATCTAAAAACATGTAATCTTACTGCCACCACTCATAACGAGATTTTGGTAATACTCTCTATCACACTTTTCTGGTGGTCATACATATTTTTCCTTTAGATTACTCTAAATAATTTAGGGTCTTTAACAGTGAGATAATCAACCTTAAAGAAATAATAATCCATCTAGAGTTTAGACTAGACATTGTCCAAGTGCTATTCTTAACAACACAAGAGTAATGCATAAAAATATACGGAGTAATTGAAGGAAATATGCCCTTGGTCCAAGTTTGCATTTAATGCTAAGTCTAATAAATGCGGTTCAGTATTAATTAAGCAAGTTAATGAGATCAAATGATCTGAATGCCTAGCTAGAGGCCGCTTCAGTTCAAGTCGAATTAATATTATTAATGCCACAACTTACGCTTGACTGAACCCGTAAGGTCACACAAATAGTACGTGGACGGATGAAGTATTTAGGTGAATGTTACATTCAGTAAATACTCTAATTATGGATTTTCGAAAATGATGGATGTTGGTTTTGGTGGGAGCTAAACAATTCATCAAAAGGCAAAGAGAGAATATTTTCCGGAATCGCAGATATTACCCGAAACGGAAATATGGTTCATAATGGAAATATAAATATTATCGAAGTCGAAGATATATATCGGAAACGGAAATATGGTTTGTATCGGAAATATTATGGAAATAGAAATATTGCCAGAATCGGAAATATTACCGGAAACAGAAATATTATCGGAATAGGAAATATTGTCGAAATTGGAAATATTGTCGGAATCAGAAATATCGTAAACGTAAATATTTTCCGAAATCGGAAAACGAATCCGAAGTGCGAAACGAGCGACGAGCTAACGCACAAGCGATGACCCATCGCTCGACGAGCCAACCCAACGCGTGCCAGGCAGAAGTAGCACCACGCCACAACGCCGAGCACAAGGCCCAGCGCTGCAGCAATGCGAGCCTACTGACCAACGTTGTTGTGATGCGTTATGGGCTGGCTGAAAGCTTGGTGCACCAAGATTGCTTACACGACAAGTTAGCTTGGGGCACAAGCTTCCCTTGGTCGGCTACCTTAATTGTTTTTAAGGGTTTTGGACTTTTTTTTCATATAACTACCTAAAATCTAGTTAGGGATTTGTGCATGTTTCCTAAAGTGTAACTTTCCTAAACCTAATTTATTAGGGTTTCGGAAATTTAGGGTTTTCTTATTTCATGCTCCGTATATATATGTGGTCTATGATCATAATATACATGAGTGTTTTTCTCATCCTTGCCTCTCACATAAAAAGTGAGATCTCGAATTAATAATACCTTGGATGATATCTTAGTTGGTTGAACCTAAGGAGTATCCGAACGTACTGTGGACTTTCTACGGAGGAACGACGTTTGGCGTTCTAACTTGTTCTTGTTCGGTTCGGGAGCAGCAAGGGAAGGCACGCATCACAAAGTATGTAAACTGAATTACGCTAATTGATTATGTTCAATTAATTTGGATTCTGGAAATTATGATTTTTCCGCATGTCAGTTGGATTGTTCAAAACCTAAAAGTGGTATCACGAGCCTCTAATTAATTGATTAATCAATTACATTAACATGGATTAAATTTATAAATTTGCAAAGAATTAAAGGGGTGAATTAATTTCGTGTAATTAATTGCAAATTCATGCGATTATTTAATATGTTCGCAGGATTTTCAACAGTTTTGTCAATTTTGATCGGAATCTTATGTTTTTAAAGTGAATTCCGCATGTAAATGGCGTTTTAAAATTTTGACAATTTTTTTTAATGATGTTAAAATTAATATTTGCGAATCTTGTTTAATAATCTTGAATTAATAAATGACCTACTGCATATAATTAAAAAATTCAAGATTTAAATTCTTTAATTATTCTACCTAATTTGTAATTATAATTAATTCGTTGAATTTTCAAATAATTTCGAATTTGATTTGATTTTTCATACTTAATTGATAATTTAATTGGGATCTCATGATTAAAGACCACCTAAAATTTGTTAAAGTTTGAATCTTTTGTGAACCCTAATTTTAATCCCTAAAGTCCATGTAATTGGAAAATTATTTTAATTAATGAATTTTCGATTAATCGCCTAAATATTTATGAAATTAATATAATTTATTAATTTTTCATAAATATTTAAATTATAAAATTTTGATTTTATAAAAACGTTCGAAACACGAAATAAAAACGCACTAAACGGAGACTCACTCAGTCGACCAAAGTGACTTAAGTCCAAACAAGTAAACCTTATCCTCGTCATTAGCCAAAAAAAAAGCCCAACAAAGAATCAAAACAAAATAGTGCGAAGAAGGAAAATGCCATAACCCTGACCTGTACCATCCTTAAAGTACTGGAGAACCAAAACAATCAAGAGATCAATAAAAAGGGAAGCCCAAGATTACGCCTATACAAAGGGAAAATTAATACAAAGAGGCGATCAAAAGTTTGGCCCAAAAATATAAAAACACGTAAACATGGCAGTGGGGCTAAATAACAGTACGCCTACCCAACACCTGCACAAAGAAAACCATATCTCATCCTTACAAATTCCTCCCACAAAACGATCTTGAGTCACAAATAGAAAAATCAAACACGGACAATTGAGCATTTCACACTCAAGGTCGCAAAGCATCTATAAAATCGCTCAAAAAGCTTATAAGTGCATGACCATTTTGCAAATTAACTTCAACAATTAAACACGAAAACGAACCAGGAACAACGCGGATCATCCACCCAGGCACGAGAAAACTCTTGCGCTGGCCAAGTTGGCGCAACAATATTCTCGCGCCTAACACTTGTGCGTTAAAATTTTCTAGCACCAATGCTAAAAGTGTTCTGAAATTTTCTACACACTTACGGAAAAATTCAGAACACTTGGGGGGTACGTATATAGGCAATTCCAATTTTTTCGTGCAATTTTAACCAGTTTTAACAATAACGTTTCATTCAAACTTATTTGTTTAAAATTAGGCACCTAGAAATAAATTTTCTATCTAGAACTACGCGCGACCTAATTCCAAATTAAGTTTACTTGAGGCGGAAACGTAGGCAATCCAAACCAGGATTCAGTCCAAATAATTTTGCAAAAATTTTACAAGTCTGCAAGCAATGACGAAAATAAAAATAAAGTTTCATTAGTCTGCAAGCAATGACGAAAATAAAAATGATGCATTTATTGAATTTAAATAAGTTTGCAAACCAAACTAAAAAAAAACTAAGTGCAAAAAAAAAAAAATCCAACATCGGAAAATTAAAAGGGCACATACACCCTACAAACACCTTGAATTACACTACTCTAATTCTTCTGCGTTAGTAAACAAAGTTTTGTAGAGATCGACATTCACAAAATTTGCATCAATTGGCTTCTACACTGCTCCTACATCTATGTCCACGGAAACTATAGGCTCATTTTCACTTACTTCCATAGTTGCCAAGGCCTCAGTCACCCTAGCAGCTTGAAGACCAATCACCAACTCAGTCTCAGGAATGGGAGCAGTAACTGAAACGGGTGCAACCACGGTCGGAGTCTCAACCACCTAAGAAATAGAGGCTTGAGCCATCTCTGTGCACGTATGTTTCTTACTCTTCTCACGACGGTAATTTTTAGCAGAACCCATCGCAACCTTTTTGGGAGTAGCTACGATACGCTCAACGGGCATACCTCGAGGCCTAGATTCAAAGTGTTGAGGGTCACCCTTACGCTTACGGTTAGATTTCCTCATTGGAGGCCTATAGTTAGCCTCTCGAGGCCAAGAAGTACCAACGTGCTCATATTTGGTTATGCCCCTTGGGCGAAGTAACTCAGTCGGTTCAACATTACGAGCCTTAGTCCTCTCAGCAACATCATCAGAACTCATCAAGAAAGTCTCTAAGCGAGTGCTTAAAATTGGAGACTTCATCCTCCGAAAGACGAAATCTGTAGAACGGGCCAATGAGCAGGGTAAGCTAACTTTTACATGGGAAGGACCTTACGAAATATATGATGAAGTTAGGGACATAACCTATCGCATCCAGGACATGTAGGGTCGGCCTATTTAGCGAACTTGGAATGCAGGAAATTTAAAGAAATACTTCTTCTAGATAGCATCTAACTTCGTTTTGAAGTTTCACTACCAAAACACATTTGACGGTCACTGTAGAGTAGTAGTCTCCCTTGTACTTGGCTCAATTCTCCTTACAAAGTAATACTACACTGCTTATTTCGTACATTATATACTTCTTTCACGATAAAACTAACATGACTAACCCCCGCAAACCGCACTAAGCCTAATTAAATAAAGGCCTAAGAAGTGGCCTAGATTAGCAACTTTGCAAAAGAAATTAAAGCCTAATCGTTTGAAGCCTGAAGAGTGGCCCAGATTAGCACAAATATAGGCTGATCACCTATTAACCACAATTCGACGGGGGGCAAAACCCCATAAATCGTTCTTCTAATCGAACGTCATTTTTCTAGCATGTAAGAAATAAATCCTATGTGCTGCCAAAAAATTATGCCGCTACCACAGTCTAACGGGGGTAAAAACCCAAAATCCGTTCTTCTAATCAAACGTCATTTTTCTAGTATGTAAGAAATAAATCCTATGTGATGCGGCCTAATTATACTGCTACCACATTTTGACGGGGCAAACCACCAAAAATTGTTCTTCTAATCGAACGTCATTTTTCTAAAATGTAGGAAATAAATCCTTTGTGTTGCGGCAAAATTATGCCGCTACCACATTTCGACGAGGGCAAACCCCCAAAAATCGTTCTTCTAATCGAACGTTGTTTTCTCAAAGCATGTAGGAAATAAATCCTATGTGCTGCGGAAAAATTATGCCGCTACCACAGTTCGACGGGGGCAAAACCCCAAAAATCGTTATTCTAATCGAACGTCATTTTTCTAGGATGTAGGAAATAAATCCTATGTGCTGCGGCAAAACTATGTCGCTGCCACATTTCGACGGGGACAGACCCCCAAAAACAGTTCTTCTAATCGAACGTCATTTTCTCAAAAATTGTAGGAAATAAATCCTATGTGCTGCGGAAAAATTATGCCGCTACCACAGTTCGACGGGGGCAAAACCCCCAAAATTGTTCTTCTAATCGAACGTTATTTTTCTAGCATGTAGGAAATAAATCCTATGTTCTGCGGAAAATTTATGCCGCTACCACATTCCGACGGGAGAAAACCCCCGAAAATCGTTCTTCTAATCGAACATCATTTTTTCTAGCATGTAGGAAATAAATCCTATGTGCTGCGGAAAAATTATGCCGCTACCACAATTCGACGGGGGCAAAACCCCAAAAATCGTTCTTCTAATCGAATGTCATTTTTCTAGCATGTATGAAGTAAATGCTATGTGCTGCGGCACAATTATGCCGCTACCACAATTCGACGGGGGCAAAGCCCCAAAAATCGTTCTTCTAATCGGGCGTTAGTTTTCTAGCCTATAGGAAATAATCCTACACGCTGCGGCACAATCATGCCGTTTCCATATTTATTGAGCTTAGACAGGCGTATGCCCAAGTTCAACGGCAATCATATATAAATGAACTTGGGCATCGGCGCAGAGGATAACTTGACGAATCACAACTGATCAGCCTCAAGGTCACTAGAAATCTACGTGGTTGCGGCATTATTTGGGATGCCTGTAGTACATCCAAAAATTTTGATTGACAAATGGTGTTAAAGTTTACAAGCAAGAAGTTGACGGTCCCATGCCCAAGTTCAGCGGCAATCATACTGATTAATTGACTTGCGTCAATCAATCACACACAAATAAACTTGGGCATGCGAGCACTATTCAAGAAAAAAAAGGGGGTTGCGATATTTCCCCTGTGGCAAAGGACCCATCCCTGACCAACAAAATACAAACATCCAAGTGAAAACATCCAACATTTTTTAGTGCAAATAAAACGCCGAAGCGTGATTGTTATAAATGCCGAAACCGAAGGACGAAGTCGAAGAAAAGAAAATAAAATTTTCCCAATACAAACGCCCATGTCGTTAAAAACCAACTAGCGCACGAAGGCGCGGAAATTAAAATTATTCATTGCAAGCGCTCGCAGCGCTATGAAAACTGATCTTTTGAAGAAGGGGATAGGAGCTAGGGCTGAGCAGCGGCAGAGTTGGCAGAGGCCGGCACGTCCCCACCATCTGGACCTGCACCGACAGCAGGCTTTGGCGTTGGCGGAGCAGATGTCTCTCCCTCCTGGACCGCGGGTTTACTTCCTCTCTTTCAGCGTCGGAGTCCTCAAAGACGGGAGGGGGGAGGCCTAGTCTCTCAGCGGCAATAATGACGCCTTGCTTTTCAATCTGCCGTTCGAACTAGGCAAACGAAAACTCGTTCATGCAAGCATCCCAGGCACGGCGAGTCTTCTCCCTCGTCTCAGCCTCGGCTTCCTTAGCCTCAGCTTTGACCTTGGCTACCTCAGTATGAGCGGCAGAAACAAGCTCCTCCACATGAGTCGCCTGCTGCCTCAGGGATGTCGCCTCCTTGATCTTTGCCTCGGCTTCTTAGAGGTAGGATTGGGTAGAGAGGGCTTTAACATTCAGAGTATCAATAGAAAGTCTTTGCTCATTAATTTTGGTCAAATACTTCTTATTGTCACTCCGCATGACGGAAAGCTCCTTACTCTGAGCTTCTATTGACTCCTGCATTTCCAGCCGAACTTTCTCCACCGTCACCATGGCATAGTCCCCGACATTGGTTGTACTGTGCGCCTGCCTATGGAGCTGACTTGTGACGTCAGCCCGCCAACGCTTGAATCCCTGGGCCTGGATTAGCAAATATAGACAAGAATGAATAAGTTAGAAATAGTGTTAAGTTC
Source organism: Spinacia oleracea (assembly GCF_020520425.1). Taxonomy (NCBI): domain Eukaryota; kingdom Viridiplantae; phylum Streptophyta; class Magnoliopsida; order Caryophyllales; family Amaranthaceae; genus Spinacia; species Spinacia oleracea. Next base: position 74,963,991 of record NC_079492.1, on the reverse strand, counting down.
CAAAATGGAACAGGCATTGATTAATCTACTTACATCCATAAGAGTCGCCTGCATGGCCCCAAACTGAGCGTCTGCCGCAGGAGGAAACTGCTCCACATACTCCTTGGGCACGACCTTGATCACAGACGAAATGATCTTGGCCTTGTCCCTCGAGGAAAAATTCCTTGAGGGGGGTATGTTGCAAATCTCCTCGTCAGCCATCGCCTGCCGATCAGGAGCTGAATAAAAAAGTAGGGACCGTCAATTAATTAGGCCTGAACAGCGAAATAATGTCATGAAACATAACTAAAGCTTACCACTATCCTCGTCGTCCCGCTAATGAGACGCCTCGGGAGCCTGAGTCTTTGGCGGTTCGTCGTCTCCGTCGAGAATCTCGATGGAAGAAGGCGAAGGGACCCCCCTTCTTAGGAGCGGCCTCCCGCCTAGCGTCCTCCCTCCTTGTTGAACCTTCCGGCGGAGGATGTTGCCTCAGAGGCGTCACCGCCATCGGAATCACCTCGACCGGAGATTCAGCGGACCCCACAACAGCGTCCTACTTCTTGGGGCGTTTAATCCCCGCCTTGACGCTGGGACGCTTCCCCGCCGTAGGAACCGGCCTATCATCGGCCTTGCATTTGGGCCAGCCTGACCCTTTTCACCTTTCTACAAACAAAAAGAAAGAATGAAAACTAAATACACCAACTACTCAAAATTATTCACAAAGAGAAAGACTCACTTTTGTCGGTGGACCTCCGACAATCCCTTTCAGTTTCTGCTCCACCATTTGAGTCAGCCATTCCTTGGTGCCGACTTGACCTTTTTCAGCAAATGGGAGCTTGAACATGGCAACGACTGCACAAAAATAGACGATTAGTAGGAAATAAATAAATCATATTGATTAAGAAAAACTGCTCCAGATACCTTGGTCTAATCCATGGTTTAGACTAGCGGCCGCTAAAAACACCGGGTCCTTAAACTGGGAACAGGACAAAGCCGAGACTTTGGAATATTGAGAGATTTTCCCCTCACGGTCAATGCCTCAGCTTGAAAGTTAACTGCAATCTGGTCCCACTCTTGTTTGGTCAGAGCCGGCAACTGCTCACTTCCCCCTGTGAAGCGAGGGTCCAGTTGCCACCGGCTAAATTTCAGCTCCATCTCATGGTCTGCCGTCCACATTACCACCCACCTTAATCTCCAGAGGTGGTGTTTGGACGGCTTATCAAATGTGGTAGCATACTCACCCCTATTCGCCAACCGAAACCACCCATCGGCTCCTTTAGCCTTTTGAAGACGGACCAACATAAGGAAAGCATTGAAAGAAGGTTTCAAACCCATCAATTCGCACTTAGCCACGTATCCCAACACACTTGACCAAGAGTTGGGAGTCAGTTGGCATAAGCTGAGGCCAATTCCGTCCAGAACTTCCCCCGCAAAAGGGTGGACGGGAAAGCGCAGGCTGATCCTTAATGCTCCGTTGTACACCGGGAACTCGTTGGGGCCCACATCATAGATAGTTGAGGCCTCACTAGCCGGCAGCCGACCAGTATTCATGCGGTCGGCATACCCTTCTCCGTGTTTCTCCGCATCCACTTAGGATCCACCCGGATCTGATTCGCTGGGAGTTCACCTCCCCTCTTACCTCAGCTGCAGCAAGTTGGGGCTCTTCGGCAACCTCAAACTCACCCCCACCGTCGCTCTCCTCTTGCACCGACTCCTCAAGCCAATCGGCCGGGCGAGTAGACGGCCAACACCCTCCGTCTCCTCCATCCAAAACTCATCAAAATAAGTATTTTTATGACGAGAGCTTTGAGCTTCGCCTGGAGGAGTAAGGCTTAACTCGTCGGGCGGCACTCTGATGGATCTCCCTTCTGAGAAAGAAGGGTTCATCTGTGGTTCCCTTAGCCGTAAATCAACTATGTTAACCGTCTTTTTCGTCCTCGCCATCCTATCCTGCATAAGAGGCATAATGGGAGGCCGAACTTAACGACGGGCTAAAAAATGAGGGATATTGGTGCGACGCAGATCAGACCACCATATCCAGAAGTTCCAACCTTACGCCCCAAGAACCGAGGTATCGTCAGTGTAACTGACGACAGTGAGTTGATAACAACAAAAACGTCGATTGAGGGCTGACAAGAAAAGTACGACTTAAAGAGTAAATTCAAACATAAAGCATAAAGGTTTACCTTGAAAAATGCCGGAATAGATGACTATGAAACCGGGCGATGGAAAAAAAAAAACCGAACGGCGGTGGAAATGGTCTTCGTCCTCCTTTTTTACTGCAAACTTAGAAAACCTAAAAGCATGGACACCTCTCTAGAAATCTCTAGAAATCTCTAGAAATCATGGACACCTCTCTAGAAATCTCTAGAAACCGGGCGAGAGAAGCATGGACACCTCTCTAGAAATCTCTCTAAAAAGCGGGGTAAGTAAAAAACCTAAAAGTGAAAAATCTTTTTACCCTCCCTCTATATATAGGGAGGGGAAACAATGACAAAAGCGGCCACGTGGCCCACTAGGAATGCACCAAAAATCATGCATTGGAAATCAAACGGTCAAGAATGGGTAATGATGATGCAATTTTACACTAATACCCTTCTTGAGGGGCAAATGATGTCGGTAAAACAAACCCAGGCTACGTGGCCTTATTAAGGCCTGACACGTGGCGCTGCGCAGACAGGTAATTAAGTCACATGGCACCCGTAGCCTTCTCTAGATGGCTCAAGTATGAAGTAATGTGTCAATTATACTTTATGGCCCATGGCTCAAGAAATGAATGTCTTGACAATGACACATGTCCTCTCATTATTAACCAACCAATCAAATACTTTCCTCTTAGGGTTTCCCCTAAAGAGACAAATATAGGGAGGGGCAATACCCTCAATTCTCAAGAAAAAGGGACACAAGTTTCTAGACATTGAATACATCACTATTCATGACATTAATTGCTCTCTTCTCTCTCTACATTCAGCATTTCTTCTCTCTTAAAAAGCCTAATCTTACTTAACCATCGGAGAAATTATTCTTATGGGAATATTCTTGTTTTGCAGGTGATGTTACCAGCCGGAACTCGGACTAGGCGCTACGTGGAACCGAATACCTCATCGTCATCATCTATTGGAAAAACTCCCACAGCATATGTTATGCAGAAAAAAACAACGTTTTAATTATAAGTTTCAACCAATACCTATTACACAGTTCATGAGTTCTGAACTCATAAATTTAACATCTGGATCTTGTTCACTCATATTCATAAATTGTTGAGTATAAAGCTTTCCCCACATATCGATGCCTCTTGCTTATCTACCGTAGATAAGCCAGGTTATTTATGCAAAAGCGCAATATGTAATTCATAAGCTGTACAATCTGATGGTTGTTGATCTGCCAAAAGAACCTTAGAAATATACTTATCTACACAACAAAATCCCTCCCCTTAGTCGTTTGTTACGGGTTAAAACTAGTACAAAAACATGTACTTGCAGTTTGCATAAATCTTAAGATAGATGTACATACAAGCAAACCCCTCCCCTTGATAGGGTTACACGCAATGTGGACTACATATAATTATGCATAAACACTTCCATATCTGCAACTGAGCACAAGGAAAAAAGAACTGCTCCATCTTTAAAAGGTTACGCTATTTAAGCAGTCGCATACTATCGAGGTAGATGGTTCTTCAGTAGTCGCATAAGACAGGCATTGCCCTTGGTTCTTTTATGTTCATCTTCAACCAGCTTTTGTCCACCTTTACCTCCCTGCAAAGACAGCCAACCATATAATGAAATAAGACCAACAACTGCGGAGGCAAGGGGCCCATTCAGATTTGAAACTGTAACATCAGTTTTGAAATTTCAGAGAAATGGCATGTACCTCTGATACTGCTGGTATTGGTTACTCACATTACTGTTGCGCTAATTTAGACAAACTATTCTTGGTTCTAACCTTCCACCTTACACCTCTATAGGCTCGATTAACACCTTAATTCACTAGAATACCAAGCAGTTCACTGATATTGGTAGCATCATCATAATTCAAGGAGCATGGGAACAAAGAGAACTTGTATACATACTAGCAACATCTTCAGAATGTTACTCATTTCTCTACTGATTGTATTTAGTGTCAAAACCTTGACTACCAAAATGCAATATGGCCTGTTAACCAGAGACTCTGTGTTTTGGATGAGGAAAGAGAGGAAGAGGAATATGAGGGAAGGGAAGGGAAGGGAAATGGACAAATCAAATTTGCTTATCCTTTAGTTTAAACCAATCCTTCTAAGTTTGAATACTAGTAACTTTTGGAAGGAACACGACAATCTACTCCTTCCTTCCTCTCCCTCCCCATTCCCTTCCCCCTCGTCTTCCGCTCGCCCCTCACCCTTCCCTAGTTCCTTTACTCCATTGTAATTTAAACATATTGTAAATAACAAAAATTCCTACAAGGATATTTGGAGCGGATTTCTCGGAGATTCACAAGAAAGCTTTATATACTTCTATCAACCATTTATTTTCCTGGCGATTTCTCATGTACGGTTTATGCAGCCAGAATGCATTCAAACAGAGGACTCAACTTCTGGACCCTTTTCAAAAACATGTATGTTGGAGTATCTCTGATACAATGACACAATAACATGAAACTTTTGTGACTTCAGAGGATTTTCAAACACATTGGACATCTCTTCTATTAGGATTATAATCATCTTTGGCCTTTTGGTATTTTCTCTGTTAATTATGATGGATATTTAAACTCATTGGACATCTCTGACATCAGTAGCTGAGGCCATGAGTCACTATTAGCAATAAGTATATCATGAGATGTGCAATAGTATATAGTATTTGCAAGAGTCAAGACAGTATGACAAGCCAAGAAACATCTTATCCCTCCTAATGCAGATTTTAATGGGATGGCTAACAGGTGAAGGAGGAAAAAAAAAGCCCATTAGAAATAGGGAGGTATTAATAACATGGATAAAGAACATTACCCTGAAGTGTATGTTCTCCTCAATAGCACCAATACTACCAGTATCTCTCAACAACAATGACGAAGCTGGCATAAGTCGCCTGATGACCAAAAATCATCAGCAAGAAGGCACAGGACAAGAAAAGGCAATATTAATATTAAAATGATATTGGAATGATTAGACAAAATAGCTCACGAGTCACGATGCTACATGAAACAATGATAAAAGATCTCACAATGTCTACCTTTTAGGCCTTCCTGCTTTTGAAGGTTTAGAGTGAGAAGTTTCCTTCTTTTCCAGCCTTGATTTGCTTCCTGGACCATTTCCAGCATTTTCCTGGGAGGAAGAGGAACAATGATACATGACATCTTTTACAGATTGAATAAGTATACTTCCAAGTTTAATAAAATAACCATCTTACTTTATCAATATTGTTTGGTGTGTCACGGCCACAACTTTCGCCTTGGTCTATCAAATCCACAACATGTGACCTGTGCAAACAAGCAGCAGCATCTGAAGATATTGAAGCTATTAGTCAAAAGATAAACACAGACAACAAACTACCAGAATGCAATGTGAAAAACCATCCACAAACAACAGAGACATTTCTGAAAAAATAACATTAATGAATTAGGGGCAAAAAAGCTGCCACGGTTAGAGTACAAGTAACCAGCAAGGAGCTAGAGACCTAGAGCTGGTAAGTGTATAGAATGACCAGACTCGGGTAGAGTTTTTGCTTTGTTATTTATGTTTTGGATTTGACTGAATTCTTTTTTTTTTCTTTTTCTTTTTGGACATCTGAGAAACATACAAGAAATAAACCTGGTCATGCACCATATCATGAGCCAGTTGCACATGGTCATGTTCCACCTTAGTAACAAGGTAATCTATTGATACAATTTCGATCCACACAGACTCTTCAGACTTGGTTCATAGCCTTAAAATGGCCTCTAGTCTCTACTACAAATATTCAACAGGTATGGACCATCGGCTCTATCTTACAAAAGGGAAAATGTTTCAGCTGAGGATCTAACTATATTTTGGCCAAGTCAAGAAAGTCCTCAGCGCCAAAAGTTACTAAAGGTAGTGCAAGCAACATGTTGGCTCAGCTGTATAACATCATTCTCTTCCTTTTATATAGTCTGAGAGTGAGGGAAGGGAGAGAAATCTCCACAGTAAAACAAAATCCTCCATAAACTTCCAAGCATCTGTTAAAAAGAAAATATTAGTCTTATTAGACAACCAGTGTTTGGTCAAACTCCATAATGACGAGAAAGGCATGACCATTCACGAGAGTTAGGCATGGTGATTGTGCGAGGAAGAAAATTCTGGAAAGTAGCGAAGTTTGAAGGACACATATGTGATGAACTAAAGGACAGGGTTGTGTCATGCAGTGTCCTAGTTCGTGGAACACAACCATGTCATACAGATGCAATGTTACACGATCCTCTCTTGCTGCAGCAGAAGTTTGCAGTTTGCCTGACATTTGGGAATTTGTTTAGGATGTTTCTTATACTTGGTAGACTGCATGTGGAATATTTCTTAGTAGTATTAGGACAAATTAGGAAGATTATTAATTGACAGATTTAATGTGAGGTAGAGGTTTCCTAATGTTATGTGTAGAGTTTAAAAAAGTTTGTTTGCAGGGATTCTAGAATACTTTATGAATAAAGCTAGTAGGGAGGTCATTAAGTGTAGATAAAAAGTGAAGGTTGAGTGTTCCCCAAGGTTGGTTTATGTCAAACGAGATGAAGTTCGAGGGTTTAAAGATCGCAGTTCGGAAGAAAGTACTTGTAAATTTGTAATTCAGGATTTTGATGATAGAAAGGGGTATCTCACTTTAAAGCTGCATTTGTTTATACTTGTTTTTCACTGAACTCCAAGCATATATAAATAAAACCCAGTGACACCAACTTCAGCCCAACTATAATCATTGTCACCAACTCCACCCTCTTTAAAAAACACCTCAAACTTGGCAACTTACAAGAAGTATCACGAGGGTCATCAGAGCTTGTAACTCATATGCATCATATTTTTGAACAAGTGACATTAAAGACAAGCAGCTACTGCATAAAAAACAAGATTTGAAGATAGTATGAATTATTACATGAAATTTCATCCAAAAAACAATATACTGAGTATATTACATGAAACTTGTGAAAAAAGTGAATTGCTATGAGATGGAATGACAAATTGTACCCTATCATAAACCCCATTCTGAAAGTATTTAGCTTTTTATATCCAAGAACTAGGAAGTACGAACTCATATGCATGAACAAGGGCTGCAGCTCATTCCAATAGTAATGCATATGAATGGCCAAAAAAAAATAAAAAATAGTAATGCATATATATGATACAGCAGCAGGATATTAATAAAGTAGAGAAGTAACAATACCTGTTGATTGAATATCACATTTCTTCCTTTGACCACTCTCATGGCAATCAATTTTACTCATGTCATGTGGAGTTTGATATTCCATCAGCGACTGATGTACCTTAAGCAATGATTCGAACAAGTAGCTGATTGAAGTAATTCATACTAACCAGTGTGTCACTGTGTCCAATATCAATCTTTAAATTACATACCTGATGATTATGTGGTGAAAATATTTTCAACTCATTAGAAGATAGGTTAGCTTTGTGAGGACTTGTCAAGATGAAATCAGTGTCAATACTCTCATCAACAGAAAGAATACTCTTTGGCCCTGATGATGAATCCCCAAGATGAACCTAGACAAGACAAAATCATAGCTGATTACCAACTAATTCAGAAAAAACCTCACCTGTTCCATTGTCTTTCTAATTTCCATTAAAATTTAAGTTTCAGTTCTTAAATTTTAAAAATAAAGGGAGGGGATGGAGGAAGAGAATAGGAAAGGAGACACCTACAACTATAATGAGTGTAATCAAAGATAATCAAGTTCAAACCTTTAAAGCATTAACACATCTAGACCCCTGAAGTTCTTGTAATCCATCTGTTACGGATCCAGATTGACTTTCCTCCTCCAAATCATGATTTTCAGATGATTTTGGTATCAAAGTTACATCAACTTTGCCTTCTGTATGCAAAGCTTTCTCGCAGGACAAATTAGTAGTTTTGCATTCTGAAACAGAACATTCATGTGGTTCTTCTGGTGCTGCCACCCCGAATAGCTCACATACATGGAGAGTGCACTTTTCCCCAGACGAATGAAGGATTTCTTTTTCCTTACATTCAAGACATGCAAGCCCTTGTACGTCTGTAGAAACTACTTTACCATGATCTGTAAACTCTTCCTCGCAGAAACTGGGTTCAGAATTTAGGCCTCCCATTGAACAACTGGTCACACCAATAACTTGATTTGGACATGAACATTGAGACTTTAGCTTAAGTAGTTCTTCTTCCATCACCAGATATTTAGCATCTCCAACTCTAAGATTCTCTGTCAGGATATTTATATCTTTTTGCATGGTCTGTTTCCAACATATGATGCACAAGGGGTTAGGGCCATAGAAACACGGGCAAAATAATTAGTGAGGTAGTTAAAACTGTAATAGTAAGCATCTTAACCTTGACTCTCTCCTTATACTGCTTCAATACAACCCAAAGAGCCTTGGAGAAACCTTGCATGAAATAGTACTGCCTATGTATGTTTGAATCAGTACAATTCACCTCTGGAAGTAAATTCTCATCCACTCTTGATACAGGAATTCCATTGTTTCCGTCCAAGATTTCTCTACTTTTAGCTTCTGAAATTCGTATAGAGTGGCATCAGAATGGAAAAAGACACACACATACTGACCTCAATGAAATACAGGAACATGCATTCTCACTGACCCTTTGTCTGGAAGGTCTCGGAATCTCTACTAATCACTGTAACATCATTCTGTAAAAGGATTAATAAGACACTAAAAGTTAGCTAAGAATATGACGGATCAAGATGAATCTATACACCAACCATCAAAGCATGAGGACATTTTCAGCAACGTAATCAGAAAGTTGGGTTATGTAGTTCATAGGCACTGTCATAAACAGTATGAACATGCATATACTTATCTGACAATTCATTTTGTGCTAGAGCATATTGAAAATCAGGTTATTGAAGTTGGAAGACCTAGATATGAATAACTATGACAATAATGATGGTGATTATGATAATTCATGAATTTATGTCCTAAAATGGCTTATGGCCTATTTAGAAGAAACTCATATTTCATTTCCGGTGCTGGATTTGGTGGAACCCATTTTTTGGATGGAAAAGAATTATTCATGGATTTGGACAAAAAACTTAGGTTAAATTAGAAAGGCAACCATTGAAGGAATTGAAATAAAATTAATACCAGTCATTTGAAATTACCCAGCTTACATTATCAACTCTGTTTCGTCGTAATTCATTTGGAAATCCATTCCTCACAATTCTATCCTCTTTCTCTCCTCCAAATCCACAACCACCATAAGCTTCGACACCTCTCTGTCAGCAGTTCAGCACTGCGACTGAAAGGCGTCACTGCTTCACTCACTAGAGGCACATATGCCAGGGATTCTTCACTCACCGAAGGGAATTACAGACCGCCATTATTCAATAGTCAATGTTATTTCGTAGCTTGGATTAAAAATGAAAATGATTTTGAAATTTACTTCTTGTTTTGAATTTCTTTTGTCATTGTTTGGATTGTTTCTACCTCAAGTTAGTTGGTTATTTTGGTTTTATAGGCGTCTGGTATTAGTGTGGGAAAATCAATAGAGATGTGGAAAGATCTGTATTTTTTGTTGATTGGAGAAAAAATTTCGTATACAGTGAATTTGAAATGAAGAATTTATAATTCTTACCTTGCCGAAACATATAATTTGGAATTGAATGTGAGGAATTGAATAATACCAATACCAAAGAAAATCTACCGTCTACGGAGTGGGAAAACGTATCCTAGAAACAAGTATATGTATTATTCACATAAACTTTGGAAATACCAGCACTATTCCTTCAACTTATTAGATACGAAACATATCCAAATTCAGTATATATAAGACATAGAGTAACTAACTTGTAAAAGCGATATCTGTAATTGTTAGTAAAAGTGAAACTTGCATCAACAGTATAGCACAAAAAACATTTTACATAATAATTCACACAAGGCGGAAACCAACTTAGAGATGCATCCATTGTGCAGCAGTAATTGCTGACCATAAAATCTCAACAATTGAATCCCTTGAGCATATTGTCTTTGCTTATGGAAACATCAAACACGTGTTCCCATGAAATTTGGAAACATCAAGACTGATGGATGTGCAATGTTTTTGAAGAAAGCGTTTTTCATTTTGGACTACGGCGATATAAAAATAGGTAATTCAAACAAACAAGTCGCAGAAGAATAACATACAGATAAAGCATAACCAGTAATTAGAAGGGTATAGAACATTCAAAACAAAAAATATTGTACCCTGCCATCAGCAATAGTCAACTTCACTCTTTTCTTCTGCTCATTGCCAATAATCTGATGACGCCTCTTATTCCGGGGTAAATTCAAAGTTTCTTCAATGTCACAGAACCTTGAGGAAAAGAGAGAAATTCACACCATATAAATTAAAATACTAATCAATCTAGCTACTAGAGGCAAATAAAAGTAGTAGCAAGACTTACTTGATTTCCATATATGGTGAAGCCTGTCTAAGGAGAGAGGACGTATCAAAGTAATCTTCTTCCCCAGATCTTACTGTCAAAATCTGTAAATTATCAAGATCAGCAAATTTTTCCTTAAATCAAGTTGTATAGTCATTTGATCTGATGATAGATTAAAATTTATTATCATTATATATGCACTTTAGAATTACAATAAACTTTTGTCACAAATGTCTAAAGAAGTAAAGGGTAAAGAAAATCGAGATATTGGTCACTGAATGACATACCAAAGCCATACGCTTCCGGCCTTCCAAATAGTCTCGTAGATATCTTGTCAGCTTTATTTTAAGAATAATGCAGAAAAGTCAGTTTTCATCAAATGAACACTAAGAGTCGAGGATTAAAAAAGTAGTTGTAGAAGACAATTTGAATATTGTCCTATCCTGGAAAGTATTCAAGAATATCATTATAAACTGATGATTTGTGAAAATATAAAGATGGTTTTATACTAGCAAAAAATGCAATTGAAGCAGAGGTTAGAATAGTCTAGCCTTATATTATAGGAGAAGGTTTTGAAAGTAACAGTTACCAGTGAGCTCTTGAAGTGTTTCTGCAGTGGTTTTTTAGGATTCTTCTGATGCTCCAATAATGACTAACAAAAAAAAGAATTCATCAAGTATGAGAATGATAACACTCACAGTATGAATGAAGTAAACAATTCAACCATATCCTCGTGCAGAAATACAGATGAAAATCACAAAGGTAACTAGTAGATAAAGTATTACTAAGTGTCAAATGTATTCATAACAAAAAATGTTGAATATAAAGGAAGTTAGATTTGTCCATTTCTGATGGAGCTAAAGATTCATTTGTTCTTTTGGCTTTGGGATACTTTGGACTAAATCAAAATGGCTCTCAAAACCTCTTCACTACCTTCCCATGAAGTAGAAGATGGTTATCCCGTTACCGTTTATGGGTCTATTGAAAACAGCCTCCCTGCAGGGGCAAGGTTGCGTATGTGCGACCCCCCCCCCCCTACCCCGCTTGTTGGGGGAGCCTCTTTGAAGGAAATGGGGGTAATGATAATGATTAAACGAAGTTAGAAATCACTTATTCAAGCAAAGAGTTCAAGATACATACTCTCAAGCACAAGCCAAAAACCATTGACGTGTTGTTGATAAAATTACTTTCAAGTAGCCTTCCACCCTGCAAGGAGATAAGATACACCATCAGCACAACATAAAGACAACTCAAGAGATGAGGATCGGGCTTTCATTTCAAATAAAATCCTAACCACACTAATGCATCTTTATTTTCAGAAACTTGAACTTCTCTGACTCTCTACTAGAAATACTCCAAGACCAATTGCAATGCTTCAAATATAATCTTTCGATATTTGGTGTGGGTTTTCAAGTTTGCTTATAGGCTACTGAAACACAAATCTCTGGAATTTTGAACTTTCTGTATAATTCTAAATTTGCATGCCTTTGGCTTTGCAAAACCGAGAAATATTTATTGCTTTTAGTTATTGTTGGACCACAATGAACGTCCCTACGGATTTCACTTACCAAGAAATACCAGTGTGAACTCTAAGAGCAGGCGCATTCACAACAAAATAAGGAATCAGTATCAAAAATAAGAATAATGTCAGAGCCTAGTCAGTCATCAAGGAATTTGACAATGTAACTTATGAGTTACAGAAACCTATGGTATTGCACCAACTCGAGTCACAGCTTCCTATCCCCATAAAGATTTTATCTAAGTGGATAAAGTGTTTTTAGAAAATCAACCAGGCCAATACTTGTGCTCTTTCAATCTTTCAGCTCCCAAGATATTCTTTCATCATTATATTGAGCTCCAAAATAACGCAGCTCACCTTATTTCCAGTTTTCTTTTCTCTTTCAGCACCAGCAAGGTCAACAAAAGTCAATACTGCTTCACTCTCTCCCTCCGTGTCTTCAGCAGCACATCGAATGTTAATTATGCATTGTGAGCGGCTAAGATGATAGCAAATATACACATGAGCAACAGGGATTGGTTTCAAAAACTCCACAGTCAAGCCAACCAATTTACCAAATTAGTAACTTAATCGTCACCAACCTGGATTGACTATTTGAGTTTGTCGTTGCAGTGGCGCGTTTTGACTTTGCATGAGTTAGTAAAGATTCTGCTTGTGCAACATCTTTGACCAATATCTGTGTATGTGCATGTACCAATAAAATGAGAATACCGTAACTATCAAATACGGACCAAACCTCCATATTCCAAGTGAATGAGAATATTTTAACTATCAAATACGGACCTCTTTAAGGCCCTTAACAGCAGATTGTTGCATATAGATATCAGACCCATCTGGAGTCAAATCTGACAACTTTTCTCCCTTTCCTTTCTCTGAATGTATTTCAAAAACGGATAAATAAATCGACCTGTCACAAGAAAAGAAAATAAGCCCTCCAATAGTCCAATATGGATTCATAATGGAATCAGAAAAGTTGAAATATCGTTCGAACTTTATCCTCCAATTGCTTACATGATAAGTAGAGCAGAAAAAACATCTATAAGACTACAAATGATGCAAATAGTACACAAATGAAAACATGAGGTTTTTTCTAGCTTTGTCGCCATTTAATTGACTTTCATGATATTCATCATATAACGCAAATTATACCAAGCAAAACAATTATAAGCAGCAAAAAAGATATTAAATACGGAGAACAACAGTATCAAGCCCTAATCCCAATGATGATAAAAGAAATTGAATAATTCTCTTCAATTATCCTCCAGCTTCCCCCTCCAAAGTCTAAATTTACTACTGTTTTTATTGAACACAATCTAGATATGAAGCCATCAAATTCTTGCCAATGGTACAGTAGAAAAACAATTGATATCATCATTACGCAGCAGAGAATTCGAAAGAGCAACAGAGAGCAGAAACAAAATACCATCATACACACACAAATTCAACTATTAGTTCAATTCAAAAGGAAAAATGCTAGCTAAATCACCTCGACACCAAAGATGATTTCCCTGCGTCAGACTCAAAAATGCGGCGAAGAGCACGGGGCACCAAACCGGGTTCTTTAGCAGACCCGAAAACGGTGTGAGTTTTCCCAGAGCCACTAGGCCCTAAAGCAGCCAAAAGCCCGCTTCTTCCATTAAGAAACTCCTCAACCATTGGTCTCATCAGCTTCTCATACACTTCATCCTACAGAATTACAACCAAAATACACCCAAACAATAACGCAATCACTCCAAACCCAAAAAAAAAAAAAAAAAATTCACAAAAAACCTAGAAAATGTGGGAAATTAAGACAACAAACCTGAGAAGAATCAGAGGAAAAAACATGGGAAAATCCGTTGAAAACCTCTGATTTCAATCTATTATCGCGAATTGGGGGCGAAATCGTAATAGACTGAGAATCGTTGATGGTAAGGCAACTCTTACTAGGTTTACTCGGCTTAATCTGTTTCGATTTCGGAGGTGCGATTGGGAGGGGGCGTACTCTAAGGAAGACGTTGAGAGAATTTGGAGGATTTGGGGATGGAATTTTAGGGTTTGTATTGAGTTGGATATCCATAGATAAAATGTCATCAAGTGGGAAATTGGGGATTTTCAGATTTTTAGAGGAAAGAGAATGAGAGGTAGAGGTTTTTGGTGCGGCGTTTGTGGTGGTCGGTCTTGCACTCCGGTGCGGGTTTCGGCGAACTGTGATACTCCGCGGAGGTTCAGGTGAATTCCACTCCATTTTCTCGTTCCTTTGAAGAGAGAAGAAGAGGACGGAAATTTTGAATTTAACGTGCTTATTATTTGAATTGGAAAAAGCGGTGACAACACTTTTGACTTTAAAAACCCTCTCTCTAAAAATTGGGAGCCCCTCTCTCTAAAAAATGAACGCTTTGCGAATGGATTAAAAAGAATGGGTCCATTAATACAAGTACAAGGTGAAGATGAAGTTCATGGAACGAATAACTTAGAACAGGATGTTGTTGGTAAGTGTTTAGATTATCGTGATTTTACTGAAAATTAGTTCCAAAATTGGGTGAGTAATTGTTGGAGATTAAGAGATCCTATACGAGTTCCAAAATCAAAGAGGAAGATTTTCTTCTTCTATTGGAAAGAAGCCAGGGATCGGGATGTACTTTTATACAAAGGGTGTGCATGTTTTCAAAGTGCCTTTATCTCTTTCCATCCTATTTCCTCTGAAATCGCAATGAAAATTCATAATTTTGATAAAACCTCTATATGGGTAACGGATGAAGGAATTCCATTGAAATATAACAGACTGGAAGTGGTAAAGAAAGCTTTATCAAAATTTGCTACAGTCATTCACTAAGATCCAAAGGCCTTTTCATATGTTCCTAAGGAATATCTTCGAGCTAAAATTTGGATTGAGCTCAATCAGCCGCTGGTTCCGGGTTTCTTTATTGTAAACCCAGTTGGTCGAAAATTCTGGGTTGTTATTAGATATGAGGGAGTATTCATTTTCTGTGTAAATTGTGGAAGAATAGGGCACAAAAAATCAAAGTGCAAAAAAACTGAACCGGAGGCAGAAATTGAAATTGGTGTGTTAATGCATAAAGTTCGTGGTTCTTTTAACCACCTTTCAATCTCGTCAACAGCAAACCCTATTCTATGCGAGTAATATTATAGGGTTGAAGAGGGTGGAACGAAATAGGACCACAATGTTGAATCTGTTCACAACAACAATTGAAGATGACGAAGGGTCTAGCTCATCAGTGTTAGGTTATGACAAATATAAAACATATATTTCATGCGGAAAAACCATAAAGTCAGAAATCCAAATTAATTGCCACATATTAAATTAGCATAATTTAGGATATATACATGTGATGCGTGCCTTCCCTAGCTGCTCTCGAACCGAACAAGAACAAGTTTAGGACTCCAAATGTCGCCCCTCCAACGCCTTAGATTCAACCAACTAGGATATTCTCTAAGGTATTAAGTTTTATTCGAAAGCTTAATAATATATTTTAGGCGTTTTATTAAATTCGTACTTAAACTTAAACTATATAAATTGTTGTATATAAATTGTGATTATGAACCACTTATTTATAGGGTGGAAATAACAGACTTAGATTTCTACTAGGATTCAAATAACTAAATCTATTGGAATTCTAGTTAAATTAATCCTTTAGAAATTAATGTTTTAATCGAACACAAAAACATTTAATCCGTGTAGAATTAGGAAAACGATTTAATCAAGCAATCCTAAACGACCAAGGAATTGGTCGTACGTAGCATTGCACATACACACGCAGCCCACATGGCGTTGGTGCGCGGCTCGGCCCAAGTCAGGCGCTGGCAGCACGCGGCCCATCGTGGGCGTTGCTGCTGGGCCTTGCCTTGCTCGCTTGCCGCAGGCTTGGCTTTGCCTTGCTCGCTGCTCGCGGGATTCGCTGGCCTTGCTGCTTGTTGCGTGCGGGCTTTGCTAGGCGCGGGCCTGGCTTCGTGTTGGGCCTTGCGTCTAGCAAGCTCGTTCGTCGATCGTATCGTACGTCGTGCTTCCGATTCGTTTTCCGATTCCGGAATTCATTTCTGATTCGAACAATATTTAATATTTCCGATTCCGGAATTTATTTCCGTTTCGAACAAATATTTAATATTTCCGATTCCGGAATTTATTTCCGATTCTGACAATATTACTGATTCCGGTAATATTTCCGTTTCCGGCAATATTTCCGATTCCGGTAATATTTCTATTTCCGATAATATTTTCCGATACGTACAATGTTTCCGTTTCCAGCAACATCTACGACTTGGATAATATTTATATTTCCGTTATGATCCATATTTCCGTTTTCGCAGTATCATCATTTCCGGAGTATTCATATTTTGCCTTTTGACGATTTCAGCTCCCACTAGAACCGAGATCCGTCGATTCCGAATATTCATAATTAGAGTATTTAATTCACTTAAATACTTGATCCGTTCACGTACTATTTGTGTGACCCTACGGGTTCAGTCAAGAGTAAGCTGTGGATTAATATTATTAATTCCACTCGAACTGAAGCGGCCTAGGCATTCAGCTCACTTGATCTCACTGAATTATTAACTTGTTTAATTGATTAATACTGAACCGAATTTATTAGACTTAGCATTGAATGCATACTTGGACCAAGGGCATTATTTCCTTCAGTCTCCCACTTGTCCTTAGGGACAAGTGTGCATTGCCTAATTCTTTTTTCGCTTGATGCTTGCTCATGAACATAAGGTATGAGTAGTCATCCTTATTATGTCCAGAGGTATTTCTCGGTTTCAGAGTTCCACTGATCAAATAAACAGATAATCATAGCCTATGATTCATCTGAGCACGGCCATGCATTTTACATGCAGTTTCTAGCTCTCCGAGTGGCTTTGTACAACTTTCAGCATCTCATCCCGATTTATGGGAGGACAATCCCAATCTTGTGATCTTGAGGTTAGACTTCGTTTGATAGGTGATTATCTAAGCGTTGCCGTTATGGTCTCCTTTTACGGTGTGACGGTTGACAACGTCAAAGTAACCAGTTCTCAAACAAGTAATCTCAAATCACTTAGGTATTGAGGATTAGTGTCTAATAATGTAATGAAATTTACTTATGACAGATTTTCATCTCTTACAGTAAAGTTTCATAGGTCTGTCCGATACTAGTCTTCTCAAAGTAAGTATCTATGCAAATGATTGCGACATTGCCATGTCCACATAGTTCAAGAAACAGAACTATTAGTCATCTTGCATTCTAGTCGTCTAGCGTTTTCTATGCGTCCACCTTTATAGAAAACTTCTGACTAGGGACCATTTTCAACTTTTGAAATTAAAGTTCACTTGATAGACATTTCTTAGTCACAAGACTGGTCCTGACAGTCTATCTTGAATATATCGTCAAATTGAAGAGACTCATCATTTAATAAACCACAAATTAAATGGAAAATGAATTCTATTCATTTTATGCATGGTTAACAAAAATGTTTTACAAAGTATTAAACTCTAAAACTTTAAAACATTAATTAAGGACATCAAAGCCATTCTCCAACATGCTTGATTCCCATAGCTGCAGTGTGCGAGTTGTGCTTCGCTTGCGGCAGAGGTTTAGTTAATGGATCTGAGATATTGTCGTCAGTTCCAATCTTGCTTATCTCGACTTCTTTTCTTTCAATGAACTCTCGTAGAAGGTGAAATCTACGAAGTACATGCTTGACTCTCTGGTGGTGTCTAGGCTCCTTTGCCTGTGCAATAGCTCCGTTATTGTCACAATATAGAGCTATTGGTCCTTTAATGGAGGGGACTACACCAAGTTCCACTATGAACTTCCTTAGCCAAATAGCTTCCTTTGCTGCTTCATGTGCAGAAATGTACTCCGCTTCAATTGTAGAATCCGCAATGGTGCTTTTCTTAGCACTTTTCCAGCTTACTGCTCCTCCGTTGAGGCAGAAGAAAAACCCAAACTGTGATCTGAAATCATCCTTGCCGGTTTGGAAACTTGCATCCGTATAACCTTTAACAATTAATTTATCATCTCCACCATAGACCAGAAAGTCATCTTTGTGCCTTTTCAGGTACTTTAGAATATTCTTGGCAGCAGTTCAATGTGCCTCTCCTGGGTCTGACTGGTATCTGCTCGTAGCACTGAGTCCGTACGCAACATCCGGGCATGTATGAAGGAAATACTGCCCTTGGTCCAAGTATGCATTCAATGCTAAGTCCAATAAATGCGGTTCAGTATTAATTAATTATACAAGTTAATAATTCAGTGAGATCAAGTGAACTGTATGCCTAGCTAGAGGCCGCTTCAGTTCAAGTGGAATTAATAATATTAATCCACAACTTACTCTTGACTGAACCCGTAGGGTCACACAAATAGTATGTGAACGGATTAAGTATTTAAGTGAATTAAATACTCCATTTATGGATATTCGGAATCGACGGATCTCGGTTCCAGTGGGAGCGAAAATCGTCAAAAGGCAAATTATGAATACTCCGGAAACGATGATATTGCCGGAAACGGAAATATGGATCGTATCGGAAATATAAATATTATCCAAGTCGTAGATGTTGCCGAAAACGGAAACATGGTACGTATCGGAAAATATTATCGGAAATAGAAATATTGTCGGAATCGGGAATATTGCCGGAAACGGAAATATTGTCAGAATCGGAAATATTATCGGAATCGGAAAATAATTCCGGAATCGGAAATATTAAATATTTGTTCGAAACGGAAATTAATTCCGGAATAGAAAATATTAAATATTGTTCGAATCGGAAATGAATTCCGGAATCGGAAAACTAATCGGAAGCGCGTCGTACGAAATGAACATCGGACGAGCTTGCTAGACGCAAGGCCCAGCACGAAGCCAGGCCTGCGCCTAGCAAAGCCCGCGCCCAGCAAGGAAACAAGGCAGCCCACCAGAACCGCAAGGCCCAGCCAAGCAAAGCGCAAGGCCAGGCCCAGCGAGGCCAGCAGAGCGCGCGCCCTTCGTGGGCTGCGAGCAGTTGCTGGGCCGAGCTCTCTCCGTGCGCGCGCGCGCCTAGTGCCCCTCGTGGGATGTGCGTGCGTGTGTGCGTTGAGTTCGTGCATGCATCGAGTCCTTAAGCGATTAGGATTAGATTAAAGATTAATTTCCTAAAACTACTAGATTAAGTTGTTGAATTAAACATTAATTTAATAGTTTTAATTAATATCTAATTCTAATAAGATTAGATTAATTGAATCCTAGTAGGTTTCTAGTTCCGATAATCCTACCCTATAAATAGGTGATGGCATTCACAATTTATAATCAATCAATTCAAGTATTCATATAGTTTTAAGGTTAAAGCTAAAGTTAATAATTTGCCACGAATTATATTCGAATAACTTAAAACCTTAGGTTGAATTCTAGTTAATTAAATCTAAGGCGGATCCGAACGTGCTGTGGACTATTTACGGAGGGACTACACTTGGAGTCCTAAACTTGTTCTTGTTCGGTTCGGGAGAAGCTAGGGAGGGCACGCTACATAAGTATGTATCCTAAATTATGTTAATTGTTATGTGGCAATTAATTTGGATTCCTGGCTTTATGGTTTTTCCGCATGAAATATAAATGCTTTATATTTGTCATAACCTAACAGTGGTATCACGAGCCTCTAATTAATTCCATAATAAATTATAGTTAACATGGTTAAATTTTATAAATTTGCAATGAATTAAAGGGGTGATTAATTTCGATTTTTGTAATTAATTGCAAATTCGTGCGATTTATGTTCGCAGGATTTTCTGCAGTTTAGTCAATAATGGTCGGAATCGTATAGTTTTATAGTGAATTTCGCATGTAAACAGCGTTTTAAAATTTTGACTAAAATCAAAGATTTGATGCCGAACCCAGAATTCCAAAATTCGAAGCCTAACTATGACTTTTAGAAGGTTTTAGTTTTTCAAACGCAAAATTTGTAATTTTTAAGATGTTAAATTAAATATTTGCGATTCTTGTTTGTAAAACTTGAATCTATGATTGACCTATTGTATATGTTTAACAATTTTAATGCCTAAGTTTGTTAATTATACAACCTAATTTGTAATTGTAATTAATTTGTTGAAATTCGAATAATTTAGAATTTGATTTCATTTTCATAATTAATTGACAATTTAATTAGGAATCCATGATTAAAAACCACCATAAAATTTTGTTAAATTTGGAAAATTTTAAAATTTTATGACCTACATTTGAATCCATGAAAATAAACTTGATCGGAAATTAATCTGAATAATAAATTTTCGATTTTTCGCCCTAAATTTATAAAATTAATATGATTTATTAATTAGTCTATAAATTTAAATTAAAAAGTTTTGATTTTTATAAAATCCGCTCACGAAAATCTTGCACGCATGAAGCAATGGACGCTAAGTGTTACCCTTAAGGGGTGTTGTATAATGCGGGCATGCGACGACGAGCAAGGGAGCTCGTCGCCCATGCGGTACGTATGCAGCGAGCAAGTGTGTGGCACAAGAGCACAAGGCAGTAGCCCTGCCTTGCGTCGAGTGCTGCGACGTGCATGGGCGGATGGGTCGAGAAGCAAGGCACCAAGCAAGCAGGCCGCAGCGCGGGCAGCAAGGAAGCCTCGCCCAACGAGCGATGCCTCGCCACGAGCAAGCGAGCTGCTGCTGCGCGTAGGCGTGGCTCGGTTTGCTGTGTCTTCGCGTGGCTGCTCGTGCCTTGCTATGTGTATACACCTAATTTGTGTCTCCCCTCTGGGATGATGACGATACCATTATCCTTATTAGGCGGCGCGAAAATTCCGATTGCTAAGAACATTTCCTAAATCCAAGAGCCAAATTCCAATCCCCGAGGCCGTTCCCCTTCCGGAACTCGGTACAAAATACAATTTTCAAAAATCAAATTCAAAATCCAAGTACAATCTCACCCAATGGACCATTCCATTGGTTTACAAGGTCTTTTCCAATCAAAATTACATTAAGCAATCCAAATTCGGGTGCCAACCCATAAAACCGAGAAAGCCGGGCCTCGTCCCATAAAACCGAAATTCAAAAACCCGAAACGGCTTGTTTTTAGACGCAAAATCGATTCTTAATCCCCAAGCAAACACTACGTGCCAAACTTTGTAGCAATAGTACGAAGGTACACCAATACAAGACAAAGCAAGGACGGAGCCCGCGTCCTTGTTTTGGCAGCATCCGCGCCACGTCAGCAGGGCCTGGCGCTGGTGCTGCGCTGGACGCTGGCGTTGGCTGGCGTTCAGCAGCAAATCCTCCTATAAATACCCTTAATTCTAAGCATTAAGGGAGGCAAAATCGAAACATAACGTCGTAATAAAAAAATTGCCCCTCAAATCAAAGTCCAAAAATCTTACAAAATCTCATACAACATTTCAAGTTCTAAGCAATTGGGAGCTCTAAAAGGAATTCTTGCCTAAGCCTAAATAGGTAATTCCAAATCACACCACATTCAATCATGGTTCTTTAATTTTCCTATTTCAAAAATGATTAGTAAGTTGGCATTTTTAACAATAAAATGTCACTTACAACAATCATACATTTCTTCAAAATCCAAACTTTTCAAAATACAAAAATGCAAACTTTCAAGATTCAAGGATGTTCAAAGTTGTTTGTAATCACTTCTTTGAACTAGAATCACCTTCAAAATATGGAGTAATCAAAGATGATGCCTTTCTAACTTTTAAATCACCTTCAAGACTCCACTTTTCAATATACAAGTTCAAGTTTTCAAATTTTAAGATCCAACAATGTTTAGGGTTGCTCATGACTACTTCCCTAAACTAGGATCATTTCAAAGTAAGAGCTCATCAAAGATCTAACCTTTTCAATATTAAAAGGCCCGATATTTGAGATTCAAGTCTCTTAAATTCAATATTTCAAGTTGAAGTTCAATATTTCAAAGTTAAACATTTCAAGTTTCAAACTTTTCATGTTCAAGTTCTATATGCAAAATCTAGGATACTTTGGGTGAACAATCCATCCTAAGTTGAGATTTTTTAGCTTTGACTCTATGTCGGACGCACTTATTTTTAAGTAGCCGTTTGGCGTTCGACCTCATGTGCTTAAATTCTATTTCAATATTGCAATTTCTATTTCGCAATTTCAATTATGCACCTTTCAATTTCGCACCTTTCAATTCCGCAATTTCAATCCGCACCTTTCAATTACGCAAGTTCAATTCCGCATTTCAAATCCGCACTTTCAATTCCGCAACTTTACTTGGCTAGTCCTTCTAGGCAATGTGGACCTACTCCCTAGTCCATTTCTAGGGGTTTTGTACTTTACTAATTCCGCACTTATTTTCAATTGTGATGTTGCTTTAATTGTTTATGGCTTTCATCACCTCACATGCTAAATCCAACAAAATACAAGGTTACACCACGCTTAACAAAAATAATTTCTTGGACAAACCGATCTTAGGTTCCCTTAAATTAACTTTAAAGCAAAGTGACCACCATACAAAGTAGAAATTCTATTTGTTCTAAATTCAAACCCACATAGTCTAAACTAGGGTATTTTCGAACATGTTGTGTCACGCACTTGAATTATTTCGCGGAATAAGCATCTCGTTCCCTTGCCCGGATCTCACCCATCCGTTTCGAAGATTCAAAGCCTTATCCTAATAGAGTCATTTCCGGTCTTTCCAAACGAGACCCTAGACAATGTTTTGTGGCGACTCCTACAAAGTACAAAAATACAAAGGTTTCTAAAAGAACCGCCCCGTAGGAAGAGGAATAAAAAACTAGTCCTACAATTCTGGCGACTCCGTTAGGGAGTTCCTGATTTCAACTTCGAAAATACGAGCAGACTTCGAGCAGCAAGCCACTGATCTTCTTAAGTACTGGATGCCAGCTCTGGCGCCAAGCGCAGCCACCTGCGCCAAACGCCACTGCCTGCATCCAGGACAGTGGCTCACAGTGGCTTGTTGCCCATGTTGCTCGAGTTTTTAAGTGGGAGTCAGTCTATTTCTGTACTTTGAAGGATGCTCCCAAACCTTGAGAACGAATGTCGAAAAATGAGCTTTTCAAGTACAATATTCAAGTGCGATTTCAATTTTCAATTTCTAGGCATTTCATGCATTTTTCGAAAACCATATTTGTGCAAAACGAATTTCTACCTCGCCCAAACGGATGTGTTATACATTCGGGCTAGCCCCGGGGGCAACGAAATGGTGACTCTCCATACGGTTCCCGACCAAAGTGTGTGACCATTTCCGCGCCTACCGAAACTTGGCATTTACTTGACATTCCCGATGTCAAGTATGGAGGTCATCTGCCGACACACACATCCCTTAGGCGGATGTGCAAGTTGTCACCGGATCCGCCTCTTAGCCAAGTACCTTTTGACACCCAAAGCCGACCACTTGCATCATACAAAACTTAGACCGACCTTAGGTTGAGAACTTTGCATGTCGCATTCTTATTCATGTTAGTGTGACAACGTGCTACTTCACTACTACAAAAATCGGAATAAGAAACGTTGAATATAGAGCGGTCAAGTGACTTAACCGTTTCACAGGATTATATAGAGCGGTTATCTATGATGACAGTTTCACGATGGAAAGAATACAGAGCGGTTAAGTCACTTAACCATTTCGTATGTTTTACCCTAATAAAAAATAATTTAAGGTAATATATACACGAAACGGGTAAGGGATCTAAGCATTCTATATTCTCTGCCCTATCCGTGTATACTCCATACTACTTACTGTATATCACTACCCCTAACTTTCCTCAAGGGCTAAACCCTTAAATTCTCTCATTCCCTCCATTAATTATGTAAATCTAACCCCCTTTTTAGATTTTCCATCTCAATAAAAAATTCGCCGCCTTTAAGTCTCCAACCACCCAAGGTTAGCTGAAAACACCAACAATGTCGTCGAGTCGATGAATCATGTCTTTTCTTGATTGCTTCCTATTTTCCTGCAAATTCCATGATCCTAAATGATGTGGATTCGCTAACATTTTCCAGATCTACCTATTTCATATTCCAACAAATTCGATGCGTTCGCCATTGGTGAAACTAGGCCTTCAAGACCTTTATTGATCTTTCCACCAATTTCTATACCAGGTTCTTTTTTATTTGTACTCAATTATTTTGGAAATTTGATGCGGATTATTTATTTGTGGTGATATTTTTAATTATTAATATGTTATTCTTTGGTTGATTTTTTTTGAAAATTGCAACATTTTAAAATGTGTTCTCCTTTAAATTTCTCTATATGTCTCACGAATTTGGATTTGATTAAATGTTTAATTGATTCATTTTTTCCCCAATACTTATCATTTAAGTATTTAGGTTTTATTTGTCTTCTCTTTGAATTGTCTCATTGAATTTACTTGAGATGTGATCATTTTTTCGTGGTTTTTATGTTCGCTTCAATCGCCAGCCTCTCCGCCATCGCGACTGCCGCTCCACCGTCGTATCTCCGACTGTTGTAAAGATATCAGTGCTTGTCTTAAATTTTATACAAGGTAGTACTTAAATATTGTACTTCAATTTAAATGTTGAACTTTTCATTGTTTCTCAGAGCCTTTCTTTGTAATTCCGATACAGAGATTGAATTATGCAGTTTCACATGCCAGATTGAACTATGGATTATCACTTGCAATTTAAGTTAAATTAGATATTTTTCCCCCCTTTTCTTTTTCGTTTTTCTTTAGCCCTGCTTCAACATCTTCCTGGTAGCCAATTTCTATTCCACTACCAAACACAAATATACGGAGTATTAATCTTGATTTTATATTCATCTAATTTGAGTGTGGCGATTTCAGGTTTTAAGTGGATGTGGATTTGCTGATGCGGAGGTGTAGTTCAAATATTAAGGTTGTATCTTTCTTAAAGACCTTGATATTAGTAGTCAGTTTTTGCACTTGATTTGTAAATTTCTCTTACCCGTCTGTTATTTATTTTGTTTTTGCAGACTTATATCTGAGACAAATTAGAACAGATACTCGCAGATCTTCGAGACATAATCTTGGTTGAATAAGAAGATAGATTATTTTTAGGAAATTTTGGTATTTACTACCTTTAAAATACACCACTTTTGTATTTACTACCTTATGAAATTTTTATTTTAAATTACTACCTTAAACTTCCAGATTTTTTTTATTTACTACCACTTTATAGTTTTCTCATTTTAAAATTAAGTTATCTCTTTCGTTTCTTAATCGTTTAAAGTGATTCGAAGTTCATTATTTTCCTTTTTCTATAGGGATTTCATTGAGAACGTCATTTCAAAAAAATTCGTTTGATAATTCATAAATATTTTAAACTTTTAAAAATAATATTTAATTTGTTTAAACTTTTACGAAATGTTAAACGGTAAGATCCCTATGGAATCCTTACATATAAATGAGAAGAATGAGCTTTGAATCACTTAAAATGATTAAGAAACGAAAGAGATATCTCAATTTTAAAATGAGAAAACTGTAAAATGGTAGTGAATACAAAAAAAATGGAACTTTAAGGTAGTAATTTAAAATAAAATTTTCATAAGGTAGTAAATACAAAAGTAGTGAATTTTTAAGGTAGTAAATACCAAAAAATCCTTATTTTT
Organism: Spinacia oleracea; assembly: GCF_020520425.1. Taxonomy (NCBI): domain Eukaryota; kingdom Viridiplantae; phylum Streptophyta; class Magnoliopsida; order Caryophyllales; family Amaranthaceae; genus Spinacia; species Spinacia oleracea. Next base: position 74,938,406 of record NC_079492.1, on the reverse strand, counting down.
ACCAATGATTTATAGATTTTGTAATATATATGGTATAACTATTCTATATATGGATTTTGTAACATACATGGAGCAGTTTTGAGAATTAATACGGAAAATTAGTTAGAATTATTGTATTTGGTCCTTTCCAGATTTATTTTCAAAGTTACAAGCAGTTGGAACATAATGAAATTGATTTATTTTAACATTTGTGTTAATGGATCTTATTTATGACAATCGAATAATTCTTATAGCGTCCAATAAACAAATGGCCAAAATGGGGCTAAAATAATTAGTTTACGTAATAAAAAATCGGGAATAGAGATCGGTTGCCTACAACAACTGTTCTATATCTTAATGTAAACGAGGAAGTATATAGGACGATTGTCTATGGAAACTGTTATCTATTGTTATGTTTATTTAACAGTTAAGTATGATAACAACTCTGTATTCCTTCTCCATATATTGATTTTAGGAAGGGTATATAGAGCGCACTTCTCGAACCACCGTAATGTATGATTAGGCATACAAAGCGCGTATTCCAACCGCTTTATAAATTTTATAAAGCGTTGAGCAGGAGAGCGCCTCTAAGGCGCTTTGTAAAGTCTGTTTTAACAGCTCTATATTCCCATTTTTGTAGTAGTGCTTGTGCATTGTGTGGGCGTCTTTGCACGCGTGAATGGCTAACCTCGAGTTCTAGCTTGCCAAAACCAATTAGCCTCCAACTAGGAAACCAAACCCCTAGGAGCATCATTCAAGCCTCATGCATCTAAAATCGCCGATTTAAGGTCTTTTAGGAGTGCCAATCCATTTGATTCAAAACCCTCAAACATGCCTCATGCACAAATGCCAAATTTCAAAATTTAATCCAACGGCGTCATAATGCCGGATTTTCTAGTCCAAATTCCGAGTTTCAATTTCAAAATTCAAATCCAACGGCGTCATAATGTCGGATTTTCTAGTCCAAATTCCGAGTTTCAAATTTCAAATTCAATCCAATGGCGACATAATGCCGGATTTTCCAATTCAAATTTCGAATTTCAAATTCAAGTTCAAATCCAACGACGACATAATGCCGGATTTTCCAATTCAAATTTCGAATTTCAAATTCAAGTTCAAATCCAACGGCGACATAATGCCGGATTTTCCAATTCAAATTTCGAATTTCAAATTCAAGTTCAAATCCAATGGCGACATAATGCCGGATTTTCCAATTCAAATTTCGAATTTCAAATTCAAGTTCAAATCCAACGGCGTCATAATGCCGGATTTTCCAACTCAAACTCCAAGTTTCAAATTCAAAACTCAAATCCAACGGTATCATGCCGGATTTTCTAGTCAAAACTTTCAAGTCTTCAAAACCTCGAATTCAAATTACCAATTTCAAGTTCAAAACCTCAAGTTCAAATGTTCGAATTCATGCCGTCTTAATGCCGACTTTTCCATTCCATATTCCAAACCTATAGTTCAAAATTCCTATATTCAATCTTTCAAATCTCAAGTCCCATATTCGAAACTTTCCGATTCCAAATCCATGATGGCGTAATGCCGGATTTTCCTCATTCAATTTCAAATTCAAAATTCCATGATCAAACACTTCAAAATTCCAAGTCCACGGCGGCATGATGCCGGACTTTCCAAATTTTAAATCCAATTCCAAATCCATGATGGCGCGATGCCAGAATATTCAAATTCAAACATCTCATGTTCTATACAAAAGTGCCTCTTTCCCATTTCAATGCTCAAACTTCGAATCAAATTCAAACTTCAAGCTCATCTTCAAGCTAAAAAAAGTCCTTGCCCTCCGTTGCTCCCAAATACAAATTCGAAAATATTTCCAATGGGTTGAAAATCCCCTGAAATAGTACAAATCCAATTTCCTCATCCTACAATGGGTTGAAAATCCCTTGAACTAGTACAAACTCAAATTCTATCATGAGTTGAAACTCCCCAGAAATAATACAAGTTTAAAACTCCTATTCCATTGGGTTGAAACTCCCCAGAAATAATACAAGTTCAAAACTCCTATTCCATTGGGTTGAAACTCCCCTGAAATAATACCAATTCGATCCCTCAAAAAATTTCCATCGGGTTGAAATCCCCCTAAAATACTTCGAAATTCAACGGGTTGAAACTCCCCAGAAATAATACAAGTTAAAAATTCTATTCGATGGATTAAAATTCCCCTAAAATATTCCAAATCCAATGGGTTGAAATTCCCCTAAAATATTGACGGTTTGAAATTCCCTTGAAATAATACAAAATCAATTCCCTTTCAATCGGGTTGAAATTCCCTTGAAATAATACAAAATTCAAACTCCTAATACAAGTCCAATTTCCAAATTTCCAATGGGTCGAAATCCCCTTTTCGATATTCCAAGTTCCAGTACAAGAAGTTAACCTCCACAAAAGAATGAAGGCTCCTTTCAAATACTTCCAACGGGTTGCAAATCCCGAATACAAAATACAAAATCCAAAATCCCGAGTCTTCGGAGTGGCACTTAGAGTCAAGTCTAGGTCTCATTCATTGCATGCATATCATATCATGTGTCGGGAATTCCAATGTCTAAAGTTCAAAATCATGTAGTAAATAGGTGCCCAGACTCGTTCTCTCAGAATCCTATTCAAGATGACTTCACTAGCAGCGAGCAGAGCTCTATGAACGTGTTGAGGAAGCTGAGGCTCGCATAAGGGCTCTCGAAGACAATCAAGAAACTCTATTCCATGCTGTGGGTCCTTTCGAGGTAGAGGAAATATTTCATAACAAAAGTCTGTGCCACACCCTGTGCAGCCAAGTGAAAACTCGGAATATGGATTGCCTCAAGAAGACATTTGTGGGATATGGGCCAGCGATGATGAAGACACATATCAGGACCCTCCTATTGAGAACATCTCTGACGATGAATGCCGAGAAATTGCGAGCGTCGACTGGTACTTGGACCCTAAGGCAGAAAATAGTGTTCAGGTCATGACTTGATCCGGTCGAATTCAAGAGCCAGTCAACAGAACGACATCGACGACCAACATCCCTCTACCTACTGAGGAGAATCCTTTGATCAAGCAATTGAAGGGCACAAAGGCAGAGGTTAATATTTGGCAACTCATGGCTTCCTCTGTGGAGCATCGCACTGCTCTAATCAATGCTCTTGTCAAGTTGAATGTCACCCCAGAAGTCACTCCTGATGAGTTGGTCGGGTTACTTACAAATCAGGAAGAAGGAATTGCCTTTACAAATGAAGACCTCCCACCTGAGGGGGCAAGCCATCACAAGGCTCTCTATTTAACTGTTGAATACAAAGACAAAATCATCCCCATGACTCTAGTGGACAATGGGTCAGCCATCAATATGTGTCCTCTTCGCACAGTTGAGAATTTGGGTTTCACCCCTAGTGAATTTTCTAGTTCCTCCCAAGGTGTTCGCGCCTATGACAACACTCGTCGGGAAGCAATGAGAACTCTCACTCTTTTACTCCGCACAGGCCCAATCGAGCGCAAAGTGAGCTTTCAAGTGCTCAACATTAAGGCAAGTTTCAATCTCCTTTTGGGGTGATCTTGGATCCACGACCTCAAAGCTGTGCCATCTTCACTCCATCAGAAAGTCCAAATGGAGGTCTAAGGAAATGTCATTACTCTAAATGCATCTCATCCAAAAACCAAGATAGCCGACAAGGCTCTGATATTAATAGAACATGATGACAATGATGAAGACCTTTGGGGGTTCAGTGCCGAAGTTGGAGCCATCGAGTCCAAAATGAATCCCAAGGCAAAGGCGCATGATGACCAAGCGTGGGCGCTTCTTGGGCACTACTCTGCCACCGCCTACCGAGTCTCCTTTCAAAGCTCATGGACAGACTGACTGTTGTGGTCTAGGATACAAGCCGACTAAGTTCGATAACAAGCAGCAAAAGGCTAAGCTAAGAGCCCGTCGAGCTGGCAATGATCAAATCAACATACTTCCTCATCAACGTACACTCAATGGGCAATTCACAAAAGAAGGAGCGGACGACTTGTACTTCGACTTTCCAGAGCCTTTCTACGATACTTCAAAAGGGATTCTATACCCTGGATTCGAGATCTTTCAAGACTGTCACCTTCTCGAGGATGCTCCTCCAATACAAGACAAGGCCACCCTTGAATGCCTTGATTCATCAGCTTTTGGTCTCTTGTTTGGCCAGGGGACAACACCGATCATTCCTGAAGATACTATAGTCCAAATGATCACTCAAATCGAAGATTTCGACCCATCTAAGCTGATTACTCCAAGTGAGAAGATGGTCAATGGCTGGAGAAAGTCCCTCAAGATATTTGCTCCAAATGGCAAAATGTTCAAGATTATTGTGGGCGAAGGATCTATGATGAGCGAGTCCGAGTCAGAGGATGAGTCTGGATCCGAGTCTAGTGATGAGTCTAAGAGTCTAGGGCTAGAGTCTTGCATCAATCAAGAGCCTATAAAGGCCGAGCTTCAAGTCAAAACTGTCGATGTAATGATTGCTGATTTCAATAGCACTTCAATTTCCTCTTACTCTACAAGTCCAAATTCAAAACACACTGCTAATCCAAACAACTTTGCTTCACAAGAAACTGACCTTGAAATACTAAAAGCTATTGAAAATCATGAAAACAGGACGCCCATAATTGAGGAAACAGAAAAAGATAACCTTTCTAACAACAGTGATTCAAAACTAGTTCAGATTGGTCTAACTCTATCTCAAGCAGAGCGAGATGATCTTATCAAGATACTTTCAGAGTACATAGACGTCTTCGCATGGTCCTATCATGATATGCCAGGGGTTGATCTAAGCATCGGTCAGCATACAGTTCCCCTCATTCCAGGTTCAATGCCCATCAAGCAGAAACTCCGTCGCATGAAACCAGACGTTTCCCTCAAAATTCAAGAAGAGGTCTCTAAGAAGCTAGAGGCCGGGTTTATTCGAGAAGCCAAATATCCGGAATGGATTGTAAATGTCGTCCCAGTTCCAAAGAAAGACGGCAAAGTACAAATGTGTGTGGATCACAGAGATCTTAACAGGGCCATCCCTAAAGACGGCTTTCCATTGCCTCACATCGACATCCTAGTCGACAACACCGCAAATCATGCCTTACTCTCTTTTATGGACAAGTATGCAGGCTACAATCAGATTCCCATGGCAGAGGAAGACATGGAGAAAACAACCTTCATCACTCAGTGGGGTACATATTGCTACACAGTTATGCCGTTCAGACTGAAGAATGCAGGGGCAACCTATCAAAGAACAGCCACAGCTATCATGAGCGATATGATTCATAGGGAGATTGAAGTATATGTCGATGACATGATCGTCAAATCCAAAGAGCGACATGAGCATACCTCAGTACTCCGAAAGATTTTCGACAGGCTCAGGCAATACAACATGAGGCTCAATCCTCAAAAACACGCATTCGGGGTAAAGTCAGGCAAGTTACTCGGATATGTCAACAGCTCTCATGGCATCGAGGCTGATCCTTCGAAAGTCAAGGCCATTCAAGAGATGAAGCCGCCAACGAATGAAAAGGAGATTCGGGGGTTTCTCGGCAAACTGCAATATATCAGTAGGTTCATTTCAAATCTCACTATGATCTATGAATCGGTATTTCGAAAGCTCCGCAAAAGCGAACCCAAAGTCTGGGACGAGAACTTCCAGCAAGCATTCAATACTATCAAAGACTACCTTTCCAATCCGCCAGTGCTGAAGCCAGCTATACCAGGGATTCCCCTCAGGCTTTACCTTACAACAACAGAATCAGCAGTCGGGGCCATGCTCGCCCAGGAAATTGAAGGCAAAGAAAACGCCGTATACTACATCAGCAAAAAGTTAATCGAGTACGAGACCAGATACACTCAGCTCGAGAAACTCAGCATCGCCTTGGTTTGGGCCACAAAGAAACTACGGCACTACATACTCTCCCATACAGTGCATGTAATCAGCAAAGCAGATCCTCTCAAGTACTTGTTCGAAAAACCAGCTCTCAACGGACGATTATCCAGATGGTTTTGGTCATGCTAGCAGAATTCGAACACAAATACACCCCGCAAAAGTCTATCAAGGGTTCAACAGTCTCAGACTTCCTAGCCGACTGCCCTGTCGAGGCAGAAGAGGAGGATTATGACTTACCCCACGAGCAAATCTTAATGACCAGTGATGACAGTTGGTCGATGCACTTTGACGGTGCTTCAAATCAAAACGGATGTGGAGTTGGAGTAATTCTAGTAGCCCCAGACGGCACCCACATTCCGATATCATCAAAACTGCAATTCAACGTCACAAACAATGCGGCAAAATATGAAGCATGCATTATGGGCCTGGAAGCCGCCTTAGCATTAGGTGTACAGAAACTTCAAGTCTACGGGGATTCCTCCCTAATCATCAATCAAATTTCCGACAAATGGAAAGTAAGGAGCGAGAGCTTGGCTCCATACCAGTCCTATCTTGAGAAGCTGTCTGAGCAGGTAGAGGAGCTTCGCTATACATACCTCCCGAGAGAGGAGAATCAATTTGCCGATGCACTGGCAAAGCTGGCCTCAATGATCAACATTCCAAATGGCAAGGCTGAAATGCCACTTACAATTGAAACACGTCAAGAAGCAGCATATGTCCATGCTATTGACGACGTTGAGAAAGACAGAGATGAACCTTGGTTTACAGGCATTCAAAGGTATCTACAACATTCAGAGTATCCCCCACACTTTTCAAACAAGAATCAAAGGGCTTTACGACTACAATCAGCCAATTTCGTCATAGAAGGCGGCGTTCTATACAAGAGGACCCCTAACGGCCTCAATCTTCGATGTGTTGACAAACACAAAGCTCAAACAGTCATGGACACCGTACATGCCGGAGTCTGTGGCACCCACATGCACGGGAAGATGTTGGCCCTCAAGATCATCAGGGCACGATATTACTGGATTACCCTCGAACGGGATTGCTACTTCTATGTCAAGAAATGTCCTACCTGCCAGAAATTGCTGGGGAATACAGTTAAACATAATAACATGTGCGGAACAATCCCCAAAGCCAGGAAACATGTATAAAGCACAGATTAAGCAAACTTACATTCGAAGCGTGTTTTCCACAATAATATGTCAACGAACACGAACAAAGAACTCCACTTGTTGTTCCTCTACTTGGTTCACCGACACGTTCAGATCCGTCTTGATTATCATAGCTTAGACAATCGATCAAGATACTTTGCTTTTTGGGAAGAACTCACTTTGGAGGCACAGAGAGAATTAGGGTTCTCTGTGTCTAGGGTTTGAGTAATATGAATTGTGTGTTGTTGGAAAATACAATATTCCTATTGTATTAATGATGTAACCGGCCAAGAACCAAGGGCCCTTGACCGGCCACATCACGCAAGCCACGGACCGCACCGCACAGCCCCTCCCAGCGACACACTGCAGGCCGAAGCCCACAGCGCGCGCGCCGAGCAGCTGGGCCGTGGGCTTGCTTGCTCCCGCTGCGTTGCTTGTTGTGCGTGCTGTTGCGTGCTCGCCCAATGGGCTGGCCTTGCTCGCCTTTGCTCGCGAGCTTGCTGGCTCGTTGGGCCTTGCACGCTTACATGCTTGGCTCGACGGGCCGGCAACTCCGATGCCCTTCGTATTCGCGATTTAATATATTTCCGATATATTATTTATCGTTTCGTATACGACGAATCACCGTCGTACGATACGATTTATTCGTGTCGGCCAGCTTACGAATATTCGTGATACGATATACGATTCCGACAAAGGTCGTATCGTATAATACGTTTCCAACTAATTCCCGAAAAGCTATTACATGAATTTCCGATTCATTTAATCCGGTGATCTGTTACGTGTCATTGGTGTGACCTTGTAGGTTCAGTCAAGAGTAAGTTGTGAGTTCAATATCCATTAGAACTCACTGATCGGAAGCATTGCTCCAGCTAGTTGTTCCGATCACTTGATCTCACTGAATTAATTGTTCGCAATTAATCTGAACCTTGGTATTAGACTTAATGCACCTTGGGTGAAGGACATATTTCCTTTAATCTCCCACTTGTCATTCAGACAAGTGTGCATCCACATTCCTTTGTCACTTAGTGTTACTTACTGAACATAAGGTAAGATCCAAGCCATCCTTATTAGGTCCAGAAGTGTTTCTCGGATTACAGAGTTCAACTGTCAAACTTTTGCAGAAGGTTAAGCCTAACCATTCTGAGCACGACCATGCATTTTACAGTATCTAACTCTCCGAGAAGCCTTGTTACACAACAACACCATATCCTATCAAAGATAGGAGGATAATCCATTATTGCAATCTATGAACACTCACTTTGATTCATATTACGCCCAATAACTGCTTTTATAGCCTCCTTTTACGGTGCGACGTTTATCTAGTATCAAAGCGAACTAATTCTCAAACGAGCAGACATAATCGCTCATGTTCTGAGGAACGGTTTCTAATCACCATTAATGAGAACTTCCTATGACATGACTTTAATCTCTTAAAGTGTTCTCATGGTCAATCCGATACAAGATCCAATAAGTATCTATGCAAAATATTCTGACATCCAGTCACTTTAGTTCAAGAAACAGAACTAAGTAATCTACTTGCAATCTAATCTTCATTAGTCATTGGTCGTCCACCTTTCAATGACCTGGATTAGGGATCCTTTGTGACTTCAATATTCAACTTCACTTATGGGTGTTTCTTTGTCGAAGAATCCATCTTGACATCCCATTTGAATGATTTGAATCACATGGACTTATCATTTAATTCTAAACCACAATTAAATGAATATGAAATAAATAAATTTCATAAATATGAAATGGTTAAACCAATTGTTTTAAACATAGATCTAACAGATGTTCTAAAACAATACTTAGAAAATCAAAGCCATTCTCCAACATGCTTGATTCCCATGGTTGCTACATGTGCATTGTGTTTCACTTGTGGCAACGGTTTAGTCAATGGATCCGCGACGTTGTCGTCAGTTCCAACCTTGCAAATCTCGATTTCCTTTCTTTCAACAATCTCTCGAAGTATATGAAATCGCCGCAGTACGTGCTTGGACTTCTGGTGGCTCCTAGGCTCCTTTGCCTGGGCAATGGCTCCCCTATTGTCGCAATACAAAGCCACTGGTCCTTTAATGGAGGGGACAACACCAAGTTCTTCGATGAACTTCCGAATCCAAACAGCTTCCTTTGCTGCTTCTGAGGCAGCAATGTACTCGGCTTCAGTTGTAGAAACCGCAATAGTGCTTTGCTTAGCACTTTTCCAGCTTACTGCTCCCCCGTTGAGGCAGAACACAAACCCAGACTGTGATCTGAAATCATCTCTGTCGGTTTGAAAGCTTGCGTCCGTATAGCCCTTAACAATCAATTCATCTGTACCACCATAAACCAGAAACTGATCCTTAGTCCTTTTCAGGTACTTTAGGATGTTCTTGGCAGCAGTCCAATGCGCCTCACCTGGTTCTGACTGGTACCTGCTCGTTGCACTGAGTGCGAACGAAACACCCGGCCTTGTACAAATCATAGCATACATGATGAATCCAATAGCCGAAGCGTATGGAATTCCACTCATCTTTCTACGCTCATCAGATGTTTTGGGACACTGATTCTTGCTTAGATATATGCCATGTGACATGGGTAGATGGCCTCTCTTGGCTTCCATCATATTGAACCTAGCTAGCACTTTGTCAATGTAAGTGCTTTGTCTTAGTCCAATAATCCTCTTAGATCTATCCCTATAGATCTTGATGCCCAATATGTACTGTGCCTCTCCTAAGTCCTTCATTGAGAAACACTTCCCGAGCCAAGTCTTTACAGACTCCAACATAGGAATGTCGTTTCCATTAAGCAGTATGTCGTCAACATACAAGACTAGGAATGCAATTTTACTCCCACTGACCTTCTTGTATACACAAGATTCATCCTGATTCTTGATGAAGCCAAACTTATTGAATGCTTCATCAAATTTTTTAATCCAACTCCTTGATGCCTGCTTGAGCCCGTAGATGGACTTCTTAAGCTTGCATACCTTTCCTTGGTTCTTTTGATCGACAAAACCCTCCGGCTGTGTCATGAACATAGTCTCTTCAAGAACGCCGTTCAAGAAGGCAGTTTTGACATCCATTTGCCATATTTCATAGTCATGAAAAGCGACAATCGCAAGGATTATCCGAATAGACTTAAGCATCGCGACTGGAGAAAAGGTTTCATCGTAGTCAACGCCGTGAACTTGCCTGTAACCTTTTGCTACCAATCTAGCCTTGTATATGTATACAATTCCATCTTTGTCTTTCTTTAACTTGAAGACCCATTTGCATCCGATAGGTGTGAACCTATCCGGCAAATCAACCAAATCCCAGACTTGATTTTCAAACATGGAGTCTATTTCAGATTGCATGGCCTCTAACCATTTAATAGAGCTTGGGCTCGTCATAGCTTGCTTGTAAGTCAAAGGTTCATCACTATCCAATATGAGAATGACTAAGTTTTCAGTCAAGAGGACGCCTGTCCATCTGTCCGGCTGAAAAATAGTTCTATTTGACTTACGAGGGGCAACAACGTTTTGAGGAACAACTCCCACTGGCTCTTCTAAAGACCTTGGAGGTTCATCAACCTGAACTTCTTCTAAAGAGTACTGAGCTCGTTGTTCGTCTTGAATCTCTTCGAGGTCTATTATTCTCCCACTTGTCAATTTGGAAATATGATTTCTTTCCAAAAAGACACCGTCACGAGCAACGAAAACCTTTTTGCCTGACTTGTTGTAGAAATAATACCCCATAGTTTCTTTTGGATACCCAACGAAGAAACATTTGTCAGATTTAGGTTGTAGCTTGTCCGAAATTAATCTCTTGACATATGCTTCGCAACCCCAAATCTTCAGAAAAGACAACTTTGGAAGTTTCCCAGTCCATAATTCGTATGAAGTCTTTTCAACAGCTTTTGACGGAGCACGATTCAGTGTGAGTGCTGCAGTTTGCAACGCATGTCCCCAGAACTGTAAAGGAAGTTCGGCCTGACCCATCATTGACCTGACCATATCGAGTAAGGTCCTATTTCTCCGTTCCGACACTCCATTCCATTGAGGTGTCCCCGGAGCAGTCAATTCAGAAAGAATACCGCATTCTTTTAGATGGTCATCAAACTCGTGGCTAAGATATTCACCTCCTCGATCCGATCTTAGAGCTTTGATTTTCTTTCCATGTTGATTCTCTACTTCATTTTGAAATTCTCTGAATTTCTCAAACGATTCAGACTCGTGCTTCATTAAATAAATATAGCCATATCTACTGAAGTCGTCCGTAAACGTTATGAAATAGCTGAACTCACTTCTAGCTTTCGTACTCATAGGCCCACATACGTCCGTATGTATTAGCCCTAGTAGTTCGCTTGCTCTTTCTCCCACCATTGAGAAAGGTTGCTTTGTCATTTTGCCAAGTAAACAAGATTCGCATTGATCAATCTTCTCTAAGTCGAATGATTCTAGAATTCCTTTCCGTTGAAGTAATTCCATGCGCTTTATGTTTATATGGCCTAATCGACAATGCCACAGAAATGTGAGATCCGAATCACCAGTTTTAGCCTTTTTGGTATTTATGTTATAAATGTGTTTGCTCGTATCTAGCACATAAAGACCGTTTTCTTGTTGTGCTGAACCATAAAACATTCCATTCAAAGAAAAAGAACAACTATTGTCTTTAAATTGAAAACTAAAACCTTTAGAATCCAAACTTGAAACGGAAATAATGTTTCTGGTGATACTAGGAACGTAGTAACAGTTTTCTAGTTCCAAAACAAACCCACTAGGAAAAGAAATAAAATAAGATCCTACGGCTAATGCAGCAATCCGTGCTCCATTTCCCACGCGTAGATCCATCTCGCCTTTATCAAGCCTTCTACTTCTCCTTAGTCCCTGCGAATTGGAACATAAGTGTGAGCCACAACCAGTATCTAATACCCAAGAAGTAGAATTAGCAAGATTACAATGTATAACATACATACCTGAAGGAGAAGCAACGTTTTCGTCCTTCTTCTCTTCCTTTAGTTTGGGGCAATCTCGCTTGTAATGACCAATTTCATTACAATTGAAGCATTGCGATGTAGAAGGAGAAGCATTCCTCTTCATCTTGCTCTTGGAAGGCGCCAGATGCCCTCCGGGAGTGGACGAAGATGCGGCCTTGCTTTTCTTCCCCTTGCCTACTTTCTTGAATTTAGTGCACCTCACATTCAAAGGGTCTTGATTGAACTTAAGGATTTTCTCGCATTTTATGAGTAATTCCACAAGTTCACAGAATGTGCTCTCTTTCTGATGAAAGAGATAGTGCATCTTAAAGCCCTCATAATCCTTATGAAGAGAATTCAGCACTAGTGCAATAGCTACCGACTCTTTGATGGAACCACCAAGTTTCTCAATTGTGAAAAATAATCCAGACATCATATCCACATGAGACCGTATTGATGTGTTTTTGTCCATCTTGACAGAGTAAATGCGCCTTTGTGCCTCTAGAAGTTCGATTTCTAGGCACGACTTGCGTGGGGTTACGAGCTTGAGATCGCTCATCGAATTAGCCAATTCGTCAACCCCATTGCCACCAGTTTGGCACAAGGGTCGAAAACCCGCACACTTATCCTCGAGGCTACTTAGGAGAGCTTGAGGTTCAAAAATAATGAACCTCCCTCTCCAACTCTCAGGGATAGACTTAAGGATGAACTCCGTGATAAGGTACTTGTGAAGTGCCCAACTTCTGTACCTTTCAGGAGTCATGCCTCGCGCATCATAGCTAGGGAAAGGTTGTTCAATGACATAGTGTATGCCATTAACTTTCAAAACTTTGACAAGTTTCTCTTTCCATTCAGGAAAATTAGTCAAGTCTAACTCGACATCCAGAATTTCAGCTGATATGATTGTTGTTATGTTTGCGACCATTTTGATTACTACAATCGAAAAGAATTTGCAATAAATAACCATTCATACAATTCAATAACTTTGAAATAAAAGCAAAACATGCAATCATTAAAGCTATTAAAACATTTCATTCATGCAAAAAGCAAAAACATGGTCCAAAATGAATGAAACGATTCCAAGACCCCAAAAGTCCTAAATCCTTAAGCAGCTTTAGCATGTCTTAAGTAGTTTAAGATTTTAGGTAAGCAAAACCTATTGCTAGTAATCTCCAAATTACTCTTGGTTAATAAATTAATGCCATAATTTATCCCATTGCCACAACTTAATGCCATTGTTGTTTGAGTTGTAACCACAATCAACGTGCTCCTTTAGGACGCCTCACCACCTAAGTCAACTAAAATAGCACCTCGCTTTAGCGTAAACCTACTATCTTAGATCCCTAGATTTTTGTAAGTGTTGATTTGGAAGGCAATTTTTAAACTCAATATTACTTGGACCTAGTTGTTTCTATGTTGGTTCGATTATTTAGTGATCTTAAAACTAATCGATTCATAGGAAACAACCTGTTCATGCAAAGCATACATACATTCATACATTCACGCATAATATATATATATATATATATATATATATATATATATATATATATATATATATATATATATATATATATATATATATATATATATATATATATATATATATATATATATATATATATATAAGTGCATAAATAAATGGTGATCTAGTATGGCCCAAAACATCTTGTCTTGAAGCATCCAATCTTCATCACCTCCTTGTTAGCTTGGCATCGTCTTGAATCTTCGTTCAAATGCTAACTTAAAGTTATAAACTTAGAAATACTTGAAAATAATAAATTACATCAAAATTTCCATGGTACGCAAACCATATTTAAAACTTTACATTCAAAGATAGAACGGTACGCAGACCGTATTTAACTATCCTAAATTTGGCCATACTAGTCACTTGGAGTACCTGCATTACATAAAATATATATTCTATGCATTCACCCATTCGTGTGCTAAAACGAATGGCCCATGTTAATATGCAAGTATTTACGTGAATTAATTAAAATTCACGTTCACATAAACGCGTCCTAAAAGATTAATCAATTTCCAAATTATTAATCCTTAGACTTTATTCTAATTAAAATTGAATTTAATTAAAATAATGCGACCTACGAAAATAATTAAAAATAATCATTTCATTTTAATTTCATTTAGTGGCTACCACTCAAACCAATAATTATTCCGGATAATTAATTATGAAATATTAAATTAAAACTCGCGGCCCGGCCCAAGCAAATAAAATATTAAATTAAATATCCCGTTAGCCCAAATTAATGCAAACATACGAAGCCCAACGAATTAAACAATTTTTAACACAAAAAAAGTCCAATTACTTAGTCGGGCTAGGCTTGCGCCCAGCCCTTGCCTTGCGTGAGGCCCAAGAGCGCACGCGCAAGGCTCGCACACCCAGGCCCCATCGCGCGCGCACCGCGTCCCCGCAGCATAGCTGCCCTGCGTGCGTGTTGTGTATCGTGTGTGTGTGCTGGACGTCGCATGGCTCGCGCCTTGCTTCGTCGCAGCCCCGAGCATACCCGCCTGCCCCTTCCTCGCCCAGCGCGCATGAGGCACGCAGCATAGCTGCTGCTGCCCGTGTCGCATGCGGCTCGGTCAAGCACAATGGCCCCGCATGGCTCGACGAGCCATACGTCTACCATGCTCATGTTCGTACCTTTGGTTCGTGATACGGACCAACTTAATTAAAATTAAATTTAATTTCACGAACTTGCATTAATTTTATTTTTCAAAAAGTTACGATTTTAATTTTCGGAAAACAACGATTTTTAACGATTCAATAAACTTTAACGACAATCCAATTTCGTAAAATTATTAAATCAAGGGCTAACAATATTCAAACTTTTAAGAACGAACGAATCAACATTTCAAGTTTGAACTTTTAATTAATAAAATCCGAAGCTTTTAATCGTTCATAAACAATTAAATTTCAGATTTTTAATAATTTGGTTTAAGTGCGATTAAAATTAACGAAACCATTCAAAATTTTAATCCAATAATTTTTTAAATTAGCCACTGACCCATGAAATTATATCCCCTTTCCCAATTACCGAATTATTAAACCAAAATTAATTAAAATTCAATTAGGGTTTCAAATTTTACGAATTGGGGAAAGGCAAAATTAGGGTTTATACTTATCGGAAAAATGTGAAAATTTTACCATAGATCAAGAATGTACCCAGAAACAATGTGTCAAAATTTCAAGCAATTCCGAGTAGTTTAGCTCAACCTTTTAATTGAATTACTGTTCGACACTTTTAATTTTTAATGAAAAATTAACAAAAACGCCAAAAAAAACGATACTTCGAGGCCGAGGGAGGCTACATCGCTGGTAACCAGCGGCACAATTACTCCATACCCGGGGTAAAATGGTAATTTCATCTCATGAGTTGAAAAGTCAAACAAAGTACTACATATGAGCAAAAATGACAGTAATTAGTACAACAATGACAGTAGTTTAATACAACAATGACAGTATTTATGCAAACGATGACAAAACTTATATAACACTTGTATACATACTTTTACCCATTCATTTAATATGCAACACTTTTATCCATTCATTTAAATGGTCTCTTTACTTTTTATATTTCATTACAGTTGTATACAAAATTTCCTTTTTTTGGGTGATTGTGACATTATTTTAATACAACAATGACAATATATATACAACAAAGACAATATTTATATTAGAAATGACAGTATATAACAAGTTCACAACACTTTTACACATTTATTTGAAGGTGGGCCATGTTTCCATTTTTTTTTTATTTTTTAAATTGGGTATGGGGTGCTTATTTCGCTGGTTACCAGCGATGTAGACAACCTCCATCGAGGCCTGTTTTCGCAATTCTATTCCCATGAGTTGATATTAGAAAATCGTTTTCCATCAGATTAGGGTTTTAAAACTCGAAAAAACGAACATTTTTGATTTCGGACCTGATTATTACGCAATTCATTCAATAATTCGTAAAACATTCCGAAAAATCAACAAAAATTCCAAATTTTCGACAAATGCAAAAACAATAATAATCATGCTAATTCATGCTTTGAATACATAAGGCTCATGATACCACTGCTGGGGAATACAGTTAAACATAATAACATGTGCGGAACAATCCCCAAAGCCAGGAAACATGTATAAAGCACAGATTAAGCAAACTTACATTCGAAGCGTGTTTTCCACAATAATATGTCAACGAACACGAACAAAGAACTCCACTTGTCGTTCCTCTACTTGGTTCACCGACACGTTCAGATCCGTCTTGATTATCGTAGCTTAGACAATCGATCAAGATACTTTGCTTTTTGGGAAGAACTCACTTTGGAGGCACAAAGAGAATTAGGGTTCTCTGTGTCTAGGGTTTGAGTAGTATGAATTGTGTGTTGTTGGAAAATACAATATGCCTATTTTATTAATGATGTAACCGGCCAAGAACCAAGTGCCCTTGACCGGCCACATCAAGCAAGCCACGGACCGCACCGCACAGCCCCGCCCAGCGACACACTGCAGGCCGAAGCCCACAGCGCGCGCGCCGAGCAGCTGGGCCGTGGGCCTGCTTGCTCGCGCTGCGTTGCTTGCTGTGCGTGCTATTGCGTGCTCGCCCAATGGGCTGGCCTTGCGCGCCTTTGCTCGCGAGCTTGCTGGCTCGTTGGGCCTTGCACGCTTACGTGCTTGGCTCGACGGGCCGGCAACTCCGATTCCCTTCGTATTCGCGATTTAATATATTTCCGATATATTATTTATCGTTTCGTATACGACGAATCACCGTCGTACGATACGATTTATTCGTGTCGCCCAGCTTACGAATATTCGGGATACGATATACGATTCCGACAAAGGTCGTATCGTATAATACGTTTCCAACTAATTCCCGAAAAGCTATTAAATGAATTTCCGATTCATTTAATCCGGTGATCTGTTACGTGTCATTGGTGTGACCTTGTAGGTTCAGTCAAGAGTAAGTTGTGAGTTCAATATCCATTAGAACTCATTGATCGGAAGTATTGCTCCAGCTAGCTGTTCCGATCACATGATCTCACTGAATTAATTGTTCGCAATTAATCTGAACCTTGGTATTAGACTTAATGCACCTTGGGTGAAGGACATATTTCCTTCAGAAATGTGCAAATCTAAAGCACATTCCCCCATCCTTGCTTTATTCTCAGTCATCACCATGGCCATTCTCAGCTTGGGGTATCGACGTCATTGACAAAGTCACTCCAACAGGCACCGGGGGTCATGAATTCATACTGGTTACTATCGACTATTTCACCAAATGGGTCGAAGCCAGATCATTCAAAGTGTTGGGTTCCAAGCAAGTGGCTCAGTTCATACAAGAAAACATCGTATGCCGATATGGAGTTCCTCACGAGTTCGTAAGTGACCAGGGAACCCATTTTCAAGGAGAGTGTGAAGATTTATTCACCGAGTACAAAATTCAACATCATCGTTCTTCGCCTTATCGCCCGCAAACTAATGGGGCAGTCGAAGCAGCCAATAAGAATGTCAAGACCATCATCATGAAAATGACAACCAATTACAAAGACTGGCCCCAGAAGCTGCACTTCACATTGTGGGGGTATCGAACTTCAATTCGCACTTCAACTGGTGCAACCCCATTCTCGTTGGTCTATGGAATGGAAGCAGTACAACATATCGAGCTAGAGATACCTTCTCTAAGGATAGTTCTCGAAAGCAAAATCCCAGAAGCTGCATGGGTACAAGCAAGGTATGATGAGCTAATAATGCTCGATGAGCGTCGACTTCAAGCTGCTCACCATGTACAAGTCTATCAGCGCCGAGTGGCCAGACATTTCAACAAAAGGGTCAGAACCCGAAACATCAAGGAAGACGAGCTTGTCCTGAAAGCCCTTCGCAAGAGGATCATGGACCCAAGGGGAAAATTCAAACCCAACTGGGCAGGACCATACATTGTCAAGAAAATCCTCTCCGGGGGAGAAGTCGAATTAACAGATGTCGACGGAACAGAATTCCGATCCCTCACAAACCTCGATCAACTCAAGAAGTTCTATGTCTAAGTTCAATGTTCAAATTCAAAGTCCAATTCAAAAAGGTCCTGTAAGGGTTAGAACTACGTCCGGCCTGATTCCTTAACGGGACACGTAGGCAACCTCGTTCCGAGGCCCGGCCACTTTAATACAAAAAAATTCAAAATTTCCTCAATTAAGGGCATCCTAAAAATCAAACACAAAATTCAAAATTTAACTGTTGTTGTCTTTATTCCAAATGTGCCAATTCAAAGCGAAGCATATTCAAGAGGAATTTAACACAATAACTCTTTATTCGGCTCTAAGGCCTTCAAAGCTAATTCAAAAGCAAGGTTGGAATCAAGTGAAGCAAAGTTCAAAAGCCTTTTCACTTCCTAAAACACATTTTCTAAACACACCTTCCAAACACATTTTTCAAACACAATTCCTTCTAATACAACTTCAAACACATTTAGCCTACAAAGATCTAGGGTCGGGCGACTATGCTCTTGAGTCTTGGCACCTTGAGTACTATCCCCTGGCTCTTCCCGCAATCAATCATCAATCTTCCCCTTGCCCAGGCGGCGGGAGAAGGAACTTGCTAGTCTTCCAAGACGGGAGGATGACGAACCTCCTATGGATTCCGATCGGTCAAGCACCGGATGGGCCACACTCCCGTCACCTTCCTCATAACCAGTTGATGCAGGGCGTCTAGATCTAGAACCTCGAACTCTAGCTGGTCCGGAGAAAGAAATGTCCCTCTGGCTTGGGCCATTCATCCATACAACATAACCCGCAGACAGAGTGACTGGCTTAGATGGGTATTGAACACTCAAGAATGGTTTGGCGACCCAATACCGCCTCCAAACTTCAAGTCGATTGGAATTCAGAACAACAGGTTTCGGGTTCTCTTCAGCACAGTCCGGGATATCCTGTTTCAAGCCATACTGTCTCATCACTCTAGCAGGCGAGTAGAAGACCAGCATTGTGAGGCTTGGCACCCTCAAAGTAGTAGAGCCTGGGGCATGTCTCATAGCAGAAATTCCCCACCAAGGAACTACCCACCTTATACAAGATTCAATCCCAGAGAGTGCGCATCGCCACTCATCCAATGAAAGCCGGCCATACACCATGCGCCGCACAGTGAATCCCTGTCTATTATAACTTTCCATGTTCTCCGGTGGTGCCACCAACATGAGCCTCTCCATAAGCCAAACCTTGGGGAATATACAAGAAAAGCATTTCAAAATTCAAACATTTAAAATTCAATACAAGTACGATTTCAAGATACAAGAAAGCTCCAGATCCTTACTTGGAGTAATACTGGACTTCCCGACGGCAAAGAGGAGGGGTCCGATTTCAACATATCAAGGCCCATCAATGTTTCGCCAATCACGAGCGGCATTGGGTCCCGCCCACTAGCAAACTGCTATACAATCTCTATTAGGGAGGCATCATCATTGCCAAACCCCTGTTTCGAAAAGAGGAAGCGAGCAAAGATACAAAAACTCAAGGCCCTCAAGCGGAAAGCCTTGAGAACATCAAGCCCAGCAAAATAGGTGACAAGGAGGGACAAATCAACCACTCTACCATATACAACAACACTCTAAAGTGGGGGATTCAAGCCCAAATATCTTTCAAAACCCAAGAAAAAGTGTTCTTCAACACTAGGTATGCATGGCTCCGACATAATGGGCCACCCCAATATGGCACTAAACTCTTCAGGGAGGGGACATACCTCATTATTCCCAAAGCGGAAGACATGATGATTCGAATCCCAAGCCTCCAGAGCAGCAAGAATGAAGTGCACATCAAGCTTTACAAACCGGAAGGAGGCGAGCACGTACTCCAAGATGCATTCCATCGAGCTCCCTTTTCTCCATCTTGCTTAACAAACCAAGCCAAGAGTTCAAGGCATTTTCAAAAGACAGGGCCATTTTCTTTCTTTTCGTGAGGAAGCAGTATACAAGGCAGAGCAGGGAAGGATTGATGCAAAGAATGGTCCGAAACACTCCCTATTTATACAAGAATCGGCTTTCGTCACAGCACACTGGCGCCAGGCGCCGAGACCTGCGCCAAGCGCAGGGGCCTGCAACGAAGGACGAGGCCACCGTCCCCTTTATGGTTCCGAGTACGCACTCTTTAGTGCTTCGGACAACAGAGTACAACCTCAATCATTCAAGATTCCAAAGCCGCAAATCAAGCAATTTCAAGCAGTCCGAGTGAGAACCTCGGGCCGATTTCGGGTCAATCTGTTCAAAATTCAAGCATTCTAGTCTTAGATCGGCGTCCTAAGTCGAGTCTGCATATGCACTAGAAAAAGTTGAATATACTTTGACTTGCGCTTTTCCTAACCAAAAACCTCAGTCAAAGTGGGGGCATATAGTGGGTATATACACCCGAAAAAATGGGCAAATTTTTTCAAATTTTTTGCAAATTTTTCATGCATGCATATATCTACAAATTTCAAAAGCACACACAACGTATACAAAATTCAACTTTCAACCATGCAAAATTCAAATTTTCAACCATACAAGATTCAAAAATTCCAAACCTTACAAAATTCCAATGCAAAACCGTACAAAAATCCAACCATACAAACCCATACAAATACAATCTATACAAAATCCAACAAAGGCAAGCTGGAACTCGCTACCATGCAGGGTCAGTCCGAGTCATCACCAGCCGTAATGTCAACCACAGGCTCCTTGCCTCTGTTCCACCTCCTAAGGCGCTCCAGATCCCAATCCAAATCTGTCCTAGGGGTACCAGGCTCCTGCTCCGAGATACACAGGGTACCGGGAGAAGGATAAACTCCCTGCTGAGGAGAAGGGTACTGATAAGGCTGCGGCATCGCCATTAACTAGTGCGGCGCCCCAAACATCTGAGCCTGACGCATCCTCTCCATCTCCTGCCAGTAAGTCCAAGCATCTACACCCCAAGGCTGAGAGCCGCTCCCTCCGAAGTAGTAACCAGGAGGAGGAACAAAAGGCCTCGAATCGCTCGCACCCCCAAAAGAATGCCTGGTAGGATCAACATATACAAAAGGGGCAGCTCCCCTATTAGCATCAGAATGCCTCTGATAAGTGCCAGCACTGGATCCCTGTGCCAGATCCAAGCTCGGTCCTTCCTGCCTCAACGAAGTCTCCACATGAGGCTCCCTGTCAACGGAACCTCTGCAGCCTCGACGACGCTTCTATACAAAATACAAATTCAAAAATCAGACACCCAAGTTCGAATTTCTATAGTACAAAATCTCACAGTCAATGAAAGCAACTCTATGTCCGGGCTATCAAGCTTCTGGGTCAGCTTGGCATAATTCCTCTTCAAAGAATCAATCAAAA
Source organism: Spinacia oleracea (assembly GCF_020520425.1). NCBI lineage: Eukaryota > Viridiplantae > Streptophyta > Magnoliopsida > Caryophyllales > Amaranthaceae > Spinacia > Spinacia oleracea. Next base: position 74,917,097 of record NC_079492.1, on the reverse strand, counting down.
GCATCCAGCGACGCACTCTCACCCGAGGCGCCTGCATACGAAATTCAAGATCAATTTCCAGATACAAGACTAAAATCAGTTTCAAGCAAATGCAACAGTACTTATAGCTGCATAATGCTCCGGTACAGCATCATAAGACCTCCGGTGCGGAGGAGAAGCTACAGGGACGGTCACCTCCACCTGTTCCCCATCCGAGTTTTCATAGCGGATGACCCTATCAGCATAGGGAATGTCCTCAGGGTCGACCTCCTCCTCCTACAAACATTCATACAATGATACAAGAATCCAAGAATACAAAAGTTCAAGAATACAAAGTTCAAAGGCTCACCGGCAGTACGAAGCGTACTGGTGGAGCAAGCCTCTTCAAGAAGTCCTCATAGCGACCCCTCCTATGTACAAAGTTCCTCCAGGGGAGACAAACAACATCGCTCCTAGCACTCAAATAGAGCCGGGCGAGTTCCTCGTCTGGCGCCAACATGGACTCCGGTGGGTCCTTAGGGATAAGTCTGTCCCCCGTGCTATGCTGAAGGGACACTCGCTCCCCCATATACCACATATGGCGGTACACCCCCGGGAGCAAGACCCACCCGGACAAGAAGTGGGCACGAACAGCCAAGGCAGGTACAGGCGCGTCAGCAAAAGGACGCCAAATCACCTATAGAGAAGACAACTCAGGCAACTATACAAGTGCAAATATAAAAAGAAAAAACAGTACAGAAGGTTTACCTCGTCAACGGGTAAAACTCTCAAAGCTCTGCGGGAGGCTGCCAGAGGCACCCTCCTGCGCACCGCTCCTATCCAAGAGGCAGCATACGGGTAAGCCGCATCCCGAGTACGAACCGGCGCCAAAGTCGGGAAGTGCTCGTACATCCAAATCTTTCAAAAACAAGAAAAGCATCATTCAAGTTCAAGATACAAACATACAAGTACAAAATACAAGATACAAAGTACAAGGAGTCTTAAATACCTCCAGCACACTCCACAAGGCAGCAATACCGGGCTCACTCTCCGGCGCAGTTCGGGAGGCCCACTTCATCTCATACAAGAGATGGCTATATGCCAGACCACCCTAGCTGTAGCTCGAAACGGCTCTCAAATCCTGCAAAGCTGTCAGGAAGCTAATATGCACCCGACTGTTCCTGCTCGGGGCCATCACCCTACTCATCAAAGCCAAGAGGAAGAGCCTAACCCTCTGCTCTGCAGATACACCCACGCTACGGATCGCGGCCATGATCACAGTCACAGAAGCGTGGGTGTCATCGTCCCCCAAGTCAACAACAGGGCCGATTAAGTCCCTGGCGACGACCGAGCGCCATGTCAGCTCTGAATCAAAAGTCACGTTCCTTTTAGAAAAAGGAAGACCCGTGATCATCACAAAATCAAAAGGGGTGATGGTGATCTCCCCCCATGCCATATGAAAAGTGTTGGTGGTATCCCACCACCGCTCCAGCAAAGCCTGTAACTGGGGTTTGATGCCCGTCTTCCTCGGAGTATCTCCCATGGCACGCCAGAAGTCGACTAGGCCCGTCTGCAGCCAGATCTCCATAGCCTCCGCGTCAGCCTGTACAGCCGGGAAAACCTTGTGAAGGTCCGCCAAGGACCAATAGGTGCGCAACGGATCTCCATCAGCCTATGGATAAGTCGGTCAGTTCAAAACCTATACAAGTTCAAGAGATAAAACACAGTACAAGACTCACCAAACCAGTGCGAGGCCGCTGAGACAAGTGAAACTCCGATCGAAACACCAGATCGGAGGGACTCCAGCCAGTGCCGACGAAAGCAAGTACTCTCCGGGGAACCATACCCCCCTCCGGCACGTTTGTGGCAGCCGCTTCATCGTCCGAAGCATCCTCCTCAGCAGCTCGGACCACCGAACACTCGGCGAGCTTCCTCCGAGTATGACAAGGCATACTAAATCAAGAAGAGTATAAAATGTCAAGATTCTAAACTAGGGGCTATCCTATACTAGCCCGTACAAAAGTAAAAGATTCAGAAGCTATCCTATACTTGCCCGTACAAAAGTCAAAATAAAAAAAAATCCCCAATGGCAACACAGACTCAGCCAAGGACCTTCTACACCAACGCCTAGGCTATCCATGCAGAAGCAGGAATACAAGTTCTACACCAACGCCTAGGCTATCCATGCCGAAGCAGGAATACAAGTTCTACACCAACGCCAAGGCTATCCATTCCGAAGCAGGAATACGAGTTCTATACCAACGCCTAGGCTATCTATGCCGAAGCAGGTATACAAGCTCAAGAAAAATTTCAAAATTCGAAAATTCAAATCTACAAGTTCCAACAGTTCAAGTTCAAATGGCTATCAAACAATGTTCTACAAGGTTCAAGTATCCTAGAATCATACAAGTATTATTCCAAGTACAAGAGAAGCCAAAGCTACATGCAATCCTAGAGATTATTTAATAAAAAACATGAAATACTTTCATGGAAAAGGCAAGAACAAGACCAAGGGGAGAGATTATTCTACCTTTGACAGAATGAAGCAAGAGAATGCAAGAGAGTGTTCTTCAAAATGGCACGGCAAGGGGTGCTTTTATAGCACAGCCCCGCGTCGAACGCCGAGCTCAGCGCCCAACGCTGCTTGCTGCATGCGCAGGAATCTTCAGCGCGCGGTCTCCCGTGCTGATTGCACGTCTTTTGTTGCTTCGGTTTTCTGCACCAGGCATCAAACGTCAAATCATGATATCCTCCGAAAATACGGGTATACACCTGTATCTCAAAATACAAACGGACGAGCATTACAAGCATACAAAGTCCGAAAAATACAAAAAATTAGGCATTCGACTCCCAGCGGACCCAAGCTCCAGGAAAGTCAGCCGAAATTTCAATATCCTAAGGGCCAATAAAAAACTCTTATCCCCAGTGAAGCACATCCCCAACGGATCAATTCCGGGTATTCAAAATTCAAAATTCAAGATTCAAAAAATTCAAGATTCAAGATTTTTGATGCCAAGCTCTGTCCTAAACCAAAGGCGGAAGTGCAGTACAAGTACAAGTCAGAGTCGTCGTAACCGAGCGGAGGCAGACTCTATCCTTTTTTCTAACGCTTGTTTTGTGAAGGTACCGGCGTACAAAGAATTATCTTGATTGCAGAACATCTCGATCATTCTTCGTCCCTTTCGAAATACTTTGACTTGCGTTTTCCTAACCGAACGCTCAGTCAAAGTGGGGGCTTCTGTAGACACCTAATTTGTGTCTCCCCTCTGGGATGATGGCGATACCATTATCCTTATTAGGCGGTTGGAGAAACTCCGTGCGGAAATTCCAATTTCTAAGAAAATTTCCTAAATCCAAGAGCCAAAATCCAATCCCCGAGGCCGTTCCCCTTTCGGAACTCGGTACAAAATACAATTTTCAAAAATCAAATTCAAAATCCAAGTACAATCTCACCCAATGGACCATTCCATTGGTTTTACAAGGCCTTTTCCAGTCAAAATGACATTAAGCAATCCAAATTCGGGGGCCGACCCACAAAACCGAGCAAGCCGGGCCTCGTCCCGTAAAACCGAATTTCAAAAACCCGAAACGACTTGTTTTTAGACGCAAAATCAAGTCTTAATCCCCAAGAAAACACTACGTGCCAAACTTTGTACGAATAGTACGAAGGTAAACCAATACAAGACAAAGCAAGGACGGAGCCCACGTCCTTGTTTTGGCAGCATCCGCGCCACGTCAGCAACGCTTGGCGCTGGTGCTGCGCTGGACGCTGGCGTTGACTGGCGTTCAGCAGCAAATCCTCCTACAAATACCCTAATTCTAAGCATTAAGGGAGGCAAAATCAAAACATAACGTCGTAATAAAAAAAATTGCCCCTCAAATCAAAGTCCAAAAATCTTACAAAATCTCATACAACATTTCAAGTTCTAAGCAATTGGGAGCTCTAAAAGGAATTCTTGCCTAAGCCTAAATAGGTAATTCCGAATCCCACCACATTCAATCATGTTTCTTTGATTTTCCTATTTAAAAAATGATTAGTAAGTTGGCATTTTTAACAATAAAAATGTCACTTACAACAATCATACATTTCTTCAAAATCCAAACTTTTCAAAATACAAAAATGCAAACTTTCAAGATTCAAGGATGTTCAAAGTTGTTTGTAATCACTTCTTTGAACTAGAATCATTTTCAAACATGGAGTAATCAAAGATGATGCCTTTCTAACTTTTAAAGGTTTAGTCTTTGAGATTCAAGACTCCATTTTTCAATTTACAAGTTCAAGTTTTCAAATTTCAAGATCCAACAATGTTTAGGGTTGCTCATGACTACTTCCCTGAACTAGCATTCTTTCAAAGTAAGACCACATCAAAGATCTAACCTTTTCAACATTAAAAGGCTCGATCTTTGAGATTCAAGTCTCTTAAGTTCAATATTTCAAGTTCAAGTTCAATATTTCAAGTTCAAGTTCAATATTTCAAAGTTCAACATTTAAAGTTTCAAACTTTTCAAGTTCAAGTTCTATATGCAAAATCTAGGATACTTTGGGTGAACAATCCATCCTAAGTTGAGATTTTTTAGCTTTGACTCCGTGTCGGACGCACTTATTTTTAAGTAGCCGTTTGGCGTTCGGACCTCATGTGCTTAAATTTTATTTCAATATTGCAATTTCTATTCTGCAATTTCAATTATGCACCTTTCAATTTCGCACCTTTCAACTCCGCAATTTCAATTCCGCACCTTTCAATTACGCAATTTCAATTCCGCACTTTCAATTCCGCAACTTTACTTGCCTTGTCCTTCTAGGAAATGTGGACCTACTCCCTAGTCCATTTCTAGGGTGTCTTGTACTTTACTAATTCCGCACTTATTTTCAATTGTGATGTTGCTTTAATTGTTTATCGCTTTCATCACCTCACATGCTAAATCCAACAAAATACAAGGTTACACCACACTTAACAAAGATAATTTCTTGTACAAACCGATCTTAGGTTCCCTTAAATTAACTTTAAAACAAAGTGACCACCATACAAAGTAGAAATTCTATTTGTTCTAAATTCAAACCCACATAGTCTAAACTAGGGTATTTTCGAAAATGTTGTGTCACGTACTTGAATTATTTCTAAAGCTCGCGGAATAAGCATCTCGTTCCCTTGCCCGGATCTCACCCATCCGTTTCGAAGATTCAAAGCCTTATCCTAATAGAGTCATTTTCGGTCTTTCCAAACGAGACCCTAAATTTTTTTTGGTGGCGACTCCTACAAAGTACACAAATACAAAGGTTTCCAAAAGAACCGCCCCGTAGGAAGAGGAATAAAAAACTAGTCCTATAATTCTGGCGACTCCACTGGGGAGTTCTTGATTTCAACTTCGAAAATAGGAGTAGACTTCAAGCATCAAGCCACTGATCTGCTTAAGTACTGGATGCCAGCTGTAGCGCCAGGCGCAGCCACCTGCGTCAAACGCCACTGCCTACATCCAGTTAATTTTAATTAAATTTAAAATTTGTAATTTAATTTTTTCTCGGAATTTAATTTTGAATAATTTAATTATTATAAATTTTATTTATACTAATTATTTTACTAAAATTAAAACCTTGATTAAATTTAAATTAATTAATTTAATAAACTTAAAATAAATTAAATGATTCAAATAATAATTTATATGAGCTTTAAATTTTAATTAAATTTGTATGTTTCGGTTAGACTAGGAAATAAAATTTTATGTTTAAAATTAGTAAAGCATGTAAATTTCTTGGTTTAAGTGGGAGCGTTTTAGTCATAAACTCTTGATTAGGTCTACATTCCTTTAAGGTTAAAACAACTTGATTAAAATTAATAAGGATTGAATAATTGGTAGATTATTGGAAGCCTTGATTAATTGATGCAAATATTTATGTGATGCATAATATGTTGTACTAACCAGCTATGTGGGCCATTCATTGATAAATGAATGGGTGAATGGTATATTGTAAATTTACTGCTTTGCAGGTTATGGAAAGTGAATATATGGCCCAAATAGGATAGAAAATATGGTCTGCTTACCATTAATTTGAATATAATATTGGTCTAAAGTACCAAATTTTATTGCTTTAAGTATGGTGTGCGTACCATCAAATAGTTGTAATTAGTTTAAATTATAGCTTATCCTATTTGAAGAAAATGGCGCCTCCCATGGTGAAATTCAAGACGGAGTTTCCAATCCATTTTCAAAACAGAGTTTGAAGTTGAAGCTTCAAGATGAAGTCGGGCCATACTAGATCACAATTATATCTTATGCATGCTTTAAGTTATTTATTGCTTTAAATATGTCTTAATTATGCATGAGATTATGGCTTGATTATGTTGCATGATTAAGGATTTTGGTTCACTTAAAATCTAACCAACAGAGTAAGAGCCTTAAGTTCCAAACTTTAAAAATTGAGTTAAAAGGCGCCATGCTAGTTTTGGTGAAACTCAACAATATAAGTAAGGAGTCCATGTTAGTTTTGGTGAAAATAATTGTGAGTACATGTTAAAAATTGAGTTAAAAATAATTGTGAGTACATGTTAGTTTTGGTGAAACTCAACAATATAAGTAAGGAGTCCTTTTATGTCGAGAAAAATGAGATAGGTTTACCTAATAAGTTCTTAGACGTACCTATCAACCAAGAGTAGTTTCTAGACAATTAGCAAAGGCATTTCTTACCTAAAATATTTTAGAATAGAGTGTAAATACATAATGTGCTTAATTCTTCAATGATTTAAGGGTCTTGGAATCATTTTATTTACACCTGCCGGAACACATAATTTGAATAAAATGCTTAATAAATGATAAATTATGCATGTATGCTAGAATTTAAGTTTATTAAGAGAAACTGTGAATGATTATTTATTTGTTTATTATTTTTCAATTGTAGTTTTTACTATGGCAAACAACAATTCATTCAACATCCGATCAATTCTCGAAAAGGAGAAGTTGAACGGGAAAAACTTCCTTGACTGGCAAAGAAACTTGTAAATAGTTCTTATGCAGGAAGAAAAGGAGTATGCCCTGGAAGAGGCGATGCCCGAAGCCGAAGGCGACGGGGTCACTCAGGCATCCCTCAATCGTTGGATTGATGCCAACAAGGATTTAAAATGTCTAATGCTTGCAACCATGAGTGCAGATCTACAGAAAACGTTCATCAACTCAGATGCTTTCACTATCATTAGTGAGTTAAAGAACATGTTCCAGGATCTGGCTCGAGTCGAAAGATTTGAGAGTCATAGGAAAATTCTTGAGACTAAGCTTAAGAAAGGCGAGCCCGCAAGTCCACATATTCTCAAAATGATTGGACTCATTGAGAATATGAGTCGGCTGGATCAGCAATTCTCTCAGGAAATGGTTGTAGACACCATCCTCCATTCTCTTCATAGCGGGTATGATCAGTTCTAGCTGAACTACAGTATGTACAGTCTGGACAAAACGCTCACTGAGATTCACAGTATGCTGAAGACCGCTGAAAAGACGCTCAAAAGTGATAAGCAAGATGTGCTTATGGTGCGTGGGGGCAAGTTCAAGAAATCTGGCAAGAAGAGGAATGCTAAGAAAGGTGGCAAGAAGGCCAGCCCGACTAAGCAATCTGGCGGCACCAAGTCTGAAAAGAAGAAGGTGAGCCAACCCACTTCTGAATCTGAATGCTTCTACTGCAAGAAGAAGGGGCATTGGAAGAGAGATTTCTTGAAGCTTAAGGAAGATCAGAAGAACGGAACAGTTGTTCCATCTTCAGGTATTTTCGTTATAGACTGTATACTTGCTAATTAAACTTCTTGGGTATTAGATACAGGTTGTGGCTCACACTTATGTTCCAATTCGTAGGGACTAAGAAGAAGTAGAAGGTTAAGCAAGGGAGAAGTCGACCTACGAGTGGGAAATGGAGCACGGATTGCTGCATTAGCAGTAGGAACTTATTATTTATCGTTGCCCTCTAGGCTAGTTTTGGAACGGGAAGAATGTTTCTATGTTCCAAGTCTTACTAAAAACATCATTTCTGTTTCTTGCTTAGATGCTAAGAGATTTTCCTTTTTAATAAAATATAATATTTGCTTGTTTTATTTTAAAGTGATGTTTTATGGATCTGCTTGATTAGTCAATGAACTTTATTTATTAGATCACGACAAACAAGTTTATAACATAAATACAAAAAAAGGCCAAAAAGAATGATTCAAATCTCACTGTAGGGGGTATTTTTTGCTCGGGCTCGAATTCCCTTTTTCCCTACAAGGGGGCGATTTTTAGAAACCTTTGGATTTTTGGATCTTGAAGGAGTCGCCACCAAACATTATTTTAGGGTCCCGTTTGGAAAGACCAAGAGTGACTCGATTTGGATAAGGCTTTGAATCTCCGAAACGGATGGGTGAGATCCGGGCACGGGAACGAGATGCTTATTCTGCGAGCTTTAGAAATTATTCAAGTACGTGGCACAATATTTTCGAAAATACCCTAGTTTAGACTATGTGGGTTTGAATTTAGAACAAATTGAATTTCTACTTTGTATTGTGGTCACTTTGCTTTAAAGTTAATTTAAGGGAACCTAAGATCGGTGTGTCCAAGAAATTATCTTTGTTAAGCGTGATGGTAACCTTGCATTTTGTTGTACTTAGCATGTGCGGTGATGAAATCAATAAAGCAACATCACAATAGTAAATAAGTGCGGAATTATTAAATACAAGACCCCCTAGAAATGGACTAGGGAGTATGTCCACATTGCGTAGAAGGACTAGGTAAGTAAAGTTGCATAATTGAAAGTGCGAAATTGAAAGTGCGGAATCGAAAGTGCGGAATTGAAAGGTGCATAATTGAAATTACAATATTGAAATTTGAACTTGGGCACATGAAATCCGAACGCCAAACGACTACTTAAAAATAAGTGCGTTCGACACGAATTCAAAGCCAAAAATCTCAACTTGGGAGTAGTTGCTCACCCCAAAGTATCCTAGATTTTGCATATAGAACTTGAACTTGAAAGCTTGAAACTTGGAATATTGAACTTGAAATACTTGAACTTGAAATACTTGAACTTGAACTTGAAATGTTGAACTTGAACTTGAAATATTGAAGTTAAGAGACTTGAATCTCAAAGATCGAGCCTTTTAATGTTGAAAAGGTTAGATCTTTGATGTGGTCTTACTTTGAAAGAATGCTAGTTCAGGGAAGTAGTCATGAGCAACCCTAAACATTGTTGGATCTTGAAATTTGAAAACTTGAACTTGTAAATTGAAAAATGGAGTCTTGAATCTCAAAGACTAAACCTTTAAAAGTTAGAAAGGCATCATCTTTGATTACTCCATGTTTGAAAATGATTCTAGTTCAAAGAAGTGATTACAAACAACTTTGAACATCCTTGAATCTTGAAAGTTTGCATTTTTGTATTTTGAAAAGTTTGGATTTTGAAGAAATGTATGATTGTTGCAAGTGACATTTTTAAGAGTAAAAATGCCAACTTACTAATCATTTTGAAATAGAAAATCAAAGCAACATTGAATAGATTAGGGTTGGGATTCAGAATTACCTAGTTAGGTTTAGGCAAGCTTTCCGATTAGAACTCCCAATTGCTTAAAGCTTGAAGATTGTATGGTGTTTTTGGAGGATTTTGTATTGAATTTTGAGGTGCATTTTTTGTATTACGACGTTGTATGTCGATTTTCGCCTCTCTAAACTGCTCAGAATTAGGGGTATTTATAGGGGAGTTTGCTGCTAAACGCAGCCATTGCCAGCGCCCAGCGCTGGTGACGTGGCGTGGATGCTGCCAAAAAGGACGGAAAGATGCCGTCCTTGCTTTTGGATTGTATTGTTGTATCATTGTACGACTTGTACGAACTTGGCACGTAGTTATTGCTTGGGGATTAAGGCTTAGCTTTCGTCTAGAAACAAGCCGTTTCGGGTTTTTGAATTCGGTTTTACGGGACGAGGCCCGGCTTGCTCGGCTTTGTGGGTCGGCGCCCGAATTTGACTTCCCTTATATGATTTTGAGTGGAAAAGGCCTTGTAAAACCAATGGGATAGTCCATTGGGCGAGATTGTACTTGGATTTTGAACTTGATTTTCAAAATTTGTATTTTGTACCGAGTTCCGGAAGGGGAACGGCCTCGGGGATTGGATTTTGGCTCTTGAATTTTGGACATGCTTTTAGCAATTCGAATTTCCGCACGGATTTGCTCCAATTACCTAACAAGGATAATGGTATCGTCATCATCCCAATGGGGAGACACAAATTAGGTGTATTGATTTTTGTATTGAATTTTGAGGTGCAGTTTTTGTATTACGACGTTGTATGTCGATTTTCGCCTCTCTAAACTGCTCAATATTAGGGGTATTAATAGGGGAGTTTGCTGCTAAACGCCAGCCATTGCCAGCGCCGCACGCAGCTGGCAGCGCCCAGCGCTGGTGACGTGGCGTGGATGCTGCCAAAAAGGACGGAAAGATGTCGTCCTTGCCTTTGGATTGTATTGCTGTACCATTGTACGACTTGTACAAACTTGGCACGTAGTGATTGCTTGGGGATTAAGGCTTAGATTTCGTTTAGAAACAAGCTGTTTCGGGTTTTTGAATTCGGTTTTACGGGCCGAGGCCCGGCTTGCTCGGTTTTGTGGGTCGGCGCCCGAATTTGACTTCCCTTATATAATTTTGAGTGGCAAAAGCCTTGTAAAACCAATGGGATAGTCCATTGGGCGAGATTATACTTGGATTTTGAACTTGATTTTCGAAATTTGTATTTTGTACCGAGTTCCGGAAGGGGAATGACCTTGGGGATTGGATTTTGGCTCTTGAATTTTGGACATGCTTTTAGCAATTGGAATTTCCGCACAGAGTTGCTCCAATTACCTAACAAGGATAATGGTATCGTCATCATCCCAATCGAGGTGCAGTAAGCTGGAAAAGTGCTAAGCGAAGCACCATTGAGGATTCTACAACTGAAGCGGAGTACATTGCTGCACATGAAGCAGCAAAGGAAGCTATTTGGCTAAGGAAGTTCATAGGTGAACTTGGTGTAGTCCCCTCCATTAAAGGAACAATAACTCTATATTGTGATAATAACGGAGCTATTGCACAGGCAAAAGAGCCTAGACACCACCAGAGAGTCAAGCATGTACTTCGTATATTTCACCTTCTACGAGAGTTCGTTGAAAGAAAAGAAGTCGAGATAAGCAAGATTGGAACTGACGACAACATCTCATATCCATTAACTAAACCTATGCCGCAAGCGAAGCACAACTCGCACACTGCAGCTATGGGAATCAAGCATGTTGGAGAATGGCTTTGATGTCCTTATTTAATGTTTTAAAGTTTTAGAGTTTAATACTTTGTAAAACGTTATTGGTTAACCATTCATATAAATGAATAGAATTCATTTTTCCATTTAATTTGTGGTTTATTAAATGATGAGTCCCTTCAATTTGACGACATATTCAAAATAGACTGTCAGGACCAGTCCCGTGACTAAGAAATGTCTATCAAGTGAACTTGAATGTCAAAAGTTGAAAAATGGTCCCTGGTCGGAGTTTTCTATAAAGATGGACGCATAGAAAACACTAGACGACTAGAATGCAAGATGACTAGTAGTTCTGTTTCTTGAACTATGTGGACATGGCAATGTCGCAATCATTTGAGTAGATACTTACTTTGGGAAGACTAGTATTGGATAGACCTATGAAACTTTACTGTAAGAGATGAAAATCTGTCATAAGTAAATTTCATTAAAATTATTAGACACTAATCCTCAATACCTGAGTGATTTGAGATTACTTGTTTGAGAACTAGTTACTTTGACATTGTCAACCGTCGCACCGTAAAAGGAGGCTATAACGGCAACGCTCGGGTAATCACCTATCAAACGAAGTCTAATCTCAAGATCGCAAGATTGGGATTGTCCTCCCATAAATCGGGATGAGATGCTGAAAGTTGTACAAGGCCACACGGAGAGCTAGAAACTGTAAAATGCATGGCCGTGCTCAGATGAATAAAAGGCTATGATTATCTGTTTATTTGATCAGTTGAACTCTGAAACCGAGAAATACCTCTGGACATAATAAGGATGACAACTCTTACCTTATGTTCATGAGCAAGCATCAAGCGACAAAGGAATTAGGAAATGCACACTTGTCCCTAAGGACAAGTGAGAGACTGAAGGAAATAATGCCCTTGGTCCAAGTATGCATTCAATGCTAAGTCTAATAAATGCGGTTCAGTATTAATTAATTATACAAGTTAATAATTCAGTGAGATCAAGAGAACTTTATGCCTAGCTAGAGGCCGCTTCAGTTCAAGTGGAATTAATAATATTAATCCAGAACTTACTCTTGACTGAACCCATAGGGTCACAAAAATAGTACGTGAACGGATCACGTATTTAAGTAAATTAAATACTCCATTTATGGATATTCGGAATCGACGGATCTCGGTTCCAGTGGGAGCTGAAATCGCCAAAAGGCAAATTATGAATACTCAGGAAACGATGATATTGCCGGAAACGGAAATATGGATCGTATCGGAAATATAAATATTATCCAAGTCGTAGATGTTGCCGGAAACGGAAACATGGTACGTATCGGAAAATATTATTGGAAATGGAAATATTTCCGGAATCGGAAATATTGCCGGAAACGGAAATATTGTCAGAATCGGAAATATTATCGGAATCGGAAAAAAATTCCGGAATCGGAAATATTAAATATTTGTTCGAAACAAAAATTTATTCCGGAATTGGAAATATTAAATATTGTTCGAATCGGAAATGAATTCCGGAATCGGAAAATTAATCGGAAGCGCGTCGTACGAAATGAACATCGGACGAGCTTGCTAGACGCAAATCCCAGCACGAAGCCAGGCCTACGCCTAGCAAAGCCCGCGTACAGCAAGGCAACAAGGCAGCCTGCCAGCACCGCAAGGCCCAGCCAAGCAAAGCGCAAGGCCAGGCCCAGCGAGGCTAGCAGAGCGCGCGCCCTTCGTGGGCTGCGAGCAGTTGCTGGGTTGAGCTCTCTCCGTGCGCGCGCGCGCCCAGCGCCCCTCGTGGGCTGTGCGTGCGTGTGTGCGTTGAGTTCGTGCATGCATCGAATCCTTAAGCGATTAGGATTAGATTAAAGATTAATTTCCTAAAACTACTAGAGTTAGTTGTTGAATTAAATATTAACTTAATAGTTTTAATTAATATCCAATTCTAATAAGATTAGATTAATTGAATCCTAGTAGGTTTCTAGTTCCGATAATCCTACCCTATAAATAGGTGATGGCATTCACAATTTATAATCAATCAATTCAAGTATTCATATAGTTTTAAGGTTAAAACCAACGTTAATAATTTGCCACAAATTATATTCGAATAACTTAAAACCTTGGGTTGAATTCTAGTTAATTAAATCTAAGGCGGATACGAACGTGTTGTGGACTATCTACGGAGGGACTACACTTGGAGTCCTAAACTTGTTCTTGTTCGGTTCGGGAGCAGCTAGGGAGGGCACGCTACATAAGTATGTATCCTAAATTATGCTAATTGTTATGTGGCAATTAATTTGGATTCCTGGCTTTATGGTTTTTCCGCATGAAATATAAATTCTTTATATTTGTCATAACCTAACAGTGTACATATCATGGCATATATTATTGAACCAATCAATGATGCATATGGAATCCCAATCATTCGTCTACGCTCATCCAGTGTTTTGGGCACTTAGTCTTGCTTAGAGTCATTCCATGAGACATGGGTAGGTAGCCTCGCTTGGAGTCTTCCACCTTTCAAGAACCTTATTGATATAAGTGCTTTGACTAAGTCCAATCATCCTTTTAGATCTATCTGTAAATCTTGATGCCAAGTATGTACAGTGCTTCTCCTAGATCCTTCATCGAAAAACATTTCCCAAGCAAAATCTTGACAGAGTTCAACATAGGAATGTCATTTCCGATAAGTAATATGTCGTCGACATACAATACTAGGAAAGCAATTTTTCTCCCACAGCCTTTCTTGTATACACAAGATTCGTTTGCGTTATTGACGAAGCCAAAGTTACTGACTGCTTAATTAAAACGTATATTCCAGCTCCTTGATGCTTGCTTCAATCCGTAAATCGATTTTTTTAAGCTTGCATACCTTTTTAGCATTCTTTGGATCCTCAAAACCCTCAGGCTGTGTCATAAACACAGTTTCTGTTAAAATGCCATTTAAGAAAGCGGTTTTGACATCCATCTGCCATACTTCGTAATCGTAATATGCAGCCATTGGTAACATTATCCGAATAGACTTTAGCATTGCAACCGGTGAAAAGGTTTCATCGTAATCCACACCGTGGACTTGCCTGTAACCTTTTGCAACCAATCTAGCTTTGAAAACTTCTAGTTTCCCATCCTTGTATTTTTTCAGTTTGAAAACCCATTTTCTTCCTATGGCTTGGTAGCCATCTGGCGAATCGACCAAATCCCAAACTTGTTCAGATTGCATGGCTTCTTGCCATTGCTTGGAGCTAAGGCTTGTCAAAGCTTGTTTGTAAGTCGTAGGTTCATCGCTTTCCAGCAATAGAACTTCATGGCTCTCGTTCGTCAAAATACCTAAGTACCTTTCCGGTTGTGACCTATATCTCTGCGATCTACGCGGGGTTACATTTCTAGTTGGTTCTTGATTCTCACCAGATACTTCTAAAGATCTCTGAGTTTCAACCTGAATGTCATCTTGAGCATTCTCTAGAGTTTGTTGTTCGACTCGAATTTCTCCGAGGTCTACTTTTCTCCCACTTGTCATTTTGGAAATTTGATCTCTTTCCAAAAAGATACCATCTCGAGCAACAAACACCTTGTTCTCAGACGTATTGTAGAAGTAATACCCCTTTGTTTCCTTTGGGTAGCCCACAAGGATACATTTGTCAGATTTTGGTTGAAGTTTTTCTGAAATTAATCGTTTGCCGTATACTTCACAACCCCAAATCTTAAGAAAAGACACATTTGGAGGCTTTCCAAACCATAACTCATATGGAGTCTTTTCGACAGCTTTCGATGGAGCTTTATTTAGTGTAAATGCAGCTGTGTTTAGTGCATGTCCCCAAAATTCTATCGGAAGTTCGGCCTGACCCATCATTGATCTAACCATGTATAGCAAGGTTATATTCCTTCGTTCTGACACACCGTTCCATTGAGGTGTTCCGGGAGGAGTCAATTCTGATAGAATTCCACATTCTTTTAGATGGTCATCAAATTCATAGCTCAGATATTCACCGCCTCTATCAGACCGCAGTGCCTTAATCTTCTTGCCTAACTGATTTTCTACTTCACTCTGAAATTCCTTGAATTTGTCAAAGGATTCAGACTTATGCTTCACTAGGTAGACATAACCATATCTACTGAAGTCATCAGTGAAAGTGATAAAGTAGCTGAAACCACCTCTAGCACTTGTACTCATTGGTCCACATACATCCGTATGGATTAAACCCAATAGTTCAGTTGCTCTTTCTCCAACTTTAGAGAAAGGTTGCTTTGTCATTTTTCCAAGTAAGCATGATTCGCACTTACCATAATCCTCTAAGTCAAATGGTTCTAGAATTCCTTCCTTTTGAAGTCTTTCTATGTGCTTCATGTTAATATGGCCTAATCGACAATGCCACTTATAGGTGAGATCTGAATCATTCTTTTTGCCCTTTTTGGTATTTATGTTATAAACTTGTTTGTCGTGATCTAGTAAATAAAGTCCATTGACTAATCTAGCACATCCATAAAACATCTCTTTAAAATAATACTTGGAACATGGAAACACTCTTCCAGTTCCAAAACTAGCCTAGAGGGCAACGACAAATAATAAGTTCCATAGCTAATGCAGCAAACTGTGCTCCATTTCCCACTCGTAGGTCGACTTCACCCTTGCTTAATCTTCTACTTCTTCTTAGTCCCTGTGAATTGGGACATAACTGTGAGCCACAACCTGTATCTAATACCCAAGAAGTTGAATTTGCAAGTATACAGTTGTAGACACCTAATTTGTGTCTCCCCTCTGGGATGATGACGATACCATTATCCTTACTAGGCGGTTGGAGAAACTCCGTGCGGAAATCCCAATTGCTAAGAACATCTCAAAAATACAAGATCCAAAATCCAATCCTCGAGGCTGTTCCCCTCCCGGAACTCGGTACAAAATACAATTTTCAAAAACCAATTTCAAAATCCAAGTACAATCTCATCTAGTAGACCATTTCATTGGTTTTACTAAGACTTTTCCACTCAAAATCATCTAAGGCAAGTCAAATTCGGGCGCCGACCCACAAAACCGAGCAAACCGGGCCTTGTCCCGTACAACCGGAATTCAAAACCCGAAACGGCTTGTTTTTAGATGTAAAATCAAGTCTTAACCTCCAAGCAAACACTACGTGCCAAGCATCATACTATTCGTACGAAGGTACATCAATACAAGACAAATCAAGGACGGAGCCCACGTCCTTGTTTTGGCAGCACTCACGCCACGTCACCAGCGCTGGGCGCTGGTTTGGCGTGCTGCGCTGGCAATGGCTGGCGTTTTCCAGCCATTTTTCCTATAAATACCCCCTAATTTCCAGCATTTAGGGAGGCACATTCAATATACAACGTCGTAATACAAAAATTACGCCTCAAATTCAAATCAAAAAGTCCTTCAAAAACACATACAAACTTCAAGTTCTAAGCAATTGGGAGCTCTAAAAGGAATTCTTGCCTAAACCTAAATAGGTAATTCCGAATTCCACCATATTCAATCATGTTTCTTTGATTTTCCTATTTCAAAAATGATTAGCAAGTTGACATTTTTACTACTTCCTCCATTTTTTTTTAATTGCACCATCTTTGATTTCACGCTTGCCAATGCACTATTTTAACCACTAATATCTCTCATTATACATTTTAAAAAATTATAAAAATTTGATGATTTGAAAGTATATTTCGAGACGAATCTAACAAGATCCCACATGAATATATTTTTCTTTTAATATAAATCACAAAAAATAACTAAATAAGAATATGTGAATAGTGCTAAAACCAAGATGGTGCAATTATTAAAAAATGGAGGAAGTACTAAAAATGTCACTTGCAACAATCATACATCTTTTCAAAATCCAAACTTTTCAAAATACAAAAATGCAAACTTTCAAGATTCAAGGATGTTCAAAGTTGTTTGCAATCACTTCTTTGAACTAGAATCACTTTCAAGTATGGAGTAATCAAAGATGACACCTTTCTAGCTTTTAAAGGTTCAAGTTTTCAAATTTCAAGATCCCGCAATGTTTTGGGTTTCTCATGACTACTTCCCTAAACTAGGATCCTTTCAAAATAAGAGCACATCAAAGATCTAACCTTTTCAACATTAAAAGGCCCGATTTTTGAGATTCAAGTCTCTTAAGTTTCAATATATCAAGTACAAGTTCAATATTTCAAGTTCAAGTTCAAATATTTCAAGTCCAGACAAGGTAGCTCTGGTAGGGCGAGCTGAGGCATGTTTTTAGTAAGGTTTACTACTATGGAGAACTGCCAGAAGGTGCTTAATGGTGGATTCCAGTTCTTTGATGGAAAACGTGTAATCTTGAAACCATGGAGTGATGATATGGATATCTTTAAGGACCCTATTAAGAAGTTTCCAATCTGGATTCAACTCCCTAACCTTGAGGTTAAGTATTGGGGAGAGAAGAGTCTGTCAAAAATTGTTAGCCAGATTGGGACAATGATTAAGGTGGACCAGGCTACCCACAACAGGGATAAGCTTATGTTTGCAAAGGTGCTAGTGGAAGTGAACATTGACCAACATTTCCCTGAAGTAATTAGGTTCAGAAGTGAAATTGGGAGGATGATTGAACAAAGGGTGAGCTATGATTGGCTGCCTATCTCTTGTTCTATTTGCAAAGGAATGGGACATACTAGCAGTGATTGCACCAGGAGAACAACCTTTGCAAAAAAGAGAGTTTGGAGACCCAAAACAATTCAACCTGTGGCACAACCTGTGGCACAACCTGTGACACAACCTGTGGCACAACCTGTGACTGTACCTGAAACACAACCTGTGATGGACACCACTCCAAGGGGGATTACACAAGCAGCTAGATTCAACATACAAAAGAGCCAACAACTGAAACCAGTCTATACAAACTAACAAGTACAAGTTACATTCTGAAGCAGAAGAGGAACTTGACAATGGAGATTTTCCTAGTGGTGAAGATATTCAGATTCAAAGAAGTCCAATAGGCAGGGGGGTGGCAGCCCCTAGGCCTAATGGATAGAGTTCTTTGTTGGAATGTGAGAGGAATGAACAGGAAGAACAAGCAAATAAGGGTGAGGGACTTGATCTCCTTACACCATGTAAAACTGTTCAGTCTTCTTGAGACTAGAGTTAAGGCACCTAAGATGGGAGACATGTACTTAAACCTGTGCCCCTCTTGGTGTTTTACCTCAAACATAAGCTGTCACAGGAATGGTAGAATCATTGTAGCATGGGAAGCTGGAGCTTTTACAGTGGACATCATCCATATGACTAGCCAACTGGTTCATTGTTCTGTCACCCCCAGGAAAACCAACAATAGTTTCTTCTACACCTTTGTGTATGGATTGAATACTGCTAGGGAAAGGGAAGCTCTCTGGTCATCTCTCACTGAACTTGCCACTACTGGTGGTGATAAAGCCTGGATTATCATGGGAGACTTTAATTCAGTTATGGAAATGGAAGACAGGATAGGTTCAGCAGTCAGAATAAATGAGATTCAACCTATGAGGCAGTGTATGAATCATTGCCAGCTAACTACTGTGAAGACTGTTGGGAGGCACTACACCTGGAACAACAAGCAAGATGGCACTGATAGGGTGTTCACAAGAATAGACAGGGTGTTAGCTAACTATGCATGGGAATCCAGTTTTGAGAATGCTGAAGCCACTTTTCTTCCAGAAGAGGAATTTGATCACTGTCCCATGCTCCTGAGAACTTATAAGGAAGAATCACAGAGAAGACCATTCAGATTTTTTAATATGTGGACTACCTCTCCAAAGTTCATTGAAATAGTTGCAGACAACTGGAAGAAATATGTCTATGGATGCCCAATGTTCAGAATCTTTCAAAAAACTCAAGTGGATCAAAGCTGATCTCAAAATGCTGAATAAGTCTGGTTTTAGTGAGGTAGAGGCTGATTGCTTCAAGGAAAGGGAGTTACTTACAATTGCTCAAGGCCAGTTACATGCTGATCCCACCAACAACATTCTTACAACTGATGAAAGTTATGTGCTGATAACTATAGGAAGACTCAAGCAGTGTTTGCCTCCTTCATGCAACAAAGGGCTAAATTACATTAGCTGGAACATGGGGATGAAAATTCTAAGCTTTTCCACCAAAGCATTAAGAAAAGGAAACAGAATAAGATTTACGCCTTGCAAAATGCTGAGGGGGAGTGGATCACTTCCACAGATGGGGTTCAGCAAGAATTTGTCCAGCTCTATGGCTCTCTCTTCCAGACAACCATGGCTCATAGATCCCATGTGAACCCTGCCATTATAGACAGAGGAGCTAGATTATCCCTTGATCATCTTGCTAAGCTCAGTGGTCCCATCTCTTTAGAGGATGTAAAGGCTGTGTTGGATTCTATTCCAAACAATAAGGCCCCTGGCCTTGATTGCTTTAACAACTACTTCTTCAAGTCTTCTTGGGATGTAATCAAAACTGATATACACACTGCTATCTGTGATTTCTTCCAAACTGGGAAGATACTCAAAGAAATCAATGTTACCTCCATAACACTTGTTCCCAAAGTAAGTGTTCCTGCTTCTGTAGGTGATTTTAGACCAATTGCCTGCTGTTCTGTGGTGTATAAGTGCATTTCAAAACTGCTGTGTGCTAGACTCAACTCAGTCCTGCCTGACATTATCTCTCATAACCAAGGGGAATTTGTTGCTGGTATATCTATATTGCATAATGTCTTGGTTTGCCAGGATATTATCAAAATGTACAGCAAAGGCCAGAAACAAGCTAACTGCTTCATGAAACTAGACCTAAAGAAAGCCTATGACACAATGGAATGGGGATTCATTGAGGAAGTTATGAAGGAGTTGGGATTCCCTGCCCACTTTATTCATCTTATCATGACCTGTCTCAATACCACTCAATATACAATCTTGCTAAATGGCTCTCCTACTGATCTCATTCACCCTAGAAGGGGTTTAAGGCAAGGTGATCCACTGTCACCCCTCCTTTTTACACTCTGCATGGAGTACTTCTCCAGAGCTATGATAACACTGAGTGAACACCTTGATTTCAAGTTTCACTCTAGATGCAGGAGTATGAAACTGAATCATCTATGATTTGCAGATGATCTGCTTATGTTCTGCAAAGGTGATCCAAAAGTGATCCAGCTTATGCTTGATGGGTTCAATCTATTTTCTGAAGCCACTGGTCTTATGGTCAACAAAGGAAAATCTTCTATTTATTGTTGTGGCATGACAGATAATGCTGTTCAAGATATAGTGAACATGTCTGGTTTTCAGATGGGTACCATGCCTTTCAAGTATCTAGGGGTGCCAGTTAGCCCTTGGAAGTTGAAAGCTAGTGATTGTGAAGCCTTAGTTGACAAAATGGTGCACAGAATCAAGGTGTGGAGCTCAAGGCACCTCTCTTTTGCTGGAAGATCACAACTAGTAAACTCTGTCCTCATGAGCATTAGTGTTTACTGGTCCCAACTATTCATATTCCCCAAAGCTGTCTTGAAGAGAATCAATGCAGTCTGTAGAGCTTTTCTATGGTATGGCACATATGAAGACAGCAGGCCAGGGTCTGTAGCTTGGGATACACTTTGTTTACCAAAGAATCAGGGGGGTCTTGGTTTCAGAAACTTTGTTCTATGGAACCAAGCTGCAGTGGGTAAACAAGCTTGGGCTATTGCCAAGAAACAAGACAATCTATGGGACCTTGTTCTATGGAACCAAGCTGCAGTGGAACCAAGCTGCAGTGGGTAAACAATCTATAGAAACCTTGTTCTATGGAACCAAGCTGCAGTGGGTAAACAAGCTTGGGCTATTGCCAAGAAACAAGACAATCTATGGGTGAAATGGGTGCACACTGTTTATGTGAAAGATAAATCTTGGATTGGGTTCACTGCCCCTGCTGCTGCCAGTTGGGTGGTGAAGTATGTATGCTCAGTTAAGAATACACTCACTATCACCATGCAGTCCAATCAATGGCTAAATGCCCCTGGGTATTCCATCAAGAAAATGTATGGTTGTATGTCCAGTGAGCTCCCTAAGGTGGGATCGTGTAAATTTGTGTGGAATAGACTAACTGTTCCTAAACACAAGTTCATTTTGTGGCTTGCAAGCCATGACAGACTCAAGACAAGAACAAGACTTCACAAAATGGGTATTGGGTGTGATCAACTCTGTCCAGTTTGTGGCAATAATGATGAAACTGTAAAACATCTCTTCTGTGATTGCACTTTTAGTGCTAGTTGTACCTCTATCCTGTTGAATTGGTTGGGTTTGCATTGCACCAAATCTGACATGGGACAGATTATGATCTGGATAAGAAGATCCTGCAAAGGGGACTTCAGAAGGAAGGTAGCATATACTACTATGGCTGCTTTGGTTTACCACATATGGAGAGCTAGGAATACAGCTGTTTGGGAAATGACAGTGCCTACTTTTCAGACCACAGTTCAAAGAGTTCAATCTGATGTGAAATGTAGAGTCCAGAATCTCATACGTAAAAGTGTAAAGCAATCAGATAGGGATTGGTTTTCTTCCTTGTAATTCTGTTTTGTTCTCCTAGGTGTGATGTAATAGGTTGTTTTCAGGCTGCTGCCTGCTCTGTGAACTTGGGGGTGTTTTGCCTTCCAAGATAGTGTGTAACCTTGGATTTCTATTGATATATTGCTCACTTACTTGCCAAAAAATAAAATTTCAAGATTCAAACTTTCAAGTTCAAGTTCTATATGCAAAATCTAGGATACTTTGGGATGAGAAACTTCTCCCAAGTTGAGATTTTTGGCTTTGAATTCGTGTTGGGCGCACTTATTTTTAAGGAGCCGCTTGGCGTTCGGATCTCATGTGCCCAAGTACAAATTTCAATATCGCAATTTCAATTATGCACCTTTCAATATTGCAATTTCAATTATGCACCTTTCAATTCCGCAATTTCAATATCGCTTTTTCAATTCCGCAATTTCAATATCGCACTTTCAATTCCGCATTTCAATTCCGCATCTTTACTTTCCTAGTCCTTCTAGGCAATGTGGACCTACTCCCTAGTCCGTCTCTAGTGGGTCTTGTATTTACTAATTCCGCACTTATTTACTATTGTGATGTTGCTTTATTTGCTTTATTGCTTTCATCACCGCACATGCTAAATACAACAAAATGCAAGGTTACATCACGCTTAACAAAGATAATTTCTTGGACAAACCGATCTTAGGTTCCCTTAAATTACCTTTAAAGCAAAGTGACCACCATACAAGTAGAGATTCTAATTGCTCTAAATTCAAACCCACATAGTCTAAACTAGGGTATTTTCGAAAATGCTATGTCACGTACTCGAATAATTTCTAAAGCTCGCGGAATAAGCATCTCGTTCCCTTGCCCGGATCTTACCCATCCGTTTCGAAGATTCAAGTCATATTCTAATAGAGTCATTAACGGTCTTTCTAAATAAGACCCTAAACAATGTTTGGTGGCGACTCCTTCGAGGTACAAAAATACGATGGTTTAATTTCTAAAAACCGCCCCCCTTGTAGGGAATTGCAATACATACGCAAAAAACATCCCCCTACAACAGTCTATAACGAAAATACCTGAAGATGGACCGACTTTTCCGTTCTTCTGATCTTCCTTATATTTCGGACATTCTCTCTTGTAATGGCCAATTCCATCACAATAAAGACAACTTGATGTGGACTTGTCCTGCTTTAACTTCTTTCTGGGAACTGACTCAACATTGCCCTTGGACTTTGCACCTTTCTCGAAGGGTCTCCCTTTAGCCTTGAGTAAATCCTTGGCTTCACAGTCGAGTATTATCTCAGCCTTTTTGACCAGGTGAACAAACTCTTCAACTGTTTCTTCTCTTGGTTCACTCATGTATAGTTGCTTAAAGCGACCAAACCCACCGTGGAGTGAATTGAGTAAGATTGAGACTGCCATCTTTTCGCTTATTGGTGATCCTAGTAGACTTAAGCGTCCAATTAATGAAAGCATAAAGTCTACATGAAACCTTAGTGGAACACCAACCCTTTGTTTAGTGCGAAGGACCTGAACATGTGTTTCTTAGACTTCCATTCTAAAACATCTGTTATGAGAACTAACCTTCAAGCCTGACATAGATTCAATCAACTCATGGACATTTAGGTCTCTTTCCTCCGTGTTTCCACGACAGATATCCCTCAGATTCTTGATGAGCATAAAAGGTTCGTAAGCTACAAACCTCCTAGCCCAATCATCAGGGATGTTGTTCAGCATGAGACTCATAACCTTCTTGAGATCCGAATCCCAGGCGGTATGTCTTTCAGGGGTCATGTCTCTGGCATAGTAGCTTGGCATGGGATTGAACAGTACATACTCAAATCCATTGAGTCTTACTACTTCAACCAACTTAGCTTCCCATTCAAGAAAATTTGTTAGGTTCAACTTGATCATAAGTTCAGAACCCTTGATGATGTTTTGATTGTTGTTTGCTATAGTTAAAACTACAATTGAAAAGAATAAAGAAATAAATAACCATTCACAGTTTCTCTTAATAAACTTAAATTCTAGCATTGATGCATAATTCAATATTTATCAAGCATTTTATTCAAGTTATGTGTTCCGGCAGGTGTGAATAAAATGAATCCAAGATCCTAAAATCATCGAAGAATTAAGCACATTATGTATTTAGACTCAATTCTAAAATATTTTAGGCAAGCTAATCTTTTGCTAATTAATAGTCTAGAAACTACTCTTGGTTGATAGGTTCGTCTAAGAACTTATTAGGTAAACCTATCTGTTTTGCCACGGCATAAAAGGATTCCTTACTTATATCGTCGATTTTCACCAAAACTAACATGTACTCACAATTATTTGTGTACCTTACCCCTTTAGGATCAATAAGTAACACCTCGCTATGGCAGAAAACTATTACCATTATTGATGTAAAGGTTATCCAAGTAAGTGTTATTTTGGCATGGCACCTTTTAACTCAATTTTTAAAGTTTGGAACTTAAGGCTCTTACTATGTTGGTTAGATTTTAAGTGAACTAAAATCCTTAATCATGCAACATAATCAAGCCATAATCTCATGCATAATTAAGACATATTTAAAGCAATAAATAACTTAAAGCATGCATAAGATATAAATGTGATCTAGTATGTCCCGACTTCATCTTGAAGCTTCAACTTCAAACTTCGTCTTGAAAATGGAATGGAAACTCCGTCTTGAATTTCACCATGGGAGGCGCCATTTTCTTCAAATAGGATAAGCTATCATTGAAACTAATTACAACTATTTGATGGTATGCAGACCATATTTAAAATTAAAAACTTTGGTGCATTAGACCAATTTTACATTCAAATTAATGGTACGCATACCATATTTTCTATCCTATTTAGGCCATACTAGTCACTTTCAATAACCTGCAAAACAGTACATTTACAATATACCATTCACCCATTCATTTATAAATGAATGGCCCACATAGCAAGCTAGTAGAACATATTATGCATCACATAAATATTTGCAACAATTAATCAAGGCTTCCAATAATCTACAAATTATTCAATCCTTATTAATTCTAATCGAGTTGTTTTAACCTTAAAGGAATGTAGACCTAATCAAGAGTTTAATGACTAAAGGCTCCCACTAAACCAAGAAATTTACATGCTTTACAAATTTTAAACATAAAAATTTCCCAGTCCAACCGGAAACTTACAAATTTAATTAAAATTTAAAGCTCATATAAAATAATATTTAAATCCTTTAATTTTATTTTCAGTTTATTAAAATTAATTAATTTAAATTTTATCAAAGGTTTTAATTTTAGTAAAATAATTAGTATAAATAAATTTATAATAATTAAATTAATCAAAATTAAATTCCGAGAAAAAATTAAATTACGAAATTAAACTATAAAATCGTTTTCAACCTAAAAATTAAAACAAACAAACGGGCTAAGACAAAGCCATAGGCTTGCGCCAATGCCTCGTCGAAGCCATGTAGTAGCAGCTCCCATGGGCCTTCGTGCACGAGTGCAGCGCCCATGGCTTGCCACTGCGATGGTCGTAGCACAAGCGTCGAGCAGGCCACGCATAGCACGCAGCAAGCCGAGCAAGCCACGCACTACGCGCAGCAAGCATCGCTCGCTGGGACGAGCAAGCGCGCACTGGTGAACTAGTGCTTACTGGAGCGTACTAGCGCTCGTCGCTTGTGCGCGCGGCCTGTGTGCTCGTTGTCTTCGTCTCGCCACTCGCTCACATGCACACTGTACACACCGCACAGGAGCGTAGCCCTCGCGCGCGTGCATCGTGCCTTGCTTGCTGCCTAGTACCGCATGGGAGACGAGCTCCCTTGCTCGTCGTCGCATGCCCGCACTATGCAACACCCCTTAAGGGTAACACTTAGCTTCCATTGCTTCGTGCGTGCAAGATTCGTGAACGATTTTCATAAAATAAAAACTTCATAATTTAAATTTATTGACAAATTAATAGCTCATATTAATTTTATAAAGTTAGGCGAAAAGTCGAACATTTATTATTCAAATTAATTTCCGATTATATTTATTTTCATGGATTCAAATCTAGGTCATAAAATTTTAAAACTTTTTCAATTTCAACAAATTTTATGGTGGTTTTTAAGCATAGGATCCTAATTAAATTGGTAATTTATTATGAAAATCAAAACAAATTCTAAATTATTCGAATTTCAACAAATTAATTACAATTACAAATTAGGTTGTATAATTAACAAGATTAGGCTTTAAAATTGTTAAAAATATAAAGTAGGTCAATCATAGATTCAAGATTTACATAAAAGATTCGCAAATATTTAATTTAACATTATAAAAATTATAAATTTTGCGTTCGAAAAACTTAAACCTCCGAAAAGTCATAGTTAGGCTTCGAATTTGGGAATTCTGGGTTCGGCAGCAAATCTTTGATTTCTTTCAAAATTTTAAAACGTTGTTTACATGCGAAATTCACTATTAAATTATACGATTCCGACCATTATTGACAAAACTGCCGAAAAAACATGCGAACGTATATTCAAATAATCGCACGAATTTGCAATTAATTACATACAACGAAATTAATCACCCCTTTAATTCATTGCAAATTTATAAAATTTAACCATGTTAACAATAATTGATTATGGAATTAATTATAAGCTCGTGATACCACTGTTAGGTTATGACAAATATAAAACATATATTTCATGCGGAAAAACCATAAAGCCAGGAATCCAAATCAATTGCCACGCACATAGTCAATTAGCATAATTTAGGATACATACATGTGATGCATGACTTCCCTAGCTGCTCCGGAACCGAACAAGAACAAGTTTAGGACTCCAAATGTCGCCCCTCTGTAGATAGTCCACAGCACGTTCGGATCCGCCTTAGATTCAATCAACTAGGATATTCTCTAAGGTATTATGTTTTATTCGAAAGCTTAATAATATATTTTAGGCGTTTTATTAAATTCGTACTTGAACTTAAACTATATGAATAATTATTGAATTGTTGTATATAAATTGCGATTATGAACCACATATTTATAGGGTGGAAATATCGGACTTAGATTTCTACTAGGATTCAAATAACTAAATCTATTAGAATTCTAGTAAAATTAATCCTTTAGAATTGAATTTAATGTTTTAATCTAACACAAAAACATTTAAACCGTGTAGAATTAGGAAAACGATTTAAACAAGCAATCCTAAACGACCAAGGAATTGGTCGTACGTAGCATTGCACACACACACGCAGCCCACATGGGCGTTGGTGCGCGGCTCGGCCCAAGGCAGGCGCTGGCAGCACGCGGCCCATCGTGGGCGCTACTGCTGGGCCTTGCCTTGCTGGCTGCTCGTGGGCTTCGCTGGCCTTGCTGCTCGTTGCGCGCGGGCTTTTCTGGGCGAGGGCCTGGCTTCGTGCTAGGCCTTGCATCTAGCAAGCTCGTTCGTCGATCGTTTTGTACGTCGCGCTTCTGATTCATTTTCCGATTCCGGAATTCATTTCCGATTCGAACAATATTTAATATTTTCGATTCTAGAAATTTATTTCCGTTTCGAACAAATATTTAATATTTCAGATTCCGGATTTTATTTTCGATTCCGACAATATTTTCGATTCCGGTAATATTTCCGTTTCCGGCAATATTTCCGATTCCGGCAATATTTCTATTTCCGATAACATTTTCAGATACGTACCATGTTTTCGTTTCCGGCAACATCTACGACTTGGATAATATTTATATTTCCGTTATGATCCATATTTCCGTTTCCGGCAATATCATCATTTCTGGAGTATTCATATTTTGCCTTTTGACAATTTCAGCTCCCACTGGAACCGAGATCCGTCGATTCCGAATATTCATAATTAGAGTATTTAATTTACTTAAATATTTTATCCGTTCACGTGCTATTTCTGTGACCCTATGGGTTCAGTCAAGAGTAAGCTGTGGATTATTATTATTAATTCCACGCGAACTGAAGCGGCCTCTAGCTAGGCATTCAACTCACTTGATCTCACTGAATTATTAACTTGTTAAATTAATTAATACTGAACCGCATTTATTAGACTTAGCATTGAATGCATAGGGGAACACAATTAAACATAATAACATGTGCGGACCTTGTAGTTAAATTAATCCATCAATCAGATGCTGGAGATGATGACCTTGTAGGGGAATACAATTAAACATAATAATATGTGCGGAAACAATCCCCAAAGCCAGGAAATTAAACATGTATAAAGCACAGATTAAGCAAACTTACATTCGAAGCGTATTTTACCTAGTAATCTGTCAACGAACACGAACTTAGAACTCCACTTGTCGTTCCTCTACTTGGTTCACCGACACGATCAGACCCGTCTTGATAACCGTAGCTTAGGCAATCAATCAAGAGTTTTTTCTTTTGGGAAGAACAGTTTTCACAGAGAGAGAAAACTGAAGAACGTAATTTCTGAATTAGGTTTTGGGTTGGAAAACTGATGTGTGCAGTTATGTGTAAAAATACAATAACCTAATTGTATTAAATGATGTAACCGACCAAAGACCAAATGGCCTTGACCGGCCACATCACACACGGACACCGCACAGCCCAACTCCCAGCCACACGCTTCAGGCCGAAGCCGACAGCGCGCGAAGCCGAGCAGTTGGGCCATGGGCCTGCTCGCTCGTCGCTGCTATGCTGTTGCGCTGCTGTTGCGTGCTCGTGCCACACGCGGGCTGGATTTCTCGCCTTTGCTCGCGAGCTCGCTGGCTCGTTGGGCCTTGAACGCTTGTGTGCTTGGCTCGACGGGCCGGCAGCTCCGATGCCCTTCGTATTCGCGACTAATATCTTACGGATATTATTTATCGTTTCGTATACGACGAATCACCTTCGTACGATACGATTTATTAGTTTCGCCCAGCTTACGAATATTCTCGATACGATATACGATTTCGATGCAAGGTCGTATCGTATAATACATTTTCCAAAACTAATTGCCAAAAAGATATTAAATGAATTTCCGATTCATTTAATCCGGTGATCTGTTACGTGCCATTGGTGTGACCTTGTAGGTTCGGTCATAAACACAGTCTCTTCTAGAACACCATTCAAGAAGGAAGTTTTGACATCCGTTTGCCATTTTTCATAGTCGTGAAACGCGGCAATCGCAAGGATTATCCGAAAAGACTTAAGCATCGCGACTGGAGAAAAGGTTTCTGTTAGGTTATGATACATATGACATTTACATAGATCATGCGGAAACAACCATTAACCCAGGAAACATATTATTTACACATAATCATATAGCATAATTAGATGCATACTCTTTGTTGCGTGCCTTCCCTAGCTGCGCCCGAACCGAACAAGAACAAGTCTTTTAGGACTCCAAGTGTCGTCCCTCCGTAGAAAGTCCACAGCACGTCCGGATCCGCCTTAAGATTGACCAACTAGAATCGCCCTCAAGGTACTCAGAAAATTCGGCACTTTTGGGGCAAGATGGGTGTTTGAATTTTCTCTCAAAAAACCTCACTTTTGAATACTTTGAAACTTATGTATAAATTATGACCCCTAGGCCTTTATTTATAGAGTTATGGAAAAGGAATCGTAATCCTAGTAGGATGCGAATTAATTGGAATTAGAATTCTACATGAATTCTAGTTAATCAATTTATCCAATAGGAATAGACATTTAATCATACACTGACTCTTGCAGATTCAGGAATCTCGCATGAGCTCAAACTCACACACACACGGCAGCCACAAGGACTGCCCATGCGTGCGAGCTGCAGCCCACGCAGCAAGGCCCACGCATCCGTGGCCTTGGCGCGCGCTGGGCTTGTGGCGTGCGTGCTTGCTGGGCGACGGCCTGGCTTCGTGCTGGGCCTTCGTCCGGCAGGCCTCGTCCGATGCTAATTCGTACGATACGCTTCCGATTAAATTTCCATTTCCGGAATCTATTTCCGATACGAACAATATTTAATATTTCCGATTCCGGAATTAATTTCCGTTTCGAACAAATATTTAATATTTCCGTTTTCGGAATTATTTTCCGATTCCGGCAATATTTCCGATTCTGACAATATTTCCGTTTCCGGCAATATTTCCGATTCTGGTAATATTTCCATTTCCAATAATATTTTCCAATACGTACCATGTTTCCGTTTCCGGCAACATCTACGACTTGGATAATATTTATATTTCCGATACGATCCATATTTCCGTTTCCGGCAATATCATCGTTTCCGGAGTATTCATTTCTTGCCTGTGACGATCTTAGCTCCCACTGAAACCAAGATCCGTCGGTTCCGAATATTCATAGATGGAGTATTTAATGCCATTAAATACTTGATCCGTTTACGTACTATTTGTGTGACCCTACGGGTTCAGTCAAGAGTAAGCTGTGGATTAATATCATTAATTCCACTTGAACTGAAGCGGCCTCTAGCTAGGCATTCAGCTCACTTGATCTCACTGAATTATTAACTTGTTAATTAATACTGAACCGCATTTATTAGACTTAACATAGAATGCATACTTGGACCAAGGGCATTATTTCCTTCAGTTTCATCATAGTCAACGTCGTGAACTTGCCTGTAACCTTTTGCTACCATTCTTGCTTTGTATATGTATACAATTCTATCTTTGTCTTTCTTCAATTTG
The DNA here is from genome assembly GCF_020520425.1 of Spinacia oleracea. Classification (NCBI taxonomy): domain Eukaryota; kingdom Viridiplantae; phylum Streptophyta; class Magnoliopsida; order Caryophyllales; family Amaranthaceae; genus Spinacia; species Spinacia oleracea. Next base: position 74,886,828 of record NC_079492.1, on the reverse strand, counting down.
AACCCATCCGGAAAATCTACCAAATCCCAAACTTGATTTTCAGACATGGAGTCTATTTCAGATTTCATGGCCTTTAACCATTTAGTGGAGCTTGGGCACATCATAGCTTGCTTGTAAGTCATAGGTTCATCACTATCTAATATGATAACGTATAAGTTTTCAGTCAAGAGGACACCTGTCCATCGGTCCGGCTGAAATATAGATTTTTTTGACTTACGAGGGGCAACAACGTTTTGAGGAACTACTTGAAGGAATTAAATACTCCATTTATGGATATTCGGAATCGACGGATCTCGGTTCCAGTGGGAGCTGAAATCGTCAAAGGCAAATTATGAATACTCCGAAAACGATGATATTGCCAGAAACGGAAATATGGATCGTATCGGAAATATAAATATTATCCAAGTCGTAGATGTTGCCGGAAACAGAAACATGGTACGTATCGGAAACTATTACATGGAATAGGAAATATGGCCGGAAACGGAAATATTGTCAGAATCGGAAATATTATCAGAATCCGAAAATAATTCCGGAATCGGAAATATTAAATATTTGTTCGAACGAAAATTAATTCCGGAATCAGAAATATTAAATATTGTTCGAATCGGAAATAAATTCCGGAATTGGAAATTTAATCGGAAGCGCGTCATACAAAATAAACATCGGACCAGCTTGCTAGACGCAAGGCCCAGCACAAGGCCAGGCCCGCACCAAGCAAGCCCAGCGCGCAAGGCAACACAGCAGCAACAAAGGCACGCAGGCCTAGCCAAGCAGCACGCAAGGCTAAGCCCAGCGCGCATGGCAACATGCGCGCCCAAAGCTCGTGGGCTGCGAGCAGTCGTAGGCTGCGAGCAGTCGTGGGCTGCAGCGCTGTGGGCTTCTTCGCGCGCGCGCTTGGCCTAAAGTTACTTGTTTTAATTAATGTCTAGCAGTTCGTGCATGCATCAAATCCTTAAGCAATTAGGATTAGATTAAAAGATTAATTTCCTAAAGTTACTAGCTTTAATTAATGTCTAATTCTAATAGGATTAGATTAATTGAAACCTAGTAGACTTCTAATTCCATTATCCGAACCCTATAAATATGTGATGGCATTCACAATTTATAACAAATAATTTCAAGTATTCACATAGTTTTAAGGATTAAAACTAACGTTAATTTTGGGGATTAAATCTAAGGCGGATCCGAACGTGCTGTGGACTATCTACGGAGGGACTACACTTGGAGTCCTAAACATGTTCTTGTTCGGTTCGGGAGAATCTAGGGAGGGCACGCTACAAAGATTATGCATCTTAAATTATGCTAATTGTTATGTGGCAATTAATTTGAATTCCTGGCTTTATGGTTTTTCCGCATGAAATATATATGATTTATACGTATCATAACCTAACAGTGGTATCACGAGCCTCTAATTAATTCCATAATAAATTATAGTTAACATGGTTAAATTTTATAAATTTGCAATGAATTAAAGGGGTGATTAATTTCGATTTTTGTAATTAATTGCAAATTCGTGCGATTATTTAATTATATGTTCGAAGAATTTTCGGCGGTTTAGTCAATAATGGTCGGAATCATATAATTTTATAATGAATTTTGCATGTAAACGGCGTTTTAAAATTTTGACTAAAATTTGTGATTTGATGCCGAACCCAGAATTCCTAAATTCGTAGCCTAACTATGACTTTCCGGAGGTTTTATTTTTTCGAATGCAAAATTCGTAGCCTAACTATTAAATAATTGCGATTCTTGTTTATAAATCTTGAATTTTTTATTGACCTACTGTATATGTTTAACAAATTTAAATGCCTAAGCTTGTTAATTATACAACCTAATTTGTAATTGTAATTAATTTGTTGAAATTCGAATAATTTAGAATTTGATTTGATTTTCATAATTTATTGACAATTTAATTAGGAATCCATGATTAAAAACCACCATAAAATTTGTTAAATTTGGTAAATTTTTAAATTTTATGACCTAGGTTTGAATCCATGATAATCGGAAATTAATTTGAATAATAAATTTTCGATTTTTCGCCCTTAATTTATGAAATTAATATGATTTATTAATTTGTCTATAAATTTAAATTAAAAGTTTTGATTTTTATATAATCGGCTCATGAATCTTGCATGCACAAAGCAATGGACGCTACGTGTTACCCTTAAGGGGTATTGTATAGTGCGGGCATGCGACGACGAGCTATGAAATTAATATGATTTATTAATTTGTCTATAAATTTAAATTAAAAGTTTTGATTTTTATATAATCGGCTCATGAATCTTGCACGCACAAAGCAATGGACGCTACGTGTTACCCTTAAGGGGTATTGTATAGTGCGGGCATGCGACGACGAGCAAGGGAGCTCGTCGCCCATGCGGTACGAATGCAGCGAGCAAGACGAGTGGCACGCGAGCACAAGGCAGTAGCCCTGCCTTGCGTCGAGTGATGCGCTGAGGCATGGGCGGATGGGCGAGAGACAAGGCACACACGCGAGAGGAGGCTGCGCGCGGGCAGCGAGGGAGGCCTCGATCGCAGCGAGCGCTGCCTCGCCAAGCATGCTGCTGCGCTACGAAGCCAGCGAGCAATGTTGTGCGCAAGCGTGGCTTGGCTTGCTGCGTTTGCGCGTGGCTGCTGCTCGTGCCTTGCTGTGCGGTCACTCGTGTGGGGTGATGCTGCCTCGTGGACTCGACGGGGCATGGGCGCAAGCCCATGGCCTCGTCTTGACCCGATTGATGCGCTTTGAATTTAATTTTGATTTTCAGTTGGAAAACGATTTTAATTAAATATAAAATTCGTAATTTAATTTTTTCTCGGAATTTAATTTTGAATAATTTAATTATTATAAATTTTATTTATACTAATTATTTTACTAAAATTAAAACCTTGATTGAATTTAAATTAATTAATTTAATAAACTGAAAATAAATTAAAAGGATTCAAATAATTATTTATATGAGCTTTAAATTTTAATTAAATTTGTATGTTTCCGGTTAGACTAGGAAATACAATTTTATGTTTAAAATTAGTAAAGCATGTAAATTTATTGGTTTAAGTGGGAGCGTTTTAGTCATAAACTCTTGATTAGGTTTACATTAAAACAACTTGATTAGAATTAATAAGGATTGAATAATTGGTAGATTATTGGAACCCTTGATTAATTGCTGCAAATATTTATGTGATGCATAATATGTTCACCTAACCTGCTATGTGGGCCATTCATTGATAAATGAATGGGTGAATGGTATATTGTAAATGTACTGTTTTACAGGTTATGGAAAGTGACTACTATGGCCCAAATAGGATAGAAAATATGGTATGCGCACCATTAATTTGAATGTAAAATTGGTCTAATGCACCAAAGTTTTTAATTTAAATATGGTCTGCGTACCATCAAATAGTTGTAATTAGTTTCAATTATAGTTTATCCTATTTGAAGAAAATGGAGCCTCCCATGGTGAAATTCAAGACGAAGTTTCCAATCCATTTTCAAGACGGAGTTTAAAGTTGAAGCTTCAAGATGAAGTCGGGCCATACTAGATCACATTTATATCTTATGCATGCTTTAAGTTATTTATTGCTTTAAATATGTCTTAATTATGCATGAGATTGTGGCTTGATTATGTTGCATGATTAAAGATTTTAGTTCACTTAAAATCTAACCAACATAGTAAGAGCCTTAAGTTCCAAACTTTAAAAATTGAGTTAAAAGATGTTATGCCAAAATAACACTTACTTGGATAACCTTTACATCAATTTTAGTAATAGTTTTCCGCCTAAGCGAGGTGTTACTTATTGATCCTAAAGGGGTAAGATACACAAATAATTGTGAGTACATGTTAGTTTTGGTGAAACTCAATGATATAAGTAAGGAGTCTTTTTATGTCGTGACAAATGAGATAGGTTTACCTAATAATTTCTTAGACATACCTATCAACCAAGAGTAGTTTCTAAACTATTAGAAAAGGATTTGCTTACCTAAAATATTTTAGAATTGAGTCTAAATACATAATGTACTTTATTCTTCGATGATTTTAGGATCTTGGATTCATTTTATTCACACCTGCCGAAACAATAAATTCGAATAAAATGCCAATAACTTGTTTAAATTGCATGATTTCTTTAATTTTCAAGTTATTACTCATGATAAATGTTTAGACTTTGCATGCTTCAATATATGTTTTAATTATTGTTTATAATTAAATGTCTTGCACTGTAGTAAATAATTTTAGAAAGGTAACAGTAAATTTCCTCGATTGGTAGTGAATCCAAGAACGATTCACGGAAATGAGAGAAAATGAGCAATTTAAATGTACGTTTCTTATATTGACTTTTATGGTTGTTTTCGAGTATCAAAGTCGAATGGAAAACCGATTGGTGCTTGTGAATTCAAAATACAATGCAGTTTTGAGATCATAAAGCATTGAGTTTAAACACTCAGCTTTACCAATGGTTAACAACCTAATATCTTTGTCCATTTTATTCTCGAATGATTCTAGTCCATAGACATTCGAATAGATCGATGCTTAGAGAACTGTAGAAGCTTCTTGTAAGATCATCTAGTTGAAACAGAATATTCAACATAAAAAAATGGTAAGAACCTTGTTGGAGTGACATTGGACATGTCTAACAAAGTATAAAAGTCAACACTAGAAGTCAATTCTTAAGACTATAAGAAAGGGTACAAGAAATAGGAAAACAAGGAACAAATGAAAGGAATTTACGATTCCGTTTCTACCTATAAGTTTATGTTTAAAGAAAAGTGACCTAGCAATCAAACTTCCTTGGTATCATATACCGCTTGAGGTTCTTACTTTGGTAATAACTCAAACAATGGAAGCTAGGATACACAAATGACCTACAAGTGGGAAATGAAGCATGGAAATGCTACATTAGTTGTAGGGTCATCTGGTTTGTTTTAAGTCCTTTCAAGGCTGGAAATTATGGCTATTTTGTTCCATAATCAGCATACCTAAATTTCTGCTTCAAACACAGAAAGACTCACATTCAAGAAAAACAAAACAATGTTTTTTTGTTTATTTGAATAAAATGGTCATTTACGGGTTGAGTCAATATGCTTGATTAAAACAAACAAATCTTTAACAATAAAAACTTTACTAGGTTCAAATCGACCCCTTGATTTGAGTTCCACTAATCTTTGGCATTGTTGCTTAGACCATATCAACAAGTTAACATTCAAAAGATCTATTTTGATGGACTTTTGAAAGTTGATTGATTTCTAGATCATTCAAGACAAGCTAGTCTTACATGTTGAAAGTAACAAAAGATATGAACTATTGTTAGAACGCCTAGACAATAGAGTTCAAAGATAAACAAATATTTTATGACTTTATTATATCACCTGGATTTGAGTGAAAATTGGTTTATTTACTCAATGTGATATAAGTTTGAATCTGTTTGGCTAATTCAAAGATTCGGAAGTATAAAATCCACTTGGCAAAAAATCATAAAGATCTAGGTAAGATCATGATGATGATTATTTTAAGACCAAAAATGATCATCAATAATTGTGTGTTGTAATTTCACGATCTAGCTCCATAAGATATGGCATATCTAAGTTGGAATGATCGAAGTCAATTAGTACTTGATTAGATCAATGATGAATCATAAAGATTTTTCCTATAATTTCTAAACAAAATGCTCAACTACCACCAAACTAAACCCAATTCGTCAAAGCTATTGAAAAGTAATTCCAGAATATCTTTTCAATAATATATATCTAAAGAGTTGCAAAACTCAGTGGGATCTTAGAGTTTGTTATTCAACAAACTAAGGCCCAAGTATAGATATATGTTTCATTGTGATTTATTGAAATGAGACACAAGGGTATTGTTTCTACCACGAATTTTTGAGAACATAATGTTTGTTTGCTCGAAATAATGTCCTTTTGGAGATTCGTTTCCAAAATGACAAGTGGGAGAAAACAGACCTCGAAAGTATTCGAGGCGAACAACAAACATAAACGGACATTCCGGAGGTTTTTCGAAGTTCTTTAGAAAATCCGAACACATATTCTTTAAGGACTTTAGAAGTGGCTTTAAAAAATAGACATCTCTTAGAAGACTTTACAAGTGCTTCAAGGAGAACAGAATATTCAAAGGACTCTCAAAGTGCCTGTTGATATTCTATTATTTGATGTTCTATACCCAAGTACGCATAGAGTTCAAGTCACTAAAACTATGGGATTCTTCTATTAGATAGTGAAGAAACATAGAGTTCAGGTCAATAAAACTATGAGATTCTTCTATTAGACAGTGAAGAAACCTACAACTTGCAGTCAAACTATTATCACGATTAATGAGTTTGTGACTTGTAAAAAAAAGCTATGACGAAACCCAGATTCCCTAAAATGGTTAGAGGCCATATATAGACTCAAATGTTTTAGATGGTTAAATGCCATAAAACATAACCAATGTTTTGATGACAAAATTGAAAATTTGTTGATTTGCAAGAATAGGTTAACACCTATTGGTTGCAAATTGGTTTGAAGGATAAAAACCATCAAACATGGAATTGTGTTCACACACAAAGCTAGATTAGTTGCTAAAGGTTACAAGAAAATTCATGGCGTGGATTATGTTGAAGCCTCATGCATAATATTAATGCTCAAGTCTATAAATCAAGCAATGATTGCATATTGGTACATATGGCAATTGGATGACAAAATGTATTCCTCAATCAAATGTTGGAAGAAACTATGTACATGGAATGTAATAGGATTTGTGGATCCAAATAAATGCTTGAAAAGGAAAGCTAGCTTATGAAATCTAAGTGTAGGTTTAAGCAAGCAATTGGGAATAGAAACTGTATTTTAGTGAAGCTAATAAGTATTTTAGTTTCATAAAATGCACATGATTCTTATAGATATATAAGAAGTTTAGTGGGAGTACTGTAACTTAATTGGTCCTATGTGTATCACACACATATCTCTCTATTGTGAAATAACATTCAAATGCTAATGACATAGATTTGAAATTATTCATCAATGATAGAACAAGGCGAAACTTAGTACATACTGGGTATTAAGTTCTATTTACAAAGATCTTATAATATTGTTTTAGATTAAGTAATGGCATTTACTAAATCAAACAGGGAAGACTCCATAGGAGATATTCGACCCATATTAATAAATCTAAGTAATTAATGAATGTTTAAACTGTGTATAAGCATTTACTAAGTTAAACATCAAAGAATCTAATGAGATTCTTAACCTATATTATATGTCAAAGAATTTAGTTGGATTCAGTATCTACTGAAATTGGATAGCTAAAGTTACATGAATAGAATTCAATTTATCATGTATGATATAATATGAGGATCGCCAAAAACGTATCGTAAGGCTTTAGGCATGACGAACATATACCAATTTCTATTGATCTAAGTGAAGATCAACTAGATTGATATCAAGAAAAACTTACGGTACTTGAAAAGGTACATAAGAATAGTTCTTGATTCAAGGATATAAAGATATGCTAAATATTAATGCTACACGCGTAAACACTAGAAAAGGATCAAGCAAGATCCCTTTGGAGTTAACCATTGGCAAGGACGAGCTATAGAGCATCGTGTTTTGAAATGACAACATGGATTGAAGACCATGAGTTGTTGCGTGGGAAATTAAATATTAATTTCTATGTTCTAAGATACCGATGTAAAGTCTTCCACATATCCGTGAGCTGCTTGGATAAGTAAATCCAAACAAAGCATCACTAGCAACCTATACAGTTGAAGTAAGAGTAATTATTGCCTAAGAAGCAATAAAACAAGGTTGTTTACGTTAAGAGTTCTTCATTGAACTTGGGTGGATCACATGTCTGCTGACTTAATGGTTCTTCTTTGCGAAATGTGTACAACCACTATTGTAGCAAGAAAGACTAGATCACAAAATAAACATACTCAAAATATCTTATCATCCTATCTCGAATAACATTCGATGAAAAGATATTAAGATTAGCAAAGCATGATAACTAAACCTATGCAACAAGTGAGATACAACACTCACATTGTGGCACTGAAAATCAAGCTTATATAGTTTTGAAATCCATTAGTTGTTTTAAAGATGGGTTAGAGGCCCATGGTTGTAAAACATCGGGGTTGAACATTTATCATATATGAAATGTATTTTCATATTCCATTTAATCTTGGTTTCGTATTAAATGATGAGTCCTTTCAATTTGACAATATATTCAAGATAGACTGTCAGGACCATTCCTGTGACTAAGAAATGTCTATCAAGTGAAATTGAATGTCAAAAGTTGAAAATGGTCCCTGGTCGGAAGTTTTCTATAAAGATGGACGCATAGAAAACACTAGACGACTAGAATGCAAGATGACTAGTAGTTCTGTTTCTTGAACTATGTGGACATGGCAATGTCGCAATCATTTGCTTAGATACTTACTTTGGGAAGACTAGTATCGCACAGACCTATGAAACTTTACTATAAGAGATGAAAATCTGTCATAAGTAAATTTCATTCAAAACTTTATTAGACACTAATCAAGTATTTAAAGGAATTGAATACTCCATTTATGGATATTCGGAATCGATGAATCGTGGTTCCAGTGGGAGCTGAAATCGTCAAAGGCAAATTATGAATACTCCGGAAACGATGATATTGCAGGAAACGGAAATATGGATCGTATCGGAAATATAAATATTATCCAAGTCGTAGATGTTGTTGGAAATGGAAACATGGTACGTATCGGAAAATATTACCGGGAATCGGAAATATGGCCGGAAACATAATAATTGTCAGAATCGGAAATATTATCGGAATCGGAAATATTAAATATTTGTTCGAACGGAAAATACTTCCGGAAACGGAAATATTAAATATTGTTCGAATCGGAAATAAATTCCGGAATCGGAAAATTAATCTGAAGCGCGTCGTACGAAATAAACATCGGACGGTCTTGTTAGACGCAAGGCCCAGCACAAGGCCAGGCCCGCGCCTAGCAAGCCCAGCGCGCAAGGCAACGCAGCAGTAGCAAAGGCACGCAGGCCGAGCCAAGCAGCACGCAAGGCCAGGCCCAGCGCGCATGGCAACAGGCACGCCCAAAGCTCGTGGGCTGCAACGCTGTGGGCTTCTCCGCGCGCGCGCGCATGTCCAGCACCCCTTGTGGGCCGTGCGCGTTTGAGTGTTGAAGTTCGTGCATGCATCAAATCCTTAAGCAATTAGGATTAGATTAAAATATTAATTTCCTAAAGTTATTAGTTTTAATTAATGTCTAATTCTAATATGATTAGATTAATTGAAACCTAGTAGACTTCTAATTCCATTATTCCAACCCTATAAATATGTGATGGCATTCACAATTTATAACGCATAATTTCAAGTATTTACATAGTTTTAAGGATTAAAACTAATGTTAATTTTGCCTCAAATTATTCGAATAAACATAAAACCTTAGGTGCAATTCTAGTTAATTAAATCTAAGGCGGATCCGAACGTGCTGTGGACTATCTACGGAGGGACTACACTTGGAGTCATAAGCTTGTTCTTTTTCGGTTCGGGAGCAGCTAGGGAGGGCACGCTACAAAGAGTATGCATCCTAAATTATGCTAATTTATGTGGAAATTAATTTGGATTCCTGACTTTATGGTTTTTCCGCATGAAATATATATGATTTATATGTATCATAACCTAACACTACTCCCACTGGCTCTTCTAAAGACCTTGGAGGTTCTTCATCCTGAACTGCTTCTAAAGAGTTCTTAGTTCGTTGTTCGTCTCGAATCTCTTAGAGGTCTATTATTCTCCCACTTGTCACGAGCAACTAATACCTTGTTGTCTGACTTGTTGTATAAGTAATACCCCTTTGTTTCTTTTGGATACCCAACGAAGAAACATTTGTCAGATTTTGGTTCGAGCTTGTCCAAAATTAATCGCTTGACATATGCTTCGCAACCCCAAATCTTTGGAAAAGACAACTTTGGAAGTTTCCCAATCCATAATTTGTATGGAGTCTTTTCAACAGCTTTTGACGGAGCACGATTCAGTGTGAGTGCTGCAGTTTGCAACGCATGTCCCCAAAATTATAAAGGAAGTTCGTCTTGACCCATCATTGACCTGACCATATAGAGTAAGGTCCTGTTTCTCCGTTCCGACACTCCATTCCATTGAGGTGTCCCTGGAGCAGTCAATTCAGAAAGAATACTGCATTCTTTTTTATGGTCATCAAACTCGTGGCGAAGATATTCACCTCCTCGATCCGATCTTAGAGCTTTGATTTTCTTGCCATGTTGATTCTCTACATCATTTTGAAATTCTCGGAATTTCTCAAACGATTCAGACTTGTGTTTCATTAAGTAAATATAGCCATATCTACTGAAATCGTCCGTAAACGTTATGAAATAGCTGAACTCACCTCTAGCTTTCGTACTTATAGGCCCACATACGTCCGTATGTATTAGCCCTAGTAGTTCGCTTGCTCTTTCTCCCACCTTTGAGAAAGGTTGCTTGTCATTTTGCCAAGTAAACAAGATTCGCATTGATCAATCTTCTCTAAGTTGAATGATTCTAGAATTCCCTTTCGTTGAAGTAATTCCATGTGCTTTGTGTTTATATGGCCTAATCGACAATGCCACAGAAATGTGAGATCCGAATCACCAGTTTTAGCCTTTTTAGTATTTATGTTATAAATGTGTTTGCTCGTATCTAGCACATATAGACCATTGTCTTGTTGTGCTGAACCATAAAACATTCCATTCAAAGAAAAAGAACAACTATTGTCTTTAAATTGAAAACTAAAACCTTTAGAATCCAAACTTGAAACGGAAATAATGTTTCTGGTGATACTAGGAACATAGTAACAGTTTTCTAGTTCCAAAACAAAACCACTAGGCAAAGAAAAAAAAAGATCCTACGGCTAATGCAGCAATCCGTGCTCCATTTCCCACGCGTAGATCCATCTCGTCTTTATCAAGCCTTCTACTTCTCCTTAGTCCCTGCGAATTGGAACATAAGTGTGAGCCACAAACCAGTATCTAATACCCAAGAAGTAGAATTAGCAAGATTACAATGTATAACATACATACCTGAAGGAGAAGCAACGTTTCCGTCCTTCTTCTCTTCCTTTAGTTTAGGGTAATCTCGCTTTTAATGACCAATCTCATTACATTTGAAGCATTGCGATGTAGATAGAGAACGATCCTTCTTCATTTTCTTCCTGGAAGGCGCCATTTTCCCTCCTGATGTAGATGGAGATGCACCCTTGCTTTGGATCTTCCCCGGAACCTTTTTCTTGATTTTCTTACTCTTTACTTTTAGCGACGCTTGCTTATCACTTACAAAGTCCAATTCATATTGATGAAGCAAATAAATTAGCTCACTAAGAGTGTTTTCCCTTTTCTTGGAAAAATAGAGTAATTTGAATTTCTTATAACCAGGGTGAACAGAACTCAAAAGTATTCCCGCAGAAGCAGAATCTGGGAATGGATCACCAAGTAACTCAAGCCGGTTGAGAAGCCCAACCATTTTCTTTGTATGAGTCCTAATTGGCGTTCCTTCTGTCATTTAAAGATCAATGACCCTTTCCCTTGCCTTTTGTCTTTTGACGTCAAAGCAACAACCCAATGGAGCATTAAGCTTTAGATCGTCAAATGAATTTACCAATTCAAAGACATTTTGGTCGGCATGTTGACCACCATGTTGGAATCTACCACGACATATATCCCTGAGATGCCTTAGGGGTGCCCATGGCTCGTATGCAACGAACCTTGCACTCCAAATCCTTTGGGATAGAGCCAAGAATAAGATCCATCACTAGCGACATGTGGTTCGCCCACACACAATGCTTTTCTGGAGTCATATCCTTTGAGTAATAGCTGGGGATGGGATGGTCAACTACATATTCAATGTTGTTCCACCCGAGGACTTGCCGAAGCTTCCTCTCCCAATCAAGAAAGTTTGATAGGTTCAATTTTACATCCAGAATTTCGGTTACTTTGAGTGTTGTTTTGATTGCGGCCATTTGATTACTACATTTAAAAAGAATTCGCAATAAATAACCATTCATAACTTTAATAACTTTTAAATAAAAGCTAACATGCAATCATTAAAGCTATTAAACATTTCATTTATGCAAAAGTAAAAACATGGTCCAAAATGAATGAAACGATTCCAAGACCCTAAAAGTCCTAAATCCTTAAGCAGCTTTGGCATGTCTTAAGTAGTTTAAGATTCTAGGTAAGCAAAACCTATTGCTAGTTATCTCCAAATTACTATTGGTTAATAAATTAATACCATAATTTATCCCATTGCCACAACATAATGCCATTGTTGTTTGAGTTGAAACCACAATCAACGTGCTCCTTTGGGACGCCTTACCATTTAAGTCAACTAATATAGCACCTTGCTTTGGCGTAAACCTACTACGTTAGATCCTTAGATTTTGGTAAGGGCTTGATTTGGAAGGCAATTTTTAAACTCAATATTGCTTTGGATCTAGTTGTTTCTATGTTGGTTTGATTATTTAGTGAACTTAATCTAATCGAGTCATACGAAACAACCTATTCATGCAAAGTATACATACACACATTTAAGCATAATATATATATATATATATATATATATATATATATATATATATATATATATCAAATGCATAAATAAAATGGTGAACTAGTATGGCCCAAAACACTTGTCTTGAAGCATCCAATCTTCATCACCACCTTGTTAGCTTGGCATCGTCTTGAATCTTCGTTCAATTGCTAACTTAAAGGTCTAAACTTAGAAATACTTGAAAATAATAAAATTACATCAAAATTTTCATGGTACGCAGACCATATTTAAAACTTTACAATCAAAGATAGAACGGTTCGCAGACCGTATTTAACTATCCTAAATGGCCATACTAGTCACTTGGAGTACCTGCATTACATAAAATATACATTCTATGCATTCACCCCTTCGTATGCTAAAACGAATGGCCCATATAACTATGCAAGTATTTACGTGAATTAATTAAAATTCACGTTCACATAAACGCGTCCTAAAAGATTAATCAATTTCCAAATTATTAATCCTTAGACTTTATTCTAATTAAAATTGAATTTAATTAAAATAATGCGACCTAAGAAAAATAATTAAAATAATTATTTCATTTTTAATTTCATTTAGTGGCTCCCACTCAAACCAATAATTATTCCGGATAATTAATTATTAAATACTAAATTAAAACTCGCGGCCTAGCCCAAGTAAATAAAATATTAAATTAAAAATCCCGTTAGCCCAAATTAATGCAAACATGATCAAGCCCAACGAAATAAACAAATTAAAAAAAAATGTTTATGTGGTTGCTCAAGCTAGGCTTGCGCCCAGTCCAACGTAGCACGGTGTGGCCAACGAGGCACATAGACAATGCCCGCACACCCCGCAGCCGCGCACACGTGCCCACAGCTGCTGCTGCCCCTGCGTGCTTCGTCGCTGCCCATCGCTGCACATCGCAAGGCGAGGCGCCTTGCTTGCTCGCAGCCATCGCAAGCAAGGGCCCTGCCTTGCTCGCCCTTCCCTCGCCCAGCGCGCGCGCGGCATGCAGCGCCCATGCTGCTGCCCGCGTCGCTGTGGCTCAGCACGTATGCGGCAGCCTGCGTGGCTCGACGAGCCACACGTCCACCCCACCCTTGTGCTCGTGCCTTTGGTTCGTACTACGGGCCAACTCAATTAAAAAATAATAATAATTTCACGAATGTTTGCATTTATGTTATTTTTTATAAAAAGTTACGATTTTTATTTTCGAAAAACAACGGTTTTTACGATTTAATTAATTTAACGACAATCCAATTTCGTAAAATATTAAATCAAGGCTAACATAATTCAAATTTTAAGAACGAACGATTTCAACCAAAAATTTGAACTTTTAAATAATAAAATCTAAAACTTTAAATCGTTCTAAACATTTAAATTTCAGATTTTAATAATTTGGTTTAAGTGCGATTAAAACTAACGAAACTATTCAAAATTCTAATCCAATAATTTTTAAGATTAGCCACTGACCCATTAAATTATATTTCCTTTCCCAATTAACCGAATTATTAAATCTAAATTATTTAAAAAATTAATTAGCGATCTAAAATTTACGAATTTGGGGAAAGCAAAATTAGGGTTTATACTTATCGGAAAAGGCTGAAATGTTTACCATAGATTAAGAAAATACCCAGAAACATCTTGTAAAAATTTCAATCAATTCCGAGTTGTTTAGGTTGACCAATCAATTGAAATACTTTCCGACACTTTTAATTTTAATTCAAAAAATAACAAAAACGCCCAAAAAACATCACTTGGAGGCCTGTTTTTGGAATTCCGTTCTCATGAGTTGATCTTAGAAAATCGTTTTCAATCAGATTAGGGTCAAAAAAGTCGAAAAATCGAATATTTTTGATTTCAGAACAGGTTACGCAATTAATCCAATAATTCATAAAAAATTCCGAAAAATCAACAAAATTTCCCAAAATTTCGACAACAGCCTAAACACAAAAAATTCATGCTAAAACATGCTTTGAATACATAAGGCTCTGATACCATTATAGGGGAATACAGTTAAACATAATAACATGTGCGGAAACAATCCCCAAAGCCAGGAAACATATATAAAACACAGATTAAGCAAACTTACATTCGAAGCGTATTTTCCCTAGTAATCTGTCAACGAACATGAACTTAGAACTCCACTTGTCGTTCCTCTACTTGGTTCACCGACACGATCAGTCCCGTCTTGATAACCGTAGCTTAGACAATCAATCAAGAGTTTTTGCTTTGGGGAAGAACAGTTTTCACAGAGAGAGAAAACTGAAGAACGTAATTTCTGAATTAGGTTTTGGGTTGGAAAACGGATGTGTGCAGTTGTGTGTTAAAATACAATAACCTAATTGTATTAAATGATGTAACCGGCCAAAGACCAAATGGCCTTGACCGGCCACATCACACACGGACACCGCACAGCCCAACGCCCAGCCACACACTGCAGGCCGAAGCCCACAACGCGCGCAGCCGAGCAGCTGGGCCATTGGCCTGCTCGAACGTCGCTGCTATGCTACTGCGCTACTGTTGCGTGCTCATGCCACACGCGGGTTTGCTTGCTCGCCTTTGCTCGCGAGCTTGCTGGCTCGTTGGGCCTTGCACGCTTGCGTGCTTGGCTTGACGGGCCGACAGCTCTGATGCCCTTCGTATTCGCGACTAATATCTTACAGATATTATATATTTATCGTTTCGTATACGATGAATCACCGTCGTACGATACGATTTATTCGTGTCGCTCAGCTTACGAATATCCGCGATACGATATACGATACCGGTGCAAGGTCGTATCGTATAATACTTTTTCCAAAACTAATTCCCGAAAAGCTATTAAATAAATTTCCGATTCATTTAATCCGGTGATCTGTTACGTTCCATTGGTGTGACCTTGTAGGTTCAGTCAAGAGTAAGTTGTGAGCTCAATATTCATTAGAACTCACTGATCGGAAGCATTGCTCCAGCTAGCTGTTCTGATCACTTGATATCACTGAATTAATTGTTGCAATTAATCTGAACCTTGGTATTAGACTAAATGCACCTTGGGTGAAGGACATTTTGCCTTCAGAACCGCCTTATGTGCTTCCTCTGGGGAACCAAATGACAGTAGGAAGACCTCCCAATGGAGATGGTGCAGGGCCGAGTAGGAAAAGAAGAAGGAAAGACTCTTCCGACTCTTTGGTGGGAAACCAGCAATCTGGGCGTCGACTAGCAGTTCTACTGATTAAAACTCCGTTGGTCAATGGGAAAAGAATGTCTGACTACTTGGCCGGAGACCGGAAGCGGCACAAAAGTGCATTAATTATGAGTGTGGGTCTAGAAGATATTTCTCAGAAGACATTGCATTTAATGTCAATGGGTACGTCATCTTTTCCTAGAATCCACTCCCCATACTCTCCTCAAAAATGTTGATTTTAACCTTACTAATTTTAACAAAGAGGGAGAATATGCTAAGGGTATGAAAAGGGTTTTTGAAGTTTGGTGGTGCCCAATGTGGTGCCCCCGAATCAGAAATCTAATTTAATTACCCCTTCTCAGTTCAAATGTTTTTCTTATTTTTGGTTTCTAAATTAATTTGGGAATCCCCACCTACCGTATTTATGGAACTATCAACCCCCCCCCCCCCATATTTATTAGAATGCATGCATATTCTGCAAGTTTGTCTTTCTCCCTCTGCTTCTTTATTCTATTCTTCTAAAGATGGAAGAATTAGACCTGGTCCAAGCTCGTATTCCTTCAAATGTCAGGAGAAGTATAAGTTTAGAAATAGGACCACAAGAGTGGATTCGACTAAAAAGTCAGACATGTGTCTCTTGAAGGAAATAATGCCCTTGGTCCAAATATGCATATAATATTAAGTCTAATAAATGCGGTTCAGTATTAATTAACAAGTTAATAACTCAGTGAGATCAAGTGAGCTGAATGCCTAGCTAGAGGCCGCTTCAGTTCAAGTGGAATTAATGATATTAATCCACAGCTTACTCTTGACTGAACCCGTAGGGTCACACAAATAGTACGTAAACGAATCAAGTATTTAATGGCATTAAATACTCCATCTACGGATATTCGGAATCGATGGATCTTGGTTCCAGTGGGAGCTGAGATCGTCAAAGGCAAGAAATGAATACTCCGGAAACGATGATATTGCCGGAAACGGAAATATGGATCGTATCGGAAATATAAATATTATCCAAGTCGTAGATGTTGCCGGAAACGGAAACATGGTACGTATCAGAAAATATTATCCGAAATGGAAATATTGCCGGAATGTGAAATATTGTCGGAAACGGAAATATTGTCGGAATCGGAAATATTATTGGAATCGGAAAATAATTCTGGAAAAGGAAATATTAAATATTTGTTCGAAACGGAAATTAATTCCGGAATCGGAAATGTTAAATATTGTTCGTGTCGGAAATGAATTACGGAATCGGGAAATTAATCGGAAGCGCGTCGTACGAATTAGCATCGGACGAGCTTGCTAGACGAAGGCCCAGCACGAAGCAAGGCCCACGTCCAGCAAGGGAAACGCGAGCCACAACACGCCAGCCCAAGGCTGCGCCAGGCCCACCGCAAGGCAGGCCCAGCGCGCGCCCAAGGCTGCTGCTGTCGTGGGCTCCGTGGCAATTGGGCTGCGTTGCTCAGGCTGTGCGCGCGCGCGCATGGCGCCCCTCGTGGGCTGCTGTGCGTGCGTGTGTGTTTGTGTTCACATATGAAACCTAAAGCGTATAGGATTCGTTTAATGATTAAATTCCTAATCCTAAAAGATAAATTAATTAAATAAGAGTTCTACTAGGATTCTAATTTAATTAATTCGTATCCTAGTAGGATTCCAATTCTCTTTCCATACCCCTATAAATATGTGGCCTGGGTTCACAATTTATAACGAGTTTTTCAAGTATTCAAAGTGACATTTTGAGAGCAAAATTTAGTCATATTATTGCCCTATAATAGCCGAAAATTATAGTACCTTATGGGCGATTCTAGTTGGTCAATCTTAAGGCGGATCCGGACGTGCTGTGGACTATCTACAGAGGGACGACACTTGGAGTCCTAAAGACTTGTTCTTGTTCGGTTCGGGCGCAGCTAGGGAGGGCACGCTAAAAAGTGTATGCATCTGAATTATGCTAAATGATTATGTGTAAATAATATGTTTCCTGGCTTTATGGTTTTTCCGCATGATTTATGTTTATTCATATGTATCATAACCTAACAGTGGTATCACGAGCCTCTTATTATTTTCATAATCTAAATTGCATGAACATGGTTAAATTTTACAAATTTGCAAAGAATTAAAGGGGTGATTAATTTTCGTAATTAATTGCAAATTGCGTTTATTTAATTATATGTATGCAGTTTTTCGGCAGTTTCTTCGTTACTCATCCAAATCGAGTGATTTTTGTGTCAATTCCGCATGTAAAAGCCGAACCCAGAATTCCCAAATTCGAAGCCTAACTATGACTTTTCGGAGGTTTTAGTTTTTCGAACGCAAAAGTTTGTAAATTTAAGATGTTAAATTAAGTATTTGCGATTCTTGTTGATAAATCTTGAGTTTTTGATTGACCTACTGTATATGGTTAAAAATTATGAATGCCTAGACTTGTTAATTATACAACCTAATTTGTAATTATGATTAATTGTTGAAATTCGAATAATTTAGAATTGATTTGTTTTTCATAATTAATTAATAATTTAATTAGGTACCAATGATTAAAATCCACCATAAAAATTGTTAATTTATGTTAAATTTTAAATTTTTATGACCTAGATTTGAATCCATGTTAATCGGAAATTAATTGATTAATAAATTTTCGATTTTTCGCCCTAAAATTATGAAATTAATATGTTTTATTAATTCGTCATTAATTTTAAATTGAAAATTTTAAATTTTTATGAAAACGCTCATGAATGTTGCACGCACAAAGCAATGGAAGCTACGTGTTACTCTTAAGGGGTGTTGTATAGTGCGGGCACGCGACGACGAGCAAGGGAGCTCGTCGCCCGTGCGGTACGAATGCAGCGAGCAACATAGCGTGGCGCGCGCGCAAAGCAAAGGTGCTGGTCGTGTGTGCTATGCAATGGGCGAGGGCGAGGGGCAAGGCAAGCGAGCAGTCGCGTGTGGGCAGTAAGCGAGCTGCGCCACAGCGCGCACTGCCTCGCGCAGCGAGCTGGCTCGCGCAGCGAGCGCTGGCTCTCGTGCAGCGAGCGGTGCCTTGCGAGGGTGAGCAGCAGCAGACGCGACACAACACAGAGGCTGCGCGCATCGTGCCCAGCGATGGCTGCGTGTGCGTGTGGCCTATGGCTGTGCGTTGCGTGGTGATGTGCGTACCTTGTGTTACGATTAAATCGTTTTAAATTTTAATTTGAGATTTTCAGTTCGAGTAATTTTAATTAATTTTAAAATTAATAATTTAAATTGTTTTCTTGGATTTTAATTTTGAATATTATAATTATTATAAATTTTAATTTATTCTAATTATTTTACTAAAATTATAAACCTTGAATTAATTTAAATTCGACTGAAAATAAATTAAATAAGTGGATTCAATTATAAATTTATATGAGCTTTAAATTTTAATTAAATTTGTATGTTTCCAGTTAGACTAGAAATACATTTTTTTGTTTAAAATTAGTAAAGCATATGAATTTAGTCATAAACTCTTGATTAGATCTACAAATCCTTTAAGGTTAAACAACTTGATAAGAATTAATAAGGACTGAATAATTGGTAGATTATTGGTGCCCTTGATTAATTGCTGCAAATATTTATGTGATGCATAACGTGTTTTACTAACCAGCTATGTGGGCCATTCATGATAATGAATGGGTGAATGGTATATATTGTATATGTACTGTTTTGTAGGTTATGAAGTGACTAATATGGCCCAAATAGGATAGAAAATATGGTCTGCGTACCATTAATTTGAATGTAATTGGTCTAATGCACCAAATTTGTTTTTCAATTCAAATATGGTCTGCGTACCATCAAATAGTTGTAATTAGTTTAATTATAGCTTATCCTATTTGAAGAAAATGGTGCCTCCCGCGGAGATTTTCAAGGCGGACTTTGAAGTTGAAGCTTCAAGATGAAGTCGGGCCATACTAGATCACATTTATCTTATGCATGTTTTTAGTTATTTATTGCTTTTAAATATGTCTTAAATATGCATGAGATCGAAGCTTGATTATGTTGCAGATTAAGGATTTTAGTTCACTTAAAATCTAACCAACATAGTAAGAGCCTTAAGTTCCAAACTTAAAAATTGAGTTAAAAGGTGCCATGCCAAAATAACACTTACTTGGATATCCTTTTTTCATCGATCTTAGTAATAGTTTTCCGCCATAGCGAGGTGTTACTTATCGATACTAAAGGGTTAAGGTACACAAATAATTGTGAGTACATGTTAGTTTTGGTGAAACTCAACGATATAAGTAAGGAGTCCTTTTATGTCGTGGCAAAATCGATAGGATCTTAGACGTACCTATCAACCAAGAGTAGTTTCTAGACTTTTAGCAAAAGGCTTTTGCTTACCTAAAAGATTTTAGAATTGAGTCTAAATACATAATGTGCTTAATTCTTCAATGGTTTTTAGGATCTTGGAATCATTTTATTCACACCTGCCGGAACATATAACTTGAATAAAATGCTTAATGAACATTGAATTATGCATGTATGCCAGAATTTAAGTTTATTAAGAGAAACTGTGAATGATTATTTATTTGTTTATTCTTTTTCAATTGTAGTTTTAATTATGGCAAACAACAATTCATTCAACATTCGATCAATTCTCGAAAAGGAAAGGTTGAGCGGGAAAAACTTCCTTGACTGGCAAAGGAACTTGCAAATAGTTCTTATGCAGGAACAAAAGGAGTATGTCCTGGAAGAGGCGATGCCCGAAGCCGCAGACGAAGGGTTCACTCAGGCAGCCCTCAATCGTTGGATTGATGCCAACAAGGATGTGAAATGTCTAATGCTTGCAACCATGAGTGCAGATCTACAGAAAACGTTCATCAACTCAGATGCTTTCACGATCATCAGTGAGTTAAAGAACATGTTCCAAGATCTGGCTCGGGTCGAAAGATTCGAGGCTCATAAGAAAATTCTTGAGACCAAGCTTAAGAAAGGCGAGCCCGTAAGTCCACATGTTCTCAAAATGATTGGACTCATTGAGAATATGAGTCGGCTGGATCAGCAATTCTCTCAGGGAATGGCTGTAGACATCATCCTCCATTCTCTTCATAACGGGTGTGATCAGTTCAAGCTGAAATACAATATGAATAGTATAGACAAAACGCTCACTAAGCTTCACGGTATGCTGAAGACCGCTGAAAAGACGTTCAAAAGTGATAAGCAAGATGTGCTTATGGTGCGTGGGGGCAAGTTCAAGAAATCTGGAAAGAAGAGGAATGCTAAGAAAGGTGGCAACAAGGCCAGCCCAACTAAGCAAACTGGCGCCAAGTCTGAAAAGAGGAAGGTTAGTCAACCCACTTCTGAATCCGAATGCTTCTACTGCAAGAAGAAGGGGCATTGGAAGAGAGATTGCTTGAAGCTAAAGGAAGATCAGAAGAACGGAACAGTCGTTCCATCTTCAGGTATTTTCGTTATAGACTGTACACTTGTTAATTCAACTTCTTGGGTATTAGATACTGGTTGTGGCTCACACTTATGTTCCAATTCACAGGGACTAAGAAGAAGTAGAAAGTTAAGCAAGGGTGAAGTCGACCTACGAATGGGAAATGGAGCACGAATTGCTGCATTAGCTGTAGGAACTTATTATTTGTCGTTGCCCTCCGGGCTAGTTTTGGAACTGGAAGAGTGTTTCCATGTTCCAAGTCTGACTAAAAACATCATTTATGTTTCTTGCTTAGATGCTAAGGGATTTTCCTTTTTAATAAAAGACAATAGTTGTTCGTTTTATTTTAAAGAGATGTTTTATGGATCTGCTAGATTAGTCAATGGAATTTATTTATTAGATCACGACAAAAAAGTTTATAACATAAATACCAAAAAGGATGATCGATTCAGACCTCACCTATCTGTGGCATTGTCGATTAGGCCATATTAAGTTGAAACGCATGGAAAGACTTCAAAAGGAAGGAATTCTAGAACCATTTGACTTACAGGATTATGGTAAGTGCGAATCATGTTTACTTGGCAAAATGACAAAGCAACCTTTCTCTAAAGTTGGAGAAAGAGCAAATGAACTATTGGGTTTAATCCATACAGATGTATGTGGACCAATGAGTACAAATGCTAGGGGTGGTTTCAGCTACTTTATCACTTTCACTGATGACTTCAGTAGATATGGTTATGTCTACCTAATGAAGCATAAGTCTGAATCCTTTGACAAATTCAAGGAATTTCATAGTGAAGTAGAGAATCAATTAGGCAAGAATATTAAGGCACTGCGGTCTGATAGAGGCGGTGAATATCTGAGCTATGAATTTGATGACCATCTGAAAGAATGTGGAATTCTATCAGAATTGACTCCTCTTGGAACACCACAATGGAACGGTGTGTCGGAACGGAGGAACAGAACCTTGCTAGACATGGTTAGATCAATGATGGGTCAGGCCGAACTTCCAATAGAATTCTGGGGACATGCACTAAATACAGCCGCACTCACTATAAATAGAGCTCCGTCTAAAGCTGTTGAAAAGACTCCATATGAGTTATGGTTTGGAAAGCCTCCAAATGTCTTTTCTTAAGATTCGGGGATGTGAAGTATACGTCAAACGATTAATTTCAGACAAACTTCATCCGAAATCTGACAAATGTATCCTTGTGGGCTATCCAAAGGAAACAAAGGGGTATTACTTCTACAATACATCTGAGAACAAGGTGTTTGTTGCTCGAGATGGTGTCTTTTTGGAGAAGAATCACATTTCCAAAATGACAAGTGGGAGAAAAGTAGACCTCGAAGAAATTCGAGTCGAACAACAAACTCTAGAGAATGCTCAAGATGACATTCAGGATGAAACTCAGAGATCTTTAGAAGAATCTGGTGAGAATCATGGTCAATCTAGAAATGTTACCCCGCGTAGATCGCAAAGATATAGATCTCAACCGGAAAGGTACTTAGGTATTTTGACGAACGAGAGCTATGCCGTTCTATTACTTGAAAGTGATGAACCTGCGACTTACAAACAAGCTATGACGAGCCCTAGCTCCAAGCAATGGCAAGAAGCCATGCAATCTGAATTAGACTCCATGTCTGAAAACCAAGTATGGGATTTGGTCGATTTTCCAGATGGCTACCAAGCCATTGGAAGCAAATGGGTTTTCAAACTGAAAAAGGACAAGGATGTGAAACTTGAAGTTTTCAAAGCTAGATTGGTTGCAAAAGGTTACAGGCAAGTCCACGGTGTGGATTACGATGAAACCTTTTCACCAGTTGCAATGCTAAAGTCTATTCGGATAATGTTAGCAATTGCTGCATATTACGATTACGAAATATGGCAGATGGATGTCAAA
Source organism: Spinacia oleracea (assembly GCF_020520425.1). NCBI lineage: Eukaryota > Viridiplantae > Streptophyta > Magnoliopsida > Caryophyllales > Amaranthaceae > Spinacia > Spinacia oleracea. The sequence goes on along the minus strand of NC_079492.1, from coordinate 74,863,818 downwards.
ATCGCTTTCTTAAACGACATTTTAACAGAAAATGTGTTTATGACACAGCCTGAGGGTTTTGAGGATCCAAAGAATGCTAAAAAGGTATGCAAGCTAAAGAAATCAATCTACGGATTGAAGCAGGCATCCAGGAGCTGGAATATACGTTTTGATGAAGCAGTCAATGACTTTGGTTTCATCAAGAACGCAGACGAATCTTGTGTATACAAGAAGGTCAGTAGGAGCAAAATTTCTTTTCTAGTATTATATGTCGACGGCATATTACTTATCGGAAATGACATTCCTATGTTGAACTCTGTCAAGATTTGGCTTGGGAAATGTTTTTCGATGAAGGATCTAGGAGAAGCACAGTACATATTGGGCATCATGATTTACAGAGATAGATCTAAAAAGATGATTGGACTTAGTCAAAGCACTTATATCAATAAGGTACTTGATAGGTTCAAGATGGCAGACTCCAAGCGAGGCTACCTACCCATGTCTCATGGAATGACTCTAAGCAAGACTCAGTGCCCAAAAACACTTGATGAGCGTAGACGAATGAATGGGATTCCATATGCATCATTGATTGGTTCAATAATGTATGCTATGATATGTGCACGCCCGGATGTTGCGTACGCACTCAATGCTACGAGCAGATACCAGTCAGACCCAGGAGAGGCACATTGGACTGCTGCCAAAAATATTCTGAAGTACCTGAAAAGGCACAAAGATGACTTCCTGGTCTATGGTGGAGATGATGAATTAATTGTTAAAGGCTATACGGACGCAAGTTTCCAATCCGACAAAGATGATTTCAGATCACAGTCTGGGTTTGTCTTCTGCCTCAACGGAGGAGAAGTAAGCTGGAAAAGTGCTAAGCAAAGCACCATTACGGATTCTGCAACTGAAGCGGAGTACATTGCTGCACATGAAGCAGCAAAGGAAGCTATATGGCTAAGGAAGTTCATAGGTGAACTTGGTGTAGTCCCCTCCATTAAAGGACCAATAGCCCTGTATTGTGATAATAACGAAGCTATTGCACAGGCAAAGGAGCCTAGACACCACCAAAGAGTCAAGCATGTACTTCGTAGATTTCACCTTCTACGAGAGTTCGTTGAAAGAAAAGAAGTCGATATAAGCAAGATTGGTACTGATGACAACATATCAGATCCATTGACTAAACCTTTGCCGCAGGCGAAGCACAACTCGCACACTGCAGCTATGGGAATCAAGCATATTGGAGAATGGCTTTGATGTCCTTGTTTAATGTTTTAAAGTTTTAGAGTTTAATACTTTGTAAAACATTATTGGTTAATCATTCACAATAAATGAATAGAATTCATTTTTCCATTTAATTTGTAGTTTATTAAATGATGAGTCCCTTCAATTTGACGAAATATTCAAGATAGACTGTCAGGACCAGTCCTGTGACTAAGAAATGTCTATAAAGTGACTTGAATGTCAAAAGTTGAAAATGGTCCCTGGTCGGAGTTTTCTATAAAATTGGACGCATAGAAAACGTTAGACGACTAGAATGCAAGATGACTAGTAGTTCTGTTTCTTGAACTATGTGGACATGGCAATGTCGTAATCATTTGCATAGATACTTACTTTGGGAAGACTAGTATCGGATAGACCTATGAAACTTTACTGTAAGAGATAAAAATCTGTCATAAGTTAATTTCATTAAAGTTATTAGACACTAAATCCTCAATACCTGAGTGATTTGAGATTACTTGTTTGAGAACTGGTTACTTTGACGTTGACCAACCGTCGCAACGTAAAAGGAGGCTATAAAGGCAACGCTCAGGTAATCACCTATCAAACGAAGTCTAAACTCAAGATCGCAAGATTGGGATTGTCCTCCCATAAATCGGGATGAGATGCTTAAAAAGTTGTACAAGGCCACTCGGAGAGCTAGAAACTGTAAAATACATGGCCGTGCTCGGATGAATCATAGGATATGATTATCTTTTTATTTGATCAGTTGAACTCTGAAACCGAGAAACACCTCTGGGCATAATAAGGATGACAACTCTTACCTTATGTTCATGAGCAAGCATCGAGTGACAAAGGAATTAGGTAATGCACACTTGTCCCTAAGGACAAGTGGGAGACTGAAGGAAATAATGCCCTTGGTCCAAGTATGTATATAATATTAAGTCTAATAAATGGGTTCAGTATTAATTAACAAGTTAATAATTCAGTGAGATCAAGTGAGCTGAATGCCTAGCTAGAGGCCGCTTCAGTTCAAGTGGAATTAATGATATTAATCCACAGCTTACTCTTGACTGAACCCGTAGGGTCACACAAATAGTACGTAAACGGATCAAGTATTTAATGTCATTAAATACTCCATCTATGGATATTCGGAATCGAAGGATCTTGGTTCCAGTGGGAGCTGAGATCGTCAAAGGCAAGAAACGAATACTCCGGAAACGATGATATTTCCGGAAACCGAAATATGGATCGTATCGGAAATATAAATATTATCCAAGTCGTAGATGTTGCCGGAAACGGAAACATGGTACGTATCGAAAAATATTATCGGAAATGGAAATATTGCCGGAATCTGAAATATTGTCGGAAACCGAAATATTGTCGGAATCGGAAATATTATTGGAATCGGAAAATAATTCCGGAAACGGAAATATTAAATATTTGTTCGAACCGGAAATTAATTCCGGAATCGGAAATGTTAAATATTGTTCGTGTCGGAAATGAATTCCGGAATCGGGAAATTAATCGGAAGCGCGTCGTACGAATTAGCATCGGACGAGCTTGCTAGACGAAGGCCCAACACGAAGCAAGGCCCACGTCCAGCAAGGGAAACGCGCGCCACAACACGCCAGCTCAAGGCTGCGCTAGGCCCACCGCAAGGTAGGCCCAACGCGCGCCCAAGGCTGCGACAGTCGTGGGCTCCGTGGCAATTGGGCTGCGTTGCTCAGGCTGTGCGCGCGCGCGCATGGCGCCCATCGTGGGCTGCTGTGCGTGCGTGTGTGTTTGTGTTCACATACGAAACCTAAAGCGTATAGGATTCGTTTAATGATTAAATTCCTAATCCTAAAAGATAAATTAATTAAATAAGAGTTCTACTAGGATTCTAATTTAATTAATTCGTATCCTAGTAGGATTCCAATTCTCTTTCCATACCCCTATAAATATGTGGCCTGGGTTCATAATTTATAACGAGTTTTTCAAGTATTCAAAGTGACATTTTAAGAGCAAAATTTAGTCATATTATTGCCCTATAATAGCCGAAAATTATAGTACCTTAAGGGCGATTCTAGTTGGTCAATCTTAAGGCGGATCCAGACGTGCTGTGGACTATCTACGGAGGGACGACACTTAGAATCCTAAAGACTTGTTCTTGTTCGGTTCGGGCGCAGCTAGGGAGGGCACGCTACAAAGTGTATGCATCTGAATTATGCTAAATGATTATGTGTAAATAATATGTTTCCTGGCTTTATGGTTTTTCCGCATAATTTATGTTTATTCATATGTATCATAACCTAACATCTCTTTCCATCCACACCACTACTTGATCCTTTTATTCCACTCATTGACCAAGCTCAATTGGGCCTTATCTTTGAACTCTCAAACCCCCAACCACATCCTCTAGAAATTCAAGAAGCCCCGGATTATCAAGAAGTCCATTTAGAATCAGACTCATCCTTTTCTTTTGATACACCTAGACCGGTCTTGCTTCCCATGGGTTTTCAGGAATCCTTTGCATTGTTTTTCACTGGGTTGAGCCGAGGAGATGGGACAAGTCAGAAAGAATCACCAGTTACCCTATTGATGGATTTAAGCTCGAACTCAGAGAAGGAGTACCTCTCTCCCCCACCAGAGTCTCCTATGAGAAATTTCCAAAATCTTGATCTCAATTCCTCTCCACCATTAAATTTCCAAAATCTTGATCTCATTTCCAAAATAAGGGTGAAGAAAAGCGCGAAGACATTCAGGAAGGAAAGACGTTGAAGACAGGAAAGCAAAGCAAGGATGTGGAAAGCTACTGGTATCCTTGCTGGTGTTTTGGGTGAAGTAGAAGGTGAGGCCGTGAGGGTATGCATGTAAAGGGCAAAGTCAACATTTCAATTGACCTGAATGAAGCCTTTTCTATAGAGGAGTATTCCGAAGCAAAGAAGAAGGAAGAAGGCAGAATTCATAACTTAGACTAATGAAGGAAATAATACCCTTGGTCCAAGTTTGCATTTAATGCATTTAATGCTAAGTCTAATAAATGCGGTTCAATATTAATTGAACAAGTTAATTGTTCAGTGAGATCAAGTGATCTGAATGCCTAGCTAGAGGCCGCTTCAGTTCAAGTGGAATTAATAATATTAATGCCACAACTTACTCTTGAATGAACGTATAGGGTCACACAAATATTACGTGAATGTATAAAGTATTTAGCTGAATATAATATTCAGTAAATTCTCTAATTATTGATATTCGGAAATGATGGATCTTTGTTCCAGTGTGAGATGAAATCATAAAAAGGAAAAGAAATAATATTTGCCGGAAATGAAGATATTGCCGAAAACAGAAATATATATATTATCATAAGTCGAAGATATTACCGAAAACAGAAATATGGTGCATTTCGGAAAATATTAAATGGAAATAGAAATATTGTCAGAATCAGAAATATTGTCAGAAACGGAAATATTACTGAAATTGTCGGAAAATATTGTCGGAATCGGAAATATTATCGGAAACGTAAACATTGTTCGAATCGGAAATAAAATCCGGAATCGGAAAACGAATCGGAAGCACGACTAGTGATAGGCCGACGAGCGAGCCAGCCCATTGCTCGACGAGCAAGCTCGTAAGAATCGACGAGCCAGCTCCAAGCACAAGGCCCCACACCACCGCCTAGCACAAGCGTCAGGCCCATCGCCCAACGCATGGGCTGCAAGCCAAGTGTGGGCGACAAGGCTTCCAGCCTGCATCAAGGCGTGGGCGGCAAGGATGCGAGCAACAACTTCCAGCGTGGGCTGCAAGCCACACATGGGGCAGCGAGCACCAAGGCCCAACCCGCGTACGCAAGTCGTTGACTTAGGCGCCTAGTTTACTTGCTTGTCAAGTAATTTAACTTTGGCATCAAGTTATTTTTTTCCTTATCCTACATAACTTACAGTTTTAGGACCATCGTAACACTTAAGTGTTAGGATTTTCCTAAAGACTAAGTATTTTAGATTAACTAGAATCCTAATCCTAAGGATTTTGGAAAATCTAATCCTAGTAGGATACGACTATCTATTCCCCTATAAATAGATGATCCATGATCATAAATTTAGATCATACATCAAATGTTGAATTCATTAAATTCAATTCTTTTTCCTATCACTTATTGTGAGTTCTCGAGTGCATAAAACCTTAGATTATATCCTAGTTGGTTGACCTAAGGCGGATCCGAACGTGCTGTGGACTATCTACGGAGGGTGACATTTGGAGCTCTATACTTGTTCTTGTTCGGTTTGGGAGAAGCTAGGGAAGGCACGCATCACATAGTATGTATACTAATTTATGCTAATTGATAATGTGACAATTAATTTGGATTCTAGCTTTATGGTTTTTCTACATGAATTATATTGTTCATAACCTTATAGTGGTATCACGAGCCTCTAATTAATTACATAATCCATTTTCATTAACATGGATTAAATTTTATAAGTTGCGAAGAATTAAATGGGTGAATTAATTTGGTGTAACTAATTGCAAATTCATGCGATTATTTTATTATATGTTCGCATCATTTTCCGCAATTTTGTCAATAATGATCGGATGTATTCCGCATGTAAATGGCGTTTAAAAATTTGACAAAAATATTCTTTTCGGCCGAACCCAAAAATCCTAAATTCGAAGCCTAACTATGACTTTTCAGAGGTTTTAGTTTTTCGAATGCAAAATATGTAAATTTTATGATGTTAAATTAAATATTTGCTAATCTTGTATGTAAATCTTGAATTAATAATTAACCTACTGCATATGTTTAACAATTTTAAGGATTAAATTCGTTAATTATTCAACCTAATTTGTAATTATATTAATTCGTTGAATTTTTAAATAATTTGGAATTTGATTTGATTTTTCATAATTAACTGATAATTTAATTAGATCCTATGATTAAAATGCTACCTAAAATTTGTTAAAGCTTGTATCTTTAAAATTTCACGAACTTCAATTTTAATCCCTAGAATTCATGTAACCGAAAATTGTTTTAATTAATAAATATTTGATTTTTTCGCCTAAATTTATGAAATTAATATGATTTATTAATTTTTCATGAAATTTAATATTATCAAAGTTTCAATTTTATATAAAACGTTTAAAACGCGCTCAAAGCACGAAGCACCCTTGGGGCCTTGGGTGAGGCTTGTGCGGGCACAAGGCATACAAGCAAAGGAGCTCGTGCATGTGCGGCGTCCAGGTACTCTGCGATCAGCGCTGGTGCGCGCACAAGCGACGAGCTTGCTCGTGTGCTCTGTGTATGCCAGAGCAGCCGAGTGTGCGCGTGGATGAAGGCGAAATGAAGCAGCAAGCAAGGCAGGCGAGGTCTAGGCCTGCGCACTGCCCATGCGCTGGGGGGGGGGGGGGGTACGTGCCTTGGTCCTTGATCGGTAGTGCGCTGCTGCTGCGTGGGCTTGGGACTTTGTGCCTCGGGCTTGTGCAACATACTTGCTGCAGTGCCTCGACGAGGGGTTGGCCTTTTTCCCTTGTACCTTGTCTAGGCCGTTGTACATACATTTGTGCAAATTTGATTTTCCGTTGAACCACGAACTTAATTAATTTTATTTCGTGCTTATACTTTTTTTTAGGAATTTAATTTTATTAGTTTAATTATTATAATGAATTTTATACTAATTATTAAATAAATTTAAAACCATGAATAAATTGTAATTAATTTGTTTAATTAATTAAAAATAAAATAAAGGGATTTAAAATAATTTTATATGAGGTTTAAATTTTTTATGAAGTATGTGTTTTCCGATTGGACTTGGAAAAACATTTTTATGTGAAAAAATTAGTAAAGCATATAATTTATGGTTTGAGTTTGAGCATTTTATTCATATTCGATTAACTCTTGATTAGGTCCTTATTTCTTTAAGGTTAACAACTTGATTAGACCTAATAAGGTCAAATAATTGGTAGATTCTTGAGCCTTACTTAGTTGTTGCAAATATTTATGTGATGCATATTTTCTGCTAACTTGCTTAGTGGGTCATTCATTGATAAATGAATGGTTGAATGGTATATTGTAAATATATTGTTTTGCAGGTTGCAGAAAGTGACTAGTATAAGCCTGTGCAAATAGTGCAATAGAACAAGGCCCCCAAAAAATATGAGCACAAAGGGCCTTAAATTAGTTTAAAAGAGCCTGTCATCAGTAGTATGCGGTTAAAATCTATACCTGAATACATAATATCAATAAATCTAATGCGTCTTGGTGTTCAATGTGGGTAGCCAATTAAATTTCCATTTTTTTTCCAGACCTGTGTTCGAATCCCACAGGAAGGTGTTTTATTTATTTATTTTTAAATAACTCTCCTCACTCATTCCGATTTAGTAAAAAAAAAATTATGACTTATATCCTCAAAATAGTGATAACTATTAAATACTCTTTCTATATTATTTAAAATAAATATATGACCTATTTTTTATATATTCTTTATTTGGCCCCAAATATATGCCCTATTTTTTCTATATTTTTTAAATCAGTTTGTAAACATATTTACTCATCTTATTTCATTAAAGTAGCTTAAAATTAAAGCAATTGAACTTGAAAAATGGGTCACTAATAAGAGTAATAAAAAATATGTACTAAGGAGTATTTTTTTTATTCGAATAAGAAAAAGAGCAAAAAAACTTCGTAGTACACATTTTATTTTATGAGTTTATTTAATCTTATATTCGTAGCCTCGTTCTTATTTTTTTGTATTCCATATATATGTAGTAAAAAATCGGTGTTTCATTATGCACAGTGCCTCCAATTTTAAGTACATATACAATTGGCACAAGGCCTCCAAATTGTTTAAGAAGGCCCTGCTAGTATGGCCCAACATGATATAAAATATGCATGCGAACCATTAATTTTGAATGTAAAATATGGTCAATGCACCATAGTTTTTATTTAAATATGGTCTACGTACCATGAAATTGTTGTTATTAGTTTAATTATTGTAAATCCTATTTGATGAAAATGGAGTCTCCCATGGTGAAATTCAAGAACGGAGTTTCCAATCCATTTTTAAGACGGAGTTTGAAGTTGAAGTTTCAAGATGAAGTCGGGCCATACTAGATCACATTTAAATCTTATGCATGTTTTAAGATATTTATTGCTTTAAATATGTCTTGATATTATTCATGAGATTGTGGCTTGATTATGTTGCATGATTAAAGATTTTAGTTCACTTGAAATCTAACCAACATAGTAGAGCCTGAAGTTCCAAACTGCAAAATTGAGTTAAAAGGTGTCATTCTAACATAACACTTACTTCACCTTTACATCAATCTAGTAATAGTTTCCCGCCATAGCGAGGTGTTACTTATTGATTTTAAAGGGTAAGGTACTGTGAGGGGGTCGAAAAAGCACGAGGCTAATGCGTGACCTCGTCCCTCGTGGGTGTGACGCTTCTTTTTTGTCAAATCAAGTGTAATTGGATTTTATGTGAGTTTACACCCAATTGACTAGTAATATAGGATTCGCCATTCAGTTTTTAACGACAATGAGAAAAACTGACAAAACCCGGTTATCGTGACATAAAGGGAGTGCAATTATGTTTGACCACGACGGCCGTAGGTTCCCTTGTGATCCCTGGTGGTGGGGATCGCTCAACGTACACCCGCAGGGTAGAGATTGAGGGTTCGGGGGACTGTAACTACCGAGAGGAGTACTCGCTCTTCGATAACTCTAGAGGCAGGATATCCATACTAGCTCAGCATAAATAATTGAAGGGACATGCGTTAACTATTAAACTAATCTGAGTTGATTTTATCAATATGCAACATATAGTACTAGATCGAACGCGATTATCTGATTTAGATTGTTTTAAGGGACCTAGCATGATAATCCAATTTCCCAAAAATATCATATTTATTAAGCGTGATCGAAAAATTAGATTTTAGTTAGTTTAACAATTCATAAAAGGGCGAGGAAAGTAATTAAACCATGGAAAAGGGACACATTACGACGCACCCTTGAGAGGTGCGTCACGGTTCTCAGAAAACTAACCACTTTGACTTTGCTATCTCTCCTTTTATTTAACGAATCTCAAATTATTGGACAGGATACGTTCTGTTCGATTTATGGATCGATTGCGACAGAACGCGTGATTAGTTTTGCAGCGTGAGGCTTAGGCTTAGGGGTTTAGAGTCAATACTCAGAATATAATTGTGTGTTGTTGTGTCCTCTTCACGTCGGCTTTAGGGGTCTTTTTATAGGAAAGAGTGGCGTAGAAAGATAGATTTTCAGGAATTTGAATACGAAACGGATTAGGAAGAGAATCCGTCCCAGGTATTTTCGGCGCCCAGCTCTGGGCGTCAAAGATTTCGGCGCCCAGGGCTGGGCGTTGAAAATAGGGTCTGGCAGAATTCTTTGTCAGATTGGACTCTAGAGTACGGAGTTCATTAAGAGACTTAATCCGAGTTATTTGGTGCGTATCAATTTACGACGGAATGCGTCTGGGCCCTTTACGAACTCTAGGTTCGTTATGAGTTTAATTAATACGTTAACTCTTTTATCGAACTGCGATAGGAATAGAATTCCTTTTACAATTTCTATCTCTTTTAGGATTTATGTTGGAGTGCAACACCTAATTCTGACAGGTTTCTATCTTTTTATTCTTACTACTTTTAGCAACTACCCTTTACGGCAGTTACTATTTTTAGCAGGTTTCCATAAATAGCAGGCTTCGGGTGAAATGAAAAGGGTGATTGAGATTCGTTATTTTATAGGAGATGCGTTGCCAAGTGGAGATTTTATGTTCTCATCATCGAACCTTCCCTTTCGGGAATGGAGACAAAAGTAGGTGTCTACAGTTAGCCCCCACTTTGACTGAGTCTTGGAGTAAGACGATGGTCAAAGTATTAGACGGAGTGCGTCACACAATTCATGGTGACCTGTTTTTGCGAGGGTCTCATGAGCCTCCGAGTGATAACATTTGACTTAAGGGTCATCACTTGGAGTGTCGACATATCCCTCACGTGTCATTGGGATTTGTCAACGGATAGTATAGAAACTTCCTCACTTTGTCATTGGAAGGATCTAAAGAAGTGTAGAAACTCCCTCACTTTGTCATTGGGAGTAGCTACAGATGTTTTCGAAATCAAAGCTATAAAGTGTAATTGGGCCCGGCCAAGCCGAACCACGAGGTAAAAATATTTTTAAAGATTCTCATTTTCAAGGCTAGTTAAACGAGAAAAACCCCCTTGTTTTTTATGGGACGTAAAACGAAGGAAAATCCAGCACATCGTTCTTTTTTGGAAAAACGGAAAACCAATCCTTTAATTTTTGGAAAAAGGGAAAACCGATCCTTTAATTTTTGGAAAAAGGGAAAACCGATCCTTTAATTTTTGGAAAAAGGGAAAACCAATCCTTTAATTTTTGGAAAAAGGGAAACCCGATCCTTTAATTTTTGGAAAAAGGGAAAACCAAAAAAAGTTATCGCTGCAGCTACTAAGGACCTGCGCGGTTAGTGGCGCAGACCCCGCCGGCTAAAGATGGCGAGCCTGTCCGCTAAGGGTAGACACCCCGTCCGATAGAAGTGGACGAATCTATTTTGAAATTTGTTTGCGCTTTTTGAAAATAAGGACCTACGTGGTTTGTGACGTAGACCCCGCCGACTGAAGATGGCGAGCCTATTTTGAATTGGAAGACTTTATTTTTCAAAAACTGAGGACCTGCGCGGCTAGTGACGCAGACCCCGCCCGCTGAAGGTGGGCGAGCCCTGTTTGCTAAGGGTGGACGCCCCGCTCGCTGGAGGTGAGCGAACCTGAATTCGTCTTTTTGATTTGGGATTCGCGTGCCGCGGTCTTTCCTGATTGAGGTGGACAAGTCCCTATTTCATTTTTTTTTGTGATTTCTCTTGAGAATTTCTTTTCATTCATTCTTGCAGGAGCGAATTCTTTCGAGGGATGCTAGGATTTAGTTGCAACCTGAATGTGGGTTGACAACGTGCTTAGACGGACCATTGTCTCGTGGTCATCATCTTTCATGTTTTGAGCTAATCTTTACGGCTCAATTTTGCCACTACCTGGGTCCTTGATTGGGGGACCATGTATAAGTATCAACGGCGACCTTTGTCTTGAGGTCGTAAACCGGTCCTTTTTCTTTCGAGATTATCCAAACACGGGACTTTGTACAGCGTAGTCTGGGAATATTGTTTTAACTTTGCATACTTTTTTTTTAGATACATTTTTTTCTTTCGAGCCACCAAGCACTCGTGCTTGACGGTCATTTCTTGTCAAAGGGGTTCCTTGGGGATACGCAATTTGTGATGTCCTTGATCATGTTTGGGATTGTGCTCGTAAGTGCGAGCGATCTTTGTAGTGGTGTGCTACTCTTGACAAAGTCGTGAGGTGCGACTTTCAGTAAGGAAATCGGCAATTTCGAGTCGAATGGATGCGGCAGGGCCCACTAGAAGTTAGGGCCTTTTTTTGAGCCTGGGTTCATTTTCGGCGCCCAGGCCTGGGCGTTGAAATAATTCACGCCCAGGTGGGGCGTTGAAAGTGTTGTTTGGGCTGGTCTTTTGATGACACAGTTGGCCTCCTGTTCATTCGTTTATTTCACTTGGAAGGTCTATGTATTCTCTTTTCTTTTGTTTTTTCTTTGTTTTTAGAACGTGATGATTTTCTTGAGAAGCCGTAGCCGATTGGTGGACTACGGTGCTTGTCGCTTTGGGGCGATTATTTTAAGGAACTGTTGCTCTTAAGGCGTACAGTTTTTGCGATAGTTGGGCGAGTCTATATGGCCCGAGGAACATACCTTGAGGCGTAAGACTTTGACCGCTCTTGTTGTTGTATATTTTTTCTTTTCAACGCGTTCGTGAATGTTCGATACTTAGAACGATGATATGTATGTGCGAACGAGCGTTCATAGAATGGCCGTTGTGTGCGGTCCATTAATCAGTTTGTTTGAATCATTTTTTTTGAGCAATGACTGATTTTGAATAGTTTGCTTAGAAGCTTGATAGGGTTCAGGCCCATTCATGAAGTGGGCTCAAGCATCGTGCCCTTCTTGATCGTTCAAACATTTGCTTCGAGTTTTTTAATTTTGCTATGGTCGTTTCGTAGCTTGGAGCCCCCAAGTATGCATGTTGGGATGCTTCCTTTTGGCGTACGATTTTTGTAGGTTCTTCCGAGAAAGATGCCTTGGGGTTCCGCTCGTGTAGGTGCGAGCTGTCCTTTCCGTGGTAGGTAATATTTTGCTACCTTTAATCCTTAATGTAGGAGTCGTGTGGCTTGCATTTTGAATTTGGGCAATAAGTAGTCTTTGCCTCTTTTACATGTGCTCTTGGTCGTGCCTACATTAGTGAAATATGCCTTACTCTTTTTTTTAGACTTGTACCGTGGGATGTTTGAACTTATGGTGCAACGTAGGCTTGTGTGGCCTAACGGTGTGTCTTAGAACATTCCTCCAGGTGTTGGGATATCATTATTATTTTTTGGAGTATTTCGTCATGCCCCGTTCAGGTGCTCGAACAAGTGTAGCACCTTCCGCGTGGGTTTGCACGGCTTATTACTTCGTTCGATGCGAGGATTCATAGGTGTTTTTTCTTATTTTTATATCTGGGCAAAACTTGGCTAGCAGAAAGATTCAGCGCCCAGGCTGGGGCGTTAAAGATATAGGCGCCCAGCTCTGGGCGTTAAAAATTATCTCTGGGTATATTTTGACAGTTCTTATCCTTGATTTTTTTCTTTCGCTTTTGCTTTGGAACGACGTAGACTGTGTAACGGGCGCTTGTAGGGCGACTGTTATGTGCAGTAGTTTGATCGGAGTTTTGGTGACTCATGATTTTCAGTTACCCTTGTTAGTGGGGTGACTCTATATATTCTAAGTAGTGCTTAGAATTTAGGAGGGGTTGTAGCCATTCTAAGGTTCGTTTTACACGATTAAAGCTTAGGATTGTGCCCCTATGACGTGTGTATAGCATTAGCGTCGAGAATTTGCGATAAAATCATCATCTCGAGCATTTTTAGAGTGTTTTTCTCAAGCCCCCAATTGTAGCTACGGGGTTGGCCTGGTGCTATAATCCTTTGCATACGTCTTTATGCATTCATGGTGACATGGATCATGAATAGTTTGAACCAGACTCGTTTAGTGCGAGGTACGTTTGCGTAGTGATCTGCTACTTCTCTTGTAAATGTCGTATTTGTGCGTTATTGCCATGGTCAAGGTAATCACATGTTGAAGTGTGCCTTGACCAAAAGCTAGGTGCCTTTCTTTACCCATAATCATATTTAGAAATATTTTTGACTCACTTGCAACATCGAGATAAACGCATACTTAGCCTAAACCAACGACACTTTATTATGTTCGAAGAAGTCTTTGAAAATCATTTGAAGTCCGAGTCCTACTGTGTACAATCCGAGGTGTCCTAAGTAAGTTGACTTATAGAAGGGTTCGTACAGGATTACATGAGTGAATCAAAATACTGTTACGATTTTTGGAATGCTGTCTAAGGATTTGCTGGAAGCCAGGGTGCAGGCGTCAAGATATACTTGTGCCCGTTTGGCGTATGCTTTAGGTTTTTAGGGCCATCTTTTCCAGAATTTGCGGGAATATAAACCGTTTTCAAATCGACTTAGATTTACTTGGTGTATGTCTGCATAAAAGGTCAAGGTATACTTAGTTCTTTCTCTAGCTCTTTCATTTCAAATTTTAGCCCCCAGTTGCTATTTTGTCTTCCCATTAATGATGCTTTTAGATTTCGATTTTAGATGCCCGTGTCATATGTCTGAGTAGGGTGAGCCTTGGTTAAGTGCCAAGTCCTATTGACAATGTCTGTTTTTTATTCAAAGGGGATTCGCAAACATTTGAATTACCATGAACGGGTGCCCTGAGTTCGAATGAACAATGGGGCGATGCCGTAGAACAATCCTCTTTATTGCAAGCTTACTGCCTTTACTACTTGTTGGCGATTATGACTGTGTCTAGTGGTGAAAGAAGGTCTTTAAGCGAACTACTATGTCTAGGGGTGAAAGTAAGTCTTTAAGTGAGTTAGTTTGCTTTAGGGAGGGTCAAGTCAGGTACTTTAGAGGTCATGGACGCTTGCGCTAGCCCCCATTCAATTGAGGCAAAGCGATCTTTTTGAGTCTTGGCTAAGTGCCTAGGAGTGTGAGTGCTCCTTCTGGCAAGGGTACGTGCCCTTATTATTTTTCGATGTGTGCTCATTAATTTTGGCATTTTGATGACATGGATTCTTCCTTTGATTTAAATTTTTCTTTCGACTTGGATTGCAAGTAATTAAATTTCAATAAGGGACTTCTATTTTTTATTCTTGTTTTTCTATAGGCTTTAATATTTTTGCAAATTGGTTGGACCGAATCATGCATTGCCTACGTATCCGCCTTAAATAGTTTTAATTTGGAATCAGGTCTTGCGTAGTTCTTAGCCTAGAAAATGGTTTCTTAGAATGCTCATTTTAAACAAGTACGTTCTGAGGTGGAACCGTAATGTTTGAAATAGGATGAGATAAGTGAAGTTCATTATTATTTTAATCTGCTGCTTTTCCGTAAGCCAAAACTTTGTTTTATTTTTTAAGTACATGTATTATCTTTTCATGTGTTTTTTTTTTGGTACGTATACCTGAATATGTGTTGTACCCCTCCAAGTGTTCGTTATTTTTCCGTGCATGTGCGGATAAAATGACGAGCACTTCTGGACAAAATTTGGCAAGCAGAGAGAATCAGTGCCCAGGCTGGGGCGCTAAAGATTTCGGCGCCCAGCTGTGGGCGCTGAAAATTATTTCTGGGCGGATCTTTTTTGGTGCGCTAAATGCTTTTTTTTCTTTTTAGACTAACTTTAGAGGCGCTTTGCAAAGTTCCTTTTTCTTTTATTTTATTTTTTATTGTACTTTTCATTTGTTTTCTTTTTTTTATTCGTGACTCAAGACGGTTTGAAAGATGGGTTGAATGAGATAGGATAATTTGT
This sequence comes from Spinacia oleracea, assembly GCF_020520425.1. Taxonomy (NCBI): domain Eukaryota; kingdom Viridiplantae; phylum Streptophyta; class Magnoliopsida; order Caryophyllales; family Amaranthaceae; genus Spinacia; species Spinacia oleracea. Next base: position 74,848,679 of record NC_079492.1, on the reverse strand, counting down.
ATAGGTAAGCACGAGGGTTATATCTTCTAGGACTCACAATTTGCAGGCTCAAGCTAGTGTCATGAGTTTACATCAACCAAGGCCAATGAGTAGCATGGGGACGGCTCAAGGGTATATCAACAGGATGTATCCACACAAGTTATATGGTCATTATGCCAATGGTGGTGTAAGAACAGGTTTGGGCTTTGGAAATAATGGGTATGACGCACGTGTCAATGGTCGTGCGTGGTTTGTAGTTGACAACAAGTTCAAGAACAAGAGTCGAGGTAATGGTTTCTTGGGTTATGGCAATGAGAGCATGAATGGGTTAAATGAGCTAAACAGGGACCCCAGAGCGAAGGCGTCTAAGAGCATAAGGATTGGAAAGGGTAGACATCGTAGAATTTTATGATTTGGATTGGTTGACTCAATTCTTTTCCTTCGTTTACTTGGGTAAATGTTGCACTACGGGATAAGTATTCCATGGCTTGCTCTTTTCGCTCTCCCTTTTCTCTTTCTATTTTTTCTTTCTTTTTGCTTGGGATTCCTCCCCAACATAAATCCTTCAATTTTTAATTTGGGCTAAAAGGTAGATGGTTGTGGTCTTTGAGTCACGAGGCGAGACTGAGTGAGCCTCGTTTGGTGGGCCTATAGTGGACCTTTAACTTTAGTAGGCCTAGGGCGGACCTTTAATTTTAGTTGGCCTAGGGTGGACCTTTAATTTTAGTTGGCCTAGGGTGGACCTTTAAATTATCTTACTTCGCAAGCGTATTTAGTCGTTTCTTAAAATGTGCAAATAGCGTAGATTCGAAATCTTGTTTTTACCTTATTGGAATTTAACGAAAGAATTGCATCGAAAATAACTTTTTTTTTTGCTTCTCTTCAGATTCCAGCTTCCGGGATTTAATTGGAAGTTATGATTTAGACTCGAACTTTCATTAATTTTTCTGATTATAACCCGTCTATGAATACAAGGAGATGTCCTAGACTCAAAATAATGACGTGGCATAAGCCTATAACACTTGACCAAGCGACTCTCAGACTTAGGCTAATTGGACCATAACTTTCGTTGGTTGACAATTTAGATTTTAACCCTTGGGTGTTCATTTGTCATGCGCCATTTTGCTTAATGTTGGCAAGGTAGTTAGTTGGGGAGATCGAATTTTTATTTTTGTAAGTCTAGAATCATTAGTGCGGCTTCTCTCTTAGTGTGTATTGCTTTACCCCAATGGTAGCCTTATGGTATGCCGATTTGGGTATTTTCATGGTTGGTCATGTTGCATTCATGGAAAATCTTTTAGTCCGTACTTAGTAGTATTTCAAGGAGCGAATGACTCGAGAGGACTATGATAGTCGTGACCCAATGTGATTATAAGCCCTGAGGCCATTAATTTTTGCTAATGGTATTGACACCTTAGGCTCACTTTGGGGGTTGTGCGACTATGGGGAAATGATTTTCAGAATGTGACTGTTTCCATTTTGCAAATACTATAATATATTATTTTTATTGGTGAGAGAGGGTATTGAGGTCGTAGACTCTTAGCAAGGGATGACAATTATATATGGGTGCTTATTGATTTAAATGTTAGGAAGGGAGACTCAATATGGTTTAACCTTTTAACTTGCAGAACGACACCAAGCATTAAGACCGATTCTATGGATAAGACAACTAAGACTTAGGATTTGGATTGTACTTTGGCATAGCCTAGTCTAGACTCGGATTTATTTATTTTATTTGAACATTATTATTTTTTCTTGAACACTTTATTCGAACATCATTTTTTGAATTTTTTGCCCATGTGACATTCGAAGTGTTTTTTTTAAAAAAATTAGCATGCTCGGTTTTGGTGCCGAACATCGTCGTCGTAGGAGGCCTAACAACAACGCAAAGAGTTATTAATTTTTTATGAGTAGCTTTTAGAATCGAGTGCTTTTCTTACGCCCTCGTAGCGGGTTTTTTTTTGTGCTACGTATTTTCCTTTTGCGCGGGCACCGAGGTTGCTGTGCCTGACCAGAAGGCCAAACAGCAACTTCAGCGCCCAACGTCGGGCGTGAGAAATTCTGGCACCCAGCCAGGGGCGTTGAAAATGCATCCCTGGCTGGTTCTAGTTTTCTGTTTGCATCTATTTTTGTTTATGCGACTTCGATTTTGCGTGCTTGCCTAATAACGTCCTTTACGCGTTGTGCAGCGTTTGTTGGATTCGTTACAGGCCATCCCGAGCGTCGCTTATTTTTGTGGCGATCGTTCGGGTTTGCGGAACACGTATTTCGGTATAACTCTTTGGCAAATTGGTTTATGAATGTTTGGGCAATTTCTAAGGTCGTTGGTTTTCTAGCATTATTTGTCTAGCATTATTTGTACGCACAATCATAACATAGTCACATAGTTCGCTACACATAACTACATTACAAACATGGATTTGAAAATTAAATATGTCACGTAGTTTATGATAGGCTTCTATGGGTAGTATTTGCGCCTGGCTTGGTACCGCTTCTATCGTAGATCCACCACATGCCCCGGTCGGGGTAGTGCTTTCAACATACGAATTTCGTCCCAGAAGGCCAACTCGCAAGTGCAAGCCAAGGGGGCATGCAGGCGAGAGGGACCTAGTGGGCGAGCGATTGGGTTTGGGACAGGTGTACTACTAGAGAAAGTGTCGAGTGGACAACATTGGAAGCGTATGCACCCCCCGGTTGGCGATGGGTATCCTTAGTCCCAACTCCCGAGATGAAACACCAAGGGAGCCAAGATTCGTTATGCGGTTCTGCCCGTTCACATTAATATGCTAATTTTCAGGTCGTCCCAACTTGATGGGGAAATAAACGCGGGGTAGGATCTTTTCACCCTTCGGCTATTTTGATTACCTACAAGCACGAGTATTTCCTTCACTTTCCCCAGTGGAGTCGCCACTGTGAGGGGGTCGAAAAAGCACGAGGCTAATGCGTGACCTCGTCCCTCGTGGGTGTGACGCTTCTTTTTTGTCAAATCAAGTGTAATTGGATTTCCTGTGAGTTTACACCCAATTGACTAGTAATATAGGAGTCGTCATTCAGTTTTTAACGACAATGAGAAAAACTGACAAAACCCGGTTATCGTGACATAAAGGGAGTGCAATTATGTTTGACCACGACGGCCGTAGGTTCCCTTGTGATCCCTGGTGGTGGGGATCGCTCAACGTACACCCGCAGGGTAGAGATTGAGGGTTCGGGGGACTGTAACTACCGAGAGGAGTACTCGCTCTTCGATAACTCCAGAGGCAGGATATCCTTACTAGCTCAGCATAAATAATTGAAGGGACATGCGTTAACTATTAAACTAATCTGAGTTGATTTTATCAATATGAAACATATAGTACTAGATCGAACGCGATTATCTGATTTAGATTGTTTTAAGGGACCTAGCATGATAATCCAATTTCTCAAAAATATCATATTTATTAAGCGTGATCGAACAATCAGATTTTAGTTAGTTTAACAGTTCATAAAAGGGCGAGGAAAGCAATTAAACCATGGAAAAGGGACACATTACGACGCACCCTTGAGAGGTGCGTCACGGTTCTCAGAATACTAACCACTTTGACTTTGCTATCTCTCCTTTTATTTAACGAATCTCAAATTATGGGACAGGATACGTTCTGTTCGATTTACGGATCGATTGCGACAGAACGCGTGATCAATTTTGTAGCGTGAGGCTTAGGCTTAGGGGTTTAGTGTCAATACTCAGAATATAATTGTGTGTTGTTGTGTCCTCTTCACGTCGGCTTTAGGGGTCTATTTATAGGAAACAGTGGCGTAGAAAGATAGATTTTCAGGAATTTTAATACGAAACGGATTAGGAAGAGAATCCGTCCCAGGTATTTTCGGCGCCCAGCTCTGGGCGTCAAAGATTTCGGCGCCCAGGGCTGGGCGTTGAAAATAGGGTCTGGCAGAATTCTTTGTCAGATTGGACTCTAGAGTACGGAGTTCATTAAGAGACTTAATCCGAGTTATTTGGTGCGTATCAATTTACGACGGAATGCGTCTGGGCCCTTTACGAAATCTAGGTTCGTTATGATTATAATTAATACGTTAACTCTTTTATCGAACTGCGATAGGAATAGAATTCCTTTTACAATTTCTAACTCTTTTAGGATTTATGTTGGAGTGCAACACCTAATTCTGACAGGTTTCTATCTTTTTATTCTTACTACTTTTAGCAACTACCCTTTACGGCAGTTATTATTTTTAGCAGGTTTCCATAAATAGCAGGCTTCGGGTGAAATGAAAAGGGTGATTGAGAGTTTTTAATTTTATAGAAGATACGTTGCCAAGTGGAGATTTTATGTTCTCATCATCGAACCTTCCCTTTCGGGAATGGGGACAAAAGTAGGTGTCTACAGGTACACATTGGTTGTGAGTACATTTTTCGATCAACTAGTGATAGTTTTCCGCCATAGAGAGGTGTCACTTCTTGATCGTAGTAAACAATTAGTAGCGAGTACAAGTTGATTTTGGTTTAAATCAACGATATAAGTAAGGAGTCCTTGTATGTCGTGGAAAATGTGATAGGTTCTCCTAATAAGTTCTTAGCCTTATCTATCAACCAAGAATAGTTTCTAGACTATTAGCAACGGTTTTTGCTTACCTAAAATAATTTAGATTTAAGTCGAATATATAATGTGCTTAATTCTTTAATGATTTTGAGGATTTTTGATTCATTTTATTGCCGGAACTAAATATTTCGAATAAAATGCCAATGACTTGTCTAAATTGTATGATTGCTTTAATTTTCATGTATTACTCATGATAAATGTTTAGACTTTGCATGCTTCAATGTATGTTTTAATTATTGTTTATAATTAAATATCTTCCACTACAATAAATCCTTTTAGAAAGGTTACAACAAATTTCCTCGTTTGGTAGTGAATCAAGAACGATTCACGGAAAAAGAGAGAAAATGAGCAATTTATAATGTACGTTTCTTATAGAGATTTTTATGGTTGTTTTCGACTAACAAAGTCGAATGGCAAACCAATTGGTGCTTGTGGATTCAAAATACAATGTAGTTTTGAAATCATAAAGCATTGAGTTGAACACTCAACTTTATCAATGGTTGACAACCAAATATCTTTGTCCATTTGATTCTCGAATGAGTCTAGCCTCTAGACATTCAAATAGATCAATGCTTAGAGAATTTTAGAAGCTTCTGGTGAGATCATCTAGTTGAAGCAAAATTTTTAATATAAATAAAATGGTATCAACTTTGTTGAAGTGACATTGGACATGTCTAACAAAGTATAAAAGTCAACACTAGAGAAGTAAATTCTTAAGACTATAAGAAAGGTTACAAGAAATAGGAAAACAAGGATCAAGTGAAAAGAATTCACAATTCCGTTTCCAACTATAAGTTAATGTTTAAAGAGGTATCATATACCGCTTGAGGTTCTTACTTCGGTAATAACTCAAACAATGGAAGCTAGGCTACACTAATGACCTTCAAGTAGGAAAAGAAGCATGTCATTGCTACATGAATTGTAGGGTCATCTAGTTTTTTTTAAGTCCCTTCAAGGCTGGAACTTAATGGCTACTTTGTTCCATAAGTGGCATACCTAAATTTCTATTTCAAACACAGAAAGAATCACATTTAACGTATACAAAATCACTGTTTGATTATTTATTTTAATGAAATGGTCATTTACGGGTTGAGTTGTGTATGCTTGATTAAAAAAAACAACTCTTTAACAATAAGAACTTTACTAGCTTCAAATCAATCTCTTGATTTTTAGTTCCACTAATCTTTGGCATTGTTACTTAGGCCATATCAACAAGTTAACATTCTAAAGCTATATTTTGATGGAATTTTAAAGTTTATTTATTTCTAGATCATTCAAGACAAGCTAGTCTTACTTGTTGAAAGTAAAAAAAGAAATGAACTATTGTTAGAACTCCTAGACTATATAGTTCAAATCTAAAGGGAGATTTTATATATGACTTTATTCTTTCACCTGGATTTGAGTGAATATTGGTTTATTTACTCATTGGGATATAAGTTTGAATTTGTTTGGCTAGTTCAAAGATTCAGAAGTATAAAATCCACTTGGTAGGAAATCATAAAGATCTAGGTTAGATCATGACGATAATTAGTTAAGACCAAGAATGATCATCAATAATTGTGTGTTGTAATTTCATGATCGAGCTCCATAAGATATGGTATATCTAAATTGGAATGATCGAAGTCAATTGGTACTTGATTCGATCAATGATGACTCATAAAGATTTTTCCTATAATTTCTAAACAAAATGCTCAACTACCACCAAACTAAACCAAATTTTTCAAAGCTATTGAAAAGTAATTTCATAACATCTTTTCAATATCTAAGAGTTCCTAAACTCAGTGGGAGCTAAGTGTTTGTTATCCAACAAACTAAGGCGCATGTATAGATATATGTTTCATTGTGATTTATTCAAATGAGACACAAGGGTATTGTTTCTACCATGACTTTTTGAGAACATAATGTTTGTTTACTGAAAATAGTGTCCTTTTGGAGATTCATTTCTAAAATGACAAGTGGGAGAAAATAGACCTCAAAAGGTCTTTGAGGCGAACAACAAACATAAACGGATATTCTAGAGGCTTTTAGAAGTTCTTCAGAAAATCCGAACACTTATCCTTTAAGGATTTTAGAAATGGATTTAAAGAATAGACATCTCTTAGAAGACTTTACAAGTTCTACAAGGAGAATAGAATATTCAAAGGACTTTCAAAGTGTCTATTAATATTCTATTGTTTGATGTTCTATACCCATGTAGGCATAGATTTCAGGTCACTGAAACTATGATATTCTTCTATTAGATAGTGAAGAAACCTACAACTTGTAGTCAAACTATTATCATGAAGATAAATGAGTTTATGACTTGTAAGAAAGCTATGACGAAAACCAGATTCCCTAAAATGGTTAAAGGCCATATATAGACTCAATGTTTTAGATGGTAAGAGGCCATGAAATAGACTCAGTGTTTTGGGATTACTAAATTGAAATTTTGTTGATTTGCAAGAATAGTTTAACCCCTATTGGTTAGAAATTGGTTTAAAGATGAAAACTATCAAACATGGAAGTGTGTCTTCACACAAAGCTGGATTAGTTGAAGCCTTATGCATAATATAAATGCTTAAGTCTATAAATCAAGCAATGATTGCATATTGGTACATATGGTAATTAGATGACAAAACGTATTCCTCAATCAAATGATTGGAAGAAACTATGTACATGACATGTCATAGAATTTGTAGATCCAAATAATGCTTACAATGAATGATAGCTTATGAAATCTAAGTATGGATTAAAACAAGAAATTGGCAATTGGAACTGTATTTTAGTGAAGCTAATAAGTATTTCAGTTTCATAAAAGGTACATGATTAATTCTTATAGATGTATAATAAGTTTACTGGGAGTAAAACTCAATTGTTCCTATGTGTATCACACATATCCCTCTATTGTGAAATAACATTCAAATGCTAATGACTTAGATTTGAAGTTATTTATCAATGTTGGACCAAGGTGAAACTTAGTACACACTGGGTACTAAGATCTATTATGAAGATCTTAATTTATTGTTTTGAATTACATAATTTCATTTACTAAACAAAACACAAAGACTCCGTAGGAGATATTCGACTCATGTGAATAAATCTAAGTAATGAATGTTTAAATTATGTATAAGCATTTACTAAGTTAAACATCAAAGAGTCTGAATGAGATTCTTATTCTTTACCTATAGTATATGTCAAAGAATTTAGTTGGATTCAGTATCTACTGAAACTGGATGAGCTAAAGTCATTTGGATATAAAATTAAATCTGCAAAAGAATTTATAATGTATGATATAATCTGAGGATTGCCAAAATGTACCGTACGGCTTTAGGCATGACAAACATATACCAATCTCTATTGGTCTAAGTAAAGATCAACTAGATTGAGATCAAGAAAAACTTATGGTACTTGAAAAGGTACATATGAATTGTGCTTAATTAAAGGAAATGAAGATATGCTAATATTGATGCTACATGCATAAACACTGGAAAAGGATCAAGCAAGATCCCATTGGAGTTAACCATTGGCAAGAACGAGCTATATGCATCGTGGTTTTAAATGGCAACATGGATTGAAGACCATGAGTTGTTGCATGGGAAATTAAATATTAATTTCTATGTTCTAAGATACAGCTGGAAAGTCTTCCACATATCCGTGAACTACTTGGATTAGAAAATCCAAACAAAGCATCACTAGCAACCTAGACAATTGAAGTAAAAGTACTTATTGCCTAAGAAGCAATTAAACAGAGTTTTTTACGTTGAAGAGTTCTTCAATGAACTTGGGTAGATCACATGTCTGCTGACTTGATGGTTCTTCATTACAAAATGCATAGAACCACTGTTGAAGCAAGAAAGACTAGATCACAAAATAAACATACTCAAAGATCTTACCACCCTATCTCGAAAGGCATTCGATGAAAAGGACGTTAAGATTGGCAAAATATGATAACTAAACCTTTGCAACCAGTGAGAAACAACACTCACATTGTGGCACTGAAAATCAAAACATAATTTTTAATATCATTAATCGTTTTAAAGATGGGTTAGAGGCCCATGGTTGTAAAATATTCGGGTTGAGCAGTTATCATATATGAAATATATTTCATATTTCATTTAATCTTGGTTTAGTATTAAATGACGAGTCCATTCAATTTGACAATATATTCAAGGTAGATTGTCCGGACCAGTTATGTGACTAAGAAATTTCTATCAAGTGAACGTGAATGTCAAAAGGTTAAAATGGTCCCTGGTTGGAAGTTTTCTATAAAAGTGGACGCATAGAAAACGCTAGACGACTGGAATGGAAGATGAATAGTAGTTTTGTTACTTGAACTATGAGGACATGGAAATGTCAAAATCATTTGAATATATACTTACTTGATAAGATTAGTATCGGACAGACCTATGAAACTTTAATGTAAGAGATGAAAATCTGTCATAAGTAAATTTGTATTATATTATTAGACACTAATCCTCAATACTTGAGTTATTTGAGATTACTTGTTTGAGAACTGGTTACTTTGACATTGTCAATCGTCGCACTGTAAAAGGAGAATATAATGACAAAGCTCAGGTAATCACCTATCAGACAAAGTCTAACCTCAAGATCACAAGATTGAGATTGTCCTCCCATAAATCGGGATAAGATGCCGAAATTTGTACAAGGCCACTTGGGGAGCTAGAAACTGTAAAATGCATCAGTCGAACTTTGATGCCGAGAAACACCTTTGGAAATAGTAAGGATGACTGCTCTTACCTTATGTTCATGAGTAGACATCAAGGGACAAAGGAATTAGGAAATGCACACTTGTCCTAAAGACAAGTGGGAGACTGAAGGAAATAATGCCCTCGGTCCAAGTTTGCACTTAATGCTAAGTCTAATAAATGCGATTCAGTATTAATCAAACAAGTTAATTATTCAGTGATATCAAGTGATCTAAATACCTAGCTAGAGCCCGCTTCAGTTCAATTGGAATTAATAATATTAATACCACAATTTACTCTTCAATGAACCCGTAGGGTCACACAAATAGTACGTGAACGGTTCAAGTATTTAGGTAAATATAATATTCAGTAAATACTCTAATTATGGACATTCGGAAATAATGGATCTTGGTTCCAGTGGGAGATGAAATTATCAAAAGGAAAAGAAATAATATTTTCCAGAAATAAAGATACTGCCGAAAACGGAAATATAAATATTATCGAAGTTGAAGATATTACCAAAAACAGAAATATGGTTCGTTTTGGAAAATATCAAACGGAAATAGAAATATTATCGGAATCGGAAATATTGCCGGAAACGGAATTATTACCGGAATCGGCAATATTGTCGGAATCGGAAAATATTGAAGGAATCGGAAATATTATTTGGAACGTAAATATTGTTCGAATCGGAAATAAATTCGGAAGAGAAAACGAAATGGAAGCACGACGAGTGACAGGCCGACAAGCGAGCCAACCCATTGCTCGACGAGCAATCCCGCAACGCTCGACGAGCCAGCGCCAAGCACAAGGCCCAACGCCAGCGCCGAGCACGAAGACCAGCACCAGCGCCATGCCCAGCGCGCAACGCATGGGCTGCAAGTCAAGCGTGTGCGGCAAGGATGCTAGCCTGCAGCAAGGCATGGGCGACATTGATGAGAGCAGCAGCTCTCAGCGTGGGCTACAAGCCACTCATGGGGCAGCGAGCACCAACGTCTAGCCCGCTTACGCAAGTCGTTGACTTAGGCGTCGAGTTTACTTGCTTGTCAAGTAACTTGGGTCTCAAGTTATTTATTTTCCTTATCCTACATAACTTAGAGTTTTAGGACTATCCAAACACTTACGTGTTTGGATTTCTCTAAAGACTAAGCATTTTAGATTAACTAGAATCCTAATCTTAAGGATTTTGGAAAGTTTAATCCTAGTAGGATACGACTATCTATTCCCCTATAAATATATGATCCATTCATCAGAAGTTGAATTCATTAAATTCAATTCTTTTGTTTATCACTTGTTGTGAGTTCACGAGTGCATAAAACCTTAGATTATATCCTAGTTGGTTAAACTTAAGGCGGATCCGAACGTGCTGTGGACTATTTACGGAGGGTGAAATTTGGAGCTCTATACTTGTTCTTGTTCAGTTTGGGAGAAGCTAGGGAAGGCACGCATCACATAGTATGTATACTAAATTATGCTAATTGATTATGTGGAAAATAATTTGGATTCTGCCTTTATGGTTTTTCCGCATGAATTATATTGTTCATAACCTTACAAGGGAAAGTAGAGAAGATGGAGTAGGGTTTTAAGATTCACATTTGTGAGGAAGAGTGTGCTATGTCAGGGAAGGGAGTAACTGGAAATAATCGCAAGGCACTGATTTTGTTTCAAGGAGGCGCGACTGGCCCTCAACAGCCTCCATAGAAAAAAATGAAGGCACTGAGTTGGAATGGTAGAGGTGGTTTACAAGCTAGCAACTCTACAGTACCGGTTTTATTTTTCCGTTGGCTAGCATTAGAATTTGTGGTAGATTTTATATTTCTTAGTGAAACCAAACTGCCAGTAAATGAGTTGTAACTAATTTTGTTTAATTTTATGTTGGTCAAAGTCCATGGTTGTGGAAATGCTGGCTTGTTGTAATGATTTCATTATATGTAATATAAAGGATGAAGCTAATGTTGATTATTATATCGTGTTTGTGTATGTTCCCCTTATATTCAATCTAGACCTCTAGTCTGGAGTAAATTGGAGGAGTTCATAAGGTCTAAACAGGGAGATATCTAATTATGGGGGACTTAATCAGGTTGATTCATCCCATCATAAACTTGGAGGAAGTAATTCAATCTAAGGGGAAAGTAACTTCATAAATTGGAAGCTGGATTGTAATTTAACTAAGCTTATTTTGCATGGATCGCCATTTACATGGGCTAACAATTGGGAGGGATATGATCTACTTCTAGAAAATCTAGATAGGGCTTATTGTAATGCAGAATGGAGAGACAAATTCCTGGATGCAATGGTTTGTAACTTCCCGATCCTCATGTCTGATCATGGCCTAATTATAGTGGACACAAAACCGTAGCGGGTGGAGCATAAGAGACTGTATAAACTTGAAGCCTGGTGTTTAAAAATTAAAGAAACATAAAAATGGCTGGATAATCGATGGTGTACACAAGCTCAAGGTTCTGCTATGTTCAGGCTACAACGAAAGCTACAAAGTGTACTACGGTCTTATAAAATGTGGTGTCTAATTTCTGTTGATTTAGCAGAATGGCAGAATGGAAGAATTCGATTACAGAAATGGAGGATGCCCATGAAGCCCAGAAGATGAAGACTCAATACCTAGAGAAAATTTAGATTAAACATTACTATTGAAGCAGCGTGCAAAAATCAAGTGGGACTTCTTGGCTGACCAAGCAGGAAGAGGGAGGTGAAAATTGGATGGACTTTATGCCGAAACTTACTGAGAAAATGTTATACCACTTGAATAACCTTTTTCCGATAAAGAGACTAAAGAGGCATTGTTTAGTACGGGACCGAAAAAATCACCGAGTCCAGATGGCATTCCCCCAATAATTTTTTTAAAAAAACTAGGAGAAGATAAAAAAACGATGTGATTCTAGCTCTTCGATTTTTTTTAATATTGGCCATGTACTTAAGGAGATGAATAGAACGTATATTACTATAATCCAAAAAGTGGAAAGGCCTGCCTGTTAGGTTATAAACAATCTAATTGCATGCGGAATAAACCATAAATTCCAGAATCCAAATTAATTGTCACGTAATCAATTAGTGTAGACACCTACTTTTGTCCCCATTCCCGAAAGGGATGGTTCGATGATGAGAACATAAATCTCCACTTGGCAACGCATCTCCTATAAAATAACGAATCTCAATCACCCTTTCATTTCAGCCAAAGCTACTATTAATAGAAACCTGCTAAGAATAGTAACCGCCGTAAAAGGTAGTTTTTAAAAGTGGCAAAGTCATAAAAGATAGAAACCTGTCAGAATTAGGTGTTGCACTCCAACATAAATCCTAAAAGAGATAGAATTTTCATTCCTGGTATAATTCGAAAATAAGAGTTACGTATTAATTAAATTCCTAACGAACATAGAGTTCGTAACGGGCCCAGACGCATTCCGTCATAAGTTAATACGCACTAAAAGACTCAGATAAATCTCAAAAGCTCCGTGTTTTAAGAGTCCAAATCTGACAAAGAACTCGGCCCAGATCCCATTTTCAACGCCTGGATCTGGGCGCCGAAATCTTCGGCGCCCAGCCCTGGGCGCTGAAAATGCTTGGGGTCGTTTTATCTCCGGATTCTTTTTGGATTCGTATCTTAAAAATCTATCTTTCCACACACCCTTTTCCTATAAATACAGCCTCAAAACCGACGTGAAGGGGACACACACAATTCCATAATCTGAGTATTGACTCTAGCCTTAAGCCTAAGCCTCACGCTGCGAAATTGATCCAGCGTTCTGTCGCAATCGACCCAAAAGTCGAACAGAACGCATCCTGCCCCTTGTAGCTTGATGAATTAAGCCTAAATACTGGAACATTGCTTAGAAACCCGAGATTCGTTAAATAAAAGGAGAAATAACAAAGCCAAGTGGTTAGTTTTCTGAGAACCACAACGCACCTCTCAAGGGTGCGTTGTAATGTGTCCCTCATATGATTTAATCGCTTTCATCACCCTTTTATAAAATTTTCAAACTATTAACTTTATTGATCTATCACGCCTAATAAGATAATACCTTGGACAACTGAATTATCATGCTAGGTACCTTAACTCAATCTAAATAAGATAATCACGATCGATTTAGTGTTATGTGTTGCATATTGCTAAAATCAATTCAGAATAGTTTAATAGTTAACGCATGTCCCTACAATTATTTATGCTGAGCTAGTAAGGATAACCTGCCTCTGGAGTATTATCGATGAGCACTACTCTCGGTAGCTACAGTCCCCCGAACTCTCAATCTCTGCCCTGCGGGTGTACGTGAAGGAAATAATGCCCTTGGTCCAATTATGCATTCAATGTTAAGTCTAATCAATGCGGTTCAGTATTAATTAACAAGTTAATAATTCAGTGAGATCAAGTGAGCTGAATGCCTAGCTAGAGGCCGCTTCAGTTCAAGTGGAATTAATGATATTAATCCATAGCTTACTCTTGACTGAACCCGTAGGGTCACACAAATAGTACGTAAACGGATCAAGTATTTAATGGCATTAAATACTCCATCTATGGATATTCGGAATCGACGGATCTTGGTTTCAGTGGGAGCTGAGATCGTCACAGGCAAGAAATGAATACTACGGAAAAGATGATATTGCCGGAAACGGAAATATGGATCGTATCGGAAATATAAATATTATCCAAGTCGTAGATGTTGCCGGAAACGGAAACATGGTACGTATCGGAAAATATTATCGGAAATGGAAATATTGCCGGAATCGGAAATATTGCCGGAAACGGAAATATTGTCAGAATCGGAAATATTATCGGAATCGGAAAATAGTTCCAGAAACGGAAATATTAAATATTTGTTCGAAACGGAAATTAATTCCGGAATCGGAAATATTAAATATTGTTCGTATCGGAAATGAATTCCGGAATCGAGAATTTAATCGGAAGCGCATCGTATGAATTAGCATCGGACGAGGCCTGCCAGACGAAGGTCCAGCACGAAGCCGGGCCATCGCCCAGCAAGCCAAGCGCAACAACCACACGCCAAGCATGCGTCAGGCCTAGCGCAAAAGCCAGGCCCAGCCGAAGCTTGGGCGCGCGCACGGGGCTGCGACGAGTGGGCTGGCGCTGTGCGTGGGCCGCAAGGCCTGCATGCGGTGCTAGCGTATTACTCGAAGTGTGTTACTCGAATCCTAAGGCTACCGGGATTCATCATATGATTAAATCTAATCCTAAAAGATTTAGTTTATTTAATTAGAGTCCTAGTAGGATTATAATTAAATAAATTAGTATCCTAATAGGATTCCAAATCCTTTTCCATAACTCTATAAATAGGTGCCTAGGGTCACATATTTACAAAGAGTTTTCAAGTATTCAAAGTGAGTTTTTGAGAGAAAAATTCAGTCACACAATTGCCTAAAAGTGCCAAAAATAATAGTACTTTAAGGGCGATTCTAGTTGGTCAATCTTAAGGCGGATCCGGACGTGCTGTGGACTATCTACGGAGGGACGACACTTGGAGTCCTAAAGACTTGTTCTTGTTCGGTTCGGGCGCAGCTAGGGAAGGCACACAACAAAGAGTATGCATCTAAACTATGCTAAATGAATATGTGTAAATAATATGTATTCCTGGCTTTATGGTTTTTCCGCATGATTTATGAATTGTCATATGTATCATAACCTAACAGTGGTATCAGAGCCTCTTATTATTTTCATAATCTAGATTGCATGAACATGGTTAAATATTACAAATTTGCAAGAATTAAAAGGGGTGATTAATTTTCGTAATTGTTAATTAATTGCAAATTGCGTTTATTTAATTATACGTACGCAGTTTTTCGGCAGTTTCTTCGTTACTCATCCAAATCGAGTGATTTTTGTGTCAATTCCGCATGTAAAAGGCATTCTAAAATTTTGACAAAATATTTTTTTTCTGCCGAACCCAGAATTCTCAAATTCGAAGCCTAACTATGACTTTTCGGAGGTTTTAGTTTTTCGAATGCAAAATTTCGTAAATTTAAGATGTTAAATTAAATATTTGCGATTCTTGTTGATAAATCTTGAATTTTTGATTGACCTACTGTATATGTTTAACAAGTTTGAATGCCTAGCCTTGTTAATTATGCAATCTAATTTGTAATTATGATTAATTTGTTGAAAATTAGAATAATTTAGAATTAATTTGATTTTCATAATTAATTATAATTTAATTAGATACCTATGATTAAAAACCACCATAAAAATTGTAAATTTATGATAAATTTTAAATTTTTATGACCTAGACTTGAATCCATGTTAATCGGAAATCAATTGAATAATAAATTTTCAATTTTTTGCCCTAAAATTATGAAATTAATATTATTTATTAATTTGTCATTAATTTTAAATATAAATTTTTTAAATTTTATGCGATTCGTTCATATAACTTGCACGCACAAAGCAATGGACGCTACGTGTTACCCTTAAGGGGTGTTGTATAGTGCGGGCATGAGACGACGAGCAAGGGAGCTCGTCGCCCATGCGGCACGAATGCAATGAGCAAGGCCATGGTGCACGAGCACAAGGCAGCAGCCCTGCCTTGTGTCGTGGGCTATGAGCAATGGACGAATGGGCATGGGCGAAGGCAAGGCACGGCAGTCGCGTGTGGGCAGCAAGCGAGCTGCGCCACAGCGCGCACTGCCTCGCGCAAAGCGTGCGGAGCCTCGCGCGCAGCGAGCGCAAGCTCGCGTGCCACGAGTGCTCCGCCCAGCGTCGATGCCTCGCATAGCGAGCGATGGCTCGCAGCATCGAGCGCTGGCAAGCGCGCGCAGCGAGCGCTGGCGAGCGCGCACAGCGAGCGTTGGCTCGCATGCAGCGAGCGCCGCCGGCGAGCGAGCGCAGCGATCGATGGCTCGCTTGCATCGAGCGCTGGCGCGCGCGCAGCGAGCACCAGCTCGCATGAGGCCTTGCGAAGGATAGCAGCAGCAGCGATGCGACGCAGCGCATGGGCTGCGCGCACATGGCCAGCGATGGTTGTGTGCGTGTGGCCCATGGGCGTACGTTGCGTAGGGTGTTTGCGTTGCGATTAGATCGTTTTAAAATTTTAATTTGAAATTTTCAGTTTACGTAATTTTAATTAATTTTAAAATTAATAATTTAAATTATTTTCTTGGATTTTAATTTTGAATATTGTAATTATAATAAATTTTATTTATTCTAATTATTTTACTAAAATTAAAATCATGAATTAATTTAAATACGACTGAAATTAAATTAAACTTTTGTTGGATTCAATTATAAATTTATATGAGCTTTAAATTTTAATTAAATTTGTATGTTTCCGGTTAGACTAGAAATACATTTTTATGTTTAAAATTAGTAAAGCATATGAATTTATTGGTTTAAGTGGGAGCCCTTTTAGTCATAAACTCTTGATTAGGTCTACAAATCCTTAAGGTTAAAACAACTTGATTAGAATTAATAAGGACTGAATAATTGGTAGATTATTGGTGCCCTTGATTAATTGCTGCAAATGTTTACGTGATGCATAATGTGTTTTACTAACCAGCTATGTGGGCCATTCATGATAATGAATGGGTGAATGGTATATATTGTATATGTACTGTTTTGCAGGTTATGAAGTGACTAGTATGGCCCAAATAGGATAGAAAATATGGTCTGCGTACCATTAATTTGAATGTAATTGGTCTAAAGTACCAAAGTTGTTTTTCAATTCAAATATGGTCTGCGTACCATCAAATAGTTGTAATTAGTTTTAATTATAACTTATCCTATTTGAAGAAAATGGTGCCTCCCACGGAGATTTTCAAGACGGACTTTGAAGTTAAAGCTTCAAGATGAAGTCGGGCCATACTAGATCACATTTATCTTATGCATGTTTTAAGTTATTTATTGCTTTTAAATATGTCTTAAAATGCATGAGATCAAAAGCTTGATTATGTTGCATGATTAAGGATTTTAGTTCACTTAAAATCTAACCAACATAGTAAGAGCCTTAAGTTCGAAACTTAAAAATTGAGTTAAAAGGTGCCATGCCAAAATATACACTTGCTTGGATATCCTTTACATCAATCTAGTAATAGTTTTCGCTCAGCGAGGTGTTACTTATTGGTCCTAAAGGGGCAAGGTACACAAATAATTGTAAGTACATGTTAGTTTTGGTGAAACTCAACGATATAAGTAAGGAGTCCTTTTATGTCGTGGCAAAATCGATAGGTTTACCTAATAAGTTCTTAGACGTACCTATCAACCAAGAATAGTTTCTAGACTATTAGAAAAAGGCTTTTGCTTACCTAAGATGTTTTAGGATTAAGTCGACAAACCGTGCTTAGTTCTTCAATGATTTTAGGATCTTGGAATCATTTTATTCACACCTGCCGGAACACATAACTTTAATAAAATGCTTAATAAACATTGAATTATGCATGTATGCTAGAATTTAAGTTTATTAAGAGAAACTGTGAATGGTTATTTATTTGTTTATTCTTTTCAATTGTAGTTTTAAATATGGCAAACAACAATTCATTCAACATTCGATCAATTCTCGAAAAGGAGAAGTTGAACGGGAAGAACTTCCTTGACTGGCAAAGGAACTTGCAAATAGTTCTTATGCAGGAAGAAAAGGAGTATGTCCTAGAAGAGGCGATGCCCGAAGCCGCAGGCGACGGGGTCACTCAGCCAGCCCTCAATCGTTGGATTGATGCCAACAAGGATGTGAAATGTCTAATGCTCGCCACCATGAGTGCGGATCTATAGAAAACGTTCATCAACTCAGATGCTTTCACAATCATCAGTGAGTTGAAGAACATGTTCCAAGATCTGGCTCGAGTTGAAAGATTCGAGACTCATAGGCAAATTCTTGAGACCAAGCTTAAGAAAGGCGAGCCCGTAAGTCCACATGTTCTCAAAATGATTAGACTCATTGAGAATATGAGTCGGCTGGATCATCAATTTTCTCAGGAAATGGCTATAGACACCATCCTCCATTCTCTTCATAGCGGGTATGATCAGTTCAAACTGAACTACAGTATGAATAGTCTGGACAAAACGCTCACTGAGCTTCACGGTATGCTGAAGACCGCTGAAAAGACGCTCAAAAGTGATAAGCGGGATGTGCTTATGGTGCGTGGGGGAAAGTTCAAGAAATCTGGAAAGAAGAGGAATGCTAAGAAAGGTGGAAACAAGGCCAGCCCAACTAAGCAAACTGGCGCCAAATCTGTAAAGAGGAAGGTCAGTCAACCCACTTCTGAATCCGAATGCTTCTACTGCAAGAAGAAGGGGCATTGGAAGAGAGATTGCTTGAAGCTAAAGGAAGATCAGAAGAACGGAACAGTCGTTCCATCTTCAGGTATTTTCGTTATAGACTGTATACTTGCTAATTCAACTTCTTGGGTATTAGATACAGGTTGTGGCTTACACTTATGTTCCAATCCACAGGGACTAAGAAGAAGTAGAAAGTTAAGCAAGGGTGAAGTCGACCTACGAGTGGGAAATGGAGCACGGATTGCTGCATTAGCTGTAGGAACTTACTATTTGTCGTTGCCCTCCGGGCTAGTTTTGGAACTGGAAGAGTGTTTCCATGTTCCAAGTCTTACTAAAAACATCATTTCAGTTTCTTGCTTAGATGCTAAGGGATTTTCCTTTTTAATAAAAGACAATAGTTGTTCGTTTTATTTTAAAGAGATGTTTTATGGATCTGCTAGATTAGTCAATGGACTTTATTTATTAGATCACGACAAACAAGTATATAACATAAATACCAAAAAGGCCAAAAAGGATGATTCAGATCTCACCTATCTGTGGCATTGTCGATTAGGCCATATAAACTTGAAACGCTTAGAAAGACTTCAAAAGGAAGGAATTCTAGAACCATTTGACTTAGAGGATTATGGTAAATGCGAATCATGTTTACTTGGCAAAATGACAAAGCAACCTTTCTCTAAAGTTGGAGAAAGAGCAAATGAACTATTGGGTTTAATCCATACAGATGTATGTGGACCAATAAGTACAAATGCTAGAGGTGGTTTCAGCTACTTTATCACTTTCACTGATGACTTCAGTAGATATGGTTATGTCTACCTAATGAAGCATAAGTCTGAATCCTTTGACAAATTCAAGGAATTTCAGAGTGAAGTAGAGAATCAATTAGGCAAGAAGATTAAGGCACTGCGGTCTGATAGAGGCGGTGAATATCTGAGCTATGAATTTGATGACCATCTGAAAGATTGTGGAATTCTATCAGAATTGACTCTTCCTGGAACACCACAATGGAACGGTGTGTCGGAACGGAGGAACAAAACCTTGCTAGACATGGTCAGGTCAATGATGGGTCAGGCCAAACTTCCATTAGAATTTTGGGGACATGCACTAAATACAGCTGCACTCACTATAAATAGAGCTCCGTCTAAAGCTGTCGAAAAGACTCCATATGAATTATGGTTTGGAAAGCCTCCAAATGTGTCTTTTCTTAAGATTTGGGGATGTGAAGTATACGTCAAACGATTAATTTCAGACAAACTTCATCCAAAATCTGACAAATGTATCCTTGTGGGCTATCCAAAGGAAACAAAGGGGTATTACTTCTACAATACATCTGAGAACAAGGTGTTTGTTGCTCGAGATGGTGTCTTTTTGGAGAAAGATCACATTTCCAAAGTGACAAGTGGGAGAAAAGTAGACCTCGAAAAATTCGAGTCGAACAACAAACTCTAGAGAATGCTCAAGATGACATTCAGGATGAAACTCAGAGATCTTTAGGAGAATCTGGTGAGAATCATGGTCAATCTAGAAATGTTACCCCGCGTAGATCGCAAAGATATAGATCTCAACCGGAAAGGTACTTAGGTATTTTGACGAACGAGAGCTATGACGTTCTATTACTTGAAAGTGATGAACCTGCGACTTACAAACAAGCTATGACGAGCCCTAGCTCCAAGCAATGGCAAGAAGCCATGCCATCTGAATTAGACTCCATGTCTGAAAACCAAGTATGGGATTTGGTCGATTTGCCAGATGGCTACCAAGCCATTGGAAGCAAATGGGTTTTCAAACTGAAAAAAGGACAAGGATGGGAAACTTGAAGTTTTCAAAGCTAGATTGGTTGCAAAAGGTTACAGGCAAGTCCACGGTGTGGATTACGATGAAACCTTTTCACCAGTTGCAATGCTAAAGTCTATTCGGATAATGTTAGCACTCGCTGCATATTACCATTACGAAATATGGCAGATGGATGTCAAAACTGCTTTCTTAAACGGCGTTTTAACAGAAACTGTGTTTATGACACAGCCTGAAGGTTTTGAGGATCCAAAGAATACTAAAAAGGTATGCAAGCTAAAGAAGTCAATCTACGGATTGAAGCAGGCATCCAGGAGCTGGAATATACGTTTTGATGAAGCAGTCAGTGACTTTGGTTTCATCAAGAACGCAGACGAATCTTGTGTATACAAGAAAGTCAGTGGGAGCAAAATTGCTTTCCTAGTATTATATGTCGACGACATATTACTTATCGGAAATGACATTACTATGTTGAACTCTGTCAAGATTTGGCTTGGGAAATGTTTTTCGATGAAGGATCTAGGAGAAGCACAGTACATATTGGGCATCAAGATTTACAGAGATAGATCTAAAAAGATGATTGGACTTAGTCAAAGAACTTATATCAATAAGGTGCTTGATAGGTTCAAGATGGCGGACTCCAAGCGAGGCTACCTACCCATGTCTCATGGAATGACTCTAAGCAAGAATATGTGCCCAAAAACACTTGATGAGCGTAGACGAATGAATGGGATTCCATATGCATCATTGATTGGTTCAATAATGTATGCTATGATATGTACACGCCCGGATGTTGCGTATGCACTCAGTGCTACGAGCAGATACCAGTCAGACCCAGGAGAGGCGCATTGGACTGCTGCCAAGAATATTCTGAAGTACCTGAAAAGGCACAAAGATGACTTCCTGGTCTATGGTGGAGATGATGAATTAATTGTTAAAGGCTATACGGACGCAAGTTTCCAAACCGACAAAGATGATTTCAGATCACAGTCTGGGTTTGTCTTCTGCCTCAACGGAGGAGCAGTAAGCTGGAAAAGGGCTAAGCAAAGCACCATTGCGGATTCTGCAACTGAAGCGGAGTACATTGCTGCACATGAAGCAGCAAAGGAAGCTATATGGCTAAGGAAGTTCATAGGTGAACTTGGTGTAGTCCCCTCCATTAAAGGACCAATAGCCCTGTATTGTGATAATAACGGAGCTATTGCACAGGCAAAGGAGCCTAGACACCACCAGAGAGTCAAGCATGTACTTCGTAGATTTCACCTTCTACGAGAGTTCGTTGAAAGAAAAGAAGTCGAGATAAGCAAAATTGGAACTGATGACAACATATAAGATCCATTGACTAAACCTCTGCCGCAGGCGAAGCACAACTCGCACACTGCAGCTATGGGAATCAAGCATATTGGAGAATGGCTTTGATGACCCTGTTTAATGTTTTAAAGTTTTAGAGTTTAAATCTTTGTAAAACATTATTGGTTAATCATTCACAATAAATGAAAAGAATTCATTTTTCCATTTAATTTGTGGTTTATTAAATGATGAGTCCCTTCAATTTGACGATATATTCAACATAGATTGTCAGGACCAGTCCTGTGACTAAGAAATGTCTATCAAGTGAACTTGAATGTCAAAGGTTGAAAATGGTCCCTAGTCGGAGTTTTCTATAAAATTGGACGCATAGAAGACGTTAGACGATTAGAATGCAAGATGACTAGTAGTTCTGTTTCTTGAAGTATGTGGACATGGCAATGTCATAATCATTTGCATAGATACTTACTTTGGGAAGACTAGTATCGGACAAGACCTATGAAACTTTACTGTAAGAGATGAAAATCTGTCATAAGTAAATTTCATTAAAATTATTAGACACTAAATCCTCAATACCTGAGTGATTTGAGATTACTTGTTTGAGAACCGGTTGCTTTGACGTTGACCAACCGTCGCACCGTAAAAGGAGGCTATAAAGGCAACGCTCAGGTAATCACCTATCAAACGAAGTCTAATCTCAAGATCGCAAGATTGGGATTGTCCTTCCATAAATCGGGATGAGATGCTTAAAAGTTGTACAAGGCCACTCGGAGAGCTAGAAACTGTGAAATGCATGGCCGTGCTCGGATGAATCATAGGTTATGATTATCTGTTTATTTGATCAGTTGAACTCTGAAACCGAGGAACACCTCTGGACATAATAAGGATGACAACTCTTACCTTATGTTCAAGAGCAAGCATCGAGCGACAAAGGAATTAGGAAATGCACACTTGTCCCTAAGGACAAGTGGGAAACTGAAGGAAATAATGCCCTTGGTCCAAGTATGCATTCAATGTTAAGTCTAATAAATGCGGTTCAGTATTAATTAACAAGTTAATAATTCAGTGAGATCAAGTGAGCTGAATGCCTAGCTAGAGGCCGCTTCAGTTCAAGTGGAATTAATGATATTAATCCACAGCTTACTCTTGACTGAACCCGTAGGGTCACACAAATAGTACGTAAACGGATCAAGTATTTAATGGCATTAAATACTCCATCTATGGATATTCGGAATCGACGGATCTTGGTTTCAGTGGGAGCTGAGATCGTCACAGGCAAGAAATGAATACTCCGGAAACGATGATATTGTCGGAAACGGAAATATGGATCGTATCGGAAATATAAATATTATCCAAGTCGTAGATGTTGCCGGAAACGGAAACATGGTACTTATCGGAAAATATTATCGGAAATGGAAATATTGCCGGAATCGGAAATATTGCCGGAAACGGAAATATTATCAGAATCGGAAATAATATCGGAATCGGAAAATAATTCCGGAAACGGAAATATTAAATATTTGTTCGAAACGGAAATTAATTCCGGAATCGGAAATATTAAATATTGTTCGTATCGGAAATGAATTCCGAAAACCGAGAATTTTATCGGAAGCGTATCGTACGAATAAGCATCGGACGAGGCCTGCCGGACGAAGGTCCAGCACGAAGCCAGGCCATCGCCCAGCAAGCAATGGCGCGCCACAACACAGCCCAAGGTTGCGGCAGGCCTACCGCAAGGCAGGCCCAGCGCGCAGCTTAGGCCATGGCAGCCTCGTGGGCTGCGGTAGCTCGCATGGGCTTCGTGGGCGTGTGGGCTGTGCGCGGGCATGGCCTGCATGCTTGCGGGTCATGCTCGTGTGTGTGTTTGTGTCCATGCATAATTCCTAAAACTATTAGGATTTGATGTATGATTAAATTCCTATTCCTATTAGGATTATTTAATTAAATAGAGTCCTTGTAGGATTCTAAGTTTAATTAAATCGTATCTTACTAGGATTCCAGTTCCCTTTCCAAACCTCTATAACTAAGGGCCTAGGGTCATAATTTATACGAACGATCGAAGTATTCAAAGGATAAGTTTTTGAAATAAAATTCAGCCACACTCTTGCACAATAATAACCGAAATTCCTAAGCACCTTAAGGGCGATTCTAGTTGGTCAATCTTGAGGCGGATCCGGACGTACTGTGGACTATATACGGAGGGACGACACTTGGAGTCCTAAAGACTTGTTCTTGTTCTTGTTCGGGCGCAGCTATGGAAGGCACGCTACAAAGTGTATGCATCTATACTATGCTAAATGATTATGTGTAAATAATATGCTTTCTTGGCTTTATGGTTTTTCCGCATGATTTATGTATTGTCATATGTATCATAACCTAACAAGGCCATGCTGGGCGTTGGGCCTGACGCTGAAGCTAGGCCTTGTGCCTAGCGTTGGCTTGTCGTGCCTCGTGGGCTTGTTCGCCGAACGATGGGCTGGCCCCATTGCCGGCCTGTCGCTCGTCGTGCTTCCGATTACGAAATTATTTTCCAATTCAAATAATATTTACGTTTCCGATAATATTTTCGATTCCGACAATATTTTTTCATTTCGACAATATTTTCGATTCTGATAATATTTCCGTTTCCGGTAATATTTCCAATTGCGGCAGTATTTGTATTTCCGGTATATCTTCGAATTCGATAATATTTATATTTCAGTCATGAACCATATTTCCGTTTCCGGCAATATCTTAATTTCGGGCAAATATTCTTACTTTTCCTTTTGATGATTTTAGCTCCCACTGGAACCAAGATCCATCATTTCCGAATGTCCATAATTAGAGTATTTACTGAATATTATATTCATCTAAATACTTGATCCGTTCACGTACTATTTGTGTGACCCTACGGGTTCAGTCAAGA
Organism: Spinacia oleracea; assembly: GCF_020520425.1. NCBI lineage: Eukaryota > Viridiplantae > Streptophyta > Magnoliopsida > Caryophyllales > Amaranthaceae > Spinacia > Spinacia oleracea. The sequence goes on along the minus strand of NC_079492.1, from coordinate 74,824,187 downwards.
GTAAGTTGTAGCATTAATTATTATTAATTCCACTTGAACTGAAGCGGCCTCTAGCTAGGCATTCAGATCACTTGATCTCATTGAATAATTAAATTTTTTAATTAATACTGAACCACATTTATTAGACTTAGAGTTAAATGCATTAAATGCACCAAGAGCATTATTTCCTTCAGTCTCCCACTTTTCCTTAGGGACAAGTGTGCATTTCCTAATTCCTTTATCGCTTGATACCCGCTCATGAACATAAGTTAAGGGTAGTCATCCTTATTATGTCCAGATGTATTTCTCAGTGTCAGAGTTCAACTAATGAAATAAACAGATGATCATAGCCTATGATTCATCTGAGAACGGCCATGCTTTTTAAAGTTTCTAGCTCTCCGAGTGGCCTTGTACAACGTTTGGCATCTCATCCTGATTTATTGGAGGACAATCCCAATCTTGCGATCTTGAGGTTAGACTTCGTATGATAGGTTATTACTTGAGTGTTGTCTTTATAGTCTCCTTTTACGATGCGACGGTTGGCAACGTCAAAGTAACCAGTTCTCATACAAGTAATCTCAAATCACTCAGGTAGAGGATTAGTGTCTAATAAGATAACAAAATTTACTTATGACATATTTTCATCTCTTACTGTAAAGTTTGATAGGCTTGTCCGATACTAATCTTATCAAGTAAGTATCTATGCAAATGATTGCGACATTTCCATGTCCTCATATTTCAAGAAACGTAACCACTAGTCATCTCATTACATTCGTCTAGCGTTTTCTATGCGTCCACCTTTATAGAAAATTTCCGACCAGGGACCATTTTCAACTTTTGACATTCAAGTTCACTTGATAGAAATTTCTTAGTCATAGGACTGGTCTTGACAGTCTATCTTGAATATATTGTCAAATTGAAAGGACTCATCATTTAATACTAAACCAAGATTAAATGGAATATGAAAATACATTTCATATATGATAAATGTTCAACCCGAACGTTATATAACCGTGGGCCTCTAACCCATATTTAAACGATTAATGGAATTCAAAAATATGTTTGATATCCAGTTCCACAATGTGAGTGTTTCTTCTCACTTGTTCCATAGGTTTAGTTATCATACTTTTCCAATCTTAATATCCTTTTCATCGAATGGCTTTCGAGATAGAATGATAAGATCTTTTGAGTATGCTTATTTTGTGATCTAGTCTTTCTTGCTTCAATAGTGGTTCTACGCATTTTGCAATAAAGAACTATCAAGTCAACAGACATGTGATCCACCCAAGTTCAGTGAAGAACTCTGTAACGTAAACAACTCTGTTTCATTGCTTCTTAGGCAATAAGTACTTTTACTTCAACAATATAGGTTGTTAGTGATGCTTTGTTTGCATTTTCTTTTCCAAGCAGTTCACGGATATGTGGAAGACTTTCCAGCTGTATCTTAGAACATATAAATTAATATTTGACTTCCCACGCAATAATTCTGGGTCTTCAATCCATTTTGCTATTTCAAACCACGATGCATATACCTCATTCTTGCCAATGGTTAATTCCAAAGGATCTTGCTTGATCTTTTGCAATGTTTATGCGTGAAGCATCAATATTAGCATATCTTCATTTCCTTGAATCAAGAACTATTCCTATGCACCTTTTCAAGTACCATAAGTTTTTCTTGATCTCAATCAGGTTGATCTTTACTTAGACCAATAGAGGTTGATATATGTTCGTCATGCCTAAAGCCATATGATACATTTTTGGTGACCCTCATATTTTATTTCTACAAAGTATATAAAAACAATATTTGTTTTTTTATTTGAGTGAAACGGTCATTTAAGTTCGACTTTAAGTTCGGTGTAAAGTTCGATTTTAAGTTGGGTGTAAAGTTCGTCAAGGCTTATAATAACCTACGACAAAACCAGCAACATAAGGTATGTTCCCCTTTAATCTCTTAAAAGAAATATAGTAATATGCATGCTTTTATTGAATTTAATTAATTATTACAGATTTGAGTTCATGCTTTTAATTAAATAAGCTATTATTTGAATGTAATATCTAATTTCATATTCATTAGGTTATAGGAATGCAACACACTTTTAAAATCCACAATCTAGTAAAAACGACACACAAAACACGGACCTTTTTGCAGTTAATAGAGGGAAGGGAAGACTAATTTATCTCACTGATAGATGATTGAGTAGTTTTGTACTGTTGTATCTATATAAAATGAAAAGAAAATTATTAAATTTCATTCTAACAAAATCTATAAACCCACTGCTAACTAATTCTAAAATCATGTCATGAAAAACTAAAATAAATAATTCATTATTTTAAAATGGCACATTACACAAACTCAATATATCTAAACAAATTAACAAATCTAAATCTAAACAAATAAAAAAACATCAGTTTAGAACAGTGAGTGGCAATGTGAATTTAAACTGATTCTGGTTGATTTGTTAGTTCATAAAGAAGTTAAAAATGTGTTATATAAAATTCTAAACTGATTTGGATAAAATGTTACTCTTAACATTAAGATAGCTTCAAATACCAAGGTTATCAGAACTCTATATGATTCCCCAAAATAATTACAGATGCACAAAATTCAACTCAAATGTGAAAAAACTTGGCCAAACCTCTTGCTTAGTTTTCCCAAATATTTTAGCAACTTAGTTTGAGTTGCAAGCAAAAACCGTTGAATTCCACTCCATTCACGAACCACTTGGAAGCCATCCTAATCTCTCACCTGCTCAATTAAAGTACACAAATAAACATAAAATACTTTCCCAAATCCCCATAATAATCCTAATTCTGCCATTATTTGTCTAACCACATGTGCACAATCATCTATCCACCATTGTTTCGTTGGCCAGAGATAATTATTACATTAACAAATACACGATTATCAGCATGATAAACCACAGTCTAAACAATAATAACCTAACGAACGAACAAACAAACCCCACAATTTCCAGATTATTAGACTATTTGATCAATTCCCGTAAAAATTGGATTCATATAACTAATGATTTCACATTGATAAAAAAAGGCCTTCACCCACATAAAAACCCTACTAAAAAAAATCAACCAAAAGTTGACGAAATTACCAGAATAAAAATTCCACAATCAAAATCAAGAGAGAGAGATAAAGTGAAATCATTAAATCATGCAATTCCAAAGATAAAGTGAAATCGTTAAAACATGAGTCATAATATCACCACACTGAGCTTTGTTCAACAAAGTCAATCAAATTCAAATATTAACACAGGAAATTGTCAAGGTCTTAAAATGAACGCATCAATGATCAAATGTTCTTCGAAAAAGGGTAAACAACATAGATATTATCCCATTTAGAAAAACCCAGCCCGAAACTTTGATTTGAACCATCGCAAGGAAACACATCACTAAACACATAGACTAACCCCTAATTATTCCCATACAAATCACTGACATTGATTTTCTCTAAAATACTGAAATTCCACATTCAACTCAAAAAAAGAAGATATTTCTACCAACAAACAACACCAATTAAACCCTAATACAATCATTAAAATATCATTATTACAACATAAAAAGCACTGTTTTCCAGTGAAATTCAACAATTTCACAATAAAAAATAAGAGAGAGAGAGAGAGAGAGAGAGATAAAGTGAAATCATTAAATCATGCTATTCCAAAGATCAATAAATTCAAATGATGGCTACCAACTTATCGCCTCTCCCATCGCCTCGACTAGTGCCTCGCACAGCAACTCTGTACCTTCCTCTTAACCCATAGAGGGACACAGCATGAAAACTAAAAGTGTAAAAAAAATTAGTTAGCAAAAATTAAGCAAAAGAACCCCAACTAAAATTAGTTAAGTAAAAATTACAGATTTTTCATGAAATACCCCCGAATTTAGGCGTAATTCACCAAATGCCCCTCGACTTTCAGAAATTCATAAAATACCCCTATTCCAATACTAAATGTACCAAATACCCCTATTTCAAAACTTAATCCACCACATATCTTTAATGACGTCATCAAACCTATAATCAACCCATTATCGTCTCATTAACCCAACTAATCTCTAATTAACACCCATAATCAACCCACCCATTAACAAACCTAATTAACCCACCCATTAACCCACTAACCCACCCAGAAATCAAGATATCATATCTAACAATAACACCACCATATCTCCTCTTTCACCCGTGTCTGACGCCAGTTGCTCCGCCACCAAACTGCAATAACAACACCATATCTCCTCCTACCTCCTTCCCTAATTAATTAACCCCTTCCCTTCCTACAAACCTTTTCCCTTCATCTCTAATCCACAATTCCGAATTCCGAGTTTCCAACATAGATTTTAAGAATTGGGCCCGGCCCGTCGAAATTGGTTATAAAGGTCAGTGGGGGGAGTGGGCTCGGTGGTGGAGTGGCGGTAACAATGGCAGTTGTGGTGGTGGAGATTCGAGTAGGTGGGGAGAGCCAATTGGATTGAACATAATTATCATATTTTCTCCAGGGAGGGATGTGCATACCCTTCTTCTTAAGGCTTTGATTTGCTGCTTCATAGAGAATACAAAAGGATTGATTTGTAGGTCTTGGTTGATCTTGCAACCTCGAATTTTTACCTCAAGTCTATGATAATTACCAGCCCTCTCTCCTCCCACAATCATATCCCCATCCTATTTTGCAAATTCCCCCGAAATTCAATCAATTGATTGCACAAAATTAATCAAAATCAAAACAAAAAAAATTCCAAACTACTGAATTCCAGGTAGAAAAAACGAACAACATAGCAATTACAACAATGGGATCTCGACACACAACTGTAGATTTTTCGCAATTACATCCTCAGTATATGATTTCTTACCAAAATCTCTAATCTTCAGCCATAAACTACTCGTATTTTTTATTGATCTTCCCAAATTCATCTCGCATCCACAATTCCAAGATCCGAGTCTCCGACATAGGCAATTCCGAGTTTCCGACCAAATTTCAATTTCTAATTCGCACAAAAAAATTGATTGATTTTTGCCCAAAAAATTGAATTTTTGCCCAAAAAATTGATTGATTGTTACCGGAAAAATTGATTAGAGACGCCAGAAAATATGAGAACTACCGGAAATAAGACAGTTGTTTGTGTATATAATTAATGGTGGTGATCGAGCCGAAGGTGTATGGGGAGACTTTTACGGCGGCGGCGGAGGAGAGGAAGAGGAAGGCAAGGAGAGAGAAAATGGGGGGTGGCTGCCGGTGAAATCGTATTACAGTGGGTTAATGGGAAAGGAGAAGGAAAGGGGTGAGAGAAAAGAAAAAGTAATTAAGGGGAAAATGGGTTAATGGGTGGGTTAAGTGGATTAATTAGGGTTGATGACGTCATAGGGGTATTTGGTACATTAAGTATTGGAATAGGGGTATTTTATGAATTTCTGAAAGTTGAGGGGCATTTGGTGAATTACGCCAAAATTCGGGGGTATTTCATGAAAAATCCGTAGAAAATATGGTCTACGTACCATTAATTTGAATGTAAAATTGGTCTAATCCACCAAAGTTTTTATTTTAAATATGGTCTGTGTACCATCAAATAGTTGTAATTAGTTTAATTATAGTATATATATCCTATTTGAAGAAAATGGAGCCTCCCATGGTAAAATTCAAGACGGAGTTTCCAATTTTTTCTAAAAGACGGAGTTTGAAGTTGAAGCTTCAAGATGAAGTCAGGCCATACTAGATCACATTTAAATCTTATGCATGCTTTAAGTTATTTATTGCTTTAAATATGTCGTAATTATGCATGAGATTATGGCTTGATTAAGTTGCATGATTAAGGATTTTAGTTCACTTAAAATCTAACCAACATAGTAAGAGCCTTAAGTTCCAAACTTTAAAAATTGAGTTAAAAAGTGCCATGCATGCCAAAATAACACTTACTTGGATAACCTTTACATCAATCTAAGTAATAGTTTTCCGCCATAGCAAGGTGTTACTTGTTAATTCTAAAGGGGTAAGGTATACAAATAATTGTGAGTACATGTTAGTTTTGGTGAAACTCAACGATATAAGTAAGGAGTCCTTTTATGTCGTGGTAAAAGAGATAGGTTTACCTAATAAGTTTTTTGGCGTACCTATCAACCAAGAGTAGTTTCTAGACTATTAGCAAAGGATTTGCTTACCTAAAATATTTTAGAATTGAGTCTAAATATATAATGTGCTTAATTATTCAATGATTTAAGGATCTTAGATTCATTTTATTCACACCTGTTGGAACACAAAACTCGAATAAAATGCATAATAAATATTGAATTATGCATGAATGCTAGAATTTAAGTTTATTAAGAGAAAGTATGAATGGTTATTTATTTGCTTATTCTTTTCAATTGTAGTTTTAATTATGGCAAACAACAATTCATTCAACATCCGATCAATTATCGAAAAAGGAGAAGTTGAGCGGGAAAAACTTCCTTAACTGGCAAAGGAACTTGCAAATAATTCTTATGCAGGAAGAAAAGGAGTATGTCTTGGAAGAGGCGATGCCCAAAGCCGCGGGCGAAGGGGTCATTCAGAACGCCCTTAATCGTTGGATTGATGCCAACAAGGATGTGAAATGTCTAATGCTTGCAACCATGAGTGAAGATCCACAGAAAACGTTCATCAACTCAGATGCTTTCACAATCATCAGTGAGTTAAAGAACAAGTTCCAAGATCTGGCTCGAGTCGAAAGATTCGAGACTCATGGGCAAATTCTTGACACCAAGCTCAAGAAGGGCGAGCCCGTAAGTCCACATGTTCTCAAGATGATTGGATTAATTGAGAATATGAGTCGGCTAGATCAGCAGTTCCCTTAAGAAATGGCTGTAGACACCATCCTCCATTCTCTTCATAGCGAGTATAATCAGTTCAAGCTGAACTACAGCATGAATTGTCTGGACAAAACGTTCACTAAGCTTCACGGTATGCTGAAGACCGCTGAAAAGACGCTCAAAAGTGATACGCAAGATGTGCTTATGGTGCGTGGAGGAAAGTTCAAGAAATCTGGCAAGAAGATGAATGCTAATAAAGGTGGCAAGAAAGCCAACCCAACTAAGAAAACTGGCGGCACCAAGTCTGAAAAGAATAAGTTGAGCCAACCCACTTCTGAATCTGAATGCTTCTACTGTAAAAGGAAGGGGCATTGGAAGAGAGATGCTTGAAGCTTAAGGAAGATCAGAACAACGGAACGGTCGTTCCATCTTTAGGTATTTTCGTTATAGACTGTATACTTTCAAATTCAACTTCTTGGGTATTAGATACTGGTTGTGGCTCACACTTATGTTCCAATTCACAGGGACTAAGAAGAAGTAGAAGGTTAAGCAAGGGTGAAGTCGACCTACGAGTGGGAAATGGAGCAAGGATTGCTGCATTAGCTGTAGGAACTTATTATTTGTTGTTACCCTTTGGTCTAGTTTTAGAACTGGAAGAGTGTTCCCATGTTCCAAGTCTTACTAAAAACATCATTTCTGTTTCTTTCTTAGATGCTAAGGGATTTAGCTTTTTCATAAAAGACAATAGTTGCTCGTTTTATTTTAAAGAGATGTTTTATGGATCTGCTAGATTAGTCAATGGACTTTATTTGCTAGATCACGACAAACAAGTTTATAACATACATACCAAAAAGGGCAAAAAGAATTATTCAGATCTCACCTATCTGTGGCATTGTCGATTAGGCCATGTTAACATGAAACGCATAGAAAGACTTCAAAAGGAAGGAATTCTAGAACCATTTGACTTAGAGGATTTTGGTAAATTTGAATCATGCTTACTTGGTAAAATGACAAAGCAACCTTTCTTTAAAGTTTGAGAAAGAGAAACTGATCTATTGGGTTTAATCCATACAGATGTATGTGGACCAATGAGTTCAAATGCTAGAGGTGGTTTCAGCTACTTTATCACTTTCACTGATGACTTCAGTAGATATGGTCATGTCTACCTAATGAAGCATAAGTCTGAATCCTTTGACAAATTCAAGGAATTTCAGAGTGAAGTAGAGAATCAATTAGGCAAGAAGATTAAAGCACTACGGTCTGATAGAGGCGGTGAATATCTGAGCTGTGAATTTGATGACCATTTCAAAGAATGTGGAATCTTGTCAGAATTGACTCCTCTCGAAACACCTCAACGGAACTGTGTGTCAGAACGAAGGAACAGGACTTTGCTAGACATGGTTCGATCAATAATGGGTCAGGCCGAACTTCCAATAGAATTTTGTGGACGTTCACTACACTCACACTAAATAGAGCTCCGTCTAAAGTTGTCGAAAAGACTCCATATGAGTTATGGTTTTGAAAGCCTCCAAATGTGTCTTTTCTTAAGATTTGGGGTTGTGAAGTATACGTCCAACGATTAATTTCTGACAAACTTCAACCGAAATTTGACAAGTGTATCCTTGTGGGCTACCTAAAGAAAACAAAGGGGTATTCTTTTACAATACATCTGAGAACAAGGTGTTTGTTGCTCGAAATGGTATCTTTTTGGAAAGAGATCACCTTTCAAAAATGACAAGTGGGAGAAAAGTAGACCTCGAAGAAAATCGAGTCGAACAACAAACTCTAGAGAATGCTCAAGATGACATTCAGGTTGAATCTCAGGGATCTTTAGAAGTATCTGGTGAGAATCAAGAACGAACTAGAAATGTAACCCCGCGTAGATTGCAGAGATATAAGTCTAAACCGGAAAGATACATAGGTATTTTGACGAACGAGAGCCATGAAGTTCTATTGCTGGAAAGCGATGAACTTGCGACTTACAAACAAGCTACGACGAGCCCTATCTCCAAGCAATGGCAAGATGCCATGCAATCTGAATTACACTCAATGTTTGAAAACCAAGTTTGGGATTTGGTGGATTTGCCAGATCGCTACCAAGCCATAGGAAGCAAATGGGTTTTCAAACTTAGTCAAAGCACTTATATCAAAAAAGTGCTTGCAAGGTTCAAGATTGCAGACTCCAAGCGAGGCTACCTACCCATGTCTCATGGAATGACTCTAACCAAGACTCAGTGCCCAAAAACACTGGATGAGCGTAGACGAATGAATGGTATTCCATATGCATCATTGATTGGTTCAATAATGTATGCTATGCATGATATGTACACGCCCGGATGTTGCGTACGCACTCAGTGCTACGAGCAGATACCAGTCAGACCCAGGAGATGCACATTGGATTGCTGCCAAGAATATTCCGAAGTACCTGAAAAGGCAAAAAGATGATTTCCTGGTCCATGGTGGAGATGATGAAATAATTGTTAAAGGCTATACGGACACAAGTTTCCAAACCGACAAAGATGATTTCAGATCACAGTATGGGTTTGTCTTCTGCCTCAACGGAGGTGTAGTAAGCTGGAAAAGTGCTAAATAGAGCACCATTGCGAATTCTACAACTGAAGCGGAGTACATTGCTGCACATGAAGCAGCAAAGGACGCTATTTGGCTAAGGAAGTTCATAGGTAAACTTGGTGTAGTCCCCTCCATTAAAGGACCAATAGCTCTATATTGTGACATTAACGGAGCTATTTCCAAGAAAAAGGAGCCTAGACACCACCAGAGAGTCAAGCATGTACTTCGTAGATTTCACCTTCTACGAGAATTCGTTGGAAGAAAAGAATTCGAGATAAGCAAAATTGGAACTGATGACAACATCTCATATCCATGAACTAAACCTCTTCCGCAAGCGAAGCACAACTCGCACACTGCAGCTGTGGGAATCAGACATGTTGGAGAATGGCTTTGATGTCCTTAATAAATATTTTAAAGTTTTAGATTTTAATACTTTGTAAAACGTTTTGGTTAACCATTCATATAAATGAATAGAATTCATTTTTCCATTTAATTTTGTGGTTTATTAAATGATGAGTCCTTTCAATTTGACGATATATTCAAGATAGACTGTCAGGACCAGTCCTGTGACTAAGAAATGTCTATCAAGTAAACTTGAATGTGAAAAGTTTAAAATGGTCCCCGGTCGAATGTTTTCTATAAAGATGGACGCATAGCTAGACGACTAGAATGCAAGATGACTAGTAGTTTTGTTTCTTGAACTATGTGAACATGGCAATGTCGCAATCATTTGCATAGATACTTACTTGAGAAGATTAGTATCGAACAGACCTATGAAACTTTACTGTAAGAGATGAAAATCACTCAGAAGTAAATTTCATTACATTATTAGACACTTTTCCTCAATACCTGAGTGATTTGAGATTAGTTGTTTGAGAACTGGTTACTTTGACGTTGTCAAGCATCGTACCGTAAAAGGAGACTATAACGGCAACGCTCATGTAATCACCTAACAAACGAAGTCTAACCTCAAGATCACAAGATTGGGATTGTCCTCCCATAAATCGGGGCGAGATGCTGAAAGTTGTACAAAGGCTACTCGGAGAGCTAGATACTGAAAAAATGCATGGTCGTGCCCAGATGAATCATAGGCTATGATTATCTGTTTATTTGATCAGTTGAACTCTGAAACCGAGAAATACCTCTAGACATAATAAGGATGACTACTCTTACCTTATGTTCATGAGCAGGCATCAAGCGTCAAAGGAATTAGGAAATGCACACTTGTCTCTAAGGACAAGTGGGAGACTGAAGGAAATCATGCCCTTGGTCCAAGTATGCATTCAATTCTAAGTCTAATAAATGTGGTTCAGTATTAATTAAACAAGTTAATAAATTCAGTGAGATCAAATGAGCTGAATGCCTAGCTAGAGGCCGCTTCAGTTCAAGTGGAATTAATAATATTAATCCACAACTTACTCTTGACTTAACCCATAGGGTCACACAAATAGTACGTGAACAGATCAAATATTTAAGTGAATATATTATTCATTAAATACTCCATTTATGAACATTTGGAAACGACGGATCTCGGTTCTAGTGGGAGCTGAAATCGTCAAAAGGAAAAATATAGAATGCTCCGGAAATGATGATATTGCTGGAAATGGAAATATGGATCATGACGGAAATATAAATATTATCCAAGCCGTAGATGTTGTCGAAAACGGAAACATGGTTTTTATCGGAAAATATTATTGGAAATGGAAATATTGCCAGAATCGGAAATATTGCCAGAAAATGAAATATTACCGAAATCGGAAATATTGTTGGAAAAATAAATAAATTCCAGAATCGGAAAACGAATCGGAAGCGCGACGTGCGAATGATCGACGAACGAGCTTGCGAGACGCAAGGCCCAACACAAGCGCCAGGCCCAGCGCCGAGCAAGCCCGCGCGGAGCAGCAACACTTGGGCCGAGCAAGGCAGCAGCGCCCAGCGCATGGGCCGCGTGCTGTTGCTGGATGCAAAGCGCGCTTGGGCCGAAGCAAGGCAGCAGCGCCCAACGTGGGCCGCGTGCTGTTGCAAGACGCCAAGCTCAGCGCAGCAACGTGAGCTTAGGCCACACGCTGCAAGGGCTTGGCCGGCCGGTTGCTTGTGAGCTAAGCAATCTTGTGTTTTCCTAAATCTACTAAAATTAGATGTTTAGGGTAAATCTAAAATACTTAGTATTTGATTGTCCCTAGAATTCTAATGTTATTAATTAACTAGAGTCCAAATGGATTTAGTTACTCGATTCCTAGTAGGATTGAAACTCCTTTATTTCCACCCTATAAATATGTGGTTCATGATCACAATTTATTATGCAATTATATATAATATTCTAACACATTAAATATATACTATTCTAACACATTAAATTCAAGAGAGAATTTAATACTTGCCTATCACTATTGTGAGTTTCCCGAGTGCACATAAAACCTTAGAGAACATTCTAGTTGGTTGAATCTAAGGCGGATCCGAACGTGTTGTGGACTATCTACGCAGGGACGACATTTGGAGTCCTATACTTGTTCTTGTTCGGTTCGGGAGCAGCTAGGGAAGGCACGCATCACATTGTATGTATACTAATTATGCTAATTGACTATGTGGCAATTAATTTAGATTCCTGGCTTTATGGTTTTTTCGCATGAATTATGTTGTTTATATTATTCATAACCCTACATTAGGGTATCTTAGGAGTGCCACTCCCTTTGATTCAAAACCCCTAAACACGCCTCACGCGCAAATGCCAAATTCAAAATTCCAATCCAAAGGCGTCATAATGCCGGTTTTTCTTGTTCAAATTTTAATTTCCAAATTCAAATTCCAATCCAACGGCGTCATAATGCCGGATTTTCTAAATCAAACTTCCAATTCCAAAATTCAAGTTCCAATCCAACGACGTCATAATGCCGGATTTTCTAGTCCAAATTTCAAATTCAAAATTCAAATTCAATCCAACGGCGTTGTAATGCCGGATTTCTGAACCTCCACTTCAAACTTCAAAACCTCAAGTTCAAATTCCTAAATCCATAATTTTCCATTTGACCGTTCAAACCTCAGAACTTCAAGTTCAAATGTCCAAATTCGTGATGGCGTAATGCCGAATTTCCAATTCAACCTTTCAAACCAAAAGTTCGAATTTCCATGTCCATGTTCTTAAATTCAATCTTTCAAGTTTCAAGTTCAATGTTCTAAACCTCAAGTCTATGGTGACATAATGCCGGACTTTCAAGTTTCAAATTCCTATCCCTTTTCAAGAATCAAAATTCCAAGTCCAATTTCAAATGCTTAAAACCGATGGCGGCGTTATGCCGGATTTTCAAGTCCAAAATTTTAATCCTTCAAAATTCCAAATTCAAAGCCTCATATTCTATACAAAGCTCCTCTTTTCAAATTCCAAGTTCAAACTCCAAGTCAAATTTAAATTTCAAATTTACTTTCAAACTACAAAAACCCTTGCATTCCATTTATCCCAAATACAAAATTCAAAAAACATTCCCCATGGGTTTAAAATCCCTTGAAATAATTCAAGTCCAATTTCCAAATTCTATCATGGGTTGAAAATCCCTTGAAATATTACAAGTCCGATTTCTAAATTCTATCATTGGTTGAAAATCCCTAAAAATAGTACAAAATCCAATGGGTTGAAATTCCCCTAAAATATTCAAATTCCATTACCGGTTGAAATTCCCTTAAATTAATACAAGATCCAATTTCATTTCCAATGGGTTAAAAATCCCCTGAAATAATACAAATTCAATTTCCACATTCTATCATGGGTTGAAATTCCCCTAAAATATTCCCAATTTCCATATAATGGGTTGAAAATCCCTAGAAATAATACAAATTCAATTTCCAAAAACAATTCCAACGGGTTAAAAATCCCCAAAAATAATACAAATTCGACATCCTAAAACACTTCCCACGGGGTGAAAATCCCTTGAAATAATCTAAACCCCCGTACAAATTCCATTGGTTGAAATCCCCTTGAAATAGTGCAAGATTCAATTTTCCTTCCCATGGTTTGAAACTCCCCAGAAATAATACAAGTCCGAACTTTATTCCCGGGTTGAAAGTCCCTTGAAATAGTACAAATCCAATCTCTACATTCTATCGGGTTGAAATTTCCCTAAAATATCCCAAACTCGACTTTGGGTTGAAATTCTTCCTAAACAGTTCCAACGGGTTGCGAATCCCGGGAAAAATATACAAAATCCAACGGGTCAAACTCCCTTTCAATATTCCAAGTTCTAGTAAAATGGTACAAGGAGGAAACCTCCACAAAAGAATGAAGCTCCTTTCAAAAATACTTCCAACGGGTTGCAAGTCCCAATACTAGTACAAATTCTCATACAAATCATAATAGGTTGAAACTCCTTTGAAATATTTCCAACGGGTCGCGAACCCCGGATACAAGTACATAATCCAAAATCCCGAATCTTCGGAGAGGCGCTTAGAGTCATGTCTAGGTCTCATTCATTGCATGCATATCATACCATGTGTCGGGTAGTCAAAGTTCTAAATTCAAGTCATGTGCAAACTAGGTGCTCGGACTCATTCTCTCAAAATTCAATTCAAGATGACTACATTAGCAACGGCTATAGCAGAGCTCTATGAACGTGTTGAGGAAGCTGAGGCTCGCATAAGGGCTTTCGAAGACAATAAGGAAACTCTTTTCCATGATGTGGGTCCTTTCGAAGTAGAGGAAATTTTCCATAACCAGAGGACCGTGATCCATCTGGGGCAATCAAATGAAAATTCATAGTTTGGGTTTGTTACTAGATTACCTCAAGAAGACATTTGTGGGATATGGGCAAGTGATGATGATGACATATACCATGATCCTCCTATGGAGAACCTCTCTGATGATGAATGTCAAGAAATTACGGACGCCAATTGGTACTTGGACGCTAAGGCAGAGAACAGTGTTCAGGTCATGACTCGATTCGGCCGAATTCAAGAGCTAACCAACAGAGCAACACCGACAATTAATGTCCCTCCAACTACCGAGGAAAACCCCTTGATCAAATAATTGAAGCGTACAAAGGCAGAGGTCAATATTTGGAAACTCATGGCTTCCTCTGTTGAGCATCGCACTGCTCTAATCAATGCTCTTGTCAAGTTCAATGTCACCTCGGAAGTTACTCCTGACGACCTGGTCGGTTTACTGACAAATCTGGAAGAAGCGATTACATTTACCAATGAAGAACTCCCACTCGAGGCGGCAAGCCATCACAAGGACCTCTATCTGACTGTTGAATACAAAGACAAAATCATCCCCATGAACCTAGTGGAGAATGGGTCAGCCATCAATGTATGTCCTCTTCGCACTGCTGAGAATTTGGGCTTCACTCCTAGTGACTTTTCTAGCTCCTCCCAAGGCGTTCGCGCCTACGACAACACTCGTCGAGGAGCAATGGGGACCCTCACGCTTCTACTCCGAACATGCCCAATCAAGCACAAGGTAAGCTTTCAAGTGCTAAACATCAAAGGAAGCTTCAATCTCCTTTTGGGGAGACCTTAGATCCATGACCTCAAGGCGGTACCATCTTCACTCCATCAGAAAGTTCGAATGGAGGTCCAAGGAAATATCATTACTCTGAATGCATCCCATCCAAGAACCGAGATAGCTGACAAGACTCTGATATCAATAGATCATGATGACAACTATGAAGACCTTTGGGGGTTCAGTGCTGAAGTAGGAGCAATCGAATCCAAAATTAATCCCATGGCAAGGCATATAATGATTAAGCGCGCGCGCTTCTTGGGCACTCCTCTGCCACCGCCTACCGAATCTCCTTTCATGACCCATGGTCAGACCAACTGCAGTGGCCTCGGATACAAACCAATTAAGCATGACAAAAAGCAACAAGAGGCTAAGCTAAGAGCCCGTCGAGCTGGTAATGACCAATTCAAAATCCCTCCTCATCAACGCACACTCAACGGGCAATTCATAAAAGAAGGGGAGGATGACCTGTACTTTAACTTTCCAGAGCCTTTCTATGATGCTTCAAAAGGGGTCCTTTATTCTGGGTTCAAGATTTTTCAAGACTGTCACTTTCTCGAAGATGCACCTCCCATACAAAACAAGGCTACCCCAGAATGCCTTGATTCATCAGCTTTTGGTCTCTTGTTCAGCCAAGAAGTAGCACCAGTCATTTCTGAAGATGCTATGGTTCAAATGATCACCTAAATCGAAGATTTTGACCTGCTAAGCTTATTGCTCCTAGCGAGAAGATGGTTAATGGCTGGAGGAAGTCCCTCAAAATTACTGCTCCAAATGGGAAAATGTTCAAGATTACTGTGGGCGAAGGATCTATGATGAGCGAGTCTGAGTCAGAGGATGAGTCTGGATCTGAGTCTAGTGATGAGTCTAAGAGTCTAGGTCTAGAGTCTTGCATCAATCAAGAGCCTCTAAAGGCCAAACTTCAAGTTAAAGATGTCGATGTAATGATTGCTAATTTCAATAATACTTTAATTTCCTCCAACTCTTCAAGTCCAAATTCAAAACACATTCCTAATCCAAATAACTTTGCTTCACAAGAAACTGACCTTGAAATCTTAAAAGCTATCGAAAATCATGAAAGCAGGACGCCCATAATGGAGTAAACACAAAAAGTTAACCTTTCTAACAGCAATGATCCAAAACTAGTTTAGATTCGTTTAACTCTATCTCAAGCAGAGTGGGACGATCTCATCAAGCTACTTTCAGAGTACATAGACGTCTTCGCATGGTCCTATCATGATATGCCAGGGGTTGATCCAAGCATCGGTCAACATACAATTCCCCTTATTCCAGGTTCAAAGCCCATCAAGCAAAAACTCCGTCGCATGAAACCGGATGTTTCCCTCAAAATTCAAGAAGAAGTCTCTAAGCAGCTATAGGCCAGGTTTATTCGAGAAGCCAAATATCCAGAATGGATTGCAAATGTCGTCCCAGTTCCAAAGAAAGATGGCAAAGTTCGAATGTGCGTTGATTACAGGGATCTTAATAGGGCTAGCCCTAAAGACGGTTTTACATTGCCTCACATTGACATCTTGGTCGACAGCACAACAAATCATGCCTTACTCTCTTTTATGGACGGGTACGCAGGCTTGCTTCAGATTCACATGGCAGAGGAAGATATGGAGAAGACAACCTGTTATTCCAGTAGGAACACGCACAAGAGGGGGGGGGGGTGAATTTTAATTAGAACTTTGATAAAGTTTCTTGCGGAACTTAAGAAACAATCAAGGAACTGAGAATAGAGAAGACAATAACAACAATTGTGAAAACTTCTTGACACTAATCAAGAAGAGAATTCTTTTATTATAGTAATGCCTCGATTACAATAATCTCTCCAACACAAGTTCCTCTCAAACTTGTGTTCCTCACAGTAATCTACTCTGATTACAGCTCTTTCACTTCTCTCTCTCAGACTTAAACTCTAAGTCTCAACAAGATAACTCTATCCTTACTAATACCAAATACAATTCGTGTTTGGATAACTCTAGATATTAATGATGCTTTTGTGTATATATGTCACTTAGGAACTTAGGATTAACTAGGACACAAACTGTTTTTAGAAAAATCTTTGACAATGCGTTTTTAGGAAAGCAAGAACTCTTAGAAAGTTTGTGTATTTTTTCAGAAAACTTCTTGGCCTTATATAGAGTTTTGTCCTTAGGGTTTGTTCCCTTCAAAAACTCAACTGCCAACAACTGACACTTTGATTTTCACGTCCCTAGACTTGAGGAACAAGGGGAGACCACTTCCCACACAACTTCCTCAACTGCTGGACGTGTTTAAGACTATGTCAATCACTGAAAAATGTTTATTTATTTTGTCAAAGTAAATAGGAGAAGTTTTAGGAAGATAAAAACTGTTTTTATTTAAGTAACAGAATGTGATGAAAATCTTATTCTTATTAAATAGGAAAAGATATTTTATTTAAAAGTATTTTCCTTAAAACTGTGTTGCTTGATATTTTTGACAAAAACACACGAGTAATCCAAGTTCCTCTAGTTCCTTATATACTACTTAACATATTAATATATTACATATAATCTAAGCAAGATAAACTACCTAGACATATATGTCTTTCCTTTGGTGAGGCATTCAACTCTGAAGCTTCACTTGTTCCAGCTCAGGAACAATAATGAGTTCCTCTTATGTTTAAATAGGAACTCGTTGCCATGAGTCTGTAATAGTTCTTGTGAATATTCGGAACTCTTGATATGTAATTGTGTTGCTCCTCTTGTGACTTCAAACTGGAACAAATACAACTTCCAGCTCTGGAACTCCAGTGACTGTTCCAAGTGTACATCAGGAACTTCACCATCTTATTCAATTTCCTATCCTAATAGAAACTTGGGCATTTACCTGTTCAAAGTCATTTAGCAACCATAATCAGGAACTGGGATTGAGTGTGCCTTGGAAGTTTGCACCCTTGACTTCCCCCTGTTGACATCAACAAAAAGCATAGCACGAAATATAGCCATTCCAAACACAGTGCCCCACGATCAACGTTTGGCAAGTTAAGCTAGCCTCAAAGTATTAAGCCAACTCATACAATAAATTGAAAGCAAGCAGTAATGATCAAAACTAGAAAGCACAGATATGTGTAACCAAGCAAGTCAAAATAAGATGGAACAAATACCCAAGTTTGAAAATTATACAAACCAAAAGCAAATTAAAAAGATTGTTCCATGGCAAAAGATAAAAGAAACATGGGATAGGGTGATTTAGGCTTGGGATGGGGAACCAGAACCAGCAGTTTCTTCTATCACAGTCTCCTCAAAAGATTCCAGATTGTTGATCTTGGTGAGGATTGTGGCACGAGTTGTATTGGCTTGTTCTGAGTAGTGGTGAAGATTGTTTTGGAGAGTCTTGACACTTGTAACCAATGCACCTATGTGGGCCTGCATTGAGCTAATCCTGTGATCTGTTCCCTCCTGTAGTTCCACCAGACGAGCAACTGTTGCCTTCAGCTCCAATATCTGATCATCCTTTGTGTTCCAGGCACCCCCATGATCTTGAACATGTTCCTGTTCAGATGGAACACGACGAGCTTTGGACTTTTTGGAGGATCTGGGTGTCCTTTTTCTTGGCCCAACAGTTTCAGGCAGTTCCTCTTGATTCAGTGGAACAGCATCCTCCTCTATGGTCATCTCCTTGACATCCCCTTCCTCATTTATTTCCATGAAGACAGGCCCTCTTTTCTTGTTCTCCTTCATTGCCACCCTCAAGCTCTTTCTTTTTCCTACACTCTTCCTGTTCCCTCGAGATAAAGGGACCTCTATTTGTTCGAGTTCCTCCTCCTCCTCCACTTCTTCTTTAACTACAGTTCCTTCCTGATCTTCCTCATCTTGTTTCTCTTCCTTTCCAGCCCTAATGACTTTACCCTGAACCACTTTAAGATTTAATAGATGGAGCATTTCAAGTTGAAGGATTTGGGTGGATTTTAAGGGAATCACAAAGTATGGGCTAAGGTCAACTGAGAAGATTTTGAAGATTTCTGTAAGAAGGGAGGAGTATGGAATTTTGAATTTGGGGATACAGGTGGATAAGTGTTTGATCATGATTGCAGGAAAGTTTATGGGAATTTTCCTTTCAAGACAATACATGAGACATGCATCAAACAGACTTGCTATGTTCCTTTTCTGAGTTTGAGGAACTACACCTCTCCACACAATATTAAACAGTAATTTTTGAAGAGGTGAAAAGCAGTTGTGTGAGGTGGAGGTGGATACTTTAGAATCTCCTCCAATGGAACCAACTATATCTTTCTCATCTACATTATCTATGGTCACTGTGATTTGACCTTTGAGCCACATATCAAAACCCCTATTGGGTGTACCAAACAGCTGTTCCAGATAAGAGGCATCAAATTCGATGCGAGTTCCATTCACTTTACTTGAACATACATTATCAACACATGCAAAGTTCTTGCAGAATTCTTTCATAGCTTCAGGAATTAAGGGGGATTTGGCATAGGTACTCAACAGACTTACCCATTTTTGTTGTTCAAGGATTTCCATCAACTCTTTAAATTTCGTGGCTTCACACCATGTTGAGTTGATTGCGAACCCCTCGACCAGGTTGTTTTCCTTTGCAGTGAGTTTCTTGGACCCTTTTGCTTCCCCCTGAGTTTGAGCATTCTCCTCTGTTTCCTCGATGTTTTCACCAGAAGCTTCCACTCGTCGTTTTTTGGATTTTCTTGTGGAGGATCTAGGGTTTGAGATTGGGGATTTCATTTCGATGTCAGTGTCGGTTTGTTCCCCCTGAGTGATTGCGAGCATTGGATTGTGGGATCGAAGAGGAATTGGCGATTGAATGGGTGAGGTATCCATGGGAACTGGAGATGAAGGGTTTCTCTTTCGTTTGAGGGATGTGAGATCAGTGTTGTTGCTTGTGAGAACCATGGTGGAGGTTTTTATAGGTGAAAGGAGAGGTGATGTCAGTGGAGAAGGCGTGTGGGAGAGAGAGAAAGGGGGTTGCATGGATTGAATGTGGAAAGGGAAGAGTTTCTCCTATTTATTGCCAATGGAACCGTTCCAAACATTCTTTGAATATGGGTATTAGGTTTTGAATTTAAAAAAATAAATAGATAAAAATAAAAGGAAAATGTAGAAAAAAATTGTGTTTGACTTTGACTTGCTTAATTTCGTATCTCTGACTTAACTAGTTTGAAAGGAACTGCTTACCTTGCTCATTTGGAGTGTGAGTGAATTTGCCACGATGGTAAGCTTCAACTATGTTTGCACACAAGATTTTGTGTTTGTAATAGTCTATATGTACCATGATTTTTGCTTTTGCCTTAGAGGAACTTCAATTTGGCAATTACCTTAGCTTGATCATTCCGAGTTCCATTCTCATTTTCTCATGTTTCTCTCTGTTCAAAGGCTTAGTTAAAATATCAGCAATTTGGTGATCAGTTTGGCAAAAATCTAATTTGATCAAACCTTTCTCAACATTATCTTTAAGGAAATGGTGTCTAATGTGGATGTGTTTGACTCGGGAATGATGAACCGGATCTTTTGAAATACAAATAGCACTAGTGTTATCACAATAGATAGGAACACAATCATAGATAATACCAAAATCTCTTAGCTGTTGTTTTATCCATAGAATTTGTGAGCAACAAGCTGCAGCAGCTACATACTCAGCTTCAGCTGTGGATAGAGCAACAGTGTTCTGTTTCTTGGAACCCCAAGAAACCATGCATGGACCTAGGAACTGTACCATACCTGATGTGCTTTTTCTATTCACTAAGTCACCTGCATAATCAGCATCCGCATATCCTCTTAGCTCGAAAGATCCACTTCTTGGATAGTATAGGCATAGGTCATCAGTTCCTTTGAGATATCTTAGTATTCTTTTCACCGCAGTTAGATGGGACTCCTTTGGATTCGATTGAAATCTTGCACATAGTCCTACACTAAAAGAAATGTCAGGTCTACTGGCTGTTAAATATAATAGTGATCCAATCATACCTCTGTATTTCGTTTGATTCACACTTTTCCCATTTGGATCAGTGTCTAATCTGGTAGCAGTTCCCATGGGAGTGTGATTTACTTTGGCTGATTCTAGCTCATATTTCTTTAGGAGTTCCTTCACATACTTTTGTTGGTGTATCATGATTCCCTCCTCGGTTTGCTTGATTTGTAAACCAAGGAAGAAGTTGAGTTCCCCCATCATACTCATTTCAAATTCACTGCTCATCAAGCTTGCAAAATCCTTGCACAAATTTTCATTAGTTGCTCCAAATAATATATCATCAACATAAATTTGAACTACTAACAAGTCAGTTCCTCTAGATTTTAAGAATAAGGTTTTGTCTATTCTACCTCTTTTAAAATCATTTTGAAGGAGGAACTTTGATAATCTCTCGTACCAAGATCTAGGGGCTTGTTTTAGTCCATAGAGAGCCTTATCTAATTTGTAAATATGATTTGGAAATTCGGGATTTTCAAATCCAGGGGGCTGTTCCACATAAACATCTTCCTCTAAGAAACCGTTTAAGAAAGCACATTTAACATCCATTTGATAAAGTTTAAAACCCATGAAAGCAGCAAAAGCAATTAAGATTCTAATGGCTTCTAATCTAGCAACAGGTGCAAATGTTTCTTCAAAGTCAATACCTTCCTGTTGGTTATAACCTTTGACCACTAACCTTGCTTTGTTCCTTATGATTGTTGCATGTTCATCTTTCTTGTTCCGGAACACCCATTTCAGCCCTATCACCTTCTGGTGCTTTGGTTTGGGTTCCAAGTGCCATACCTTGTTTCTTTTGAATTCATTTAATTCTTCTTGCATGGCAATGATCCAGTCAGCGTCTTCCAGAGCCTCAGTGTGATTTCTTGGCTCAAATATGGAGAGGAACGCGTGGAATGCGCAAAAGTTCCTTAGTTGTGACCTTGTCTGAGTTTCTTTTCTGATGTCACTCACAATGAGTTCCATTGGGTGGGACTTTTGATGCTTCCAAGGTTTAGGTTGAAATTGAGCTACTGGTGTTGTGGCATTTTCGTCAGTTCCTTCTATGACCTGAGTTCCCTGTTGGTCATTGTGGGGTTCCTCTGGTGTTGTTTCTGGATCTTCTTGGTTTTCTGCTTGTTCCTCTAGTACGGGAACTTCTTGATTTTGTTGAGCAGTTCCTCTGGCTGTGTGTTTGCTTGGTTGGAACTCCTCATCATTTTCTGCAGCACGAGATAAACCAATCTCGAAAAATTCTTGTTCCTGTACTATGTCAGTTTTGTTAGATTCATCAAATATTATATGTACACTTTCCTCAACACACATAGATCTTTTGTTATAAACTCTATAAGCCTTGCTATTTAAGGCATATCCTAGGAACACTGCCTCATCGCTTCTTTCATCAAACTTCCCCAAGTTCCTTTTTCCATTGTTGTGGACAAAACATTTGCTGCCAAAGGCTCTAAAGTAAGAGATGTTGGGTTTTATACCTTTTAGTAGCTCATAGGGGGTTTTGTTTAGGATTGCTCGAATCATAACTCTATTTATAATGTAACAAGCAGTATTGACTGCTTCAGCCCAGAAGTTCCTAGGCAGGGAACTGGCTATTAGCATGGTTCTTGCCATGTCCTCTAAGGTTCTATTTTTCCTCTCAACAACTCCATTTTGTTGTGGAGTTCTGGGAGCTGAGAAATTGTGGTCCATACCTTGTTCCTTGCAGTATTCATCGAATTTGTAATTTTCAAATTCTGTTCCATGATCTGATCTTATATGGATCAGTTGGTGACCTGTGGTTTTCTGGATTTTCTTTGAAAATGTAACAAACTCATCAAACGTTTCATCCTTGCTTGTTAGAAATATGACCCAAGTAAAGCGAGAGTAATCATCAACAATAACTAATACATATTTTTTCCCACTTCTGCTTTGAGTTCTCATTGGTCCACATAAGTCCATATGGATGAGTTCCAATGGTTTTGTGGTGCTTACCAATTTCTTAGATTTAAAGGAACTTCGGACATGCTTGCCTTTTGCACATGCATCACACACTTTATCAGTTAGGAACTTGATTGAGGGGAGTCCTCGAACCAGTTCCTTTGATCTTAGTTTGTCAAGCAGAGAGAAACTAGCATGTCCAAACCTCCTGTGCCATAGTAGGGAATTTTCTTCAAGGGCACTGAGGCAGGTTAGATTGTTCCTGGGAACTGTATTGAGATCCACAGAATATGTGTTCCCTTTACGAGTTCCTTCCAAAATAACCTTCCCAGTGTTATTGTTTATGATTTGACAGTTTTCAGAAGTAAAACTTACAGAGTTTCCTTTGTCACAGAATTGAGAGATGCTTAGTAGACTGTGCATCAAACCCTCGACTAAAAATACATTTTCAATGGCGTAGGAACTTGACCTTCCAACTTTTCCAATTCCAACAATTTCTCCTTTCATGTTGTCTCCAAAGGTCACAGTTCCTCCATTGTAGGCTTCTAGTGAGAGGAATTTAGATTTGTCTCCTGTCATGTGTTTGGAACACCCGCTGTCGAGATACCACGAGCTGTTCCCCTTCACTAGAATCTGTAAAGAGATCAAAGGTTAGTTACAGGAACTCGGGTTTCCTCGAGTTCCTTTTCAACTATAACTTCAGACTTCTTGACCCATTTTTGCTTTACATAATTTATGTTTCTTTGATCCTGTTCCTTCATCTTGGAACACTCAGTACTTATATGACTTCCACTTCCACATGAGAAACAGACTTTTACACTAGGAAGATCCACATACTTTTTCTTATGACTAGTTTTATGGTTAAAGCCCAATCCTTCTGTTCTCTTAGATTGAGCATTCTCAATCCATTTGGGAGGAACTTTAGGTGGTTGTCTCTGTGCCCTGGCCATGGATAGTTCCCTTTCCAGTTTCTCTTTTTGTTCCTTTGTGGTGATCAGATCTTTGTTTAAATTTTCTAAGTCGATGTTAAAAACTCCCATGTTGATTTCCAAGGATTTTGTAGGATCTAAACTTAGATTAAACATCTTATATTGACTGAGTTGAACTTGTAGAAGGATGTTTTCATTTCTAATTTTTTCGAATGACTCATTAATAGAGGTATTTCTATCTAGTAATTCAAAGAACCTGCCTTGGACATCAGATCTAATATTGTTCAGATAATTTATGTGGTCTTTACTGAGTTCCAAGGCTCTATCACTTTGTGCTTTTAATATACTTAGCTTTTTGTAATCATCTAGAGTTTCTAGCAACAGTTCAATTAGTTTTGACTTTGAGAGACACTGAAGAGTGGAGGAACTTACTTCTTCTGATGGAACTTGATCAGTTCCTTCTGTTCTAGCCATAAGGCAGAGATTTGCAGTTTCTTCATTTGGTTGTTCCTCATCGTCTTCTGAGTCTGTTGCTTCGCCCCATGCAGCTATCATGGCCTTCTTGAAGTTTGGTCTGTTGAAGGTAGACTTGTTAAAGCGATCTTTGACCTGTTCCTTCCCTTTTCCTCTGGTCTTGTCGTTCTCCCACAGAGGGCATTCACGAATTTGATGATCAGTTTCTCCACATTTGAAGCAACCTTGCTCAGTTTTGGAACTAGTGATTTTCTTGGCAAAGTTCCTTCCTTTCTGGTTTCCTGGTTTGAAGTTCCTATAGAGCTTTCTCATTCTTCTGACCAGCATGGCAGCCTCTTCTTCATCTGGTTCAGATTCATCGAGTTCCTCAGCCTTTAGAGCAAGTCCTCGACTTCTTGAGCTCTCAGGAACAGCAGCTCCAAGATGCAATTCGTGTGTCATCAAGGAACCAGCAAGTTGTTCAATGTTGAACTTGGTGAAGTCCTTGGTCTCAAACAGTGCAGTGACCTTTGTTCTCCAACGATCATCTTGTGGCATGCTTCTTAGTATTTTTCTTACCTGTTCATCTGTGGGAATGATTCTACCAAGAGAAACTAATTCATTGGTTATGTTAGTAAATCTAGTGAACATTTCTTGAATAGTTTCTTTTGGAAGCATTTCAAATCTTTCATATTTAGACATCAAAAGGTCAATTTTGGAACGCTTAACTTCATTAGTTCCTTCGTGGGTTACTTGAAGTAGTTCCCAAATCTGTTTTGCGTTCTTGCACCCCATGACTCTGTTGTGTTCATGAGGTCCAAGCCCACAATGCAAGATTTTGACAGCCATGGCATTCATCTCATATTTATCAAAGTCTTCTTTAGAAAATTCAGACATTGGTTTAGGAACTACCTCGTTTTCAGCATTGGTCTTTGTTACCTCGAAGTCTCCAACTTCAATTACACGCCAAACTTGGTAATTTTCAGCTTTGATGAATATCTCCATTCTATTCTTCCAGTATGAGTAGAACTTGCCATTGAACATAGGTGGCCTTTGTGTCGAGTAACCTTCTTCCAGTTTCTCTTGTGAGTTCATACTTTCAGGAACTTGACTCAAACAGGGTTTCCTGTGTTTTAGTGAGTACTGGCTCTGATACCAACTGTTATTCCAGTAGGAACACGCACAAGAGGGGGGGGGGGGTGAATTGTAATTAGAACTTTGATAAAGTTTCTTGCGGAACTTAAGAAACAATCAAGGAACTGAGAATAGAGAAGACAATAACAACAATTGTGAAAACTTCTTGACACTAATCAAGAAGAGAATTCTTTTATTATAGTAATGCCTCGATTACAATAATCTCTCCAACACAAGTTCCTCTCAAACTTGTGTTCCTCACAGTAATCTACTCTGATTACAGCTCTTTCACTTCTCTCTCTCAGACTTAAACTCTAAGTCTCAACAAGATAACTCTATCCTTACTAATACCAAATACAATTCGTGTTTGGATAACTCTAGATATTAATGATGCTTTTGTGTATATATGTCACTTAGGAACTTAGGATTAACTAGGACACAAACTGTTTTTAGAAAAATCTTTGACAATGCGTTTTTAGGAAAGCAAGAACTCTTAGAAAGTTTGTGTATTTTTTCAGAAAACTTCTTGGCCTTATATAGAGTTTTGTCCTTAGGGTTTGTTCCCTTCAAAAACTCAACTGCCAACAACTGACACTTTGATTTTCACGTCCCTAGACTTGAGGAACAAGGGGAGACCACTTCCCACACAACTTCCTCAACTGCTGGACGTGTTTAAGACTATGTCAATCACTGAAAAATGTTTATTTATTTTGTCAAAGTAAATAGGAGAAGTTTTAGGAAGATAAAAACTGTTTTTATTTAAGTAACAGAATGTGATGAAAATCTTATTCTTATTAAATAGGAAAAGATATTTTATTTAAAAGTATTTTCCTTAAAACTGTGTTGCTTGATATTTTTGACAAAAACACACGAGTAATCCAAGTTCCTCTAGTTCCTTATATACTACTTAACATATTAATATATTACATATAATCTAAGCAAGATAAACTACCTAGACATATATGTCTTTCCTTTGGTGAGGCATTCAACTCTGAAGCTTCACTTGTTCCAGCTCAGGAACAATAATGAGTTCCTCTTATGTTTAAATAGGAACTCGTTGCCATGAGTCTGTAATAGTTCTTGTGAATATTCGGAACTCTTGATATGTAACTGTGTTGCTCCTCTTGTGACTTCAAACTGGAACAAATACAACTTCCAGCTCTGGAACTCCAGTGACTGTTCCAAGTGTACATCAGGAACTTCACCATCTTATTCAAGTTCCTATCCTAATAGAAACTTGGGCATTTACCTGTTCAAAGTCATTTAGCAACCATAATCAGGAAGTTTGCAATATGTGTGTGTCATCAACCAAAACTTAGGAACAACACAACCTTCATTACTAAGAGCGGTACATATTGCTATACAGTTATGCCGTTTGGACTGAAGAACACGGGGGCTACATATCAAAGAACAGCCACAGCCATTATGAGCGACATGATTCACAGAGAAATCGATGTATATGTCGATGATATGATCGTCAAATCCAGAGAACGACATGAACGTACAACTGTACTTTGAAATTTTTTCAATAGGCTCAGGCAATACAAAATGTGACTCAATCCTAAAAAACGTGCATTCGGGGTAACTTCATGCAAGTTACTCGGGTATGTCATCAGTTCTCGGGGCATCGAGGCTGATCCTTCAAAAATCAAGGGCATTCTTGACATGAAACCGCCAGCGAATGAGAAAGAAATTTGGGGATTCCTTGGCAAATTACAATACATCAGCAGATTCATCTCAAAACTCACCATGATTTGTGAGCCAATGTTCCGAAAACTCCGCAAGAGTGAGCCCAAGGTATGGGACGAAGACAGTCAACATGCATTTGATACTATCAAGGACTATCTTTCAAATCCACCAGTGTTGAAGCCAGCAATACCGGGGGATCCCCTCAGGCTTTACCTTACAACAACTAACGCAGAAGTAGGGGCCATGCTCGCCCAAGAGATTGACGGCAAAGAAAACGTCGTGTACTATCTAAGCAAGAAGTTACTCGAGTACGAAACCAGATATACTCAACTCGAAAGACTCAATATCGCCTTGGTTTGGGCCATAAAGAAACTCCGGCATTACATGCTCTCCCACATAGTGTATGTGATTTGCAAAGCAAATCCTCTCAAGTACCTATTCGAAAAGCCGGCTCTCAACGGACGGTTGTCCAGGTGGTTGGTTATGTTAGCAGAATTCGATCTCAAGTACATCCCTCAAAAATCTATCAAGGGTTCAGCAGTCTCAGACTTCTTAGCCGACTATCCCATCGAGGCAGAAGAGGAGGATTATTATCTACCCGATGAGCAAATTCTAATGACAAGCGATGACAGTTGGTCGCTTCACTTTGACGGTGCCTCAAATTAAAACAGATGTGGTGTCGGGGTAATCCTAGTAGCTCTGGAGGGAACTCACATTCCTATATCACCAAAGTTGCAATTCAATGTTACAAACAATGCGGCCGAATATGAAGTATGTATTATGGGCCTGGAAGCCGCCTTAGCATTGGGCGTCTAGAAACTTCGAGTATATGGGGATTCCTCCCTAATCATCAATCAGATTTCCGGCAAATGGAAAGTTAGAAGCAAAAGCTTAGCCCCATACCAATCTATCTCGAGAAGCTGTCTGAGCAAGTAGAAGAGCTTCGTTACACATATCTCCCAAGAGAGGAGAATCAATTCGCCGACGCACTGGAAAAACTGGCATCAATGATCAACATTCCAAATGGCATGGCTGAAATTCTTCTTACAATTGAAACGCGTCAAGAAGCAACATATGTCCATGCTATTGACGACGTCGAGCCTGACAATGATGAGCCTTGGTTTACAGACATCCAAAGGCACTTAGAAAACTTTGAATATCCACCGCATTTTTCAAGCAAAAGTCAAAGGGCTTTACGCCTACAATCAGCCAACTTCGTCCTAGAAGGTGGCGTTCTATACAAGAGGTCCCCTAGCGGCCCAAATCTCCGATGTGTTGACAAGCATGAAGCACAAAGAGTCATGGACACCGTGCATGCCGAGGTCTGTGGTACTCATATGAATGGAAAGATATTGGCCCTTGACCGGCTAAAGTCGTATCACCTAATCAAAAATAACCTAAGTCCACTAGCTAGGTAGCAAGGGAAGTCAGGATCGAATCCACAGGGAAACAGGCGTTCTTTCTACTATCAATTAATTAATCTAGACTATTGTGAACAAGAGTTGGTTGGTGATTTGTATGCTAAGACTACGAACGATAATTAAACGAGTATGAATCAATATATTAAGGAATCTAGGGCATAGGTTCACCAACAAATAACAATCCAGAACAATGAACAATCACGATAATCAACAAAGTAATTAATTAGATTAGCATGCTCTCTCAAATCGATACTAATCATAGACTTAGAATTAACGGGCTCTCGCTACGTATTAACTCTAATTCCACCTATTGACACAAGCCTAAACATCAAATTGCATATCTCGAATCTTAATTTGATATTGCAAAACTACCACAATTAAACCTGCGCAAATCTAATTGTATAGTGAAATAAACTAATCAATAGGAATCAATTGCAATGCCAACAATCATGATTATTCAATATCCCTTCATATCATTCATGGATCCCCAAGCCCTAGAAATTAGACTACTCAAGCATATTAACAATGAATAAAGCAATTAGCATGATTGAAAACATAATTAAAGGTAAACAAAGAATTTAAATAAAGAATAATACCTTAATTGAAGAACAAGAGGAATGGAAAGCTTGAATTTTTATTGAAATTGAAAACTAAGTGTTTGCATAAATCTAGAGAGAATTTAAACTAAAGAAATAAACTAAGGGTCTAATACTAGGAAATAAGATATTCAACTAAAACATATGGGCTTAGTATTTATAGTTTTTGCCCAAAATAAAATTAGGAAACCAGAAAAACTAAGGCAAACGCGCGCACAAACGCTCCTGGGTTGTCGTCGCCCGGTTGGGCGACCTTCCGCCCGACGGGCGACCAGCTCGAAATCCGCCCGTCGGGCGCAAGTCTGCCTGCCGGGCGGAGGGAAACTTATGGGATTCATCCGCACGCGCCCGGTCGGGCGCCACTCGCCCGTCGGGCGAGATGACATTTCTTGTGCTGCTGCTCCTGATGGGCGCCCGGTGGGCACCGGGCGAAACACCGCCCGTCGGGCGCCTGCTGCCTGTTGCTTCTTTCTGCTTGCTAGCCCGATGGGCGAGGGGCAATCCACCGGGCGGAGGGCTAAGTGATCCGCCCTTCGTCCGCAACACCGAGTCTAACTTCCGAGGCTCGATCATGAACATCTAGGGATCCCGTAAGTCGACAATAGTCGTCCCGAATCCCCCCGGGATCGTGTAGTGGCCTAAATCATCATGAAACGGGTCTAAAAAGACCAATTTCTCACTAAGTAGTCCTGAAACTCGAGGCACACTCAAATGCACAGATTAGTACTAAAAACGGCTCCTAGGAGCTCAATTGACGCATAAAAGTACTAAGGGACGGGGGTGAAAACACTATATAAAACGCACATATCAAACCTCCCCAAGCTAGATCCTTTCTTGTCCCTAAGCAAGGAAATCATCGATGAACACAAGACCAACTTCACCCCCAACATATTTCAAAATGAAAACATAATCCAAGGTAAAATCCAACAAGCATGCATCAATGTCAACCAATCATATCCATTCAATCTCTAATCCACCTTAACAATCGTCACGCAAAGCGAACCACAAATGCACAATGGAATTCAAGACTAGTGCTCACACACTCGTCACTCATTTATGTGTCGGATAAAAGATGTACCCGTTCGCTCCCCTCCCAACATATACGTGAACAATGCGCTCCCAAACTCACACACTCGTGTGTCTAGAAAAACATACACTCAACCTAGTAGTCGACTCGGAATGTGTCATGTCATAACTTGCATTGATAAACAACTACTTTCACATTAATACAACTCTATGCACAAAGGTCGGAAGGTCTTTCAAGCTTGTAATGATAGGCTTAGGTAAGGGTGTGGTAAATTTGGGTAAGATGTGTGCTTAAAGCCTTGGCTTTGATCGAGGAGCATAAATCCTAGCAAATCCATGATCAATCACAAATGATGACCACAACTCTCCCACTCAACACATGAATAAAACAACAAACAAACCACACTATACTTTCTTGCTTTGATTTCACAATTATAACCAATCACTCATGAAGATAAGAAATTGTAATACCGGAGTGACAAAAGCTTGAATTATTTTGAGAATAACGATTTTTTTCTTTTTTTTTGCTCAATCTTTTTTTTTTCTTTTGGAACCTTCACATTATTTTTTTTTCATTCTCCTCATCTCATTCATTTTTCAACTCATTTTTTTTTCATTTTTTTCAACAACAATCATGATAAGAAGAACTTCCCTTTTCAATACTCAATATGCTCAAAATGTACCACACTACAACTCCCTCACCTCACTACTATTAGCTCCCCCAGGCTTGGGACTAGTAACCAATGGGGCATTCATGGGCTTGTAATATGGTTAGTCACCGAATAAAGGGCACAAGCACAACATGGGTAGAAAAAGAGGGAACAAATATATCTAAATTCATCTGAAGGCCACCTAAATAGAAGAATGCCTTCGTCCTCCACAATGTGCATGTATATGAGTCATAGAACACTACTAATAGTTGCAAACCAATACTCAAAATCAATGACACACGAGGAAGCTATCACACATCCTAACCAAGTCAACTAGTCAAGCAACAAGTCCACAAGTAGTTAGTCGGAGTTGACTCATGTTAAGACATCAAAGCAATCGAATATCAAATCATGGCTGACACATCTACATTGCCCATCATCAAATACCAAGAATCAAAACAATTTCCGCTCAAGGGGCACAAGGAAGCATGATATTGTATTCAACGGAACGTATTTTTGAATTTTTTTTTTCCAAAGAAATAAACTACTCTACAAAGCAATAAACACACCAAAGAAACACACCAAAATAAAGAAATGCGAAAATAAAAGGAAAAACATACCTAATATGTACAGGTAATGTGAAACCCCCCCCCCCCCAAACCAAATCAGACAATGTTTTCATTGGCTCAAGGGGTACCGAACCATCATCATCATCAACAGCATCACTGATGGCCTTGGCCATCATCACCATCATCACCATCGCCACCTTGGCCACCTTGGCCACCATAGCCACTACTGCCCGCTCCAAACCCCCCGTAGTGGGTAGGCGTGAAGGTGCCCATGGAACCGGGGGCTCCGTACCCCTCCGCGGGATAAGTAAACCAGGAAGGGTGCTGATGATCTGGGGCAATGTAGCCCTGTCTGGCATACTGATCGTAGAACGGGAACATGGTCATCTGGTGATCAGCGGCGAACTCATGGAAGCCTAGCTCAAGTCGACCCAACCTCTCATGAATGGCCCCCAGCTCCTCTGAAGACCCATGCTCCCCCTGTGGAGCCGGACTACCTCTCTGTCCCGACCCTCTCTCTCTATGCCCTCCCCGCCAGAAATAGGTGCGAGGCGCGGCCTCGGGCTGTGGCTGGGGTTGGGGCTGGACTAAGGGAGGTGCCTGCTCACCTACATACAGATAATGGGACTGACCCATCGTAAAACTGGTGAGCCCGGTAGTGTCCGGTAGAGTAAAGAGAGAGTTCCTCTGGAACATCCATGACATCTGACCGGGAAGAAGTTCCTCGTACTCATAGTGCACCCTGTAAAGGCTCCCAAAATAATCCAAATCTAACAGATTGTTACCCCGGACCGCGGCATAGTCCCTCTCAGCAAAGTTTGCCACCGCTATAGCAATGTGGGTGACTAAACCCCCTAAGGCAATATCGGTCAAGTAGTGGTGGTTAGCAGTAGTGAGCAAATGCATGGCTAGGTGATGGGCCAAATTCATCCTGTATCCTTCATTTCCATCCAACAAAAACCCCCCGAGCACCTCTAACTCTGTGCTCCTTACATTCTCCTTTTGGTCCCTCCCAAAGATGGTAAAGGCCATAAACCGGAACCAAACAAAAGGGACGGGGTGTTGCACGCTAGATGCGTGCAAATGCTGCATGCTACTGGGATTGAAATCCCCAGTCAACTTTCCCCAAACTGAACTATTAAGATGTCCCTCCCCGGGGGACCTATCATGCTCAACAGATAATCCAAATATTGCACCAAAATCTTTAATAGGCATATTAAAATCATTATTCAACAATCGAAAAGAAACTCTAGTGACATCCTTATATCCATTTTTTGTGACATTAAATGAGCTAAGGAATTCAAGAGTGAGATCCCTAAATGTCAACCGAACCATGGAAAACATGTGCTTCATGCCCACCCCATGAAATAATCTCCTAACATCCCTCTCAATACCCATATCATGCAAAGTTTTCTGACAAATAAATCGAGTAGGGACTACCTTCCGAAGCTTGGGTGTACAAGACGGGTTTGTTGCTCCTCACTAGTTAGAATCATGTTCGGGAAGGCCGAATCCGGTGCAAACTGAGGTGGTGGTGGTGGACGGCTTGTGGAAGCCTCCTCTTGTCTCCTTGTTGCTCCCGTGCAAGTCCTCTTTGGCCTTGAACCCATTGTTGAAGAGTTTTGAGTTTTTTTTTTTGAGATTTTGGTGAAAATTGGGGTTTTTTTGGGGAGTAAGAAAGGGTGAAAATTGTTTGATGGAGGTTGAAGAGGATGTTATGAGGATGATTTTGGTGTGTGGATTGATGAATTTGGGTGAGAGATGAGGGAGATATGGAGGTTTGAAGTTCTTAGGGTTTGGGGTTTAATGGAGTATGTGAGAGAATGAAGAAAATGATTGAGAGGGAAGTGTGAAGGAAAGGGGAGATCCGTGCTCTTTAATTCGTGTTTTCTCCTTTCGCCCGCCGGGCCAACTCCCGCCCGTCGGGCGAAAGGCGACACTGACAATGTTTACGACGCGCGCCCGGTCGGGCGCTCCTCGCCCGTCGGGCGATTGGCGATCCTGCTTTTTTTTCTTCGACGCGCGCCCGGTCGGGCGATTGGCGATCCTGCTTTTTTTTCTTCGACGCGCGCCCGGTCGGGCGCTCCTCGCCCGTCGGGCGATTGGCGATCCTGCTTTTTTTTCTTCGACGCGCGCCCGGTCGGGCGCTCCTCGCCCGTCGGGCGATTGGCGACTGACACACATCCTCGTAATGAGCTGCCCGTCGGGCGTCAGGCTACCCGCCGGGCGAAGAGAGATCTTGCGAGTTCTTTCGACACGCGCCCGGTCGGGCGGCCTTCGCCCGACGGGCGAAATGCGAACGTCCTTCTTCTATCATTTTTTCTAACTTTTTTTCACTTAAGAGCCAATCCTGTACAACATCAAATGCCCAAAGCAGTGAAAATACCCTCTCCTCACCTCTCAAAGCAAAGAATAAGCTACAAAGCACACAAAATAGAACTACACTATCGAAAGCAATGAAATACGGGTTGCCTCCCGCAAAGCGCTGGTTTATTCCTAGGTCCCGCACGACCTTGTTACCTTGAATATGCAGTCTATGAGGTGGAGGGATTGAGGTGATGGACCTCAACCACTCCTACAGTAGCCCCATCATGGTACAACTTCAGACGTTGCCCGTTGACCTTGAATCGTTCACCATTATCATTGTCTACTTCAACAGACCCAAACTTGCTTACCATAGTCACGGTGAACGGCCCAGACCACCTAGACTTATGTTTTCCAGGAAATAACTTAAGCCTAGAGTTAAAGAGTAGAACCTTGTCGCCCACCGCGAACTCTCTATGCAAAATGTGATTGTCGTGCCACTTCTTGGTCTTTTCCTTATAAATCCGGGCACTATCATAAGCTTGTAGTCGGAATTCATCAAGATGACCTAATTGAAGTAACCGCTTTTCACCGGCTAACTTTGCATCCATGTTGAGCTGTTTGATTGCCCAATAAGCTTTATACTCCATTTCTACTGGTAAGTGACACGCCTTGCCATACACCAGCCGATACGGGGAGGTACCAATAGGTGTCTTAAAGGCGGTTCTGTATGCCCATAGAGTATCATCTAGCTTATCACTCCAATCCTTCCTAGACTTCGCCACCACCTTCTCAAGGATAGATTTGATCTCCCGGTTGGAGACCTCAACTTGACCACTCGTCTGAGGGTGGTAGGCTAGCCCAGTGCGGTGATAAACTCCATACTTATGCAGGAGCGCATCCAGATGCTTCTCATGGAAGTGTGACCCACCATCACTAATCAAAGCGCGCGGAACCCCAAATCTAGGAAAAATGACCTTCTTGAACAGGGAAATGACTGTCTTAGCATCGTTAGTAGGTGAGGCAACGGCTTCCACCCACTTGGACACATAGTCTACAGCAACAAGGATATACAGATTACCCTTGGACGATGGGAATGGTCCCACGTAGTCAATTCCCCACACATCGAAAACCTCAACCTCAAGAATCCCGTTCTGTGGCATCTCATACCTCCTCGAAATAGTGCCGACCCTCTAGCACGCATCACAAGCCATAATAAAAGCCTGTGCATCCTTGAACATAGTAGGCCAGTAAAAACCACATTGTGACAACTTAGCGTTTGTTTTAGACGGTCCATGGTGACCACCATAAGGTGAAGAATGACACCTACTGATAACACCTTGAACTTCCCATTCTGGAATACAACGCTTGTACAACCCTTCAGCAATCTCACGAAACAAATAAGGGTCGTCCCAAAAGTAGAACCGGACATCATGTAGGAATTTCTTCTTCTGTTGATATGTAAGATCGGCCGGAAGAATTCCCCCCACAATGTAGTTAGCAAAATCTGCGAACCATGGTGTCTGACTGGCAAGTGCAAGTAGATGATCATCCGGAAATGAATCATCAATTGGTGTAGATCCCTTACCATTATCATACCTCAATCTAGACACGTGATCTGCAACAACATTCTCAGCCCCTTTTTTATCGCGAATCTCCAGATCAAACTCTTGTAGCAGTAGTATCCATCGAATAAGCCTGGGCTTGGCTTCCTTCTTTGAGAGCAGATACTTAAGAGCCGCATGGTCAGTATAGACTATCACCTTGGACCCAATCAGATAGGTGCGAAACTTGTCCAAGGCATAGACTATGGCTAGAAGCTCCTTCTCAGTAGTAGCGTAATTAACTTGAGATTCATCTAAGGTCTTACTTGCATAGTAGATGGCATGCAAAACCTTTTCCTTTCTCTGACCCAAAACTGCCCCAACTGCATAGTCACTTGCATCACACATTATCTCGAACGGAAGGTCCCATTCGGGAGAACGAATGATGGGAGCCGAAATCAGTGCCTGTTTGATCCTGTCAAAAGCCTCGAGACAAGCATCAGTAAACACAAACGGGGCATCCTTGAGGAGGAGCTGGGTAAGTGGTTTAACAATTTTAGAAAAATCCTTGATAAAACGGCGATCAAACCCCGCATGACCAAGAAAACTTCTAACACCCTTCACATTAACTGGAGGGGGTAATTGTTCAATCACTTGGACCTTAGCTCGATCCACCTGAATGCCCTTATCAGATATCAAATGTCCCAAAACCACCCCTTCAGTAACCATGAAATGACACTTTTCCCAGTTCAAGACTAAATTACACTCTTCACATCTTTTCAAGACTTTAGTCAGATTTAGCAAGCAAGAATCAAAAGAAGTACCATAGACGCTAAAATCATCCATAAACACTTCCATGATAGACTCAATAAAATCAGAAAAGATACTCATCATGCAACGTTGGAAAGTAGCGGGTGCATTACACAGACCAAAAGGCATCCTACGATATGCAATGGTACCATAGGGACAGGTGAAGGTGGTCTTTTCCTGGTCGTCTGGATGTATGGGAATTTGAAAGAAACCAGAATAACCATCCAGATAACAGAAAAACTTGTGACAGGCAAGCCTTTCTAACATTTGATCAATGAAGGGAAGGGGAAAATGGTCCTTTTTAGTAGCAACATTAAGACGCCTATAATCAATACACATGCGCCAACCTGTGACTACCCTAGTTGGTATCAACTCATTTTTTTCATTTCTCACCATAGTTGTCCCCCCTTTCTTAGGCACTACCTGAACAAGACTCACCCACTTAGAATAAGACACATCATATATAATACCCGCATCAAGCAATTTCATAACTTCAGCTTTTACAACATCTTGCATGACAGGGTTCAAACGACGCTGGGGTTGGATGCATGGTTTATGATTTTCATCTAGATGTATCATATGCATACAAAAGTCAGGGCTAATACCCTTTAAATCATCAATACTGTACCCAATGGCGTTTTTGTGCCTTTTCAACACAATAAGAAGTTGGGATAACTGGTCTGCATCAAGTGCAGTACTGACGATCACAGGGCAAAGTTGTTCATCATCCAAAAATGCATATTTAAGGTTAGCAGGAAGAGGCTTAAGTTCGGGTTTCTTTACCTCTTTAACAGGACAAACCGGCGGAACTAATCTCTTCAATTTGGTGCTCTCCGGCTCAGATTCTCCACCATTAAGAGCCAACTCCAGGGCATCCACTTCAGCACTCCAAGAACTGCTATCACCTGCAGAAGACTCACAACAAAGCACTGCCTCCAAGGGATCTCTTTCGAGAACTTGGGAGACGTTATCACGAGTAATAAAATCAACTACATCTATACGATAGAATTGTTCTTCCTCTAGCATGGGACTTTTTAAGGCATTATTCAGATTAAAATTCACCTTATCATCCCCAACAGACAAAGTCAATTTCCCACTTTTAACATCAATGACCGCCCCCGCCGTGCGAAGGAAGGGTCTACCTAAGATTATGGGAATCTGAGAATCCTCTTGCATGTCTAGTACCACAAAGTCTACAGGTATATAGAATTTACCCACTCTAACAGGGACGTCCTCTAAAACACCTAAGGGGTATTTGACAGAACGGTCGGCCATTTGTAGAGTGATATTTGTAACCTTAAGCTCACCCATATTCAGTTTAGTACAGACAGACAAAGGCATGACAGACACACTAGCACCTAAATCACATAAAGCCTTATCAATAAATACAGTGCCAATGTTACATGGCATGGAAAAACTCCCGGTGTCTTTAAGTTTAGGTGGAGATTTGTTTTGCAAATAAGCACTACATTCCTCAATGAAAGCTACAGTCTCTACCTCACAAAAAGCACGTTTCCTGGTCAAAATATCTTTCATAAACTTAGCATAAGCAGGAACCTGTAAAATTAATTCAGTAAAAGGAACCGTTACCTGCAAATTTTTGACCACTTCCAAGAATCTGCCAAACTGCTTGTCTAGCTTATTCTTGAGTTGCCGGTTTGGGAAGGGGAGTGCAATAGGTGGTACTTGAATATCTGTCTCCTTCTTAACCTAAGTTGTAGCCTCATTCTCATTGACTACCTTTTCAGCTTCCTTACCATCTATAACTATCTTTGGGATTTCCTCACTGACCAGACCACTAGCAGACACCCCAAAATCAACCTCAACCGGCATAGAAGGACCATCATAATCCGTACCACTCCTCAATGTAATTGCATTAGCTGGCTCCCTATTTTCGGGCTGTGAAGGAAATTGGCCTGGTGGCCTCCCTGCAATAGTAGTAGCCATCTGTGCCAACTGTGTATCAATGATCTTGTTGTGAGCAGTAAGAGCATCGATCTTTGCGTCCTTTTCACTTAGAGATTTTTGCATTTGTAGCATCATGTTTCTCATCTCTACTAGCATAGGGTCAGGCTGTGTGGCTTGAGGTTGTGGTGGTGGAGGTGATGTGTGTTGTCTAGGGAACCTAGGTGGTCCACTAAACTGTTGGTTGTAGTTGTTCCGTGGTTGGTAGGATTGTTGATGTGGGGGTTGGTGTGGCTGTTGTGGTGGATGTTGAACTTGGTGAGGGTTCTGGATATTATTGCTCCTGTAGGATAGTAGAGGGTTGTTTTTGTAGCCCTCATTGTAAGAGTTGGAGAATGGGTTATTTTGTTTGTAGGATTGAAATGCATTACACTGTTCAACAGAGCTCCTATATTGCGGTGCATAATGACCAGACATTCCACAACTTTCACAAACAGTAGCAGGTTGGGCACTAATAGCAGCTACACTAGCAGGTTGGGTAGGTTGAGCATTGGCTGCTTGCATATTATCAAACTTATAGTGTAAAGCAGTCAATTGGGCAGTTAATTGTTCAATAGAATTTAAATCATGCTTACCACCCCTATTAGATAGACCTCTAGGATTCCCATACTAGGCATTGTGAATGGCTATCTCCTCAATCACCTCCATAGCTCTAGGCACCTCAAGTTGCATGAACCTCCCACTGG
Source organism: Spinacia oleracea (assembly GCF_020520425.1). NCBI lineage: Eukaryota > Viridiplantae > Streptophyta > Magnoliopsida > Caryophyllales > Amaranthaceae > Spinacia > Spinacia oleracea. The sequence goes on along the minus strand of NC_079492.1, from coordinate 74,785,702 downwards.
CGGCCGAATGTAACAAACATCTAGACTCATTGCCCAGACCATTATAAAACTGCTGAATCAAGAACCAATCTTCCAAACCATGGTGCGGGCATTCTCTTTGCAAATCCTTGAATCTCTCCCAAACCTCGAACAAACTCTCATCCGCTTGTTGCGAGATACCTAATATCTGACCCCTCAGACGAGCCATTTTCTCAGGTGGAAAATATTTAACATAAAAAGAAAGAGCCAAGGACTCCCAATTAGTGATTTTCAAAGCCGCCCGATGTAGACACCTACTTTTGTCCCCATTCCCGCAAGGGAAAGGTTCGATGATGAAAGCATAAAAACTCCACTTGACAACGCATCTCCTATAAAATAAACGAATCTCGATTCCCCATTTCATTTCACCCGAAACCTGCTATTTATGGAAACCTGCGAAAAATAGTAACTGCCGTAAAAGGTAGCTTCTAAAAGTGGCAAATCATAAAAGATAGAAACCTGTCAGAATTAGGTGTTGCATTCCAACATAAATCCTAAATGAGATAGAAAACTGCGAGAATCCTATTCCTAATATGGTTCGGAAATAAGAGTTACGTATTAATTGAAATCCTAACGAGCCTAGAGTTCGTAACGGGCCCAGACGCATTCCGTCACAAAATTGATACGCGCTAAAAGACTGGAATTAATCTCAAACTCTACGGATTTCAGGAATCCGAATCTGACTAAAGAAAACAGCCCAGACCCTATTTTCAACGCCTTCGGCGCCCAGGCCTGGGCGCTGGAAATACCTGGGTACGTGTTTTTTCCTAATTCTTTGTGGATTAGAACTCTGCAATTCTATCTTTCCACGAACTCTCCCCTATAAATAGACCCCTAAATTCGACGTGAAAGAAAACAACAACAACACACAATTATATTCTGAGTATTGACTCTAAACCCCTTAGCCTAAGCCTCTCGCTGCGAAATTGTTCACGCGTTCTGTCGCAATCGATCCATAAATCGAACAGAACGTATCCTGTCCCATAATTGAGATTCGTTAAATACAAAGGAGAAATAGCAAAGTCAAAGTGGTTAGTTTTCTGAGAACCGTGACGCACCTCTCAAGGGTGCGTCGTAATGTGTCCCTTTTCGATGATTTAACTTCTTTCCTCGCCCTTTTTATGAATTGTTAAACTAACCTAATCTGATTGTTCTATCACGCCTAACAAATATAATATTTTTGGGAAATCGGATTATCATGCTAGGTCCCTTAATGCTATTTAAATTAGATAATCACAATCGAATTAGTATTATATGTTGCATATTGCTAAAATCAACTCAGATTAGTTTAATAGTTAACGCATGTCCCTTCAATTATTTATGCTGAGCTAGTAAGGATATCCTGCCTCTGGAGTTATCGACAAGCGAAGTACTCCTCTCGGTAGTTACAGTCCCCCGAACCCTCAATCTCTACCTTGCGGGTGTATATTGAGAGATCCCCACACCAGGGATCACAAGGGAACCTACGGCCGTCATGGTCAAACATAATTGCACTCCATTTATGTCACGATAACCGGGTTTTGTCAGTTTTTCTCATTGTCGTTAAAAACTGAATGGCGACTCCTATATTACTAGTCAATTGGGTGTAAACTCACAGGAAATCCAATTACACTTGATTGAATAAAAAGAATCGTCACACCCACGAGGGACGAGGTCACGCATTAGCCTTGCACTTTTTCGACCCCAATCGCTAGTCCATTAGGTCCCTCTCGCCTGCATGCCCCCTTGGCTTGCACTTGCGGGTTGGCCTCTTAGGCGAAATTCGTCTGTTGAAGACACTACCTCGACCGGGGCATGTGTTGGATCTACGATAGAAGCGGTACCAAGCCAGGCGCAAATAAACTACCCATAGAAGCCTATCATAAACTACGTGGCATATTTTAATTTTCAAATCCATGTGTGGAATGTAGTTATGTGTAGCGAACTATGTGACTATGTTATGATTGTGCGTACAAATAACGCTAGACAAATAATGCTAGAAAACCAACGACCTTAAAAATGGCCCAAACATTCATGAACCAATTGGCCAAAGAGTTATACCAAAATACGTGTTCCGCAAGCCCGAACGATCGCCACAAAAATAAGCGACGCTCGGGATGGCCTGTAACGAATCCGACAAACGCTGCACAACGCGTAAAGGACGTTATTAGGCAAGCACGCAAAATCGAAGTCGCAAAAACAAAAGTATACGCAAACAGAAAACGAGAACCAGCCAGGGACGCATTTTCAACGCCCCTGGCTGGGCGCCAAAATTTCTCACGCCCACTGTTGGGCGCTGAAGTTGCTGCCTGGCCTTTTGGTCAGGCACAGTAGCCTCGGTACCCGCGCATGAAAAAATATACGTAGCAAAAAAAAAACTTTTCGTAAATATTGCTGCAAGGGCGTATGAAAAGGCACTCGACTCTAAAAGCGACTAAAAAAATAATAAAAAAATAAATAACTCTTTGTGTCGTTGTTAGGCCTCCTACGACGACAATGCTCGGCATCAAAACCGAGCATGCTAATTAAACGACCTTGAATGTCACATGGGCAAAATATTCAATAAATAATGTTCGAATAAAGTCCTCCAGAAAAAATAAAATAAATCCGAGTCTAGACTAGGCTATGCCAAAGTACAATCCAAATCCTAAGTCTTAGTTGTCTTATCCATAGAATCGGTCCTAATGCTTGGTGTCGTTCTGCAAGTTAAAAGGTTAAACCATATTGAGTCTCCCTTCCTAACATTTAAATCAATGAGCACCCATATGTAATTGTCATCCCTTGCTAGGAATCCACGGCATCAATACTCTCTCTCGCCAATAAAAGGAATATATTATAGTATTTGCAAAATGGAAACGGTCACAATCTGGAAATCATTCCCCCATAGTCGCACAACCCCCAAAGTGAACCTAAGGTGTCAATATCGTTAGAAAAAATTAATGGCCTCAAGGCTTATGATCACATTGGGTCACGACCATCATAGTCCTCTCGAGCCACTCGCTCCTTGAAATACTCCTAAGTACGGACTAAAAGATTTTCCATGAATGCAACATGACAAACCATGAAAATACCCAAATCGGCATGCCATAAGGCTACCATGGGGTAAAGCAATACACACTAAGAGAGAAGCCGCACTAATGATTCTAGCCTTGCAAAAACAAAAATTCGATCTCCCCAATTAACTACCTTGCCAACATTAAGCAAAATGGCGCATGACAAATGAACACCCAAGGGTTAAAATCTAAAGTGTCAACCAACGAAAGTTATGGTCCAATTAGCCTAAGTCTGAGAGTCGCTTGGTCAAGTATTATAGGCGTACGCCATGTCATCATTTTGAGTCTAGGCCACCTCCTTGTATTCATACACGGGTTATAATCAGAAAGATTAATGAAAGTTCGAGTCTAAATCACAACTTCCAATTAAATCCCAGAAACTGAAGTCTGAAAAGAAACAAAAAAATTATTTTCGATGTAATTCTTTCGTTAAATTTCAATAAGATAAAAACAACATTTCGAATCTACGCTATTTGCACATTTTAAGAAACGACTAAATACGCTTGCAAAGTAAGACAATTTAGAGGTCCACCCTAGGCCTACTAAAGCTAAAGATCCACCCTAGGCCTACTAAAGTTAAAGGTCCACTATAGGCCTACCAAACGAGGCTCACTCAGTCTCGCCTCGTGACTCAAAGACCACAACCATCTACCTCTTAGCCCAAATAAAAAATTTTGAAGGATTTATGTTGGGGAGAAATCCCAAGCAAAAAGAAAAAATAGAAAGAGAAAAGAGAGAGCGAAAAGAGCAAGCCATGAAATACTTAGCCTGTACCTCCCAAAGTGCAACATTTACCCAAGTACACGAAGGAAAAGAATTGAGTCAACCAATCCAAATCATAAAATTCTACGATGTCTACCCTTTCCAATCCTTATGCTCTTAGACGCCTTCGCTCTGGGGTCCCGGTTCAGCTCATTTAACCCATCCATGCTCTCATTGCCATAACCCAAGAAACCACTACCTCGACTCTTGTTCTTGAACTTGTTGTCAGCTGCAAACCACGCACGGCCATTGACACGTGCGTCATACCCATTATTTCCAAGACCTGCTCTTACGCCACCATTAGCATAATGACCATATAACTTGTTTGGATACATCCTATTGATATACCCTTGAGCCGTCCCCATACTACTCATTGGCCTTGATTGATGTAAACTCGTGACACTAGCTTAAGGCTGCAAATTGTGAGTCCTAGCAGATATAATCCTCATGCTTGACCAATGCTTATACAAATTATCCTATCTCATTCAACCATCTTTCAAACCGTCTTGAGTCACGAGTAAAAAAGGAAGACAAATACAAAAAAAAAAAAATTAATAAAAAAGGCAAACTTTGCAAAGCGCCTTTAAACGTTCGTCTAAAAAGAAAAAGAAGCATTTAGCGCACCAAAAAAGATCCTCCCAGAAGTCATTTTCAGCGGCCATAGCTGGGCGCCGAAATCTTTAGCGCCCCAGCCTGGGCGCTGAATATCTCTGCTCGCCAAATTTTGTACAGAAGTGCTCGTCATTTTATCCACACGTGCACGGAAAAATAACAAACACTTGGAGGGGTACAACACGTATTCAGATATACGTACCACCAAAAAATACATGTACTCAAAAAATATATAAAACAAATTTTTTGGCTTACGGCAAAGCAGTAGATTAAAATAATAATAAACTTCACTTATTCTACCGTTTCAAATAATATGTTTCCACCTCAGAACATACCTATCGAATTCGGCATTCTAAGAAACCATTTTCTAGGATAAGAATTACGCAAGACCTGATTCCAAATTAAATTTATTTAAGGCGGATACGTAGGCAATCCATGATTCGGTCCAACCAATTTGCAACCAATATTAAAGCCTATAGAAATAACAAGAATAAGAAATAGAGTCCCTTATTGAAATTTAATTACTTGCAACCCAAGTCGAAAGAAAGATTTAAGTCAAAAGAAGAATCCAAGTCATCAAGATGCCAAAATTAATGAGCACACATCGGAAAATAATAAGGGCACGTACCCTTGCCAGAAGGAGCACTCACACTCCTAGGCACTTAGCCAAGACTCAAAAGACCGCTTTGCCTCAATTTAGTGGGGGCTAGCGCAAACGTCCATGACCTCTAAAGTACTCGACTTGACCCTCCCTAAAGCGAATTAACTCACTTAAAGACTTTCTTTCACCACTGGACATAGTCGTTCGCTTAAAGACCTTATTTCACCACTAGACACAGTCATAATCGCCAACAAGTAGTAAAGGCAGTAACCTTGCAATAAAGAGGATTGTTCTACGGCATCGCCCCATTGTTCATTCGAACTCAGGGCACCCGTTCATGGAAATTCAAATGTTTGCGAATCCCCTTTGAAAAAAAAACAGACATTGTCAATAAGACTTGGCACTTAACCAAGGCTCACCCTACTCAGACATATGACACGGGCATCTAAAATCGAAATCTAAAAACATCGTTAATGGGAAGACAAAATAGCAACTGGGGGCTAAAAAAATTGAAGTGAAAGAGCTAGGGAAAGAACTAAGTATACCTTGACCTTTTGTACAGACATACACCAAGTAAATCTAAGTCGATTTGAAAACGGTTTATATTCCCGCAATTCTGGAAAAGATGGCCCTAAAAGCCTAAAATCATATGCTAAACGGGCACAAGTATATCTTGACGCCTGCACCCTGGCTTCCAGCAAATCCTTAGACAGCATTCCAAAAATCGTAACAGTATTTTTATTCACTCATGTAATCCTGTACGAACCCTTCTATAAGTCAACCTACTTAGGGCACCTCGGATTGTACACAGTAGGACTCGGATTTCAAATAATTTTCAAAAGACTTCTTCATAATAAAGTGTCGTTGGTTTAAGCTAAGTATGTCTTTATCTTCGATGTTGCAAGTGAGTCAAAAATATTTCTAAATATGATTATGGGTAAAGAAAGGCACCTAGCTTTTGGTCAAGGCACACTTCAACATGTGATTACCTTGACCATGGCAATGTCGCACAATACGACATTTACAAGAGAAGTAGCAGATCACTACTCGAACGTACCTCGCACTAAACGAGTCTGGTTCAAACTATTCATGATCCATGTCACCATGAATGCACAAAAACGTATGCAAGGCATTACACAACCAAGCCAATCCCGTAGCTACAGCTGGAGGCTTGAGAAAAACACTCTAAAAATGCTCGAAATAAAGATTTTATCGCAAATTCTCGACGCTAATGCTATACATACATCATAGGGGCACAATCCTAAGCTTTAATCGTGTAAAACGAACCTTAGAATGGCTACAACCCCTCCCTAATTCTAAGCGCTACCTAGAATATATAAAGTCACCCCACTAACAAGGGTTACTGAAAATCGCGAGTCACCAAAACTCCGATCAAACCACTGCACATAACGCTCGCCCTATAAAGCGCCCGTTACACAGTCTACATCGTTTCAAAGCAAAAGCGAAAGAAAAAAAAAATACTGTCAAAGTTCTGCCCAGAAATCATTTTCAATGCCCAGAGCTGGACGCCGATATCTTTAGCCAACTTTTACCCAGATATAAAAATAAGAAAGAAACACCTATGAATCCTCGCATCGAACGAAGTAATAAGCCGTGCAAACCCATGCAGAAGGTGCTTCACTTGTTCGAACACCTGAACGAGGCATGATGAAGTACTCCAATGCAAAAATAATAATAATATCCCAACGCTTGGAGGAATGTTCTAAGACACGCCGTTAGGCCACACAAGCCTACGTCGCACCATAAGTTCAACCATCCCACAGTACAAGTCTAAAAGAAAGTGGAAGGCATATCGCACTAATGCGGGCACGACCATGCAAGAGCATGTGTAAAAGAGGCAAAGACTGCTTATCGCCCAAATTCAAAATGCAAGCCCCACGACTCCTACATTAAGGATTAAAGGTAGCGAAATATTGCCACGGAAGGGATAGCTCGCACCTACACGAGCGGAACCCCAAGGCATCTTCTCGAAAAGAACCTACAAAAATCATACGCCAAAAGGAAGCATCCCAACATGCATACTTGGGGGCTCCAAGCTACGAAACAACCATAGCAAAATAAAAAAAAATCTCGAAGCAAATGTTTGAACAATCGAAAGGGTACGATGTTTGAGCCCACTTCATGAATGGGCCTGAACCCTATCAAGCTTCTAAGAAAACTATTCAAAATCAGTCATTGCTCCAAAAAAAAAAATGATTCAAGCAAACTGATTAATGGACCGCACACAACGGCCATTCTATGAACGCTCGTTCGCACATACATATCATCTTTTCTAAGTATCATTTACGAACGCGTTCAAAAGGAAAAAAAAGAAAACGAACGATCAAGAGGCCAACTGTGTCATCAAGAAACCTCGCCAGAAATTATTTCCAGCGCCCAGAGCTGGGCGCCGAAATCTTTAAACGCCCAGGCCTGGGCGCCAAAAATGAACCCAGGCTAAAAAAAAAAGGCCCTAACTTCTATTGGGCCCTGCCGCATCCATTCGACTCGAAAATTGCCAATTTCCTTACTGAAAGTTGCACCTCACGACTTTGTCAAGAGTAGCACACCACTACAAGGGTCGCTCGCACTTACGAGCACAATCCCAAACACGATCAAGGACATTACAGAATGCGTATCCCCAAGGAACCTCTTTGACAAGAAATGACCGTCAAGCATGAGTGCTTGGGAGCTCGAAAGAAAATATATATTATGCAAAGTTAAAACAATATTCCCAGACTACGCGTCTGGATGTCTCAAAAAATTAAACCAGTTTACGACCTCAAGACAAAGGTCGCCGTTGATACCTATACGTAGTCCCCTAATCAAGGACCCAAGTAGTGGCAAAATTGAGCCGTAAAGACTAGCTCAAGACCATGAAAGATGATGACCACGAGACAATGGTCCGTCTAAGCCTGTTGTCAACCCACATTCAGGTTGCAACTAAATCCGAGCATCCCTCGAAAGAATTCGCTCCTGCGAGAATGAATAAGAAAAGAACTTCTCAAGAGAAATCACAAGAAAAAATGAAATAGGGACCCTGTCCACGTCAATCGGGCAAGATCGCGCCACGAACCGCGCGAGTTCCCAAATCGAAAAGAAAACGAATTTAGGGACGTCCACCCTCAGCGGATAGGGCTCGCCCACCCTCAGCGGGCGGGGTCTGCGTCACTCACCGCGCAGGTCCTCAGTTTTTGACAAAAATAAAGTCTTCAAATTTAAAATAGGCTCGCCATCTTCAGCCGGCGGGGTCTACGGCGCAAACCACGTAGGTCCTTATTTTCAAAAAAGCAAAATAAATTTCAAAATAGATTCGTCCACTTCTATCGGACGGGGTGTCCACCCTTAGCGGACAAGGTTCGCCATCTTCAGCCGGCGGGGTCTACGTCACAAACCGCGTAGGTCCTTATTTTCAAATTTCAAGAACAGAATCGTCCACTTCTATCGGACGGGGTGTCCTTAGCGGACAGGCTCGCCATCTTCAGCCGGCGGGGTCTGCGCCATTAAACCGCGCAGGTGCTTAGTCGCTGCAGCGATAACTTTTGCTGGATTTTCCTTCGTTTTACGTCCTATAAAAACAAGGGTGCTGGAATTTCCTTCGTTTTACGTCCTATAAAAACAAGGGGGTTTTCTCGTTTAGGTAGCCCTGAAAATGAGAATCTTTAAAAAACGTTTTACCTCGTGATTGGGCTTGGCCAGGCCCAATTACACTTTATAGCTTTGATTTCGAAAAACTCTGTAGCTACTCCCAATGACAAAGTGAGGGAGTTTCTACGCACCTTTAGATTCTTCCAATGACAAAGTGAGGAAGTTTCTATACTATTAGTTGACAAATCCCAATGACACGTGAGGGATATGTCGACACTTCAAGTGATGACCCTTAAGTCAAATGTTATCACTCGGGGGCTCGTGAGACCCTCGCAAAACAGGTCACAATACACCGTGGCTTGCGTGACGCACTCCGTCTAATACTTTGACCATCGTCTTACTCCAAGACTCAGTCAAAGTGGGGGCTAACTGTAGACACCTACTTTTGTCCCCATTCCCGCAAGGGAAAGGTTCGATGATGAAAGCATAAAAACTCCACTTGAAAACGCATCTCCTATAAAATAAACGAATCTCGATTCCCCATTTCATTTCACCCGAAACCTGCTATTTATGGAAACCTGCTAAAAATAGTAACTGCCGTAAAAGGTTGCTTCTAAAAGTGGCAAATCATAAAAGATAGAAACCTGTCAGAATTAGGTGTTGCATTCCAACATAAATCCTAAATGAGATAGAAAACTGCGAGAATCCTATTCCTATTATGGTTCGGAAATAAGAGTTACGTATTAATTGAAATCCTAACGAGCCTAGAGTTCGTAACGGGCCCAGACGCATTCCGTCACAAAGTTGATACGCGCTAAAAGACTCGAATTAATCTCAAACTCTACGGATTTCAGGAATCCGAACCTGACTAAAGAAAACAGCCCAGACCCTATTTTCAACGCCTGGCTCTGGGCGCCGAAATCTTCGGCGCCCAGGCCTGGGCGCTGGAAATACCTGGGTACGTGTTTTTTCCTAATTCTTTGTGGATTAGAACTCTGCAATTCTATCTTTCCACGAACTGTCCCCTATAAATAGACCCCTAAATTCGACGTGAAAGAAAACAACAACAACACACAATTATATTCTGAGTATTGACTCTAAACCCCTTAGCCTAAGCCTCTCGCTGCGAAATTGTTCACGCGTTCTGTCGCAATCGATCCATAAATCGAACAGAACGTATCCTGTCCCATAATTGAGATTCGTTAAATAAAAAGGAGAAATAGCAAAGTCAAAGTGGTTAGTTTTCTGAGAACCGTGACGCACCTCTCAAGGGTGCGTCATAATGTGTCCCTTTTCGATGATTTAACTGCTTTCCTCGCCCTTTTTATGAACTGTTAAACTAACCTAATCTGATTGTTCTATCACGCCTAAAAAATATAATATTTTTGGGAAATCGGATTATCATGCTAGGTCCCTTAATGCTATTTCAATCAGATAATCACAATCGAATTAGTATTATATGTTGCATATTGCTAAAATCAACTCAGATTAGTTTAATAGTTAACGCATGTCCCTTCAATTATTTATGCTGAGCTAGTAAGGATATCCTGCCTCTGGAGTTATCGACGAGCGAAGTACTCCTCTCGGTAGTTACAGTCCCCCGAACCCTCAATCTCTACCTTGCGGGTGTATATTGAGAGATCCCCACACCAGGGATCACAAGGGAACCTACGGCCGTCGTGGTCAAACATAATTGCACTCCCTTTATGTCACGATAACCGGGTTTTGTCAGTTTTTCTCATTGTCGTTAAAAACTGAATGGCGACTCCTATATTACTAGTCAATTGGGTGTAAAATCACAGGAAATCCAATTACACTTGATTGAATAAAAAGAATCGTCACACCCACGAGGGACGAGGTCACGCATTAGCCTCGCGTTTTTTCGACCCCCTCACACCCGATTCAACCCATTAATCCACAGTTTAGCTTTCCCACTCAAAGAGAACGGGAAAAGTATCTCCATAGTCTGCTCCGGAGTCAATCCCTTTTGCTTGATGGTGGAACAATATTGGATGAAGGACTGAATGTGAAGATTCGGATCTTCACCTAGTTCCCCACCGTACTGGCGTCTCTCAATCATGTTAATCAATGCAGGCTCAATCTTGAAGGTCTCAGCTGCAATAGAAGGCATGATCGCCTTTGGTAGCACGGACAGACTTGGCTTAGAATAGTCTGTAAGCCGTGGGGTAGGTGGCGGTAGCAGATTTTCGTCACCCATCTCTATCTCTGAAACTGAATCTGTATCTGAAGGAAAAAGATCGCCAATATTATGGCCAGAATCAGAGTAATTCCCACACTGTGCAATGAAAGTTCTTCGTCTACGAAAGGTTCTTTCGGGCTCAGGATCGAATGGAGTAAGATTACTAGTACCTACGGTCCTGGGCATAGACAAAGACTACAAAACAATGTGAGATCCGATCTCAAGGAACGTGAGTTCCTTGAGTAGTAACAAACAATAATCTAGGATAAGCAATCAACAACAGAAAATAAAACCGTTTCCCCGGCAACGGCGCCAAATTTTGACAGGCTAAAGTCGTATCACCTAATCAAAAATAACCTAAGTCCAATAGCTAGGTAGCAAGGGAAGTCGGGATCGAATCCACAGGGAAACAGGCGTTCTTTCTACTATCAATTAATTAATCTAGACTATTGTGAACAAGAGTTGGTTGGTGATTTGTATGCTAATACTACGAACGATAATTAAACGAGTATGAATCAATATATTAAGGAATCTAGGGCATAGGTTCACCAACAAATAACAATCCAGAACAATGAATAATCACGATAATCAACAAAGTAATTAATTAGATTAGCATGCTCTCTCAAATCGATACTAATCATAGACTTAGAATTAACGGGCTCTCGCTACGTATTAACTCTAATTCCACCTATTGACACAAGCCTAAACATCAAATTGCATCTCTCGAATCTTAATTTGATATTGCATAACTACCACAATTAAACCTGCGCAAATCTAATTGTATCGTGAAATAAACCAATCAATAGGAATCAATTGCAATGCCAACAATCATGATTATTCAATATCCCTTCATATCATTCATGGATCCCCAAGCCCTAGAAATTAGACAACTCAAGCATATTAACAATAAACAAAGCAATTAGCATGATTGAAACCATAATTAAAGCTAAACAAAGAATTGAAATAAAGAATAATAACTTAATTGAAGAACAAGAGGAATGGAAAGCTTGAATTTTTATTGAAATTGAAAACTAAGTGTTTGCATAAATCTAGAGATAATTTAAACTAAGGAAATAAACTAAGGGTCTAATACTAGGAAATAAGATATTCAACTAAAACATATGGGCTTAGTATTTATAGTTTTTGCCCAAAATAAAATTAGGAAACCAGAAAAACTAAGGCAAACGCGCGCACAAACGCTCCTGGGTTGTCGTCGCCCGGTCGGGCGACCTTCCGCCCGACGGGCGACCAGCTCGAAATCCGCCCGTCGGGCGCAAGTCTGCCCGCCGGGCGGAGGGAAACTTCTGGGATTCATCCGCACACGCCCGGTCGGTCGCCACTCGCCCGTCGGGCGAGATGACATTTTTTGTGCTGCTGCTCCTGATGGGCGCCCGGTGGGCACCGGGCGAAACACCGCCCGTCGGGCGCCTTCTGCATGTTGCTTCTTTCTGCTTGCTCGCCCGATGGGCGAGGGGCAATCCACCGGGCGGAGGGCTAAATGATCCGCCCTTCGTCCGCAACACCGAGTCTAACTTCCAAGGCTCGATCATGAACATCTAGGGCTCCCGTAAGTCGACAATAGTCGTCCCGAATCCCCTCGGGATCGTGTAGTGGCCTAAATCATCATGAAACGGGTCTCAAAAGACCAATTTCTCACTAAGTAGTCCTGAAACTCGACGCACACTCAAATGCACAGATTAGTACTAAAAACGGCTTCTAGGTGCTCAATTGACGCATAAAAGTACTAAGGGGCGGGGGTGAAAACACTATATAAAACGCGCATATTAGCCCTCAAAGTCATCAGGGCTCGGAATTACTGGACAACCCTCAAACGAGCTTGTCCTAAAATCCCTTCGCAAGAGCATCATGGACCCAAGGGGAAAATTCAAACCCAACGTGGCCGGACCATACATTGTCAAGAAAATCCTTTCTGGGGGACCAGTCGAGTTAACAGATGCGATGGGACCGAGTTTCGTTCTTTGACAAACCTGGATCAGCTCAAGAAGTTCTATGTCTAAATTCAAAATTAAAATTCTAAAAGTTATGTATGTTAGAACTACGTTCGGCCTGATTCCTTAACAGGACACGTAGGCAACCTCATTCCGAGGCTCGGCCACTTTAATACAAAAAAACTCAAAGTTTCCTCAATTAAGGGCATCCTAAAAATCAAATGAAAATTCAAAATTCAATTGTTGTTGTTGTTCTTATTCCAAATGTGCAAATAAAATGCAAATTATGTTCAAGCGGAATTTAACACAATAACTTTTATTTGGCTCTAAAGCCTCCATCAAAGCTAGTTCGATTACAAGGTTGGAATCCAGTGAAGCAAAGTTCAAATCCTTTTCAGTTCCACTAAACACACTTTCTAAACACTTCTTCTAAACACACTCCAAACACATCTCCTACAAATACAATTTCAAACACATTTAAGCCTACAAAGATCTGGAATTGGGCGACTATGCTCTTGAGTCTTGGCACCTTGAGTACTATCCCCTGGCTCTTCCCGCAATCATTCATCAATCTTCCCCTTGCCCAAGCGGCGGGAGAAGGAACTTGCTAGTCTTCCAAGACGGGAGGATGACGAACCTCCTTTGGACCCAGAACGGTCGAGCATCGGACGGGCCACACTCCCGTCACCTTCTTCATAATCAATTGATGCAGGGCGCCTAGCTCTAGAACCTCGGGATCCCGCTGGCCCGGAGAGAGAAATGTCCCTTTGGCTTGGACCTTTCATCCATACAATATACCCCGCAGACAGAGTAGCAGGCTCAGGTGGGAATTGAATATTCAAGAATGGTTTGGCAACCCAATACCGCCTCCAGACTTCAAGACGGTCAGCATTCAGTACAACAGGTTTCGGATGCTCCTCAGCACAATCCGGGATTTCTTGCTTCAAGCCATAGTGTCTCATCACTCGAGCAGGCGAGTAGAAGACTAACATTGTGAGGCTAGGCACTCTCAAGGCAGTAGAGCCGGGTGCATATCTCATAGCAACAATTCCCCACCAAGGAACTACCCACCTAATACAAGATCCAACCCCCGAGAGTGCGCAGCGCCACTCATCCAGTGAAAGTCGGTCGTACATTATGGGCCGCATAGTGAATCCCTTCCTATTATAGCTTGCCATATTCTCTGGTGGTTCCATCAACATGAGTCTCTCCATTAGCCAAACCTTGGGGAAAATACAAGAAAGCAATTCAAAATTCAATTTTCTATATACAAGTACAAATCTCAAAATAAAAAAGCTCCAGATTCATACTTGGAGTATCACCGGACTTCCCAACAGCATGGAAGAGGGGTCCGACTTCAGCATATCAAGGCCCATCAATGTCTAGCCAATCACAAGCGGCATTGGGTCCCGACCACTAGCAAACTGCTCCACAAGCTCTATCGGGGAGGCATCACCATTGCCAAGCCCCTGCTTCGTAAATAAGAAGCGAGCAAAGATACAAACACTCAAGGCCCTTAAGGGAAAAACCTTGGGGACGTCAAGCCCAGAAAAGTAAGTGACAAGGTGGGACAAATCCACCCCTCGGCCATATACAACAACACTCAAAAGTGGGGGCTTCAACACTAGGCATACAAGGCTCTATCTGTTAGGTTATGACAAATATAAACAATATATTTCATGCGAAAAAACCTTAAAGCCAGGAATCCAAATTAATTTCCACATAGTCAATTAGCATAATTAAGATACATACAATGTGATGCGTGCCTTCCCTAGCTGCTCCGGAAGCGAACAAGAACAAGTTTAGGACTCCAAGTGTTGCCCCTCCGTAGATAGTCCACAGCACGTTCGGATCCGCCTTAGATTCAACCAACTAGGATATTATCTAAGGTATTATGTTTATTCGGAAACCTTAATTATTAATTTTAGGCAAATTATTAAATTGTTACTTGACCTTAATCTATGTGAATACTTATTGAATTGGTGTATATATTGTGATTTATGAACCACGTATTTATAGGGTGGAAATAACGTAATTAGAATTCTACTAGGATTCCAATAACTAAATCCATTAGTGTAGACACCTAATTCGTGTCTCCCACTGGGAACATGACGATACCATTGTCCTTATTAGGCGGTTGGAGCAACTCCGTACGGAAATTCCAATTTCTAAGAACGTTTCTAAAGTCCAAGAGCCAAAATCCAATCCCCGAGGCCGTTCCCATTCCGGAACTCGGTACAAAACGCAATTTTCAAAATTCAATTTCAAAATCCAAGTACAATCTCACCCAATGGACCATTCCATTGGTTTTACAAGGCTTTTTCCAGTCAAAATGACATTAAGCAATCCAAATTCGGGCGCCGACCCACAAAACCGAGCAAGTCGGGCCTCGTCCCGTAAAACCGAAATTCAAATACCCGAAACGGCTTGTTTTTAGACGCAAATCAAGTCTTATTCCCCAAGAAAACACTACGTGCCAAACTTCGTACAAATCGTACGAAGGTACACCAATACAAGACAAAGCAAGGACGGAGCCCGCGTCCTTGTTTTGGCGGCAATGGCTGGCGTTTAGCAGCAAATCCTCCTATAAATACCCTTAATTCTAAGCATTAAGGGAGGAAAAATCGAAACATAACGTCGTAATACAAAAATTGCCCCTCAAATCAAAATCCAAAAATCCTCCAAAATCTCATACAATATTTCAAGTTCTAAGCAATTGGGAGCTCTAAAAGGAATTCTTGCCTAAGCCTAAATAGGTAATTCCGAATTACACCATATTCAATCATGTATCTCTGATTTTCCTATTTAAAAAATGATTAGTAAGTTGGCATTTTTAACAATAAAAATGTTACTTACAACAATCATACATTTCTTTCAAAATCCAAACTTTATGTGATACAAAATACAAACTTTCAAGATTCAATGATGTTCATGGTTGTTTGTACTCACTTCCTTGAACTAGAACCACCTTCAAAATATGGAGTAATCAAAGATGATACCTTTCTAATGTTTAAAGGTTTAGTCTTTGAGATTCAAGACTCCACTTTTCAAATTTCAATTTCAAGTTTCAAGATCCAATGATGTTTAGGGTTGTTCATAATCACTTCCCTAAAACTAGGATCATTTCAAAGTAAGAGCTCATCAAATATCTAACCTTTTCAACATTAAAAGGCCCGATCTTTGAGATTCAAGTCTCTTCAGTTCAATATTTCAAGTTTCAAGTTCAATATTCAAGTTCAAGTTCAAGTTCAATATTTCAAGTTCAAGTTCAATATTTTAAGTTCAAGTCAATATTTCAAAGTTCAACATTTCAAGTTTCAAACTTTCAAAGTTCAAGTTCTATATTGAAAATCTAGGATACTTTGGGTGAATTATCCATTTTAAGTTGAGATTTTTAGCTTTGACTCCGTTTCGGACGCACTTTTTTTTAAGTAGTCGTTTGGCGTTCGGATATCATGTGCTTAAATTCTATTTCAATATTACAATTTCTATTCCGCAATTTCAATTATGCACCTTTCAATTACGCACCTTTTCAATTCCGCACCCTTTGAATTCCGCAATTTCAATTCCGCACCTTTCAATTACGCAATTTCAATTCCGCATTTCAATTCCGCAACTTTACTTGCCTAGTCCTTCTAGGCAATGTGGACCTACTCCCTAGTCCATTTCTAGGGGGTCTTGTACTTTACTAATTCCGCACTTATTTTCAATTGTGATGTTGCTTTACTTGTTTATGGCTTTTATCACCTCACATGCTAAATTCAACAAAATACAAGGTTATACCACGCTTAACAAAGATAATTTCTTGGATCTTAGGTTCCCTTAAATTAACTTTAAAGCAAAGTGACCACCATAAAAATTAGAAATTATATTTGTTCTAAATTCAAACCCACATAGTCTAAACTAGGGTATTTTCGAAAATTTATGTCACGCACTTGAATTATTTCTATAGCTCGCGAAATAAGCATCTCGTTCCATTGCTCGGATCTCACCCATCCGTTTCGAAGATTCAAAGCCTTATCCTAATAGATTCATTTTCGGTCTTTCCAAACGAGACCCTAAACAATGTTTGGTGGCGAATCCTACAAAGTACAAAAATACAAAGGTTTCCAAAAAAAACCGCCCCGTAGGAAGAAATAAAATCGTCCTACAATTCTGGCGACTCCACAGTGGATTTCCTGATTTCAACTTCGAAAATACGAGCAGACTTTAAGCATGAAGCCACTGATCTCCTTAAGTACTAGATGCCAGCACTGGCGCCAGGCGCAACCACCTGCGCCAAACGCCACTGCCTGCATCCAGGTCAGTGGCTCATAGTGGCTTGTTGCCCACTTTTGCTCGAGTTTTCAAGTGGGAGTCAGTCTATTTCTATACTTTGAAGGACGCTCCCAAACCTTGAGAACGAATGTCGAAAAACGAGCTTTTCAAATACAATATTCAAGTGCGATTTCAATTTTCAATTTCTAGGCATTTCATTCATTTTTCGAAAACCATATTTGCGCAAAAGGAATTTCTACCTTGCCCAAACGGATGTGTTCTACATTCGGGCTAGCCCCGGGGGCAACGAAATGGTTACTCTCCATACGGTTCCCGACCAAAGTGTGTGACTATTTCCACACCTACCAAAACTTGGCATTTGCTTGACATTCCCGATGTCAAGTATGGAGGTCGTCTGCCGACACACACATCCCTTAGGTGGATGTGCAAGTTGTCGCCGGATCCGCCTCTTAGTCGAGTACCTTTTGACACCCAAAGCCGACCAATTGCATCATACAAAACTTAGACCGACCTTAGGTTGAGAACTTTGCATGTCGCATTCATTTACATGTTAGTGTGACAACATACTATTTGTGTATTGTGTGGGCGCCTTTGCACGCGTGAATGGCTAACCTCGAGTTCTAGCTTGCCGAAACCAATTAGCCTCCAACTAGGAAACCAAACCCGTAGGAGCATCATTCAAACCTCATGCATCTAAAATCGACGATTTAAGGTCTCTTAGGAGTGCCACTCAATTTGATTCAAAACCCTCAAACACGCCTCACACACAAATGCCAAATTTCAAATTCAATCCAACGACGTCATAATGCCGGATTTTCTAGTATAAATTCCGAGTTTCAATTTAAAAATTCAAATCCAAGGGCGTCATAATGCCGGATTTTCTAGTCCAAACTCCGAATTTCAATTTCAAATTCAATCCAACGGCATCATAATGCCGGATTTTCTAGTCCGAATTTCTGTAGGGGAATACAGTTAAACATAATAACATATGCGGAAACAATCCCCAAAGCCAGGAAACATGTATAAAGCACAGATTAAGCAGACTTACGTCTGAAGCGTGTTTTCCACAAATTTTTAACGAACACGAACTTAGAACTCCACTTGTCGTTCCTCTACTTGGTTCACCGACACGATCAGATCCGTCTAGATTATCAGAGCTTAGACAATCATTCAAGAGTTTGTGCTTTTGGGAAGAACACATCCATGGAGGCTAGAGTGAATTAGGGTTTCTCTCTCCTCCTCAGGGTTTGATGTGTAATCTGAATTGTTTTGAGAAAAACGTATGTTTTCGTTATTAGAATAACCTACCCTATAAGCTAGCTAACCGACCAAGGCCTAAGGCCATTGGCCGGCCAGCAGGCCCACGACGGGCATCATGCGCGCACCTAAACAACATGGGACGCGGGCCACGAGTTGCTTCCTTGCCTTGTGCCTTGTCCGCGCGCGCCACACAGCAGCAAGGCTTATGGGCCAGCGCTGCATTGTCATGCACGCTGCGCCCATGGGCCTTACGCTTGTGTGCTTCGGCTTGTGGGTTGATTTCGTATTACGATTAAATTATCCTTCGACAATTTATTTATCGTTTCGTACTTGACGATCCAATGTCGTACGATACGATTATTCGTCTCGCCTAGCTTACGAATATACGCAATACGATATACGATTTCACGATCCAATGTTTAATCGTATAATTATGTTTTTCCGAACTAATTTCCCGAAAAGCTATTAAATGAATTTCCGATTCATTTAATCCGATGATCTGTTACATGCCATTGGTGTGACCTTGTAGGTTCCGTCAAGAGTAAGTTGTGAGTTTAATATTCATTAGAACTCACTGATCGGAAGCATTGCTCCAGATAGCTGTTCCGATCACTTGATCTCACTAAATTAATTGTTCGCAATTAATCTGAACCTTGGTATTAGACTTAATGCACTTTGGGTGAAGGACATATTTCCTTCAATCTCCCACTTGTCATTCAGACAAGTGTGCATTCACATTCCTTTGTCGCTTAGTGTTACTTACTGAACATAAGGTAAGATCCAAGCCATCCTTATTAGGTCAATAAGTGTTTCTCGGATTACAGAGCTCAACTGTTAAACTTTTGCAGAAGGTTAAGCCTTAACCATTCTGAGCACGGCCATGCATTTTACAGTATCTAACTCTCCGACAGGCCTTGCTACACAACAACACCATATCCTATCAAAGATAGGAGGACAATCCATTCTTGCAATCTATGAACACTCACTTTGATTCATAGTACGCCCAATAACTGCTTTTATAGCCTCCTTTTACGGTGCGACGTTTAGCTAGTATCAAGGCGAACTAATTCTCAAACGAGAAGACATAATCGCTCATGTTCTGAGGAATGGTTCTAATCACCATTAATGAGAACTACTTATGACATGACTTTAATCTCTTAAAGTGTTCTCATGGTCAATCCGATACAAGATCCAATAAGTATCTATGCAAATGATTTCTAACATCCAGTCCATTTAGTTCAAGAAACAGAACTATAAATCAACTTGCAATCTAATCTTCATTAGTCATTGGTCATCCACCTTTCAATGACCTGGATTAGGGATCCATTGTGACTTCAATATTCAAGAATCCATCTTGAAATCCCATTTGAATGATTTGAATCACATGGACTTATCATTTAATACTAAACCAAGATTAAATGAACTATGAAATATAATTTCATAAATGATAAATGTTTAAACGAAATGCTTACTAATTTGTGGGCCTCAAACCCAAAATTAAGCATTTAATGTTTTACAGATATAGGCCTTTCACCCAATACTTAAAACATTCATGGAACTCAAACTTGATTCCATTTCTACATATGAATGTTATGTCCCATTCAATGCAGAGGTTTAGTTTATCATACTTTGCTATCCTTAGCATCTTGTCTATCGAAAGCCTTTCGATGTAAGATGAAAAGATCTTTGAATATGTTTCTAGAATGATCTAGTCTTTCGTTGCTGTTTAGAATGATAATCATATCTAAAATAGAAAATCATCCACGTAGCAGACTTGTGATTAACCTGAGTTCATTGAGGAACTCCCACTAAAAACAATTCCCTTTCATTGCTTCTTAGGCAACAATAAATTCATTTCAATTATGTAGAATTTAAAATGATGCTTCCTTTTGGAATGCTCCAACTAGTTCACATAGATATGGGAGATACATCTTTCAACTGAGAACATGGAAACTAATCATTGATTCAGTTTCTCATGCATCACATATGGTTTAGAACCTATGTTACCACCTTTTAATCACGACGCCTAATTGCCCGTGTATGTTTGTGGTTTGCCTAACAACAAGATTCAACTTTTTCTTAGGAAAATGCATGTAGCATCAAAACTTTAGTTATCTTAACTTCCTCTTATCAAGTGCTCATCCTACATCTCCAAATGTATTAGATGTTCTTGATAATGTTCCAATGATCTTTAATCCAGATCAATAGAGATTGGTATAAACTCGTCACGATCCAAAGTTCACGAGTTATCTTGGCGATCTATATATCACATCATACATGATTGATTGTAATGCAAAAACCATTCGCATTTTAAAATCCATCCATGTGACTTTTAGCTTTATTCTGTTTCAAGAGATACTGAATCTTGCTAAAATCTTGGCATTGCCATGTGATATAAGGTGAAGGCACCTCTTCAAGGTCCTTCATGCTTAACTCTAGTGATAACAGCCTAGCTTTATACTTAGTTAAAGCATTCATAAGTTAGACTTACTCATATGGGTTGAGAGTCTCTTTTGAGTCTCTCCATTGTGTTTGATTTAGTAATTACTTTTACAGAATCTAAACAACGCTTTAGATCCTATCCAATAGATCTTTAACCCAGTATGTTCTAAGTTTCGCCATGGTTCTAATATTGATAAATACTTTCAAATCTAACCATTTTGAATTTGAATGTCATTTTCAATAGAGAGATATGTATCTCATATATAAAACCAATAAACTTGACTTAGCTCCCACTAAACTCCTCATCTATAAGAT
Source organism: Spinacia oleracea (assembly GCF_020520425.1). Lineage (NCBI taxonomy): Eukaryota > Viridiplantae > Streptophyta > Magnoliopsida > Caryophyllales > Amaranthaceae > Spinacia > Spinacia oleracea. The sequence goes on along the minus strand of NC_079492.1, from coordinate 74,764,645 downwards.
GATCCATATTTTCATAAAGCTATGATTGCTCAATAGCCTTTTAGACAAATATGGTCCAATTCCCACTTGCATGCTTTAATCTACAAATAGATTTCTTAAGCTTGCTCTTTTATCTAGTATCCAAAACTTTTACATTGTGTGATGTACACAATTCCTTTCTACAAGTCCAACTGAGTAAGGTGTTTTGTTTTCCAATTTCCATATTGCCATATGCAATGATTGCTAGATTTATCCAAAATAGTTCAAGCATTCCGACTTGATGAAAAAGATTTCAACATTATCAACGCCGTGAAGTTGTTTACAATCTTTAACCACCAATCTGGCTTCTCTTTTGTATGTGCATACAATATCATCTCTGTATGTTTTGAAAACATGTTTGCAACCAATGCCAGTAAACCCTTTATGCAAATCAACGTTGTATGTTTAGAAAACATGTTTGCAACCAATGGGAGTAAACCCTTTATGGAAATCAACGTTGTGTGTTTAGAAAACATGTTTGCAACCAATGGGAGTGAACCCTTTATGCAAATCAACCAAATCATAGATTTTATTCTTTAACATGAAGATATTTCGGATAAAATGGCCTCAAACCATTTTGTATGGCCTCGAACCATACTTAAGTTTTTGATGGCCTCAAACCATACTTGGGAAAATTTAATTCGTCGTAGCTAACCTGTAAGTCGTATGTTCTTGAAGCACTTTCCAAGGTCTTCATAGTTTTCATTCCTCAAGATATCTATGCATCTATCTTGGTTGAATTCTATTCCTTATACGATTTACCTAGGCATTGAACATCAAACATTAGTGTCTATAAAGACATTACTCAAGTCCTTTGAGTATTAGGATTCTCTTGAAGCACTTCTAAAGTCTTCCTGAAGCACTTCCAAAGGCTTCTAAGTACGGAGTTTTTCCAAAGACTCCTAAGTATCCTACATTCGTTTGTTGCTTGACTCGAAGTCCATTCGAGGTCATTTTTCTCCCACTTGCCTTTTTGGAAATATGATGGTTTCCTAAAAGACATTATCTTAAGCAACAATCACATGTTCTAAGATTTGTGGTATAACCAATACCTTTTGTTTCTATGAGTCGCTCATAAAGAAACATATATTTATTCTTGAGTTTGTTTGATGTAAACACTAACTCCCACTAGGTTTGACAACCCTAGATATATATGCTGAAAAGATGTACTGAACCGAAGTTCAATCCTTATGACATCTTATCTTAGCTTTGACAACCTTGTTTAGTGTGAAAGTCACTTGAGAGTATCATTTAGAGACTATATAGGAAAATAGTCGTCATTATCGTTAATCGAATAGATTCCGATTTCTCCATTTGGAGATACCATATTCTTATGGAGCTTCGATTGTTATAATGCCATATAAACAATCTAGATAATCTTTCTTGGCTCATGCAAACATCACCTTGACCCAGCCTAGATGTTCCAAAATTCTTGCCAAGTTGATTTTATACCCTTTTGTGAATCGCATTGAAGCATTTCACATATTTCACGTTTGAGTAAATATAGCCATATTTTCTCAAATTCTTGTGAAATAGGTAAGTCATAAAATCCATCTTTGGCCCATGAACTTTATTGTCTAGAAACTTCTAACAATAGTTCATTTCTATCTCATGTACAACAAGCAAGACCCACGTGTCTTAAATTAACCAACTTTCAGAAATCTTAGAATGTTGACTTGTTGATATGGTCGTATGACATTGCCAAAGATATGTGAAACACAAATCAAAGTGTTTGATTTGAACCTTCTGAAGTTTGAGTGTGAAGAGATTCGTTTGTTTATTAATCAATCATATGACTCAACCCTTAAATGTCCATTTCATTCAAATAAACACTCAACGAATGTTTTTGTTTACTTTGAATGTGAGTCTTTCCGTAGTCCAAACAGAACTTGATTATGATGATTAATGGAACATAATACCATTACGTTCCAGCCTTTAGAAGGACTTTAAAACAAACTTGATGACCCTACAATCAATGTAGCAAAACATTGCTTCATTTCCCACTTGTAGGTCAATAACCAGACTTAGCTTCGGGAATTTGAGTTCTTCACAAGAGTTAGAACCTCAAGCGGTAATCTAATACCATAGGATTTTATTTGCTAAGTCGTTTCTCTTTAACATAAACTTCAAGGTAGAAATTGAATATTGAATTCATTTCTTTTGTTTCCCTTTCCTATCCTTTCTAGCATGTTTTCTTATAGTCCTAAAGATTTTACTCTTTCCTAATCCTCTTACTTTGTTATGCGTACAAAGTCCCTTTCTTTTATTCACTTTGAATGACTGCATCCAATGAGTCTAGTTCATTATCGAATCAAAAGAAAATTGGTTGTTAACCATTGGTTATACATGAGTCTTTAACTCAATACTTCATTATTTCAAAACTACCCAGTATTCTGAATATATGAGGTCCAATTGGTCTACCATTCAAATTTTAGTTTGAAAACAACCATGAAGATCAATATAAGAAAATAGCATTCAAGATACGCTCTCACTCTCCTTTTCTTTGAGAATCGCTCTCAAAATTAGTTACCAATCGATCGAGGAAATATCGCAGTTCTATCGTCCGAACGCAATAGAGTTGAAGATTTACAATTCTACACAATGAACTAGCAAAGAAAACATTTATCATACTTTAATAACTTGAAATAAAAGCATTCACGCAATCATCAAAGCTATTAAACATTTCATTCATGAAAAAATAAAACATGGTCCAAAATGAATGAAATGATTCCAAGACCCCAAAAGTCCTAAATCCTTAAGCAGCTTTAGCATGTCTTAAGTAGTTTAAGATTTTAGGCAAGCAAAACCTATTGCTAGTAATCTCCAAATTACTCTTGGTTAATAAATTAATGCCATACTTTATCCCATTGACAGAACATAATGCCATTGTTGTTTGAGTTGAAATTACAATCAACGTGCTCCTTTAGGACGCCTTACCACCTAAGTCAACTAAAATAGCACCTCGCTTTAGCGTAAACCTACGACCTTAGATCCTTAGATTTTTGTAAGTGCTTGATTTGGAAGGCAATTTTAAACTCAATATTACTTTGGACCACTAGTGGAAAAAACCCCTGTTGTAGCCCCCTTGTTGAGGGGGGCATATATAAGCGCGCCTCAATAGCTACTTAGTCAACGCGGGTCAAATATTTTACTAACAGGTTGAGGCGGGCTTTTGTGGTGTTCGCTTCTACAGAAGTTGTTGAAGGGGGCTTTCCTAGCCCGCCTCAATAGAAAGAAGCTGTTGAAGGGGGCTTTTAATTGCCCGCCTCAATAGGGTCTTTCTGTTGAAGGGGGCCTTCATTTGCCCGCCTCAATAGGCACACATTAAATTTAAATCAATTAAAACCACCGCCAAACAGATAAGCTAGATCTCTTCACATCTCGTCGTACTTCACATCTCTTCCAACGCATACCTATCCTCACCGCGCGACTCCACCACCACCATAACCACCACCACCACCTTCCTCACCGCGCGGCTCCACCACCACCATCTGAAGGAGAGTTTCCCCACCGTCGTCTTTCCTACCTTCGCGCGACTCCATCTGTTTCACACAATCGATTTGTGAAGCTAGGTTAGTTTTTATTTGCAATTACTTGGGTAATAATCCTATTTTTTCTCGTGCATTTTCCACTTCATTTCATTTTTGTTTGATTTCCCTTGTTCATCGACCTAATTGCCCCTGTTTTTTGTTTGAATTCCTGCTCGACCTAACTCCATCTGTTTTTTGTTTGAATTCCTGCTTGAATTTCATTTTTGTTTGAATTTCTCGTGCTAGGTTAGTTTTCTATTTTGGATTACATGGCTTTTGGTGAAATGCCATTTGATTTAATGTCTGGCTTTTGGCATTGGACAGACTACTAAAGAGACTTAATTACCCAGGAGCGACTGAATTTGGGGTGGATTTGTCTCAGGCCAACATCTCAATTCAACTTGATGTTGGGAAGGGAGGAAATAGTGGCTCAAATGCTATAGCACCCGTTGTAGAGGTAGGTTATGAGGTTCTCTGATACTTTCTTTTGTTTATGAGGTAGCACCTTTCTTTTGTTTATCACTATTCTCTGATACTTGGAGCTGACTGACTGTCTGCCAGATTGCCTTGATATTATGCTAAAATGACATCTACGAGGTTAGTTGTATATGACTTGGTGGTAATAAACCTGGCCTTCACTGGATTATTTACTTCAAGATTTCTTATTGGACCTGTATTGTACTTGAAAAAAGGTAGTCAGAGTTTGAGGATATCGCTAGATTGATCTGATTTTAGCTGAATGAATATGAAGTAAACCGAATTAACCCGAACAGAACCCAATCCAAGTGAATACGTTGCCTTTTTTCTGCTACCCTGTTAGTGTTTCAAAGTGTAGTCTCCTAATTCCGCTAACCTAATGTGCAAATGGGTTTATTTACACTGAATGCGGGTTTTGTAACTAATTTAAAACCTAAACATGAGCATCGCTGGGATCTATTGATTGAGTACTGGAGGATGGTTTTTACTGATATTTTATCTTTGGATAAGATTGCATCATTAGAGAACAAAGATCTTATGCCAAGCTAGTTTATACTTAAATCGATTTTAGTTTATTCCTGTGAAATCTTATGTGAAGCTAATAAATGTTAATGTTGACACATATTCCTGTTTTGTTTGGTTTTAAAATTGAGATGAGGTCTTACCATTTTTCTGATGTATAGTTCTTGTGTCAAAATTAAGAATTTGTGGCTTGATTTATCTAATTCTGTGTAAAACCTTGTGTTATTAGAAATGAGTCGTTGTTGGATGTACGGTGACCATACTACGGTGGAATACTTGAGTGGGGTTGAGGAGTTCCTTAGATGTGCTTTAGCACACCAACGGAATACGAAAGCCGCAAAGATCTATTATCCTTGCCGTGATTGTAACAATGTAAGGCGGTTAGCTGATATTGATGAAATTGAGGATCATTTATTTCGTCGTGGGTTTAAGCAAGGTTACCATGTCTGGTTTTGGCATGGTGAGAAAATACTTGATCGTCCAAGTTCTAGTGTGAATGAATTTGATGTTCTGGCAGAGAGTGATGAGAGTGATGAGAGTGATTCTGATATTTCTGAGAATAATGAGATGGATGATGATGAGCAAGAAGATAATGAAATAAATGAAATGATGGATGCGGTGAAAGATCACTTGAATGGACGACCTCACATACTCGAGCAGGTATTAAAGGCTGCTGAGACGCCTTTGTACCCTGGGTGTACAAAATTCAAATTGTTAGAATGTGTGGCATCACTTTCCAACTTGAAAGCGGAGAGTGGTTGGACCGAAGAAAGTTTCACGAAATTATTGAAACGACTAGGTCTTTGGTTTCCCGATGGCAATGACATTCCCACCTCTGCCTATTATGCCAACAAATTGACGAATCCCTTAGGCTTAGAGGCCGTCAAGATAGATGCTTGCCCAAATGATTGTATTCTTTACAGAAAAGAGTATGAAAATTTGGATAAGTGTCCAACGTGTTCTATGTCGCGTTACAAGCGTAAAGGGGCCAATTCAGCTAAGAGGGGACCGCCCGCCAAGGTATTGTGGTATCTTCCGATCATACCTAGGTTTGAGCGCTTGTTCTCCGTAAAGAAGAATGCTAAGTATCTGAGGTGGCATGCGGAAGGGAGGAAGAAAGATGAATTCCTTAGACATCCGGCTGATTCTCCTCAATGGAGAACTATTGATAAGAAGTATCCTGAATTTGGCAAGGAGGTTAGAAATCTGAGACTTGCTCTATGTACAGATGGGATGAATCCATACGGCTCTCTGAGTAGTCAGCATAGCACTTGGCCGGTTCTTCTTGCAATTTACAATCTTCCTCCATGGTTGTGTATGAAACGCAAGTATATCATGTTGTCACTCCTCATCTCAGGGCCTAAGAAGCCAGGACATGATATAGATGTGTATCTCGCTCCACTCATAGATGATTTGAAATTGTTGTGGAATGAAGGTGTTCCAATGTTCGATGCTCACACCAACTCAAACTTTACATTGCAGGCAATGGTTTTCTGTACCATAAATGATTTTCCGGCCTATGGAAACTTGTCTGGGTACAAAACCAAAGGAGAACAAGCATGCCCTATATGTGAAGAGGACATGAAGCCCACACGGTTGGATCATTTCAAGAAAAATATCTACCCAGATTTCAGGAAGCACCTTAGTCGATATCATCCTTATCGTAAGAAGAAGAAGGAATTCAATGGGTTCACCGAGGAAGGAGTAGCTCGTACACCTTTGACAGGATCACAAGTTTATGAACGTATCAAAAATGTTGAAACCAAATACGGTAAGTGCTTCAAGTCCAAGTCTAAAAAGGGTGTTTTATGGAAGAAAGTGTCTCCATTATGGGATCTTCCCTACTGGAAAGATTCGTCGGTTAGGCATTGTCTCGATGTAATGCACATTGAGAAAAATGTGTGCGATGCTATCATCGGGACTTTGCTAAACATACCAGGAAAGACCAAGGACAATGAGAATGTGCGGAAAGATATGAAAAAGAAGAATATTCGACCAGATTTGTGGCCTGTTAAAAAAAAGGATGGTACAAAGACCTTTCTGCCTCCAGCGTGTTACACAATGTCGAGAAAGGAGAAGAAGAAGTTTTGTGAGTGCTTACATGGCATTAAGGTTCCCTCGGGATATTCGTCGAATGTTAAGCGCCTAGTGTCTCTCTCGGACCTTAGGTTGATTGGTATGAAGTCTCATGATTGTCATGCACTGATTAATGTATTTTTGCCAATTGCACTTCGTGGGATATTGCCGAAACACATGAGACATGTTATAACAAAACTTTGTTTGTTTTTCAATTCCATATGTGCTAAGGTGATTGATCCGGAGACTTTGGATGCTTTGCACAATGATGTTGTTGAAACTCTATGTCGATTTGAAATGTATTTTCCGCCTTCTTTCTTTGATATAATGGTGCATTTGATTGTCCATTTAGTTCGCGAAGTCAAGTTATGTGGTCCGGTGTTCTTAAGATGGATGTATCCTTTTGAGAGATTTTTTAAGACTTTAAAGGACAAAGCAAGGAATCCGGCTAATCCAGAGGGTAGTATCATTCGGGGAGTCCTTAAAGAAGAGATTTCTGGATATCTAGCTGAGTTTTTGTCAAGCCTTGAACCAATAGGACTTCCAAAATCTCGACATGTTGGTAGGCTCGCAGGGGAGGGAGTAATTGGTAAAAATGTGATATCTCCTCCATCGGGAGGGACTTCTTTCAGCTTCCTTGAAATTGAAACCTTTAAGGGGGAAGCTAGATGTTGTGGTATGTCCTTAACTGGCAGGCCTAACCATTCAATCATCTGATGGTACCTAGTGTAACATTAAAATCCCATAAGAAAAATAAGGAATTGAGTTTTGCTTATGTATTAGTTGTATTCTGTCAAACTGAAATCTCTCACATGTTATATCCTCCTTCTGAAAGGTTCATACTGTCTGGTGTAATGGTGTAAATGTTTCAGACAGAAGGAGTCCAGCTCCTGCTGCATTTACATTGGGATAAACATAGCTAACTCCATCTCTGGCTGTTGTCATGAACAAAAATGTTGCATGCCCTAATCCTGCTAGTTTTGTTTGTATAATTTCTACTCTCTTTCTATGAGTATGTAGTTCTGATTTTCAGGATTTTCTGTTGCTTGATCTTTTGAATCCTGTTCTGTGATCCATTTTAACTGTGATGGTAATCCCAATATGCTACAAGATATTAACAGTTGGAAGGTATGATGCTTAAGGGAAAAAAATGGGTGACCAACCTTAAGAAGTCCAAGCATGTCAGTGTACTCAGGATCAGGAAAGTTATCATCAAGATCATAAATAGTTGCCCACCTCACATTTTTATTCATTTCATAAGTCTGTTTACCCCCAGCTGATGTAATTATATCAACCTGAACACCAGGATACCTATCCTTGATCAACTGAATTGCTGGGAAGAAAAGCAAGTTATCATAAACACCACCAGAAACTACACAGCAACATCTCCTGACATCTCCTCTCACCTTTGATCCCAATGATGCAACCTCAACTGCATATCCCTGTGGGAACTTGAGGAACCCGTATGGGTTTTCGGGGTTATCCCGTGGATACGAGTCCTCATCTTGCTTCCCATCACTAAACATTGACCCATACATGACTAATATACATAGTTTTAACTAAAGAACCTAAAGAACCTAAGGACTCATTTGATTCTTATTACAAGACTAATATACATAGTTTTAACTTTCTAAAACTCATTCGAATCTATTTATGCACATTTAAGGCTCATTAGGTCGTTATAGGTCATGTTTAGAGCTAAAATGACATTTCCGCTCCCAACTTTGAACTAAAGAACCTAAGGACTCATTTGATTCTTATTACATGACTAATATACATAGTTTTAACTTTCTAAAACTCATTCGAATCTATTTATGCACATTTAAGGCTCATTAGGTCGTTATAGGTCATGTTTAGAGCTAAAATGACATTTCCGCTCTCAACTTTGAACTAAAGAAACTAAGGACTCATTTGATTCTTATTACATGACTAATATGCATATTGTTAACTTTCTAAAACTCATTCTAATCTACGTATGCACATTTAAGGCTCATTGGGTCGTTGGGAGGTCAACAACGTACTTAATTATCTCTATAGTCTGCAACTATATCTTTTAATTTTATGCTTCAATGGAATGTAAAGACAATATCGTGAGTGTAAACTTTGGTACTCATATATATTTTCCTTCCATGCAACTTGCAGGCTAGGGATCGAGTCGATTGGAAGAAAGTCAACACGACCTTACTTAAGGTTTGTAATGCATGATCTAAAGGGACCTAAGTGGCTGGATTAGAGACATTTGTTAGATTAGCTCTCTAGCCTTTTGTCTTTAGTTGTTAATATTAGTTGTAATTTGTTAGACTAGCTAGGTGTTTAAAAATTGTAAACATACGTACTATATATACGCTTTGCTCTGTTGGGTTAATATAAATGAAGTTAATGTAATGATTTATTTATCAAAGATAAGCAGATTCATACCTTTGCTATTTTGGTGTTGATTGGGTACAGGTTTCAATACTCAATGGAGTATATATCTAGTTGTGGTTATTGCCGCCTATTTTATATTTTAAAAGAATTTGGAAAAAAAAAATTAATGTTGTTGAAGGGGGATTTTAATGTACGCCTCAACAACATATGAATTTATGGCGCCAATGTACAGGTATTGGCGCAAAAATAAGGACCTGTTGAGGGGGGCATTTAAGAAGTGAGCCTCAACAGAGGAGGCTGTTGAGGCGGGCTTCTGTAAAGCCCCCCACAACAGGTCCTTATTTTTCGCTTATCTGTAGAGGTTGTTGAGGCGGGCTTTTGAAAGCCCCCCACAACAGATCACCTGTTGAGGCGAACAAAGCCCGCCTCAACAGATCACTGAGCTGTTGAAGCTACGTCTGTCGCAGCGGGCCTTGTTCGCCTCAATAAACCCAAAATGCCCCCCTCAACAGGTATTTTTTCCACTAGTGGACCTAGTTGTTTCTATGTTGTTTCTATGTTGGTTTGATTATTTAGTGAACTTAATCTAATCGAGTCATACGAAACAACCTATTCATGCAAAGCGTACATACAATCATACATTCACGCATAGTATATATATATATATATATATATATATATATATATATATATATATATATATATATATATATATATATATTAAATTGCATAAATAATTGGTGATCTAGTATGGCCCAAAACATCTTGTCTTGAAGCATCCAATCTTCATCACCTCCTTGTTAGCTTGGCATCGTCTTGAATCTTCGTTCAAATGCTAACTTAAAGTTCTAAACTTAGAAATACTTGAAAATCATAAATTACATCAAAATTTCCATGGTACGCAGACCATATTTAAAACTTTACATTCAAAGATAGAACGGTACACATACCATATTTAGCTATCCTAAATTGGCCATACTAGTCACTTTCGAGTACCTGCATTACATAAAATATACATTCTATGCATTCACCCATTCGTGTGCTAAAACGAATGGCCCATGTAAATATGCAAGTATTTACGTGAATTAATTAAAATTCACTTTCACATAAACGCGTCCTAAAAGATTAATCAATTTCCAAATTATTAATCCTTAGACTTTATTCTAATTAAAATTGAATTTAATTAAAATAATGCGACCTACGAAAATAATAAAAAATAATTATTTCATTTTAATTTCATTTAGTGGCTCCCACTCAAACCAATAATCATTCCGGATAATTAATTATGAAATATTAAATTAAAACTCGCGGCCCTGCCCAAGCAAATAAAATATTAAATTAAATATCCCGTTAGCCCAAATTAATGCAAATATGCGAAGCCCAACGAAATAAACAATTTTCAACGAAAACGTTCGAATACGTAGTTGGGCTAGGCTTGCCCCGAGCCCAATGCCCTTGCGTTGGCCTACGAGGCGACGAGCAAGCTCGCACACCCCGCAGCCTTCGCGCGCGCGCGTGCTCGCAGCCAACGCTGCCCCTGCGCTGCGTCGTTGTGCATCGCTGCGCTGGACGTCGCAGGGCCTTGTGCCTTGCTTCGTCGCAGCCCCTCCGAAAATTTAAATCGTTCATTAACATTTAAGTTTCAGATTTTTAATAATTAGGTTTAAGTGCGATTAAAATTAACGAAACCATTCAAAATTTTAATCCAACAATTTTTAAAATTTGCCATTGACCAATGAAATTATATACCCTTTCCCAATTAACCGAGTTATTAAACCAAAATTAATCAAAATTCAATTAGGGCTTCAAAGTTTAACATTAAAAGTTTAGGAGTTGATCTTAGAAAATTGTTTTCCATCAGATTAGGGTTTTAAAAATCGAAAAAACGAATATTTTTTATTTCGGACCAGGTTATTACGCAATTCATCAAATAATTCGTAAAATTCCGAAAATTCAACAAAAAATTCAAAATTTTCGACAGATGCAAAAAAAATTAAATCATGCTAAAACATGCTTTGAATACATAAGGCTCATGATACCACTGTAGGAGAATACAATTAAACATAATAACATGTGCGGAAACAATCCCCAAAGCCAGGAAACATGTATAAAGCACAGATTCAGCAGACTTACGTTTGAAGCGTGTTTTCCATAAATTGTCCACGAACACGAACTTAGAACTCCACTTGTCGTTCCTCTACTTGGTTCACCGACACGATCAGATCCGTCTTGATTATCGTAGCTTAGACAATCATTCAAGAGTTTATGCTTTTGGGAAGAACATATCCATGGAGGCTAGAGAGAATTAGGGTTTCTCTCTCCTCCTCAGGGTTTGATGTGTAATCTGAATTGTGTTGAGAAAAACGTATGTTTTGGTTATTAGAATAACCTAACATATAAGTTAGCTAACCGACCAAGGCCTAAGGCCATTGGCCGGCCAGCAGGCCCACGACGGGCATCATGCGCGTACCTAAACAACATGGGCCGCGGGCCACGAGTTGCTTGCTTGCCTTGTGCCTTGTCCGCGCGCGCCACACAGCAGCAAGGCTTATGGGCCAGCGCTGCATTGTCATGCACGCTGCGCCCATGGGCCTTGCGCTTGTGTGCTTCGGCTTGTGGGTTGCTTTCGTATTACGATTAAATTATCCTTCGACAATTTATTTATCGTTTCTTACTTGACGATCCAATGTCGTACGATACGATTATTCGTCTCGCCTAGCTTACGGATATACGCAATACGATTTCACGATCCAATGTTTAATCGTATAATTATGTTTTTCCGAACTAATTTTCTGAAAAGCTATTAAATGAATTTCTGATTCATTTAATCCGGTGATCTGTTACATGCCATTGGTGTGACCTTGTAGGTTTATTCAAGAGTAAGCTGTGAGTTTAATATTCATTAGAACTCACTGATCGGAAGCATTGCTTCAGCTAGCTGTTTCGATCACTTGATCTCACTGAATTAATTGTTCACAATTAATCTGAACCTTGGTATTAGACTTAATGCACCTTGGGTGAAGGACATATTTTCTTCAATATCGAGTTTCAATTTCAAAATTAAAATCCAACGGCGTCATAATGCCGGATTTTCTAGTCCAAATTTCAAATTCCAAATTCAAACTCAATCCAACGGCGTCGTAACGCCGGATTTTCTAGTCAAAATTTCAATTTCAAATTCAATCCAACGGCGTCACGGCGGATTTTTTAGTTCAAGCATCCAATTTCCAAGTTCAAAAAAAAATTCAATTCTAGTTCAAGTATTCAAGTGTTCAATTATATCCTTCAAAACCTCGAGTTCAAATTACCAATTTCAAGTTCGAAACCTCAAGTTCTAATGTTCGAATTCATGCCGTCGTAATGCCAACTTTTCCATTCCATATTCCAAGCCTCAAGTTCAAAATTCCTATATTCAATCTTTCAAATCTCAAGTCCCATATTCGAAACTTTCCAATTCAAAATCCATGATGGCGTAATGCCGGATTTTCCTCATTCAATTTCAAATTCAAAATTCCATGATCAAACACTTCAAAATTCCAAGTACACGGCGGCATGATGCCGGACTTTCCAAATTTCAAATCCAATTCCAAATCCATGATGGCGCGATGCCGGAATATTCAAATTCAAACATCTCATGTTCTATACAAAAGTGCCTCTTTCCCATTTCAATGTTCAAACTTCGAATCAAATTCAAACTTCAAACTCATCTACAAGCTACAAAAAGTTGTTGCCTTCCGTTTCTCCCAAATAAAAATTCGAAAATATTTCCAATGGGTTGAAAATCCCTTGAAATAGTACAAACTCAAATTCTATCATGGGTTGAAACTCCCCTGAAATATTACAAATTCGATCCCTCAAAACATTTCCAATGGGTTGAAAATCCCCTGAAATAGCACAAATCCAATTTCCTCATTCTATGATGGGTTGAAAATCCGTTGAAATAATACAAGTCCAAATTCGAATGGGTTGAAATCCCCCTAAAATAATTCAACGGGTTGAAATCCCCCTAAAATACTTCGAAATTCAACGGGCTGAAACTCCCCAGAAATAATACAAGTTCAAAATTCTATTCGATGGGTTGAAATTCCCCTAAGATACTCCAAGATCCAATGGGTTGAAACTCCCCTAAAATATTGACGGGTTGAAATTCCTTTGAAACAATATAAAATCAATTCCCTTTCAATCGGGTTGAAACTTCCTTGAAATAATACAATGTCCAATCTCCTAAAATATTTCCCATGGGTTGAAAGTCCCTTGAAGCAATACAAGTCCAATTTTCAAATTCCAATGGGTTGAAATAGTCCAAGTCCCAATAAGTAAAAATCTTCCTTTTCAATACTTCAAGTCCTAGTAAAAGGAGTTAACTTCCACAAAAGAATGAAGGCTCCTTTCAGATACTTCCAACGGGTTGCAAATCCCGAATAATACCAAATCCAAAATCCCGAGTCTTCGGAGTGGCACTTAGAGTCAAGTTTAGGTCTTATTCATTGCACGCATATCATATCATGTGTCGGGAAGTGCAAGTTCTAAATCATGTCATGTGTCCTAAATAGGAGGCCAAAGATCCTGTGGGTTCGCCGAAGAGGGGAAAGGTTGAAGAGAACTCCATCTGCCCTAGCCTCACTCATAGCCGGTATCGAGCAAGCAGTCAGCTCACCTTCTACAAATCAAGCTTCAAGTCCCTTTCAAGAATCAGTCCAAATTTCTTCCCCCGATCAACTCAACCAACTCATAGCAGTTGTCGCCAGCCTCAGCACCAATGTGGAGAGCATAAGTAACCGGCAGGGTATTATGGAACAGGCCGCACCCACCGATTACTTAACCAAGAAGATCAAGATTCTGGTCAATAAGGTCACCAATCAAGAGAACTACTTCGATACCTCAATGTAGGACAACCTCAAGGGAAAGGCAAACCTACCAGACAAATTCTCTACCAATGACATTCCAAAATTCAAGTCGATTGACAGTCCCAAGTATTACATCAAGAACTTCAAAGCAACGATGGCCATTAAGGGGGTCGAACTCGAGCTATACCCCATGGTATTCCCTATGTCTCTGAAACCTTTCTGCCAGAAATGGTATTACTCACTCAAGGAGCATCAAACCGGTACATGGGAAGCGATCGCTCGAGCATTCATGGAGCAGTATCAGCCCAATATTCAACTTCAAACTACTCTAAGGGAGCTATAGGTTCTCAGGCAAGGGCCTTAAGAGGGTTTCACTAATTACCTCAACCGATGGAGAGAAATGGCGTCCCAAATGGTGACTCGACCCTCCGAGAGAGAATTGGTCAAGATCTTTATTGTCGGACTTCTGCCAAAATACAATACTCACACGAAGTACCTAGGCTTGGAAAGCTTAAAGAGAACATATGACATTGGGGTCGATATAGAGGATGACCTGATGAAAGCCCCAATAGCCCCGGCTCCACAAGTTGAAAAGTGGAAGGGTAAAAAAACTGAAGCAACACACAAGGTCCACGAGGTCAACGCCCTAGAAGCTCCTCAAGGCCCAAAGCCGAACAATTTCAAGAATAGCACCAACCAGCGAAGCATTTGATCGACTAGTCTTTACTAATCTCGGATTATCTTATAGCGAAGCATTTGACCGACTGGTCAAAAAGCAAGTCATCACCCCAATCGGTCCTACACTCGATCCTCCAGTCGACAAGAGATCCAAGAGCTGGGATCCTACAGCACATTGCAAATACCATCAAGGGAAGGGTCATGACATCGAAGATTGCTACAAGCTTAAGAATTTGATCCAGAACATGTTTGACAACAAGACCTTGCCCCTACCTCCAGGAGCCAAACAAACTTCCTCAGTGCAAGCCATCTCTTATGATTGTGAAGACGAAGAAGAGGATTTTCCATGCAACCTAATCTCTACAATGTACAAGCCAGGTTACGAGCTAATGGTTCCAAGCTAGCTTCTGCCATCTCTTTCCAAGTGCTCAAAACTGGGTGATCCCCGAAACTAGGGTAACCACCGACATTCAAGAAAACATCTGTCCCCTCGCCACCCTGAAGGCTTTGGGCTTCTCCGATTACGATCTCACGCTAATTGCCCAGCAGACCGTCAAACTCCAAGGTCTCACATACAAAGTCATAGGAGTCCTCGATTTGGTCTTTTCCTTCGACACCTACTACAACAGTGTTGAATTTCAAGTCATGGATGTGTCTGCCAACTTCTATCTACTATTTGGAGAGCCTTGGTTCAAGGAGATATTGGACGGCCTGCTGGGGAATACAGTTAAACATAATAACATGTGCGGAACAATCCCCAAAGCTAGGAAACATGTATAAAGCACAGATTAAGCAAACTTACATTCGAAGCGTGTTTTCCACAATAATATGTCAACGAACACGAACAAAGAACTCCACTTGTCGTTCCTCTACTTGGTTCACCGAAACGTTCAGATCCGTCTTGATTATCGTAGCTTAGACAATCGATCAAGGTACTTTGCTTTTTTGGGAAGAACTCACTTTGGAGGCACAGAGAGAATTAGGGTTCTCTGTGCCTAGGGTTTGAGTAGTATGAATTGTGTGTTTTTGGAAAATACAATATGCTTATTGTATTAATGATGTAACCGGCCAAGAACCAAGGGCCCTTGACAGGCCACATCACGCAAGCCACGGACCGCACCGCACAGCCCAGCCCAGCGACATACTACAGGCCGAAGCCCACAGCGCGCGCGCCGAGCAGTTGGCCCTTGGGCCTGCTTGCTCGCGCTGCGTTGCTTGCTGTGCGTGCTGTTGCGTGCTCGCCCAATGGGCTGGCCTTGCTCGCCTTTGCTCGTGAGCTTGCTAGCTGTTGGGCCTTGCACGCTTACGTGCTTGGCTCGACGGGCCAGCAACTCCGATGCTCTTCGTATTCGCGATTTATATTTCCGATATATTATTTATCGTTTCGTATACGACGAATCACCGTCGTACGATACGATTTATTCGTGTCGCCCAGCTTACGAATATTCGCGATACGATATACGATTCCGACAAAGGTCGTATCGTATAATACGTTTCCAACTAATTCCCGAAAAGCTATTAAATGAATTTCCGATTCATTTAATCCGGTGATCTGTTACGTGTCATTGGTGTGACCTTGTAGGTTCAGTCAAGAGTAAGTTGTGAGTTCAATATCCATTAGAACTCATTGATCGGAAGCATTGCTCCAGCTAGCTGTTCCGATCACTTGATCTCACTGAATTAATTGTTCGCAATTCATCTGAACCTTGGTATTAGACTTAATGCACCTTGGGTGAAGGACATATTTCCTTTAATCTCCCACTTGTCATTCAGACAAGTGTGCATCCACATTCCTTTGTCACTTAGTGTTACTTACTGAACATAAGGTAAGATCCAAGCCATCCTTATTAGGTCCAGAAGTGTTACCTGGATTATAGAGTTCAACTGTCAAACTTTTGCAGAAGGTTAAGCCCAACCATTCTGAGCACGGTCATGCATTTTACAGTATCTAACTCTCCGAGAGGCCTTGTTACAGAACAACACCATATCCCATCAAAGATAGGAGGACAATCCATTCTTGCAATCTATGAACACTCACTTTGATTCATAGTACGCCCAATAACTGGTTTTATAGCCTCCTTTTACAGTGCGACGTTTAGCTAGTATCAAAGCGAACTAATTCTCAAACGAGCAGACATAATCGCGCATGTTCTGAGGAACGGTTTCTAATCACCATTAATGAGAACTACCTATGACATGACTTTAATCTCTTAAAGTGTTCTCATGGTCAATCCCATACAAGATCCAATAAGTATCTATGCAAAAGATTCTGACATCCAGTTACTTTAGTTCAAGAAACAGAACTAAGTAATCTACTTGCAATCTAATCTTCATTAGTCATTGGTCGTCCACCTTTCAATGACCTGGATTAGGGATCCTTTGTGACTTCAATATTCAAGTTCATTTATGGGTGTTTCTTTGTCGAAGAATCCATCTTGACATCCCATTTGAATGATTTGAATCACATGGACTTATCATTTAATTCTAAACCACAATTAAATGAATATGAAATAAATAAATTTCATAAATATGAAATGGTTAAACCAATTGTTTTAAACATAGATCTAACAGATGTTCTAAAACAATACTTAGAAAATCAAAGCCATTCTCCAACATGCTTGATTCCCATGGTTGCTACATGTGCGTTGTGTTTCACTTGTGGCAACGGTTTAGTCAATGGATCCGCGATGTTGTCGTCAGTTCCAACCATACAAATCTCGATTTCCTTTCTTTCAACGATCTCTCGAAGTATATGAAATCGGGTTGAAACTCCCTCGAAATAATACAATGTCCAATCTCCTAAAATATTTCCCATGGGTTGAAAGTCCCTTGAAGCAATACAAGTCCAATTTTCAAATTCCAATGGGTTGAAATAGTCCAAGTCCCAATAAGTAAAAATCTTCCTTTTCAATACTTCAAGTCCTAGTAAAAGTAGTTAACTTCCACAAAAGAATGAAGGCTCCTTTCAGATACTTCCAACGGGTTGCAAATCCCGAATACAAAATACAAAATCCAAAATCCCGAGTCTTCGGAGTGGCACTTAGAGTCAAGTTTAGGTCTTATTCATTGCATGCATATCATATCATGTGTCGGGAAGTGCAAGGTCTAAATCATGTCATGTGTCCTAAATAGGAGGCCAAAGATACTGTGGGTTCGCCGAAGAGGGGAAAGGTTGAAGAGAACTCCATCTGCCCTAGCCTCACTCATAGCCGGTATCGAGCAAGCAGTCAGCTCACCTTCTACAAATCAAGCTTAAAGTCCCTTTCATGAATCAGTCCAAATTTCTTCCCCCGATCAACTCAACCAACTCATAGCAGTTGTCGCCAGCCTCAGCACCAATGTGGAGAGCATAAGTAACCGGCAGGGTATTATGGAACAGGCCGCACCCACCGATTACTTAACCAAGAAGATCAAGATTCTGGTCAATAAGGTCACCAATCAAGAGAACTACTTCGATACCTCAATGTAGGACAACCTCAAGGGAAAGGCAAACCTACCAGACAAATTCTCTACCAATGACATTCCAAAATTCAAGTCGACTGACAGTCCCAAGTATTACATCAAGAACTTCAAAGCAACGATGGCCATTAAGGGGGTCGAACTCGAGCTATACCCCATGGTATTCCCTATGTCTCTGAAACCTTTCTGCCAGAAATGGTATTACTCACTCAAGGAGCATCAAACCGGTACATGGGAAGCGATCGCTCGAGCATTCATGGAGCAGTATCAGCCCAATATTCAACTTCAAACTACTCTAAGGGAGCTAGAGGTTCTCAGGCAAGGGCCTTAAGAGGGTTTCACTAATTACCTCAACCGATGGAGAGAAATGGCGTCCCAAATGGTGACTCGACCCTCCGAGAGAGAATTGGTCAAGATCTTTATTGTCGGACTTCTGCCAAAATACAATACTCACACGAAGTACCTAGGCTTGGAAAGCTTAAAGAGAACATATGACATTGGGGTCGATATAGAGGATGACCTGATGAAAGCCCCAATAGCCCCGGCTCCACAAGTTGAAAAGTGGAAGGGTAAAAAAACTGAAGCAACACACAAGGTCCACGAGGTCAACGCCCTAGAAGCTCCTCAAGGCCCAAAGCCGAACAATTTCAAGAATAGCACCAACTAGCGAAGCATTTGATCGACTATTCTTTACTAATCTCGGATTGTCTTATAGCGAAGCATTTGACCGACTGGTCGAAAAGCAAGTCATCACCCCAATCGGTCCTACACTCGATCCTCCAGTCGACAAGAGATCCAAGAGCTGGGATCCTACAGCACACTGCAAATACCATCAAGGGAAGGGTCATGACATCGAAGATTGCTACAAGCTTAAGAATTTGATCCAGAACATGTTTGACAACAAGACCTTGCCCCTACCTCCAGGAGCCAAACAAACTTCCTCAGTGCAAGCCATCTCTTATGATTGTGAAGACGAAGAAGAGGATTTTCCATGCAACCTAATCTCTACAATGTACAAGCCAGGTTACGAGCTAATGGTTCCAAGCTAGCTTCTGCCATCTCTTTCCAAGTGCTCAAAACTGGGTGATCCCCGAAACTAGGGTAACCACCGACATTCAAGAAAACATCTGTCCCCTCGCCACCCTGAAGGCTTTGGGCTTCTCCGATTACGATCTCATGCTAATTGCCCAGCAGACCGTCAAACTCCAAGGTCTCACATACAAAGTTATAGGAGTCCTCGATTTGGTCTTTTCCTTCGACACCTACTACAACAGTGTTGAATTTCAAGTCATGGATGTGTCTGCCAACTTCTATCTACTATTTGGAGAGCCTTGGTTCAAGGAGATATTGGACGGCCTGCTGGGGAATACAGTTAAACATAATAACATGTGCGGAACAATCCCCAAAGCTAGGAAACATGTATAAAGCACAGATTAAGCAAACTTACATTCGAAGCGTGTTTTCCACAATAATATGTCAACGAACACGAACAAAGAACTCCACTTGTCGTTCCTCTACTTGGTTCACCGACACGTTTAGATCCGTCTTGATTATCGTAGCTTAGACAATCGATCAAGGTACTTTGCTTTTTTGGGAAGAACTCACTTTGGAGGCACAGAGAGAATTAGGGTTCTCTGTGTCTAGGGTTTGAGTAGTATGAATTGTGTGTTGTTGGAAAATACAATATGCTTATTGTATTAATGATGTAACCGGCCAAGAACCAAGGGCCCTTGACCGGCCACATCACGCAAGCCACGGACCGCACCGCATAGCCCAGCCCAGCGACATACTGCAGGCCGAAGCCCACAGCGCGCGCGCCGAGCAGTTGGCCCTTGGGCCTGCTTGCTCGCGCTGCGTTCCTTGCTGTGCGTGCTGTTGCGTGCTCGCCCAATGGGCTGGCCTTGCTCGCCTTTGCTCGTGAGCTTGCTAGCTGTTGGGCCTTGCACGCTTACGTGCTTGGCTCGACGGGCCAGCAACTCCGATGCTCTTCGTATTCGCGATTTATATTTCCGATATATTATTTATCGTTTCGTATACGACGAATCACCGTCGTACGATACGATTTATTCGTGTCGCCCAGCTTACGAATATTCGCGATACGATATACGATTCCGACAAAGGTCGTATCGTATAATACGTTTCCAACTAATTCCCGAAAAGCTATTAAATGAATTTCCGATTCATTTAATCCGGTGATCTGTTACGTGTCATTGGTGTGACCTTGTAGGTTCAGTCAAGAGTAAGTTGTGAGTTCAATATCCATTAGAACTCACTGATCGGAAGCATTTCTCCAGCTAGCTGTTCCGATCACTTGATCTCACTGAATTAATTGTTCGCAATTCATCTGAACCTTGGTATTAGACTTAATGCACCTTGGGTGAAGGACATATTTCCTTCAATCTCCCACTTGTCATTCAGACAAGTGTGCATCCACATTCCTTTGTCACTTAGTGTTACTTACTGAACATAAGGTAAGATCCAAGCCATCCTTATTAGGTCCAGAAGTGTTACCTGGATTATAGAGTTCAACTGTCAAACTTTTGCAGAAGGTTAAGCCCAACCATTCTGAGCACGGTCATGCATTTTACAGTATCTAACTCTCCGAGAGGCCTTGTTACAGAACAACACCATATCCCATCAAAGATAGGAGGACAATCCATTCTTGCAATCTATGAACACTCACTTTGATTCATAGTACGCCCAATAACTGGTTTTATAGCCTCCTTTTACAGTGCGACGTTTAGCTAGTATCAAAGCGAACTAATTCTCAAACGAGCAGACATAATCGCGCATGTTCTGAGGAACGGTTTCTAATCACCATTAATGAGAACTACCTATGACATGACTTTAATCTCTTAAAGTGTTCTCATGGTCAATCCCATACAAGATCCAATAAGTATCTATGAAAAAGATTCTGACATCCAGTCACTTTAGTTCAAGAAACAGAACTAAGTAATCTACTTGCAATCTAATCTTCATTAGTCATTGGTCGTCCACCTTTCAATGACCTGGATTAGGGATCCTTTGTGACTTCAATATTCAAGTTCATTTATGGGTGTTTCTTTGTCGAAGAATCCATCTTGACATCCCATTTGAATGATTTGAATCACATGGACTTATCATTTAATTCTAAATCACAATTAAATGAATATGAAATAAATAAATTTCATAAATATGAAATGGTTAAACCAATTGTTTTAAACATAGATCTAACAGATGTTCTAAAACAATACTTAGAAAATCAAAGCCATTCTCCAACATGCTTGATTCCCATGGTTGCTACATGTGCGTTGTGTTTCACTTGTGGCAACGGTTTAGTCAATGGATCCGCGATGTTGTCGTCAGTTCCAACCATACAAATCTCGATTTCCTTTCTTTCAACGATCTCTCGAAGTATATGAAATCGGGTTGAAACTCCCTCGAAATAATACAATGTCCAATCTCCTAAAATATTTCCCATGGGTTGAAAGTCCCTTGAAGCAATACAAGTCCAATTTTCAAATTCCAATGGGTTGAAATAGTCCAAGTCCCAATAAGTAAAAATCTTCCTTTTCAATACTTCAAGTCCTAGTAAAAGGAGTTAACTTCCACAAAAGAATGAAGGCTCCTTTCAGATACTTCCAACGGGTTGCAAATCCCGAATACAAAATACAAAATCCAAAATCCCGAGTCTTCGGAGTGGCACTTAGAGTCAAGTTTAGGTCTTATTCATTGCATGCATATCATATCATGTGTCGGGAAGTGCAAGTTCCAAATCATGTCATATCATGTGTCCTAAATAGGAGGCCAAAGATACTGTGGGTTCGCCGAAGAGGGGAAAGGTTGAAGAGAACTCCATCTGCCCTAGCCTCACTCATAGCCGGTATCGAGCAAGCAGTCAGCTCACCTTCTACAAATCAAGCTTCAAGTCCCTTTCAAGAATAAGTCCAAATTTCACCAATGTGGAGAGCATAAGTAACCGACAGGGTATTGTGGAACAGGCCGCACCCACCGATGACTTAACCAAGAAGATCAAGATTCTGGTCAATAAGGTCACCAATCAAGAGAACTACTTCGATACCTCAATGGAGGACAACCTCAAGGGAAAGGCAAACCTACCAGACAAATTCTCTACCAATGACATTTCAAATTCAAGTCGACTGACAATCCCAAGTATCACCTCAAGAACTTCAGAGCAACGATGGCCATTAAGGGGGTCGAACTCGAGCTATACCCCGTGGTATTCCCTATGTCTCTGAAACCTTTCTGCCAGAAATGGTATTACTCACTCAAGGAGCATCAAACCGGTACATGGGAAGCGATCGCTCGAGCATTCATGGAGCAAGATCAGCCCAATATTCAACTTCAAACTACTCTAAGGGAGCTAGAGGTTCTCAGGCAAGGGCCTCAAGAGGGTTTCACTAATTACCTCAACCGATGGAGAGAAATGGCGTCCCAAATGGTGACTCGACCCTCCGAGAGAGAATTGGTCAAGATCTTTATTGTCGGACTTCTGCCAAAATACAATACTCACACGAAGTACCTAGGCTTGGAAAGATTAAAGAGAACATATGACATTGGGGTCGATATAGAGGATGACCTGATGAAAGCCCCTATAGCACCGGCTCCACAAGTTGAAAAGTGAAAGGGTAAGAAAACTGAAGCAACACACAAGGTCCACGAGGTCAACGCCCTAGAAGCTCCTCAAGGCCCGAAGCCGAACAATTTCAAGAATAGCACCAACCAGCGAAGCATTTGATCGAATGGTCTTTACTAATCTCGGAATGTCTTATTGCGAAGCATTTGATCGACTGGTCGAAAATCAGGTCATCACCCCAATCGGTCCTACACTCGATCCTCCAGTCGACAAGAGATCCAAGAGCTGGGATCCTACAGCACACTGCAAATACCATCAAGGGAAGGGTCATGACATCGAAGATTGCTACGAGCTTAAGCATTTGATCCAGAACATGGTTGACAACAAGACCTTGCCCCTACCTCCAGGAGACAAACAAACTTCCTCAGTGCAAGCCATCTCTTATGATTGTGAAGACGAAGAAGAGGATTTTCCATGCAACCTAATCTCTACAATGTACAAGCCAGGTTACGAGCTAATGGTTCCAAGCTAGCTTCTGCCATCTCCTTCCAAGTGCTCAAAACTGGGTGATCCCCGAAACTAGGGTAACCACCGACATTCAAGAAAACATCTGTCCCCTCGCCACCCTGAAGGCTTTGGGCTTCTCCGATTACGATCTCATGCTAATTGCCCAGCAGACCGTCAAACTCCAAGGTCTCACATACAAAGTCCTAGGAGTCCTCGATTTGGTCTTTTCCTTCGACACCTACTACAACAGTGTTGAATTTCTAGTCATGGATGTGCCTGCAACCTTCTATCTACTATTAGGAGAGCCTTGGTTCAAGGAGATATTGGACGGCCTGCTGGGGAATACAGTTAAACATAATAACATGTGCGGAACAATCCCCAAAGCTAGGAAACATGTATAAAGCACAGATTAAGCAAACTTATATTCGAAGCGTGTTTTCCACAATAATATGTCAACGAACACGAACAAAGAACTCCACTTGTCTTTCCTCTACTTGGTTCACCGACACATTCAGATCCGTCTTGATTATCGTAGCTTAGACAATCGATCAAGATACTTTACTTTTTTGGGAAGAACTCACTTTGGAGGCACAGGGAGAATAAGGGTTCTCTGTGTCTAGGGTTTGAGTAGTATGAATTGTGTGTTGTTGGAAAATACAATATGCCTATTGTATTAATGATGTAACCGGCCAAGAACCAAGGGCCCTTGACCGGCCACATCATGTAAGCCACGGACCGCACCGCACAGCCCCGCCCAGCGACACACTGCAGGCCGAACCCCACAGCGCGCGCGTCGAGCAGTTGGCCCTAGGGCCTGCTTGCTCGCGCTGCGTTGCTTGATGTGCGTGCTGTTGCGTGCTCGCGCAATGGGCTGTCCTTGCTCGCCTTTGCTCACGAGCTTGCTGGCTCGTTGGGCCTTGCACGCTTACGTGCTTGGCTCGACGGGCCGGCAACTCCGATGCCCTTCGTATTCGCAATTTAATATATTTCCGATATATTATTTATCGTTTCGTATACGACGAATCACCGTCGTACGATACGATTTATTCGTGTCGCCCAGCTTACGAATATTCGCGATATGATATACGATTCTGACAAAGGTCGTATCGTATAATACGTTTCCAACTAATTCCCGAAAAGCTATTAAATGAATTTCCGATTCATTTAATCCGGTGATCTGTTATGTGTCATTGGTGTGACCTTGTAGGTTCAGTCAAGAGTAAGTTGTGAGTTCAATATCCTTTAGAACTCACTGATCGGAAGCATTGCTCCAGCTAGCTGTTCCGATCACTTGATCTCACTGAATTAATTGTTCGCAATTAATCTGAACCTTGGTATTAGACTTAATGCAGCTTGGGTGAAGGACATATTCCCTTCAATCTCCCACTTGTCATTCAGACAAGTGTGCATCCACATTCCTTTGTCACTTAGTGTTACTTACTGAACATAAGGTAAGATCCAAGCCATCCTTATTAGGTCCAGAAGTGTTACCTGGATTACAGAGTTCAACTATCAAACTTTTGCAGAAGGTTAAGCCTAACCATTCTGAGCACGGCCATGCATTTTACAGTATCTAACTCTCCGAGAGGCCTTGTTACACAACAACACCATATCCCATCAAAGATAGGAGGACAATCCATTCTTGCAATCTATGAACACTCACTTTGATTCATAGTACGCCCAATAACTGGTTTTATAGCCTCCTTTTACAGTGCGACGTTTAGCTAGTATCAAAGCGAACTAATTCTCAAACGAGCAGACATAATCGCTCATATTCTGAGGAACGGTTTCTAATCACCATTAATGAGAACTACCTATGACATGACTTTAATCTCTTAAAGTGTTCTCATGGTCAATCCCATACAAGATCCAATAAGTATCTATGCAAAAGATTCTGACATCCAGTCACTTTAGTTCAAGAAACAGAACTAAGTAATCCACTTGCAATCTAATCTTCATTAGTCATTGGTCGTCCACCTTTCAATGACCTGGATTAGGGATCCTTTGTGACTTCAATATTCAAGTTCACTTATGGGTGTTTCTTTGTCGAAGAATCCATCTTGAAATCCCATTTGAATGATTTGAATCACATGGACTTATCATTTAATTCTAAACCACAATTAAATGAATATGAAATAAATAAATTTCATAAATATGAAATGGTTAAACCAATTGTTTTAAACATAGATCTAACAGATGTTCTAAAACAATACTTAGAAAATCAAAGCCATTCTCCAACATGCTTGATTCCCATGGTTGCTACATGTGCGTTGTGTTTCACTTGTGGCAACGGTTTAGTCAATGGATCCGCGATGTTGTCGTCAGTTCCAACCTTACAAATCTCGATTTCCTTTCTTTCAACGATCTCTCGAAGTATATGAAATCGCCGCAGTACGTGCTTAGACTTCTGGTGGTTCCTAGGCTACTTTGTCTGGGCAATGGCTCCGCTATCGTCGCAATACAAAGCCACTAGTCCTTTAATGGAGGGGACAACACCAAGTTCTTCGATGAACTTCCGAATCCAAACAGCTTCCTTGGCTGCTTCTGAGGCAGCAATGTACTCGGCTTCAGTTGTCGAATCCACAATAGTGCTTTGCTTAGCACTTTTCCAGCTTACTGCTCCGCCGTTGAGGCAGAACACAAACCCAAACTGTCATCTGTAATCATCTCTGTCGGTTTGAAAGCTTGCGTCTGTATAACCCTTAACAATCAACTCATATGTACCATCATAAACCAGAAACTGATCCTTAGTCCTTTTCAGGTACTTTAGGATGTTCTTGGCAGCAGTCCAATGCGCCTCACCTAGTTCTGACTGGTACCTGCTCGTTGCACTGAGTGCGAACGAAACATCCGGCCTTGTACAAATCATAGCATACATGATGGATCCAATAGCCGAAGCGTATGGAATTCCACTCATCTTTCTACGCTCATCAGATGTTTTGGGACACTGATTCTTGCTTAGATATATGCCATGTGACATGGGTAGATGGCCTCGATCTCTTGGCTTCCATCATATTGAACCTAGCTAGCACTTTGTCAATGTAAGTGCTTTGGCTTGGTCCAATCATCCTCTTAGATCTATCCCTATGGATCTTGATGCACAATATGTACTGTGCCTCTCCTAAGTCCTTCATTGAGAAACACTTCCCGAGCCAAGTCTTTACAGACTCCAACATAGGAATGCCATTTCCAATAAGCAGTATGTCGTCAACATACAAGACTAGGAATGCAATTTTACTCCCACTGACCTTCTTGTATACACAAGATGCGTCCTGATTCTTGATGAAGCCAAACTTATTGACTGCTTCATCAAATCGTTTATTCCAACTCCTTGATGCCTGCTTTATCCCGTAGATGGACTTCTTAAGCTTGCATACCTTTCCTTGGTTCTTTTGATCGACAAAACCCTCCGGCTGTGTCATGAACACAGTCTCTTCAAGAACGCCGTTCAAGAAGGCAGTTTTGACATCCATTTGCCATATTTCATAGTCATGAAAAGCGGCAATCGCGAGGATTATCAAAATAGACTTAAGCATCGCGACTGGAGAAAAGGTTTCATCATAGTCAACGCCGTGAACTTTCCTGTAACCTTTTGCTACCAATCTAGCCTTGTATATGTATACAATTCCATCTTTGTCTTTCTTCAACTTGAAGACCCATTTGCATCCGATAGGTGTGAACCCATCCGGCAAATCAACCAAATCCTAGACTTGATTTTCAGACATGGAGTCTATTTCAGATTGCATGGCCTCTAACCATTTAATGGAGCTTAGGCTCGTCATAGCTTGCTTGTAAGTCAAAGGTTCATCACTATCCAATATGAGAACGTCTAAGTTTTCAGTCAAGAGGACGCATGTCCATCTGTCTGTGAGGGGGACGAAAAAGCGCGAGGCTAATGCGTGACCTTGTCCCTCGTGGGTGTGACGATTCTTTTTATTCAATCAAGTGTAATTGGATTTCCTGTGAGTATACACCCAATTGACTAGTAATATAGGAGTCGCCATTCAGTTTTTAACGACAATGAGAAAAACTGACAAAACCCGGTTATCGTGACATAAAGGGAGTGCAATTATGTTTGACCACGACAGCCGTAGGTTCCCTTGTGATCCCTGGTGTGGGGATCTCTCAATATACACCCGCAAGGTAGAGATTGAGGGTTCAGGGGACTGTAACTACCGAGAGGAGTACTTCGCTCGTCGATAACTCCAGAGGCAGGATATCCTTACTAGCTCAGCATAAATAATTGAAGGGACATGCGTTAACTATTAAACTAATCTGAGTTGATTTTAGCAATATGCAACATATAATACTAATTCGATCGTGATTATCTGATTTAAATAGCACTAAGGGACCTAGCATGATAATCCGATTTCCCAAAAATATTATATTTGTTAGGCGTGATAGAACAATCAGATTAGGTTAGTTTAACAGTTCATAAAAAGGGCGAGGAAAGCAGTTAAATCATCGAAAAGGGACACATTACGACGCACCCTTGAAAGGTGCGTCACGGTTCTCAGAAAACTAACCACTTTGACTTTGCTATTTCTCCTTTTTATTTAACGAATCTCAATTATGGGACAGGATACGTTCTGTTCGATTTATGGATCGATTGCGACAGAACGCGTGAACAGTTTCGCAGCGACAGGCTTAGGCTAAGGGTTGGAGTCAATACTCAGAATATAATTGTGTGTTGTTGTGTGTTCTTTCACGTCGAATCTAGGGGCCTATTTATAGGGAAGAGTTCGTGGAAAGATAGAATTGCAGAGTTCTAATCCACAAAGAATTAGGAAAAAACACGTACCCAGGTATTTTCAGCGCCTAGGCCTGGGCGCCGAAGATTTCGGCGCCCAGAGCCAGGCGTTGAAAATAGGGTCTGGGCAGTTTTCTTTAGTCAGATTCGGATTCCTAAAATCCGTAGAGTTTGAGATTAATTCGAGTCTTTTAGCGCGTATCAATTTTATGACGGAATGCGTCTGGGTCCGTTACGAACTCTAGGCTCGTTAGGATTTTAATTAATACGTAACTCTTATTTCTAAATCATATTAGGAATAGGATTCTCACAGTTTTCTGTCTCATTTAGGATTTATGTTGGAATGCAACACCTAATTCTGACAGAATTCTATCTTTTATGATTTGCCACTTTTAGAAGCTACCTTTTACGGCAGTTACTATTTTTAGCAGGTTTCCATAAATAGCAGGTTTCGGGTGAAATGAAATAGGGAATCGAGATTCGTTTATTTTACAGGAGATGCGTTGTCAAGTGGAGTTTTTATGCTTTCATCATCGAACCTTTCCCTTGCAGGAACGGGGACAAAAGTAGGTGTCTACAGTTAGCCCCCACTTTGACTGAGTCTTGGAGTAAGACGATGGTCAAAGTATTAGACGGAGTGCGTCACACAAGCCATGGTGTATGTGACCTGTTTTGCGAGGGTCTCACGAGCCCCCGAGTGATAACATTTGACTTAAGGGTCATCACTTAAAGTGTCGACATATCCCTCACGTGTCATTGGGATTTGTCAACTAATAGTATAGAAACTTCCTCACTTTGTCATTGCAAGGATCTAAAGGTGCGTAGAAACTCCCTCACTTTGTCATTGGGAGTAACTACAGATGTTTTCGAAATCAAGAGCTGTAAAGTGTAATTGGGCCTGGCCAAGCCCAATCACGAGGTAAAACGTTTTTCAAAGATTCTCATTTTCAGGGCTAGCTAAACGAGAAAACCCCCTTGTTTTTATAGGACGTAAAACGAAGGAAAATCCAGCACCCTTGTTTTTATAGGACGTAAAACGAAGGAAAATCCAGCAAAAGTTATCGCTGCAGCGACTAAGGACCTGCGCGGTTAGTGACGCAGACCCCGCCCGCTGAAGGTGGGCGAGCTTGTCCGTTGAGGGTGGACGCCCCGTCCGATAGAAGTGGACGAATCTGTTTTTGAAATTTAAAAATAAGGACCTACGCGGTTTGTGACGTAGACCCCGCCGGCTGAAGATGGCGAACCTTGTCCGCTGAGGGTGTACACCCCGTCCGATAGAAGTGGACGAATCTATTTTGAAATTTATTTTTCTTTTTTGAAAATAAGGACCTACGTGGTTTGCGCCGTAGACCCCGCCGGCTGAAGATGGCGAGCCTATTTTAAATTTTAAGACTTTGTTTTTGTCGAAAACTGAGGACCTGCGCGGCTAGTGACGCAGACCCCGCCCGCTGAGGGTGGGCGAGCCCTGTCCGCTGAGGGTGGACGTCCCTGAATTCGTTTTCTTTTCGATTTGGGAACTCGCGCGGTTTGTGACGCGATTCTTGCCTGACTGAAGATGGGCAAGTTCCTTATTTCTTTGGTTCTTTGTGATTTCCTTTGAGAATTTCTTTTTATTCCTTCTTGCAAGAGAGAATTCTTTCGAGGGGTGCTCGAATTTAATTGTAACCTGAACGTGGGCTGACAACGTGTTCAGACGGCTCTTTGTCTTGCGATCGTCCGCTTTCGTGATTTTGAGCTATTCTTTACGGCTCGACTTGGTCTTTGATCAGAGGACCATGCACAAGCGTCAGTGACGTTCTTTCGATGAGGTCGAACTTATTCGTTGGTTCTTTTTTGAGATGTCCAAACATGCTATGGTGTATGGCGCAGTCTGGGAATGTGATTTTGATCGCGCGCTCCTTGTTGGAGTCTATTTTTTCGCGAACCCCCAAGTACTGGGGCTCGTCGGTTGTTTTTCGCATCTTATAATCATGTTTGGGGTCATGCCCGTATGTGCAAGCGACCTTCTAAAGTAGTGTGCTGCTTTAGCGAAGCCGTGGAGTGCGGCTTTAGTTTTCAGGCGACATCCGGTTTTAGCTTGGCCCGGATTAATCCTTTGACAGACAAACATTTTTTGGAAAACCAATGACTTGACGACGCATATTTTTGGTGTTTCAAAGAATGACCATTTTAACTTGCTTTTTTTTTGAAAGTGTACATAAGCATTTTTTGAGACGAGTCTAAGTTTCGACCAAGTTTTAATGTTATTATTTTTTCGTTGCTTATTTGGGAGCTAAAGGTGCTTTGGGCTTGATCCTACTTGCAATAGGGCCTCGTGTTTTAGCAACACGGTCTTAAGTCCTCTCCTGTTCCGTGTTTTGTGAAATCTGGGCCTTGGGCTGCATTTTCAGCGCCCAAGTTCAGGCGTTAAACATTTCGGCGCCCAGGCGTGGGCGCTGGAAGTCCTTTCCTGGTAATATTTGATTTTCGGATTTCCTAACACGTTTCCGAATGGGATCAGGATGTCATGGGGTGCGTTCAGCTATATATAAGGGCTAGATACGTCCCTTATTTTCTACTACTCTCAAATTCTTTCTTTTCTTTTTGTTGTGCTTTAATTATTCATTGCTTTTTCCATGTCGATCCCTACTTTCTCACTCCAACGGACTGTTAGGCGTTGGCTACGGGCGCTTACTCCCACAGAAAAAGCTTTGTTAAAAGAATACCACTTAGAGGCACTTTTAGGTTTATAACAAATTAATATTGATTATAACTTTCTGCATGCTGCCCTAAGCTTTTGGGACTCCGATCATCATGTTTTTGCCTTTCGGGGCAATGAAATATGTCCTTTGCCTGATGAATTTGCTGCGATCCTTGGTTACTAATGCTACTCCTGTTACCCCTGGCACTATTGAAGAGGGTAAAACAACCATAAGGGCTTTCCTAGGGCTAGATGATAACATGTTTGCTGAAATTGTTGTAGATGATAAGGTTAACTTGGCGAAACTTGTAAAACATCACTTTAGGCCTAGTAAGAATATGACCGAACAAAAATTGAACATTCGAGCCCTTGTATTTTGCTTGTTGAATCATTATTTGCTGTCGAATAATAATGGTGAGTTCGGTGACATAAGGTTGATCCCCTTGATTAGCCAGATGGAAAGTTGCTATTCTATCATGCCGTTGGTTGTTGCCGAGACTTTGCTGAGTGCGGATGAACTGAAGAAGGGCGCCAAATCTGAATATTTTAAGGGGAGCCCCCTATTGCTGCAGGTTATCGATCTTTTCCTTGTGCACATGTATGTTTTTTTTGCATATATTTCTTTTTGCCTGGGGCTGAGTTTCAGCGCCTAGGGCTGGGCGCTGGAATATTCGGCGCCTGGTCCTGGGCGTTGAAACTGCGCCCCAGGAACCGTTTTTTTCTTTCTTTTCATTCTTTTGATTCGATCGTACCTGTTTTTGCAGATTTGGCTTGCGGAACGGCTTAGACTTTTGGAAGCTCCTGCCGATCCTAAACATTATCGCCCTATAGCTTTGGGTAACCGAAAATACTTGCACCAAGGCCAGGACGAGGCCGAATGGGCCTCCTTTTTTACTTATGGCATTTGTTCTATTAAGTGGGTGGTACCATGGTGGGGTTTGACTACTATGACAGGGGGGTCTGATGTATCGGTTTATGTTTCTTTGTTGGGGCTATCTCGTCCCATTTATATTTTCTCTTACCGAGTCATGCGTCAATATGGTTTAAGGCAGACTATCCCCTTTTCTGATACGATACCACCTAAGGTAGCGGCCTTTTCACAAACACGGGTCTTAGCGTGGGCTAAGTATTATGATGGTCTTCCGCGTTGGGCCGTAGCTACAAATGGCTTTGTGGGTCTTCCTGAAAACTACAAGTTGTGGATGAGCTCCGATGACAAAGATGTGAGGATCGAGGCTCGTAATGGGGAGCCGGCTGAGCTTTTGATACCTCGTATTCGTGTTAAGTATGAGGGTCCTGATTCTGCTAAACCTCGTACCTATAGTGTTAAGACTGTGAAAGCTCGTCCTGATCGAAAGCGAAAGGAAGTTCCTCCCCTTTCCAGTTTCAGGCCTAAAAAGATGCCTAACATGAAGGGGCCTGCTGTTGTTAAAAGAAATGCAAGCTCTCGCGGAGATCATCGCCGGAACAATGTATGGGTTAGGAAGGCTCAGCCGCCTGTAGAAACAGTGGCTAGTCTAGTTGATGATAATAATCCTTCTCCCACCATTGCCTGTGCCTTCGAGGCTGAGCGGGCTATAATTGAGAATGTTTCTGAAGCCTTGACATCTTTGGAAGCTAGTGTCCAGGAGCCGGTTCTTATGGAGATTGACATTGGGGCAGCGCAGAGGACTGTGGGAGTGGATCCTGCGAATATTGCCCTCTACAAGACTTTATTTGATGATCCGGAAGAACTAGAGTAGTGTAGTTCTTGCTAGGGTGTAGGTTCCCTTTATTTATTTCAGTTGTGTTTGTTTTTATTCCTAGCACGTTGTTTTCCTTCTTATTATATTTTAATAAAGGCGTATTTTTAGTTTTCATTTTCACTCTTTTATTTTGTTTCTCCTCTTTTTTATGTATTTTATATGTCTACCACTTTTTGCACAAAGAATATATTTTTTATTTGGACCGAATCCTTGGTAAGGATTGCCTACGTATCTTGTCAGAATCAGGTCGCGCATAGTTCTAGCTTTAGAATAAGTTCTAGTATGCTGGATTTCGGTAGATATGTCCTGAAGTGGAAACATATTACTTAATTGGTCAAATGAGTGAAGTATTTATCATCATTTTCATCTGCCGTTTTTTTGCCATACGTTGCGTAAAATTCGGTTATATTCTTGGTAAACCTATTTGGATACGTACTGTACCCCCCAAGTGTTCGTTATTTTTCCGTTGTGTGCGGATAAAATGACGAGCACTTTCAAAAAGAAAACTTTTGGCAGGCAGAGGGTTTCAACGCCCAGGCTGGGGCGTCAGAAATTTCGCCGCCCAGCCCTGGGCGCTGAAGATGACTTGGGCGGTCAATTTTTGACGCTTTGCTTCACATGTTCTT
Organism: Spinacia oleracea; assembly: GCF_020520425.1. Lineage (NCBI taxonomy): Eukaryota > Viridiplantae > Streptophyta > Magnoliopsida > Caryophyllales > Amaranthaceae > Spinacia > Spinacia oleracea. Next base: position 74,731,787 of record NC_079492.1, on the reverse strand, counting down.
GCTTTTATTTCTATTTCTTTTTTTTTTTGTGCCTTGATATTTTGCTTTAATTTTGAGGCTACTTTAGAGGCTTTTTGACCGTTAGCGTGAAATGCACTTTTGTCTGGATTAATTTTTTCTATTGGTGACTTGAAATAGTTTTGAAAATGGAGTTAGGGTGCGGAAGTTATGAAGATCTTTGTGTAGGCTTTGGAGGTGGGTTGTTAGTGAAGGGTATGATGGAATCTATGTTTTATGAATCTGTTTTTTTTTTTGGTAACATTTGCATTGTTTTTAAATTTTTGATTTCCTTTGATTTTGGGTTGCATGGATTGGCTCTTATGATGACGCTGGTTGGATTTTCAGGTTTTGGGGGTATGAATGGGATAGTGTGGTTTATTTTGTGGGTTTTGGGAATTGGTTCCCATGGCACTATTTCAAAATCGAGTGGGCTTTGTTTGTTGGGCCTAGAGTTGGCCGCTTCTTTATTTTTGTATTTTGCAAGTACATTTGGTGTTTATTTAGTGCTAGAATAAAAATTTTAGGAGAAATATTACGCCTTTATTGATTCGGAAAGTAAGGAAAACACACTGAAACAAAACTGACCCGTATTCTAAAGGGCTTTAGGACCATCTAAAGTCTCTACTATTTTTTCTATCAATCTAAAGAACTACTAGGCGCTTTTTACTAATGGTGCTCTATGTGGCTCAAGCCTGGGGTTTAGTCTCATAAAACTTCGGTCCTTCACCGGTACTCATCTTGAATTCCATTCCTTTTGCGTTGACCCACTGATATGTCTTCACCCATCCGTTCTCGACCTCTTCTAGTGTTGATGCAGGAGAGATTAACCGGGTTGGATCGAAACCTTCATCTTGTAAAGCTAGGGTAGTCATCACAATCTCGTCCACCATAGGCCTCGATTCGTTAAACAATGTCCATAGAGCCTGGTTGTCCAATATTTCAGCTGTTTTAGTCTTGGTGAGGTGGGGTGCCTCATCCAAGGTGTGGCAGTCATGGAAAATTTCAAATCCTGGTTTTAGCAAGCCATCCTGAACGAAGGGTTCAGGGAAATCACAACATGGGTGTTCTTCTCCTTCCAGAACGAACATCCCGTTAAGGGTCCTTTGATATGGGGGAAGGAGGGTGGTTTGTTTGGTTTTGTTAAGGCGTAGCCTAGATAGGCGGTCAACAATATCTTCCTCCGTTGGTTCATAACCTAAGCCAAATGGAGTAGATTTGTCGGGAAAAGGATGGAATGTGCATTCCTTCTTCCTTATGCCCAATGGGGTTCCTGGAAAATAGCCTTGAGCTAACAGCATTCTAGGGATGACTCGGGATGCATTCGGGTCTAGGAATGCTGGATCATAATCTTCGATGAATTGTATTGTTTCTTCCATTTGAAACCCATAAAGGTCGTCTGCAGCTTCAGCCGTTCCAACCATAGTACAACTGACGTCGAGAGGAGGGGCGCGGATTTCTAGTATTACCCCGTTATGGTTAAGTTTAACCATTTGGTGCAAGGTAGAAGCCACACCTCCTAAGTCATGGAGCCAAGGTCGCCCCAAGAGGAGGTTGAAAGTGGGCTTAATGTCGATTACTTGAAACTTCGTGGTGCGTGCCACAGGCCCAGTTTGTATGGCAAGGTTGATTTTTCCCAATACAGGCCTTCGGGAGTTATCATAAGCTCGTACCCCTTGCGTGGAGGTTTGGAAGTCATCGTTTCCTAGCCCCAAGCAATGGGCGGTTCGCAATGGGCAGACATTAACCGCCGAACCATTATCTACGAGCACTAGGGGGATGTTTTGTCCTTTGCATACAACCACTAGGTAAAGGGCTTTATTGTGAGCACCCCCCTCTTTGGGTAAGTCTTTATCAGTGAAAACTATGGCCTTTTCTCCGGCATCTCTCGTGACATGGCTAACCAATGAGTCAGGTGTGATATCTGTAGGTACTGAGATGAGGTCAAGTGAGCGAATAAGCTTTTCGAGATGTTCCTTTGAAGTACACATAAGATCCCAGATGGTAATCTCAGCCTTGGTTCTTTTTAGTTGTTTCAGGAGAGGATTTTCAATGACTTCCGTGATGGTGGCGTGCCGTCCATTCTCAGGAGTTTGCCTAACCGGGATGTCGTCCATAGGAGGTGGGTGAATATCCGGTTTGTATATTCTTCCGGATCGGGTGAGGTTGTCGACCTCGGGCTCCTGAGGGGTGGTGTCAATGAGATCATACCCGGGCCAAGTTTCAGTGAAGAGGTCCTGGCCCGAGACTTGAGATAGGTAAATATCTTCAGCATCATCATTCCACACACCGCACACTTCCCTCTCGATTCGATCCATAGGGACCACAGCGAGTGGTGCACCTTGAAGTGTAATATACATTGTGGGGTCGAAATTCTCTGGTTGGTCGAGAGAGATGTGACAAGAGCCGAGTGGGCTCTTGTTGTTGTTGGGTTTGCCAACGTTAGGGAGAGGTATCACTTCATCCTCTATCATGTCCTGGATCGTATGTTTTAGATTCCAGCAGTTTTCAGTGTCATGCCCATTTCCTTGATGGAATTTGGAGTAAGTACCTTCGACCCAATATTTGCTTTTGACAAGAGGGTCACGTGAAGGAAATAATGCCCTTGGTCCAAGTATGCATTCGATGTTAAGTCTAATAAATGCGGTTCAGTATTAATTAACAAGTTAATAATTCAGTGAGATCAAGTGAGCTGAATGCCTAGCTAGAGGTCGCTTCAGTTCAAGTGGAATTAATGATATTAATCCACAGCTTCTCTTGACTGAACCCGTAGGGTCACACAAATAGTACGTAAACGGATCAAGTATTTAATGGCATTAAATACTCCATCTATGGATATTCGGAATCGACGGATCTTGGTTTTAGTGGGAGCTGAGACCGTCACAGGCAAGAAATGAATACTCCGGAAACGATGATATTGCCGGAAACGGAAATATGGATCTTATCGGAAATATAAATATTATCCAAGTCGTAGATGTTGCCGGAAACGGAAACATGGTACGTATCGGAAAATATTATCGGAAATGGAAATATTGCCGGAATCGGAAATATTGCCGGAAACGGAAATATTGTCAGAATCGGAAATATTATCGGAATCGGAAAATAATTCCGGAAACGGAAATATTAAATATTTGTTCGAAACGGAAATTGATTCGGGAATCGGAAATATTAAATATTGTTCGTATCGGAAATGAATTCCGGAATCGGGAATTTAATCGGAAGCGTATCGTACGAATTAGCATCGGACGAGGCCCGCTAGACGAAGGCCCAGCACGAAGCCAGGCCATCGCCCAGCGAGCCAACACGCACCATCGCACGCCAAGCCTCGACCAGGCCCAGCCCAAGGCCAGGCCCAGCCAAGGCCTGGGGCACGCGCGCGAGAGCACAGCAATGGGCTGAGCGCTGTGCGCCTAGCGTGGGCCGCAAGGCTTGCGCGGGTGTACGGTGCTCATGCAATGCTTGTGCGGGAATCCTAAAGCAATCGGGATTCGAAATATGATTAAATCCTAAAACTATTAGATAATGATTATTTAATTAGAGTCCTAGTAGGATTATAATTAAATAAATTAGTATCCTAATAGGATTCCAAAACCTTTTCCATAACTCTATAAATAGGTGCCTAGGGTCACATATTTACATAGATTATTCAAGTATTCAAAGTGAGTTTTTGAGAGAAAAATTCAGTCACATACCTTGCCTAAAAGTGCCGAAACTATTAGTACCTTAAGGGCGATTCTAGTTGGTCAATCTTAAGGCGGATCCGGACGTGCTGTGGACTATCTACGGAGGGACGACACTTGGAGTCCTAAAGACTTGTTCTTGTTCGGTTCGGGCGCAACTAGGGAAGGCACGCAACAAAGAGTATGCATCTAAACTATGCTAAATGATTATGTGTAAATAATATGTATTCCTGGCTTAATGGTTGTTTCCGCATGATTTATGAATTGTCATATGTATCATAACCTAACAGTGGTATCACGAGCCTCTTATTATTTTCATAATCTAAATTGCATGAACATGGTTAAATATTACAAATTTGCAAGAATTAAAAGGGGTGATTAATTTTCGTAATTGTTAATTAATTGCAAATTGCGTTTATTTAATTATACGTACGCAGTTTTTCGGCAGTTTCTTCGTTACTCATCCAAATCAAGTGATTTTTGTGTCAATTCCGCATGTAAAAGGCATTCTAAAATTTTGACAAAAATAATCTTTTTCTGCCGAACCCAGAATTCTCAAATTCGAAGCCTAACTATGACTTTTCGAAGGTTTTAGTTTTTCGAATGCAAAATTTCGTAAACTTAAGATGTTAAATTAAATATTTGCGATTCTTGTTGATAAATCTTGAATTTTTGATTGACCTACTGTATATGTTTAACAAGTTTGAATGCCTAGCCTTGTTAATTATGCAATCTAATTTGTAATTATGATTAATTTGTTGAAAATTAGAATAATTTAGAATTAATTTGATTTTCATAATTAATTATAATTTAATTAGATACCTATGATTAAAAACCACCATAAAAATTGTAAATTTATGATAAATTTTAAATTTTTATGACCTAAACTTGAATCCATGTTAATCGGAAATCAATTGAATAATAAATTTTCGATTTTTCGCCCTAAAATTATGAAATTAATATTAATTTATTAATTTGTCATTTAATTTTAAATATAAATTTTTTAAATTTTATGCGATTCGTTCATATAACTTGCACGCACAAAGCAATGGACGCTACATGTTACCCTTAAGGGGTGTTGTATAGTGCGGGCATGTGACGACGAGCAAGGGAGCTCGTCGCCCATGCGGCACGAATGCAATGAGCAAGGGCATGGTGCACGAGCACAAGGCAGCAGCCCTGCCTTGTGTCGTGGGCTATGAGCAATGGACGAATGGGCATGGGCGAAGGCAAGGCACGGCAGTCGCATGTGGGCAGCAAGCGAGCTGCGCCACAACGCGCACTGCCTCGCGCAAGCGCGCGCAGCCTCACGCGCAGCGAGCGCAAGCTCGCGTGCCACGAGTGCTGCGCCCAGCGTCGATGCCGCGCGCAGCGAGCGCTGGCTCGCACCAAGCGAGCGCTAGCGAGCGCGCACAGCATGCGCTGGCGAGTACACGAAGCGAGCGCTGGCCCGCGAGCAGCGAGCGCTAGCGAGCGAACGCAGCGAGCGCTGGCGCGCGCGCATCGAGCGCTAGCGCGCGCGCAGCGAGCACCAGCTCGCGCGATGGCTTGCGAAGGGTAGAAGCAGCAGCTATGCGACGCAGCGCATGGGCTGCGTGCACATGGCCAGCGATGGCTGTGTGCGTGTGGCCCATGGGCGTGCGATGCGTAGGGTGTTTGCGTTGCGATTAGATCGTTTTGAATGTTTAATTTGAAATTTTCAGTTTATGTAATTTTAATTAATTTTAAAATTAATAATTTAAATTATTTTCTTGGATTTTAATTTTGAATATTGTAATTATAATAAATTTTTATTTATTCTAATTATTTTACTAAAATTAGTAAAGCATATGAATTTATTGGTTTAAGTGGGAGCGCTTTTTAGTCATAAACTCTTGATTAGGTCTACAAATCCTTAAGGTTAAAACAACTTGATTAGAATTAATAAGGACTAAATAATTGGTAGATTATTGGTGCCCTTGATTAATTGCTGCAAATGTTTACGTGATGCATAATGTGTTTTACTAACCAGCTATGTGGGCCATTCATGATAATGAATGGGTGAATGGTATATATTGTATATGTACTGTTTTGCAGGTTATGAAGTGACTAGTATGGCCCAAATAGGATAGAAAATATGGTCTGCGTACCATTAATTTGAATGTAATTGGTCTAAAGTACCAAAGTCGTTTTTCAATTCAAATATGGTCTGCGTACCATCAAATAGTTGTAATTAGTTTTAATTATAGCTTATCCTATTTGAAGAAAATGGTGCCTCCCACGGAGATTTTCAAGATGGACTTTGAAGTTAAAGCTTCAAGATGAAGTCGGAGCATACTAGATCACATTTATCTTATGCATGTTTTAAGTTATTTATTGCTTTTAAATATGTCTTAAAATGCATGAGATCAAAAGCTTGATTATGTTGCATGATTAAGGATTTTAGTTCACTTAAAATCTAACCAACATAGTAAGAGCCTTAAGTTCCAAACTTAAAAAATTGAGTTAAAAGGTGCCATGCCAAAATATACACTTGCTTGGATATCCTTTACATCAATCTAGTAATAGTTTTCGCTCAGCGAGGTGTTACTTATTGGTCCTAAAGGGGCAAGGTACACAAATAATTGTGAGTACATGTTAGGTTTGGTGAAACTCAACGATATAAGTAAGGAGTCATTTTATGTCGTGGCAAAATCGATAGGTTTACCTAATAAGTTCTTAGACGTACCTATCAACCAAGAATAGTTTCTAGACTATTAGCAAAAGGCTTTTGCTTACCTAAGATGTTTTAGGATTAAGTCGACAAACTGTGCTTAGTTCTTCAATGATTTTAGGATCTTGGAATCATTTTATTCACACCTGCCGGAACACATAACTTGAATAAAATGTTTAATAATCATTGAATTATGCATGTATGCTAGAATTTAAGTTTATTAAGAGAAACTGTGAATGGTTATTTATCTGTTTATTCTTTTCAATTGTAGTTTTTAATATGGCAAACAACAATTCATTCAACATTCGATCAATTCTCGAAAAGCAGAAGTTGAACGGGAAAAACTTCCTTGACTGGCAAAGGAACTTGCAAATAGTTCTTATGCAGGAAGAAAAGGAGTATGTCCTAGAAGAGGCGATACCCGAAGCCGCAGGCGACGGGATCACTCAGGCAGCCCTCAATCGTTGGATTGATGCCAACAAGGATGTGAAATGTCTAATGCTCGCCACCATGAGTGCGGATCTGCAGAAAACGTTCATCAACTCAGATGCTTTCACAATCATCAGTGAGTTGAAAAACATGTTCCAAGATCTGGCTCGAGTCGAAAGATTCGAGACTCATAGGCAAATTCTTGAGACCAAGCTTAAGAAAGGCGAGCCCGTAAGTCCACATGTTCTCAAAATGATTGGACTCATTGAGAATATGAGTCGGCTGGATCAACAATTTTCTCAGGAAATGGCTATAGACACCATCCTCCATTCTCTTCATAGCAGGTATGATCAGTTCAAACTGAACTACAGTATGAATAGTCTGGACAAAACGCTCACTGAGCTTCACGGTATGCTGAAGACCGCTGAAAAGACGCTCAAAAGTGATAAGCAGGATGTGCTTATGGTGCGTGGGGGCAAGTTCAAGAAATCTGGAAAGAAGAGGAATGCTAAGAAAGGTGGCAACAAGGCCAGCCCAACTAAGCAAAAGGTTACAGGCAAGTCCACGGTGTGGATTACGATGAAACCTTTTCACCAGTTGCAATGCTAAAGTCTATTCGGATAATGTTAGCAATCGCTGCATATTACGATTACGAAATATGGCAGATGGATGTCAAAACTGCTTTCTTAAACGGTGTTTTAACAGAAACTGTGTTTATGACACAACCTGAAGGTTTTGAGGATCCAAAGAATGCTAAAAAGGTATGCAAGCTAAAGAAGTCAATCTACGGATTGAAGCAGGCATCCAGGAGCTGGAATATACGTTTTGATGAAGCAGTCAGTGACTTTGGTTTCATCAAGAACGCAGACGAATCTTGTGTATACAAGAAGGTCAGTGGGAGCAAAATTGCTTTCCTGGTATTATATGTCGACGACATATTACTTATCGGAAATGACATTCCTATGTTGAACTCTGTCAAGATTTGGCTTGGGAAATGTTTTTCGATGAAAGATCTAGGAGAAGCACAGTACATATTGGGCATCAAGATTTACAGAGATAGATCTAAAAAGATGATTGGACTTAGTCAAAGCACTTATATCAATAAGGTACTTGATAGGTTCAAGATGGCGGACTCCAAGCGAGGCTACCTACCCATGTCTCATGGAATGACTCTAATCAAGACTCAGTGCCCAAAAACACTTGATGAGCGTAGACGAATGAATGGGATTCCATATGCATCATTGATTGGTTCAATAATGTATGCTATGATATGTACACGCCCGGATGTTGCGTACGCACTCAGTGCTACGAGCAGATGCCAGTCAGACCCAGGAGAGGCGCATTGGACTGCTGCCAAGAATATTCTGAAGTACCTGAAAAGGCACAAAGATGACTTCCTGGTCTATGGTGGAGATGATGAATTAATTGTTAAAGGCTATACGGACGCAAGTTTCCAAACCGACAAAGATGATTTCAGATCACAGTCTGGGTATGTCTTCTGCCTCAACGGAGGAGCAGTAAGCTGGAAAAGTGCTAAGCAAAGCACCATTGCGGATTCTACAACTGAAGCGGAGTACATTGCTGCACATGAAGCAGCAAAGGAAGCTATATGGCTAAGGAAGTTCATAGGTGAACTTGGTGTAGTCCCCTCCATTAAAGGACCAATAGCCCTGTATTGTGATAATAGCGGAGCTATTGCACAGGCAAAGGAGCCTAGACACCACCAGAGATTCAAGCATGTACTTCGTAGATTTCACCTTCTACGAGAGTTCGTTGAAAGAAAAGAAGTCGAGATAAGCAAAATTGGAACTGATGACAACATATCAGATCCATTGACTAAACCTCTGCCGCAGGCGAAGCACAACTCGCACACTGCAGCTATGGGAATCAAGCATATTGGAGAATGGCTTTGATGTCTCTGTTTAATGTTTTAAAGTTTTAGAGTTTAAATCTTTGTAAAACATTATTGGTTAATCAATCACAATAAATGAAGAGAATTCATTTTTCCATTTAATTTGTGGTTTATTAAATGATGAGTCCCTTCAATTTGACGATATATTCAAGATAGACTGTCAGGACCAGTCCTGTGACTAAGAAATGTCTATCAAGTGAACTTGAATGTCAAAGGTTGAAAATGGTCCCTAGTCGGAGTTTTCTATAAAATTGGACTCATGGAAAACGTTAGACGATTAGAATGCAAGATGACTAGTAGTTCTGTTTCTTGAACTATGTGGACATGGCAATGTCATAATCATTTGCATAGATACTTACTTTGTGAAGACTAGTATCGGACAAGACCTATGAAACTTTACTGTAAGAGATGAAAATCTGTCATAAGTAAATTTCATTAAAGTTATTAGACACTAAATCCTCAATACCTGAGTGATTTGAGATTACTTGTTTGAGAACTGGTTACTTTGACGTTGACCAACCGTCGCACCGTAAAAGGAGGCTATAAAGGCAACGCTCAGGTAATCACCTATCAAACGAAGTCTAATCTCAAGATCGCAAGATTGGGATTGTCCTCCCATAAATCGGGATGAGATGCTTAAAAGTTGTACAAGGCCACTCGGAGAGCTAGAAACTGTGAAATGCATGGCCGTGCTCGGATGAATCATAGGCTATGATTATCTGTTTATCAGTTGAACTCTGAAACCGAGAAACACCTCTGGACATAATAAGGATGACAACTCTTACCTTATGTTCAAGAGCAAGCATCGAGCGACAAAGGAATTAGGAAATGCACACTTGTCCCTAAGAACAAGTGGGAGACTGAAGGAAATAATGCCCTTGGTCCAAGTATGCATTCGATGTTAAGTCTAATAAATGCGGTTCAGTATTAATTAACAAGTTAATAATTCAGTGAGATCAAGTGAGCTGAATGCCTAGCTAGAGGCCGCTTCAGTTCAAGTGGAATTAATGATATTAATCCACAGCTTACTCTTGACTGAACCCGTAAGGTCACACAAATAGTACGTAAACGGATCAAGTATTTAATGGCATTAAATACTCCATCTATGGATATTCGGAATCGACGGATCTTGGTTTCATTGGGAGCTGAGACCGTCACAGGCAAGAAATGAATACTCCGGAAACGATGATATTGCCGGAAACGGAAATATGGATCGTATCGGAAATATAAATATTATCCAAGTCGTAGATGTTGCCGGAAACGGAAACATGGTACGTATCGGAAAATATTATCGGAAATGGAAATATTGCCGGAAACGGAAATATTGTCAGAATCGGAAATATTATCGGAATCGGAAAATAATTCTGGAAACGGAAATATTAAATATTTGTTCGAAACGGAAATTGATTCCGGAATCGGAAATATTAAATATTGTTCGTATCGGAAATGAATTCCGGAATCGGGAATTTAATCGGAAGCGTATCGTACGAATTAGCATCGGACGAGGCCCGCTAGACGAAGGCCCAGCATGAAGCCAGGCCATCGCCCAGCGAGCCAACACGCACCATCGCACGCCAAGCCTCGACCAGGCCCAGCGCCAGGCCAGGCCCAGCCAAGGCCTGGGGCGCGCGCGCGAGAGCACAGCAATGGGCTGAGCGCTGTGCGCCTAGCGTGGGCCGTAAGGCTTGCGCGGGTGTACGGTGCTCATGCAATGCTTGTGCGGGAATCCTAAAGCAATAGGGATTCGAAATATGATTAAATCCTAAAACTATTAGATAATGATTATTTAATTAGAGTCCTAGTAGGATTATAATTAAATAAATTAGTATCCTAATAGGATTCCAAAACCTTTTCCATAACTCTATAAATAGGTGCCTAGGGTCACATATTTACATAGATTATTCAAGTATTCAAAGTGAGTTTTTGAGAGAAAAATTCAGTCACATACCTTGCCTAAATGTGCCGAAATTATTAGTACCTTAAGGGCGATTCTAGTTGGTCAATCTTAAGGCGGATCCGGACGTGCTGTGGACTATCTACGGAGGGACGACACTTGGAGTCCTAAAGACTTGTTCTTGTTCGGTTCGGGCACAGCTAGGGAAGGCACGCAACAAAGAGTATGCATCTAAACTATGCTAAATGATTATGTGTAAATAATATGTATTACTGGCTTAATGGTTGTTTCCGCATGATTTATGAATTGTCATATGTATCATAACCTAACATCACGGGTGGGGCCTATAGGTCTCAACTTTCCTTGATTGGTTAGTCTTTAAAAGGCTTGTACCAAAGTTGACCCGAGTGGGGCAAACTTTCGGTCTCGGACCCATCTTACAGGGTTTCTTCGGGTGGGAGCCTCTTCTACAGTATGGACTTCTTGGGCTTAGGATGTGTTACCCCGATTATAGGTGTTGGTCTTATATGTGGGTTTGCTCTGTATGGTTTTGGCGAGGTCGTCCTCGATCTTTATTCCCACATCATAAACTCTTTTGAAAGTGTCGAGTCCCAGGTACCCGAGGTGTTGTCTGTAAGCCGAGTCCAGGTTGTCAATGAATTTTTGGACCAATTCTGTTTCGGGAGGCCTATTGATTAGCTGGGCCGCCTGGTCCCTCCATCTAGCAAAGTAGGTTGTGAAACCCTCATTTTTCTTTTGGAAGAGAACTTCCAGCTCGCGCATGGTGACTTGGAAATCCATGTTCGACGAGTATTGCTTGATGAAGACATTGACAAAGTCTTCCCAAGTGGGGAAGAGCTTAGGGTCCTGATGATAGTACCATTTGAGCGGCACAGGTTCCAAGGACAAAGGAAAGGCAGGTAAGTACATGGACTTGTCCACGCCTTTCAAGTTCATGGTATTCACAAAGCTCAGTAGATGATCACGGGGGTTGTCCGTGGCCTTGAACTTTGGTAAGTCAGATGAACTGAACTTTTCTGGTAATTTTCCAGGAAAAGGTTCAGGATCGAGGGAGAGGTATTTGCTCCCCATGGTTTGCTGTAGGACCATTTTTTCAATCCTCTTCTCGTTTTCGAGGTCATTTTTGGCTTGCGCAGCCGCTAAAGCTTCATTTTCCATTTTCAGTTGGCCCATAACTTGGGTCATTTGGACCATCTGGTCTCGCAAATCATTGATGGACATGTTTGAAGGTGTGAATCGAAGTTGGGGAAGCGGAGATCCTTGAAATGAGGGACGACGGACGGAGCTTGGAGTTACTAAACCTGGTGTTGGCGATGTATCCTCGAGACGCACTAACCGTTGATTCCCTGATCGGCACCAAGTGGCAGGACCAGTCCTAGGCATAAGATAAGCTAAAGTTTTAGGTTCCCAAAGTTTCAAGCATTACTTAGTCTAGACTTCGACTCTCTAAATTGGTTTTTCACTTTTTCTTTTGTCGGTACAGTTTTTGGTTTTTTTTTTTTATTTTGGTCATTCTTTTGGATTTTCGAAACACTTGCCCGTGTGACATTCATAGTCATTAGCACGTTCGTTTTTGGTGTCGGGTATTGTCGTCGTAAGAGGCCTAACAACGACACAAAGAGTTATTTTATTCTTTTACAAGTCGCTTTTAGAATCGAGTGCTTTTTCATACGCCCTTGCAGCAACTTTTTTTCGAAAAGTTTTTTTTTTTGCTACGTATATTTTTTACGCGCGAGCACCGAGGCTGCTGTGCCTGACGAAAAGGCCAGGCAGCAACTTCAGCGCCCAGCAGTGGGCGTGAGAAATTATGGCGCCCAGTCAGGGGCGTTGAAAATGCGTCCCTAGCTGGTTCTCGTTTTCTGTTTGCGTATACTTTTGTTTTTACGACATTGATTTGCGTGCTTGCCTAATAACGTCCTTTACGCGTTGTGCAGCGTTTTGTGGGATTCGTTACAGGCCATCCCGAGCGTCGCTTATTTTGTGGCTATCATTCGGGTTTGCGGAACACGTGTTTCGGTATAACTCTTTGGCAAATTAGTCTAAGAATGTTTGTGCAATTTTTAAGGTCGTTGGTTTTCTAGGATAGTTTGTCACACACAATCACATATTTCGCTACACATAACTACATTACAAACATGGATTTGAAAATTAAATATGCCACGTAGTTTATGATAGGCTTCTATGAGTAGTTTATTTGCGCCTGGCTTGGTACCGCTTCTATGGTAGATCCAACACATGCCCCGGTCGAGGTAGTGTCTTCAACAGACGAATTTCGCTCAAGAGGCCAACCCGCAAGTGCAAGCCAAGGGGGCATGCAGGCGAGAGGGACCTAATGAGCGAGCGATTGGGTTCGGGATAGGTGTACTACCTGCACAAGTACCGAGTGGGAAACATGCGCGGCGTATGCACCCCCCTATTAGCGAAAAAAGGTATCCTTAGTCCCAACTCCCGAGGGAGCCGAGATTCGTTATGATGTTCTGCCCGTTCACATTAATATGCTGATTTTCAGGTCGTCCCAATTTGATGGTGAAATAAATGCGGGGTAGGATCGTTTCACCCTTCGGCTATTTTGATTACCTACAAGCACGAGTATTTCCTTCACTATCCCCAGTGGAGTCGCCACTGTGAGGGGGTCGAAAAAGCGCGAGGCTAATGCGTGACCTTGTCCCTCGTGGGTGTGACGATTCTTTTTATTCAATCAAGTGTAATTGGATTTCCTGTGAGTATACACCCAATTGACTAGTAATATAGGAGTCGCCATTCAGTTTTTAACGACAATGAGAAAAACTGACAAAACCCGGTTATCGTGACATAAAGGGAGTGCAATTATGTTTGACCACAACGGCCGTAGGTTCCCTTGTGATCCCTGGTGTGGGGATCTCTCAATATACACCCGCAAGGTAGATATTGAGGGTTCGGGGGACTGTAACTACCGAGAGGAGTACTTCGCTCGTCGATAACTCCAGAGGCAGGATATCCTTACTAGCTCAGCATAAATAATTGAAGGGACATGCTTTAACTATTAAACTAATCTGAGTTGATTTTAGCAATATGCAACATATACTACTAATTCGATCGTGATTATCTGATTTAAATAGCATTAAGGGACCTAGCATGATAATCCGATTTCCCAAAAATATTATATTTGTTAGGCGTGATAGAACAATCAGATTAGGTTAGTTTAACAGTTCATAAAAAGGGCGAGGAAGGCAGTTAAATCATCGAAAAGGGACACATTACGACGCACCCTTAAGAGGTGCGTCACGGTTCTCAGAAAACTAACCACTTTGAATTTTCTATTTCTCCTTTTTATTTAACGAATCTCAATTATGGGACAGGATACGTTCTGTTCGATTTATGGATCGATTGCGACAGAACGCGTGAACAGTTTCGCAGCGAGAGGCTTAGGCTAAGGGTTGGAGTCAATACTCAGAATATAATTGTGTGTTGTTGTGTGTTCTTTCACGTCGAATCTAGGGGCCTATTTATAGGGAAGAGTTCGTGGAAAGATAGAATTGCAGAGTTCTAATCCACAAAGAATTAGGAAAAAACACGTACCCAGGTATTTTCACCGCCCAGGCCTGGGCGCCGAAGATTTCGGCGCCCAGAGCCAGGCGTTGAAAATAGGGTCTGGGCAGTTTTCTTTAGTCAGATTCGGATTCCTAAAATCCGTAGAGTTTGAGATTAATTCGAGTCTTTTAGCGCGTATCAATTTTATGACGGAATGCGTTTGGGCCCGTTACGAACTCTAGGCTCGTTAGGATTTTGATTAATACGTAACTCTTATTTCTGAATCATATTAGGAATAGGATTCTCGCAGTTTTCTATCTCATTTAGGATTTATGTTGGAATGCAACACCTAATTCTGACAGGTTTCTATCTTTTATGATTTGCCACTTTTAGAAGCTACCTTTTACGGCAGTTACTATTTTTAGCAGGTTTCCATAAATAGCAGGTTTCGGGTGAAATGAAATGGGGAATCGAGATTCGTTTATTTTATAGGAGATGCGTTGTCAAGTGGAGTTTTTATGCTTTCATCATCGAACCTTTCCCTTGCGGGAACGGGGACAAAAGTAGGTGTCTACACTGTCCGGCTGAAAAATAGTTCGATTTGACCTACGAGGGGCAACAACGTTTTGAGGAACTACTCCCACTGGCTCTTCTAAAGACCTTGGAGGTTCATCAACCTGAACTGCTTCCAAAGAGTTCTGAGTTCGTTGTTCGTCTCGAATCTCTTCGAGGTCTATTATTCTCCCACTTGTCAATTTGGAAATATGATTTCTTTCCAAAAAGACACTGTCACGAGCAACGAAAACCTTTTTGTCTGACTTGTTGTAGAAATAATACCCCATAGTTTCTTTTGGATACCCAACGAAGAAACATTTGTCAGATTTAGGTTGTAGCTTCTCCGAAATTAATCGCTTGACATATGCTTCGCAACCCCAAATCTTCAGAAAAGACAACTTTGGAAGTTTCCCAGTCCATAATTCGTATGGAGTCTTATCAACAGCTTTTGACGGAGCACGATTCAGTGTGAGTGCTGCAGTTTGCAACGCATGTCCCCAGAACTGTAAAGGAATTTCGGCCTGACCCATCATTGACCTGACCATATCGAGTAAGGTCCTATTTCTCCGTTCCAACACTCCATTCCATTGAGGTGTCCCCGGAGCAGTCAATTCAGAAAGAATACCGCATTCTTTTAGATGGTCATCAAACTTGTGGCTAAGATATTCACCTCCTCGATCCGATCTTAGAGCTTTGATTTTCTTGCCATGTTGATTCTCTACTTCATTTTGAAATTCTCTGAATTTCTCAAACGATTCAGACTTGTGCTTCATTAAGTAAATATAGCCATATCTACTGAAGTCGTCCGTAAACATTATGAAATAGCTGAACTCACCTCTAGCTTCCGTACTCATAGGCCCCCATACGTCCGTATGTATTAGGCCGAGTAGTTCGCTTGCTCTTTCTCCCACCTTTGAGAAAGGTTGCTTTGTCATTTTGCCAAGTAAACAAGATTCGCATTGATCAATCTTCTCTAAGTCGAATGATTTTAGAATTCCTTTCCGTTGAAGTAATTCCATGCGCTTTATGTTTATATGGCCTAATCGACAATGCCATAGAAATGTGAGATCCGAATCACTAGTTTTAGCCTTTTTGGTATTTATGTTATAAATGTGTTTGCTTATATCTAGCACATAAAGACCGTTTTCTTGTTGTGCTGAACCATAAAACATTCCATTCAAAGAAAAAGAACAACTATTATCTTTAAACTGAAAACTAAAAACTTTAGAATCCAAACTTGAAACGAAAATAATGTTTCTGGTGATACTAGGAACGTAGTAACAGTTTTCTAGTTCCAAAACAAACCCACTAGGAAAAGAAATGAAATAAGATCCTACGGCTAATGCAGCAATCCGTGCTCCATTTCCCACGCGTAGATCCATCTCGCCTTTATCAAGCCTTCTACTTCTCCTTAGTCCCTGCGAATTGGAACATAAGTGTGAGCCACAACCAGTATCTAATACCC
This sequence comes from Spinacia oleracea, assembly GCF_020520425.1. Taxonomy (NCBI): domain Eukaryota; kingdom Viridiplantae; phylum Streptophyta; class Magnoliopsida; order Caryophyllales; family Amaranthaceae; genus Spinacia; species Spinacia oleracea. Next base: position 74,715,632 of record NC_079492.1, on the reverse strand, counting down.
AAGAAGTAGAATTAGCAAGATTACAATGTATAACATACATACCTGAAGGAGAAGCAATGTTTCCGTCCTTCTTCTCTTCCTTTAGTTTGGGGCAATCTCGCTTGTAATGACCAATTTCATTACAATTGAAGCATTGCGATGTAGAAGGAGAAGCATTCCTCTTCATCTTGCTGTTGGAAGGCGCCAGATGCCCTCCGGGAGTGGACGAAGATGCAGCCTTGCTTTTCTTCCCCTTACCTACTTTCTTGAATTTAGTGCACCTCACATTCAAAGGGTCTTGATTGAACTTAAGGATTTTCTCGCATTTTATGAGTAATTCCACAAGTTCACAGAATGTGCTCTCTTTCTGATGAAAGAGATAGTGCATCTTAAAGCCCTCATAATCCTTATGAAGAGAATTCAGCACTAGTGCAATAGCTACCGACTCTTTGATGGAACCACCAAGTCTCTCAATTTTGAAAAATAATCCAGACATCATATCCACATGAGACCGAATTGATGTGTTTTTGTCCATCTTGACAGAGTAAATGCGCCTTTGTGCCTCTAGAAGTTCGATTTCTAGGCACGACTTGCGTGGAGTTACGAGCTTGAGATCGCTCATCGAATTACCCAATTCGTCAACCCCATTGCCACCAGTTTGGCACAAGGGTCGAAAACCCGCACACTTATCCTCTTAGGAGAGCTTGAGGTTCAAAAGTAATGAACCTCCCTCTCCAACTCTCAGGGATAGACTTAAGGATGAACTCCGTGACAAGGTACTTGTGAAGTGCCCAACTTCTGTACCTTTCAGGAGTCATGCCTGGCGCATCATAGCTAGGGAAAGGTTGTTCAATGACATAGTGTATGCCATTAACTTTCAAAACTTCGACAAGTTTCTCTTTCCATTCAAGAATATTAGTCAAGTCTAACTCGAAATCCAGAATTTCACCTGATATGATTGTTGTTATGTTTGCGAACATTTTGATTACTACAATTGAAAAGAATTTACAATAAATAACCATTCATACGATTCAATAACTTTGAAATAAAAGAAAAACATGCAATCATTAAAGCTATTAAAACATTTCATTCATGCAAAAAGCAAAAACATGGTCCAAAATGAATGAAACGATTCCAAGACCCCAAAAGTCCTAAATCCTTAAGCAGCTTTAGCATGTCTTAAGTAGTTTAAGATTTTAGGTAAGCAAAACCTATTTCTAGTTATCTCCAAATTACTCTTGGTTAATAAATTAATGCCATAATTTATCCCATTGCAACAACTTAATGCCATTGTTGTTTGAGTTGTAACCACAATCAACGTGCTCCTTTAGGACGCCTTACCACCTAAGTCAACTAAAATAGCACCTCGCTTTAGAGTAAACCTACTATCTTAGATCCCTAGATTTTTGTAAGTGTTGATTTGGAAGGCAATTTTTAAACTCAATATTACTTGTACCTAGTTGTTTCTATGTTGGTTCGATTATTTAGTGAACTTAAAACTAATCGATTCATAGGAAACAACCTGTTCATGCAAAGCATATATACATTCATACATTCACGCATAATATATATATAGAAGTGCATAAATAAATGGTGATCTAGTATGGCCCAAAACATCTTGTCTTGAAGCATCCAATCTTCATCACCTCCTTGTTAGCATGGCATCGTCTTGAATCTTCGTTCAAATGCTAACTTAAAGTTCTAAACTTAGAAATACTTGAAAATAATAAATTACATCAAAATTTCCATGGTGCGCAGACCATATTTAAAACTTTACATTCAAAGATAGAACGGTACGCATACCGTATTTAACTATCCTAAATTTGGCCATACTAGTCACTTGGAGTACCTGCATTACATAAAATATATATTCTATGCATTCAACCATTCATGTGCTAAAACGAATGGCCCATGTTAAAATGCAAGTATTTAGGTGAATTAATTAAAATTCACGTTCACATAAACGCGTCCTGAAAGATTAATCAATTTCCAAATTATTAATCCTTAGACTTTATTCTAATTAAAATTTAATTTAATTAAAATAATGCGACATACGAAAATAATTAAAAATAATTATTTCATTTTAATTTCATTTAGTGGCTCCCACTCAAACCAATAATTTTTTCGGATAATTAATTATGAAATATTAAATTAAAACTCGCGGCCCGGCCCAAGCAAAGAAAATATTAAATTAAATATCCCGTTAGCCCAAATTAATGCAAACATACGAAGCCCAACGAATTAAACAATTTTTAATACAAAAAAAGTCCATTTACTTAGTTAGGCTAGGCTTGTGCCCAGCCCTTGCCTTGCGTGAGGCCCAAGAGCGCACGAGCAAGGCTCGCACACCCAGGCCCCATCGCGCGCGCACCGCGTCCCCGCATCGTATCTGCCCTGCGTGCGTGTTGTGCATCGTGTGTGTGTTCTGGACTTCGCATGCCTCGCGCCTTGCTTCGTCGCAGCCCCGCAAGCATACCTGCATGCCCCTTCCTCGACCAGCGCGCACGAGGCACGCAGCGTAGCTGCTGCTGCCCGTGTCGCATGCGGGTCGGTCAAGCACAATGGCCCCGCATGGCTCGACGAGCCATACGTCCACCATGCTCATGTTCGTTACTTTGGTTCGTGATATGGACCAACTTAATTAAAATTAAATTTAATTTCACGAACTTGCATTAATTTTATTGTTCAAAAAGTTACGATTTTAATTTTTGAAAAACAACGATTTTTAACGATTCAATAAACTTTAACGACAATCCAATTTCGTAAAATTATTAAATCAAGGGATAACAATATTCAAACTTTTAAGAACGAACGAATCAACATTTAAAGTTTGAACTTTTAATTAATAAAATCCGAAGCTTTAAATCGTTCATAAACAATTAAATTTCAGATTTTTAATAATTTGGTTGAAGTGCGATTAAAATTAACGAAACCATTCAAAATTTTAATCCAATAATTTTAAAAATTAGCCATTGACCCATGAAATTATATCCCCTTTCCCAATTAACCGAATTATTAAACCAACATCAATTAAAATTCAATTAGTGTTTCAACTTTTACGAATTGGGGAAAGGCAAAATTAGGGTTTATACTTATCTGAAAAATCTGAAATTTTACCATAGATCAAGAATGTACCCAACAACATTTGTGTCAAAATTTCAAGCAATTCCGAGTAGTTTAGGTCGAACTTTTAATTGAATTACTGTCCGACACTTTTAATTTTTAATGAAAAATTAACAAAAACGCCCCAAAAACGATATTTCGAGGCCTGTTTTCGCAACTCTATTCTCATGAGTTGATCTTAGAAAATCGTTTTCCATTAGATTAGTGTTTTAGAAGTCGAAAAATCGAACATTTTTGATTTCGGACCTGATTATTACGCAATTCATCCAATAATTCGTAAAAAATTCCGAAAAATCAACAAAAATTCCAAATTTTCATGCTTTGAATACATAAGGCTCATGATACCACTGCTAGGGAATACAGTTAAACATAATAACATGTGCGGAACAATCCCCAAAGCCAGGAAACATGTATAAAGCACAGATTAAGCAAGCTTACATTCGAAACGTGTTTTCCACAATAATATGTCAACGAACACGAACAAAGAACTCCACTTGTCTTTCCTCTACTTGGTTCACCGACACATTTAGATCCGTCTTGATTATCGTAGCTTAGACAATCGATCAAGATACTTTGCTTTTTTGGGAAGAACTCACTTTGGAGGCACAGAGAGAATTAGGGTTCTCTGTGTCTAGGATTTGAGTAGTATGAATTGTGTGTTGTTGGAAAATACAATATGCCTATTGTATTAATGATGTAACCGGCCAAGAACCAAGGGCCCTTGACCGGCCACATCACGCAAGCCACGGACCGCACCGCACAGCCCCACCCAGCGACACACTGCAGGCCGAAGCCCACAGCGCGCGCGCCGAGCAGTTGGCCCTTGGGCCTGCTTGCTCGTGCTGCGTTGCTTGCTGTGCGTGCTGTTGCGTGCTCGCCCAATGGGCTGACCTTGCTCGCCTTTGCTCGCGAGCTTGCTGGCTCGTTGGGCCTTGCACGCTTACGTGCTTGGCTCGACGGGCCGGCAACTCCGATGCCCTTCGTATTCGCGATTTAATATATTTCCGATATATTATTTATCGTTTCGTATACGACGAATCACCGTCGTACGATACAATTTATTCGTGTCGCCCAGCTTACGAATATTCGCGATACGATATACGATTCCGACAAAGGTCGTATCGTATGATACGTTTCCAACTAATTCCCGAAAAGCTATTAAATGAATTTCCGATTCATTTAATCCGGTGATCTGTTACGTGTTATTGGTGTGACCTTGTAGGTTCAGTCAAGAGTAAGTTGTGAGTTCAATATCCATTAGAACTCACTGATCGGAAGCATTGCTCCAGCTAGCTGTACCGATCACTTGATCTGACTGAATTAATTGTTCGCAATTAATCTGAACCTTGGTATTACACTTAATGCACCTTGGGTGAAGGACATATTTCCTTCAATCTCCCACTTGTCATTCAGACAAGTGTGCATCCACATTCCTTTGTCACTTAGTGTTACTTACTGAACATAAGGTAAGATCCAAGCCATCCTTATTAGGTCCAGAAGTGTTACTCGGATTACAGAGTTCAACTGTCAAACTTTTGCAGAAGGTTAAGCCTAACCATTCTTAGCACGGCCATGCATTTTACAGTATCTAACTCTCGGAGAGGTCTTGTTACAAAACAACACCATATCCCATCAAAGATAGGAGGACAATCCATTCTTGCAATCTATGAACACTCACTTTGATTCATAGTACGCCCAATAACTGCTTTTATAGCCTCCTTTTACAGTGCGACATTTAGCTAGTATCAAAGCGAACTAATTCTCAAACGAGCAGATATAATCGCTCATGTTCTGAGGAACGGTTTCTAATCACCATTAATGAGAACTAACTATGACATGACTTTAATCTCTTAAAGTGTTCTCATGGTACGTCAATCCCATACAAGATCCAATAAGTATCTATGCAAAAGATTCTGACATCCAGTCACTTTAGTTCAAGAAACAGAACTAAGTAATCTACTTGCAATCTAATCTTCATTAGTCATTGGTCGTCCACCTTTCAATGACCTGGATTAGGGATCCTTTGTAACTTCAATATTCAAGTTCACTTATGGGTGTTTCTTTGTCGAAGAATCCATCTTGACATCCCATTTGAATGATTTGAATCACATGGACTTATCATTTAATTCTAAACCACAATTAAATGAATATGAAATAAATAAATTTCATAAATATGAAATGGTTAAACCAATTGTTTTAAACATAGATCTAACAGATGTTCTAAAACAATACTTAGAAAATCAAAGCCATTCTCCAACATGCTTGATTCCCATGGTTGCTATATGTGCGTTGTGTTTCACTTGTGGCAACGGTTTAGTCAATGGATCCGCGATGTTGTCGTCAGTTCCAACCTTACAAATCTCGATTTCCTTTCTTTCATCGATCTCTCGAAGTATATGAAATCGCCGTAGTATGTGCTTGGACTTCTGGTGGCTCCTAGGCTCCTTTGCCTGGGCAATGGCTCCGCTATCGTCGCAATACAAAGCCACTGGTCCTTTAATGGAGGGGACAACACCAAGTTCTTCGATGAACTTCCGAATCCAAACAACTTCCTTTGCTGCTTCTGAGGCAGCAATGTACTCGGCTTCAGTTGTAGAATCCGCAATAGTGCTTTGCTTAGCACTTTTCCAGCTTACTGCTCCGCTGTTGAGGCAGAACACAAACCCAGACTGTCATCTGAAATCATCTCTGTCGTTTTGAAAGCTTGCGTCTGTATAGCCCTTAACAATTAACTCATATGTACCACCATAAACCAGAAACTGATCCTTAGTCCTTTTCAGGTACTTTAGGATGTTCTTGGCAGCAGTCCAATGCGCCTCACCTAGTTCTGACTTGTACCTGCTCGTTGCAATGAGTGCGAACGAAACATCCGGCCTTGTACAAATCATAGCATACATGATGGATCCAATAGCCGAAGCGTATGGAATTCCACTCATCTTTCTACGCTCATCAGATGTTTTGGGACACTGATTCTTTCTTAGATATATGCCATGTGACATGGGTAGATGGCCTCTCTTGGCTTCCATCATATTGAACCTAGCTAGCACTTTGTCAATGTAAGTGCTTTGACTTAGTCCAATCATCCACTTAGATCTATCCCTATAGATCTTGATGCACAATATGTACTGTGCCTCTCCTAAGTCATTCATTGAGAAACACTTCCCGAGCCAAGTCTTTACAGACTCCAACATAGGAATGTCATTTCCAATAAGCAGTATGTCGTCAACATACAAGACTAGGAATGCAATTTTACTCCCACTGACCTTCTTGTATACACAACATGCGTCCTGATTCTTGATGAAGCCAAACTTATTAACTGCTTCATCAAATCGTTTATTCCAACTCCTTGATGCCTGCTTTAGCCCGTAGATGGACTTCTTAAGCTTGCATACCTTTCCTTGGTTCTTTTGATCGACAAAACCCTCCTGCTGTGTCATGAACACAGTCTCTTCAAGAACGCCGTTCAAGAAGGCAGTTTTGACATCCAGTTGCCATATTTCATAGTCATGAAAAGCGGCAATTGCAAGGATTATCCGAATAGACTTAAGCATCGCGACTGGAGAAAAGGTTTCATCATAGTCAACGTCGTGAACTTGCCTGTAACCTTTTGCTACCAATCTAGCCTTTTATATGTATACAATTCCATCTTTGTCTTCCTTCAACTTGAAGACCCATTTGCATCTGATAGGTGTGAACCCATCCGGCAAATCAACCAAATCCTAGACTTGATTTTCAGACATGGAGTCTATTTCAGATTGCATGGCCTCTAACAATTTATTGGAGCTTGGGCTCGTCATAGCTTGCTTGGAAGTCAAAGGTTCATCACTATCCATTATGAGAACGTCTAAGATTTCAGTCAAGAGGACGCATGTCCATCTGTCCGGCTGAAAAATAGTTCTATTTGACCTACGAGGGGCAACAACGTTTTGAAGAACTACTCCCACTGGCTCTTCTAAAGACCTTGGAGGTTCATCAACCTGAACTGCTTCCAAAGAGTTCTGAGTTCGTTGTTCGTCTCGAATCTCTTCGAGGTCTATTATTCTCCCACTTGTCAATTTGGAAATATGATTTCTTTCCAAAAAGACACTGTCACGAGCAACGAAAACCTTTTTGTCTGACTTGTTGTAGAAATAATACCCCATAGTTTCTTTTGGATACCCAACGAAGAAACATTTGTCAGATTTAGGTTGTAGCTTGTCCGAAATTAATCGCTTGACATATGCTTCGCAACCCCAAATCTTCAGAAAAGACAACTTTGGAAGTTTCCCAGTCCATAATTCGTATGGAGTCTTTTCAACAGCTTTTGACGGAGCATGATTCAGTGTGAGTGCTGCAGTTTGCAACGCATGTCCCCAGAACTGTAAAGGAATTTCGGCCTGACCCATCATTGACCTGACCATATCGAGTAAGGTCCTATTTCTCCGTTCCGACACTCTATTCCATTGAGGTGTCCCCGGAGCAGTCAATTCAGAAAGAATACCGCATTCTTTTAGATGGTCATCAAACTCGTGGCTAAGATATTCACCTCCTCGATCCGATCTTAGAGCTTTAATTTTCTTGCCATGTTGATTCTCTACTTCATTTTGAAATTCTCTGAATTTCTCAAACGATTCGGACTTATGCTTCATTAAGTAAATATAGCAATATGTACTGAAGTCGTCCGTAAACATTATGAAATAGCTGAACTCACCTCTAGCTTTCGTACTCATAGGCCCACATACGTCCGTAGTATTAGCCCGAGTAGTTCGCTTGCTCTTTATCCCACCTTTGAGAAAGGTTGCTTTGTCATTTTGCCAAGTAAATAAGATTCTCATTGATCAATCTTCTCTAAGTCGAATGATTTTAGAATTCCTTTCCGTTGAAGTAATTCCATGCGCTTGATGTTTATATGGCCTAATCGACAATGCCACAGAAATGTGAGATCCGAATCACTAGTTTTAGCCTTTTTGGTATTTATGTTATAAATGTGTTTGCTTATATCTAGCACATAAAGACCGTTTTCTTGTTGTGCTGAACCATAAAACATTCCATTCAAAGAAAAAGAACAACTATTGTCTTTAAATTGAAAACTAAAACCTTTAGAATCCAAACTTGAAACGGAAATAATGTTTATGGTGATACTAGGAACGTAGTAACAGTTTTCTAGTTCCAAAACAAACCCACTAGGTAAAAAAATAAAATAAGATCCTACGGCTAATGCAGCAATCCGTGCTCCATTTCCCACGCGTAGATCCATCTCGCCTTTATCAAGCCTTCTACTTCTCCTTAGTCCCTGCGAATTGGAACATAAGTGTGAGCCACAACCAGTATCTAATACCCAAGAAGTAGAATTAGCAAGATTACAATGTATAACATACATACCTGAAGGAGAAGTAACGTTTCCGTCCTTCTTCTCTTCCTTTAGTTTGGGGCAATCTCGCTTGTAATGACCAATTTCATTACAATTGAAGCATTGCCATGTAGAAGGAGAAGCATTCCTCTTCATCTTGCTCTTGGAAGGCGCCAGATGCCCTCCGGGAGTGGACGAAGATGCAGCCTTGCTTTTCTTCCCCTTGCCTACTTTCTTGAATTTAGTGCACCTCACATTCAAAGGGTCTTGATTGAACTTAAGGATTTTCTCGCATTTTATGAGTAATTCCACAAGTTCACAGAATGTGCTCTCTTTCTGATGAAAGATATAGTGCATCTTAAAGCCCTCATAATCCTTATGAAGAGAATTCAGCACTAGTGCAATAGTTACCGACTCTTTGATGGAACCACCAAGTCTCTCAATTGTGAAAAATAATCCAGACATCATATCCACATGAGACCGAATTGATGTGTTTTTGTCCATCTTGACAGAGTAAATGCGCCTTTGTGCCTCTAGAAGTTCGATTTCTAGGCACGACTTGCGTGGAGTTACGAGCTTGAGATCGCTCATCGAATTAGCCAATTCGTCAACCCCATTGCCACCAGTTTGGCACAAGGGTCGAAAACCCGCACACTTATCCTCGAGGCTACTTAGGAGAGCTTGAGGTTCAAAAGTAATGAACCTCCCTCTCCAACTCTCAGGGATATACATAAGGATGAACTCCGTGACAAGGTACTTGTGAAGTGCCCAACTTCTGTACCTTTCAGGAGTCATGCCTCGCGCATCATACCTAGGGAAAGGTTGTTCAATGACATAGTGTATGCCATTAACTTTCAAAACTTCGACAAGTTTCTTTTTCCATTCAAGGAAATTAGTCAAGTCTAACTCGACATCCAGAATTTCAGCTGATATGATTGTTGTTATGTTTGCGACCATTTTGATTACTACAATCGAAAAGAATTTACAATAAATAACCATTCATACAATTCAATAACTTTGAAATAAAAGCAAAACATGCAATAATTAAAGCTATTAAAACATTTCATTCATGCAAAAAGGAAAAACATGGTCCAAAATGAATGAAACGATTCCAAGACCCCAAAAGTCCTAAATCCTTAAGTAGCTTTAGCATGTCTTAAGTAGTTTAAGATTTTAGGTAAGAAAAACCTATTTCTAGTAATCTCCAAATTACTCTTGGTTAATAAATTAATGCCATAATTTATCCCATTGCCACAACTTAATGCCATTGTTGTTTGAGTTGTAACCACAATCAACGTGCTTTAGCGTAAACCTACTATCTTAGATCCCTAGATTTTTGTAAGTGTTTATTTGGAAGGCAATTTTTAAACTCAATATTACTTGGACCTAGTTGTTTCTATGTTGGTTCGATTATTTAGTGAACTTAAAACTAATCGATTCATAGGAAACAACCTGTTCATGCAAAGCATATATACATTCATACATTCACGCATAATATATATATAGAAGTGCATAAATAAATGGTGATCTAGTATGGCCCAAAACATCTTGTCTTGAAGCATCCAATCTTCATCACCTCCTTGTTAGCTTGGCATCGTCTTGAATCTTCGTTCAAATGCTAACTTAAAGTTCTAAACTTAAAAATACTTGAAAATAATAAATTACATCAAAATTTCCATGGTGCGCAGACCATATTTAAAATTTTACATTCAAAGATAGAACGGTACGCATACCGTATTTAACTATCCTAAATTTGGCCATACTAGTCACTTGGAGTACCTGCATTACATAAAATATATATTCTATGCATTCACCCATTCGTGTGCTAAAATGAATTGCCCATGTTAATATGCAAGTATTTAGGTGAATTAATTAAAATTCACGTTCACATAAACGCGTCCTGAAAGATAAATCAATTTCCAAATTATTAATCCTTAGACTTTATTCTAATTAAAACTGAATTTAATTAAAATAATGCGACCTACGAAAATAATTTAAAATAATTATTTCATTTTAATTTCATTTAGTGGCTCCCACTAAAACCAATAATTATTCGGGATAATTAATTATGAAATATTAAATTAAAACTCGCGGCCCGGCCCAAGCAAATAAAATATTAAATTAAATATCCCGTTAGCCCAAATTAATGCAAACATACGAAGCCCAACGAATTAAACAATTTTTAACACAAAAAAAAGTCCAATTACTTAGTTGGGCTAGGCTTGCGCCCAGCCCTTGCCTTGCGTGAGGCCCAAGAGCGTACTTGCAAAGCTAGCACACCCAGGCCCCATCGCGCGCGCACCGCGTCCCCGCAGCGTATCTGCCCTGCGTGCGTGTTGTGCATCATGTGTGTGTGCTGGACGTCGCATGGCTCGCGCCTTGCTTCGTCGCAGCCCCGCAAGCTTACCTGCATGCCCCTTCCTCGACCAGCGCGCACGAGGCACGCAGCGTAGCTGCTGCTGCCCGTGTCGCATGCGGGTCGGTCAAGCACAATGGCCCCGCATGGCTCGACGATATTCAAACTTTTAAGAACGAACGAATCAACATTTAAAGTTTGAACTTTTAATTAATAAAATCCGAAGCTTTAAATCGTTCATAAACAATTTAATTTCAGATTTTTAATAATTTGGTTGAAGTGCGATTAAAATTAACGAAACCATTCAAAATTTTAATCCAATAATTTTTAAAATTAGCCACTGACCCATGAAATTATATCCCCTTTCCCAATTAACCGAATTATTAAACCAACATCAATTAAAATTCAATTAGGGTTTTAACTTTTACGAATTGGGGAAAGGCAAAATTAGGGTTTATACTTATCGGAAAAATCTGAAATTTTTACCATAGATCAAGAATGTACCCAGCAACATTTGTGTCAAAATTTCAAGCAATTCCGAGTAGTTTAGGTCGAACTTTTAATTGAATTACTGTCCGACACTTTTAATTTTTAATGAAAAATTAACAAAAACGCCCAAAAAACGATACTTTGAGGCCTGTTTTCGCAATTCTATTCTCATGAGTTGATCTTAGAGAATCGTTTTCCATTAGATTAGTGTTTTAGAAGTCGAAAAAAACGAACATTTTTAATTTCGGACCTGATCGATTGTTACGCAAATCATCCAATAATTCGTAAAAAATTCCGAAAAATCAACAAAAATTCCAAATTTTCATGCTTTGAAAACATAAGGTTCATGATACCACTGCTGGGGAATACAGTTAAACATAATAACATGTGCAGAACAATCCCCAAAGCCAGGAAACATGTATAAAGCACAGATTAAGCAAACTTACATTCGAAGCGTGTTTTCCACAATAATATGTCAACGAACACGAACAAAGAACTCCACTTGTCTTTCCTCTACTTGGTTCACCGACACATTTAGATCCTTCTTGATTATCGTAGCTTAGACAATCGATCAAGATACTTTGCTTTTTTGGGAAGAACTCACTTTGGAGGCACAGAGAGAATTAGGGTTCTCTGTGTCTAGGGTTTGAGTAGTATGAATTGTGTGTTGTTGGAAAATACAATATGCCTATTGTATTAATGATGTAACCGGCCAAGAACCAAGGGCCCTTGACCGGCCACATCACGCAAGCCACGGACCGCACCGCACAGCCCCACCCAGCGACACACTGCAGGCCGAAGCCCACAGCGCGCGCGCCGAGCAGTTGGCCCTTGGGCCTGCTTGCTCGCGCTGCGTTGCTTGCTGTGCGTGCTGTTGCGTGCTCGCCCAATGGGCTGACCTTGCTCGCCTTTGCTCGCGAGCTTGCTGGCTCGTTGGGCCTTGCACGCTTACGTGCTTGGCTCGACGGGCCGGCAACTCCGATGCCCTTCGTATTCGCGATTTAATATATTTCCGATATATTATTTATCGTTTCGTATACGACGAATCACCGTTGTACGATACAATTTATTCGTGTCGCCCAGCTTACGAATATTCGCGATACGATATACGATTCCGACAAAGGTCGTATCGTATGATACGTTTCCAACTAATTCCCGAAAAGCTATTAAATGAATTTCCGATTCATTTAATCCGGTGATCTGTTATGTGTCATTGGTGTGACCTTGTAGGTTCAGTCAAGAGTAAGTTGTGAGTTCAATATCCATTAGAACTCACTGATCGGAAGCATTGCTCCAGCTAGCTGTTCCGATCACTTGATCTGACTGAATTAATTGTTCGCAATTAATCTGAACCTTGGTATTAGAATTAATGCACCTTGGGTGAAGGACATATTTCCTTCAATCTCCCACTTGTCATTCAGACAAGTGTGCATCCACATTCCTTTGTCACTTAGTGTTACTTACTGAACATAAGGTAAGATCCAAGCCATCCTTATTAGGTCCAGAAGTGTTACTCGGATTACAGAGTTCAACTGTCAAACTTTTGCAGAAGGTTAAGCCTAACCATTCTTAGCACGGCCATGCATTTTACAGTATCTAACTCTCGGAGAGGTCTTGTTACAAAACAACACCATATCCCATCAAAGATAGGAGGACAATCCATTCTTGCAATCTATGAACACTCACTTTGATTTATAGTACGCCCAATAACTGCTTTTATAGCCTCCTTTTACAGTGCGACATTTAGCTAGTATCAAAGCGAACTAATTCTCAAACGAGCAGATATAATCGCTCATGTTCTGAGGAACGGTTTCTAATCACCATTAATGAGAACTAACTATGACATTACTTTAATCTCTTAAAGTGTTCTCATGGTCAATCCCATACAAGATCCAATAAGTATCTATGCAAAAGATTCTGACATCCAGTCACTTTAGTTCAAGAAACATAACTAAGTAATCTACTTGCAATCTAATCTTCATTAGTCATTGGTCGTCCACCTTTCAATGACCTGGATTAGGGATCCTTTGTAACTTCAATATTCAAGTTCACTTATGGGTGTTTCTTTGTCGAAGAATCCATCTTGACTTCCCATTTGAATGATTTGAATCACATGGACTTATCATTTAATTCTAAACCACAATTAAATGAATATGAAATAAATAAATTTCATAAATATGAAATGGTTAAACCAATTGTTTTAAACATAGATCTAACAGATGTTCTAAAACAATACTTAGAAAATCAAAGCCATTCTCCAACATGCTTGATTCCCATGGTTGCTACATGTGCGTTGTGTTTCACTTGTGGCAACGGTTTAGTCAATGGATCCGCGATGTTGTCGTCAGTTCCAACCTTACAAATCTCGATTTCCTTTCTTTCATCGATCTCTCGAAGTATATGAAATCGCCGTAGTATGTGCTTGGACTTCTGGTGGCTCCTAGGCTCCTTTGCCTGGGCAATGGCTCCGCTATCGTCGCAATACAAAGCCACTGGTCCTTTAATGGAGGGGACAACACCAAGTTCTTCGATGAACTTCCGAATCCAAACAACTTCCTTTGCTGCTTCTGAGGCAGCAATGTACTCGGCTTCAGTTGTAGAATCCGCAATAGTGCTTTGCTTAGCACTTTTCCAGCTTACTGCTCCGCCGTTGAGGCAGAACACAAACCCAGACTGTCATCTGAAATCATCTCTGTCGTTTTGAAAGCTTGCGTCTGTATAGCCCTTAACAATTAACTCATATGTACCACCATAAACCAGAAACTGATCCTTAGTCCTTTTCAGGTACTTTAGGATGTTCTTGGCAGCAGTCCAATGCGCCTCACCTAGTTCTGACTGGTACCTGCTCGTTGCAATGAGTGCGAACGAAACATCCGGCCTTGTACAAATCATACCATACATGATGGATCCAATAGCCGAAGCGTATGGAATTCCACTCATCTTTCTACGCTCATCAGATGTTTTGGGACACTGATTCTTGCTTAGATATATGCCATGTGACATGGGTAGATGGCCTCTCTTGGCTTCCATCATATTGAACCTAGCTAGCACTTTGTCAATGTAAGTGCTTTGACTTAGTCCAATCATCCTCTTAGATCTATCCCTATAGATCTTGATGCACAATATGTACTGTGCCTCTCCTAAGTCATTCATTGAGAAACACTTCCCGAGCCAAGTCTTTACAGACTCCAACATAGGAATGTCATTTCCAATAAGCAGTATGTCGTCAACATACAAGACTAGGAATGCAATTTTACTCCCACTGACCTTCTTGTATACACAAGATGCGTCATGATTCTTGATTAAGCCAAACTTATTAACTGCTTCATCAAATCGTTTATTCCAACTCCTTGATGCCTGCTTTAGCCCGTAGATGGACTTCTTAAGCTTGCATACCTTTCCTTGGTTCTTTTGATCGACAAAACCCTCCTGCTGTGTCATGAACACAGTCTCTTCAAGAACGCCGTTCAAGAAGGCAGTTTTGACATCCAGTTGTCATATTTCATAGTCATGAAAAGCGGCAATTGCAAGGATTATCCGAATAGACTTAAGCATCGTGACTGGAGAAAAGGTTTCATCATAGTCAACGCCGTTAACTTGCCTGTAACCTTTTGCTACCAATCTAGCCTTTTATATGTATACAATTCCATCTTTGTCTTTCTTCAACTTGAAGACCCATTTGCATCTGATAGGTGTGAACCCATCCGGCAAAGCAACCAAATCCTAGACTTGATTTTCAGACATGGAGTCTATTTCAGATTGCATGGCCTCTAACAATTTATTGGAGCTTGGGCTCGTCATAGCTTGCTTGGAAGTCAAAGGTTCATCACTATCCAATATGAGAACGTCTAAGTTTTCAGTCAAGAGGACGCATGTCCATCTGTCCGGCTGAAAAATAGTTTTATTTGACCTACGAGGGGCAACAACGTTTTGAAGAACTACTCCCACTGGCTCTTCTAAAGACCTTGGAGGTTCATCAACCTGAACTGCTTCCAAAGAGTTCTGAGTTCGTTGTTCGTCTCGAATCTCTTCGAGGTCTATTATTCTCCCACTTGTCAATTTGGAAATATGATTTCTTTCCAAAAAGACACTGTCACGAGCAACGAAAACCTTTTTGTCTGACTTGTTGTAGAAATAATACCCCATAGTTTCTTTTGGATACCCAACGAAGAAACATTTGTCAGATTTAGGTTGTAGCTTGTCCGAAATTAATCGCTTGACATATGCTTCGCAACCCCAAATCTTCAGAAAAGACAACTTTGGAAGTTTCCCAGTCCATAATTCGTATGGAGTCTTTTCAACAGCTTTTGACGGAGCATGATTCAGTGTGAGTGCTGCAGTTTGCAACGCATGTCCCCAGAACTGTAAAGGAATTTCGGCCTGACCCATCATTGACCTGACCATATCGAGTAAGGTCCTATTTCTCCGTTCCGACACTCCATTCCATTGAGGTGTCCCCGGAGCAGTCAATTCAGAAAGAATACTGCATTCTTTTAGATGGTCATCAAACTCGTGGCTAAGATATTCACCTCCTCGATCCGATCTTAGAGCTTTAATTTTCTTGCCATGTTGATTCTCTACTTCATTTTGAAATTCTCTGAATTTCTCAAACGATTCGGACTTATGCTTCATTAAGTAAATATAGCAATATGTACTGAAGTCGTCCGTAAACATTATGAAATAGCTGAACTCACCTCTAGCTTTCGTACTCATAGGCCCACATACGTCCGTAGTATTAGCCCGAGTAGTTCGCTTGCTCTTTATCCCACCTTTGAGAAAGGTTGCTTTGTCATTTTGCCAAGTAAATAAGATTCTCATTGATCAATCTTCTCTAAGTCGAATGATTTTAGAATTCCTTTCCGTTGAAGTAATTCCATGCGCTTGATGTTTATATGGCCTAATCGACAATGCCACAGAAATGTGAGATCCGAATCACTAGTTTTAGCCTTTTTGGTATTTATGTTATAAATGTGTTTGCTTATATCTAGCACATAAAGACCGTTTTCTTGTTGTGCTGAACCATAAAACATTCCATTCAAAGAAAAAGAACAACTATTGTCTTTAAATTGAAAACTAAAACCTTTAGAATCCAAACTTGAAACGGAAATAATGTTTATGGTGATACTAGGAACGTAGTAACAGTTTTCTAGTTCTAAAACAAACCCACTAGGTAAAAAAATAAAATAAGATCCTACGGCTAATGCAGCAATCCGTGCTCCATTTCCCACGCGTAGATCCATCTCGCCTTTATCAAGCCTTCTACTTCTCCTTAGTCCCTGCGAATTGGAACATAAGTGTGAGCCACAACCAGTATCTAATACCCAAGAAGTAGAATTAGCAAGATTACAATGTATAACATACATACCTGAAGGAGATGTAACGTTTCCGTCCTTCTTCTCTTCCTTTAGTTTGGGGCAATCTCGCTTGTAATGACCAATTTCATTACAATTGAAGCATTGCGATGTAGAAGGAGAAGCATTCCTCTTCATCTTGCTCTTGGAAGGCGCCAGATGCCCTCCGGGAGTGGACGAAGATGCAGCCTTGCTTTTCTTCCCCTTGCCTACTTTCTTGAATTTAGTGCACCTCACATTCAAAGGGTCTTGATTGAACTTAAGGATTTTCTCGCATTTTATGAGTAATTCCACAAGTTCACAGAATGTGCTCTCTTTCTGATGAAAGATATAGTGCATCTTAAAGCCCTCATAATCCTTATGAAGAGAATTCAGCACTAGTGCAATAGTTACCGACTCTTTGATGGAACCACCAAGTCTCTCAATTGTGAAAAATAATCCAGACATCATATCCACATGAGACCGAATTGATGTATTTTTGTCCATCTTGACAGAGTAAATGCGCCTTTGTGCCTCTAGAAGTTCGATTTCTAGGCACGACTTGCGTGGAGTTACGAGCTTGAGATCGCTCATCGAATTAGCCAATTCGTCAACCCCATTGCCACCAGTTTGGCACAAGGGTCGAAAACCCGCACACTTATCCTCGAGGCTACTTAGGAGAGCTTGAGGTTCAAAAGTAATGAACCTCCCTCTCCAACTCTCAGGGATATACTTAAGGATGAACTCCGTGACAAGGTACTTGTGAAGTGCCCAACTTCTGTACCTTTCAGGAGTCATGCCTCGCGCATCATACCTAGGGAAAGGTTGTTCAATGACATAGTGTATGCCATTAACTTTCAAAACTTCGACAAGTTTCTTTTTCCATTCAAGAAAATTAGTCAAGTCTAACTCGACATCCAGAATTTCAGCTGATATGATTGTTGTTATGTTTGCGACCATTTTGATTACTACAATCGAAAAGAATTTACAATAAATAACCATTCATACAATTCAATAACTTTGAAATAAAAGCAAAACATGCAATAATTAAATCTATTAAAACATTTCATTCATGCAAAAAGGAAAAACATGGTCCAAAATGAATGAAACGATTCCAAGACCCCAAAAGTCCTAAATCCTTAAGCAGCTTTAGCATGTCTTAAGTAGTTTAAGATTTTAGGTAAGAAAAACCTATTTCTAGTAATCTCCAAATTACTCTTGATTAATAAATTAATGCCATAATTTATCCCATTGCCACAACTTAATGCCATTGTTGTTTGAGTTGTAACCACAATCAACGTGCTTTAGCGTAAACCTACTATCTTAGATCCCTAGATTTTTGTAAGTGTTTATTTGGAAGGCAATTTTTAAACTCAATATTACTTGGACCTAGTTGTTTCTATGTTGGTTCGATTATTTAGTGAACTTAAAACTAATCGATTCATAGGAAACAACCTGTTCATGCAAAGCATATATACATTCATACATTCACGCATAATATATATATAGAAGTGCATAAATAAATGGTGATCTAGTATGGCCCAAAACATCTTGTCTTGAAGCATCCAATCTTCATCACCTCCTTGTTAGCTTGGCATCGTCTTGAATCTTCGTTCAAATGCTAACTTAAAGTTCTAAACTTAAAAATACTTGAAAATAATAAATTACATCAAAATTTCCATGGTGCGCAGACCATATTTAAAATTTTACATTCAAAGATAGAACGGTACGCATACCGTATTTAACTATCCTAAATTTGGCCATACTAGTCACTTGGAGTACCTGCATTACATAAAATATATATTCTATGCATTCACCCATTCGTGTGCTAAAACGAATTGCCCATGTTAATATGCAAGTATTTAGGTGAATTAATTAAAATTCACGTTCACATAAACGCGTCCTGAAAGATAAATCAATTTCCAAATTATTAATCCTTGGACTTTATTCTAATTAAAATTGAATTTAATTAAAATAATGCGACCTACGAAAATAATTAAAAATAATTATTTCATTTTAATTTCATTTAGTGGCTCCCACTCAAACCAATAATTATTCCGGATAATTAATTATGAAATATTAAATTAAAACTCGCGGCCCGGCCCAAGCAAATAAAATATTAAATTAAATATCCCGTTAGCCCAAATTAATGCAAACATACGAAGCCCAACGAAATAAACAATTTTTAACACAAAAAAAGTCCAATTACTTAGTTGGGCTAGGCTTGCGCCCAACCCTTGCCTTGCGTGAGGCCCAAGAGCGTACTTGCAAAGCTAGCACACCCAGGGCCCATCGCGCACGCACCGCGTCCCCGCAGCGTATCTGCCCTGCGTGCGTGTTGTGCATCATGTGTGTGTGCTGGACGTCGCATGGCTAGCGCCTTGCTTCGTCGCAGCCCCGCAAGCATACCTGCATGCCCCTTCCTCGACCAGCGCGCACGAGGCACGCAGCGTAGCTGCTGCTGCCCGTGTCGCATGCGGGTCGGTCAAGCACAATGGCCCCGCATGGCTCGACGATATTCAAACTTTTAAGAACGAACGAATCAACATTTAAAGTTTGAACTTTTAATTAATAAAATCCGAAGCTTTAAATCGTTCATAAACAATTTAATTTCAGATTTTTAATAATTTGGTTGAAGTGCGATTAAAATTAACGAAACCATTCAAAATTTTAATCCAATAATTTTTAAAATTAGCCACTGACCCATGAAATTATATCCCCTTTCCCAATTAACCGAATTATTAAACCAACATCAATTAAAATTCAATTAGGGTTTTAACTTTTACGAATTGGGGAAAGGCAAAATTAGGGTTTATACTTATCGGAAAAATCTGAAATTTTTACCATAGATCAAGAATGTACCCAGCAACATTTGTGTCAAAATTTCAAGCAATTCCGAGTAGTTTGGGTCGAACTTTTAATTGAATTACTGTCCGACACTTTTAATTTTTAATGAAAAATTAACAAAAACGCCCAAAAAACGATACTTCGAGGCCTGTTTTCGCAATTCTATTCTCATGAGTTGATCTTAGAGAATCGTTTTCCATTAGATGAGTGTTTTAGAAGTCGAAAAAAACGAACATTTTTAATTTCGGACCTGATCGATTGTTACGCAAATCATCCAATAATTCGTAAAAAATTCCGAAAAATCAACAAAAATTCCAAATTTTCATGCTTTGAATACATAAGGTTCATGATACCACTGCTGGGGAATACAGTTAAACATAATAACATGTGCAGAACAATCCCCAAAGCCAGGAAACATGTATAAAGCACAGATTAAGCAAACTTACATTCGAAGCGTGTTTTCCACAATAATATGTCAACGAACACGAACAAAGAACTCCACTTGTCGTTGTGAGGGGGTCGAAAAAGCACGAGGCTAATGCGTGACCTCGTCCCTCGTGGGTGTGACGATTCTTTTTATTCAATCAAGTGTAATTGGATTTCCTGTGAGTTTACACCCAATTGACTAGTAATATAGGAGTCGCCATTCAGTTTTTTACGACAATGAGAAAAACTGACAAAACCCGGTTATCGTGACATAAAGGGAGTGCAATTATGTTTGACCACGACGGCCGTAGGTTCCCTTGTGATCCCTGGTGTGGGGATCTCTCAACATACACCCGCAAGGTAGAGATTGAGGGTTCGGGGGACTGTAACTACCGAGAGGAGTACTCGCTCGTCGATAACTCCAGAGGTAGGATATCCTTACTAGCTCAGCATAAATAATTGAAGGGACATGCGTTAACTATTAAACTAATCTGAGTTGATTTTAGCAATATGCAACATATAATACTAGATCGATCGCGATTATCTGATTTAGATAGCATTAAGGGACCTAGCATGATAATCCAATTTCCCAAAAATATTATATTTGTTAGGCGTGGTAGAACAATCAGATTTAGTTAGTTTAACAGTTCATAAAAAGGCGAGGAAAGCAATTAAATAATAGAAAAGGGACACATTACGACGCACCCTTGAAAGGTGCGTCACGGTTCTCAGAAAACTAACCACTTTGACTTTGCTATTTCTCCTTTTTATTTAACGAATCTCAAAGTATGGGACAGGATACGTTCTGTTCGATTTATGGATCGATTGCGACAGAACGCGTGAACAATTTCGCAGCGTGAGGCTTAGGCTAGGGGTTGGAGTCAATACTCAGAATATGAATTGTGTGTTGTTATTTCACGTCGAACTTGGGCTATATTTATAGAAAAGAGTTTGTGGAAAGATAGAATTGCAGAGTTCTAATCCACAAAGAATTAGGAAAAAACACGTACCCAGGTATTTTCAGCGCTCAGAGCCAGGCGTTGAAAATAGGGTATGGGCTATTTTCTTAGTCAGATTCGGATTCTTGAAATCCGTAGTGTTTGAGACTTAATCGAGTCTTTTAGTGCGTATCAATTTCATGACGGAATGCATCTGGGCCCGTTACGAACTCTAGGCTCGTTAGGATTTTAATTAATACGTAAATCTTATTTCCGAATCATATTAGGAATAGGATTCTCGCAGTTTTCTATCTCATTTAGGATTAATGTTGGAGTGCAACACCTAATTCTAACAGGTTTCTATCTTTTATGACTTGCCATTTTTAGAAGCTACCCTTTACGGCAGTTACTATTTTTAGCAGGTTTCCATAAATAGCAGGTTTCTATAAATAGCAGGTTTCGGGTGAAACGAGAAGGGTGATTGAGATTCGTTATTTTATAGGAGATACGTTGTCAGGTGGAGATTTATGTTTTCATCATCGAACCTTCCCTTTCGGGAATGGGGACAAAAGTAGGTGTCTACAGTTAGCCCCCACTTTGAATGAGTCTTCGAGTAAGACGATGGTCAAAGTATTAGACGGAGTGCGTCACACAAGCCAGGGTGACCTGTTTTTTGCGAGGGTCTCACGAGCCCCTGAGTGATAACATTTGACTTAAGGGTCATCACTTTGAAGTGTCGACATATCCCTCACGTGTCATTGGGATTTGTCAACGGATAGTATAGAAACTCCCTCACTTTGCCATTGGAAGTATCTAAAGAGGCGTAGAAACTCCCTCACTTTGTCATTGGGAGTAGCTACAGATGTTTTCAAAATCAAAGCTATAAAGTGTAATTGGGCCTGGCCAAGCCCAATCACGAGTTAATCTCATTTTTAAAGATTCTCATTTTTAGGGTTAGCTAAACGAGAAAACCCCCTTGTTTTTATGGGACGTAAAACGAAGGAAAATCCAGCACATCGTTCTCTTTTTTTGGAAAAAACGGAAAACCAATCTTTGAATTTTTCGAAGAGGGAAACTACTCACATCGCTTTTTGGAAAAACGGAAAACCAATCTTTTAAATTTTGGAAAAGGGAAACTACTCACATTGCTTTTTTGGAAAAACGGAAAACCAAAGGCTACTCACATCGTTCTTTTTTGGAAAAAACGGAAAACCAAAAGCTACTCACATCGTTCTTTTTTGGAAAAAACGGAAAACCAAAAGCTACTCACATCGTTCTTTTTTGGAAAAAACGGAAAACCAAAAGCTACTCACATCGTTTTTGGGAAAAACGGAAAACCAAAAGCTACTCACATCGTTTTTGGGAAAAACGGAAAACCAAAAAAGTTATCGCTGCAGCGACTAAGGACCTGCGCGGTTAGTGACGCAGACCCCGCCGGCTAAAGATGGCGAGCATGTCCGCTTAGGGTGGACACCCCGTCCGATAGAAGTGACGAATCTGTTTTGAAATTTGTTTGTGTTTATTTTTTGAAAATAAGGACCTACGTGGTTTGCGCCGTAGACCCCGCCGGCTGAAGATGGCGAGCCTGTGAACATATACTCCCTCCGTCCCGGAATACTTAACCTGTTTTCCTTATCAGGCCGTCCCTTAATACTTGACCTGTTTCTAAAAATGGAAATATTCTAACAATATTATATTATTTCTCACTCCACCCCTATTAACCCACGTACCCCCTACTCCATACTAAAAATAATTAAAAATTCAACCTCTACTCTCCCCCAACCCCACCCCTTTACACATTTCCCACTAACTACATTAAAATAATACCCCACTATCAACTACTACCTATTAAATTAAATAAGTCAATTCAAGTCCCTTAAACTCTGTGCCGGTCAAACCGGGTCGAGTATTCCGGGACGGAGGGAGTATATTTTTTTTTGAAGATTCTTTTTTGAAAACTGAGGACCTGCGCGGCTAGTGACGCAGACCCCGCCCGCTGAGGGTGGGCGAGCCCTGTCCGCTGAGGGTGGACGTCCCTGAATTCGTTTTTTCGATTTGGGAACTCGCGTGGTTCGTGACGCGATCTTGCCAACTGAAGATGGGCAAGTTCCTATTTCTTTTGTTCTTTGTGATTTCTTTTGAGAACTTCTTTTCTTATTCATTCTCGCAGGAGCGAATTCTTTCGAGGGATGCTCGAATTTAGTTGCAACCTGAATGTGGGTTGACAACGTGCTTAAACGGACCATTGTCTTGTGGTCATCTTCTTTCATGGTTTTGAGCTAGTCTTTATGGCTCAATTTTGCCATTACCTGGGTCCTTGATTTAGGGGACTATGTATAAGTATCAACGGCGACCTTTGTCTTGAGGTCGTAATCCGGTTTTATCTTTTGAGGTTATCCAAACACGGGACTTCGAACAGTATAGTCTGGGAATATTGTTTTAACTTTGCACACTTTATTTTGAAATATATATTTTCTTTCGAGCCACCAAGCACTCGTGCTTGGCGGTAAGTTCTTGTCAAAGAGGTTCTTTTGGGATACGCATTTTGTAATGTCCTTGATTGTGTTTGGGATCGTGCTCGTAAGTGCGAGCGATCTTCGTAGTGGTGTGCTACTCTTGACAAAGTCGTGAGGTGCGACTTTCAGTAAGGAAATCGGCAATTTTCGAGTCGAATGGATGCGGCAGGGCCCAATATATGTTAGGGCCTTTTTTTTGAGCCTGGGTTCATTTTCGGGGCCCAGGCCTGGGCGTTGGAATAATTCACGCCCAGGTGGGGCGTTGAAAGTGTTGTTTGGGCTGGTCTTTTGATGACACAGTTGGCCTCTTGGAAGTTCTATGTATTCTCTTCTCTTTTGTTTTTCCTTTATTTTTAGAACGTGATGATTTTCTTGAGAAGCCGTAGCCGATTGGTGGACTACGGTGCTTGTCGTTTTTGGGCGATTATTTTAAGGAACTGTTGCTCTTAAGGCGTACAATTATTGCAATCGTTGGGCGAGTGTATTTGGCCCGAGGAACATACCTTGAGGCATAACACTTTGATCGCTCTTGTATATATATTTTTTTCTTTTGAATGCGTTCGTGAATGATGATATGTATGTGAGAACGAGTGTCCATAGAATGGCCGTTGTGTGCGGTCCATTAATCAGTTTGCTTGATTTTTTTTTTTGAGCAATGACTGATTTTGAATAGTTTGCTTAGAAGCTTGCTAGGGTTCAGGCCTATTCATGAAGTGGGCTCAAACATCGTGCCCTTCCGATTGTTCAAACATTTGCTTCGAGATTTTTTTTATTTTGCTATGGTCGTTTCGTAGCTTGGAGCCCCCAAGTATGCATGTTGGGATGCTTCCTTTTGGCGTACGATTTTTGTAGGTTTCTTCGAGAAAGGTGCCTTGGGGTTCCGCTCGTGTAGGTGCGAGCTGTCCCTTCCGTGGTAGGTAATATTTTGCTACCTTTAATCCTTAATGTAGAAGTCATGTGGCTTGCATTTTAAATTTGGGCGATAAGTAGTTTTTTGCCTCTTTTACACATGCTCTTGGTCGTGCCTACATTAGTGCAATATGCCTTACTCTCCTTTTTTAGACTTGTACCGTGGGATGGTTGAACTTATGGTGCGACGTAGGCTTGTGTGGCCTAACCGCATGTATTAGAACATTTCTCCAGGTGTTGGGATATAACATTATTATTTTTTGCATTGGAGTAGTTCATCACGCCTTGTTCAGGTGTTCGAACAAGCGTAGCACCTTCTGCGTGGGTTTGCACGGCTTATTACTTCGTTCGATGCGAGATTTCATAGGTGTTTCTTTCTTATTTTTATATCTGGGCAAAACTTGGCTAACAGAAAGATTCAGCGTCCAGGCTGGAGCGTTAAAGCTATCGGCGCCCAGCTCTGGGCGTTGAAAATGATTTCTGGGTATATTTTGACAGTTCTTATCCTTGATTTTACTGTCGCTTTTGCTTTAGAACGATGTAGACTGTGTAACGGGCGCTTTATAGGGCGAGCGTTATGTGCAGTGGTTTGATCGGAGTTTAGGTGACTCGCGATTTTTAGTTACCCTTGTTAGTGGGGTGACTTTATATATTCTAAGTAGCGCTTAGAATTTGAAAGGGGTTGTAACCATTCTAAGGTTCTTTTTACACGATCAAACCTTAGGATTGTGCCCCTATGACGTATGTATAGCATTAGCGTCGAGAATTTGTGGTAAAATCGTCATTTCGAGCATTTTTATAGCGTTTTTCTCAAGCCCCCAATTATAGCTACGGGATTGGCTTGGTGCTATAATACTTGGCATACGTTTTTATGCATTCATGGTGACATGGAACATGAATAGTTTGAACCAGACTCATTTAGTGCGAGGTACGTTCGAGTAGTGATTTGCTACTTCTCTTGTAAATGTCGTATTGTGCGACATTGCCATGGTCAAGGTAGTCACATGTTGAAGTGTGCCTTGACCAAAAGCTAGGTGCCTTTCTTTACCCATAATTATATTTAGAAATTTTTTGACTCACTTGCAACATCGAGATAAACGCATACTTAGCTTAAGCCAACAACACTTTATTATGTTCGAAGAAGTCTTTGAAATTTATTTGAAATCCGAGTCCTACTGTGTACAATTCGAGGTGTCCTAAGTAGGTTGACTTATAGAAGGGTTCGTACAGGATTACATGAGTGAATCAAAATACTGTTACGATTTTTGGAATGCTGTCTAAGGATTTGCTGGAAGCCAGGGTGCGGTCGTCAAGATATACTTGTGCCCGTTTGGCATATGCTTTAGGCTTTAAGGCCATCTTTTCCAGAATTTCGGGAATATAAACCGTTTTCAAATTAACTTAGATTTACTTGGTGTATGTCTGCACAAAAGGTCAAGGTATACTTAGTTCTTTCCCTAGTTCTTTCGTTTCAATTTTTAGCTCCCAGTTGCTATTATGTCTTCCCATTAATGATGCTTTTAGATTTCGATTTTAGATGCCCGTGCTACATGTCTTAGTGGGGTGAGCCTTGGTTAAGTGCCAAGTCCTATTGACAATGTCTGGTTTTTTTTTTCAAAGGGGATTCGCAAGCATTTGAATTACCATGAACGGGTGCCCTGAGGTCGAGGGAACGATGGGGCGACGCCGTAGAACAATCTTTTTCATTGCAAGCTTACTGCCTTTACTACTTGTTGGCGATCATGACTGTGTCTAGTGGTGAAAGAAGGTCTTTAAGCGAACGACTATGTCTAGTGGTGAAAGAAAGTCTTTAAGTGAGTTAGTTCGCCTTAGGGAGGGTCAAGTTGAGTACTTTAGAGGTCATGGACGCTTGCGCTAGCCCCCATTCAA
Source organism: Spinacia oleracea (assembly GCF_020520425.1). Lineage (NCBI taxonomy): Eukaryota > Viridiplantae > Streptophyta > Magnoliopsida > Caryophyllales > Amaranthaceae > Spinacia > Spinacia oleracea. The sequence goes on along the minus strand of NC_079492.1, from coordinate 74,689,500 downwards.
TTGAGGCAAAGCGATCTTTTGAGTCTTGGCTAAGTGCCTAGGAGTGTGAGTGCTCCTTCTGGCAAGGGTACGTGCCCTTATTATTTTTCGATGTGTGCTCATTAATTTTGGCATCTTGGTGACTTGGATTCTTCCTTTGACTTAAATTTTTCTTTCGACTTGGATTGCAAGTAATTAAATTTCAATAAGGGACTTCTATTTTTTATTCTTGTTTTTCTATAGGCTTTAATATTTTTGCAAATTGGTTGGACCGAATCATGGATTGCCTACGTATCCGCCTTAAATAAATTTAATTTGGAATCAGGTCTTGCGTAGTTCTTAGCCTAGAAAATGGTTTCTTAGAATGCCGATTTTAAACAAGTATGTTCCGAGGTGGAAACATATTATTTGAAATGGTAGAATAAGTGAAGTTTGTTATTATTTAAATCTAAGTGAAGTTTGTTATTATTTAAATCTGCTGCCAAAAATTTGTTTTATATTTTTTTTAGTACATGTATTTTTTGGTGGTACGTATACGTGTTGTACCCCTCCAAGTGTTCGTTATTTTTCCGTGCATGTGCGGATAAAATGACGAGCACTTCTGGACAAAATTTTAGCAAGCAGAGAGATTCAGCGCCCAGGCTGGGGCGTCAAAGTTTTCTGCGCCCAGGTGTGGGCGCGGGAAATGTTTTCTGGGCGGATCTTTTTTGGTGCGCTAAATTCTTCTTTTCTTTTTTAGACGAACTTTTAGAGGCGCTTTGCAAAGTTTGCTTTTTTATTATTTATTATTTTTTGTACTTTTCATTGGTCTTCTTTTTTTTATTCGTGACTCAAGACGGTTTGGAAGATGGGTTGAATGAGTTGGGATAATTTGTATAGGTATTAGTCAAGCATGAGGATTAGACCTGCTAGGGCTCACAATTTGCAGCCTCAAGCTAGTGTCATGAGTTTAAATCAACCAAGGTCAATGAGTAGCATGGGGACGGCTCAAGGGTATATCAACAGGATGTATCCACACAAGTTATATGGACATTATGCTAATGGTGGTGTAAGAGCAGGTTTGGACTTTGGAAATGATGGGCATGACGCACGTGTCAATCCGTGCGTGGTTTGCGGTTGATAACAAGTTCAAAAACAAGAGTTGAGGTAATGGTTTCTCGGGTTATGGCAATGAGAACATGGATGGGTTAAATGAGCTGAACGGGGACCCCAGAGCGAAGGCGTGTAAGAGCATAAGGATTGGAAAGGGTAGACATCGTAGAATTTTATGATTTGGATTGGTTGACTCAATTCTTTAATTTCCTTCGTTTACTTGGGTAGATTTCGCACCTTGGGAGGTACGGGCTAAGTATTTCATGGCTCTTTTCGCTCTCCCTTTTCTCTTTCTCTTTTTTTCATTCTTTGCACTTTGGGAGGTACGGGCTAAGTATTTCATGGCTCGCTTTTTTCATTCTCCCTTTTCTTTTTCTCTTTTTTCTTTTCGCTTGGGATTTCTCCCCAACATAAATCCTTCAAATTTTTTATTTGGGCTAAAAGGTAGATGGTTGTGGTCTTTGAGTCACGAGGTGAGACTGAGTGAGCCTCGTTTGGTAGGCCTATAGTGGACCTTTAATTTTAGCGGGCCTAGGGTGGACCTTTAGCTTTATTAGGCCTAGGGTGGACTTTTAAATTGTCTTACTTTGCAAGCGTATTTAGTCGTTTTTTAAAATGTGCAAATAGTGTAGATTCAAAATGTTGTTTTTACCTTATTGAAATTTAACGAAAGAATTACATCGAAAATATTTTTTTTTTCTTTTCAGACTCTAGTTTCTGGGATTTAATTAGAAGTTGTGATTTAGACTCGAACTTTCATTAATTTTTGTGATTATAACCCGTGTATGAACACAGGGAGGTGGCATAGACTCAAAATAATGACGTGGAGTAAGCCTATAATACTTGACCAAGCGACCCTCGGACTTAGGCTAATTGGACCATAACTTTCGTCGGTTGACACTTTAGATTTTAACCCTTGGGTGTTCGTTTGTCATGCGCCATATTGCTTAATGTTGGCGAGGTAGTTAGTTGGGGAGATCGAATTTCCATTTTTACAAGGCTAGAATCATTACTGCGGCTTCTCTCTTAGTGTGTATTGCTTTACCCCAATGGTAGCTTTATGGTATGCCGATTTGGGTATTTTCATGGTTGGTCATGTTGCATTCATGGAAAATCTTTTAGTCCGTAGTTAGGAGTATTTAAAAGAGCGAGTGGCTCGAGAGGACTATGGTAGTCGTGACCCCATGTGATCATTTGAGGCCATTAATTTTTTGCTAGTGGTATTGACACCTTAGGTTCACTTTGGGGGTTGTGCGACTATGGGGGAACGATTTTCAGAATGTGACTGTTTCCATTTTGCAAACACTATAATATATTATTTTTATTGGTGAGAGAGAGTATTGAGGCCGTGGATTCTTAACAAGGGATGATAATTACATATGGGTGCTTATTGATTTAAATGTTAGGAAGGGAGACTCAATATGGTTTAACCTTTTAGCTTGCAGAACGACACCAAGCATTAGGACCGATTCTATGGATAAGACAACTAAGACTTAGGATTTGGATTGTATTTTGGCATAGCCTAGTCTAGATTCGGATACATTTGAACATTTATTTTTTCTTGAAGACTTTATTCGAACATTATTTTTTGAATATTTTGCCCATGTGTAGACACCTATTTTTGTCCCCATTCCCGAAAGGGAAAGGTTCGATGATGAAAACGTAAATCTCCACTTGACAACGCATCTCCTATAAAATAAACGAATCTCAATCACCCTCTTCAATTCACCCGAAACCTGCTATTTATAGAAACCTGCTATTTATGGAAACCTGCTAAAAATAGTAACTGCCGTATTGGGTAGTTGTTAAAAGTGGCAAGTCATAAAAGATAGAAACCTGTCAGAATTAGGTGTTGCACTCCAACGTAAATCCTAAATGAGATAGAAAACTGCGAGAATCCTATTCCTAATATGATTCGGAAATAAGAGTTACGTATTAATTAAAATCCTAACGAGCCTAGAGTTCGTAACGGGCCCAGACGCATTCCTTCATGAAATTGATACGCACTAAAAGACTCGATTAAGTCTCAAACACTACGGATTTCAGGAATCCGAATCTGACAAAGAAACGGCCCAAACAGCAATTTCAACGCCCAGCCCTGGGCGCTGAAATTGCCTGGATCCTATTTTCAATGCCCAGAGCTGGGCGCCGAAATCTTTAACGCCAAGGCCTGGGCGCTGAAAATACCTGGGTACGTGTTTTTTCCTAATTCTTTGAGGATTAGAACTCTGCAATTCTATCTTTCCACGAACTCTTCCCTATAAATACAGCCCCAAATTCGACATGAAAAGAACACAACACACAATTAATATTCTGAGTATTGACTCCAACCCTTAGCCTAAGCCTCACGCTGCAAAATTGTTCACGCGTTCTGTCGCAATCGATCCATAAATCGAACAGAACGTATCCGGTCCCATAATTGAGATTCGTTAAATAAAAAGGAGAAATAGCAAAGTCAAAGTGGTTAGTTTTCTGAGAACCGTGACGCACCTCTCAAGGGTGCGTCGTAATGTGCCCCTTCTTTATGATTTAATTGCTTTCCTCGCCCTTTTTATGAACTGTTAAACTAACTAAATCTGATTGTTCTATCACGCCTAACAAATATAATATTTTTGGGAAATTGGATTATCATGCTAGGTCCCTTAATACTATTTAAATCAGATAATCACGATCGATCTAGTATTATATGTTGCATATTGCTAAAATCAACTCAGATTAGTTTAATAGTTAACGCATGTCCCTTCAATTATTTATGCTGAGCTAGTAAGGATATCCTGCCTCTGGAGTTATCGACGAGCGAAGTACTCCTCTCGGTAGTTACAGTCCCCCGAACCCTCAATCTCTACCTTGCGGGTGTATGTTGAGAGATCCCCACACCAGGGATCACAAGGGAACGTACGGCCGTCGTGGTCAAACATAATTGCACTCCCTTTATGTCACGATAACCGGGTTTTGTCAGTTTTTCTCATTGTTGTTAAAAACTGAATGGCGACTCCTATATTACTAGTCAATTGGGTGTAAACTCACAGGAATCCAATTACACTTGATTGAATAAAAAGAATCGTCACACCCACGAGGGACGAGGTCACGCATTAGCCTAGTGCTTTTTCGACCCCCTCACAGTGGCGAATCCATTGGGGATAGTGAAGGAAATACTCGTGCTTGTAGGTAATCAAAATAGCCGAAGGGTGAAACGATCCTACCCCGCGTTTATTTCCCCATCAAGTTGGGACAACCTGAAAATCAGCATATTAATGTGAACGGGCAGAACAGCATAACGAATCTCGACTCCCTCGGGAGTTGGGACTAAGGATACCTTTTTCCGCCAATAGGGGGGTGCATACGCCGCGCATGTTGCCCACTCGGTACTTTTGCAGGTAGTACACCTATCCCGAACCCAATCGCTCGCTCATTAGGTCCCTCTCGCCTGCATGCCCCCTTGGCTTGCACTTGCGGGTTGGCCTCTTGAGCGAAATTCGTCTGTTGAAGACACTACCTCGACCGGGGCATGTGTCGGATCTACGATAGAAGAGGTACCAAGCCAGGCGCAAATACTACCCATAGAAGCCTATCATAAACTACGTGACATATTTAATTTTCAAATCCACGTTTGTAATGTTAGTTATGTGTAGCGAAATATGTGATTGTGTGTGACAAACAATCCTAGAAAACCAACGACCTTAAAAATTGCCCAAACATTCATAGACTGATTTGCCAAAGAATTATACCGAAATACGTGTTCCGCAAACCCGAATGATCGCCACAAAAATAAGCGACGCTCGGGATGGCTTGTAACGAATCCCACAAACGCTGCTACGCGTAAAGGACGTTATTAGGCAAGCACGCAAATCGAAGTCGCATAAACAGAAGACAGAAAACGAGAACCAGCCAGGGACGCATTTTCAGCGCCCCTGGCTGGGCGCCAGAATTTCTCACGCCCACTGCTGGGCGCTGAAGTTGCTGCCTGGCCTTTTGGTCAGGCACAACAGCCTCGGTGAATGCCCGCGCATGAAAAAATATACGTAGCAAAAAAAAACTTTTCGTAAAAATTGCTGCAGGGGCGTATGAAAAGGCACTCGACTCTAAAAGCGACTAAAAAATAAAAAAATAAATAACTCTTTGTGTCGTTGTTAGGCCTCCTACTACGACAATGATCGGCACCAAAACCGAGCATGCTAATTAAACGACCTTGAATGTCACAAGGGCAAAATATTCAAAAACATAATGTTCGAATAAAGTCTTCAAGAAAAAAAAAATGTTCAAATAAATCCGAGTCTAGACTAGGCTATGCCAAAATACAATCCAAATCCTAAGTCTTAGTTGTCTTATCCATAGAATCGGTCCTAATGCTTGGTGTCGTTCTGCAAGTTAAAAGGTTAAACCATATTGAGTCTCCCTTCCTAACATTTAAATCAATGAGCACCCATATGTAATTGTCATCCCTTGCTAAGAATCCACGGCCTCAATACTCTCTCTCACCAATAAGAAGAATATATTATAGTACGTATTTGCAAAGTGGAAACAGTCACATTCTGAAAATAATTCCTCCATAGTCGCACAACCCCCAAATTGAACCTAAGGTGTCAATACCATTAGCAAAAATTAATGGCCTCAAGGCTTATAATCACATTGGGTCACGACTATCATAGTCCTCTCGAGTCACTCGCTCCATGAAATACTACTAAGTACAGACTAAAAGATTTTCCATGAATGCAACATGACCAACCATGAAAATACCCAAATCGACATGCCATAAGGCTACCATTGGGGTAAAGCAATACACACTAAGAGAGAAGCCGCACTAATGATTCTAGTCTTGCAAAAATAAAAATTCGATCTCCCCAATTAACTACCTTGCCAACATTAAGCAAAATGGCGCATGACAAATGGACACCCAAGGGTTAAAATCTAAAGTGTCAACCAACGAAAGTTATGGTCCAATTAGCCTAAGTCTTAGAGTCGCTGGATCAAGTATTATAGGCTTACGCCACGTCATTATTTTGAGTCTAGGCCACCTCCTTGTATTCGTACACGGGTTATAATCAGAAAGATTAATGAAAGCTTGAGTCTAAATCACAACTTCCAATTAAATCCCGTAAAACCGGAATCTGAAAAGAAACAAAAAATTATTTTCGATGTAATTCTTTCGTTAAATCAATAAGGTAAAAACAACATTTTGAATCTACGCTATTTGCACATTTTAAGAAACGACTAAATACGCTTGCAAAGTAAGACAATTTAAAGGTCCACCCTAGGCCCACTAAAGCTAAAGGTCCACCCTAGGCCTACTAAAGTTAAAGGTCCACTATAGGCCTACCAAACGAGGCTCACTCAGTCTCGCCTCGTGACTCAAAGACCACAACCATCTACCTTTTAGCCCAAACAAAAAATTGATTGAAGGATTTATGTTGGGGAGAAATCCCAAGCAAAAAGAAAAAAGAGAAAGAGAAAAGGGAGAGCGAAAAGAGCGAGCCATGAAATACTTAGCCCGTACCTCCCAAAGTGCGAAATCTACCCAAGTAAACGAAGGAAAAGAATTGAGTCAACCAATCCAAATCATAAAATTCTACGATGTCTACCCTTTCCAATCCTTATGCTCTGCATGTTCATTTAACCCATCCATGTTCTCATTGCCATAACCCAAGAAACCATTACCTCAACTCTTGTTTTGAACTTGTTATTAACCGCAAACCACGCACGGCCATTGACACGTGCGTCATGCCCATCATTTCCAAAGTCCAAACCTGCTCTTACACCACCATTAGCATAATGACCATATAACTGGTTTGGATACGTCATGTTGATATACCCTTGAGCCGTCCCTATGCTACTCATTGGCCTTGATTGATGTAAACTCTGACACTAGCCTGAGGCCGTAAAATGTGAATCCTAGCAGATGTAATCCTTATGCTTGACCAATACCTATACAAATTACCCTATCTCATTCAACCCATCTTTCAAACCGTCTTGAGTCACAAATAAAAAAAAAGACAAATGAAAAGTACATTCTACGCTTAACGTAAAAAAAATATTAATAAATAATAAAAAAAAAAAAACTTTGCAAAGCGCCTCTAAAGTTAGTCTAAAAAGGAAAAGAAGCATTTAGCGCACCAAAAAAGATCCGCCCAGAAGTCATTTTCAGCGCCCAGAGCTGGGCGCCGAAATCTTTAGCGCCCTTGCCTGGGCGCCGAATCTCTCTGCTTGCTAAAATTTGTCCAGAAGTGCTCGTCATTTTATCCGCACATAAACGGAAAAATAACGAACACTTGGAGGGGTACAACACGTATTCAGACATACGTTCCACCAAAAAATACATGTACTCAAAAAAAAAAATATAAAACAAATTTTTGGCTTACGGCAAGGCAGCAGATTAAAATAATAATAAACTTCACTTATTCTACCGTTTCAAATAATATGTTTCCACCTCAGAACGTACTTGTTTAAAATCGGCATCCTAAGAAACCATTTTCTAGGCTAAGAACTACGCAAGACCTGATTCCAAATTAAATCTATTTAAGGCGGATACGTAGGCAATCCATGATTCGGTCCAACCAATTTGCAAAGATGTTAAAGCCTATAGAATAACGAGAATAAAAAGTCCCTTATTGAAATTTAATTACTTGCAATCCAAGTCGAAAGAAAAATTTAAGTCAAAGAAAGAATCCAAGCCGTCAAGATGCCAAAACGAGCATACATCGAAAAATAATAAGGGCACGTACCCTTGCCAGAAGGAGCACTCACACTCCTAGGCACTTAGCCAAGACTCAAAAGATCGCTTTGCCTCAATTGAATGGGGGCTAGCGCAAGCATCCATGACCTCTAAATTACTCGACTTGACCCTCCCTAAAGCGAACTAATTCACTTAAAGACCCTCTTTCACCACAAGACATAGTCGCTCACTTAAAGATCTTCTTTCACCACTAGACATAGTCATGATCGCCAACAAGTAGTAAGGGCATTAAGCTTGCAATAAGGAGGATTGTTCTACGGCATTGCCCCATCATTCCTTTGAACTCAGGGCACCCGTTCATGGTAATTCAAATGCTTGCGAATCCCCTTTGAACAAAAACAGACATTGTCAATAGGACTTGGCACTTAACCAAGGCTCACCCTACTCAGACATATGACACGGGTATCTAAAATCGAAATCTAAAAACATCGTTAATGGGAAGACAAAATAGCAACTGGGGGCTAAAAAATTGAAATGAAAGAGCTAGGGAAAGAACTAAGTATACCTTGACCTTTTGTGCAGACATAGATCAAGTAAATCTAAGTCAATTTGAAAACGGTTTATATTCCCGCAATTCTAAAAAAAAAGATAGCCCTAAAAGCCTAAAGCATATGCCAAACGGACACAAGTATATCTTGACGCCTGCACCCTGGCTTCCAGCAAATCCTTAGACAGCATTCCAAAAATCGTAACAGTATTTTGATTCACTCATGTAATCCTGTACGAACCCTTCTATAAGTCAACCTACTTAGAACACCTCGGATTGTACACAATAGGACTCGGATTTCAAATAATTTTCAAAGACTTCTTCGAACATAATAAATTGTCGTTGATTTGAGCTAAAGTATGCGTTTATCTCGATGTTGCAAATGAGTAAAAAAGATATTTCTAAATATGATTATGGGTAAAGAAAGGCACCTAGCTTTTGGTCAAGGCACACTTCAACATGTGACTTCTTTGACCATGGCAATGTCGCACAATACGACATTTACAAGAGAAGTAGCAGATCACTACTCGAACGCACCTCGCACTAAACAAGTCTGGTTCAAACTATTCATGATCCATGTCACCATGAATGCATAAAGACGTATGCAAGGCATTATAGCACCAAGCCAATCCCGTAGCTACAATTGGGGGCTTGAGAAACACTCTAAAAATACTCGAAATGACGATTTTATTGCAAATTCTCGACGCTAATGCTATACATACACCATAGGGGCACGATCCTAAGGTCTAATCATGTAAAACGAACCTTAGAATGGCTAAGACCCCTCCCAAATTCTAAGCACTACTTAGAATATATAAAGTCACCCCACTAACAAGGGTAACTGAAAATCGCGAGTCACCAAAACTCCGATCAAACTACTGCACATAACGCTCTCCCTACAAGCGTCGTTACACAGTCTACCTCGTTCCAAAGCAAAAGCGAAAGAAAAAAAAAATCAAGGACAAGAACTGTCAAAATATACTCAGAAATCATTTTCAACGCCCAGAGCTGGGCGTGGATATCTTTAACGCCCCAGCCTGGGCGCTGAATCTTTCTGCTAGCCAAGTTTAGCCCAGATATAAAAATAAGAAAGAAACACCTATGAATCCTCGCATCGAACGAAGTAATAAGCCGTGCAAACCCACGCAGAAGGTGCTACACTTGTTCAAGCACCTGAACGAGGCGTGATGAAGTACTCCAATGCAAAATATAATAATGATATCCCAACACCTGGAGGAATGTTCTAAGACACGATGTTAGGCCACACAAGCCTACGTCGCACCATAAGTTCAACCATCCCACGGTACAAGTCTAAAAAAGAGTAAGGCATATTACACCAATGTAGGCACGACCAAGAGCATGTGTAAAAGAGGCAAAAAAAACTACTTATCACCCAAATTCAAAATGCAAGCCACACGACTTCTACATTAAGGATTAAAGTTAGCAAAACATTTCCTACCACGGAAGGGATAGCTAGCACCTACACGAGCGGAACCCCAAGGCATATTTCTCGAAAGAACCTAAAAAATTGTACGCCAAAAGGAAGCATCCCAACATGCATACTTGGGAGCTCCAGCTACGAAACGACCATAGCAAAATAAAAAATCTCGAAGCGAATGTTTGAACAATCGAAAGGGCACGATGTTTGAGCCCACTTCATGAATAGGCCTGAACCCTACCAAGCTTCTAAGCAAACTATTCACAATCAGTCATTGCTCAAAAAAAAATGATTCAAGCAAACTGATTAATGGACCGCACACAACGGCCATTCTATGAACACTCATTCGCACATACATATCATCATTCACCAACGCATTCAAAAGAAAAAAAAATATACAAGAGCAATCAAGTCTTACGCCTCAAGGTATATTCCTCGGGCCATATAGACTCGCTTAACTATCGCAATAACTGTACGCCTTAAGAGCAACAGTTCCTTAAAATAATCGCCCCAAAGCGACAAGCACCGTAGTCCACCAATCGGCTACGGCTTCTCAAGAAAATCATCACGTTCTAAAAACAAAGAAAAAACAAAAGAAAAGAGAATACATAGAACTTCCAAGTGAAATAAACGGACGAACAAGAGGCCGGCTGCGTCATCAAGAAACCTCGCCAGAAATTATATTTAGCGCCCACCGCTGGGCGCTGAAATCATTAGCGCCCAGGCATGGGCGCCGAAAATGATCCCAGACCCAAAAAAATAGCTCTGACCTCTATAGGGCCCTGCCATGTTCATTCGACTTGAAAATTGCCGACTTCTTTACTGAAAGTCGCACCTCACGGCTTTGTTAAGAGTAGCGCACCACTACAAAGATCGCTCGCACTTACGAGCACAATCCCAAACACGGTCAAGGACATTACAGAATGCGTATCCCCAAGGAACCTCTTTGACAAGAAATGACCGTCAAGCACGAATGCTTGGAGGCTCGGAAGAAAATATATATTATGCAAAGTTAAAACAATATTCCCATACTACGCTGTACGAAGTTCCGTGTTTGGATAATCTCAAAAAATAAAACCGGTTTACGACCTCAAGACAAAGGTCGCCGTTGATACTTATACATAGTCCCCTAATCAAGGATCCAGGTAGTGGCAAGATTGAGCCATAAAGACTAGCTCAAAACCATGAAAGATGATGACCACAAGACAATAATCCGTCTGAACACGTTGTCAACCCACCTTCAGGTTGCAACTAAATCCGAGCATCCCTCGAAAGAATTCGCTCCTACAAGAATAAATAAAAAGAAATTCTCAAAATCACAAGGAAAAATGAAATAGGGACTTGCCCACCTCAATCGGGCAAGATCGCGGCACGGAATCCCAAATCGAAAAGACGAATTCAGGTTCGCTCACCTCCAGCGAGCGGGGCGTCCACCCTTAGCGGACAGGGTTCGCCCACCTTCAGCGGGCGGGGTTTGCGTCACTAGCCGCGCAGGTCCTCAGTTTTCGAAAAATTGAATCTTCAAAAACAAAATAAAACAGGCTCACCATCTTCAGCCGGCGGGGTCTACGGCGCAAACCACGTAGGTCCTTATTTTCAAAAAAAATGAACACAAAACAAATATCAAAATAGATTCGTCCACTTCTATCGGACGGGGTGTCCACCCTTAGCGGACAGGTTCCCCATCTTTAGCCGGCGGGGTCTACGTCACAAGCCGCGTAGGTCCTTATTTTCAAATTTCAAAAAAACAGATTCGTCCACTTCTATCAGACAGGGTGTCCACCCTTAGCGGACAGGTTCGCCATCTTCAGCCGGCGGGGTCTACGTCACAAACCGCGTAGGTCCTTATTTTCAAATTTCAAAAACAGATTCGTCCACTTCTATCGGACGGGGTGTCCACCCTCAGCGGACAGGCTCGCCATCTTTAGCCGGCGGGGTCTGCGTCACTAAACGCGCAGGTCCTTAGTCGCTGCAGTGATAACTTTTTAGGGGGACGAAAAAGCACGAGGCTAATGCGTGACCTCGTCCCTTGTGGGTGTGACGATTCTTTTTATTCAATCAAGTGTAATTGGATTTCCTGTGAGTTTACACCCAATTGACTGTAATATAGGAGTCGCCATTCAGTTTTTAACGACAATGAGAAAAACTGACAAAACCCGGTTATCGTGACATAAAGGGAGTGCAATTATGTTTGACCACGACGGCCGTAGGTTCCCTTGTGATCCCTGGTGTGGGGATCTCTCAACATACACCCGCAAGGTAGAGATTGAGGGTTTGGGGGACTATAACTACCGAGAGGAGTACTCGCTCGTCGATAACTCCAGAGGTAGGATATCCTTACTAGCTCAGCATAAATAATTGAAGAGACATGCGTTAACTATTAAACTAATCTGAGTTGATTTTAGCAATTTGCAACATATAATAATAGATCGATCGCGATTATCTGATTTAAATAGCATTAAGGGACCTAGCAAGATAATCCAAATTTCCAAAAATATTATATTTGTTAGGCGTGGTAGAACAATCAGATTTAGTTAGTTTAACAGTTCATAAAAAGGCGAGGAAAGCAATTAAATCATAGAAAAGGGACACATTACGACGCACCCTTGAGAGGTGCATCATGGTTCTCAGAAAACTAACCACTTTGACTTTGCTATTTCTCCTTTTTATTTAACGAATCTCAAATTATGGGACAAGATACGTTCTGTTCGATTTATAGATCGATTGCGACAGAACGCGTGAACAATTTCGCAGCGTGGGGCTTAGGCTAGGGGTTGGAATCAATACTCAGAATATGAATTGTGTGTTGCTATTTCACGTCGAACTTGGGATATATTTATAGAAAATAGTTTGTGGAAAGATAGAATTGCAGAGTTCTAATCCACAAAGAATTAGGAAAAAACACGTACCCAGGTATTTTCAGCTCCCAGAGCCAGGCGTTGAAAATAGGGTCTGGGATGTTTTCTTAGTCCGATTCGGATTCCTGAAATCCGTAGTGTTTGAGACTTAATCGAGTCTTTTAGTGCGTATCAATTTCATGACGGAATGCGTCTGGGCCCGTTACGAACTCTAGGCTCGTTAGGATTTTAATTAATACGTAACTCTTATTTCCGAATCATATTAGGAATAGGATTCTCGCAGTTTTCTATCTCATTTAGGATTTATGTTGGAGTGCAACACCTAATTCTGACAGGTTTCTATCTTTTATGACTTCCCATTTTTAGAAGCTACCCTTTACGGCAGTTACTATTTTTAGCAAGTTTCCATAAATAGCAGGTTTCTATAAATAGCAGGTTTATGGTGAAACGAGAAGGGTGATTGAGATTCGTTATTTTATAGGAGATGCGTTGTCAGGTGGAGATTTATGTTTTCATCATCGAACCTTCCCCTGGGAATGGGGACAAAAGTAGGTGTCTACTGTCGTTCCTCTACTTGGTTCACCGACACGTTCAGATCCGTCTTGATTATCGTAGCTTAGACAATCGATCAAGATACTTTGCTTTTTTGGGAAGAACTCACTTTGGAGGCACAGAGAGAATTAGGGTTCTCTGTGTCTAGGGTTTGAGTAGTATGAATTGTGTGTTGTTGGAAAATACAATATGCCTATTGTATTAATGATTTAACCGGCCAAGAACCAAGGGCCCTTGACCGGCCACATCACGCAAGCCACGGACTGCACCGCACAGCCCCGCCCAGTGACACACTGCAGGCCGAAGCCCACAGCGCTCACGCCGAGCAGCTGGGCCGTGGGCCTGCTTGCTCGCGCTGCGTTGCTTGTTGTGCGTGATGTTGCGTGCTCGCCCAATGGGCTGGCCTTGCTCGCCTTTGCTCGCGAGCTTGCTGGCTCGTTGGGCCTTGCACGCTTACATGCTTGGCTCGACGGGTCGGCAACTCCGATGCCCTTCGTATTCGCGATTTAATATATTTCCGATATATTATTTCTCGTTTCGTATACAACGAATCACTGTCGTACGATACGATTTATTCGTGTCGCCCAGCTTACGAATATTCGCGATACGATATACGATTCCGACAAAGGTCGTATCGTATAATACGTTTCCAACTAATTCCCGAAAAGCTATTAAATGAAATTCCGATTCATTTAATCCGGTGATCTGTTACGTGTCATTGGTGTGACCTTGTAGGTTCAGTCAAGAGTAAGTTGTGAGTTCAATATTCATTAGAACTCACTGATCGGAAGCATTGCTCCAGCTAGCTTTTCTGATCACTTGATCTCACTGAATTAATTATTCGCAATTAATCTGAACCTTGGTATTAGACTTAATGCACCTTGGGTGAAGGACATATTTCCTTCACGGCCCTGCCTGCCTCACCCTCAAAGGCTCGAGCTTCCGTGACACTTCCATCAAGCAAAAGTCGGCTTTACGCCAGGAAAAAGATGAGTGCATCCAAGAATACTACCACAAGTGGGCAATCTCTGCTCGTACAATCAAGACTGAGCTGCCAGAGGGCAAAATGGTGAGAATGTTCCTCTTAGGGCTCAATACCTCATGCAAAGGCTGCTTCGCTTCATTTCCCTACAGCACGGGGGACCAAGTCTGGGATCAAGTCTTGCAGATCTGTGCATATAGCCCCGTCTACGATGATGATGATGATGGCGTGGACGTTTGGGAATACCCCGAGAACTATCTTTACGATTAGTGTCTTTGTTCAAGTCCAGAGTCTGTCTTTCAATTTTCGAGTCTAGTAACGAGTCTAAGAGTCTAGGGATAGAGTCTTGCATCAATCAAGAGCCTCTAAAGGCCGAGCTTCAAGTCAAAACTGTCGATGTAATGATTGCTGATTTCAATAAAACTTTAATTTCCTCTTACTATTCAAGTCCTAATTCAAAACACACTTCTAATCCAAACAACATTGCTTCACAAGAAACTGACCTTGAAATACTAAAAGCTATTGAAAATCATGAAAACAGGACGCCCATAATTTAGGAAACAGAAAAAGTTAACCTTTCTAACAACAGTGATTCAAAACTTGTTCAGATTGGCCTAACTCTATCTCAAGGAGAGCGGGATGATCTTATCAAGCTACTTTCAGAGCACATAGACGTCTTGGCATGGTCCTATCATGATATGCCAGGGGTTGATCCAAGCATCGGTCAGCATACAATTCCCCTCATTCCAGGTTTAAAACCCGTCAAGCAGAAACTCCATCGAAAGAAACCGAACGTTTCCCTCAAAATTCGAGAAGATGTCTCTAAGCAGCTAGAGGCCGGGTTTATTCGAGAAGCCAAATATCCGGAATGGATTACAAATGTCGTCCTAGTTCCAAATAAAGACGGCAAAGTACGAATGTGTGTGGATTACAGATATCTTAACAAGGCCAGCCCTAAAGACGGCTTTCCATTGCCTCACATCGACATCCTAGTCGACAACACCAAAACTCATGCCTTACTCTCTTTTATGGACGAGTATGCAGGCTACAATCAGATTCCCATGGCAGAGAAAGACATGGAGAAAAAACCCGTCATCACTCAATGGGGTAAATATTGCTATACAGTCATGCCGTTCGGACTAAAGAACGCGCGGGCAACCTATCAAAGAACAGCCACAGCTATCATGAGCGATATTGACTATAGCGGCAAGCATAGGGATCGTCCCAAGAGAATGAATATGTTTGACTTTTCAATCTAATGCGTTCAAAAGCTAGTTCGAATGGAAAATGAGTTTTTGTATTAATCTAATGAAAGCAAGAAAAGTATGAAATAAGAACAAATAAAGAAATTCTAGAGACTTCGGGAATCGGCAATGGAAATTGAATTATGAGAAGGACAAAGGTCAAAACACAATGATTTTGCAAGGACTTGATGCATAGGGGAAAAGAAACTAATGACGTGCTCGCCACCTCTCGGATAGAACATGCGAAGCATCTAATCAAGGAAAAGCTCTCGCATAATCCTAAAACTAGACCACTTGCATATAAGACCTACTATTCACTTGCATCAAACAGGTTCACAATGTCTTTCCAAACCTAAACAATGAATTCCAATCAATCCTAATCAACTAGCATTTGCAACTACTAATTAATTATTTACGGAAATCCTATCATCAACTCAAGTTTAATCACAACATCAATCATGAATTTCCCTACAATTTCCCCAAATTCATTCCCAAGGCTTCAACCCAAACCTCTAAACTAAGACTACTCAATAAGCATGATTAACATCAAAATTAAAGTAAAACTAATCCTAATCATGAAACTAATTGAATTAATGAAACTAATTGAATCAACAAAAATCCGAAAATTTAAATATCAAAATTGGGGGAAAATTCAAGAAAAAACAAAATATGAAACTAAATCTAAGATTCAACAATGAAATCAACGCTTAAACGAAATTAATGAAGCAATTAAAGAATGAAAGAACAAATTAAAGAGAAAAGTAGAATTATACCTTGAATTGTTGAAATTGCATCAAAATTGAAGAACAAAAATGAAGAACAAAACTCAAATGAAAGAGAAAAGAAATCTGAAATTTGATGTTTGAATCAACTAAGAATTAAGAATTTGAAGCTAAGAATCCTAATCCTAACCTTTAATCTAAGCCCTAATCTAATTATCTCTCTAGAATTCTAAGCTAATTCTAAAGTATGAAAATCTAAAAATGAAATTACGTAAAATCTAATTGTCGAAACAATGCTGCGAATTCGTATTTAAAGCTCTCCGCGCAGCTGTGTGGTCGCACAAGAGAAGTCGTGCGCTCGCACAAAATGGCGCTGAGTTCCTGATCCATTTCTACCAATTCGTGTGCTCGCACAGAACTCCAGTGTGCTCGCACAGAAGTGTGTGCTCGCACAGCAAATCTGTGTGTTCTGATGGCCGATCTGCTGCTATATTCTGCTCGTGTGTGATGAGCGACATTTATGTTGCTCTTAGCTTAGGATTTTAGTTCATTTTGTTAGCTTTTTATTATTATTTTCGCGTAGTTTTATCGTTTTTAGTTCTTTTATCGCATTTTTTGCATTAATCGTTACATTTTCTCGTCTTGCGCATATTTTAGTCGTTTTTGCTCTAAATATGCCATTTGCGCGCATTCTCGTTGCAAAAGGTTCGTTTTGAGTATTAACGTGTTAATATTGTGTCACTATGCTTGTCGACGAGTTATATGCTTCACGATTTGCAAAAGCAATAAACGAATTAATAATAATGTTTTGGATTTTTAATAACATGCTTGACGATTTTCTTGTGTGCTATACAATACTTTGCATTGTGCAGCGACGTGGCATCTTTGTGCAGCGACGTAGAGTCTTTGTGCAACAACAGGCCATAGCATCAACAACCATAGCTGCTGTACACGAGCAGCAACCTTGCAGCCACACTCACAACAATACTAACATCAATGCACAACGTTGCTGCTCCTTTAAGCTAGCCATCGTTGCAACCAAGTTCATGCCCCTTGCGCTCACATTAGCTCCATGACACTATCCTAATAGCAGTTGTGCATAGTCCCAACAATACGAGCAAGAGCCAAGGCACAGTCGCAGCATAACAGAAACAGCCACAACAATGGCACGCAGTCAAGGCAATGATAGCAGCTGTTGATCTACCTTTGCAGCAGCCTCAAGTGCCCTCCAATGAGCCGCCTTGCATTACCTTGATAGGAGATTTGTAGCATCACAAGAGAAGCAGTCACAACACCCATATGCGCAGTACACAGTCGTAGCAACAGCATAGCAGTAGCGCGCAGCAGAACACGCAGCTGTGGGCGCAGCAGTGTGCGCGATTGAGTGTTGTCCTGTGCGCTCGAACAGACTGTGTGCGATCGATTTCCTAGCCTGTGCGGTCGAACAAGACTACAGTTTACAGTCAGAATGTTCCATAATTGTTGTGCAACCGAATGACATGTTAGGTTATGATACATATGAATAAACATAAATCATGCGGAAAAACCATAAAGCCAGGAAACATATTATTAACACATAATCATTTAGCATAATTTAGATGCATACACTTTGTAGCGTGCCCTCCCTAGCTGCGCCCGAACCGAACAAGAACAAGTCTTTAGGACTCCAAGTGTCATCCCTCCGTAGATAGTCCACAGCACGTCCAGATCCGCCTTAAGCTTGACTAACTAGAATCGCCCTTAAGGTACTATAAATTTCGGCTAATAGGGCAAGAGTGTATGGCTGATTTTTGCAAAAATCTTACCTTTGAATACTTGAATCTTACGTGTATAAATTTGTGAGCCTAGGCACATATTTATAGAGTTATGGAAAAGGACTTAGAATCCTATTAGAATACCAATTTAGTTTAATTAGAATCCTATTAGGACTCTTATTAAATAAAATCTATCTACTAGGATTAGGATTTAATCATAGAACAAATTCTAATAGCTTTAGGATTTGTATTGCACACAACCGTACACGAGCATGAGCACGAGCACCACCCGCGCAAGCCTTGCGGCCCACGCGAGCTGCACTCGCTCGCAGCCCAAATGTCGCAGCCCAGATTTGCTCCGCGCGCGCCAAGGCCTTGCTGGGCCTGGCTTTGCGCTGGGCCTGGCGGGGCTTGGCTGTGTGAGATTGATGCGTGTGGCTTGCTGGGCGATGGCCCGGCTTCGTGTTGGGCCTTCGTCTGGCAGGCCTCGTCCGATGCTAATTCGTACGATACGCTTCCGATTAAATTCTCGATTCCGGAATTCATTTCCGATACGAACAATACTTAACATTTCCGATTCCGGAATTAATTTCCGTTTCGAACAAATATTTAATATTTCCGTTTCCGGCAATATTTTCGATTCTGACAATATTTCCGTTTCCGACAATATTTCCGATTCCGGCAATATTTCCATTTCAGATAATATTTTCCGATACGTACCATGTTTCCGTTTCCGACAACATCTACGACTTGGATAAAATTTATATTTTCGATACGATCCATATTTCCGTTTCCGGCAATATCATCGTTTCCGGAGTATTCATTTACTTGCCTTTGACGATCTTAGCTCCCACTGAAACCAATATCCGTCGATTCCGAATATCCACAAATGGAGTATTTAATGCCATTAAATACTTGATCCGTTTACGTACTATTTGTGTGACCCTACGGGTTCAGTCAAGAGTAAGCTGTGGATTAATATCATTAATTCCACTTGAACTGAAGCGGCCTCTAGCTAGGCATTCAGCTCACTTGATCTCACTGAATTATTAACTTGTTAATTAATACTGAACCGCATTTATTAGACTTATCATTAAATGCATACTTGGACCAAGGGCATTATTTCCTTCAGTCTCCCACTTGTCCTTAGGGACAAGTGTGCATTTCCTAATTCCTTTGTCGCTCGATGCTTGCTCTTGAACATAAGGTAAGAGTTGTCATCCTTATTATGTCCAGAGGTGTTTCTCGGTTTCAGAGTTCAACTGATCAAATAAACAGATAATCATAGCCTATGATTCATCTGAGCACGGCCATGCATTTTACAGTTTCTAGCTCTCCGAGTGGCCTTGTACAACTTTTAAGCATCTCATCCCGATTTATGGGAGGACAATCCCAATCTTGCGATCTTGAGATTAGACTTCGTTTGATAGGTGAATACCAGAGCTTGCCTTTATATCCTCCTTTTACGGTGCGACGGTTGGTCAACGTCAAAGTAAGCAGTTCTCAAACAAGTAATCTCAAATCACTCAGGTATTGAGGATTTAGTGTCTAATAATTTTAATGAAATTTACTTATGACAGATTTTCATCTCTTATAGTAAAGTTTCATAGGTTTGTCCGATACTAGTCTTCCCAAAGTAAGTATCTATGCAAATGATTACGACATTACCATGTCCACATAGTTCAAAAAACAGAACTACTAGTCATCTTGCATTCTAGTCGTCTAATGTGTTCTATGCGCCCCTCTTTATAGAAAACTCCGACCAGGGACCATTTTCAACTTTTGACATTCAAGTTCACTTGATAGACATTTCTTAGTCACAGGAGTGGTCCTGACAGTCTATCTTAAATATATCGTCAAATTGAAGGGACTCATCATTTAATAAACCACAAATTAAATGGAAAAATGAATTCTATTCATTTATTGTGAATGATTAACCAATAATGTTTAACAAAGTATTAAACTCTAAAACTTTAAAACATTAAACAAGGACATCAAAGCCATTCTCCAATATGCTTGATTCCCATAGATGCAGTGTGCGAGTTGTGCTTCGCCTGCGGCAGAAGTTTAGTCAATGGATCTGATATGTTGTCATCAGTTCCAATCTTGCTTATCTCGACTTCTTTTCTTTCAATGAACTCTCGTAGAAGGTGAAATCTACGAAGTACATGCTTGACTCTTTGGTGGTGTCTAGGCTCTTTTGCCTGTGCAATAGCTCCGTTATTATCACAATATAGGGCTATTGGTCCTTTAATGGAGGGGACTACACCAAGTTCCCCTATGAACTTCCTTAGCCATATAGCTTCCTTTGTTGCTTCATGTGCAACAATGTACTCCGCTTCAGTTGTAGAATCCGCGATGGTGCTTTGCTTAGCACTTTTCCAGCTTACTACACCTCTGTTGAGGCAGAAGACAAACCCAGACTGTGATCTGAAATCATCCTTGTCGGTTTGGAAACTTGCGTCCGTATAGCCTTTAACAATTAATTCATCATCTCCACCATAGACCAGGAAGTCATCTTTGTGCCTTTTCGGGTACTTCGGAATATTCTTGGCAGCAATCCAATGTGCCTCTCCTGGGTCTGACTGGTATCTGCTCGTAGCACTGAGTGCGTACGCAACATCCGGGCGTGTACATATCATAGCATACATTATTGAACCAATCAATGATGCATATGGAATCCCACTTATTCGTCTACGCTCATCAAGTGTTTTGGGCACTTAGTCTTGCTTAGAGTCATTCCATGAGACATGGGTAGGTAGCCTCGCTTGGAGTCTGCCATCTTGAACCTTTCAAGCACCTTATTGATATAAGTGCTTACACTAAGTCCAATCATCTTTTTAGATCTATCTCTGTAAATCTTGATGCCCAATATGTACTGTGCTTCTCCTAGATCCTTCATCGAAAAACATTTCCCAAGCCAAATCTTGACAGAGTTCAACATAGGAATGTCATTTCCGATAAGTAATATGTCGTCGACATATAGTACTAGAAAAGCAATTTTGCTCCCACTGACCTTCTTGTATACACAAGATTCGTATGCGTTCTTGATGAAACCAAAGTCACTGACTGCTTCATCAAAACGTATATTCCAGCTCCTTGATGCCTGCTTCAATCCGTAGATTAATTTCTTTAGCTTGCATACCTTTTTAGCATTCTTTAGATCCTCAAAACCCTCAGGCTGTGTCATAAACACAGTTTCTGTTAAAACGCCGTTTAAGAAAGCGATTTTCACATCCATCTGCCATATTTCGTAATCGTAATATGCAGCGATTGCTAACATTATCCGAATAGACTTTAGCATTGCAACTGGTGAAAAGGTTTCATCGTAATCCACACCGTGGACTTCCCTGTAACCTTTTGCAACCAATCTAGCTTTGAAAACTTCAAGTTTCCCATCCTTGTCCTTTTTCATTTTGAAAACCCATTTGCTTCCTATGGCTTGGTAGCCATCTGGCAAATCGACCAAATCCCATACTTGGTTTTCAGACATGGAGTCTAATTTAGATTGCATGGCTTCATGCCATTGCTTGGAGATAGGGCTCGTCATAACTTGTTTGTAAGTCGCAGGTTCATCACTTTCAAGCAATAGAACGTCATATTTCTCGTTCGTCAAAATACCCAAGTACCTTTCCGGTTGAGATCTATATCTCTGCGATCTACGCGGGGTTACATTTCTAGATTGACCATGATTCTCACCGGATACTTCTAAAGATCTCTGAGTTTCATCCTGAATGTCATCTTGAGCATTCTCTAGAGTTTATTGTTCGACTCGAATTTCTTCGAGGTCTACTTTTGTCCCACTTGACATTTTGGAAATGTGATTCTTTTCCAAAAAGATACCATCTCGAGCAACAAACACCTTGTTCTCAGATGTATTGTAGAAGTAATACCCCTTTGTTTCCTTTGGATAGCCCACAAGGATACATTTGTCAGGTTTTGGATGAAGTTTGCCTGAAATTAATCGTTTAACGTATACTTCACATCCCCAAATCTTAAGAAAAGACACATTTGGAGGCTTTCCATACCATAACTCATATGGAGTGTTTTCAACAGCTTTAGACGGAGCTCTATTTATAGTGAGTGCATCTGTATTTAGTGCATGTCCCCAAAATTCTATTGGAAGTTCGGCCTGACCCATCATTGATCTAACCATGTCTAGCAAGGTCCTGTTCCTCCATTCCGACACACCGTTCCATTGTGGTATTCCACATTCTTTCAGATGGTCATCAAATTCATAGCTCAGATATTCACCGCCTCTATCAGACCGCAGTGTCTGGATCTTCTTGCCTAATTGATCTCTACTTCACTCTGAAATTCCTTGAATTTTTCAAAGGATTCAGACTTATGCTTCATTAGGTAGACATAACCATATCTACTGAAGTCATCAGTGAAAGTGATAAAGTAGCTGAAACCACCCCTAGCATTTGTACTCATTGGTCCACATACATCTGTATGGATTAAACCCAATAGTTCAGTTGCTCTTTCTCCAACTTTAGAGAAAGGTTGCTTTGTCATTTTGCCAAGTAAACATGATTCGCACTTACCATAATCCTCTAAGTTAAATGGTTCTAGAATTCCTTCCTTTTGAAGTCTTTCCATGCGTTTCAAGTTAATATGGCCTAATCGACAATGCCACAGATAGGTGGGATCTGAATCATCCTTTTTGGCCTTTTTGGTATTTATGTTATAAACTTGTTTGTCGTGATCTAATAAATAAAGTCCATTGACTAATCTAGCATATCCATAAAACATCTCTTTAAAATAAAACAAACAACTATTGTCTTTTATTAAAAAGGAAAATCCCTTAGCATCTAAGCAAGAAACAGAAATGATGTTTTTAGTAAGACTTGGAACATGGAAACACTCTTCCAGTTCCAATACTAGCCCAGAGGGCAACGACAAATAATAAGTTCCTACAGCTAATGCAGCAATCCGTGCTCCATTTCCCACTCGTAGGTCGACTTCACCCTTGCTTAACCTTCTACTTCTTCTTAGTCCCTGTGGATTGGAACATAAGTGTGAGCCACAACCTGTATCTAATACCCAAGAAGTTGAATCAGCAAGTATACAGTCTATAACGAAAATACCTGAAGATGGAACGACTGTTCCGTTCTTCTGATCTTCCTTTAGCTTCAAGCAATCTCTCTTCCAATGCCCCTTCTTCTTGCAATAGAAGCATTCGGATTCATAAGTGGGTTGACTGACCTTCCTCTTTTCAGACTTGGCGCCAGTTTTCTTAGTTGGGCTGGCCTTCTTGCCACCTTTCTTAGCATTCCTCTTCTTTCCAGATTTCTTGAACTTGCCCCCACGCACCATAAGCACATCTTGCTTATCACTTTTGAGCGTCTTTTCCGCGGTCTTCAGCATACCGTGAAGCTCAGTGAGCGTTTTGTCCAGACTATTCATACTGTAGTTCAGCTTGAACTGATCATACCCGTTATGAAGAGAATGGAGGATGGTGTCTACAGCCATTTCCTGAGATAATTGTTGATCCAGCCGACTCATATTCTCAATGAGTCCAATCATTTTGAGAACATGTGGACTTACGGGCTCGCCTTTCTTAAGCTTGGTCTCAAGAATTTGCCTATGAGTCTCGAATCTTTCGACCATAGCCAGATCTTGGAACATGTTCTTTAACTCACTGATGATCGTGAAAGCGTCTGAGTTGATGAACGTTTTCTGTAGATCTGCACTCATGGTTGCAAGCATTAGACATTTCACATCCTTGTTGGCATCAATCCAACGATTGAGGGATGCCTGAGTGACCCCTTCGCCTGCGGCTTCGGGCATCGTCTCTTCCAGGACATACTCCTTTTCTTCCTGCATAAGAACTATTTGCAAGTTACTTTGCCAGTCAAGGAAGTTTTTCCCGTTCAACTTCTCCTTTTCGAGAATTGATCGAATGTTGAATGAATTGTTGTTTGCCACAATTGAAAAAGAATAAACAAATAAATAATCATTCATAGTTTCTCTTAATAAACTTAAATTCTAGCATACATGCATAATTTAATGTTCATTAAGCATTTTATTCAAGTTATGTGTTCCGGCAGGTGTGAATAAAATGATTCCAAAACCCATTGAAGAATTAATCACATTATGTATTTAGACTCAATTCTAAAATCTCTTAGGTAAGCAAAAGCCTTTTCCTAATAGTCTAGAAACTACTCTTGGTTGATAGGTACGTTTAAGAACTTATTAGGTAAACCTATCGATTTTTCCACGACATAAAAGGACTCCTTACTTATATCGTTGAGTTTCACCAAGACGAACATGTACTCACAATTATTTGTGTACCTTGCCCCTTTAGGATCAATAAGTAACACCTCGCTGAGCGTAATCTATTACTAGATTGATGTAAAGGTTATCCAAGTAAGTGTTATTTTGGCATGACACCTTTTAACTCAATTATTAAGTTTGGAACATAAGGCTCTTACTATGTTGGTTAGATTTTAAGTGAACTAAAATCCTTAATCATGCAACATAATCAAGCTTCAATATCATGCATATTTAAGACATATTTAAAAGCAATAAATAACTTAAAGCATGCATAAGATAAATGTGATCTAGTATGGCCCGACTTCATCTTGAAGCTTCAACTTCAAAGTCCGTCTTGAAAATGGTTGGAAACTTCGTCTTGAATTTCACCATGGGAGGCGCCATTTTCTTCAAATAGGATCAGCTATAATTAAACTAATTACAACTATTTGATGGTACGCAGACCATATTTGAATTGAAAAACAAATTTGGTGCATTAGACCAATTACATTCAAATTAATGGTACGCAGGCCATATTTTCTATCCTATTTGGGCCATACTAGTCACTTCATAACCTGCAAAACAGTACATATACAATACATACCATTCACCCATTCATTGTCATGAATGGCCCACATAGACTTTGTTAGTAAAAAACACATTGTATGCATCACATAAATATATGCAGCAATTAATCAAGGGCACCAATAATCTACCAATTATTCAGTCCTTATTAATTCTAATCAAGTTGTTTAACCTTAAAGGATTTGTAGACCTAATCAAGAGTTTATGACTAAAATTGCTCCCACTTAAACCAATAACTTTATATGCTTTACTAATTTTAAACATAAAAATGTATTTCTAGTCTAACCGGAAACATACAAGTTTAATTAAAATTTAAAGCTCATATAAAATTATAATTGAATCCATTTATTTAATTTATTTTTCAGTTGAATTAAATGAATTTAAATTAAGTCAAGGTTTAATTTTAGTAAAATAATTAGTATAAAAAAAAATTATAATAATTATAATATTCAAAATTAAAATCCGAAAAAACAATTTAAATTATTAATTTTAAAATTAATTAAAATTATTTCCGAACTAAAATTCTCAAATTAAAATTCAAAACGATTCAATCGTAACACGACGAGCACTTGAGCTTGCGCCCAAGTCCCATCGTGTGCACGACTGGTCGTGCACAAGGCACGCATAGCTCCACGCAACACGCAGCGACTGGCCACACGCACACGCAGCCATCGCTGGCCACGCTGCGCGCAGCCTCGTGCTGTGTCGCGTCTGCTGCTGCTTTCCCTCGCGAGGCCTCGCTCGCTGCACGCGAGCCAGCGCTCGCTGGCGCGAGCCTTCGCTCGCTAGCGCGAGGCAGTGCGCGCTGTGGCGCAGCTCGCTTGCTGCCCACGCGCGACTGCTCGCTTGCCTTGCCCCTCGCCCACACCCATCGCATAGCACACACGGCCAGCTCCTTTGCTTCGTGCGCGCGCCATGCTATGCTGCTCGCTGCATTCGTACCGCACGGGCGACGAGCTCCCTTGCTCGTCGTCGCGTGCCCGCACTATACAACACCCCTTAAGGGTAACTCGTAGCTTCCTTTGCTTTGTGCGTGCAACATTTAATTAAGAAATCATATTAATTTCATAATTTTAGGGCGAAAAATCAAAAATTTATTAATCAATTAATTTCCGATTAACATGGATTCAAATCTAGGTCATAAAAAATTAAAATTTAACATAAATTAACAATTTTATGGTGGATTTTAATCATGGATACCTAATTAAATAATTAATTAATTATGAAAAACAAATCAATTCTAAATTATTCGAATTTCAACAAATTAATCATAATTACAAATTAGGTTGTATAATTAACAAGCTAGGCATTCATAATTGTTAAACATATACTGTAGGTCAATCAAAAACTTAAGATTTATCAACAAGAATCGCAAATATTCAATTTAACATCTTAAATTTACAAACTTTTGCGTTCGAAAAACTTAAACCTCCGAAAAGTCATAGTTAGGCTTCGAATTTGGGAATTCTGGGTTCGGCCGGAAAAAAAACTTCTGTCAAAATTTTAGGATGCCTTTTACATGCGAAATTGACACAAAAATCACTCGATTTGGTTGAGTAACGAATACTCTGCCGAAAAATTGCGTACATATAATTAAATAAACGCAATTTGCAATTAATTACGAAAACTAATCACCCCTTTAATTCCTTGCAAATTTGTAAAATTTAACCATGTTCATGCAATTTAGATTATGAAAATAATAAGAGGCTCTGATACCACTG
The DNA here is from genome assembly GCF_020520425.1 of Spinacia oleracea. NCBI lineage: Eukaryota > Viridiplantae > Streptophyta > Magnoliopsida > Caryophyllales > Amaranthaceae > Spinacia > Spinacia oleracea. The sequence continues at coordinate 74,663,098 of NC_079492.1, read as the reverse complement.
TTAGGTTATGATACATATGAATAAACATAAATCCTGCGGAAAAACCATAAAGCCAGGAAACATATTATTAACACATAATCATTTAGCATAATTCAGATGCATACACTTTCTAGCGTGCCCTCCCTAGCTGCGCCCGAACCGAACAAGAACAAGTCTTTAGGACTCCAAGTGTCGTCCCTCCGTAGATAGTCCACAGCACGTCCGGATCCGCCTTAACCTTGACCAACTAGAATCGCCCTTAAGGTACTATAAATTTCGGCTAATAGGGTAAGAGTGTATAGCAGATTTTTGCGACAATCTTACCTTTGAATACTTGAATCTTACCTGTATAAATTTGTGACCCTAGGCACATATTTATAAAGTTATGGAAAAGGACTTAGAATCCTATTAGAATACCAATTTAGTTTAATTAGAATCCTATTAGGACTTTTATTAAATAAAATCTATCTACTAGGATTAGGATTTAATCATAGAACAAATTCTAATAGCTTTAGGATTTGTATTGCACACAACCGTACACGAGCACGAGCACGAGCACCACCCGCGCAAGCCTTGCGGCCCATGCGAGCTGCACTCGCTCGCAGCCCAAATGTCGCAGCCCAGATTTGCTCCGCGCGCGCCAAGGCCTTGCTGGGCCTGGCCTTGCGTTGGGCCTGGCGGGGCTTGGCTGTGTGCGATTGATGTGTGTGGCTTGCTGGGCGATGGCCCGGCTTCGTGATGGGCCTTCGTCTGGCAGGCCTCGTCCAATGCTAATTCGTACGATACGCTTCCGATTAAATTCTCGATTCCGGAATTCATTTCCGATACGAACAATATTTAATATTTCCGATTCCGGATTTAATTTCCGTTTCGAACAAATATTTAATATTTCCGTTTCCGGAATTATTTTCCGATTTCGATAATATTTCCGATTTTGACAATATTTCCGTTTCCGGCAATATTTCCGATTCCGGCAATATTTCCATTTCCGATAATATTTTTCCATACGTACCATGTTTCCGTTTCCGGCAACATCTACGACTTGGATAATATTTATATTTCCGATACGATCCATATTTTCGTTTCCGGCAATATCATCGTTTCCGGAGTAATTCATTTACTTGCCTTTGACGATCTCAGCTCCCACTGAAACCAAGATCCGTCGATTCTGAATATCCATAGATGGAGTATTTAATGCCATTAAATACTTGATCCGTTTACGTACTATTTGTGTGACCCTACGGGTTCAGTCAAGAGTAAGCTGTGGATTAATATCATTAATTCCACTTGAACTGAAGTGGCCTCTAGCTAGGCATTCGGCTCACTTGATCTCACTGAATTATTAACTTGTTAATTAATACTGAACCGCATTTATTAGACTTATCATTAAATGCATACTTGGACCAAGGGCATTATTTCCTTCATGACAGTCCTTGTGCGACCGCACAGAATCTGTTCGACCAAACGTACCCGCAATTCGATCGAATGTTGCTGCAAGCTGCTACTATAAAATAAAAAATCGCAGCATTGTTTCATCGGGCTTTCATTTACGTAATTTCTAATTTTCAGATTTTAGGCTTAGCTTAGAATTCTCTTTCTAGAATTACTTTAGGGCTTAGATTAGAGATTAGGATTAAGGATTCTTAGCCTCAAATTCTTGATTCTAAATTCAATTCAATCATCTTTAATTTTCAGATTTCTTTCCTTTTGTTCTTCATTTTGTTCTTCATTTTTGTGCTTCAAGTTTGATTCAAATTCTTCAATTCAAGTTATAATTCTTCTTTTCTTTTTTATTTGTTCTTTAATTGTTTAATTGCTTTATTAATTTCGTTTATGCTTTGATTTCATGCTAGAATTCTAGAATGAGTTTCATGCTTTGAATTTCATTGATTTTCCCCCAATTTTTGTAGTTTGGATTTTCTGAATTTAATTGTTTCAATTAGCTTCACTAGTTCAATTAGTTTCATGATTAGGATTAATATTAGTTTAATGTTGATGTTAATCATGCTAATTGAGTAGTTTAGTCTAGAGGTTAGGGATGAAGCCTTGGCATTGAATTTGGGGAATTTTAGGGAAAATTCATGATTGATGTTATGATTAAATGTGATTTAGTGCTAGGATTTTCCATGATCAATTGAGTAGTAGTTGGAAATGCTAGTTGATTGAATTAGTTTGGAATGTATGATTAAGGTTTGGCAAGACATTGTGGGCCTAATTCATGCAAGTGAATGATAGTTCCTATTATATGCAAGCTAATCAGGCTTAGGACTATGCGAAAGCTTTTCTATAGGCTAGGTTGCTTCGCGTGCTCTATCCGAGAGGTGGCGAGTACTTCATTAGTTTTCATTCCCCTATGTGCTATTTCATTGCATCATTCATGATTACTAGATGGTAGTTCATTTCCCCCGATTTCTCTAGACTATCCCCAACTCCCTAACGTTTAGCTTCTTTGATTCAATCTAGTTTAATTCTTAGTTTAGCATCTTAGTGATGATTCAAATCAAACCTCTTGTTCGAATTAGCTTGACATTTAAACTCGAGAACCATCGTTCCTTTGGGACGATCCCTTTACTTGCCACTATAATTCATATAGTTGGTTGGTCTAGTGGTTCTATAAAATTTGTTTGATTGTGGCGTTGATCTTTCAACGACGGAAAAACGCCCTATCAAAATGGCGTCGTTGCCGGGGAATGGCATCATTGTTTGATTATTCATTCTAGTTCGCTAGTCTAGTTCATTTTTCATTTTCTTTTTCTTTAAAAACCAAAAAAATGGCAAATTCTCTTGTTGCTTAAAATGACGAATCGATTTCGCTTGATGATCTTCTCTTTCTCCATGATAATTTCCTAAGCTCTTTGAATTTTGAACCTCCAAAATCATTAATTTCGAGGCTTGCTTTCATAAAATATCTTGAAATTCAAGAAGAGCTAAGAATAGAATCTTGTTTGAGTTCATTTGAAGTCATGTCCCAACAAGTTGTAAAAGGCTTTTTGGGAATTTCTAACCTATTGCAAGAATCTATTAAGGATGTTTCATGGAGAAGAGATGAGTTTGAGGCTACATTGCCACCTATGATGCATGACATTGAGGAGTTGAGTATTGGAGAGTTTGTTCCTACTCGTTCCTCTTTAAGTGAATGCCTCGATGATGGTGATGAAAATCTATTTGTTCCATTTTGCCTTGAAATGCTTAAAATCGATTCAAATTGAGGAAAAGAGTGAATGTGCCAACCAAAAAGATTTTAAAGTGGATGAAGGATCTTATGTTGAGATTTCTTGTGCTTTATGTGATGTGAGTGAAGTTGTTTGTGAATCTCTTGTTCCCACTCCCTTCCCTCATTCCCCATTCCGAAATAGAAAACTCAACATTTATCCTTCATTTCCCATTTCTTTTCCCTTTTTGTCAAGACTCCCAACGCTTGAGGATTCTTTTTCCTCTATTGATCCTAATGATTCTCCTTACCCAAAGGAGCATGAAGAAGGGAGTATTTCTTTTGTTTTTCCTTTTGATTTTTCTTATTTTTGGTTCCCTACCCCTTGTAGGCATTGAATTGCATTTTACTTTGTGCTTGCATCTCTTTTGACTCTTGCCTACTTGTTACTATTGGATATGTTTGCCATTGCATATGACAAACTATTGCGATCGTTGTCGGGGTACTTACTAGAGGTAAGAGGCGTCAAGCTAATAACGTAAAAAGAGCGCTTCTCGGGAGGCAACCCGTGGGTGTTGGCCATTTGGCCCATGTATACTAATTTTTCTTGATTTTTGAATTTTTTTGTGGCTCAAGCTTTCTTGATGTGGAAATCTTTGCATCCATCTTTGCCATGTCCGGCTATTCTCCTTGGTGAGTTCGTTCGTTATTATGGTTCTTTGCGGGACTTGCTCCCACGTCATCACCGATAATATCCTTCTAACTCACATGCATTCTTTGGGTTGGGCATCTTTATTGCGGGGCATTGGTTGGATGGGTAGCTGTGCCCCTCCTAGTTTCGTTTTAGGCCTTGAGGACATGGCCTAATTCGAGCTTGGGGGGAGATTCTATTGTTTGCTACTTTGATCTCCGTGTGATGGATTGCTTGATTTTGTGAATATTTTGGATTTTGTGCATATTTCTTGTTTAGTTTCTTTTATTTTCTTTTTCCTTTTCGATCTTTGTCAAGGAAAGCTTTTCTAGCTTTTTAGGCATTATTCTTGATTTGGGCAAATAAAATTGGAACTTGTAGTCTAGAATGCTTTTATTCCTAATTGGTAGATGGTTGCACGGTTTTCAATATCTTGGGTCGAATCTAGGATTTAGGTGTTAAGAAAGTTGGTTGAACTTTGGGTAGCATGCGTCTTGAACCCTTGGCTTCTGGTAAGATGGTGTCGATCTCTCTAGTGATTTGAAACCGGAGAGAGTGGTATTTGCTCCCTTGTGAGGTTCATGTTCAAATTAGCCCAAACACATATTCATATATTTTGAAAGGCATGGATCCTTGGCATTGACTTTCTTACTTCCCGAATTTGACTATTTCCATCCGAGACCGCGACCGAACTACTTTAGGGGACGATAGAGGCACTTCTTTCGGTGACTATTTTTCTTTTAGTTTAGGACTTTATTTTCTATTTCTCTCATATATTTTTGTTTGCATTTGCCCCCTTGCTAGCCATTTGAGCCTTGCCCCTTCGTTTCTTATGAGCACATTACAAGCCTAATAGCCTTTGTTTTGTTTTCACCCTTACAAGTGATAGTGAAGCTTTGTGTTATGATGCTTGAGGTTTTGAATAAATATGCAAAGTTGAGGAATGATAGTTATTGGTATGAATGGCAAAGTTTAGGAATTATGTTATGTAGACACCTACTTTTGTCCCCATTCCCGAAAGGGAAAGGTTCGATGATGAAAACATAAATCTCCACTTGACAACGCATCTCCTATAAAATAACAAATCTCAATTCCCCTTTTCATTTCACCCGAAACCAGCTATTTATAGAAACCTGCTATTTATGGAAACCTGTTAAAAATAGTAACTGCCGTAATGGGCAGCTGTTAAAAGTGGCAAGTCATAAAAGATAGAAACCTGTCAGAATTAGGTGTTGCACTCCAACATAAATCCTAAATGAGATAGAAAACTGCGAGAATCCTATTCCTAATATGATTCGGAAATAAGAGTTACGTATTAATTAAAATCCTAACGAGCCTAGAGTTCGTAACGGGCCTAGACGCATTCCGTCATGAAATTGATACGCACTAAAAGACTCGATTAAGTCTCAAACACTACGGATTTCGGGAATCCGAATCTGACTAAGAAAACAGCCCAGACCCTATTTTCAACGCCTGGCTCTGGGCGCCGAAATCTTCGGCGCCCAGGCCTGGGCGCTGAAAATACCTGGGTACGTGTTTTTTCCTAATTCTTTGTGGATTAGAACTCTGCAATTCTATCTTTCCACAAACTCTTTTCTATAAATATAGCCCAAGTTCGACGTGAAATCACAACATACAATTCATATTCTGAGTATTGACTCCAACCCTTAGCCTAAGCCTCACGCTGCGAAATTGTTCACGCGTTCTGTCGCAATCGATCCATAAATCGAACAGAACGTATCCTGTCCCATAATTTGAGATTCGTTAAATAAAAAGGAGAAATAGCAAAGTCAAGGTGGTTAGTTTTCTGAGAACCGTGACGCACCTCTCAAGGGTGTGTCGTAATGTGTCCCTTTTCTATGATTTAATTGCTTTCCTCGCCCTTTTTATGAACTGTTAAACTAACTAAATCTGATTGTTCTACCACGCCTAACAAATATAATATTTTTGGGAAATTGGATTATCATGCTAGGTCCCTTAATGCTATTTAAATCAGATAATCGCGATCGATCTAGTATTATATGTTGCATATTGCTAAAATCAACTCAGATTAGTTTAATAGTTAACGCATGTCCCTTCAATTATTTATGCTGAGCTAGTAAGGATATCCTGCCTCTAGAGTTATCAAAGAGCGAGTACTCCTCTCGGTAGTTACAGTCCCCCGAACCCTCAATCTCTACCTTGCGGGTGTATGTTGAGAGATCCCCACACCATGGATCATAAGGGAACCTACGACCGTCGTGGTCAAACATAATTTCACTCCCTTTATGTCACGATAACCGGGTTTTGTCAGTTTTTCTCATTGTCGTTAAAAACTGAATGGCGACTCCTATATTACTAGTCAATTGGGTGTAAACTCACAGGAAATCCAATTACACTTGATTGAATAAAAAGAATCGTCACACCCACGAGGGACGAGGTCACGCATTAGCCTCGTGCTTTTTCGACCCCCTCACATGTTGTATATAGTAGATGAATAAGCAAAAGCAAAAGTTTTGAAAAAGCCAAAAATAGAGAAAAACAAGTCAATAAGAAAAGTTTTAATTGAAACACACAAAAAAAGAGAAAATCAAATCAAGAAAAGTGCAAAAAGAGTTGTAGTTTAAAATTGTTGTTGAATAAGCTTGGGGGTGCCCCAAATAAGTTGTATGAGTTTGTGTTTGGTTCGATTTACTTGAGTTGAGTTCTGATTGCGCTTCGCTTTAGGTATGAGCACCAAATCCCAAATTCGTTCCACACCTTTACCCCTAGCCTACGTTTCACCCTAAAAAGTCCTCTTGACCCTTTTGAGTTGAGTCATTGTCGGTGGAGGGAGGATTTGGTCAAGTTTATGGAATGTGATTGTCATGCTAATATGTCGGGTAGCCTATATAATCTTGTTTTTCTGGCGCCTTCGCGGTGTCTCGAGACGCTATTCTCAAGGGTGGATAGGATTTAGAGATTTGACGTGGTATGCTCGGTTGAAGGGAAATTGGCTAGTGTTTGCCCTTAGTTCTCTTTGCTTGGCACTTGAAACTTTCACTCGATTTAGGACATTGGTTAACGAGCATTTGTTTATTTAGTTAGTAATATTAGCATTCTTTTGTGCTCATTCCATAATAAAGGCCCTTATCTTGAGTTTTTTAGTTTCGTTTTTCTTTCTTTTTCTTTCTTTTCTTTTCCTTTCCTTTCTTTTCTTTTTCTTTTCTTTTCTTTTCTTTTCTTTCTTTTTCTTGGTTTGTTTTTCATTTTAGGTCTTGCCTTGATTCAAATTTTTGGAAGAGTTATGGGTGTTTCTCTTTGGAAACCCTTGCGAGATCCCACTCGCCCTTATGAGCGATTGTGGGGTTCAAAGAGCTTGTTGCATGCGCTTAAATGCAACCGTGATTCCTACGAAAGTGAGTTAGTGTGATTTCTTGTAGATCTTATTTTCGTAATTTTGATTTTAATAAATAAGCTCATTCTCCTCCCCGTTTCTCATTCTAGATTTGCTTGAGGACAAGCAAATGGTTAGCTTCGGGGAGTTTGATGAGCGACATTTATGTCGCTCTTAGCTTAGGGTTTTAGTTCATTTTATTACCTTTTTATTATTATTTTCGCTTAGTTTTATCGTTTTTAGTTCGTTTATCGCATTTTTTGCATTTATCGTTACATTTTCTCGTCTTGCGCATATTTTAGTCGTTTTTGCTCTAAATATGCCTTTTCCGCGCATTCTCGTTGCGGAAGGTTCGTTTTGAGTATTAACGTGTTAATATTGTGTCATTATGCTTGTCGACGAGTTATATGCTTCACGATTTGCAAAAGCGATAAACGAATTAATAATAATGTTTTTGATTTTTAATAACATGCTTGACGATTTTCTTGTGTGCTATACGATACTTTGCATTGTGCAGCGATGTGGCATCTTTGTGGAGCAACGTAGAGTCTTTGTGCAACAACAGGCCATAGCAACAACATCCATAGCTGCTATACACGAGCAGCAACCTTGCAGGCACACTCACAACAATACTCACATCAATGCACAAGGCTGCTGCTCCTTTAACCCATCGTTGCAGCCAAGTTCATGCCCCTTGCGCTCATATTAGCTCCATGACACTATCCTAATAGCAGTTGTGCACAGCCCCAACAATACGAGCAAGAGCCAAGGCACAACGCGCAGCATAACAGAAACAGCCAGAGCAATGGCACGCAGACAAGGCAATGATAGCAGCTGTTCATCTACCTTTGCAGCAGCCTCAAGTTCCCTCCAATGAGCCCCCTTGCATTACCTTGATAGGAGGTTTGTAGCATCACAAGAGAAGAAGTCAAAACAGCCATATGCGCAGCACACAGTCGCAGCAACAGCACAGCAGTAGCGCGCAACAGAACACGCAGCTGTGGGCGCAGCAGTCTGTGCGATCGAGTGTTGTCCTGTGCGCTCGAACAGACTGTGTGCGATCGAATGCCTAGCCTGTGCGGTCAAACAAGACTGCAGTTTACAATCAGAATGTTCCATAATTGTTGTGCCACCGAATGACAGTCCTTGTGCGACCACACAGAATCTATGCGACCAAACGTACCCTCAATTCGATCGAATGTTGCTGCGGGCTGCTACTATAAAATCGAAAATCGCAGCATTGTTTCATCGGGCTTTCATTTACGTAATTTCTAATTTTCAGATTTTAGGCTTAGCTTAGAATTCTCTCTCTAGAATTAGTTTAGGGCTTAGATTAGAGATTAGGTTTAAGGATTCTTAGCCTCAAATTCTTGATTCTAAATTCAATTGAATCATCTTTAATTTTCAGATTTCTTTCCTTTTGTTCTTCATTTTGTTCTTCATTTTTGTGCTTCAAGTTTGATTCATATTCTTCAATTCAAGGTAAATTCTTCTTTTCTTTTTTATTTGTTCTTTAATTCTTTAATTGCTTCATTAATTTCGTTTATGCTTTGATTTCATGCTAGAATTCTAGAATTAGTTTCATGCTTTGAATTTCATTGATTTTTCCCCAATTTTTGTAGTTTGAATTTAATTGTTTTAATTATCTTCACTAGTTCAATTAGTTTCATGATTAGGATTAATATTAGTTTAATGTTGATGTTAATCATGCTAAATAAGTAGTTTAGTCTAGAGGTTAGGGATGAAGCCTTGGCATTGAATTTGGGGAATTTTAGGGAAAATTCATGATTGATGTTGTGATTAAATGTGATTTAGTGCTAGGATTTTCCATGATCAATTGAGTAGTAGTTGCAAATGATAGTTGATTGAATTAGATTGGAATGTATGATTTAGGTTTGGCAAGACATTGTGGGCCTAATTCATGCAAGTGAATGATAGTTCCTATTATATGCAAGCTAATCTAGCTTAGGACTATGCGAAAGCTTTTCTATAGGCTAGGTTGCTTCGCGTGCTCTATCCGAGAGGTGGCGAGTACGTCATTAGTTTTCATTCCCCTAATTTCTATGTCGTTGCATATTCATGAATGTCTTGACCTTGTTATTTCTTTGATTCGATTCCATTGCCGATTCCCGAAATCCTCTAGAATTTCTTTATTTGTTTGCATTCCTAGCTTAGATTAGATTAATTCAAAAACTCAAATTCCATTCGAACTAGCTTGTGAACGCATAGATTGAATAGTCAAGCATATCTATTCCTATTGGACGATCCCTATACTTGCCGTTATAGTCAATATAGCCGGTAGTTTAGGTGTTTTATAAATTTTGTTTGGTGAGGTGAATTTCTATTCATCGACGGAAAAACACTTTATCAGTGTGCTGCTGCTAGGTTGTGGCTGCTATCAAGGCACTTCAAGGCTTGTGTAAATGAGTCCACGAGGCTGTTATTCGTGCACTTTGTGAGCAGCGGCGAAGCTCAAACAACAACAGCCAAGTAGATGCTCGTGTAGCTGCTGTACTTGTGGCTTCTTGCGTGTGTCCTGTTGTGGCATAGCTGTGCTTTGGCTCATGCGTGTGTTGCTGGCTGCACATGTGCTCATGGCTTGCTTCGTCGCTACACAAAGAAACATCATCGCTGCACTCAACAAACAACGAATAGCCAAGTTATCAAAATCGCCTAGCATATTATTAATTCGTATCGCATATTTGCAAATCGTAAAATCATATTAAACATCGTCAAGCATAAGGGCACATTTTTAAACACGTTAATGCTCAAAACGACCCTTACGCAATGAGAATGCGCACAGAGGGCACGTTTTAAGCAAAAACGACTAAAATCTACGCAAGACGAGAAAACATTACGATAAATACAAAAGTGCAATAAATGAACTAAAAACGATAAAACTAAGCAAAAATAATAATAAAATGCTAATAAAATGAACTAAAATCCTAAGCTAAGAGCGACATAAATGTCTCTCATCAAAATCCCCCAAGCTAAACCTTTGCTTGTCCTCAAGCAAAGCTAGAATAAGAAACGGGAAGGAGAATGAGCTTAATTATTCAAAATCAAAATTACGAAAATAAGAACTACAAGAATGCACACTAACTCACCTTCGTAGGAATCACAGTTGCATTTAAGCACATGCAACAAGCTCTTTAAACCCCACAATCCCTCATGAGGGCGAGTGGGATCTCGCAAAGGTTTCCAAAGAGAAACACCCAGGCAAGACCTAAAAGGAAAAACAAACCAAGAAAAATAAAGAAAAGAAAAGGAAAAGAAAATAGAAAAGAAACAAAAAATGAAACTACAAAATTCACAAAATGGGCCTTTATTATGGAACGAGCACAAAAGAATGCTCATATTACTAACCAATGAACGAATGCACGCTAACCATTGTCCTAAGTCGAATAAAGGATTCAAGTGTGAAGCAAAGAGAACTAAGGGTTCGCACTTATCAATTCCCCTTCAACCGAGCATACCACGTCAAATATCTAGATCCCATCCACCCTTAAGAATAGTTTCTCATGACGCCGCGAAGGCGCCGGAAAACAAGAATTGCAAGGGAGAAGAGAAGGTTACTCGACATCTTAGCATGACAATCCCATTCCATAAATTTGACCAAATCCTCCCTCCACCGACAAAGACTCAACTCAAAAGGATCAAGAGGACTTTTTAAGGCGTATCGTATAGGCTAGGGGTGAGGGTGTGGAACAAATTTGGAAATTGGTTCTCAAACCTAAAGTGAAGCGCGAAATGAACTTTACTCAAGCAAATTGAACCCAAAACAAACTCATAACACTTATTTGGGGCACCCCCAAGCTTATTCAACAACAAAACTAAACTAAAACTCTTTTTGAACTTTTCTTGATTTGATTTTCTCTTTTTTTGTGTTTCAATTGAAACTATTCTCATTGCCTTATTTTTCTCTATTTTTGGCTTTTTCAAAACTTTCCTTTCTCTTTTTGCTTTTTCTTATTTATTTACTATATACAACATATTTCCCAAACTTTGCCATTCTAACCAATATCAATCATTCCTCATCATTGCATAATCATTCAAAACCATCAAGCATCATAACACAAAGCTTCACTATCACTTCTAAGGGTGAAAATAAAACAAAGGCTATTAGGCTTGTAATGTCCTTATAAGAAATGAAGGGGAAAGGCCCATATGTCTAGAAAGGGGGAAAATGCAAACAAACATATATGAGAAAGATAGAAAATAAAGTCGTAAACTAAAAAGAAAAATAGTCACCGAAAGAAATGACTCTATCGTCCCCTAAAGTAGTTCGGTCGCGGTCTCGGAAAGGAAAAAGTCAAATTCGGGAGATAAGAAAGTCAATGCCAAGGATCCATACCACTCAATATATGTATACAATGTGTTTGGGCTAATGTGAACATGATCCTCACAAATGGGAGCAAATACCACCCTCGCCGGTTTCAAATCACTAGAGAGATCGACACCGTCTTACCACAAACCAAGGGTTCAAGACTCATGCTACCCAAAGTTCTAACCGACTTTCTTAACACCGAAATCCTAGATTCGACCCAAGAAATTGAAAACCGTGCAAACATCTACCAATTAGGAATAAAAGCATTCTAGCCTACAAGTTCCATTTTTATTATGCCCAAATCAAGAATAAATCCTAAAAACTAGAAAAACTTGCCTTGACAAAGATCGAAAAGGAAAAAGAAATAAAAGAAATAAAAAAGAAAATAAGGAAAAGAAAAGAAAAGGAAATAAAATTCAAAAAGAAAATAAAGAAAATCAATGAACTAATCAAGAAATATGCACAAAATCCAAAATATTCACAAAATCAAGCAATCCATCACATGGAGATCAAAGTAGCAAACAATAAAATCTCCCCCCAAGCTTGAATTAGGCCATGTCCTCAAGGCCTAAAACGAAACTAGGAGGGGCACAACTACCCATCCAACCAATGCCCCACAAGAAATATGCCCGATCCCAAAGATTGCATGTGAGTTAGAAGGATATTACCGGAGATGGCGAGGGAGAAAGCCCCGAAAAGAACCGTAATAACGAACGAACTCACCAATAAGAATAGTCGGGCATGGCAAAGGTGAATGCAAAGATTTCCACATCAAGAAATCTTGAGGCACAAAAACTTCAAAAATCAAGAAAAATTAGTATACATGGGCCAAATGGCCAACACCCACGGGTTGTCTCCCGAGAAGCGCTCTTTTTACGTCATTAGCTTGACGCCTTTTACCTCTAGTAAGTACCCCGACAATGATCGCAATAGTTTGTCATATGCAATGGCAAACATATCCAAGTGTAACAAGTAGGCAAGAGTCAAATGAGAAGCAAGCACAAAGTAGAATGCAACTCTATGCCTACGGGGTGTGGGGAACCAAAAATAAGAAAAATCAAAATGAAAAACAAAAGAAATACTCCCGTCTTCATGCTCCTTTGGGGAAGGAGAATCATTAGGATCAATGGAGGAAAAGGAATCCTCAAGCGGTGGGAGATGGGACAAAAAGGGAAAAGAGATGGGAAATGAAGGATAGATGTTGAGTTTCTTCTTTTGGAATGGGGAATGAGGGAAGGGAGTGGGAACAAAAGATTCACAAACAACTTCAATCACATTATAAAGAGCACAAGAAATCTCAACATAAGATCCTTCATTCACTTTTAAAAAATGTTGGTTGGCACATTCACTTTTTTCCTCAATTTGAATCTACTTAAGCACTTCGAGGAAAAAATGAGCAAATAAATTTTCATCACCATCATCAAGGCATTCACCCAAAGAGGGACGAGTAGGAACAAACTCTCCGATACTCAATTCCTCAATGTCATGCATCATAGGTGGCAATGTAGCCTCAAACTCATCTCTTCTCCGCGAAACATCCTTAATAGATTCTTGCATTACTAGGTCAAAGATTTCCAAAAATCCTACTCGTAGGGACATGACCTCAAATGAATTCAAACTAGAATCTATTCTGTGCTCTTCTTGAATTTAAAGATACTTCATGAAAAGGAGCAACTCAAACAATGATTTTGGAGATTCAACTTTCAAAGAGCTTAGGAAATTATCATGGAGATAGAAAAGATCATCAAGTGTAATCGATTCATCATTTTGAGAAACAAAGGAATTTGCCATTTTTTTTGGTTTTCAAAAAAAAGAAAATGAAAAATGAACTAGACTAGAGAACTAGAATGAAAAATCAAACAATGATGCCATTCCCCGGCAACGGCGCCATTTTGATAAAGCTATTTTCGCGTCGTTATACGAATACCACCTAATCAAACAATATTTATAAAATACCTAAACTACCGGCTATATTGACTATAGCGGCAAGCATAGGGATCGTCCCAAGAGAATGAATATGTTTGAATTTTCAATCTAATGCGTTCAAAATCTAGTTCGAATGGAAAATGAGTTTTTGTATTAATCTAATGAAAGAAAGAAAAGTATGAAATAAGAACAGATAAAGAAATTCTAGAGACTTCTGGAATCGGCAATGGAAATTGAATTATGAGAAGGACAAAGGTCAAAACACAATGATTATGCAAGGACTTGATGCATAGGGGAAAAGAAACTAATGACGTGCTCGCCAGCTCTCGGATAGAACACGCGAAGAATCTAATCAAGGAAAATCTCTCGCATAATCCTAAAACTAGACCACTTGCATATAAGACCTACTATTCACTTGCATCAAAGAGGTTCATAATGTCTTGCCAAACCTAAACAATGCATTCCAATCAATCCTAATCAACTAGCATTTGCAACTACTAATTAATTAGTCATGGAAATTCTATCATCAACTCAAGTTTAATCACAACATCAATCATGAATTTCCCTACAATTTCCCCAAATTCGTTCCCAAGGCTTCAACCCTAACCTCTAGACTAAGACTACTCAATAAGCATGATTAACATCAAAATTAAACTAAAACTAATCCTAATCATGAAACTAATTGAATCAACAAAAATCAGAAAATTCAAATATCAAAATTGGGGGAAAATTCAAGAAAAATCAAAATATGAAACTAAATTTAAGATTCAACAATGAAATCAAAGCTTAAACGAAATTAATGAAGCAATTAAATAATTAAAGAACAAATTAAAGAGAAAAGTAGAATTATACCTTGAATACTTGAAATTTCATCAAAATTGAAGAACAAAAATGAAGAACAAAACTCAAATGAAAGAGAAAAGAAATCTGAAATTTGATGTTTGAATCAACCAAGAATTAAGAATTTGAAGCTAAGAATCCTAATCCTAACCTCAAATCTAAGCCCTAATCTAATTCTCTCTCTAGAATTCTAAGCTAATTCTAAAATATGAAAATCTAAAAATGAAATTACGTAAAATCTAATTGTCGAAACAATGCTGCGAATTCGTATTTAAAGCTCTCCGCCTAGCTGTGCGATCGCACAAGAGAAGTCGTGCGCTAGCCCAAAATGGCGCTGAGTTCCTGATCCAATTCTGCCAATTCGTGTGCTCGCACAGAACTCCAGTGTGCTCGCACAGAAGTGTGTGCTCGCACAGCAAATCTGTGTGTTCGCACACAGCAGCTGCTGCTGTTCTGATGGCCGATCTGCTGTGCTATTTTGCTCGTGTGTTGCTGCTAGGTTGTGGCTGCTATCAAGGCACTTTAAGGCTTGTGTAAATGAGTCCACGAGGCTGCTGTTCGTGCACTTTGTGAGCGGCAACGAAGCTCAAACACCAACAACCAAGTAGATGGTCGTGTAGCTGCTGTACTTGTGGCTTCTTGCGTGTGTCGTGCTGTGTTAGGTTATGATACATATGACAAAACATAAATCATGCGGAAAACCTTAATGCCAGGAAACATATTATTTACACATAATCAGTTAGCATAATTTAGGTGCATACACTTTGTAGCGTGCCCTCCCTAGCTGCGCCAGAACCGAACAAGAACAAGTCTTTAGGACTCCAAGTGTCGTCCCTCCGTAGATAGTCCACAGCACGTCCGGATCCTCCTTAAGATTGAACAACTAGAATCGCCCTTAAGGTACTATAATTTTCGGCTAATTATGGGCAAGAATGTGACAGATTTTTCTGCTCAAAAATCACTATTTTATTGTATGAATACTTGTTGAAAAACTCGTATTTAAATTTATGACCCTAGGCATATATTTATAGAACCATGGAAAGGATTTCGAATCCTGTTAGAATACTAATTAATTAATTAGAATGCTTTTAGAACTCTAAATAATTAATTTAATCTTTTAGGATTAGGATTTAATTAATGCACGAATTCCGATAGCTTTTGGATTCGTATAGCACGTTCACACGCACCGCACGCCCATGCGCAAGCCTCGCGGCCCACGCTGAGCGCACGGCGCACAGGCCCACTGCCCGCAGCCCATTTGTTTGATCCGTGCGCGCGCGCCAAGCCTTGGCTGGGCCTGGCCTTACGCTGGGCCTGGTTGAGGCCTTGGCGTGTTTGCTTGATGCGTGTGGCTTGCTGGGCGACGGCCTGGCTTCGTGCTGGGCCTTCGTCTAGCAAGCCTCGTCCGATGCTAATTCGTACGATACGCTTCCGATTAAATTCCTGATTCCGGAATTCATTTCCGATACGAACAATATTTAACATTTCCGATTCCGGAATTAATTTCCGTTTCGAACAAATATTTAATATTTCCGTTTCCGGAATTATTTTCCGATTCCGATAATATTTTCGATTCTGACAATATTTCCGTTTCCGGCAATATTTCCGATTCCGGTAATATTTCCATTTCCGATAATATTTTCCGATACGTACCATGTTTCCATTTCCGGCAACATCTACGACTTGGTTAATATTTATATTTCCGATACGATCCATATTTCCGTTTCCGGCAATATCATCGTTTCCGGAGTATTCATTTACTTGCCTTTGACGATCTCAGCTCCCACTGAAACCAAGATCCGTCAATTCCGAATATCCATAGATGGAGTATTTAATGCCATTAAATACTTAATCCGTTTACGTACTATTTGTGTGACCCTACGGGTTCAGTCAAGAGTAAGCTGTGGATTAATATCATTAATTCCACTTGAACTGAAGCGGCCTCTCGCTAGGCATTCATATCACTTGATCTCACTGAATTATTAACTTGTTAATTAATACTGAACCGAATTTATTAGAATTAACATTAAATGTATACTTGGACCAAGGGCATTATTTCCTTCAGTCTCCCACTTGTCCTTAGGGAAAAGTGTGCATTTCCTAATTCTTTTGTCGCTCGATGCTTGCTCTTGAACATAAGGTAAGAGTTGTCATCCTTATTATGTCCGGAGGTGTTTCTCGGTTTCAGAGTTCAACTGATTAAATAAACAGATAATCATAGCCTATGATTCATCTGAGCACGGCCATGCATTTTACAGTTTCTAGCTCTCCGAGTGGCCTTGTACAACTTTCAGCATCTCATCCCGATTTATGGGAGGACAATCCCAATCTTGTGATCTTGAGATTAGACTTCGTTTGATAGGTGATTACCTGAGCGTTGCCTTTATAGCCTCCTTTTACGGTGCGGCGGTTGACAACGTCAAAGTAAGCAGTTCTCAAACAAGTAATCTCAAATCACTCAGGTATTGAGGATTAGTGTCTAATAATTTTAATGAAATTTACTTATGACAGATTTTCATCTCTTACAGTAAAGTTTCATAGGTCTGTCCGATACTAGTCTTCCCAAAGTAAGTATCTATGCAAATGATTACGACATTGCCACGTCCACATAGTTCAAGAAACAGAACTACTAGTCATCTTGCATTCTAGTCGTCTAACGTTTTCTATGCGTCCATCTTTATGGAAAACTCAAACCAGGGACCATTTTCAACTTTTGACATTCAAGTTCACTTGATAGACATTTCTTAGTCACAAGACTGGTCCAGACAGTCTATCTTGAATATTTCGTCAAATTGAAGGAACTCATCATTTAATAAACCACAAATTAAATGAAAAAATGAATTCTATTCATTTATTGTGAATGATTAACCAATAATGTTTTACAAAGTATTAAACTCTAAAACTTTAAAACATTAAACAAGGACATCAAAGCCATTCTCCAATATGCTTGATTCCCATAGCTGCAGTGTGCGAGTTGTGCTTCGCCTGCGGCAGAGGTTTAGTCAATGGATCTGAGATGTTGTCATCAGTTCCAATTTTTCTTATCTCGACTTATTTTCTTTCAACGAACTCTCGTAGAAGGTGAAATCTACGAAGTACATGCTTGACTCTTTGGTGGTGTCTAGGCTCCTTTGCTTGGGCAATAGCTCCGTTATTATCACAATATAGGGCTATTGGTCCTTTAATGGAGGGGACTACACCAAGTTCACCTATGAACTTACTTAGCCACATAGCTTCCTTTGGTGCTTCATGTGAAGCAATGTACTCCGTTTCAGTTGTATAATCCGCAATGGTGCTTTGCTTAGCACTTTTCCAGCTTACTGCACCTCTGTTGAGGCAGAAGACAAACCCAGACTGTGATCTGAAATCATCCTTGTCGGTTTGGAAACTTGCGTCCGTATAGCCTTTAACAATTAATTCATCATCTCCACCATAGTCCAGGAAGTCATCTTTGTGCCTTTTCAGGTACTTCAGAATATTCTTGGCAGCAGTCCTATGTGCCTCTCCTGGGTCTGACTGGTATATGCTCGTAGCACTAAGTGCGTACGCAACATCTGGGCGTGTACATATCATAGCATACATTATTGAACCAATCAATGATGCATATGGAATCCCACTCATTCGTCTACGCTCATCAAGTGTTTTTGGGCACTAAGTCTTGCTTAGAGTCATTCCATGAGACATGGGTAGGTAGCCTCGCTTGGAGTCTGCCATCTTGAACCTTTCAAGCACCTTATTGATATAAGTGCTTTGACTAAGTTCAATCATCTTTTTAGATCTATCTCTGTAAATCTTGATGCCCAATATGTACTGTGCTTCTCCTAGATCCTTCATCGAAAAACATTTCCCAAGCCAAATCTTGACAGAGTTCAACATAGGAATGTCATTTCCGATTAGTAATATGTCGTCGACATATAGTACTAGAAAAGCAATTTTTCTCCCACTGACCTTCTTGTATACACAAGATTCGACTGCGTTCTTGATGAAACCAAAGTCACTGACTGCCTCATCAAAACGTATATTCCAGCTCCTTGATGCCTGCTTCAATCCGTAGATTGATTTCTTAAGCTTGTATACCTTTTTAGCATTCTTTGGATCCTCAAAACCCTCAGGCGGTGTCATAAACACAGTTTTTGTTAAAACGCCGTTTAAGAAAGCGGTTTTGACATCCATCTGCCATATTTCGTAATCGTAATATGCAGCGATTGCTAACATTATCCGAATAGACTTTAGCATTGCAACTGGTGAAAAGGTTTCATCGTAATCCACACCGTGGACTTGCCTGTAACCTTTTGCAACCAATCTAGCTTTGAAAACTTCTAGTTTCCCATCCTTGTCCTTTTTCAGTTAGAAAACCCATTTGCTTCCTATGGCTTGGTAGCCACCTGGCAAATCGACCAAATCCCACACTTGGTTTTCTGACATGGAGTCTAATTCAGATTGCATGGCTTCTTGCCATTGCTTGGAGCTAGGGCTCGTCATAGCTTGTTTGTAAGTCGCAGGTTCATCACTTTCAAGTAATAGAACGTCATAGCTCTCGTTCGTCAAAATACCTAAGTACCTTTCCGGTTGAGATCTATATCTCTGCAATCTACGCGTGGTTATATTTCTAGATTGTCCATGATTCTCACCAGATACTTCTAAAGATCTCTGAGTTTCATCCTGAATGTCATCTTGAGCATTCTCTATAGTTTGTTGTTCGACTCGAATTTCTTCGAGGTCTACTTTTCTCCCACTTGTCATTTTGGAAATGTGATCCTTTTCCAAAAAGATACCATCTCGAGCAACAAACGCCTTGTTCTCAGATGTATTGTAGAAGTAATACCCCTTTGTTTCCTTTGGATAGCCCAGAAGGATACATTTGTCAGATTTTGGATGAAGTTTGTCTGAAATTAATCGTTTGACGTATACTTCACATCCCCAAATCTTAAGAAAAGACACATTTGGAGGCTTTCCAAACCATAACTCATATGGAGTCTTTTCAACTGCTTTAGACGGAGCTCTATTTATAGTGAGTGCAGCTGTATTTAGTGCATGTCCCCAAAATTCTATTGCAAGTTCGGCCTGACCCATCATTGATCTAACCATGTTTAGCAAGGTTCTGTTCCTCCATTCCGACACACCGTTCCATTGTGGTGTTCCAGGAGGAGTCAATTCTGATAGAATTCCACATTCTTTCAGATGGTCATCAAATTCATAGCTTAGATATTCACTGCCTCTATCAGACCGCAGTGCCTTAATCTTCTTGCCTAATTGATTCTCTACTTCACTCTGAAATTCCTTGAATTTGTCAAAGGATTCAGACTTATGCTTCATTAGGTAGACATAACCATATCTACTAAAGTAATCAGTGAAAGTGATAAAGCAGCTGAAACCACCTCTAGCATTTGTACTCATTGGTCAACATACATCTGTATGAATTAAACCCAATAGTTCAGTTGCTCTTTCTCCAATTTTAGAGAAAGGTTGCTTTGTCATTTTGCCAAGTAAACATGATTCGCACTTACCATAATCCTCTAAGTCAAATGGTTCTAGAATTCCTTCCTTTTAAAGTCTTTCCATGCCTTTCAAGTTAATATGGCCTAATCGACAATGCCACAGATATGTGAGATCTGAATCATCCTTTTTGGCCTTTTTGGTATTTATGTTATAAACTTGTTGGTCGTGATCTAATAAATAAAGTCCATTGACTAATCTAGAAGATCCATAAAACATCTCTTTAAAATAAAACGAACAACTATTGTCTTTTATTAAAAAGGAAAATCCCTTAGCATCTAAGCAAGAAACAGAAATGGTGTTTTTAGTAAGACTTGGAACATGGAAACACTCTTCCAGTTCCAAAACTAGCCCAGAGGGAAACGGCAAATAATAAGTTCCTACAGCTAATGCAACAATCCGTGCTCCATTTCCCACTCGTAGGTCGACTTCACCCTTGCTTAACCTTCTACTTCTTCTTAGTCCTTATGGATTGGAACATAAGTGTGAGCCACAACCTGTATCTAATACCCAATAAGTTGAATTAGCAAGTATACAGTCTATAACGAAAATACCTGAAGATGGAACGACTGTTCCGTTCTTCTGATCTTCCTTTAGCTTCAAGCAATATCTCTTCCAATGCCCCTTCTTTTTGCAATAGAAGCATTCAGATTCAAAAGTGGGTTGGCTCACCTTCTTCTTTTCAGATTTGGTGCCGCCTGGCTGCTTAGTCTGGCTGGCCTTGTTGCCACCTTTCTTAGCATTCCTCTTCTTTCCAGATTTCTTGAACTTGCCCCCACGCACCATAAGCACACCTTGCTTATCACTTTTGAGCGTCTTTTCAGCTGTCTTCAGCATACCGTGAAGCTCAGTGAGCGTTTTGTCCAGACTATTTATACTGTAGTTCAGCTTGAACTGATCATACCCGCTATGAAGAGAATGGAGGATGGTTTCTACAGCCATTTCCTGAGAGAACTGCTGGTCCAGCCGACTCATATTCTCAATGAGTCCAATCATTTTGAGAACATGTGGACTTACGGGCTCGCCTTTCTTAAGCTTGGTCTCAAGAATTTGCCTATGGGTCTCGAACCTTTCGACTCGAGCCAGATCTTGGAACATGTTCTTTAACTCACTGATGATCGTGAAAGCATCTGAGTTGATGAACGATTTCTGCAGATCTGCACCCATGGTTGCAAGCATTAGACATTTCACATCCTTGTTTGCATCAATCCAACGATTGAGGGCTGTCTGAGTGACCCCTTTGCCTGCGGCTTCGGGCATCGCCTCTTCCAGGACATACTCCTTTCCTTCCTGCATAAGAACTATTTGCATGTTCCTTTGCCAGTCAAGGAAGTTTTTCCCGTTCAACTTCTCCTTTTCGAGAATTGATCGAATGTTGAATGAATTGTTGTTTGCCATAATTTAAAACTACAATAGAAAAAGAATAAACAAATAAATAATCATTCACAGTTTCTCTTAATAAACTCAAATTCTAGCATACATGCATAATTTAATGTTCATTAAGCATTTTATTCAAGTTATGTGTTCCGGCAGGTGTGAATAAAATTATTCCAAGATCCTAAAAACCATTGAAGAATTAAGCACATTATGTATTTAGACTCAATTCTAAAATCTTTTAGGTAAGCAAAAGCCTTTCGCTAATAGTCTAGAAACTACTCTTGGTTGATAGGTACGTCTAAGAACTTATTAGGTAAACCTATCGATTTTGCCACGACATAAAAGGACTCCTTACTTATATCGTTGAGTTTCACCAAAACTAACATGTACTCAGAATTATTTGTGTACCTTACCCCTTTAGGATCAATAAGTAACACCTCGCTGAGCGTAAAACTATTACTAGATTGATGTAAAGGTTATCCAAGTAAGTGTTATTTTGGCATGGCACCTTTTAACTCAATTTTTAAACTTTGGAACTTAAGGCTCTTACTATGTTGGTTAGATTTTAAGTGAACTAAAATCCTTAATCATGCAACATAATCAAGCCATAATCTCATGCATATTTAAGACATATTTAAAAGCAATAAATAACTTAAAGCATGCATAAGATAAATGTGATCTAGTATGGCCCGACTTCATCTTCTTCAACTTCAGAGTCCGTCTTGAAAATGGATTGGAAACTTCTTGAATTTCTCTGTGGGAGGCGCCATTTTCTTCAAATAGGATCAGCTATAATTAAACTAATTACAACTATTTGATTGTACGCAGACCATATTTGAATTGAAAAACAAACTTTGGTGCATTAGACCAATTACATTCAAATTAATGGTACGCGGATCATATTTTCTATCCTATTTGGGCCATACTAGTCACTTCATAACCTGCAAAACCGTACATTACAATATATACCATTCATCCATTCAGTATCATGAATGGCCCACATAGCTGGTTAGTAAAACACATTGTATGCATCACATAAATATTTGCAGCAATTAATCAAGGGCACCAATAATCTACCAATTATTCAGTCCTTATTAATTCTAATCAAGTTGTTTAACCTTAAAGGATTTGTAGACCTAATCAAGAGTTTATGACTAAAATTGCTCCCACTTAAACCAATAACTTTATATGCTTTACTAATTTTAAACATAAAAATGTATTTCTAGTCTAACCGGAAACATACAAGTTTAATTAATATTTAAAGCTCATATAAAAGTATAATCGAATCCATTTAGTTTAATTTATTTTCAGTTGATTTAAACGAATTAAAATTAATTCAAGGTTTAATTTTAGTAAAATAATTAGTATAAATTAAAATTTATAATAATTATAATATTCAAAATTAAAATCCAAGAAAACAATTTAAATTATTAATTTTAAAATTAATTAAAATTATTTCCGAAAAAAAAATTCAAATTAAAATTCAAAACGACTCAATCGTAACACGACGAGGCACTTGGGCTTGCGCCCAAGCCCCATCGAGTGCACGACTGATCGCACGGCCATGGCACAATGCAACAGCAGCTACACGCAAGGGATGCACCGCTCGCTAGGCGCGAGCAATCTCTCGTGGCGAGGCAGCGCTCGTTGGTGCGCGGAGTAGTGCTCGCTGGGCGACCCAGCTTGCGCTCTCCCGCACGCGCGCCTTAACTTGTGCCACGCCCCATTGCCCACCGCCCATGTACACAGCACACACGCCCAGGCAGCCTCGCCTCGCGCGCGCGCCATGCTTGGTTGCTCGCTGCATTTGTACCGCACGAGCGACGAGCTCCCTTGCTCGTCGTCGCGTGCCCGCACTATACAACACCCCTTAAGGGTAACACGTAGCGTCCTTTGCTTTGTGCGTGCAACCTTCATGAGCGTTTTTCATAAAAAATTAAAAATTTTAATTTAAAATTTATGACAAATTAATAAAACATATTAATTTCATAATTTTAGGGCGAAAAATCAAAAATTTATTAATCAATTAATTTCTGATTAACATGGATTCAAATCTAGGTCATAAAAATTTAAAATTGATCATAAATTAACAATTTTTATGGTGGTTTTTAATCATGGATACCTAATTAAATCATTAATTAATTATGAAAATCAAATCAATTCTAAATTATTCGAATTTCAACAAATTAATCATAATTACAAATTAGGTTGTATAATTAACAAGTCTGGGCATTCAAAATTGTTAAACATATACAGTAGGTCAATCAAAAATTCAAGATTTATCAACAAGAATCGCAAATATTCAATTTAACATCTTAAATTTACAAACTTTTGCGTTCGAAAAACTAAAACCTCCGAAAAGTCATAGTTAGGCTTCGAATTTAGAAATTCTGGGTTCGGCCAAAAAAGAGTAATTTTTGTCAAAATTTTAGAATGCCTTTTACATGCGGAATTGACACAAAAATCACTCGATTTGGTTGAGTAACGAATAAACTGCCGAAAACCTGCGTACATATAATTAAATAAACGCAATTTGCAATTAATTAACAATAACGAAAATTAATCACCCCTTTTAATTCTTTGCAAAATTGTAAAATTTAACCATGTCATGCAATTTAGATTATGTAAATAATAAGAGTCTCGTGATACCACTATTAGGTTATGATACATATGACAAAACATAAATCATGCGGAAAACCTTAATGCCAGTAAACATATTATTTACACATAATCAGTTAGCATAATTTAGGTGCATACACTTTGTAGCGTGCCCTCCCTAGTTGCGCCAGAACCGAACAAGAACAAGTCTTTAGGACTCCAACTGTCGTCCTTCCGTAGATAGTCCACAGCACGTCCGGATCCGCCTTAAAATTGACCAACTAGAATCACCCTTAAGGTACTATAATTTTCGGCTAATTATGGGCAAGAATGTGACAGATTTTTCTGCTCAAAAATCACTGTTTTATTGTATGAATACTTGTTGAAAAACTCGTATTTAAATTTATGACCCTAGGCATATATTTATAGAACCATGGAAAGGATTTTGAATCCTGTTAAAATAATAATTAATTAATTAGAATGCTTTTAGAACTCTAAATAATTAATTTAATCTTTTAGGATTAGGATTTAATGAATGCACGAATTCCAATAGCTTTAGGATTCGTATAGCACGTACACAAGCACCGCACAAGCACCGCACACCCATGCGCAAGCCTCGCGGCCCACGCAGAGCGCACGGCGCACAGGCCCACTGCCCGCAGCCCATTTGTTTGATCCGTGCGCGCGCGCCAAGCATTGGATGGGCCTCGCCTTGTGCTGGGCCTGGTTGAGGCCTTGGCGTGTTTGCTTGATGCGTGTGGCTTGCTGGGCGACGGCCTAGCTTCGTGCTGGGCCTTCGTCTAGCAAGCCTCGTCAGATGCTAATTCGTACGATACGCTTCCGATTAAATTCCTGATTCCGGAATTCATTTCCGATACGAACAATATTTAACATTTCCGATTCCGGAATTAATTTCCGTTTCGAACAAATATTTAATATTTCCGTTTTTGGAATTATTTTCCGATTTCGATAATATTTCCGATTCTGACAATATTTCCGTTTCCGGCAATATTTCCGATTCCGGCAATATTTCCATTTCCGATAATATTTTCCGATACGTACCATGTTTCCGTTTCCGGCAACATCTACGACTTGGATAATATTTATATTTCCGATACGATCCATATTTCCGTTTCCGGCAATATCATCGTTTCCGGAGTATTCATTTCTTGCCTGTGACGATCTCAGCTCCCACTGAAACCAAGATCCGTCGATTCCGAATATTCATAGATGGAGTATTTAATGCCATTAAATACTTGATCCGTTTACGTACTATTTGTGTGACCCTACGGGTTCAGTCAAGAGTAAGCTGTGGATTAATATCATTAATTCCACTTGAACTGAAGGGGCCTCTAGCTAGGCATTCAGATCACTTGATCTCACTGAATTATTAACTTGTTAATTAATACTGAACCGCATTTATTAGACTTGACATTAAATGCATACTTGGACCAAGGGCATTATTTCCTTCAAGCTGTGCTTTGGCTCTTGCGTGTGTTGCTGGCTGCACATGTGCTCATGGCTTGCTTCATCGCTACACAAAGAAACAGCATCGCTGCACTCAACAAACAACTAATAGCCAAGTTATCAAAATCACCTAGCATATTATTAATTCGTATCGCATATTTGCAAATCGTAAAATCATATTAAACATCGTCAAGCATAATAGCACATTATTCAACACGTTAATGCTCAAAACGACCTTTACGCAATGAGAATGCGCACAAAGGGCACGTTTTAAGCAAAACCGACTAAAATCTACGCAAGACGAGAAAATGTTACGATAAATGCAAAAGTGCAATAAACGAACTAAAAACGATAAAACTAAGGAAAATTAATAATAAAATGTTAATAAAATGTTAATAAAATGTTAATAAAATGAACTAAAATCCTAAGCTAAGAGCGGCATAAATGTCACTCATCATAGGTTCATTTCAAAGCTCACTATGATCTGTGAACCGGTATTTCGATAGCTCCGCAAAAGAGAACCCAGGGTCTGGGACGAGGATTGCCAGTATGCATTGAATACTATCAAAGACTATCTTTCCAATCCACCAGTACTAAAGCCAGCCATGCCAGGGATTCCCCTCAAGCTTTATCTTACGACAACAGAGTCAGCGGTTGGGGCCATGCTCGCCCAGGAGATCGAAGGCAAAGAAAACGTTGTATACTACATCAGTAATAAGTTAATCGAGTACGAGACCAGATACACTCAGCTCGAGAATCTCAGCATCGCCTTGGTTTGGCCCACAAAGAAACTACGGCATTACATGCTCTCCCAAACAGTGCATGTAATAAGCAAAGAGGATCCTCTCAAGTACTTGTTCGAAAAACCAGCTCTCAACGGACGATTATCCAGATCGTTGGTCATGCTAGCAAAATTCGATCTCAAATACACCCCGCAAAAGTCTATCAAGGGTTCAGCAGTCTCAGACTTCCTAGCCGACTGCCCCGTCGAGGCAGAAGAGGAGGATTATGACTTACTCGACTAGCAAGTCTTAATGACCAGTGATGACAGTTGGTCGATGCACTTTGATTGTGCTTCAAATCAGAACGGATATGGAGTTGGAGTAATTCTAGTAGCCCCGGACGGCACCCACATTCCGATAACAGCAAAACTGCAATTCAACGTCACAAACAATGCGGCAGAATATGAAGCATGCATTATGGGACTGGAAGCCGCCTAAGCGTTGGGTGTCCAGAAACTTCGAGTCTATGGGGATTCCTCCCTAATCATCAATCAAATTTCCGGCAAATGGAAAGTAAGGAGTGAGAGCTTGGCTCCATGCCAATCCTATCTTGAGAAGTTGTCTGAGCAGGTAGAAGAGCTTCGCTATACATACCTCCCGAGAGAAGAGAATCAATTTGCCAATGCACTGGCAAAGCTGGCCTCAATGATCAACATTCCAAACGGCAAGGCTGAAATGCCACTTACAATTGAAACGCGTCAAGACGCAGCAAATGTCCATGCTATTGACGACATCGAGCCTGGCAGAGAGGAACCTTGGTTTACAGACATTCAAAGGTATCTGCAAAATTCTGAATATCCCCCGTACTTTTCAAGAAAAAATCAAAGGGCTTTACGACTACAATCAGCCAATTCCGTCATGGAAGGCGGCATTCTATACAAGAGGTCCCCTAGCGGCCTTAATCTCCGATGTGTTTGAAGGAAATAATGCCCTTGGTCCAAGTATGCATTTAATGATAAGTCTAATAAATGCGGTTCAGTATTAATTAACAAGTTAATAATTCAGTGAGATCAAGTGAGCTGAATGCCTAGCTAGAGGTCGCTTCAGTTCAAGTGGAATTAATGATATTAATCCACAGCTTACTCTTGACTGAACCCGTAGGGTCACACAAATAGTACGTAAACAGATCAAGTATTTAATGGCATTAAATACTCCATCGATGGATATTCGGAATCGACGGATCTTGGTTTCAGTGGGAGCTGAGATCGTCAAAGGCAAGTAAATGAATACTCCGGAAACGATGATATTGCCGGAAACAGAAATATGGATCGTATCGGAAATATCAATATTATCCAAGTCGTAGATGTTGCCGGAAACGGAAACATGGTACGTATCGGAAAATATTATCGGAAATGGAAATATTGCCGGAATCGGAAATATTGCCAGAAACGGAAATATTGTCAGAATCGGAAATATTATCGAAATCGGAAAATAATTCCGGAAACGGAAATATTAAATATTTGTTCGAAACATAAATTAACTCTGGAATCGGAAATATTAAATATTGTTCGTATCGGAAATGAATTCCGGAATCGAGAATTTAATCGGAAGCGTATAGTACGAATTAGCATCGGACGAGGCCTGCCAGACGAAGGCCCAGCACGAAGCCAGGCCATCGCCCAGCAAGCCACACGCATCAATCGCACACAGCCAAGCCCCGCCAGGCCCAGCAAGGCCTTGGCGCGCGCGGAGCAAATCTGGGCTGCGACATTTGGGCTGCGAGCGAGTGCATCTCGCGTGGGCCGCAAGGCTTGCGCGAGTGGTGCTCGTGCTCGTGCTCGTGTACGGTTGTGTGCAATACAAATCCTAAAGCTATTAGAATTTGTTCTATGATTAAACCCTAATCCTAGTAGATAGATTTTATTTAATAGGAGTCTTAATAGGATTAAAATTAAACTAAATTGGTATCTAATAGTAGTCCTAATAGGATTAAAATTAAACTAAGCCTAGGGTCACAGATTTATACACGTAAGATTCAAGTAATCATCGGTAAGATTTTCGCAAAAATCAGCCTATTAGCCGAAATTTATAGTACCTTAAGGGCGATTCTAGTTGGTCAAGCTTAAGGAGGATCCGGACGTGCTGTGGACTATCTACGGAGGGACGACACTTGGAGTCCTAAAGACTTGTTCTTGTACGATTCAGGCGCAGCTAGGGAGGGCACGCTACAAAGTGTATGCATCTGAATTATGCTAAATGATTATTTGATAATAAAATGTTTCCTGGCTTTATGGTTTTTTCGCATGATTTATGTTTATTCATATGTATCATAACCTAACAGTGGTATCACGAGCCTCTTATTATTTTCATAATCTAAATTGCATGAACATGGTTAAATTTTACAAATTTGCAAGGAATTAATGGGGTGATTAGTTTTCGTAATTAATTGCAAATTTCGTTTATTTAATTATATGTACGCAGTTTTTCGGCAGAATATTCGTTACTCAACCAAATCGAGTGATTTTTGTGTCAATTTCGCATGTAAAAGGCATTCTAAAATTTTGACAGAAGTTTTTTTTTCGGCCGAACCCAGAATTCCCAAATTCGAAGCCTAACTATGACTTTTCGGAGGTTTAAGTTTTTCGAACGCAAAAGTTTGTAAATTTAAGTTGTTAAATTGAATATTTGCGATTCTTGTTGATAAATCTTGAGTTTTTGATTGACCTACAGTATATGTTTAACAATTATGAATGCCTAGCTTGTTAATTATACAACCTAATTTGTAATTATGATTAATTTGTTGATATTCGAATAATTTAGAATTGATTTGTTTTTCATAATTAATTAATAATTTAATTAGGTATCCATGATTAAAATCCACCATAAAATTGTTAATTTATGTTAAATTTTAAATTTTTATGACCTATATTTGAATCCATGTTAATCGGAAATTAATTGATTAATAAATTTTTGATTTTTCCGCCCTAAAATTATGAAATTAATATGATTTATTAATTTTTCGTTAATTTTAAATTAAAAAATTTTAAATTTTTATGAAAACGCTCATAAATGTTGCACGCACATAGCAAAGGAAGCTACGTGTTACCCTTAAGGGGTGTTGTATAGTGCGGGCACGCAACGACAAGCAAGGGAGCTCGTCGCCCGTGCGGTACGAAAGCAGCGAGCAACATAGCATGGCGCCCGCGCGAAGCAAAGGAGCTGGTCGTGTGCGCTATGCGATGGGCGTGGGCGAGGGGCAACGCAAGCGAGCAGTCGCGTGTGGGCAGAAAGCGAGCTGCGCCACAGCGCGCACTGCCTCGCGCCAGCGAGTGCTGGCTCGCGTGCAGCGAGCGAGGCCTCGCGAGGGAAAGCAGCAGCAGACGCGACACAGCACGAGGTTGCGCGCAGCGTGGCCAGTGATGGCTGCGTGTGCGTGTGGCCTGTGGCTGCGTGTTGCGTGGAGCTATGCGTGCCTTGTGCAGCGACCAGTCGTGCACACGATGGGACTTGGGCGCAAGCTCAAGTGCTCGTCGTGTTACGATTGAATCGTTTTGAATTTTAATTTGAGATTTTCAGTTCGGAAATAATTTTAATTAATTTTAAAATTAATAATTTAAATTGTTTTCTCGGATTTTAATTTTGAATATTATAATTATTATAAATTTTTATTTATACTAATTATTTTACTAAAATTAAACCTTGAATTAATTTAAATTCATTTAATTCAACTGAAAAATAAATTAAATAAATGGATTCAATTATAATTTTATATGAGCTTTAAATTTTAATTAAACTTGTATGTTTCCGGTTAGACTAGAAATACATTTTTATGTTTAAAATTAGTAAAGCATATAAAGTTATTGGTTTAAGTGGGAGCAATTTTAGTCATAAACTCTTGATTAGGTCTACAAATGCTTTAAGGTTAAACAACTTGATTAGAATTAATAGGGACTGAATAATTGGTAGATTATTGGTGCCCTTGATTAATTGCTGTAAATATTTATGTGATGCATACAATGTGTTTTTACTAACAAAGTCTATGTGGGCCATTCATGATAATGAATGGGTGAATGGTATATATTGTATATGTACTGTTTTGCAGGTTATGAAGTGACTAGTATGGCCCAAATAGGATAGAAAATATGCTCTGCGTACCATTAATTTGAATGTAATTGGTCTAATGCACCAAATTTGTTTTTCAATTCAAATATGGTCTGCGTACCATCAAATAGTTGTAATTAGTTTAATTATAGCTGATCCTGTTTGAAGAAAATGGAGCCTCCCACGGTGAAATTCAAGACGAAGTTTCCAATCCATTTTCAAGACGGGCTTTGAAGTTTAAGCTTCAAGATGAAGTCGGGCCATACTAGATCACATTTATCTTATGCATGCTTTAAGTTATTTATTGCTTTTAAATATGTCTTAAATATGCATGAGATTGAAGCTTGATTATGTTGCATGATTAAGGATTTTAGTTCACTTAAAATCTAACCAACATAGTAAGAGCCTTAAGTTCCAAACTTAAAAATTGAGTTAAAAGGTTCCATGCCAAAATAACACTTACTTGGATAACCTTTACATCAATCTAGTAATAGATTACGCTCAGCGAGGTGTTACTTATTGATCCTAAAGGGGTAAGGTACACAAATAATTGTGAGTACATGTTAGTTTTGGTGAAACTCAACGATATAAGTAAGGAGTCCTTTTATGTCGTGGCAAAATCGATAGGTTTACCTAATAAGCTCTTAGACGTACCTATCAACCAAGAGTAGTTTCTAGACTATTAGCAAAAGGCTTTTGCTTACCTAAAAGATTTTAGAATTGAGTCTAAATACATAATGTGGTTAATTCTTCAATGGTTTTTAGGGTCTTGGAATCATTTTATTCACACCTGCCGAAACAATAAAATCGAATAAAATGCTAATAACTTGTTTGAATTGCATGATTGCTTTAATTTCAAGTTATTATTCATGATAAATGTTTAGACTTTGCATGCTTCAATGTATGTTTTAATTATTGTTTATAATTAAATATCTTGCACTGCAATAAATCCTTTTAGAAAGGTAACAGTAAATTTCCTCGATTGGTAGTGAATCCAAGAACAATTCACGGAAATGAGAGAAAATGAGCAATTTAAAATGTACGTTTCTTTTAGCGACTTTTATGGTTGTTTTCGAGTATCAAAGTCGAATGGCGAACCGATTGGTGCTTGTGAATTCAAAATATAATGTAGTTTTGAGATCATAAAGCATTCAGTTTAAACGCTCAGCTTTACCAATGGTTAACAACCTAAAATATTTTTTCCATTTAATTCTCGAATGAGTCTAGTCCCTAGACATTCGAATAGATCGATGCTTAGAGAACTTTAGAAGCTTTTGGTAAGATCATCTAGTTGAAACAGAATATTCAACATAAATGGTAAGAACTTTGTTGGAGTGACATTGGACATGTCTAAACAAAGTATAAAAGTCAACACTAGAGAATTCAATTCTTAAGGCTATTAGAAAGGGTACAAGAAATAGGAAAACAAGGAACAAATGAAAGGAATTTACGATTCCGTTTCTACCTATAAGTTTATGTTTAAAGAGAAGTGACCTAGCAATTAAACTTCCTTGGTATCATATACCGCTTGAGGTTTTTACTTCGATAATAACTCAAACAATGGAAGCTAGGCTACACTAGTGGCCTACAAGTGGGAAATGAAGCATGGCAATGCTACATTAGTTGTAGGGTCATCTAGTTTGTTTTAAGGCCTTTCAAAGGCTGGAACTTAATGGTTATTTTGTTCCATAATCAGCATACCTAAATTTCTGCTTCAAACACAGAAAGACTCACATTCAGAAGAACGAAAAAAATGCTTGTTTGTTTGTTTATTTGAATGAAATGGTCATTTACGGTTTGAGTCAATATGCTTGATTAAAAACAAACAAATCTTTAACAATGAAAACTTTACTAGGTTCAAATCAACCCCTTGATTTGAGTTCCACTAATCTTTGGCATTGTTGCTTAGACCATATCAACAAGTTAACATTCATAAGCTCTATTTCGATGGACTTTTGAAAGTTGATTGATTTCTAGATCAATTCAAGGCAAGCTAGTCTTACTTGTTGAAAGTAACAAAAGATATGAACTATTGTTAGAACGCCTAGACAATAGAGTTCAAAGCTAAAGAAAGATTTTATGACTTTATTATTTCACACAGATTTGAGTGAATATAGGTTTATTTACTCAATGTGATATAAGTTTGAATCTGTTTGGCTAGTTTAAAGATTCAGAAGTATAAATCCCACTTGGCAAGAAATCATAAAGATCTAGGTTAGATCATGACGATGATTACTTTAAGACCAAATATGATCATCAATGATTGTGTGTAGTAAAATTCACAGTCTAACTCCATAAGATATGGCATATCTAAGTTGGAATAATCGAAGTCGATTACACTACTAAAAAAATGTATAAATAACGACAACAAAATAACGACGAAAGCAATATTTAGTCGTTAACAGTATAAATGCCCTGTTATATACACGACAAAGGGATTAATTCCTCGTAATTGGTGAAAAAGAAAAAGGAAAAATAAAACAAAATAAAACGTCCGTCGTTATTTTCCATTTCTATAAGCGCAATATTTGAGTTTCGAATCCCGCCTTGAATTTCACCCCCCTCTAACCTAAAACCCTCGTTGAACTCGCCTCCATTTGAGATTCCCAAATTCTTATTCTAAATTTCTTTTCTACTTCAAGTGATTACTTTACTTCTTGATGGATATAGAGTTTGATTTATCCTCTTGGTTTAATTGATTGATGAAGTTAGGTTCAGACCTAGCTGTTAAATTCACGAATTGCAACAATTCTGGTACTTTTTCTCTTTTTCCTTGATTCATACGGAGTACAATTATTTCTAAACGTTAATTGTTGTGATTTGAATCCTTATTTAGTGTCTATTGCGATTTGAAAGTTCTTCTATTTATTAAATTGAAACACGAAACATAAGTGATTATATCTCAGATGGGTTATTGAATTCCTATTGTTTTTTTGTTAATTATTGGCCATTTGCTTGCTCTGTTTGTGGAATTTTGATTTCTTTTTATTGATAGCCTCTGAAATGACAATTGAAAGAAATTAGTATTTTTTGTGAAATGCAAAGGTGGACTGTATTTCCATCATCCCAAATTTACTGTTTTTATTTATCTGAATTGCAATATGAAAATTTTGATAGAATTGGAACTGTAATTCCCTCTAGGATCCTTTTTATTATGCTCTGCGGCTGCCAAAGTATTTTCCTTCCCCCTTTTCATCTTCTGGTCAAGTATACAATGTTTCCTAAGTTTTTTTTTAATTATGTTATGAAGTTACCAAGTTTGGTTAGTGCATTATCTAGCAGCTGCAGACCTTGAACATTAATCGTCTGCACCGGAGCATCTAGATAAATGAAAGAAAGTGGTAATGATAAGTACTTAGTTAGTGCATTAATAATTATTTGTAGTTTAAAAAAAATGTAGTTCAACACTCCCTATAGCCTTATCCTAGGTGCTTGTGATTCTAGTATTTTAAAGTCAAAGTTCTAAATGGTATTAGTTCTTTAACTGAGAAGAAGTTAGCATTTGGTGTTGAATAAAGGAAATTCAGACTTTTATCATCGCAATTTTACTTTTTCTACTTCTCTGAGTTGTAATTTGATTTAAACGATAGAATAGAGCCTGCATATTTATTTTTGAATAGATATATGACAGAAATGGGATACTTGTTCACACCAGGTTGCCAGGTTTTAATTTGTCATCAAAAAAAGTCATCAATTTTTGTTGCTTAGCTTTGGAATGGCAGTCAACAACCTCTATTTTTTGCGTATGTACCTCATATGAGGTACTAGACATATGGATCTTTTGAATTAAGGTTTAAAATATTCAGAAATTTATGGGCCATATCTAGTGCAGCCTGCTGAGAGTGATGTTCATAAAGACGGTCTAAGAGAATGGACATGACTTAACTTAGTCTGCGGTGCCTAAGATTGTGATGCATTTTACGATTTATGTGGTTACATTTCAAGTCTATGCCTAAAATGTCATGTGTGCTTAGAGAAAATTAACATAAACTATTGAAATGTTTAATTTGGAAAACTCATGGTTATCTTCTCTTATTATCTATACACGGATTTTTTTAGGACCTACTTGAACTTCTAGATCAAGTAGAGAATGCAATTTCAGTTGAAGGGTCAGCTTGGTTGAAGACCAGATACATTCATCTGGTATTTACAGTCAAACCAGTGAAAAGAGACCCGTAAAGGTTAAGTCAACTAGTAATAAAGTGGAAATGAAGGCACCAGAGGAGGCTAGTTTGCAATTTTCTGATCCTTATTTTCTTGTTTTAGAGGTATGTGTCGAACACCAGATGCTCTTCTAAGGGTACTACATTTCTTAAACCCCTGTCACCAACCCTTTCTTATCTTTGTTGCATCTGTTGGAGCTGTTGTCTGTGGATTTAGATGGTCTTGTGCGTTGTTTGTTTTTGGTAGGTCACTTAGAAACGTGCCACTACTTCAGATGGAGCTCAGTGTTCGTTGAATGTAATTTTAAGATTGGATATGATAATGTTTTCTACCAAAGGTCAAACAGAAATGCAGCGTGAAACACTGATAATGTATTTGACTTGAATTTCCTTCGAAATACTTAACTTATGACATGCTAACATTCAACTCGGTATTTGATTATCCTTTAAATTTCCCAACGTGATAACATTAGTAAGACATCATTTACACTTTTCCAAGTCACCACATAGCTACAATATGTGGCCATTACCTACTTTATTTCGAACTGTAGATAAACTAGTAGAATTTTTGATCTTATGAGATGGGAAAAAAAGGCGAGTTTTGTGTCTAAAATTGTTAATCATGTTCTTGCTGATGCAGGTTCTACAGTGTGATTGTGTGTGATTGAGCATGGAGACTCCGTACGAGTTATTGGAGAATTTGATAACCAGGGAACAAGTTATTTAAATCATGACAATAATCTTCTTGTTATACACCCAAACCTACTACTTTCCGGGACTCGGGTAATTTTTTCTTCTTTTTGTCAAATCTATGCATTATTTTGGGTGAGTACCTCAATTGTGTAGAATTTGGATAGTAGGCTTAAGATTTAATTTGATTCAATTTTCTCTGAGAAGGATTTTGAAAAGAAACTGACAGCCCTTTAGATCGCTGGTAGTTTCAATTGTCCTAGACGAGCAGTGTTGGATGAGAGGTTGAGAGGTGGTGACACCTCTACTTCAGCATTAACTGGCACCTTGCTGCACCAAATCTTTCAGGTCCTGCTCCTTATTTAGTTTCTGTGTTTAGAGTTTTAATACTAAGATCAAATTAGGAGTAGGTTTCTAAAGCCTGTGTAGTTGTGATGTTAGAAACTCTATCTTTAAGGCTGGGCTTTTAAGGGAGAATCCCACAATAGAGCCGCTTCAGGAATTTGCAAAGAGTGTTATTCAAAAAAACATTCAAGGCATGTATGCATGTGAAGGTGAGGTCTTTGAAATTTGATTTCAGTTTTCTATTCCATATGAAGGTTGTATTCTTGATTTGTAGTTTAATGTTTACTCTTATCCTAAGTATCTTCATTTTTCATCATTCTGAACTTGTAGGAGAGAAATCTCATAGCTTTTTCTCACAATAATGCAATTTAATGTGTTCATTTGCAGTACAGGAAAAAGATATGTGTGAAACCTTGAATGATACAATTCCAATGATCTGCAATTGGATAAAATATTTCCGGGACTCTCAAGTCAGTCTTTTTATCTCTAATTATAGATATAAAATCAAGGGGAAGGACTTGATCTATAGTAAGAGAGCAATCTTTTTATCTCTAATTATAAATATAAAATCTAGGGGAAGGACTTGATCTATGTAAGATCTTCCCTTTGCTAATGCTTTCCCAAAAATATACATGGTTTCTACTTAAGGAAACTATCAGGTTTGTCAAAGTAGAGGTGTTATCTGGAATGAGCTTACGCTCCAACAAAATTCTGGAGTTGTTGTCAATCTTATCATCTTGTTGCTATGCACTGAACTTGTTTGGTGTATGTTTATTTGGATTTTTGTTCTTTGGTCAATTGGTGTTCTGATCAAGTTTCTAATTTGTTGTAGATTTCCAATGCACCTACAGTTGATAAGCTTAATGAGCTTAAATCATTTAAAGAAGTGTTTCTACAACGATTTTCAAGAGATGGCATTTCAAGAGGGAACATTTCAACTAGTTAGATTTTATTTTGTTCTTTTAGATTGAAACAAGAATGACTTATCTTTTAGTTTTTCAGAATTTAAAGACGAGGGTATGTGATTTTTGGTTTCACATAACTTGAAATTGTATTGTCAACCATCTTTTGAGTAATGAAATTTTCATTTGTTTATGATTGATATTTATAGTTTTCTATATTATTTCATAGGGAAAATGTAGGTATTTCGAAGGACGCAAATAATATTATTATGAGTGCAATATTGACGACATAACAATTGGTCGTTGTTGTCAAATTTCAAAAATTTTGACTGTTAGGGAGGGACATTTCACAAGGGATTTGTTGGTCGTTGTTGCTTGATCACCGGGAACAAGTTTCTAACGACGGATAACTGTTTCGTCGTTAACAGTTAACGACGGATTAACGTTTCGTCGTTAACAATTAACGACGGATTATCGTTTCGTCGTTAATAATTAACGACGAATTATGATTTCATCGTTAAAAGTTAACGACGAAACGATAATCCGTCGTTAATGCTTAACCACGAAATAATAATTCCTCGTTAGTAAACATTAATTATTAACGACGAACATCGTCGTTAAAGCCAATAACGACGGAACCTGTTACAACGGACATAATTTCCGTCGTTAAAGCTTTTAACGACGAAAATTGATGCTTTTAACGACGAAATTGTTCGTCGTTAAATGTCCTTTTTCTAGTAGTGTAATTAGTACTTGATTCGATCAATGATGGATCATAAAGACTTTTCCTATAATTTCTAAAAACAAAATGCTCAACTACCACCAAACTAAACCAAATTCGTCAAAGCTATTGAAAAGTAATTTCAGAATATCTTTTCATAATATATCTAAAGAGTTCCTAAACTCAGTGGGAGCTTAGTGTTTGTTATTCAACAAACTAAGGCCCAAGTATAGATATATGTTTCATTGTGATTTATTCAAATGAAACACAAGGGTATTGTTTCTACCACGAATTTTTTGAGAACATAATGTTTGTTTGCTCGAAATAATGTCCTTTTGGAGATTCGTTTCCAAAATGACAAGTGGGAAAAAATAGACCTCGAAAGTCTTCGAGGCGAACAACAAACATAAACGGACATTCCGGAGGCTTTTCGAAGTTCTTCAGAAAATCCGAACACTTATTCTTTAAGGACTTTAGAAGTGGCTTTAAAGAATAGACATCTCTTAGAAGACTTTACAAGTGCTTCAAGGAGAACAGAATATTCACAGGACTTTCAAGTGGCTATTGATATTCTATTGTTTGATGTTCTATACCCAAGTAGGCATATAGTTCAAGTCACTGAAACTATGAGATTCTCCTATTAGATAGTGAAGAAACATGGAGTTCAGGTCACTTAAGCTATGCGATTCTTCTATTAGATAGTGAAGAAACCTACAACTTGCAGTCAAACTATTATGTAGATTAATGAGTTTGTGACCTGTAAGAAAGCAATGACGAAACCCAGATTCCCTAAAATTGTTAGAGGCCATATATAGACTCAAATGTTTTAAATGGTTAGAGGCCATAAAACATACTCAATGTTTTGATGACAAAATTGAAATTTTGTTGATTTACAAGAATAGTTTCACACCTATTGGTTGCAAGTTTGTGTTAAGGATAAAAACCATCAAACATGAAATTGTGTTCACACACAAAGCTAGATTAGTTGCTAAAGGTTACAAGCAAATTCACGGTGTGGATTGTGTTGAAACCTCATGCAAAATCATAATGCTTAAGTCTATAATTCAAGCAATGATTGCATATTGGTACATATGGAAATTTGATGACAAAACGTATTCCTCAATCAAATGTTGGAAGAAAACTATGTACATGGCATGTCATAGGATTTGTGGATCCAAATAATGCTTGAAGTGAATGCTAGCTTATGAAATCTAAGTACAGATTTAAGCAAGCAATTGGGAATTCGAATTGTATTTTAGCTAGTGAAGCTAATAAGTATTTTAGTTTCATAAAATGTACATGATTCTTATAGATATATAAGAAGTTTAGTGGGAGTACATAAAACTTAATTGGTCCTATGTGTATCACACACATATCTCTCTATTGTGAAACAACATTCAAATGCTAATGACTTAGATTTGAAATTATTCATCAATGATGGACCATGGCGAAACTTAGTGCATAATGGGTATTAAGTTCTATTACAAAGATCTTATTATATTGTTTTGGATTAAGTAATGGCATTTACTAAATCAAACACGAAATACTCCATTGGAGATATTCGACCCATGTGAATAAATCTAAGTAAAGAATGTTTGAACTATGTATAAGCATTTACTAAGTAAAACATCAAAGAGTCTAAATGAGATTCTTAACCTATATTATATATGTCAAAGAATTTAGCTGGATTTAGTATCTACTAAAACTAGACAAGCTAAAGTTACATGAATAGAATTCAATTGGGAATTATTCTGCAAAAGAATTTATCATGTATGATATAATATGAGGATCGCCAAAAACGTATCGTATGACTTTAGGCATGACGAACATATACTAATCTCTATTGATCTAAGTGAAGATCAACTAGATTGAAATCAAGAAAAACTTATGGTACTTGAAAAGGTACATAGGATTAGTTCTTGATTCATGGAAATAAAGATATGCTAAATATTGATGCTACACGCATAAACATTGGTAAACGATCAAGCAAGATCCCTTTGGAGTTAACCATTGGCAAGGACGAGCTATAGAGCATTGTGTTTTGAAATGGCAACATGGATCGGAGACCATAAGTTGTTGCGTGGGAAATTAAATATTAATTTCTATGTTCTAAGATACAGCTGGAAAGTCTTCCACATATCTGTGAACTGCTTGGATAAGTAAATCCAACCAAAGCATCATTAGCAACCTATAAAGTTGAAGTAAAAGTAATTATTGCCTAAGAAACAATAAAATAGGGTTGTTTAAAGTTCTTCACTGAACATGGGTAGATCACCTATCTGCTGGCTTGATGGTTCTTCATTGAAAAATGCGTAGAACCACTCTTGAAGCAAGAAAAACGTCTGCTAACTTGATGGTTTTTCATTGAGAAATGCGTAGAACCACTACTGTAGTAAGAAAGACTAGATCACATAATAAACAAATTCAAAAGATCTTATCATCATATCTCGAATATTATTCGATGAAAAGGATATTAAGATTGGCAAAGCATGATAACTAAACCTATGCAACAAGTGAGAAACAACACTCACATTGTGGCACTGGAAATCAAGCATAGTTTTGAATTCCATGAACTGTTTTAAAGATGGGTTTGAGGCCCATGGTTGTAAAACATTGGGGTTGAACATTTATCATATATGAAATGTATTTTCATATTCCATTTAATCTTGGTTTAGTATTAAATGATGTGTCCCTTCAATTTGACGATATATTCAAGATAGACTAACAGGACCAGTCATGTGACTAAGAAATGTCTATCAAGTGAACTTGAATGTCAAAAGTTGAAATGGTCCCTGGTGGAGTTTTCTATAAAGATGGACGCATAGAAAAACGTTAGACGACTTGAATGCAAGATGACTAGTAATTCTGTTTCTTGAACTATGTGGACATGGCAATGTCATAATCATTTGAATAGATACTTACTTTGGGAAGACTAGTATCGTACAGACCTATGAAACTTTACTGTAAGAGATGAAAATCTGTCATAAGTAAATTTCATTAAAATTATTAGACACTAAATCCTCAATACATGAGTGATTTCAGATTACTTGTTTGAGAACTGCTTACTTTGACGTTGACCAACCGTCGCACCGTAAAAGGAGGCTATAAAGGCAACGCTCAGGTAATCACCTATCAAACGAAGTCTAATCTCAAGATTGCAAGATTGGGATTGTCCTCCCATAAATCGGGATGAGATGCTTTAAAGTTGTACAAGGCCACTCGGAGAGCTAGAAACTGTAAAAATGCATGGCCGTGCTCAGATGAATCATACGCTATGATTATCTGTTTATTTGATCAGTTGAACTCTGAAACCGAGAAACACCTCTAGACATAATAAGGATGACAACTCTTACCTTATGTTCAAGAACAAGCATCGAGCGACAAAGGAATTAGGAAATGCACACTTGTCCCTAAGGACAAGTGGGAGACTGAAGGAAATAATGCCCTTGGTCTAAGTATGCATTTAATGATAAGTCTAATAAATGCGGTTCAGTATTAATTCACAAGTTAATAATTCAGTGAGATCAAGTGAGCTGAATGCCTAGCTAGAGGCCGCTTAAGTTCAAGTGGAATTAATGATATTAATCCACAACTTACTCTTGACTGAACCCGTAGGGTCACCCAAATAGTACGTAAACGGATCAAGTATTTAATGGCATTAAATACTCCATCTATGGATATTCGGAATTGACGGATCTTGGTTTCAGTAGGAGCTGAGATCGTCAAAGGCAAGTAAATGAATACTCCGGAAACGATGATATTGCCGGAAACGGAAATATGGATCGTATCGGAAATATAAATATTATCCAAGTCGTAGATGTTGCCGGAAACGGAAACATGGTACGTATCGGAAAATATTATCGGAAATGGAAATATTGCCGGAATCGGAAATATTGCCGGAAACGGAAATATTGTCAGAATCGGAAATATTATCGAAATCGGAAAATAATTCCGGAAACGGAAATATTAAATATTTGTTCGAAACGGAAATTAATTCCGGAATCGGAAATATTAAATATTGTTCGTATCGGAAATGAATTCCGGAATCGAGAATTTAATCGGAAGCGTACCGGGCCATCGCCCAGCAAGCCACACGCATCAATCGCACACAGCCAAGCCCCACCAGGCCCAGCAAGACCTTGGCGCGCGCGGAGCAAATCTGGGCTGCGACATTTGGGCTGCGAGCGAGTGCAGCTCGCGTGGGCCGCAAGGCTTGCGCGGGTGGTGCTCGTGCTCGTGCTCGTGTACGGTTGTGTGCAATACAAATCCTAAAGCTATTAGAATTTGTTCTATGATTAAATCCTAATCCTAGTAGATAGATTTTATTTAATAAGAGTCCTGATAGGATTCTAATTAAACTAAATTGGTATTCTAATAGGATTCTAAGTCCTTTTCCATAACTCTATAAATATGTGCCTAGGGTCACAAATTTATACACGTAAGATTCAAGTATTCAAAGGTAAAATCAGCCATACACTCTTGCCCTATTAGCCGAAATTTATAGTACCTTAAGGGTGATTCTAGTTGGTCAAGCTTAAGGCAGATCCGGACTTGTTGTGGACTATCTACGGAGGGACGACACTTGGAGTCCTAAAGACTTGTTCTTGTTCGGTTCGGGCGCAGCTAGGGAGGGCACGCTACAAAGTGTATGCATCTGAATTATGCTAAATGATTATGTGTTAATAATATGTTTCCTGGCTTTATGGTTTTTCCGCATGATTTATGTTTATTCATATGTATCATAACCTAACAGTGTTGACAAAGACGAAGCTCAAACAGTCATGGACACCGTACATGCCGGAGTCTGTGGCACCCACATGAATGGGAAGATGTTGGCCCTCAAAGTCATCAGGGCTCGATATTACTGGACTACCCTCGAATGGGATTGCTACTTCTATGTCAAGAAATGTCCTACCTGCCAGAAATGTGCAAATCTAAAGCACATTCCCCCATCCTTGCTTTATTCTCAGTCATCACCATGGTCATTCTCAGCTTGGGGTATTGACGTCATTGGCAAAATCACTCCAACAGGCATCGGGAGTCATGAGTTCATACTGGTCGCAATTGGCTATTTCACCAAATGGGTTGAGGCCAGATCATTCAAAGTGTTGGGTTCCAAGCAAGTGGCCCAGTTCATACAAGAAAACATCATATGCAGATACGGAGTTCCTCACGAGTTCATTAGTGACTAGGGAACCCATTTTCAAGGAGAGTGTGAAGATCTATTCACCGAGTACAAAATTCAACATCACCGTTCTTCACCTTATCGCCCGCAAACTAATGGGGCAGTCGAAGCAACCAACAAGAATGTCAAGACCTTCATCATGAAAATGACAACCAATTACAAAGACTGGCCCCAGAAGCTGCACTTCGCATTGTGGGGGTATCGAACTTCAATTCGCACTTCAACTGGTGCAACCCCATTCTCATTGGTCTATGGAATGGAGGCAGTACAACCTATCGAGCTGGACATACCTTCTCTAAGGATAGTTCTCGAAAGCAAAATCCCAGAAGTTGCATGGGTACAAGCAAGATATGACGAGCTAATCATTCTCGATGAGCGTCGACTTCAAGATGCTCACCATGTACAAGTCTATCAGCGCCGAGTGGCCAGACATTTCAACAAAAGGGTCAGAACCAGAAACATCAAGGAAGGCGAGCTTGTCCTGAAAGCCCTTCGCAAGAGCATCATGGACCCAAGGGGAAAATTCAAAACCAACTGGGCAGGCCCATACATTGTCAAGAAAATCCTCTCCGGGGGAGCAGTCGAGTTAACATATGTCGACGGAACAAAATTCCGATCCCTCACAAACCTCGATCAACTTAAGAAGTTCTATGTCTAAGTTCTATGTTCAAGTTCAAAATCCAATTCAAAAAAGTCCTGTAAGGGTTAGAACGACGTCCGGCCTGATTCCTTAACGGGACACGTAGGCAACCTCATTCTGAGGGCCGGCCACTTTGATACAAAAACTTCAAAATTTCCTCAATTAAGGGCATCCTAAGAATCAAACTCAAAATTCAACATTCAATTGTTGTTGTCTTTATTCCAAATGTGCCAATTCAAAGCAAAGCATGTTCAAGCGGAATTTAACACAATAACTCTTTATTTGGCTCTAAGGCCTTCAAAGCTAATTCGAATACAAGGTTAGGATCAAGTGAAGCAAAGTTCAAAAGCCTTTTCACTTCCTAAACACATTTTCTAAACACATTTTCTAAACACATTCTTAAAACACAATTCCTTCCAGTACAACTTCAAACACATTTAGCCTAAAAAGATCTAGGGTCGGGCGACTATGCTCTTGAGTCTTGGCACCTTGTGTACTATCCCCTGGCTCTTCCTGCAATCAATCATCAATCTT
This sequence comes from Spinacia oleracea, assembly GCF_020520425.1. Classification (NCBI taxonomy): domain Eukaryota; kingdom Viridiplantae; phylum Streptophyta; class Magnoliopsida; order Caryophyllales; family Amaranthaceae; genus Spinacia; species Spinacia oleracea. The sequence continues at coordinate 74,619,888 of NC_079492.1, read as the reverse complement.
CCCCTTGCCAAGGCGGCGGGAGAAGGAACTTGCTAGTCTTCCAAGACGGGAGGATGACGAACCTCCTTTGGACTCCGATCGGTCAAGCACCGAACGGGCCACACTCCCGTCACCTTCCTCATAATCAGTTGATGTAGGGAGTCTAGCCCTAGAACCTCGGACTCTAGCTGGTCCAGAGAGAAAAATGTCCCTCTGGCTTGGGCCTTTCATCCATATAATGTACCCCGCAGATAGAGTAACTAGCTCAGGTGGGTATTGAACACTCAAGAATGGTTTGTTGACCCAGTACCGCCTCCAAACTTCAAGTCGATTTGCATTCAGCGCAACAGGTTTCGGGTTCTCTTCACTGTCTCATCACTCGGGCAGGCGAGTAGAAGACCAACATTGTGAGGGTCGGTACTCGCAAAGCAGTAGAGCCTGGGGCATATCTCATAGCAGTAATTCCCCACCAAGGAACTACCCACCTTATACAAGATTCAATCCCAGAGAGTGCACATCTATCGCCACTCATCCAATGAAAGTCGGCCATACATCATGGGCCGCATAGTGAACCCTTTTCTATTATAGCTCTCCATGTTATCCGGTGGTGCCACCAGCATGAGCCTCTCCATAAGCCAGACCTTGGGGAATATACAAGAAAAGCATTTCAAATTCAACATTCAAAATTCAATACAAGGACAAATTCAATATACAAGAAGGCTCTAGATCCTTACTTGGAGTAATACTGGACTTCCCGATGGCAAAGAAGAGGGGTCCGACTTCAATATGTCAAGGCCTATCAATGTTTCGCCGATCACGAGCGGCATTGGGTCCCGGCCACTAGCAAACTGCTCTACAATCTCTATTAGTGAGGCGTCACCGTTGCCAAACCCCTGCTTCGAAAAGAGGAAGCGAGCAAAGATACAAAAACTCAAGGCCCTCAAGCGGAAAGCCTTGGGAACATCAAGCCCAGCAAAATAGTTGACAAGGAGGGACAAATCCACCCCTCTGCCATATACAACAGCACTAAAAAGTGGGGGTTCAAGCCCAAATATCTTTCAAAACACAAGAAAATTTGTTCTTCAACACTAGGTATGCATGGCTCCGGCATAATGGGCCACCCCAATATGGCACTAAACTCTTCAGGGAGGGGACATACCTCATTATTTCCAAAGCGGAAGACATGATGATTCGGATCCCAAGCCTCCAGAGCAGCAAGAATGAAGTGCACATCAAGCTTTACAAAGCGGAAGGAGGCGAGCACCCCAAGATACATTCCATCGAGCTCCCTTTTCTCCAATTTGCCTAGCGAACCAAGCCAAGAGTTCAGGGCATTTTCAAAAGACATAGCTATCTTTTCTCTTCTTTTTTTCGTAAGAAAGCAAATGCAAGGGAAAGCAGAGAAGGATTGATGCAAAGAATGATCTGAAACACTCCCTATTTATACAAGAATCGGCTCTCATCACCGCACACTGCCGCCAGGCGCCGAGACCTGCGCCAAGCGCAGGGGCCTGCAACGAAGGACGAGGCCACCGTCCCCTTTATGGTTCCGAGTACGCACTCTTTAGTGCTTCGGACAGCAGAGTACAACCTCAATTATTCAAGATTCCAAAGCCGCAAATCGCGCAATTTCAAGCAGTCCGAGTCAGCACCTCGGGCCGATTTCGGGTCAATCTGTCCAAAATTCAAGCATTCTAGTCCTAGATCGGCGTCCTAAGTCGAGTCTGCATACGCATAAGAAAAAGTTGAATATACTTCGACTTGTGCTTTTTCTAACCAAAAAACCTAAGTCAAAGTGGGGGCTTATAGTGGGTATATACACCCGATAAATGGGCAAATTTTTTTTTTCAAATTTTTTGCAAATTTTTCATGCATGCATATAGTTACAAATTTCAAAAGCACACACAACGCATACAAAGTTCAACTTTCAACCATGAAAAATTAAAATTTTCAACTATACAAGATTCAAAAATTCCAAACCTTGCAAATTTCAAGTACAAAACAATCAAAAATTCCAACCATACAAAACCACTCTATACAAAATCCAACCAAGTCAAGCTGGAACTCGCTACCATGCAGGGTCAGTCCCAGCCATCACCAGCCATAATGTCAACCACAGGCTCCTTGCCTCTGTTCCGCTTCCTAAGGCGCTCCAGATCTCGATCCAGCCCTGTCCCAGGGGTACCAGGATCCTGTTCCGAGATACAAAGAGTACCGGGAGAGTGATAGGTTCCCTGCTGAGAGGAAGGGTACTGATAAGGCTGCGGCATCGCCATGAACCGACGCTGCGCTTCAAACATCTGGGCCTGACGCATCCTCTCCATCTCCTGCCAGCAAGTCCAAGGATCCGCGCCCCAAGGTTGAGGGCCACTCCCTCCGAAATAGTAGCCGGGAAGAGGAATGAAGGGCATCGAACTGCTCGCACCCCCATAGGAATGCTTGGTGGGATTAGCATATACAAAAGGGACAACTCCCCTATCAGCATCAGAATGTCTCTGATAAGTACCAGCACCGGACCCCTGTCCCAGGTCCAAGCTCAGTCCTTCCTGCCCCAAAGAAGTCTCCATCTAAGGCTCCCTATCAACAGAACCTCTGCGGCCTCGACGGCGCTCCTATACAAAATACAAATTCAAGAATCAGACATCCAAGTTCGAATTTCTAGAGTACAGAACCTCACAGTCAATGAAAGCACCTCTCTGTCCTGACCAAAAAGCTTTTGGGTTAGCTTGGCACAATGCCTCTTCAAATAATCAATCAGAAGCATCCAGCCACGTACTCTCACCCGAGGCGCCTGCATACGAAACTCAAGATCAATTATCAGATACAAGATTACAATCTGTTAGGTTATGATACATATGACAATTCATAAATCATGCGGAAAAACCATTTAGCCAGGAAAACATATTTTTTACACATAATCATATAGCATAGTTTAGATGCATACTCTTTGTTGCGTGCCTTCCCTAGCTGCGCCCGAACCGAACAAGAACAAGTCTTTAGGACTCCAAGTGTCGTCCCTCCGTAGATAGTCCACAGTACGTCCGGATCCGCCTTAAGACTGACCAACTAGAATCGCCCTTATTGTACTAATAATTTTCGGCACTTTTAGGCAAGATATGTGACTGAATTTTTCTCTCAAAAACTCACTTTGAATACTTGAAAAACTTGTTATAAATTGTGAACCCAGGCCACATATTTATAGGGGTATGGAAAGAGAATTGGAATCGAATTAGGATACGAATTAATTAAATTAGAATCACAATAAAACTCTTATTTAATTAATTTATCAAATAGAATTAGGAATTTAATCATTAAACGAATCCTGTACGTTTTAGGTTTCGTATGTGAACACAAACACCCACGCACGCACAGCAGCCCACGAGGGGCGCCATGCGCGCGCGCGCACAGCCCGAGCATCGCAGCCCACGACTGCCGCAACCTTGGGCGCGCGCTGGGCCTGCCTTGCGGTGGGCCTGGCGCAGCCTTGGGCTGGCGTGTTGTGGCGCGCGTTTCCCTTGCTGGACGTGGGCCTGGCTTCGTGCTGGGCCTTCGTCTAGCAAGCTCGTCCAATGCTAATTCGTACGACGCGCTTCCGATTAATTTTCCGATTCCGGAATTTATTTCCGATACGAACAATATTTACCTTTCCGGCAATATTTCCGATTCCGGCAATATTTCCATTTCCGATAATATTTTCCTATACGTACCATGTTTCCGTTTCCGGCAACATCTACGACTTGGATAATATTAATATTTCCGATACGATCCATATTTCCGTTTCCGGCAATATCATCGTTTCCGGAGTATTCATTTCTTGCCTGTGACGATCTCAGCTCCCACTGAAACCAAGATCCGTCGATTCCGAATATCCATAGATGGAGTATTTAATGCCAATAAATACTTGATCCGTTTACGTACTATTTGTGTGACCCTACGGGTTTAGTCAAGAGTAAGCTGTGGATTAATATCATTAATTCCACTTGAACTGAAGCGGCCTCTAGCTAGGCATTCAGTTCACTTGATCTCACTGAATTATTAACTTGTTAATTAATACTGAACCGCATTTATTAGACTTAACATTGAATGCATACTTGGACCAAGGGAATTATTTCCTTCACAATCAATTTCAAGAAAATACAACAGTACTTACAGCTGCATAATGCTCCGGTACAGCATCATACGACCTCTAGTGCGGAGGAGAAGCTAGAGGGACGGTCACCTCCACATGCTCTCCATCCGAGTTCTCATAGCGGATGACCCTATCAGCATAGGGAATGTCCTCGGAGTCGACCTCCTCCTCCTACAAACATTCATACAGTGATTCAATTATACAAGAATACAAGAGTACAAGAATTCAAGAATACAAGTTCAAAAGATCACCGGCAGTACGAAGCATACTGGTGGAGCAAGCCTCTTCAAGAAGTCCTCATAGCAACCCCTCCTATCTACAAAGCTCCTCCAGGGGAGACAAACAGCATCACCCCTAACAGTCAAATAGAGCCGGGCGAGTTCCTCGTCTGGCGCCAACATTGACTCTGGTGGGTCCTTAGGGAAAAGTTTGTCCCTTGTGTTGTGCTGAAGGGACACTCGCTCCCCCAGATACCACACGTGGCGATACACCCCCGGGAGCAAGACTCGCCGCTCGGACAAGAAGTGGGCACGAACAGCCGAGGCAGGTACAGGCGCGTCAGCAAAAGGATGCCAAATCACCTGCAGAGAAGACAACTTAGGCAACTATGCAAGTGCAAATACAAAAAGACAAAACAGTACAAAAGGTTTACCTCATCAGCAGGTAGAACTCTCCAAGTTCTGCGGGAGGCCGCCAAAGGCACCCTCCTGCGCACCTCTCCTGTCCAAGAGGCAGCATACGGGTAAGTCGCATCTCTAGTGCGAGCCAAAGTTGGGAAGTGCTCGTACATCCAAATCTTTCAAAAACAAGCAAAGCATCAGTCAAGTTCAAGATACAAACATACAAGTACAAGACACAAAGTACAAGGAGTCTTAAATACCTCCAGCACACTCCACAAAGCAGCAATACTCGGGTCACTCTCCGGCGGAGTCCGGGAGGCCCACTTCATCTCATACAAGAGGTGGCTATATGCCAGACCACCCTAGTTGTAGCACGAAACAGCCCTCAAATCCTGCAAAGCTGTCAGGAAGCTAATATGCACCCGACTGTTCCTGCTCGGGGCCATCAGCCTACTCATCAAAGCCAAGAGGAAGAGCCTAACCCTCTGCTCTGCAGATACACCCACGCTACGGATCGCAACCATGATCACAGTCACAGAAGCATGGGTGTCATCGTCAGCCAAGTCAACAACAGGGCCGAGCAAGTCCCTGGCGACGGCCAAGCGCCATGTCAGCTCCGAATCAAAAGTCACGTTCCTCTCAGAAAATGGAAGACCCGTGATCATCGCAAACTCAAAAGGGGTGATGGTAATCTCCCTCCATGCTATATGAAAAGTGTTGGTGGTATCCCACCACCCTTCCAGCAAAGCCTGTAACCGGGGTTTGATGCCCGTCTTCCTCGGAGTATCTCCCATGGCACGCCAGAAGTCGACTAGGCCCGTCTGCAGCCAGATCTCCATAGCCTCCGCATCAGCCTGTACAGCCGGGAAAACCTTGTGAAGGTCCGCCAAGGACCAATAGGTGCGCAACGGATCTCCATCAGCCTATGGATAAGTCGGTTAGTTCAAAACCTATACAAGTTCAAAAGATAAAACACAGTACAAGACTCACCAAACCAGCGCGAGGACGCTGAGACAAGTGAAACTCCGGTCGAAACACTAGATCGGAGGGACTCCAGCCAGTGCCGACGAAAGTGGGTACTCTCCGGGGAACCATACCCCCCTCCGGCACGTTTATGGCAGCCGCTTCATCGTGCGAAGCATCCTCCTCAGCAGCTCGAACCACCGAACACTCGGCGAGCTTCCTCCGAGTATGACGAGGCATACTAAATCAAGAAGAGTACGAAATGTCAAGATTCTAAACTTGGGGCTATCCTATACTAGCCCGCACAAAAGTCAAAGATTCAGAGGCTATCCTATACTAGCCTGTACAAATTCAAAAATTCTAAAATCCCCAGTGGCAGTACATATTCATCCAGAGACCTCTAGTTCAACATACAGAGTCTACATCAACGCCTAGGCTATCCATGCCGAAGCAGGTATACAAAGTTCTACACCAACGCCTAGGCTATCCACGCCAAAGCAGGTATACAAGTTCTACACCAACGCATTGGCTACCCATGCCGAAGCCAGCATTCAATAGTTCTAAAAATAACACCTGGGCATCCTAGCCTATTCTCTCCCGAGACCCCGCAAGGTCACCAGTGAGACCACTATCTACAAATGTCAGGTATAAAGTTCAGAAAATTTTCAAAATTCAAATCTACAAGTTCCAACAGTTCCAATTCAAGTGGCTATCAAACAATTCTCTACAAAGATTCAAGAAGCCTAAGCATACAAGCATCATTCTAAAGTACAAGAAAGATCAAAACTACATGGAATCCTAGAGATTATTTCATAAGCAAAAACATGAAATACTTACATGGAAAAGGCAAGAACAAGACCAAGGGGAGAGATTATTCGACCTTTGATAGAGAATGAAGCAAGAGAATACAAGTGATTGCTCTTCAAATGGCACGGCAAGGGGTGCTTTTATAGCAGAACCCCGCATCGAACGCCGAGCTCAGCGCCCAGCGCTGCCTGCTGCATGCGCAGGAATCTTCAGCGCGCGGTCTCCCGTGCTGATTGCACATCCTTTGCTGCTACGATTTTCTACACCAGGCATCAAACGTCGAATCGTGCTACCCTCCGAAAATACGGGTATACACCCGTATCTCCAAGCACAAAAAGATGAGCATTTCAAGAATACGAAGTCCAAAAACTACAACGACTCAGGCGTTTGACTCCCAACGGACCCAAGCTCCAGGAAAGTCAGCCGAAATTTCAAAATCCTAAGAGCCAATAAAAAGCTCTTATCCCTAGTGAAACGCATCCCCAACCGATTAATTCCGGGTATTCAAAATTCAAAATTCAAGTTTCAAAAAATTCAAAATTCAAAAATTTTCGATGCCAAGCTCCGTCCCAGACCAAAGGCGGAAGAGCAGTACAAGTAAAAATCAGAGTCGTCACAACCGCACGGAGGTAGACTCTATCCTTTTTTTTTAACACCTGTTTTGTGCAGGTACCGGCGTACAAAGAATGGTCTTGATTGCAGAACATCTTGACCATTCTCCGTCCCAAGTCGAATACTTTGACTAGCGCTTTCCTAATCGAACGCTCAGTCAAAGTGGGGGCTTCTGTAGACACCTAATTCGTGTCTCCCCACTGGGAAGATGACGATACCATTATCCTTATTAGGAGGTTGGATCAACTCCGTGCGGAAATTCCAATTGCTAAGAACGTTTCCAAAGTCCAAGAGCCAATATCCAATCCCCGAGGTCGTTCCTATTCCGGAACTCGGTACAAAACGCAATTTTCAAAAATCAATTTCAAAATCCAGGTACAATCTCACCCAATGGACCATTCCATTGGTTTTACAAGTCCTTTTCCAGTCAAAATGACATTAAGCAATTCCAATTCGGGCGCCAACCCACAAAACCGAGCAAGTCGGGCCTCGTCCCGTAAAACCGAAATTCAAAAACCTGAAACGGCTTGTTTTTAGACGCAAATCAAGTCTTAATCCCCAAGCAAACACTACGTGCCAAACTTCGTACAAATCGTACGAAGGTACACCAATACAAGACAAAGCAAGGACGGAGCCCGCGTCCTTGTTTTGGCGGCATTCGCGCCACGTCACCAGCGCTGGGCGCTGCCAGCTGCGTGCTGCGCTGGCAATGGCTGGCGTTTAGCAGAAAATCCTCCTATAAATACCCTTAATTCTAAGCATTAAGGGAGGCAAAATCGAAACATAACGTCGTAATACAAAAATTGCCCCTCAAATCAAAATCCAAAAATCCTCCAAAATCTCATACAACATTTCAAGTTCTAAGCAATTGGGAGCTCTAAAAGGAATTCTTGCCTAAGTCTAAATAGCTAATTCCGAATCCCACCATATTCAATCATGTTTCTTTGATTTTCCTATTTCAAAAATGATTAGTAAGTTGGCATTTTTAACAATAAAAATGTCACTTACAACAATCATACATTTCTTTCAAAATCCAAACTTTATGTGATACAAAATACAAACTTTCAAGATTCAATGATGTTCATGGTTGCTTGTAATCACTTCCTTGAACTAGAACCACCTTCAAAATATGGAGTAATCAAAGATGATACCTTTGTATGTTTAAAGGTTTGGTCTTTGAGATTCAAGACTCCACTTTTCAAATTTCAAGTTCAAGTTTCAAGTTTCAAGATCCAATGATGTTTATGGTTGTTCATAATCACTTCCCTAAAACTAGGATCATTTCAAAGTAAGAGCTCATCAAAGATCTAACCTTTTCAACATTAAAAGGCCCGATCTTTGAGATTCAAGTCTCTTAAGTTCAATATTTCAAGTTTCAAGTTCAATATTTCAAGTTCAAGTTTAATATTTCAAGTTCAAGTCAATATTTCAAAGTTCAACATTTCAAGTTTCAAACTTTTCAAGTTCAAGTTCTATATGCAATCCAGGATACTTTGGGTGAACAATCCATCCTAAGTTGAGATTTTTTAGCTTTGACTCCGTTTCGGACGCACTTATTTTTAAGTAGTCGTTTGGCGTTCGGACCTCATGTACTTAAATTCTATTTCAATATTGCGATTTCTATTCCGCAATTTCAATTATCCACCTTTCAATTACGTGCCTTTTCAATTCCGCACCCTTTCAATTCCGCAATTTCAATTCCGCACCTTTCAATTACGCAATTTCAATTCCGCATTTCAATTCCGCACTTTCAAATCTGCAACTTTACTTGCCTAGTCCTTCTAGGCAATGTGGACCTACTCCCTATTCCATTTCTAGGGGGTCTTGTACTTTACTAATTCCGCACTTATTTTCAATTGTGATGTTGCTTTACTTGTTTATCGCTTTCATCACCTCACATGCTAAATTCAACAAAATACAAGGTTACACCACGCTTTACAAAGATAATTTCTTGGACAAACCGATCTTAGGTTCCCTTAAATTAACGTTAAAGAAAAGTGACCACCATACAAAGTAGAAATTCTATTTGTTCTAAATTCAAACCCACATAGTCTAAACTAGGGTATTTTCTAAAATGTTGTATCACGCACTTGAATTATTTCTAAAGCTCGCGGAATAAGCATCTCGTTCCCTTGCCCGGATCTCACCCATCCGTTTCGAAGATTCAAAGCCTTATCCTAATAGAGTCATTTTCGGTCTTTCCAAACGAGACCCTAAACAATGTTTGGTGGCGACTCCTATAAAGTACAAAAATACAAAGGTTTCCAAAAAAAAAACCGCCCCGTAGGAAAAATAAAACCGTCCTACAATTAGAGTTGAATTTAATTATTAGAATTTAATGTTTAATCAAACACCTAAGTGTTTCAGATTTAACAAAAACATTCAATTCGAGTAGAATTAGGAAAACGATATTAAGCAAGAAATCCTAAACGACCAAGGACTTGGTCATACGAAGCCTCGCAGCCACGCAGCCCACAAGGGGCGCCGGTGCTCGGCTCGGCCCAAGGCATGGGCGCTAGCAGCACGCGGCCCATCGTTGGGCGCTGCTCGTTGTGCCTGCCTTGCTCGCTACGCTGGGCCTGCCTTGCTGCTTGCTTGTGCGCGCGGGCTTCGCTGGGCGCTGGGCCTGGCTTCGTGTTGGGCCTTGCGTCTAGCAAGCTCGCCCGTCGATCGTTTCGTACGTCGCGCTTCCGATTCATTTTCCGATTCCGAAATTCATTTCCGATTCGAACAATATTTAATATTTCCGATTCCGGAATTTATTTCCGATTCGAACAAATATTTAATATTTTCGATTCCGGAATTTATTTCCGATTCCGACAATATTTCCGATACCGGTAATATTTCCGTTTCCGGCAAAATTTCCGTTTCCGGAAATATTTCTATTTCCGATAATATTTTCCGATACGTACCATGTTTCCGTTTCTGGCAACATCTACGACTTGGATAATATTTATATTTCCGTTATGATCCATATTTCCGTTTCCGGCAATATCATCATTTCCGGAGTATTCATATTTTGCCTTTTGACGATTTCAGCTCCCAATGGAACTTAGATCCGTCGCTTCCGAATATTCATAAATAGAGTATTTAATTTACTTAAATACTTGATCCGTTCACGTACTATTTGTGTGACCCTACGGGTTCAGTCAAGAGTAAGTTGTGGATTAATATTATTAATTCCACTCGAACTGAAGCGGCCTCTAGCTAGGCATACAGCTCACTTGATCTCACTGAATTATTAACTTGAATAATTAATTAATATTGAACCGCATTTATTAGACTTAGCATTGAATGCATACTTGGACCAATGGCATTATTTCCTTCACTATCACATGGGGCCACCCCAATATGGCATCGAACTCTTCAGGGAGGGGACATACCTCGTTGTTACCAAAGCGGAAAACGTGGTGAATCGGATCCCAAGCCTCCAAAGCAGCATGAGTGAAACGCAAGTCAAACTTCACGAATCGGAAAGAGACGATCACCCCAAGATGCATGTCATCTAGCTCCCTTTTCTCCAGTTTGCCTAACGAACCAAGCCAAGAGTTCAAGGCATTTTCAAATTATATAGCCATTTTCTTTCTTTTTGTGAAGAAGTAGAAGGTGAAGAAGAGCAGAGAAGGATTGGTGCAAGAAAGATGATCCGGAAAGCTCCCTATTTATACAAAAACCAGCACTTATGGTGGTACTCGAAAGGGCCACCTGCGCTGGGCGCCAAAGCCTGCGCCAGACGCAGGGCCTGCAAGAAGGACGAGCTCAACGTCCAGTTTATGACTCCAAGTACGCGCTCTTTATAGCTTTGGGCAACTAAATCAGCCTCAATAGTTCATGCTGAAGATTCCAAAAGCCGCAAGCAGCTTAATTCCAAGCAGTCCGAATCAGCACTCGGGTCATTTCGGGTCAATTTTGGGTCAATTTGTTCAAAATTCAAAGCATTCTAGTCCTAGATCGGCGTCCTAAGTCGAGTCAGCATATGCATGGAGCAAAAGTCGAATATACTTTGACTTGCGCTTTTTCTAACCAAAAAACTTCAGTCAAAGTGGGGGCTTATAGTGAGTATGTACACCCGAAAAAATGGGAAATTTTTTCTAGAATCAGCATGTGTATAATCAAGAGTTGAATATACTTTGACTTGCGCTTTTTCTAACCAAAAAACCTCAGTCAAACTGGGGGCTTATAGTGGGTATGTACACCCGAAAAATGGGAAAAAAAAAATTATGTTTGCATGCATACATATAGCCACAAATTTCAAAAGCACACACAACGCACACGAAATTCAATTCAAACCATACAAATACAAACACATACAAATACAAGCCATACCAATTCAAATCATAACAGTTCAAAACATACAAAATCCAAATTCGAATCATACAAAATCCAACCATACAAATCCAAATACAAAAATACATCTACAAACATCCATACAAATATCATCATACAAAAGCCCAACCAAGGCAAAGCTAGGACTCGCTACCATGCACGGTCAATCTGAGTCATCATCGGCCACAATGTCAATCACAGGCCCCTTGCCCCTGTTCCGGCTCATGTACCTCTCCAGATCCTGGTCTAGCTCTGTCCCAGGGGTAGCTGGATCCTGCTCCGAAATACGAAGGGTACCAGAAGGCCGTTGATCTCTCTGCTGACAGGGGGAATACTGATAAGGCTGCAGGGTCGTCATAAACCGGCGCTGCATCTCAAGATCATAGGCGTGGCGCCTCCGCTCCATCTCATACCAACAAGCCCAAGGATCCGCGCTCCAAGGCTGGGAGCTGCTCGCTCCTAAATGGACACCAGGGGGAGGCGTAAAAGGCATCTGGCTACCCATACCTCCAGCAGAGTACCAATTCCTGGTAGGCTCAACATAAGTAGAGGGAACAACTCTCCTATCAACATTCGAATGCCTCTGACGGGCACCAGCACTAGTACCCAGGCCCTGACCTAAGCTCTGCCCGGCCCGCTCTCTCGAAGTATCTACTGGGGGACCCCTATCCACAGAGTCCCTCCGACCTCGACAGAGTTCTTATACAAGATCCAAAATTCAAGCATCAGATATCCATATACAAGTTTCAAGAATACAAACATCTCATAGGAAACAAACTCACCTCTCTGTCCTTTCCAGCAAGCTTCTTGGTCAGTTTGATGCAGTGCCTCTTCAAATAATCAATCACGAGCATCCCGCGACGCACTCTCGCCCGAGGCGCTTGCATACAAAATTCGGGGTCGACTGCCTCCTCCTACAAGCACACATACAATGATCCGATTATACAAGAATACTACAAGAATACAAGATACAAAATTACAAAATTACAAGATTCAAATCCAAAAAGCTCACCGGCGGCACAAAGCGAGCAGGTGGGGCAAGCCTCGCCAAGAGGTCATCATAGCAGCTCCTCCTATCCACAAAGTTCTCCCATGGGAGACAAATTGACTCGCCCCTAGCCTCCATGGCATCCCAGTAAAGCCGAGCAACATCAACATGAAGGAAATAATGCCCTTTGGTCCAAGTATGCATTCTATGTTAAGTCTAATAAATGCGGTTCAGTATTAATTAACAAGTTAATAATTCAGTGAGATCAAGTGAGCTGAATGCCTAGCTAGAGGCCGCTTCAGTTCAAGTGGAATTAATGATATTAATCCACAGCTTACTCTTGACTGAACCCGTAGGGCCACACAAATAGTACGTAAACGGATCAAGTATTTAATGGCATTAAATACTCCATCTATGGATATTCGGAATCGACGGATCTTGGTTTCAGTGGGAGCTGAGATCGTCACAGGCAAGAAATGAATACTCCGGAAACGATGATATTGCCGGAAACGGAAATATGGATCGTATCGGAAATATAAATATTATCCAAGTCGTAGATGTTGCCGGAAACGGAAACATGGTACGTATCGGAAAATATTATCGGAAATGGAAATATTGCCGGAATCGGAAATATTGCCGGAAACGGAAATATTGTCAGAAACGGAAATATTAAATATTTGTTCGAAACGGAAATTAATTCCGGAATCGGAAATATTAAATGTTGTTCGTATCGGAAATGAATTCCGGAATCGGGAATTTAATCGGAAGCGTATCGTACGAATTAGCATCGGACGAGGCCCGCTAGACGAAGGCCCAGCACGAAGCCAGGCCATCGCCCAGCAAGCCGCACGCAACGCACGCCTCGACCAGGCCCAGCGCAAGGCCAGGCCCAGCCAAGGGCGCGCGCGCGCACGCAGCACCGCACATGGGCTGTGCGCTTGTCGTGGGCCGCAAGGCCTGCGCGGGTGCACGGCTTGTGCGATGCGTATGCCGGAAATCCTAATTCTATTGGGATTCGTGCGAAGATTAAAATCCTAATCTTATTAGAATTGCTTTGTTATTTAGAGTCCTAAGAAAGTTCTAATTAACAAATCCAGATCCTAGTAGGATTACAATTCCTTTTCCATACCTCTATAAATAAGGGCCTAGGGGTCATTATTTATACATAAGTTTTCAAGTATTCAAAACTAGGATTTTTAAGCAGAAAAATCAGCCATAACCCTTGCCCATTTTAGCCGAAAATAATAGTACCTTAAGGGCGATTCTAGTTGGTCAATCTTAAGGCAGATCCGGACGTACTGTGGACTATCTACGGAGGGACGACACTTGGAGTCCTAAAGACTTGTTCTTGTTCGGTTCGGGCGCAGCTAGGGAAGGCACGCAACAAAGAGTATGCATCTAAATTATGCTATATGATTATGTGTAAATAATATGTATTCCTGGCTTAATGGTTTTTTCCGCATGATTTATTATTTGTCATATGTATCATAACCTAACACAATAGTCTTCACCAGCATGGACTCCGGAGGATCCATAGGGACGAACCTGCCTCTCACATTATGCTGAGGAGCCACCCGCTCACCCAGATACCACATGGGACGGTACACCCCCGGGAACAACACCCGCCGTCTGGACAGGAAATAGGCCCGCATGGCCGAAGCAGGTGTAGGCGCATCATCAAAAGGGCGCCAGACCACCTACAAGACAAATAGCTCAGACAAGCATACAAATACAACAAAAATAAAAATCCAGAACAGTAGAAAGGCCTACCACTCCGACAGGAAAGACCCGCAAAGCTCTGCGAAAGGTCGCTAAAGACACATCCTTGCGCTCCGCTCCTTCCCAAGAGGCAGCAAATGGGTATGCCGCAACCCTGGGGCGATTCGGCGCCAAGCTCGAAAAGTGCTCATACGCCCAAATCTTCAAAAGCAAGTAAGGCATCCATAAGTATTACACAAATTCTTATTTACAATGGGTGTACAATAAATATTGTACACCGAAGTAAAAGTTCACTTAAAATGCTTTAAAGTTACATTTATATATGTAAAAGTTATCTATTTTTTAATGATAAATTTTTTATTTGAATACAAAATTATTTCTTCAAAATCACTAATAATGTATAAATTAATCATTTAACCCTTTAAAATGTTTATCTATCAACTTTTTAATTTTATAATATAAAAGTTACAGAAAAATAGGTTAAAGTTACAAAAAACTGCATAAAAGTTGTCTTGGTGAACAATAAATTTATTGTACACCTTGTGCGCGCAAGACCTTTTGTAAGTATTATGCATACAAAATTCAACATACAAACATACAAGTACAAAATACAAAACTCAAGGAGTCCCAAATACCACTAGCACCCTCTAAAAAATCAAGATCCAAACCTGGGGGCTATCTTATACTAGCCCATACAAAAATCAAGATCCTAAAAATCCCAAGTGGAAGTACAAATTTAGCCAGGACCTCTACTTCAAAAGAGTATTCTACACCAACGCCTAGGCTATCCACGCTGAAGCATGTATTCAAGTTCTACACCAACGCCTAGGCTATTTATGCCGAAGCAGATAAATATCTCAAGAATACAATGTTCGAAAAATACAAGAATTCAGGCGATCGACTCCAGACGTACCCAAGCTCCAGGAAAGTTAGCCAAAATTTCAAAATCTTAAGAGTAAATAAAAACTCTTTCCCCCAGTGGACATATCCCCAGCGAATCAACTCCAGGTATTTAAAATTCAAAAATTCAAAAAAAAAACAATTAAAATTTCAAGATTCAAAAATTTTCAATGCCAAGCTCCGTCCAGAACCAAAGATGGGAAAGCAGTACAAGAACAAATCAGAGTCGTCACAACCGCACGGAGGTAGACTCTATCCTTTTTCTAACACTTGTCTTGTGCAGGTACCGGTGTACAAAAAATGGTCTTGATTGAAGAACATTTTGACCGTTCTCCATCCCTATTCGAAAACTTTGACTATTGCTTTCCTAAACGGAGCTCAGTCAAAGTGGGGGATTCTGTAGACACCTAAATCGTGTCTCCCCTAATGGGATGATGACGATACTATTATCCTTGCTAGGTGGTTGGTGAAACTTCATGCAGAAGTCCCAATTGCTAAAATGTATTCCAAATTCCAAAATCCAAAGTCCAATCACCGAGCCCGTTCCCATTACGGAACTCGGTACAAATTCAATTTCCGAAAATCAATTTCAAAATCCAAATACCATCTCACCCAATTGACCTCTCCATTGGCTTTACAAGGCCTTTTCCAGTCAAAATGACACTAAGCAACCCAAATTCGAGTGCTGACCCACAAAACCGAGCATGTCGGGCCCCGTCCCGTAAAACCGAGTCCAAACACAATTTCGAAATTCAAAACGACTTGTTTTTAGATGCAATCAAGCCTTAATCCTTAAGAATTCACTACGTGCCAACTTCGTATGATTCGTACAAAGGTACACCCATAAGAGACAAATGCAAGGACGGCGTCATCGTCCTTGCTTTGGCGGATTATGAGCCACGTCATCTGCGCCAGGCGCAGGGCCCTGCGCAGGGCGCAGGTGGCTTTTGGATTTTAGCCGGTTAATTCTCTATTTAAGCCCCCATTTCCTAAGAATTTGGGGAAGCAAATTAAAAACCGAACTTCGTAATTTCAAAATTTGCTCTCAAAATCAAAATACGAATTCAATTCTAAACTACAAATTCCTATACAATTTCAAGCATTTAAGCAATTTGGAGCACTAATCGGAAATCCAACCTAACCCTAACTAGGTAATTCCGAATCCCTACTCAAACCTACAATGTTTTCTACTCTTCTACCTTTCTAAATCCAAAATTCTATGATGTTATCATTAGGGTTCATACCCTTGATTAACTAGGAAAAACAATGCCAAAGGTGTCATCTTTTGGAGGTTTCACTCTTGAAACCCTCTCCAAATGATTGTCCAAAACACCACTTCCATTATGCCATACAAGATTCAATCTTTATTTCAAAAATAATTAGTAAAGTTGACACTTTTCCTCTTAAAAGTGTTACTTACAACAATCACACATTTTTACAAAATCAAAACCCTTTTATGATTCAAATACAAGTTGTGGATTCTATGATGTTTAAGGTTGTTTGTAATCACTTCCTTAAACTAGAATCAATGTCAAAGTTATGGAGCACATTAAAGTTGAGATCTTTTTCACATTAAAATATTTAGACTTTAAACATTTAGCCTCCGAAGTTCAAGATTCAATATTCAAGATTCAATATCCAAAGTTCAATATTCAAAGTTAAATATTCAAAGTTCAAAAATAATCAAAATCTAAGACACTTTGGGATGAGCAACTTATCCTAAAGTTGAGATTTTTAGAATTGAATCCGTGTCGGACGCACTTATTATTAAGTAGTCGTTTGGCGTTCGGATCTCAAATACGATAGTACAATTTCAATATCGTCATTTCAATAACGCATTTCAATATCGCACCTATCAATAACGCATTTCAATATCGCATTTCAATATTGCACCTTTATTCTTGCTATTTCAATTCCGCACTCTTTACTCACCTTATTTTAAGGTGATGTGGTTTTGTACGCACTTTCAATAATTCCTTTACTTACTGTGATCATGCTTTACTTGTTTATTGCTTTCATCACCTCACATGCTAAATTCAACAAATATACAAAAGGTCACATCACGCTTAACAAAGATAATTCTTGGACAAACCGGCCTTAGGTTCCTTTAATTAACTTAAAAGCAAGTGATCACATACAAGTAACAATATGCGTGTTCTAAATGCATGTTCAAACCAACATAGTGTCATGACTAGGGTTATCCGAAAATGCTTTTTGTCATGTACTCGAATACAATTTTTCAAGCTCGCAAAATAAGCATCTCGTTTCCTTGCCCGGATCTCACCCATCCGTTTCTAAGATTCAATGCCTTATCCACAAAGAGTCAACCTTGGTCTTACCAAACCTGACCCTTAAATATTGTTTGGTGGCGACTCCTTCGAAATCCAAAATCTTACAAAACCCCGTAGGGAACAACATGTGAAAAAACACCCCCTACATTCCTTCATGTTGACACGATTGCCACACATCTTATACCTTGTAAATAAAACTAGAATTTCTCAATAATCTTAAGTTATTGCTCGATTATATCCTTAAAAGCATACTTGATACAAACATAATTATATAACAAAAAAAAAACTAAACGGACTTACAGTCTCACTATTGTCTTCATCTTCACTTTTTGACCTAAACTCAAGCGAACGGAATTGAAGTGATAGATGGTGTAGTTCTTAACAGATATTTCAAGGAGCATCCAATGGTCGTTGGATCCAATAACAATTCCATAACCATTTTAATAATATAAGTAAAGAATAAGTAATATACAATACACAAATTGAAACAATGCTACCACTCGAGTCCTAAAAAGGTTTTCACACTAAAATAATTGGCATAAGGTCATTTCATACTTACTTTTCAAAAATCAGTGCCATAACGAACTCATTTCCGGCTTTTACTGATTCGTTGATTGCTTTGAATATGTATGTGTTGATTTCCTCGGTGCTTGAATTGATTTTGGTGTGAGGTTTTTCCTTTTTGATTAGTATCAAGTAGTTTCCTCAATTTCACATTCTTCGTGTTTATTGATCATTGTTCCTTTAACGTTTAAATTCCGCAAGAAACATACCCAAGTTCCTATAAACAATTCACCCCCCTCTTCTCAGTGTTACTACTGAAATATCGTAGCAACTTAGGAATAATACGTTTTACATCATTGCACTTAAAATAAAGTCGAATAATATACGGAACATGGCATCGAAGTATCGATTTCTTTCAAATGCTTCAATAATCACAATTATTTATTGGATGTCTCATATCTCAATCGTATCTTATGACGATTTCAATTGATAATAAAAAGTGTAAAACTACGACCAAAATATATTATTTCAAAATAAGGAAAAATACCTCTCATCAAATAACCATTCCTTATTCGTCAATTGCTCCAACATTTGTTCAAATACCAAACCCCTAGGTTTTACTTCACCTTCAAAAAACTGTCGTAATTATTCAACAATTCTTCATAGTTCATCAATAGCGATTTTCAGAATGAAATCTGGAGATATATAGCATTCAAACTAATCTTCTTATTAGCAATAATGTAGGGATTAATGTCTGTGTTGGTGTATTCTGTTCTTCACATGAATCATATGGCATTGACGCCCCTCTTAATCAATTCTCCGAAGGTAGATGTATTCGACATCTTCGAGTATTGTCTGATGAAATTGATGGTTGCCGGGTAGGGAGTGCATGAGATTGGTGGACTAGAGTTTTAGAGTTCTCACAATAGCCACTGACATTTTATTATTATATAGTATATGATATGATAGTATAGGACTAATAGTAATATTACCGTGCACATTTATATATACTTGTATGTACATCTTAATTAGGCTGCATCAATAATAATCAGTATATTACAAAATCAAGAACAAACCAGTCCTCATCAGACAAACATTGGGTGATATTATAACCCTCTAGTTTTTAGCACAGTAATCTCTATTTTGGTTGCTGTTAACAACAGATTATTAGTACAATTATGTGCTTTTACTTACTCAAAAAATAGTTACTTGTATATACTATAATAGATAGACAACAAGAGACCGTGAAAATGCCCCAAATTTTGTACCTAAAGAAGGCTGGGAGTAGAAACAATACGTTGATGAGGATTAGTGAGCATGTGAACAACTTCTCTCATAGTAGGCCTGTTAGAGCTCTCGTCTTCAACACACAACATTGCAATCTTAAACATGTTGATAACGCTGTTAATCTGGTATCCGTGTAGCCTGGAGTCCAGAATGGCTAAGACTGTAGCTGCATCTGATGGCTGAGAGATCTCAGATTCAGTCACCCTCACCCATCTTACTATGTCTACTCCATCACCGAATTCTCCCACTGGCTTTCGTCCTGCAATCAGCTCTAGCAGTACCACTCCGAAGCTGTACACGTCACTTTTCTCATCTACCTTCAGTGTGTAGGCATATTCTGTTTCATCAAAGGAATATAATCTAATCATATTATGTGCTAACACTAATATTGGCAATAATCCATCATATAGGTGCTTACAGTTACAGGCATATTCTGTTTGTTCCCAACAAATGTGGTATACAATTAAAGCTACTTAAATTCCATGCCGTAAAGGCCGTTGACTAACGACAATCATTGATATAGATAAGTCTAAGGTGGAACAGAAAATAGGATGGTTCAGTGCTTTAGATTCAAGCATTCAACGAGTATATCTAGAGAAGCAGATATTATTTGAGCAGAATATATTGCATTACTACTCACCGCTGCAAATTTGTGTTGGATAATTATCTTTCAGACTTCCATAAATATAGTGCTAAGCACGGGACAGGTTATTGTCTAGTCCAGTCTTGTACTTTATGAGTGCAAGGATATTGAATCTCGACTTACAAAGTTACGAGGAAAGTTAAGTTTTGCCACCAACTAAATGAGCCAAACGAGCCTCCCTGGTTGTTTCTGATGACCACAATTCATCTGACTACAGATTTTTCTTTGGTGCGATATTTTCATGATAATAAAACTACTCCGTACTACTTTGCCAATTCCACATAACAGTCAAAAAAATCTTGCCTATTATTGCTAACTTTACTTGACAATTTTGTATACAATAGGCATACGGCATACCATGTAACAATATCTACCATTTTCATGTTATAATTCGCCTTTTCGGTTCGCCGTTCGTGGGGGGTGATTCACTGAACCATTCACTAATTCAGAAGTTCTCAAAATGGGGTTGGGAGGATAATACTTCGCATGACTATAACGGGACATTTCGTATGTGGGAATGGGAATGGGAATTTGGAGATTATAGGGTGGGATATAGATTGGGAATAGATTGTGAAAATAACAAAATTACTAAAACAACCTTGATAATCTTCTTCCCTTTCGGTTTCATTAATGGCAAATTGGTCATTTCATTTTTTATATCAATTATAACTTCAATTCCCTACCCCCTATGGGAATTAAATCAAGGGAATATATCCCTTTATTTCTCATTCCCAATCCCACCTGCATTTCTCATTCCCACAAAACGGACATGAGAATTTCAAACCACCCCTTTATTTTGCGTTCCCAACCACCTCTTGGATTTAACGTCGGAGATGATTAGCTGGGGTGCCGCGGTCGTGACTCGTGAAGGTGGAGGCAGCTAGGTGGTTGTTAACTAGGTGGATGGAGTGGTCGGCGTGAAGACGGCGGTGAAGTTGGTAGTTGTGAAGGTCGGTGGTTGATTGAAAGAAAAGAAATAGAGGCGGAGGAGTGGTGGTTGAAGCGGTGGGTATGGGAGAAGAAAGAGAAAATGAGTTCTTAACATGTTACTTGTTAGGAATATTGGGGGAGGATGATAGAGAGAGGGGTTAGAGCTAGCAAAGCTAGTGGAATTGAAATGACCACATTGGAGGTGGAATTTCAAATTCTTACAATTAAACTTAAGAGTTGGATTTGGCCCAAATCCAATTCAAAATTCCAAGTGTTACGAAACAAGTTAATTGGGCCAAACCCAGAATTTCGGGACACAAGGGAATACACCCCTTTATTTCTCATTCTCATTCCCAATCCCAATCCCACCCGCATTTCTAATTCCCACAAAACAAACATGAGAATTTCAATTCCCATCTTCTCATTTCCGACTCCTAATCCACAATTCCCAAGTAACAAACACCCCCAAAGGTCCATATTTCGTATTAGATTGCTTAGTTTATAAAATTTGATCATTTGAGATCTAATTGGTTACATAAACACCTACTAGTTACACTAGCTATTTTACCCTAACCATAATTTAAAAAATTTAGTATGATGATCCTTTCCGACCGGTGTAAACTACTACTCCGTACAAGTACTAGTATAATATTAAGAATATCAGTTAGCAATAATAAAAATAAAAACAGGAGCTAAATTACGGTAGATAATTGCACTTAAAAGACAAAACATGTATCGAAAAGGAATGTTACCAGGAGCAATGTAGCCATAAGAGCCAGCAATAGAGGACATGCACTCGGAAGCACCAGCATCCCAAAGGAACTTAGCAAGCCCGAAATCAGCAACATGAGCTTCATAATCAGAATCCAATAGTATATTATTACTCTTAACATCCCTGTGAAATATCTTAGGGTTACAATCATGGTGCAAGTAGCACAATCCCTTTGCTGATTCCACTGCTATCTTATACCTCATCTCCCATTGCAAATGTGCTCCTTTTGGTCCATGAAGTTTCTCCCCTAAGCTTCCATTCGGCATGTACTCGTACACTAGCAAGTTTGTATCCTTGTTTGATACATACCCCAACAACCTTACAATGTAACGGTGTCGTATCTTCCCTAAGGTGGCAATCTCAGCTGAAAACCCCAGGTCATTCTTGTTACTACCGCGATTTGCTAACCGTTTTATTGCAATATCAGTTCCATCCGGGATAGTACCTCGGTACACAATCCCGGCACCACCCTTTCCAATGATATTCTCTTCCTTAAGGCATTCGATTACGTCTTCTGCCTTGAACTCAAGGCGTTGGAACCTTTCTATCTTCCATGTTTTAGAACCATCTAGACTCTTCTTCTTGTAAATGCTTACAGTCACTAATGATAAAAGGACACAAGTCATTAGTCCAATGATTAGGATGATTAGCTTGGAGGAGGAAAACGACGACGTGTGGTGCCTTTTTGAAGCCGGTTTATACACAGGACAAGGAAGAGATCTGTGACGCCAACACAAATTTGGGTTTCCTGCAAACGACGTCGGTTTGAAGACAGAGAAGTGACCGCCCGCGGGTATCCTACCGTAGAAATTGTTGTCGGAGAGGTCAAGAACCGACAGACTTGAAATTGACCCTATGTCATCGGGGATATATCCGGTGAGAGAATTCTGAGACAGATTAAGAATTCCAAGGTCTTCCAGCTCAGAAATCGAAGTTGGAACCTCACCCACCAGATTGTTTTGGCTGAAATCAACAGCGATCAAGGACTTACACCGTCCAATTTCCACCGGAATCTCACCGTCGAGATTGTTGGAGCTTACATTCAACCCCTGTAACTGTTTAAGACCAAACATTTCCGGTGGAATCCCGCCGGTAAAGCGGTTATTCTGCAACGAAAGCCTGTGCAGCACCCTCAAATTTCCAATTGCTTGCGGAATTTTCCCTGTAAATAAATTGTTAGACAAGTCCAGCTCACCGATGTTACCACCCGACATATCCACCGGGAGTTCGCCGGAAAACTCGTTATCATTGAGATCAACAGTTGTCAGTTCCGGCAAGTTAAAAATACCAGCAGGAATCTCACCGGAAAGCTGATTATTCGCAATTCGAAGCCGCTGCAATGACTTACAACCACCGAGCTCTTCAGGGACAGAACCAAAAAGTGCATTATCAAATAGAATAAGCAATTCTAACCTCCCACCAGTACAGAGGCTTCGAGGAACCATTCCAGTTATTCGATTCGAAGAAATATCAAGCGTCTTCAACCTCCCATTTCTGCCGAGATTCTGCGGCAATTCAAATGTAAAGTTATTACTCCATACCTGCAACTTCTCAAGGTTAGGCAAGTCGCCTATACCAGAAGGAATTCTGCCATAGAATTTATTTTGGAAGACACTGAGAAAGGTGAGGTTCTTCAGGAGAGAGAAACTCTCCGGTATTTCTCCGGTGATCAAATTAGTTGACAAATCCAGCGACATCAAGCTCATCATTCCTGATAGCTCAGAGGGTAATTCCCCTGTAAGTTGATTCTTCTGTAAAAACAGAGAGTTAAGCTTCTTCAATTTCCCCAAACTCTTCGGAATTTCGCCAGAGAGGTTACACTCCGCTATGTCCAGGTACTCGATCGAGGTTAACGACCCCAACTCCGGCGGAATTCCACCGGAATAAGAGTTAAAGTAGCCTAAGCAGAACTTGGTCAAATTCGTCAGCTTACCTAAACTTGCTGGAATCTTACCGGTGAGTGAATTCCCGTTCAACCCAAGGTACTTCAATGTTGATAATTCAGAAAACCTCGCCGGAATTACTCCGGAAAAGTAATTCCCGCCGAGGTCAAGGTGTATTATCTGCTTCAAACCCGAAACATCCACCGGGAGCGGCCCCGTTAAGTTGTTATTATACACATCAAGAAACTCAAGCTCCGACAACCCGGATAAAACCTCGGCTGAAATTCCGCCGGAGATGTTATTATTCGAAATATTGAGGTATTTAAGAGAAGAGAGCGATGAAATTTCAAGTGGTATATTCCCGGTAAGGTTACACCCAGCAATATTAAGTGTTTGAAGCTTATCAAGCTCTCCAATCTCCGATGAAAGCTCCCCAAAGAGAGGCACGTAACTAAGATCAATCGACACGACACGGGAATCACCGTCGCAGGAAACACCCGTAAAGTTACAGTGTTGATTACCATAGGTCCAATCACGGAGGCTTGGGTTTGAAGAATCTAACAAAGATTCCTTCAATTTGAGCAAGATATCAGAATCGGAAATCGCATTACTGCTAAATTGAGTAAGTAATTGCATGAGAATAACAAAAATGATGAAAATTGAAGATGAAGAAGAAGATGACATTGAATATTATTTTAAATTTTGGTTAATAAAGTTAAAATTAGCGTGAAAAATGTTTAGACGAAGGGATATATTCTTTTGTTTCTTTTATTGAGAAGATAGACAGGAGGAGGAGAGTGATAGTACTGGTAGTGGCTTTTTATAAGAATGGAAGAATCTGAGAATCAAATATATTTTGAAAAAGAAAGAATTGAAGTGGAGAGAGAAAGAGAGAAGAGAAGAGAGAGAGAGAGTTGCATGCAGAGAAGGGAAGGGTTGAGGGTGACTGAAGAGGTGGGACCCAGAGTTAAGGGTTCTCTGCAGGTTTTGACGAATTTTGTAGACGGGAGAGGAGTTTGTCTTATTTGTGTAGAGGCTACGACTCATTATTAGGATCAACCTATATCTAACTTATGGATTTCTTTGCAGTGACGAACTGACGAACAAGATAAGAAGGTCTCATCTTTCTCTCAAGGGTACTTCGTAAAAAAGAAAGTTGTCTTTTAAACGTTAAAGCATCCTTCAGTTGAACGGAGATCTATGTGGTAAACAATATACGGAGTACTACTCCTCCTTTTCGAAGTAATGGGATACCTTTTCAGTTTTCACGTTTGTTAGTTGTCAATATAAATGTTTGGACATTAATATCTTTCATTTTGTATTCGTAAAAATTATAAAAATTGATATTGCGAAAGTATATATATCGAGAAAAATCAAACAACATTACACACAATTATATTTTCCTTATCTATAAATCATAAATGATAGTCAAATTGAAAGTTATGAAGAGTGTCAAAATTCAAAGTGTCCCTATTATTTCGACACGGAAGTAATATTCTATAGCTTCTTCTTGTTCCTTTTTTACAAATGACTATACTCCTTGGGGTGTTTGGTTCGCGGTTTCTAGGTATAAGGTATGGGTTTAGAATGGTCTAAACCCATACCATGTGTTTGGTTGGAGTTTTTAAGAGTTTTAAACTCATACCTCAAACCACCCAGGTATGGGGTTTATAAACCTAGGGGGATGTGGGTATGGCATACATTTACTCTAGGTATCAAACAAACGGAAAAAAACTCATCCCTAATTCAAACCAAACAC
Organism: Spinacia oleracea; assembly: GCF_020520425.1. Lineage (NCBI taxonomy): Eukaryota > Viridiplantae > Streptophyta > Magnoliopsida > Caryophyllales > Amaranthaceae > Spinacia > Spinacia oleracea. Next base: position 74,594,776 of record NC_079492.1, on the reverse strand, counting down.
AGGTATTAAGAATCAAGTTCCAAACCAATAACACTTTGATATCATTCCTGATTTCAACCCCATAGCAGTTTGCAAACCAAACGCCCCCTTAGTTGTCTTGACAATAAAATTGCTTTCTATTTGAGATTGTTCTTCAATTGTGACTTGGAGGTCACAGGGTCGAGCCCCATCAAATGCGAAATATTTGGGAGTGGCTCAAGCGAAAACCTGCATAGCTGGCTAGGTTAACCTGTGCTAGATGTTGGTTCAGTATGGTGCATTTAGACTATTTCCGCTATGAATTACACTGACACTTCCAGTCCACTAACTTTACCATAGAGAGACGAATTACGCGAGTAGAGGACCTCCTTGGTGTCCCTCCAGTAACGGGTCGACAAAACAAACTAATGACAAAAACAAACTCGCTACTTGCATAAAATTACAAAAAAGGAAAACACAATTAAAGAAAATTGGCCGGAAATAGCCAAATTTTCAAAGATAATTAATTGGCTATTGTCGGTCTAGAAAACCTTATTTTTTGTGTGAACCTTAAAGAGGAAAAGGGAAATTTCTGTGTAAGAGTATCGGAGTTTCTTGTAAATAAGATTTGTGTAACAGAAAGTAGTTTTTATTTTATTCTAGAAGTAATGGAGTACTTGATACTTCCTCCGATTTTTAATGCTTGCAACGTTGTGAACTTTCACGCATGCCTATGCACAACTTTAATCATTAATATATTTAATTCTCTTTAAGCAAAAATTTTAAAAATTTAATATTTTGAAAATACAAATTGATACGAATCTAACAAGATCCTACATGATTATGATTTACCTTACATATAAATCATCAACAATAGTCAAAATAGAATATGTGAATAGTGTCAAAAACACAAACGTTGCGAGTATTAAAAATCGTAGGAAGTATTATATTACTAATTTCTTAAAATTCAAACTAATTTTTATTGTTTTAATTTTTTATTTTTTTTGAAAATTTGACAAATATTAATTATACTACAGCGAAAAGTTGTCAATTTGCGAGCCTCATTTGGTATCATTTATTGTTTTTAATTTTTTATTTTTTAAAAACTAAAAACAATATAATTACTACAAGTATGACTATTTTTTAGTTCATGATGTTTTATAATTACTACAAGTATGACTATACAAGTATGACTATTTTTTGTTTTAATTATATGTCAATTATATTGTTTTAATTTTCTATTTTTTAAAAACTAAAAACAAAAATATGAAAACGAAAAAAAGTAGTTTCCAGCTTTTTGATGCCAGTTTTCAAAATCAATATAATTACTACAAGTATGACTATTTTTTAGTTCATAATTCAATCCAAATCATATGACTTTCAAAACCAAAAAACAGGAAACTGACAGTAATACCAAACGAACCCTAATTTTTCAAGATAGATTTTGGGGCAAGTCAATTTTGTGGAGAAAGAAAGGAAAGAGTGGGAAAGATATGATGCGATTGGATCACTTGATTTTAGTCATAACTAGACCTGTTAAACGGATCGGTAGGGTCGGGTTATAAAAAATTTGCTTTTGGGTTCAAGTTAATTTGGGTCGGTCATTTTCGGGTTTGACTTTACAAATTCTTGTTCTAGACCCATAAATTTAGGGTTCGGGTCGACCCAACGGGTTGAGAGATTTTAAAATGCGTATTATATTCATTAATTTGTGTATTGATGTGAAAAATGTGCGCACAAATTAACAAATTTTAAACAATAAGTTTATATTCAGGCCTTGTTCTCTTCAACTTATAGGACCTTATTTTCAGGTCCTATAAGTTCATATAAGTTCAGATAAGTTTAGATAAGTTCTTATAAGTTTAGATAAGTTCTTATAAGTTGAATAAGGTCCTATAAGTTCCAATAAGATCTTATTAATTCCAATAAGGTCCTATAAGTTCCAATAAGGTCTTATAAGTTCCAATAAGGTCCCATAAGTTCTAATAAGGTCTTATAAGTTCCAATAAGGTCTTAAATAAAATGTGTAATATTATGATTTTTTGCGTTGTTATATTAAATAAATCATATTTATATTATTACATTAAAATAATTTGTGATTGCTATTGACGATAATAATTTTAATGATACGTAAATATTAATTAATATGTTACTATTAATTACTATCAATTTAATTACAAGGGAAAAACTTAATAAACACTTTTAAAATTACGTGTACATCACAAATCAATGGACGGTTTTTTTTGGTGAGATGCAAATAATCATAATATTACTTTTTTTCATCAATGCATCAAGTGAAATTCTCGTACGGATGAGTATAAAAGAGTTTTTTTTCCGCTCCGTGATAAAGTTACATTACGCATTATAAAGATGTTTATTAAAGAATTAGTTAAAAATATATTTTTACAAATTGGTCAAATTCGTACATGGATTCTATAAATTTTGGATAAATATTATAGAGTAATAAATTATATTATTAAATAACATAAAAACATAATTATTAATAATAGAACTAAATAATAATTGATTTATTAATTTATATTTATTAATATTTACAATCTACTATTATCAATATTCTAATGGTTAAAAGTTTAGTAATAATCTAATAAACTTTGAATAAAGTCTAATAAGATTTAATATGGTCTTATAAGGTCCTATAAGGTCCTACAAGTTAAATAAGGTCTTATAAGGTCCTATAAGGTCTTATAAGGCCCTATTAGTTAAATAAGGTCCTATAAGTTCAAATAATCTCAGGTCTTATAAGTTGAAGAGAACATACCCTTAGTCAAATTAGACCATAAAATGACGTAAGAATTAAATCAGAATCATATTACACCCAACAATAATAACATGATTGTGTTTATCGCGCTTAAATTTCCTATAATACCACTTATTACTATAAATACAACAATTTTCAATCGGTCGGGTCAAAAACGGTTCGGTCGGATTTTAATCCATTACTTTTCTAGTTATTTGGGTACGGATAAAATCGGTTTATGGGTCACTGTTAAACGAATGGGAACATAATATTAATGAATAATATTATAACTTAACAGTTTAATCATAACTTGGTTACATTATTGATTTATATAGGAAACCATAACATAACTCTCATAGATTTAGGACGGTTTTAAACTTTAATCTCTCTCTAAACCGAGAGCTTCTCTCTCTAGGATTACTTAGAGCTCACTAAAAATTTCTCAATTCTTCACTATCCTGTCTCAAATGGATTAAATCCAGAGACAAGGACTAAGCATCAAACACTTAATCGGGGATCAAGCGATTGACGAAGACAAATACATATCGGCGGTCTTAGGAAGATTCAAGGATAGAAGGCAATTTTCCAAACACTAAATTCAACAATGGGTCCAACAACACTGGAGCACTGATTCCCCGATAATTGTAAGAAAGGTGGGGAAATCTGGTCTGGACTTCGTGTTCTTCTGCTTAAATTATGATAACACGAACAATCTAATTTCGATTGGTTCTTCAATTCAGTCTGTGGTTCCCGGGTGAATCTCTCTTGAATGTCGACTTCTCTGAAGCAAAAGTTTGGGTGAAGATTGAAGGTCTCCCATTAGCTGCAAATAAGATTCACGTGGCATGGAGAGCCATGGAAAAAATAGGTAAGGTGTTGAAATTTGATGCGGATTCGAGGGAAGAAGGGCCGAAAGATTTCCTAAGAGCTTCAGTTTTGATTCTAGTGGATGACCCACTAGTCCCGGGATTCTATTATGAGTTTCGGTCGGGAAAGCGAGAGTGGGTCTACCTGCGTTATGAAGGAGTGTTTTGCATTTGCATGAAGTGTGGCAAGGTAGGCCATAAGAAAGTACATTGCTCCCTTGTTCTGGCACAAGCGGAGGCGGAGATGGGGCAGAGCTTGGGGCAGATCTGCACTGCGGCGGAGGATTTCTGGATTGACATTCCGGCAAAACCCTTATTCACAAATAAGTTTATTGACCTGAAAAGTATAGAACCACAAGAATAAAACTTAGGGTTTACCCGGCGCCGGATGTGGATGAGGGTGACTCTGACTCAGAACCACCATCTGATGATAATGGGGGAAAGAATCCTCCAAACCCACCTCCTTAGAACCCGCTGCAGCAGAGTAAAGGGAAAAGGCCAAGGGAAGAGGACAATGAGAATCACCAACCAACGGAGGGGGAGGGGTCTTCAGCGACAAGTCCACCCTCAGTTGGACCGTCGAAGAAGAGGAAAGTCCAAGACCAGGGGGTTCCGCCGGCGGAAGCAACCACGTGTAAAGGTATGAAAATAAAACGATTGGGTGGCGCATGCTCGTTTGTCAGGCCAGTAAAGGGGAGAAAGCGCGTGGATGGGAGTTTAGGTGGTGGTCCCAGTGGAAATACCAGAATTGGCAATAAATCTAACCTGGAGAATATTAACTCCCCCAACTCCTCATGCATAAAAGTGAACTTCGATCAGTCCATAAAGGTCAGTCCTACCCTTATATCTCTTTATAATTCGAAGTACGGGGAGGGTAATAGGGTAACTTTTGAGAGTGTTTCAATCCATTCGTGTCCTACGATGACATCAGGAGGCGTGTTTGACCTAATTTGCAATCAAGTACACTGCACCAAATATAAATTAGACTTGTCTCTTTACCCAATAAGTAACCTTTACCCAACCATTCCATCTACCTCATTGATGGCCACTCTCCTTTTAACCTATATAAAAATAAAACCTTGGTCCCCCCCCCCCTCCATTTTTCTATTACAAACCAGACATTTATCCTCCCCAACCAACTCTCAACTTTCAGTCAAATACAAAATTGGCACAAAATCTCAACAACCATGACAACTCAGAAGAATTTTCTGAACTCACTGATGAGTCATTTTCACTATCCAACACGGATGTTTCTCTCATGGAAAGTGATAGGATCCAATTTGACCAAGACCCAATACTAGACCCATTTCGCCCAAACAATGAGTTTTTATCCACTAGACCAAATTTGTAGACATACAGTTTGGCTCCATCCCTGTTCCAGCCCAAGCCCAAAAACCAGGGAAGCCCTTCATGGGGTGCAAATTTCGGGCTCCATATCCAGCCATCCCTTTTTGCTCCAGATTTGAAGCCCACCTAACCGGGAAAACTGTCCGACTCTATCTCGTCGAAATCAGGCTCCTTCTCCTTTGACATTTTCCACATCCCCCACAAGCCTATCATCCCTTCGGTACTTCCACGATAAACGTTGCCTGACCTAGATCTGTCGGAATCTCAAAACCTTCCCCATGCTCCACCAAATTCCCCTAGAGACCAATCGTCCTTTGACTTAGCTCTGTCATCCTTCCCTATAGAAGAGTTAGAAAACATGTTGCGTGAAGATCTTAACCTTCTACCTAGATTTGATGATTCAGACTCAAATGATTCCCATCAGAGTGTGGTTGGGCATGGAAAAAGGAAACTGGCCTACAAGAAAAGACGAAGAATTAGGTGGGAAGAGCTAGTGTGGGCCAAAAAAAAAATCTGGAAGGCAACAGGGCTCCTGGCAGCAGCTCTGGATGATGGTGTGGAGGCTTCTAGAAGAGGAGAGTTGGATCGCGTACAAATTGACCTTAATGTGGCGAACCCGTCAGAGGGGGATTGGGAAGGTACTTTGAGGGCACCATTCAAGGAAAAGAAGGTTCAGAGAAGTATAAGGGCAAGGGTAAGATGAAGTTTGGCCTTAGTGATGATGATGACTTGTGGGCAAGATTCTCGGACGTGGAGAAGAGCGACGAAGAGGATGGGAGTAACAAGAAGAAGGGTGTGCATGGAAAGGGTGCGGCTAACCAAGAATAGCCTGATGATGCTAAATGAATGTGTTGAGCTAGAACTGCAAAGGGGCAAACAACCACGAGTCCCCAATTTTCCCTTATGTTTGTAATATTGCGGGTAGATTTAATGCAGAATTTATTTTCCTCTCAGAAACTAAGTGTCCTGATAGTGTTTTAGAAAAGAAATTTGCTAGGCAAGGTTTTAAGGGTAGTTTTGGCATTGATGCCGTAGGTAGTTCAGGGGGGGCTTTTCCTCTGCTAGTCTTCTAAAGTAGTTTGTAGTGTGAGTAGTATCTCACAAAATGCAATTGTATGTAAGGCTAATCAAGTTGCTAGTATTGAGTACTATATTATTTTTTTTACGGGGCGCCTGACCTAGCTAGTAGGTAGCAAGTGTGGGAGGAAATTTCTGCTTTGCTCCCTCCTCCAACAGAAGAGATCGTTATCATAGGGGACACTAATCAAGTAGCTTTTTCAAATCATAAAAGGGGTGGGGGAAAAAACTGGAGGGGGCTGATTCTTTTAACAGATGGATTGTCGAAAATAACCTGATTGAACTTCCATACTGTAGACACCTACTTTTGTCCCCATTCCCGAAAGGGAAAGGTTCGATGATGAAAACGTAAATCTCCACTTGACAACGCATCTTCTATAAAATAACGAATCTCAATTCCCCTTTTTATTTCACCCGAAACCTGCTATTTATAGAAACCTTCTATTTATGGAAACCTGCTAAAAATAGTAACTGCCGTAATGGGTAGTTGTTAAAAGTGGCAAGTCATAAAAGATAGAAACCTGTCAGAATTAGGTGTTGCACTCCAACATAAATCCTAAATGAGATAGAAATTGGGAGAGAATCCTATTCCTAATATGATTCGAAAATAGGAGTCACGTATTAATTAAAATCCTAACGAGCCTAGAGTTCGTAACGGGCCCAGACACATCCCGTCACAAGGTTAATACGCACTAAAAGACTCAATTAAATCTCAAATACTCCGGATTCTAGGAATCCGAATCTGACTAAGAAAAACAGCCCAGATCCTATTTTCAACGCCTGGCTCTGGGCGCCGAAATCTTCGGCGCCCAGGCCTGGGCGCTGAAAATACCTGGTACGTGTTTTTTCCTAATTCCTCGTGGATTAGAGTTCTGCAATTCTATCTTTCCACGAACTCTTTTCTATAAATAGGGCCCTAAGTTCGACGTGAAAAGGACAACAACACAAAATTGATATTCTGAGTATTGACTCCAACCCTTAGCCTAAGCCTCACGTTGCGAAATTGTTCACGTGTTCTGTCGCAATCGATCCATAAATCGAACAGAACGTATCCTGTCCCATAATTTGAGATTCGTTAAATAAAAAGGAGAAATAGCAAAGTCAAAGTGGTTAGTTTTCTGAGAACCGTGACGCACCTCTCAAGGGTGCGTCGTAATGTGTCCCTTTTCTATGATTTAATCGATTTCCTCGCCCTTTTTATGAACTGTTAAACTAACTAAATCTGATTGGTCTATCACGCCTAACAAATATAATATTTTTGGGAAATTGGATTATTATGCTAGGTCCCTTAATGCTATTTAAATAAGATAATCGCGATCGATCTAGTATTATATGTTGCATATTGATAAAATCAACTCAGTTAGTTTAATAGTTAACGCATGTCCCTTCAATTATTTATGCTGAGCTAGTAAGGATATCCTGCCTCTGGAGTTATCGACGAGCGAGTACTCCTCTCGGTAGTTACAGTCCCCCCGAACCCTCAATCTCTACCTTGCGGGTGTATGTTGAGAGATCCCCACACCAGGGATCACAAGGGAACCTACGGCCGTCGTGGTCAAACATAATTGCACTCCCTTTATGTCACGATAATCGGGTTTTGTCAGTTTTTCTCATTGTCGTTAAAAACTGAATGGCGACTCCTATATTACTAGTCAATTGGGTGTAAACTCACAGGAAATCCAATTACACTTGATTGAATAAAAAGAATCGTCACACCCACGAGGGACGAGGTCACGCATTAGCCTCGTGCTTTTTCGACCCCCTCACACATACCACGGGGTAAAATTCACCTAGTCAAACAACAGAGAAGGTGTTGATGCTATATACGAAAGATTAGATAGATCTTATGCTAATGATGCTTGGAAGCAATCATACCCAAATGCCATCCAAATTAACCTTCCAATCCTACACTCTGACCACAGTCCCATTATCCTGCAACCAATACCAAAAACTCCTTCAAAAAAGAGACCTTATAAGTTAGAGGCATGGTGCCTCAATGCTACCGAAATTAGAGAACTGATAAAGACCGAGTGGAAGAAAAAAGTAGTAGGCTCAAAAAATTTCTCGATCCAAAGAAAATTAGAATTTTTTCCCAAAGAAGCAAAGGAGTGTTTCTTAAACCACAAGGCCAAAGCATGTCTATATTGGAAGAACTTTGAATCCATCAGAGGGAGCGCAATTTTCCATTGAAAATCGAGAGGGGGTGATGAAGTGAAAAATAGAAGAGAAATAAACGAACAAATGACCACTGGGTGGCTCTACTGGAGGCAAAGGGAAAAGTACCGGTGGGATGATCTCGGTGACCAACCAACAGCCTTCTACTACAAGAGTGTCAAGTCTAGAAAATGAAAAAACGAGATAAGGGCGATTAAAGGGAGCAATGTTGACTGGCTCACTGAGGAGAAGGATATTAAAAAATAATTCCTTAATTTCTTCACTAACCTTTTTGCAGGTACCCAAGCAGCTGCAAATGATGATATGAGTAAATGGATGGAGGCTGTCCCAAAGTTGGGGACACCCCAAGTTTCTATTCTCAATGTACCATTTTCAGAGGAGGAAATACGGAAGGCAGTTTTTAGCTCTAAACCCCTCAAGTCACCTGGGCCAAATGGGGGTTCCACCCGCCTTATTCCAACAACAATAGAGTATGGTGGGTGACGAAATGTGTGATGCAGTTTTAAATTTTTTCAACAGCAGGTACATGCTCAAGGAAGTTAACCAGACCTTCATCACCATAATCCTGAAAGAACACCGGCCTGACTCGGTAACAAAGTTTATACCGATCAGCTTGTACTACTCCTCCTACAAAATTATATCAAAAGGTATGGCGGGGAGACTTAAAGCCGTAATGCCGTCCATTGTGGGAGATTTCCAGAATGCGTTAGTGTCAGGTCGCCTTCTTGCTGATAACTGCTTCATCGCCCACGAACTGGTAAACTTAGTAAAGAAGAGGAAAAAAGTAAACGTGTTTGAATCTATATTGAAAGTGGTTCCCAGTAAAGCTTATGATAGAGTCAACTGGGATTTCCTGGCTAATACTCTAAGAACCTTCAATTTCCCTACGCATTGGATCCACTAGATAATGCAATGCGTCTCCACCATGTCCTATGTTGTTCTGATTAATGGTGTTCTATCCAAGTCCTTCAAACCGAAGTCAGGATTACAACAAGGTGATCGCCTATCTCCGTACCTTTTTATTCTTTGCATGGAAGTACTATCGAGAACCATGGAGAATCTGCTGAATGAAGGAGCTATCATGGAAATAAGGGCGGCTAGGGGAAGTCAGAGAGTGGGGCACCTATTCTTCGCGGATGACGCCTTATTCTGTTTCAAAGCCACTCCATGCTCGTGTAAAACTGTGTGAAACACTATTGATGAATTTTGCAGAATCTCAGGGGAGATGATCAACAATGAAAAATCATATGTCATCTTTATCCCTAATACTCCGAAGAGATTTAGAAGGTTTTTGAGGAAGCCTCTGGGGGTAAGGGATATGGACCTCCTGAGAGATTATTTGGGTTGTCCTATGGATATGGATGGAAGATCGGTGGCAATTTTTTTGCCAATGATTGAAAAAGTATCGAAGAAGATTACGGAATGGAAGTTTACCTTTATCTCCCAGACGGGTTAGATCTTGCTTATTAACTATATCTTAGTGGCGCACATCATGTCCATTTATTCCATCCCGAAAACGGTCCTTAACAAAATTAACAGCTTGCTACTGAGATTTCTCTGGGCCTCGTTAAAAGACCGTAATCTCATTTACTGAGGAAAAAAAAATCCTTTGACAACACAAAAGCAAGGGGGTCTCGGATTGAGAAATGTGGTTGCTTTGAATTCGGCCCTTCAGTTCAATATGGCATGGAGGATCCACTCCAAACCCGATCTTCTGATTAGAAAAGTACCGAGGTTCACCGTTGGCCAGTGTCAGTGGGAGTCCTCTGCACTCTAACACCAGTTGGGCGGCGAGGAGCATCCAAAAGAGGGTGAACCATCTCAAAGGGGGTGTCCGCAAGATTATTGGACATGGAGCAAGTACTTTTATTGAGGGAGATAAATGGGTAGGAAAGAACACACTTACGGTTAAAAATGAAGCTGTCGAGACACTCCAGAACCAAAAAGTTGAGTGTTTAATGTCAGGTCCAGGAATCTGGAATGCAAACCTCATCTGGAACTATTTTGAAAGAAAGGATGCCAGAAACATATTAGCAACCCACTTACCAGCTGAAAGCTGTGCGGACGAGATTGTGTGGGACATCACTACTTCAGGGTCGTACTCCTTCAAGTCAGGGTATTGGATGATAATGGAAAACTGAACGGGAGAAAGGATAAAAGAAAATTTCTTGGTGCAATGGTGGAAACGAGGTCTTCTACCTAAATGGAAAATGTTCATCTGGAAAGTCATGCACAAAGCCATACCGACAAAAGCCAACCTTGCTAAGAGGGGATTAAACTTGGATGAGAGTTGCAGTTTATGCAATAGTGGACATGAGACGTTGGACCGCCTGCTCAAGGACTTCCCTTTCTCGGATAGAGTTTGGAGAGCGGGTCACCTTGGTGTCTACTCTTCTAGTCCAAGGATATCTGACCAGAGATGGGTTAAAAACATCTTGAAATATCTGATGAAGGAGGATGGAAGAGGTGATGAGAGAGTTGCTCAATTTACTATAATTCTCTGGATACTTGGATTCATAGAAATGATATCATTTTTAAAGGGATAACCTCAAGTTTGGATGTTGTGATGAGATGTATTGAAGAGTTCAAAATAAGGTGGGAGGACACAACTAGAAGTAGAGACTCAAGAAGGGATAATCTGAACTTAAAAAAAGGTGGGGAAAACAGAAATGGCGGGGTCAGGGAAGGGTGCCATTGGAAGCATGGGGCGATCAACTCCCACATAGTCATCCCTATTCTGGCGGATACTGCTTGGAAGAGTAGCCAAGACTGCAGAAAATAACTCGTGGGTGGCAGCGGTAGGATGGGCTGGTGAAAGTGGTAGATACAAACATATCTCGAGCGCGGATAGTATATTTTGCATGTCCCCTATTCAGGAGGAATGTCAAGCTATCCTTCGTGGTCTAAGGGAAGGCCTTAAACTTGGGTCGAATATTATAGTAAAAACGCATTGCAAGAATGTAGTGGATTACATTAAGGACCCAAACTCGAGCCCACCGGAAGTCGGACCGCTTGTTTGGGAAATTAACACTGTAGCTAGATTAGCTTCCTTTGTTCTTATTGTTAAGGTTAGTAGAGTTGCAGTCCATCAGGCCCACTGTCTAGCACACAGGGCAAGAACGGACAAGTTTCCTTTGTAATTTTGTTTATCTATCTGTCAAAAAAAAAAAAAGGTTTAGGACTCCATTACTATCCTAAACTAAGCCAACTCTAGTTTCCTAAACATACTATAACCCTAGATATACCATAACTCTAACAGTCCCCGCAATTATGACGACGGTAACATGATTGATAAGTTTTTAAAACCAAGACGATTAAAACTATCAATCTAATGTCCGAAATCAGCAAGAAGATCATCAACCAAAAGAAATTAATCACCAAACTTTGTGGCAGCACTATAATTCACCACGAGACAAAATTCCTTTTTTGTGGTACACTCCGCAATAGTTAGTGAAGAGTTTGGCGATCCTAGGACACGTCGAGCACCAACACAAATGCAGGTACACTTCTGCTTTGGATTCCGCACAAAACCAACAAATATGTACACTCCTTGTCCGATTGAAACTTGCGCAACACAACAACGATTAGTCACACTAGCGCAGGTACACTCATGCCATGAACAACACGTGGTTGTAGGTACACTCCTTCACGCGCACCGAAATCAACTAATCCGGCCAAATCGCAGCAAGAGAGCCACCAGACCAACAACAACAAAGAACAAAAACTCACCAAGAAACAAGACCATCACTGTCAACGATATACCGTGATCATTAAAAAAAATCTCAACTTTTGAGAGGTTAAAAAATCCATCCGGTGGGTTTTTAACTCATTCCCACCGGCCAAAGACTTTTTTGCGGAAGCATAGGATCAATCCAAAATTATAGATAGCGGTAGGATTAAATTTCAAAGAAATATGAAATGGGTCCGGGCAACCTAATAAGGAGGGGAGTTCGGTTCACTTATCAGCCCAATTGAGGTTCCACGCTAAAAACAATTGGCAATAGTGGAAATAACTCCTCAAACTTATAAGTTGGTATTTTCTCCAGGTATTTAACAATGGGTTTCAACATTGTCCTTAGAATTAGAGCACACCATAAAGTATTATAGCCCTCATTGAGAATGAACATCCAGTAGAGGTCTTATAACCAGTGGCTTAGAAATGCCCAGTTATGAAAAGCCCAACAAACATGGGCAAAATCTTATTCAAGACCCAGTATATTCGGATCGGGTCGTTTTTTGACAGGTTTACTCATAACTCATATGGAGTATTAAACCAAAATATTCCCACTTTGACTCTTCACAATTTTCTTAATACTCAACCATATTAGTGTTTCACACCCCCACCCCACCCCACATTCATTTCTCCCTTTGTTGTGAAGGGATACCTATCTGAGATGGTATTGGTGGGTGGCCTTTAACGACAAGAGATCCAAGAATAGACTTGGTTATCTGGCTGGATACGGGAGTATTAATTTACATGAATATGATCGTTAAATTAGCAACAACAAATGGATAAGTAAGGTCTTGTTCTCTTCAACTTATAATACCTTATTTTCATATCCTATAAGTTCAGATAAGTTCAGAGTATTGGATATAATGCAAAGAGTTAGTTTTAAACTCTACCATTTTGTCAAAATGGGTTTGTCTCACATTGGTAGAAATGCAAAAGGGTGGTTTTTAAGCTTACTATTTAAAACTAATGTGGTTGTCCCACATTGAGGGAAAAAATAAGTTTTATATTTAGTTTAAATAGAGTAGTAAGCCTTCTAATATTTGAAGTCTTATCCCTTGTGTTTTGGGATAGAAGGAGGCATCCCCCCGCGCGCCACCGCCGCCGTCCGGGCGGTTTGGCTCGTGTTCGTGGCAGGCACGCGATGTGGTGGGGCCTACCTTTTTTGCAATCCCCCGTAAATAAATAAATTTTAATAATATATTTTAACGTATAGTTATTTATATTTAAATAGAATTTACAAATTTCAGTAATAAATATATAATTAATGTATATTTATTTTATTTAATTACATTCTAAATATTTTAACGATTTATGCAATCAAAATTAATTTTTAGAATCATACTTTGAAAAGAATTTGAATTACAAAAATACGTTTGAATTTGAAAAACACTCCTAATCGGTTTTGGATTCAAACACTAAAACACAATTCTAATCCTAGCCCAATTGGTAAAGCCCAAAATAAATAAACCCCAAAAAGCTACCCATAATTCTCTCTCTTCCCCTTTCACTTCACGTGAAAATCAAAACATCAAACCCTCCTCCTTCTTCTTGCTCCTGCATGTGAACAGTAACTCTCAAGCCTCTCCTTGCTTCAGCCACCTCCGTCGATCAACCACCTCCTTTGTTAGTCGTCGCACCACCCTGCCACCACCGTCGTGTAGCTGCACCGGTACTCTCTTCTTCCTCCTCCCTCTCTTGCTCCGTTCTTCCTCTCGTTCGTTTTTCAACGACCTTACTTGGTTGTTTCTGTTTTCGCATAGCGCGACGCCGCTGTCGCGTCCCTGCGCCGCCGTCCAGCCCTCCTTCCTCTCTTCTTTATTTGGTTAATTTCTTAAACCCTAAACTAATTTAATGTTTTAATTATGTTTAATTAATTTAATTTATGTTTTCTTGAAATAAATTTATGGTTTTTATGATTTATTTATGAATTTCAGATTTATATGTTTGCATAATTAAATTATTAATTCTCAGATTATATAATTTGATTGAAATAAGAATTTTAATTATTTAAAGCATGAATTTTAAGGTTTTGATGGTTTTAAATCATGGTAGGATGATTATGAATTATTAAAATTATTGTTTTTATGTACTAAGCATGTTAATTTGGTCTTGGTGAAGTTTTAAACGATTTTATATTGCTTGAAATTTAAAGAATGGTGTTTTTATAGATCTTTTAATGAATTTTAATCATTAATATTAATAATTATTATGCTAGGAGATCAAATATCCAAGTTTTGATATTGGGGAAGTTTCTAAATATGTTTAGGATGTATTTAGAGTACTTTATGATTGTTGTGAATTATTGGAAGTTGATTGGGAAATTATATTGGATGTTTTAGGCGGAGAATTCTCTGTAGGCGACTTTTGAGATTGTTAAAGTGGCCTATCAATTTATTTACACAAGATACGTACATACCTGTGTGTTTGTGGATGTGGTGCTATTATTGAAACTGTTAGGTTATGATACATATGACAATTCATAAATCATGCGGAAAAAACCATTAAGCCAGGAATACATATTATTTACACATAATCATATAGCATAATTTAGATGCATACTCTTTGTTGCGTGCCTTCCCTAGCTGCGCCCGAACCGAACAAGAACAAGTCTTTAGGACTCCAAGTGTCGTCCCTCCGTAGATAGTCCACAGTACGTCCGGATCCGCCTTAAGATTGACCAACTAGAATCACCCTTAAGGTACTATTATTTTCGGCTAAAATGGGCAAGAGTTATGGCTGATTTTTCTGCTTAAAAATCCTAGTTTTGAATACTTGAAAACTTATGTATAAATAATGACCCCTAGGCCCTTATTTATAGAGGTATGGAAAAGGAATTGTAATCCTACTAGGATCTGGATTTGTTAATTAGAACTTTATTAGGACTCTAAATAACAAAGCAATTCTAATAAGATTAGGATTTTAATCTTCGCACGAATCCCAATAGAATTAGGATTTCCGGCATACGCATCGCACAAGCCGTGCACCCGCGCAGACCTTGCGGCCCACGACAAGCGCACAGCCCATGTGCGGTGCTGCGTGCGCGCGCGCGCCCTTGGCTGGGCCTGGCCTTGCGCTGGGCCTGGTCGAGGCGTGCGTTGCGTGCGGCTTGCTGGGCGATGGCCTGGCTTCGTGCTGGGCCTTCGTCTAGCGGGCCTCGTCCGATGCTAATTCGTTCGATAGGCTCCCGATTAAATTCCCGATTCCGGAATTCATTTCCGATACGAACAACATTTAATATTTCCGATTCCGGAATTAATTTCCGTTTCGAACAAATATTTAATATTTCCGTTTCTGACAATATTTCCGTTTCCGGCAATATTTCCGATTCCGGCAATATTTCCATTTCCGATAATATTTTCCGATACGTACCATGTTTCCGTTTCCGGCAACATCTACGACTTGGATAATATTTATATTTCCGATACGATCCATATTTCCGTTTCCGGCAATATCATCGTTTCTGGAGTATTCATTTCTTGCCTGTGACGATCTCAGCTCCCACTGAAACCAAGATCCGTCGATTCCGAATATCCATAGATGGAGTATTTAATGCCATTAAATACTTGATCCGTTTACGTACTATTTGTGTGACCCTACGGGTTCAGTCAAGAGTAAGCTGTGGATTAATATCATTAATTCCACTTGAACTGAAGCGGCCTCTAGCTAGGCATTCAGCTCACTTAATCTCACTGAATTATTAACTTGTTAATTAATACTGAACCGCATTTATTAGACTTAACATAGAATGCATACTTGGACCAAAGGGCATTATTTCCTTCAGTCTCCCACTTGTCCTTAGGGACAAGTGTGCATTTCCTAATTCCTTTGTCGCTTGATGCTTGCTCTTGAACATAAGGTAAGAGTTGTCATCCTTATTATGTCCAGAGGTGTTTCTCGGTTTCAGAGTTCAACTGATCAAATAAACAGATAATCATAGCCTATGATTCATCCGAGCACGGCCATGCATTTCACAGTTTCTAGCTCTCCGAGTGGCCTTGTACAACTTTTAAGCATCTCATCCCGATTTATGGGAGGACAATCCCAATCTTGCGATCTTGAGATTAGACTTCGTTTGATAGGTGATTACCTGAGCGTTGCCTTTATATCCTCCTTTTACGGTGCGACGGTTGGTCAACGTCAAAGCAACCAGTTCTCAAACAAGTAATCTCAAATCACTCAGGTATTGAGGATTTAGTGTCTAATAATTTTAATGAAATTTACTTATGACAGATTTTCATCTCTTACAGTAAAGTTTCATAGGTCTTGTCCGATACTAGTCTTCCCAAAGTAAGTATCTATGCAAATGATTATGACATTGCCATGTCCACATAGTTCAAGAAACAAAACTACTAGTCATCTTGCATTCTAATCGTCTAACGTTTTCTATGCGTCCAATTTTATAGAAAACTCCAACTAGGGACCATTTTCAACCTTTGACATTCAAGTTCACTTGATAGACATTTCTTAGTCACAGGACTGGTCCTGACAGTCTATCTTGAATATATCGTCAAATTGAAGGGACTCATCATTTAATAAACCACAAATTAAATGGAAAAATGAATTCTTTTCATTTATTGTGAATGATTAACCAATAATGTTTTACAAAGATTTAAACTCTTAAACTTTAAAACATTAAACAGAGACATCAAAGCCATTCTCCAATATGCTTGATTCCCATAGCTGCAGTGTGCGAGTTGTGCTTCGCCTGCGGCAGAGGTTTAGTTAATGGATCTGATATGTTGTCATCAGTACCAATTTTTCTTATCTCGACTTCTTTTCTTTCAACGAACTCTCGTAGAAGGTGAAATCTACGAAGTACATGCTTGACTCTCTGGTGGTGTCTAGGCTCATTTGCCTGTGCAATAGCTCCGTTATTGTCACAATACAGGGCTATTGGTCCTTTAATGGAGGGGACTACACCAAGTTCTCCTATGAACTTCCTTATCCATATAGCTTCCTTTGCTGCTTCATGTGCAGCAATGTACTCCGCTTCAGTTGTAGAATCCGCAATGGTGCTTTGCTTAGCACTTTTCCAGCTTACTGCTCCTCCGTTGAGGCAGAAGACAAACCCAGACTGTGATCTGAAATCATCTTTGTCGGTTTGGAAACTTGCGTCCGTATAGCCTTTAACAATTAATTCATCATCTCCACCATAGACCAGGAAGTCATCTTTGTGCCTTTTCAGGTACTTCAGAATGTTCTTGGCAGCAGTCCAACGCGCCTCTCCTGGGTCTGACTGGTATCTGCTCGTAGCACTGAGTGCGTACGCAACATCCGGGCGTGTACATATCATAGCATACATTATTGAACCAATCAATGATGCATATGGAATCCCATTCATTCGTCTACGCTCATCAAGTGTTTTTGGGCACTGAGTCTTGCTTAGAGTCATTCCATGAGACATGGGTAGGTAGCCTCGCTTGGAGTCCGCCATCTTGAACATATCAAGCACCTTATTGATATAAGTGCTTTGACTAAGTCCAATCATCCTTTTAGATCTATCTCTGTAAATCTTGATGCCCAATATGTACTGTGCTTCTCCTAGATCCTTCATCGAAAAACATTTCCCAAGCCAAATCTTGACAGAGTTCAACATAGGAATGTCATTTCCGATAAGTAATATGTCGTCGACATATAATACTAGGAAAGCAATTTTGCTCCCACTGACCTTCTTGTATACACAAGATTCGTCTGCGTTCTTGATGAAACCAAAGTCACTGACTGCTTCATCAAAACGTATATTCCAGCTCCTGGATGCCTGCTTCAATCCGTAGATTGACTTCTTTAGCTTGCATACCTTTTTAGCATTCTTTGGATCCTCAAAACCTTCAGGCTGTGTCATAAACACAGTTTCTGTTAAAACGCCGTTTAAGAAAGCATTTTTGACATCCATCTGCCATATTTCGTAATCGTAATATGCAGCGATTGCTAACATTATCCGAATAGACTTTAGCATTGCAACTGGTGAAAAGGTTTCATCGTAATCCACACCGTGGACTTGCCTGTAACCTTTTGCAACCAATCTAGCTTTGAAAACTTCAAGTTTCCCATCCTTGTCCTTTTTCAGTTTGAAAACCCATTTGCTTCCAATGGCTTGGTAGCCATCTGCAAATCGACCAAATCCCATACTTGGTTTTCAGACATGGAGTCTAATTCTGATTGCATGGCTTCTTGCCACTGCTTGGAGCTAGGGCTCGTCATAGCTTGTTTGTAAGTCGCAGGTTCATCACTTTCAAGTAATAGAACGTCATAGCTCTCGTTCGTCAAAATACCTAAGTACCTTTCCGGTTGAGATCTATATCTTTGCGATCTACGCGGGGTAACATTTCTAGATTTACCATGATTCTCACCAGATTCTTCTAAAGATCTCTGAGTTTCATCCTGAATGTTATCTTGAGCATTCTCTAGAGTTTGTTGTTCGACTCGAATTTCTTCGAGGTCTACTTTTCTCCCACTTGTCATTTTGGAAATGTGATCTTTCTCCAAAAAGACACCATCTCGAGCAACAAATACCTTGTTCTCAGATGTATTGTAGAAGTAATACCCCTTTGTTTCCTTTGGATAGCCCACAAGGATACATTTGTCAGATTTTGGATGAAGTTTGTCTGAAATTAATCGTTTGACGTATACTTCACATCCCCAAATCTTAAGAAAAGACACATTTGGAGGCTTTCCAAACCATAATTCGTATGGAGTCTTTTCGACAGCTTTAGACGGAGCTCTATTTATAGTGAGTGCAGCTGTATTTAGTGCATGTCCCCAAAATTCTAATGGAAGTTCGGCCTGACCTATCATTGACCTGACCATGTCTAGCAAGGTTCTGTTCCTCCGTTTCGACACACCGTTCCATTGTGGTGTTCCTGGAGGAGTCAATTCTGATAGAATTCCACATTCTTTCAGATGGTCATCAAATTCATAGCTCAGATATTCACCGCCTCTATCAGACCGCAGTGCCTTAATCTTCTTGCCTAATTGATTCTCTACTTCACTCTGAAATTCCTTGAATTTGTCAAAGGATTCAGACTTATGCTTCATTAGGTAGACATAACCATACCTACTGAAGTCATCAGTGAAAGTGATAAAGTAGCTGAAACCACCTCTAGCATTTGTACTCATTGGTCCACATACATCTGTATGGATTAAACCCAATAGTTCATTTGCTCTTTCTCCAACTTTAGAGAAAGGTTGCTTTGTCATTTTGCCAAGTAAACATGATTCGCATTTACCATAATCCTCTAAGTCAAATGGTTCTAGACTTCCTTCCTTTTGAAGTCTTTCTAAGCGTTTCAAGTTTATATGGCCTAATCGACAATGCCACAGATAGGTGAGATCTGAATCATCCTTTTTGGCCTTTTTGGTATTTATGTTATATACTTGTTTGTCGTGATCTAATAAATAAAGTCCATTGACTAATCTAGCAGATCCATAAAACATCTCTTTAAAATAAAACGAACAACTATTGTCTTTTATTAAAAAGGAAAATCCCTTAGCATCTAGGCAAGAAACTGAAATGATGTTTTTAGTAAGACTTGGAACATGGAAACAATCTTCCAGTTCCAAAACTAGCCCGGAGGGCAACGACAAAAAGTAAGTTCCTACAGCTAATGCAGCAATCCGTGCTCCATTTCCCACTCGTAGGTCGACTTCACCCTTGCTTAACTTTCTACTTCTTCTTAGTCCCTGTGGATTGGAACATAAGTGTGAGCCACAGCCTGTATCTAATACCCAAGAAGTTGAATTAGCAAGTATACAGTCTATAACGAAAATACCTGAAGATGGAACGACTGTTCCGTTCTTCTGATCTTCCTTTAGCTTCAAGCAATCTCTCTTCCAATGCCCCTTCTTCTTGCAGTAGAAGCATTCGGATTCAGAAGTGGGTTGACTGACCTTCCTCTTTACAGACTTGGCGCCAGTTTGCTTAGTTGGGCTGGCCTTGTCGCCACCTTTCTTAGCATTCCTCTTCTTTCCAGATTTCTTGAACTTGCCCCCACGCACCATAAGCACATCCTGCTTATCACTTTTCAGCGTCTTTTCAGCGGTCTTCAGCATACCGTGAAGCTCAGTGAGCGTTTTGTCCAGACTATTCATACTGTAGTTCAGTTTGAACTGATCGTACCCGCTATGAAGAGAATGGAGGATGGTGTCTATAGCCATTTCCTGAGAAAATTGCTGATCCAGCCGACTCATATTCTCAATGAGTCCAATCATTTTGAGAACATGTGGACTTACAGGCTCGCCTTTCTTAAGCTTGGTCTCAAGAATTTGCCTATGAGTCTCGAATCTTTCGACTCGAGCCAGATCTTGGAACATGTTCTTCAACTCACTGATGATTGTGAAAGCATCTGAGTTGATGAACGTTTTCTGCAAATCCGCACTCATGGTGGCGAGCATTAGACATTTCACATCCTTGTTGGCATCAATCCAACGATTGAGGGCTGCCTGAGTGACCCCGTCGCCTGCGGCTTCGGGCATCGCCTCATCTAGGACATACTCCTTTTCTTCCTACATAAGAACTATTTGCAAGTTCCTTTGCCAGTCAAGGAAGTTTTTCCCGTTCAACTTCTCCTTTTCGAGAATTGATCGAATGTTGAATGAATTGTTGTTTGCCATATTAAAAACTACAATTGAAAAGAATAAACAAATAAATAACCATTCACAGTTTCTCTTAATAAACTTAAATTCTAGCATACATGCATAATTCAATGTTTATTAAGCATTTTATTCAAGTTATGTGTTCCGGCAGGTGTGAATAAAATGATTCCAAGATCCTAAAATCATTGAAGAACTAAGCACAGTTTGTCGACTTAATCCTAAAACATCTTAGGTAAGCAAAAGCCTTTTGCTAATAGTCTAGAAACTATTCTTGGTTGATAGGTACGTCTAAGAACTTATTAGGTAAACCTATCGATTTTGCCACGACATAAAAGGACTCCTTACTTATATCGTTGAGTTTCACCAAAACTAACATGTACTCACAATTATTTGTGTACCTTTCCCCTTTAGGACCAATAAGTAACACCTCGCTGAGCGAAAACTATTACTAGATTGATGTAAAGGATATCCAAGCAAGTGTATATTTTGGCATGGCACCTTTTAACTCAATTTTTAAGTTTGGAACTTAAGGCTCTTACTATGTTGGTTAGATTTTAAGTGAACTAAAATCCTTAATCATGCAACATAATCAAGCCACAATCTTATGCATAATTAAGACATATTTAAAGCAATAAATAACTTAAAGCATGCATAAGATAAATGTGATCTAGTATGGCCCGACTTCATCTTGAAGCTTTTGACTTCAAAGTCCGTCTTGAAAATCTCCGTAGGAGGCACCATTTTCTTCAAATAGGATAAGCTATAATTAAAACTAATTACAACTATTTGATGGTACGCAGACCATATTTGAATTGAAAAACAACTTTGGTACTTTAGACCAATTACATTCAAATTAATGGTACGCAGACCATATTTTCTATCCTATTTGGGCCATACTAGTCACTTCATAACCTGCAAAACAGTACATATACAATATATACCATTCACCCATTCATTATCATGAATGGCCCACATAGCTGGTTAGTAAAACACATTATGCATCACGTAAACATTTGCAGCAATTAATCAAGGGCACCAATAATCTACCAATTATTCAGTCCTTATTAATTCTAATCAAGTTGTTTTAACCTTAAGGATTCGTAGACCTAATCAAGAGTTTATGACTAAAAGGGCTCCCACTTAAACCAATAAATTCATATGCTTTACTAATTTTAAACATAAAAATGTATTTCTAGTCTAACCGGAAACATACAAATTTAATTAAAATTTAAAGCTCATATAAATTTATAATTGAATCCAAAAAGTTTAATTTAATTTCAGTCGTATTTAAATTAATTCATGATTTTAATTTTAGTAAAATAATTAGAATAAATAAAATTTATTATAATTACAATATTCAAAATTAAAATCCAAGAAAATAATTTAAATTATTAATTTTAAAATTAATTAAAATTACGTAAACTGAAAATTTCAAATTAAACATTCAAAACGATCTAATCGCAACGCAAACACCCTACGTATTGCACGCCCATGGGCCACACGCACACAGCCATCGCTGGCCATGTGCGCGCAGCCCATGCGCTCGTCGCATAGCTGCTGCATCTTCCATCGCAAGCCATCGCACAAGTGGTGCTCGCTGCGCGCGCGCCAGCGCTCGACGCACGCGAGCCATCGCTCGCTGTGCGCGCTCGCCAGCGCTTGCTGCGCGCGCTCCAGCGCATGATGCACGCGAGCCATCGCTCGCTGTGGGCGAGCAATTGCGCGCGATCAACGCTGGGCGCAGCGCTCGTGGCACGCGAGCTTGCGCGCGCTGCGCGCGAGGCAGTGCGCATTGTGGCGCAGCTCGCTTGCGGCCCACACGCGACTGCCATGCCTTGCCTTTCGCCCATGCCCATTCATCCATAGCTCGTGGCCCACGACACAAGGCAGGGCTGCTGCCTTGTGCTCGTGCACCATGCCCCTGCTCATTGCATTCGTGCCGCACGGGCGACGAGCTCCCTTGCTCGTCGTCGCATGCCCGCACTATACAACACCCCTTAAGGGTAACACGAAGCGTCCATTGCTTTGTGCGTGCAAGTTATATGAACGAATTGCATAAAAATTTAAAATTTATATTTAAAATTAATGACAAATTAATAAATAATATTAATTTCATAATTTTAGGGCGAAAAAATCGAAAATTTATTATTCAATTAATTTCCGATTATTATGGATTCAAGCCTAGGTCATAAAAATTTAAAATTTATCATAAATTTACAATTTTTATGGTGGTTTTTAATCATAGGTTTCTAATTAAATTATAATTAATTATGAAAATCAAATTAATTCTAAATTATTCTAATTTTCAACAAATTAATCATAATTACAAATTAGATTGCATAATTAACAAGGCTAGGCATTCAAACTTGTTAAACATATACAGTAGGTCAATCAAAAATTCAAGATTTATCAACAAGAATCGCAAATATTTAATTTAACATCTTAAATTTACGAAATTTTGCATTCGAAAAACTAAAACCTTCGAAAAGTCATAGTTAGGCTTCGAATTTGAGAATTCTGGGTTCGGCAGAAAAATATTATTTTTGTCAAAATTTTAGAATGCCTTTTACATGCGGAATTGACACAAAAATCACTCGATTTGGATGAGTAACGAAGAAACTGCCGAAAAACTGCGTACGTATAATTAAATAAACGCAATTTGCAATTAATTAACAATTACGAAAATTAATCACCCCTTTTAATTCTTGCAAATTTGTAATTTTTAACCATGTTCATGCAATTTAGATTATGAAAATAATAAGAGGCTCGTGATACCACTGTTAGGTTATGATACATATGACAATTCATAAATCATGCGGAAAAAACCATTAAGCCAGGAATACATATTATTTACACATAATCATATAGCATAATTTAGATGCATACTCTTTGTTGCGTGTCTTCCCTAGCTGCGCCCGAACCGAACAAGAACAAGTCTTTAGGACTCCAAGTGTCGTCCCTCCGTAGATAGTCCACAGTACGTCCGGATCCGCCTTAAGATTGACCAACTAGAATCGCCCTTAAGGTACTATTATTTTCGGCTAAAATGGGCAAGAGTTATGGCTGATTTTTCTGCTTAAAAATCCTAGTTTTGAATACTTGAAAACTTATGTATAAATAATGACCCCTAGGCCCTTATTTATAGAGGTATGGAAAAGGAATTGTAATCCTACTAGGATCTGGATTTGTTAATTAGAACTTTATTAGGACTCTAAATAACAAAGCAATTCTAATAAGATTAGGATTTTAATCTTCGCACGAATCCCAATAGAATTAGGATTTCCGGCATACGCATCGCACAAGCCGTGCACCCGCGCAGGCCTTGCGGCCCACGACAAGCGCACAGCCCATGTGCGGTGCTGCGTGCGCGCGCGCGCCCTTGGCTGGGCCTGGCCTTGCGCTGGGCCTGGTGAGGCGTGCGTTGCGTGCGGCTTGCTGGGCGATGGCCTGGCTTCGTGCTGGGCCTTCGTCTAGCGGGCCTCGTCCGATGCTAATTCGTTCGATACGCTTCCGATTAAATTCCCGATTCCGGAATTCATTTCCGATACGAACAACATTTAATATTTCCGATTCCGGAATTAATTTCCGTTTCGAACAAATATTTAATATTTCCGTTTCTGACAATATTTCCGTTTCCGGCAATATTTCCGATTCCGGCAATATTTCCATTTCCGATAATATTTTCCGATACGTACCATGTTTCCGTTTCCGGCAACATCTACGACTTGGATAATATTTATATTTCCGATACGATCCATATTTCCGTTTCCGGCAATATCATCGTTTCCGGAGTATTCATTTCTTGCCTGTGACGATCTCAGCTCCCACTGAAACCAAGATCCGTCGATTCCGAATATCCATAGATGGAGTATTTAATGCCATTAAATACTTGATCCGTTTACGTACTATTTGTGTGACCCTACGGGTTCAGTCAAGAGTAAGCTGTGGATTAATATCATTAATTCCACTTGAACTGAAGCGGCCTCTAGCTAGGCATTCAGCTCACTTGATCTCACTGAATTATTAACTTGTTAATTAATACTGAACCGCATTTATTAGACTTAACATAGAATGCATACTTGGACCAAAGGGCATTATTTCCTTCAGAAACCATGTTGAATATTTATGAACTTGTTTATGTTGAAATTTCATGTTCAATGTCGTTGGATGAATGCGTTCAGCATAGAGTTTTATTATGAGAATTATAACATGTTAGCATGGATGATTGGTGCAAGCATGTCAGTTTGGGAACTTATATTATTTATATATTGGTATAGATCACGATTGATCGTTGTTCCTTTTTAGCATTTCACTACTTTATGAGGGTCGAGGACCGTGTTTAGTAAGTTGATACTTTACACCTATATAAAGGTGGTTAACCATTGTTAAAAGGAAGATTGAATTAATTGGAATAAGTTCTTGATTGATATCTTTGTGATCACTTATTTAATTCCAAGATAAAAACAATTGTGAATACTTGTTGATTATATGATTTATGCGATTGACGAGTCATAACAAGGTAATAATTGGTAAATCATGTAAAGTGAAACTGAATAGCTATAGCTTTAGACTGTGAACGTCTGAAGTGACGAACAATCAAGAGTTGGGATTCATGGTGGTAGCCTGTGGCTTTTTCTGGGACCGGATTAATCACCGCGTTCTATTTTATTTAAAAGCTTCCTCGATATCGCAGGTAATTGGGGTTACGGAGTCGCGCCCGTACCTCGTCTTCCTTAGTGAAGGCTTCTAGTTAGAAAACTCGGTCCATTGCCTATTCCAATTAAAATAATATCAATGTTATAAAAGTCTAGTCCATTCTAGTCAAACGTGGTCTTCAAGTTAATATGTTTTGGTTGTCCTTACTTATGTTTTATTAGTATCATGTGAGGAATATTTATTCATTGATTTAGTATGTAGTACTCAGCTTTGCTGATTACGTACTTTGTTTTTGTGTGTTGATCATGGCTATGCCTTATTGATCATGTGATGACCCATTTTGGTGAGCAGTCTCTAAGGATCAATAAGAATTGTCCATCTACAGGTTGAAGATGATGCATCATTGGGTTCGGGATTGGAGAGCTTGTAGTTTAGTTTTGATTTACTAAAGTAACTTTGGTTTGTTTAATTGGACTTTAAACTTGTCGAATTAGTTACGTTGATTTTATTTTCATTGGTTGGTTTTGGAGTTATTTCCGTAGTTGACTATTTATAAATTTAAAGTTAGTTTTATGTTTTCCGCTGCAAAATTCAAAATAAGCCGTTACGTTTTCACACATGCGATAATACATTGATAATTCTCTATATTTATATTTATTAAAAAAGTTATTCCATAAAAGGGAGAATTGTCGGGGTGTTACATTTTTTGGCCATGTTGTTACTGACATTCAAAAACTTACGGGACTGATCAGTTACGAAGTCCACTTCACATTCAAAATTAATACCGTAACGGTCGCATGGATTGCGAAAACTATTCCTTGATTTTAGCTTCCGTTTTGATTGCCCCATTGAATACTGAATTTAGGTTTCAACTATTTGATTACCTCAATTGTTTCCGATTTCCTTTAGTAAGTGCTATTGCCTTTAAAAAATAGTTTTTGGGATCATTTTAAGAATACCAAAAAATTAATTTTCCTCCTCCTTCCTTCTATAATGTTTTGAGGATTGTTATGAGTTCCATATTCCTCCTTAGTTGAGTGTACATTTCGGAGGAATGCTGTGTGAAATCTTGGGGGGCAACGCCATTACCGATTGCACCATAGTCGGGGCGAATTTTGCTTCTAAGACAATGTTTTGTAACACGTCACAACTTTACATACATCAAATATCTGGCGCACATTTTCTTATCATTTTCAGATTTTACAGTATCATTTTCTACAATTTAGAAGCAAAATTCCAACTGTGATATCTGATTACGGATTCATCTCTTATCAAAACACTTTCCGATCTCTCAAAACTGGAACCTCTAGACGGTACCTGATGAGTGACATTTATGTCGCTCTAAACCTTTATTTTCTTATTATTTTCTTTTTATTTTCGTTCTTATTTTCCCTTTTACACTATGATTTTGCTAACATTTTAGTTTTAGTTGAATTCGTAGTGTCTCTTAGTTTAGTTCGTTTTTTTCCTTAGTTTTTATTTCGTTTTTGTTTGATTTTTCTAGGTTATCGGATGGAGTTGAAAATGGAAAACAAAGTTGAGTAAGAATGCAGAACGACGCGCTTGCACCCTTGTCTGGTAATTACTTTGACTTTTACTTAATTATTATGGATCTTTGTTTGAATTTCAAACTTAGTTTGTTGTCTCCTTTCATGGCTTGTGAGTAGTTACTTGCTAGGGTTAGGGGGGAAGCTTGGGAATGAATTAGGGATTTTTGAAGGGAATTCATGTTGATGTTGTGATTAAACCTTGATTTGATGATAAGGATGTCCATGTCTAGTTAGATTAGTAGTTGCAAATGCTAACTCTATTTAGTTGATTGGAATGCTTCATATTAGTTTGGCAAGAAATTGTGAATTAGTGTGAGCATATGAGTGAACTAGTTTTAATTGTTAGTCACTTAGTCTAGGGGTCATGCGAAAGCTCTCCCTCGGATTAAGCAACTTAATGCATTCTATCCGAGAGGTGGGGAATGCAACATTTCCGGTTTTTCCCCCTAATTATCATGTCTTTGCAACATCTAAATGTTTGAACCTTCGTCTTTCCCTAATAAACCCAAGTCGAACCCCATTTCCCCTAGCTTTTTCCCTATTGATCAACTTGTTAATTAGCGTAGAATTGTTAGTTATTATAATCCAATTCACATTCCTATTCTAAGCTAGCTTGACTTTGTTGAATTCATTCTCACCGTTCTCTTAGGACGATCGCGAACTTGCGACTTTAATCAATATAGTTGGTTAGTTAGGTGTTCTTATAAATCTTGTTTGATTAAGTGGTTTTCGTATAACGACGCGAAAAACGCTTGTCAGTACCAATTACAAACTATGGGCTAAAAAATTGCTAATTTTTTTTTTAGCAATTGGAGGTTGATTACGTCCTTGTTCAAGATTGTCCTCAACGTCCAACCACAGAGACGTCAGATGCTGCCGTTGCTACACCAAATATTGATGAACAGATCACCAAGTATGAGAAGCATAACAAGTTCCTTAGAGGTCATCTTCTCAGTCACATGGGTAACTCTCTTTTTGATATCTTCATCAATAACAAATCTGCTAAATCTGTTTGGAAGAACCTGGAAAAGAAATATGGAATAGATGATGTTGGAAAGAAGAAATATGCTACTGGAAAGTGGCTTCAGTTCAATATCGTTGATGACAAGCCTATCATGGATCAAGTACATGAGTATGAAAAGCTGACTGCTGATATTCTGGAAGAAGGTATGAAGATGTGTGAGGTATTTCAAGCCAATGTCCTGATCGAGACACTTCCTGATTCATGGTCCACTTACCGCAATCATTTGAAGCACAAGAAGAAAGATATGTCACTTGAAGAATTGGTCATCCACATGAAGATCGAAGAAGCCAACAGATTGGATGATAAGGATTCTTCTCCTTGTGAAATTTATGTTAAAGCTAACATTGTGGAATCTCCTTTCCCAAAATCTGACAGGTTTAATAAACAAAATAAGAACGCTGGAAATTTCATGAAGAAGAATCATAATACCAAACAACTTGGTGTTCAAGGCAAGAAAGCTAGAGACTTCAAAGAAAAATGGGAAGTCCGACAAAGGATCTGGTGGTTGTTATGTTTGTGGTAAGTCAGACCATAAGTCTTTGCAATGCTACAACCGCAAAGATGTCCAAACAATGGCCAGAAACCAGATCAAACCAAGAACCAGGCTAATATTGCTGAAGACTCTAATGAAATTATAGCTGCTGTAGTTTCTGAAATTAATTTAGTTGATGATAAAACTGAATGGGTTGTTGAAACAGGTGCAACTAATCAATTCTGTTCGGATAAGGAATTGTTTGAGGAATTCAAAGAGACTACGGGAGGTGAACAAGTTTTTATGGGAAATTCAAGCAGTTCCGGGGTGCTTGGCAAAGGAAAAATTCTCCTAAAGCTAAATTCTGGAAAATATTTATCTTTGCAAAATATATTGTATGTCCCTTTTCTTCGCATGAACTTCATTTCTGGTGCTCTCCTTAACAAAGTTGGTGTGAAACTTATTTTGAAGGTGATAAGCTTGTTTTATCTCGTAATGGGGAATTTGTGGGGAAGGGATATTTGTCTGTTGGTTTATTTATTTTAGAGATTGTATCTGTTGCTGATTTTACAAATAAGACTTCTTCTTTTGCTTACTTGCTTGAGTCTTTTGATCTTTGGCATGGTAGATTAGGACATGTCAATTATGGCTCTTTGAAACATTTGCAAACAATGTCTTTAATTCCTAATCTGATTAGTAGTGGTCAAAGTAAGTGCGAAATTTGTGTTGAGGCTAAGCATTCTAGAACTCACTTTAAACTAGTTACTTCTAGACAAACTGAATTGCTTGAACTAATTCACTCAGACTTAGCTGACTTTAAGAATACCGAAAGCAGAGGCGGTAAACGATATTATATCACTTTTTTAGATGACCATTCTAGATATAACAAAGTGTATCTTCTAAGAACCAAAGATGAGGCAGAACAAAAGTTCTTAATTTATAAGGCAGAAGTTGAAAATCAATTAGACCGTAAGGTTAAAAGGTTTAGGTCTGATATAGGTGGTGAGTATGGTAAATCCTTTTTAAAGGAATTTTGTGAGAAAAATAAAATCATTCATGAATTGAGTGCTCCCTATACTCCCAAACAAAATGGCATTACTAAAAAGAAAAATAGAACCCTTAAGGAAATGATGAATGCAATGTTACTTAGTTCTGGCTTACCTGATAATATGTGGGGGGAGGTTGTACTTTCTGCTAATTATGTGTTGAACAAAGTACCCCATAAGAAGTTAGAAAAAACCTCTTATGAGTTGTCAAAAGGGCATGGACCCAACCTAAAATATTTGAAAGTGTGGGGGTGTTTAGATAAATTTGGTTTACCATATTTTAAACGGGAAAATATTGGTCCAAAGACTTTTGATGATGTGTTTGTTGGTTATGGTGAAATAGTGCAGCTTATAGATTTATGTGCTTGAATGATATATCAATGTGTGAATCTAGAGATGCTGAATTTTTTTAGCATATTTTTCCTTTAAAGAATAATGTTGCTTCACATGATAAGTCCCATGATACTTCACATGATGTCTTTACTTCTATTCCCTCTTCATCCTCTAGGCCTTCTTCTTCTCCTATTGTTCAAAGTGATGTTGTATAACCTAGGAAAAGTAAGAGGTGTCGGACTGAAAATAGGTATGGTCCTGACTTTTTACTATATTTCTATCTGAACTCAATGATGTGGATGAAATAGTTTAGTTGTATTTCTTCATTTGTTTGATGATGAGCCTAAAACTTTTGATAAGGCCATGAGTTCAATTGATACCAGTGTTTCGAAAGAGGTGGTTAACAGCGAAATAGAGTACATTATGTCTAATCATACATGGGAACTAGTTGAATTACCTAAAGGTAGTAAAACCATTGGTTGTAAATGAATTTTTAAAAGGAAAAGGAAAACTGATGGTGCGGTTGACAGGTACAAAGCTAGACTTGTAACTAAAGGTTTCACTCAAAAAATTGGTGTTGATTTATTTTATACTTACTCACATGTAAGTAAGATCTCCACTATTCGTGCTTTACTTGGTTTAGCTTCAAGTGATAAGTTAATTGTGCATCAAATGGATGTAAAAACTTCTTTCTTGAGTGACGACTTAGAAGAGGACGTTTATATAGTTCAGCCTCCTGGTTTTGTAGTTCTAGGACAGGAACATAAAGTGTGTAAGTTAAACAAATCTTTGTATGTGTTGAAACAAGCTCAAAAGTATTTGGTTCTGATTGTGTTATTGTCTGCTTATATGTAGATGATATGTTTCTATAACTTGAATAAGGTCCTATAAGTTCCAATAAGGTCTTATAAGTTCCAAGAAGGTCCTATAAGTTATAATAAGGTCGTATAATTTTCAATAAGTTTTTAAATAAAATGTGAAATATTATGATTATTTACGTGTTTATATTAAATAAATCATATTTATATTATTAAATTAAAACAATTTGTGGTTACTAGTTGACGATAATTATTAATCTTAAACCCAATATGGGAATCAGTTTCGGTTTTGGTATATTACTAGATATTTATTTAGGAGATATATTGTATTCTTATTTTACGAGTTATATTTTAGGGATAGATTTTCTAGTATATTGGTTTCTCCTAAATTGTAATATTCTAGTAATATTGTGTTTCCTAATACTAGGACTAGGGTTAGGAAGTTAGGGTGTATAAATAGGGACTTATATACCATTATAATTGACATGCTTGAGATCCTGAGCTAAATACTTGTGAGGTTGATTGATTGTATTGTTAATAACGGTTTTGATTAATAATATAAGTTGGGACGTGGGTATACCACGTTATTGGTATTGTGTGTGATTTGTATAGATTGTTATCTCGTACTATTCCTAACAAGTGGTATCAAAAGCTAAGGTTCGTGATGGACAAAGTTGGTGGAAGGTTCGAGATTTAATTGTTCAATGGAAAGAACAATTTTGCCTTATGGAAGAGGACGGTGAAAGATCTCCTAATCCAACAAGGGTTCTATGGAACCCTTGAAGACAAAAAGCCTACCGAAGTAGAAAAGGCAAAGTGGGAGACATCAAGTTACGTGCGACATCGACAATCCGGTTGGCCCTTGCGCCGAAAATTAAATATGATGTTCTTGAGGAAGATAACCCTAAATATTTGTGGGAGGAGTTGACAAAGACATATCAATCCAAGTCTTTGGCCAACAAGTTATTTCTCAAGAATGATTTGTTCGGACTCGAGATGGAAGAAGATGAAGCTTTGAGAGATCATTTGAATCGTTTCAATGGCTTGATCAACCAATTGAATAATTTGGATGAAAAATTAAAGGATGAGGACAAAGATATTATTCTGCTTGTGTCTCTACTAAAGAAGTATAATATAGTGATTACTTCTTTGTTGGTGGGGAAAACGAATTTCGCTTTGGAAGAGACTATTGTTGTTCTTCTAGAGAACAAAAAATTGGCGATGCAAGGATCAGGTGACTCATCAGATGGAGGAGCATTCTTGGTAATGCACGTGACAAAAGAAAAAAAAAATGGTAAAAAACATAACCTTAATATTAAGTGTTTCTATTGTGGAGAGTTGAGTCATATACAAACTATGTGTCCTAAAGCAAAAGAAGACTTGAAGGAGTTGAAGAAAACTCGCGAGAAGGGACGTGTTTCGTATTTGGAAGGAGATGATGATGATGTTGGTGATGCTCTTTTGGTTCAAGAAGATAAGGGACCAAAGGACGGTTGGGTGCTTGACTCGGGAAGTTCTCATCACATATGTGCTAGGAGGGGATGATTCTCATCCTATTAAGAGTGTGAAGGGAAGATGGTTACTTTACCGGATAGTAAGAAGGTAAAAGTTGGCGGCATTGGTGAGGTTGCGGTAAAACTTTGCAATGGTCGTGTTCGTAAGTTAGCTGAAGTGAGGTACATACCAAAGCTAGAACGGAATTTAATTTCATAGAGTAGATTACATGATTTGGGTTATGCTGTTATGGTGAACAACAATAGTTTGGAGGTCACTAAAAAGGGTTCGGTGATACTTAAGGTTGGAAGAACAACAGAAATCTATTTGTGCTAGATGGAGATGTTCTAGTTCGAGGGGATGCATTGTCAGATGGGAGACGGTGTTTCAATGGTGACCGTTAAATCGGTTGTGGAACCATATTGGGTTGAAGGGGAGTAATTGTTAATATTAAATCCAATATGGAAATCAGTTCCAGTTTTGGTATATACTAGATATTTATTTAGGAGATATATTGCATTCCTATTTTACGAGTTATATTTTAGGGATAGATATGCTAGTATATTGGTTTCTCCTAAATTGTAATATTATAGTAATATTGTGTTTCCTAATACTAGGACTAGGGTTAGGAAGTTGGGGTACATAAATAGAGACTTATATACCATTATAATTGACATGCTTGAGATCCTGAGCTTGAGCATAGTTTGAGAGAAATACTTGTGAGGTTGATTGATTGTATTGTTAATAACGGTTTTGATTAATAATACAAGTTCGGACGTGTGTATGCCACGTTATTTATATTGTGTGTGCTTTGTCTAGATTGTTATCTCGTACTATTTCTAACAATAATAATTATCAATGATACGTAACTATGAATTAATATTTTATTATTAATTACTATCAATATAATTATAAGGGAAAAACTTGATAAACACTTTTAAAATTACGTGTACACAACAAATCAATGGACGTTTTTTTTGGTAAGACACAAATAATCATAATATTACTTATTTACATCAATGCATAAAGTGAAATTCTCGTACGGAGTATCAAAGAATTGTTTTTCGTCCGTGATAAAGTTGCATTAAAGAGTTAAAGATGTTTATTAAAGAGTTAGTTACAATTTTTTTTACAAATTGGTCGATTTCGTATTTATATTTATTTAATATTTACAATCAACTATTATAAATATTCTAATGGTTAAAATTTTAATAATAATCTAATAAATTTTAAATAAAGTCTAATAAGATTTAATAAGGTCTTATAAGGTCCTATAAGTTCAAATAAGTTCAAATAAGATAAGTTCAGGTCCTATAAGTGTAGACACCTACTTTTGTCCCCATTCCCGCAAGGGAAAGGATCGATGATGAAAGCATAAAAACTCCACTTGACAACGCATCTCCTATAAAATAAACGAATCTCGATTCCCTATTTCATTTCACCCGAAACCTGCTATTTATGGAAACCTGCTAAAAATAGTAACTGCCGTAAAAGGTAGCGTCTAAAAGTGGAAAATCATAAAAGATTGAAACCTGTCAGAATTAGGTGTGGCACTCCAACATAAATCCTAAATGAGATAGAAAACCGCGAGAATCCTATTCCTAATAGGATTCGGAAATAAGAGTTACGTATTAATCAAAATCCTAACGAGCCTAGAGTTCGTAACGGGCCCAGACGCATTCCGTCATGAAATTGATACGCGCTAAAAGACTCGAATTAATCTCAAACTCTACGGATTTTAGGAATCCGAATCTGACTAAACAAAGCTGCCCAGACCCTATTTTCAACGCCTGGCTCTGGGCGCCGAAATCTTCGGCGCCCAGGCCTGGGCGCTGAAAGTACCTGGGTACGTCTCTTTTCCTAATTCTTTGCGGATTATAACTCTGCAATTCTATCTTTCCACGAACTCTTCCCTATAAATAGGCCCCTAGTTTCGACGTGAAACAACACACAACAACACATAATATATTCTGAGTATTGACTCTAAACCCCTTAGCCTAAGCCTCTCGCTGCGAAACTGTTCACCCGTTCTGTCGCAATCGATCCATAAATCAAACAGAATGCATCCTGTCCCATAATCGAGATTCGTTAAATAAAAAGGAGAAATAGCAAAGTCAAAGTGGTTAGTTTTCTGAGAACCGTGACGCACCTCTCAAGGGTGCGTCGTAATGTGTCCCTTTTCGACGATTTAACCGCTTTCCTCGCCCTTTTTATGAACTGTTAAACTAACCTAATTTGAATGTTCTATCACGCCTAACAAATATAATATTTTTGGGAAATCGGATTATCATGCTAGGTCCTTTAATGTTATTTAAATCAGATAATCACGATTGAATTAGTATTATATGTTGCATATTGCTAAAATCAACTCAGATTAGTTTAATAGTTAACGCATGTCCCTTCAATTATTTATGCTGAGCTAGTAAGGATATCATGCCTCTGGAGTTATCGACGAGCGAATTACTCCTCTCGGTAGTTACAGTCCCCCGAACCCTCAATCTCTACCTTGCGGGTGTATATTGAGAGATCCCCACACCAGGGATCACAAGGGAACCTACGGCCGTCGTGGTCAAACATAATTGCACTCCCTTTATGTCACGATAACCGGGTTTTGTCAGTTTTTCTCATTGTCGTTAAAAATTGAATGGCGACACCTACATTACTAGTCAATTGGGTGTATACTCACAGGAAATCCAATTACACTTGATTGAATAAAAATAATCGTCACACCCACGAGGGACAAGGTCACGCATTAGCCTCGCGCTTTTTCGACCCCCTCACAGTGGCGACTCCACTGGGGATAGTGAAGGAAATACTCGTGCTTGTAGGTAATCAAAATAGCCGAAGGGTGAAATGATCCTACCCCGCGTTTATTTCCCCATCAAGTTGGGACGACCTGAAAATCAGCATATTAATGTGAACGGGCAGAACATCATAACGAATCTCGGCTCCCTTGGGAGTTGGGACTAAGGATACCTTTTTTCGCCAATAGGGGGGTGCATACGCCGCGCATGTTTCCCACTCGGTACTTGTGCAGGTAGTACACCTATCCCGAACCCAATCGCTCGCCCATTAGGTCCCTCTTGCCTGCCTGCCCCCTTGGCTTGCACTTGCGGGTTGGCCTCTTGAGCGAAATTCGTCTGTTGAAGACACTACCTCGACCGGGGCATGTGTTGGATCTACGATAGAAGCGGTACCAAGCCAGGCGCAGATAAACTACCCATAGAAGCCTATCATAAACTATGTGGCATATTTAATTTTAAAATCCATGTTTGTAATGTAGTTATGTGTAGCGAAATATGTGATTGTGTGTGACAAACTATCCTAGAAAACCAACGACCTTAAAAACTGCCCAAACATTCATAGACTAATTTGCCAAAGAATTATACCGAAACACGTGTTCCGCAAACCCGAATGATCGCCACAAAATAAGCGACGCTCGGGATGGCCTGTAACGAATCCCACAACCGCTGTTACGCGTAAAGGACGTTATTAGGCAAGCACGCAAATCGAAGTCGCATAAACAGAAAACAGAAAACGAGAACCAGCCACGGACACATTTTGAACGCCCCTGGCTGGGCGCCAGAATTTCTCACGCCCCTAGCTGGGCGCTGAAGTTGCTGCTTGGCCTTCTGGTCAGGCACAACAGCTTCGATACCCGCACGAAAGGAAAATACGTAGCAAAAAATGTTCATAAAAAGAATTGCTACGAGGGCGTAAGGAAAGCATTCGATTTCAAAAGCGACTCGCGAAAAATAAATAACTCTTTGCGTCGTTGTTAGGCCTCCTACGACGGCAATGCTCGACACTAAAAGTCGACCATGCAAATAATCATGAATGTCACACGGGCAGAGATTTTCAAAAAATATAAAGAGTTCAAAAGTGCACACATAACAGTCCAAATATACTAGTCCGACTTGAGGGTAGTCATGGAATGCCTAAAAAACCGACTCACGAATCCAACTAATGTGTCTCCTACTCCACAACAATAATGCAGGGCCCCTGAGTACTTGCCCGTGATAGCCATCAAGAAACGCGATGGAAGAAGCATATCCCGAACATCTGTACCTAGAGGTCGCGCAAACCCAAGAGATGCATGCTCTGGGACACGACCCTTTACGTTCTCAAAGGCCACTCGCCCCAAAGAACCATGCTATGCCAAAAACGCTCTCCAACTCACATGCTTTCGGGCTATTGTTTGGGTTAGAAAAGAAAAGAGCGAAGAAAGAAACAGAAATTATGGCATTAGCTCTCCAAGATGAAGTGTTCGATCCTACTAAATTGATCGCTCCATCACCCTCAAAAGATGACCAAATCCAACGAGGGTGGCGCAAGACTTTCAAATGGACTAATGCTCGTGGGATGAAGTTCAAGATATCTGCGGGAGAGGGTCCGATGTACGAAGAATTAGAGTCTGAATCCGAGTCTGACTCCGAGTCCGAACCTAGCAAAATTGTAACCCCTCCCAAAAATAGTTTAGACCCGGAAATCTCTACTCCGGGAGATCTTTTTGATGTAATGCTTCATGACTTTAATAAGATAAACAAAACTTTTGAGTATGTGCCGCTTAAAAATCAAAGTAATAATGCAGAATGTCTCGCCACTAATGAGCACGAAAAAGAGCCAGAAGAGGAATATACCGAACTAATAAAAGTTGTAAGTGAACAAGAACTCAAAACTCCTATAATTGAGGACACAGAACCGGTAAATATTGGAACAAAAGAAAATCCTAAAATTATTAAAATTGGCCTCACCTTAACTCCCACTGAAAAGGCCGATCTAATCTCCACTTTGCGGGAATTCGAGGGTGTCTTTGCTTGGTCCTACAAAGACATGCCAGGAATAGATCGAGAAATCGCTGAGCATAAAATTCCGCTAGATCCCAAAATGACGCCAGTAAAACAAAAGCTACGGCGGCTCAAACCAGAGATAGCCTTGAAAATAAAAGAAGAAGTCACTAAACAATTAGACGCCGGCTTTATAAAAGTCTCCAACTACCCAGAATGGGTGGCCAATATTGTCCCCGTAGCTAAAAAAGATGGACGAGTGCGAATGTGCGTAGACTTTCGAGACCTCAACAAAGCCAGTCCTAAAGACGACTTCCCCCTACCTCACATTGACATACTAGTAGACAACACCGCAGAACACGCGCTCCTCTCCTTTATGGACGGGTACGCCGGATATAACCAAATACTAATGGCAGAAGAAGACATGGAAAAAGCAACTTTCATTACCCCTTGGGGAACATATTGTTACACTGTAATGCCTTTTAATTTGAAAAACGCGGGGGCCACCTATCAAAGAACAGCCACCACGTTACTCCATGACATGATACATAAAGAAATCGAGGTCTACGTGGACGACATGATCGTCAAATCTAAAGACCGGCGCGGTCACCTCCCGGCACTTAAAAAATTCTTCACTCGAATCTTGAAATATAACATGAGACTAAATCCACAAAAATGTGTGTTCGGGGTAACCTCGGGAAAATTGCTAGGATATGTTGTTAGTACGCGAGGAATCGAGATTGACCCATCTAAGATCAAAGCCATTACCGAAATGCCCCCACCAAAAACTGAAAAACAGATAAGGGGCTTCCTAGGAAAGCTGCAATACATTAGTAGGTTCATTTCCAAGATTACTATGACTTGTGAGCCAATATTCAAAAAATTAAGAAAAGAGGAAAAGGCCGAATGGGATGAACAATGCCAAACTGCCTTCGATAAAATCAAAGAATACCTAAGCAAGCCACCCGTCGTTTCCCCACCTTTGCCTGGAATCCCTTTACGCCTATACCTAACTGTCACGGATACTGCAGCAGGTGCTATGCTCTCACAGTGTGTACATGGATCCGAGCGAGCCATTTACTACCTGAGCAAGAAGTTCATACATTACGAGACGAGATACACAGAGCTTGAGAAAACCTGTCTCGCCCTCGTCTGGGCATCCAAAAAACTCAGACATTACCTATTGGCCCACACTGTTCATATAGTGTCACAACTAGATCCCTTAAAATACGTGTTCGAAAAGCCCGCCCTGAGTGGTCGCCTATCCAGGTGGCTAGTCATGCTCTCAGAATTCAACCTAAAATTCATGCCGGAAAAAACAATCAAAGGAAGAGCGGTAGCCGAATTCCTGGACGAGCATGCCACGAATGAGGAAACCCCGGAAGCTTACCTCCTCCCCGACGAGGAACTTCTAATGATACAAGACGACTATTGGACACTATACTTCGATGGCGCGTCCAACCAAAAAGGATGTGGCGTCGGAGTTCTCCTAGTCAGTCCCGAAGGAGCCCATATACCAATTTCCGTCAAACTTGACTTCGAGGCCACAAACAATGCCGCCGAATACGAGGCCTGCATAGTCGGGCTAGAGGCCGCAGTTAGCCTCGGAGTCAAATACCTACAAGTCTTCGGGGATTCTTCCCTAATAATCAACCATATATCCAAAAGATGGAAGGTCCGAAGCACTAATCTCTCAAAATATCAAGCTCACTTGGACCAAATAGTCGAGAAATTTGAAAAAATCGAGTATATGTACTTACCAAGAGACGACAACCAATTCGCGGATGCACTAGCGAAGCTAGCTTCCATGCTCAACATTCCGAATGAATGGGACGGAATGACCCTTCGGGTCGAGCGAAGGAAAGAGCCGGCTTATTGTTGTGCCATAGACTCCGAACCTGAAAACACCGAGGAAGAACCATGGTACACGGACATCCTTCGTTACAAAACAAGTGGGGAATTCCCCCCAAACACTTCCCCGCGAGCACAAAAGGCCCTGCGCCTCCTCGCTTCACAATATAGCATAATTCTGGGAGAACTGTACAAATACACGCCGAATAAAATCAAGTTACTTTGTGTCCATCAAAACCAAGCCCAAAGACTAATGGAAGAATACCATAACGGCGTGTGCGGACCCCATATGAACGGAAAAATGCTATCCCGAAAATATCCCGCTCAGGGTACTATTGGACCACTATGGAAACCGATTGCCATCACTTTGTAAAAACTTGCCCAAAATGTCAAATCTTCAGTAACCTTAACCATTTACCTCCCTCAGAACTATACACCTTCACTTCCCCATGGCCCCTTTCCACCTGGGGTATAGATATAATCGGCAAGGTAACACCAACAGGCTTAGGGGGACACGAGTACGTTTTAGTTGCAATTTATTACTTCACTAAATGGGTAGAGGCAGTCTCCTATGCAAAGTTAACAGCCAAACATGTCGCCCGATTCCTAGAAAAGAACATATTCTGTCGATACGGGGTTCCACATGAAATCATAAGCGACCAAGGTTCCCACTTCAGGGCCGAAGTCCAAGACCTGCTCAAAAAATATCATGTCAAACACCATAAATCCTCTCCCTACAGGCCGCAAATGAACGGCGCGGTAGAGGCGGCTAACAAAAATATTAAAGTCATAATCGAAAAAATGGCCGAAAATTATAAGGATTGGCCCAATAAATTACACTTCGCACTATGGGGCTATCGAACCTCAATCCGCACCTCCATTGGAGTAACACCCTACTCCTTGGTATACGGAATGGAAGCAGTCCAACCGGTCGAGTTGGAGATTCCCTCCCACCGGATCGTCCTAGAAAGCAAGCTACCCGAAGCTGATTGGGTTCAAGCTAGGTACGACGAACTCGTCCTTTTAGACGAACGGAGGTTGAGAGCTCTACATCACGTGCAAGTGTATCAAAAGCGCATCGCAAGGCAATTCAACAAAAGAGTCAAACCTCGAAACATCAAAGAAGGCGATTTTGTATTAAAAGAAGTCCGCGCACCTACTACGGACCCTCGAGGGAAATTCCGGCCTAACTGGACAGGTCCATATTTTGTAAAGACCATCCTACCTGGCGGAGCAGTCCAACTAGCCGACATAGATGGAGCGGAATTCGCTAACCTCACAAACTTAGACCAATTGAAAAAGTACTATATTTAATAAAATTCAGTCTGGAGTTAAGGCATCTAATAAAACATATTAAGACTCATAAGCAAACATTCTGCGCATTACTCTAAACAAACAGCATAAAACTCGATAAAGTAGAAAAAGCCAAAGACAAAACTTCAACGCCCAGGCCTGGGCGCCGATATTTCCTTCGCCCTAAATCGGGCGTCGTTCTCTCTTGCCACCTACCCTCCCGCTTCTACAAAGTGTTCGTACTCCTTTTTCTAACCCTCAAAAGAACCACGAACACTTGGGGGGGAAGCAGACGAGTAATGAACACCCTTTCAAAAAAAAAATTCAAAAAAGCTAGAACTACGCGCGACCTGATTCTGACAAGATACGTAGGCAATCCTTCTCAAGGATTCGGTCCAATAAAAAGATTAAAAAATAATAAAGTCATGCAACGCATCAAGAAGAAAAGATATTGCAAAGGGCACTCTACCCTAACCCATGCACGGGCAAGACCAAATAAAATGAAAAAGCCACAAGAGTTTCCAGGAACAAGCCCAACAAAGGAGTATGACACGAGTCGGCAAAAAACAAAAAATAGTGAACATGCATATGTAATACCCCAAGTAGTCGGTTAGTCTAAAAATATATGTGCACTCTTATATGAACTCATTATTTTTACGAAAGTCTTTTCCTTTTCAAAATTCGTCGTTGGTTTAGGAAGCTAATATTGCTATAATATGTTAAAACAAAGCCCACGGAAGGCTCAAAACATTCTTGCACCAAAAATCGCAAAAAATATATATATACATGCGGAACACAAGAATGAATATGTATAAAACAGGAGGTAAGCCTAAGACTCGTCATCGGCTCCATGTCTCCAAGCCTCGTCGGTCCATCCACTCCACTCCCCGTGGTATGAGGGACCCCAGCCAGAGTCACCCCAAAAATGAGGTTGCGACTGCAACTCGGGGCTAGGCTCTCGGGCCACCGACACGGAACGCCGCCTGCGCTCCGGCTCGGACCTCTCCCCGGAAGAACTCACCCCCGCGTCAGAACGGCGATGCCGTAGGGGCGAGTGCCGTGCTCTCTCTCTCTCTCGCAACGACCGTGTCCCCCGCCCGAGGGACCCGCGCCGTCGGCCCCAGCACGCCCAGTAGCCGTCTGCAAAAAGGGACAAAAAAGAGAGTGAATAACCGAAAGCCAAACCAAAGGTACAGATCAAAAGAAAAAAAAGAAAGGGCACATTACCCGAGTAGAGTGGGGGCTCCTGCAAGAAAGTGCAGACCGAGCTCGAACCAACGCGGACTTCAACCGGTTGATCACCCCCACCATCGCATTGGCCGTACGGGCCGGAACCTAAAACAAGAATGTCAGTAAAAAAGAAAGATAAAATATAAAGAAGAGTACACAAATAAAAGGTGCATACCGCCTCTACTCCCTCAGGGAGCGGAGCATGGAAACCCAGTCTTCCGGGAAAGTCTCCACAATCTCGGATCCACTCTCTCCGGTATACGAGATCCGAGCATCGGGAAGCACCCATCCCCCCAACAAAGGGTCAGGACCCTCCTGCACAAAACACAGTAGGCATAAACACATGGGCACGAACATGAAAACACTAAAATCAATACAAAGAGAGGAGGCAACTTACAGCGCCAGGCTCCGGGAGACGAAGAGAATCCTGGATAAACTGGTAATAGCTAGCTCCCTCTATCACCAACTCTGTCGCCGGCACACCAGTCCTCGAGTGGACCCTCCACGACTCGCCTATCGAGCGAGTAGACAGCATGGTCGCAGGCGGAGGCCTGGGCACCGAAAAAACCCCGACCGTCTGCATACGTACCCGCTCTCCCAGGTACCAGACAGGGTCCCGGCGGCCAACGAACAAGACCCGCATCTGGCTCAGGGCATAACTATCCCTGACCGAAGCATGGGTACCCCTAAAAGAGAGCCATGGGGTCCAAACCACCTGTTTTTGTACAAACGCAGTCAGAACTCGCACATAAACAAAATAATATAAAAGAATACGAGATAGAGGATAAGATTTTGTACATGCTCAGGGTTCCCGTCCCGGATAAGATCCCACACGGTATCGGGCGGTGGACGCACTGTCAGCTTCTTCTTCCAACCCCAACGGCGACCGGCAGGGAACTCCAAAGGCCCCTGCCCCTTTCGGGGAGCTAGCCAAGGTAAGTGCTCAAAGGCCCACAGCTGCAAAAAGAAAAGGGCAATAAAACGTTAAAAAAAAAGAGGCCGGGTAAAAGCGAGAAAAACAAAAGAAAGTCTAGGCACATACCTCGATCAAACGCGGCACTCCCGCTAATGTAATCACAAAGTGACATCTACTCGGGTCCGAGTCGCGCACCGACAAACTCATCTGGCCGACAAGCGTCACATAGCCCAAATCGCCCCAGCGATAGTCACCCAGTGAAGACACGTCCTCCACCATGCCTATCCACCTCGGGTCAAAGGTGTTAGTCGGACCCGATAGAAAAGTGGAAGTAATAAAATGGAGGTAGAACAGCCGAGCCTGTCTCAAAGGCGACTCCTCTACCCCGTGCTCCAAAGCCCACATCAGGTCAGCGAAAGGTATCCCACGGGGCTGGTACGAAGGTAACCTACTGCCCATCCACGAGCCCAGGAGCCTGGTACCCTCAGCAACAGTCGGCGATGGGCCGTCCGACCTCAGACGAACGGGGTTCCCTGTAAAGGTCAAACCCGTCAAATCTGTGTAGTCCTCAGGAGTGATCGTCATCTCGCCCCAAGGAAAATGGAAGGTGTTGGTGGTATCCCACCACCACCTCATGAACGACCGCAGAAAGGACAGGGAGATGTTGAGCCGCAGTATCTCCCAGAAGGTCTCAACCACCAGAAACAGTGAGCTCGCCCTCACCAAGGCCTGGGCGTCCGAGCTCAGATAGCTAAAAACGGTCTCACTCGTCGCGGCGCCATAGCCGCGAACCGTAGTCTCCCTCCTCGCGTGAAGGCGGGAAGTCACATGGTGCTCTAGGTCGTAGTGCAGATCACGACCATCATAAAGCTCAGGGCCCACCCATAGGGGACCCGGGCCAGTCGACTGACGCGTCATGCCACGCACCTCATGGCCACCAGGAGGGGGTAACGACTCGTCAGACATGCTGATCAACAATACAACAAGGCATTATACCTTTGACAAAATCGGCACTCATACCGATCCCTAAAAAGAGTGCATTTCACTCATGAAATGGAGTCATACAATTTTTGTTCCCTAAAAACATGATACTAAGTTCATACTTAGCAAAATTCCCTAAGTAAAATTTAACTCCAGCAAAATCAAAATTCCCCCATGATTTGTCACCCATGAATTATGAGGAACGCAAGCAACATACCAAGAATACCTACATTATGAAAAAATACTAGGGTCGTAGGTATACTTGGGGGCTAGCATGAAAATGCCCAAATTTAACAAAAATCAACATACTTGCAAAAATTAACATGCACAAACTAATTAACATGTTATGTGGAGCATTTCCAACTATCCAATTGAAGGAAAGGGGCACAAAATCAAAAACCCCCAAATCAATTTCATGCACAAAAATACTTGACAAAATACTGAAATTGACAAAAAAGCTCGAAATTATTGAAAATTACTTACATTGGGAAGATTTGGAAGTGATTTGGAGTAGAATTCGTGAAGGAAAGTGAAGAAAACGAGCAAAAGTCAGTAGAGAGAAGTGAAGAAGTTTGAGCGAAAATGGTGGAAATGGGAAAGGAAGGAGACGGTCCGCGAATTCAAAGACCAGCCCCCCTTCGCATTTTCAACG
Organism: Spinacia oleracea; assembly: GCF_020520425.1. Classification (NCBI taxonomy): domain Eukaryota; kingdom Viridiplantae; phylum Streptophyta; class Magnoliopsida; order Caryophyllales; family Amaranthaceae; genus Spinacia; species Spinacia oleracea. Next base: position 74,551,167 of record NC_079492.1, on the reverse strand, counting down.
CCCAGCTCTGGGCGTTAGAAATTCCCGCGCCCAATGCTGGGCGCTGAAAATGCTTCCTAGACAACGAATATTCGCTGTCGGGCACGCGTACTCCCCCATTTTGTGTAAGATATCCGTTATCTTGATATTTCTATCCAAAAAAAAGAGAAGAGAAAAATATATAAACAAAAATATATTGTTAAACAAAAATATACACAGTGTGGACCCACTTATAGGACACATCTAATCAGGAAATATTACGACCCACCAACAGGTTGTAATCACCAAAAGCTCTTCTACATAGGCAAAATAAGAAATTCAAAATGGGCTCGCCCACCCTCAGCGGGCGGGGTCTGCGTCACTAGCCGCGCAGGTCCTCAGTTTTTCGAAGAATAAAGTCTTCAAATTTAAAATAGGCTCGCCATCTTCAGCCGGCGGGGTCTACGGTGCAAACCACGTAGGTCCTTATTTTCAAAAAAAAAATTCAAAACAGATTCGTCCACTTCTATCGGACGGGGCGTCCACCCTCAGCGGACAGGTTCGCCATCTTCAGCCGGCGGGGTCTACGTCACAAACCGTGTAGGTCCTTATTTTCAAAAACATCAAACAGATTCGTCCACTTCTATCGGACGGGGGGTCCACCCTCAGCGGACAGGCTCGCCCACCTTCAGCGGGCGGGGTCTGCGTCACTAACAGCGCAGGTCCTTAGTCGCTGCAGCGATAACTTTTATTGGTTTTCCCTTTTTCCAAAAATTAAAGGATTGGTTTTTCGTTTTTCCAAAAAAGAGCGATGTGTTGGATTTTCCTTCGTTTTACGTCCTATAAAAACAAGGGGGTTTTCTCGTTTAACTAGCCCTGAAAATGAGAATCTTTAAAAACGTTTTACCTCGTGATTGGGCTTGGCCAGGCCCAATTACACTTTACAGCTTTAATTTCGAAAACATCTGTAGTTACTCCCAATGACAAAGTGAGGGAGTTTCTACGCATCTTTAGATCCTTCCAATGACAAAGTGAGGAAGTTTCTATACTATCAGTTGACAAATCCCAATGACACGTGAGGGATATGTCGACACTTCAAGTGATGACCCTTAAGTCAAATGTTATCACTCGGGGGCTCGTGAGACCCTCGCAAAACAGGTCACATACACCATGGCTTGTGTGACGCACTCCGTCTAATACTTTGACCATCGTCTTACTCCAAGACTCAGTCAAAGTGGGGGCTAACTGTAGACACCTACTTTTGTCCCCATTCCCGCAAGGGAAAGGTTCGATGATGAAAGCATAAAAACTCCACTTGACAACGCATCTCCTATAAAATAAACGAATCTCGATTCCCTATTTCATTTCACCCGAAACCTGCTATTTATGGAAACCTGCTAAAAATAGTAACTGCCGTAAAAGGTAGCGTCTAAAAGTGGCAAATCATAAAAGATAGAAACCTGTCAGAATTAGGTGTTGCACTCCAACATAAATCCTAAATGAGATAGAAAACCGCAAGAATCCTATTCCTAATAGGATTCGGAAATAAGAGTTACGTATTAATCAAAATCCTAACGAGCCTAGAGTTCGTAACGGGCCCAGACGCATTCCGTCATGAAATTGATACGCGCTAAAAGACTCGAATTAATCTCAAACTCTACGGATTTTAGAAATCCGAATCTGACTAAACAAAGCTGCCCAGACCCTATTTTCAACGCCTGGCTCTGGGCGCCGAAATCTTCGGCGCCCAGGCCTGGGCGCTGAAAGTGAAGGAAATAATGCCCTTGGTCCAAGTATGCATTCTATGTTAAGTCTAATAAATGCGGTTCAGTATTAATTAACAAGTTAATAATTCAGTGAGATCAAGTGAGCTGAATGCCTAGCTAGAGGCCGCTTCAGTTCAAGTGGAATTAATGATATTAATCCACAGCTTACTCTTGACTGAACCCGTAGGGTCACACAAATAGTACGTAAACGGATCAAGTATTTAATGGCATTAAATACTCCATCTATGAATATTCGGAACCGACGGATCTTGGTTTCAGTGGGAGCTAAGATCGTCACAGGCAAGAAATGAATACTCCGGAAACGATGATATTGCCGGAAACGGAAATATGGATCGTATCGGAAATATGAATATTATCCAAGTCGTAGATGTTGCCGGAAACGGAAACATGGTACGTATCGGAAAATATTATTGGAAATGGAAATATTACCAGAATCGGAAATATTGCCGGAAACGGAAATATTGTCAGAATCGGAAATATTACCGGAATCGGAAAATAATTCCGGAAACGGAAATATTAAATATTTGTTCGAAACGGAAATTAATTCCGGAATCGGAAATATTAAATATTGTTCGTATCGGAAATAAATTCCGGAACTGGAAATTTAATCGGAAGCGTATCGTACGAATTAGCATCGGACGAGGCCTGCCGGACGAAGGCCCAGCACGAAGCCGGGCCATCGCCCAGCAAGCACGCGCGCGCCACAAGCCCAGCCAAGGCAGCGCCCAGGCCTACCACAAGGCAGGCCCAGCGCGCGCCAAGGCCACCGTTGCGTGGGCCGCGCTGCGTGGGCTGCTGCTCGCACGCGCATGGGCAGCCCTTGTGGCTGCCGTGTGTGTGAGTTTGTGCTCATGCGTGATTCCTAAATCTACAAGAGTCAGTGTATGATTAAATTTCTATTCCTAAATTGGATAAATTAATTAAATAGAATTCATGTAGGATTCTAATTTCAATTAATTCGTATCCTACTAGGATTACGATTCCTTTTCCATAACTCTATAAATAAAGGCCTAGGGGTCATAATTTATACACAAGTTTCAAAGTATTCAAAAGTGAGTTTTTTGAGAGAAAATTAAAACACACATCTTGCTCATAAAGTGCCGAAATTTTCTAGTACCTTAAGGGCGATTCTAGTTGGTCAATCTTAAGGCGGATCCGGACGTGCTGTGGACTATCTACGGAGGGACGACACTTGGAGTCCTAAAGACTTGTTCTTGTTCGGTTCGGGCGCAGCTAGGGAGGGCACGCAACAAAGAGTATGCATCTAAATTATGCTATATGATTATGTGTAAATAATATGTTGTCCTGGGTTAATGGTTGTTTCCGCATGATCTATGTAATGTCATATGTATCATAACCTAACAGTGGTATCACGAGCCCCTTATTATTTTCATAATCTAAATTGCATGAACATGGTTAAATATTACAAATTTGCAAGAATTAAAAGGGGTGATTAATTTTCGTAATTGTTAATTAATTGCAAATTGCGTTTATTTAATTATACGTACGCAGTTTTTCGGCAGTTTCTTCGTTACTCATCCGAATTGAGTGATTTTTGTGTCAATTCCGCATGTAAAAGGCATTCTAAAATTTTGACAAAAATAGTATTTTTCTGCCGAACCCAGAATTCTCAAATTCGAAGCCTAACTATGACTTTTCGAAGGTTTTAGTTTTTCGAATGCAAAATTTCGTAAATTTAAGATGTTAAATTAAATATTTGCGATTCTTGTTGATAAATCTTGAATTTTTGATTGACCTACTGCATATGTTTAACAAGTTTGAATGCCTAGTCTTGTTAATTATGCAATCTAATTTGTAATTATGATTAATTTGTTGAAAATTAGAATAATTTAGAATTAATTTGATTTTCATAATTAATTGTAATTTAATTAGAAACCTATGATTAAAAACCACCATAAAAATTGTAAATTTACGATAAATTTTAAATTTTTATGACCTAGACTTGAATCCATAACAATCGGAAATCAATTGGATAATAAATTTTCGATTTTTCGCCCTAAAATTATGAAATTAATATTATTTATTAATTTGTCATTAATTTTAAATATAAATTTTAAATTTTTATGCGATTCGTTCATAAAACTTGCACGCACGAAGCAATGGACGCTTCGTGTTACCCTTAAGGGGTGTTGTATAATGCGGGCATGCGACGACGAGCAAGGGAGCTCGTCGCCCGTGCGGCACGAATGCAATGAGCAAGGGCGTAGTGCACGAGCACAAGGCAGCAGCCCTGCCTTGTGTCGTGTGCCACGAGCAATGAACGAATGGGCATGGGCGAAGAGCGAGCCAAGGCAGTGGCGTGTGGGCAGCAAGCGAGCTGCGCCACAACGCGCGCTGCCTCGCACAAGAGCGCGCAGCCTCGCGCGCAGCGAGCGCAAGCTCGCGTGCCACGAGCGCTGCGCCCAGCATCACTCGCGCGCACAGCGCGCGATGTCGCGCGCCCAGCGAGCGATGTCGCGCGCCAGCGAGCGATGGCTCGCGCCAGCGAGCGATGGCTCGCGCGCACAGCGAGCGATGTCGCGCGCCCAGCGAGCGACGTCGCGCGCCCAGCGAGCGATGGCTCGCGCGCCCAGCGAGCGATGGCTCGCGCGCCCAGCGAGCGATGTCGCGCGCCCAGCGAGCGATGTCGCGCGCGCGCACTGCGAGCGATTGCTCGCGTGCGATGAGCGCTGGCGCGCGCAGCGAGCACGATGTGTGCGGAGGCTTGCGATAGGGAAGCAGCAGCTATGCGACGAGCGCATGGGCTGCGCGCACATGGCCAGCAATGGCTGTGTGCGTACGGTCCATGGGCGTGCAACGCGTAGGGTGTTTGCGTTACGATTAGATCGTTTTGAATGTTTAATTTGAAAATTTCAGTTCACGTAATTTTAATTAATTTTAAAATTAATAATTTGAATTATTTTCTTGGATTTTAATTTTGAATATTATAATTATAATAAATGTTATTTATTCTAATTATTTTACTAAAATTAAAATCATGAATTAATTTAAATACGACTGAAATTAAATTAAATTTTGGATTCAATTATAAATTGATATGAGCTTTAAATTTTAATTAAATTTGTATGTTTCCGGTTGGACTAGAAATACATTTTTATGTTTAAAATTGGTAAAGCATATGAATTTATTGGTTTAAGTGGGAGCGCTTTTTAGTCATAAACTCTTGATTAGGTCTACAAATCCTTAAGGTTAAAACAACTTGATTAGAATTAATAAGGACTGAATAATTGGTAGATTATTGGTGCCCTTGATTAATTGCTGCAAATGTTTACGTGATGCATAATGTGTTTTACTAACCAGCTATGTGGGCCATTCATGATAATGAATGGGTGAATGGTATATATTGTATATGTACTGTTTTGCAGGTTATGAAGTGACTAGTATGGCCCAAATAGGATAGAAAATATGGTCTGCGTACCATTAATTTGAATGTAATTGGTCTAAAGTACCAAAGTTATTTTTCAATTCAAATATGGTCTGCGAACCATCAAATAGTTGTAATTAGTTATAGCTTATCCTATTTGAAGAAAATGGTGCCTCCCACGGAGATTTTCAAGACGGACTTTGAAGTCAAAGCTTCAAGATGAAGTCGGGCCATACTAGATCACAAATATCTTATGCATGTTTTAAGTTATTTATTGCTTTAAATATGTCTTAAAATGCATGAGATCAAAAGCTTGATTATGTTGCATGATTAAGGATTTTAGTTCACTTAAAATCTAACCAACATAGTAAGAGCCTTAAGTTCCAAACTTAAAAATTGAGTTAAAAGGTGCCATGCCAAAATATACACTTGCTTGGATATCCTTTACATCAATCTAGTAATAGTTTTCGCTCAGCGAGGTGTTACTTATTGGTCCTAAAGGGGCAAGGTACACAAATAATTGTGAGTACATGTTAGTTTTGGTGAAACTCAACGATATAAGTAAGGAGTCCTTTTATGTCGTGGCAAATTCGATAGGTTTACCTAATAAGTTCTTAGACGTACCTATCAACCAAGAATAGTTTCTAGACTATTAGCAAAAGGCTTTTGCTTACCTAAGATGTTCTAGGATTAAGTCGACAAACTGTGCTTAGTTCTTCAATGATTTTAGGATCTTGGAATCATTTTATTCACACCTGCCGGAACACATAACTTGAATAAAATGCTTAATAAACATTGAATTATGCATGTATGCTAGAATTTAAGTTTATTAAGAGAAACTGTGAATGGTTATTTATTTGTTTATTCTTTTCAATTGTAGTTTTAATATGGCAAACAACAATCAAAACATCATCATGGGTTCTGAGCTTATGGTCAAGCTGAACCTGACAAATTTTCTTGAATGGGAAGCTAAGCTAGTTGAAATAGTCAAACTCAATGGACTTGAGTATGTACTATCACATCCCATGCCAAGCTACTATGCCAGAGACATGACCCCTGAGAGATTTTACGCCTGGGATGCGGATCTCAAAAAGGTTATGAGTCTCATGCTGAACAATATCCCTGATGATTGGGCTAGAAGGTTTGTAGCCTATGAACCTTTTACGCTCATCAAGAATCTGAGGGATATCTGTCGTGGAAGTACGGAGGACAGGGACCTGAACGTCCATGAGTTGATTGAAACAATGTCTGGGCTAAAGGTTAGTTCTCCCAACAGGTGTTATAGGATGGAGGTCCAAGAAACACATGTTCAGCTCCTTCGCACTAAACAGAGGGTAGGCGTCCCACTGAGGTTCCATGTGGATCTTATGTGTTCATATTTTGATCGCCTAAGTCTACTAGGAACACCAATAAGCGAAAGGATGGCAGTCTCTGTCTTGCTCAATTCACTACACAGTGGGTTTGGTCGCTTCAAGCAACAATACCTAAGTGAACCAAGAGAAGAAACAGTTGCAGAATTTATTCACCTTGTCAGAAAGGCTGAAATAGTACTGGACTGTGAAGCCAAAGATTTACTCAAGGCTAGAAAGAGACCATTCAAGAAAGGTGGAAAGTCCAAGGGCAATGCTAAATCAAAGCAGGACAAGTCCACATCAAGCTGTCTTTATTGTGATGGAATAGGCCATTACAAAAGAGAATGTCCAAAGCTAAAGGAAGATCAGAAAGAACGGAACAGTCGTTCCATCTTCAGGTATTTTCGTTATAGACTGTATACTTGCTAATTCAACTTCTTGGGTATTAGATACAGGTTGTGGCTCACACTTATGTTCCAATCCACAGGGACTAAGAAGAAGTAGAAAGTTAAGCAAGGGTGAAGTCGACCTACGAGTGGGAAATGGAGCACGGATTGCTGCATTAGCCGTAGGAACTTACTATTTGTCGTTGCCCTCCGGGCTAGTTTTGGAACTGGAAGAATGTTTCCATGTTCCAAGTCTTACTAAAAACATCATTTCAGTTTCTTGCTTAGATGCTAAGGGATTTTCCTTTATAATAAAAGACAATAGTTGTTCGTTTTATTTTAAAGAGATGTTTTATGGATCTGCTAGATTAGTCAATGGACTTTATTTATTAGATCACGACAAACAAGTATATAACATAAATACCAAAAAGGCCAAAAAGGATGATTCAGATCTCACCTATCTGTGGCATTGTCGATTAGGCCATATAAACTTGAAACGCTTAGAAAGACTTCAAAGGGAAGGAATTCTAGAACCATTTGACTTAGAGGATTATGGTAAATGCGAATCATGTTTACTTGGCAAAATGACAAAGCAACCTTTCTCTAAAGTTGGAGAAAGAGCAAATGAACTATTGGGTTTAATCCATACAGATGTATGTGGACCAATGAGTACAAATGCTAGAGGTGGTTTCAGCTACTTTATCACTTTCACTGATGACTTCAGTAGGTATGGTTATGTCTACCTAATGAAGCATAAGTCTGAATCCTTTGACAAATTCAAGGAATTTCAGAGTGAAGTAGAGAATCAATTAGGCAAGAAGATTAAGGCACTGCGGTCTGATAGAGGCGGTGAATATCTGAGCTATGAATTTGATGACCATCTGAAAGAATGTGGAATTCTATCAGAATTGACTCCTCCTGGAACACCACAATGGAACGGTGTGTCAGAACGGAGGAACAGAACCTTGCTAGACATGGTCAGGTCAATGATGGGTCAGGCCGAACTTCCATTAGAATTTTGGGGACATGCACTAAATACAGCTGCACTCACTATAAATAGAGCTCCGTCTAAAGCTGTCGAAAAGACTCCATACGAATTATGGTTTGGAAAGCCTCCAAATGTGTCTTTTCTTAAGATTTGGGGATGTGAAGTATACGTCAAACGATTAATTTCAGACAAACTTCATCCAAAATCTGACAAATGTATCCTTGTGGGCTATCCAAAGGAAACAAAGGGGTATTACTTCTACAATACATCTGAGAACAAAGTGTTTGTTGCTCGAGATGGTGTCTTTTTGGAGAAGGATCACATTTCCAAAATGACAAGTGGGAGAAAAGTAGACCTCGAAGAAATTCGAGTCGAACAACAAACTCTAGAGAATGCTCAAGATGACATTCAGGATGAAACTCAGAGATCTTTAGAAGAATCTGGTGAGAATCATGGTCAATCTAGAAATGTTACCCCGCGTAGATCGCAAAGATATAGATCTCAACCGGAAAGGTACTTAGGTATTTTGACGAACGAGAGCTATGACGTTCTATTACTTGAAAGTGATGAACCTGCGACTTACAAGCAAGCTATGACGAGCCCTAGCTCCAAGCAGTGGCAAGAAGCCATGCAATCTGAATTAGACTCCATGTCTGAAAACCAAGTATGGGATTTGGTCGATTTGCCAGATGGCTACCAAGCCATTGGAAGCAAATGGGTTTTCAAACTGAAAAAGGACAAGGATGGGAAACTTGAAGTTTTCAAAGCTAGATTGGTTGCAAAAGGTTACAGGCAAGTCCACGGTGTGGATTACGATGAAACCTTTTCACCAGTTGCAATGCTAAAGTCTATTCGAATAATGTTAGCAATCGCTGCATATTACGATTACGAAATATGGCAGATGGATGTCAAAACTGCTTTCTTAAACGGCGTTTTAACAGAAACTGTGTTTATGACACAGCCTGAAGGTTTTGAGGATCCAAAGAATGCTAAAAAGGTATGCAAGCTAAAGAAGTCAATCTACGGGTTGAAGCAGGCATCCAGGAGCTGGAATATACGTTTTGATGAAGCAGTCAGTGACTTTGGTTTCATCAAGAACGCGGACGAATCTTGTGTATACAAGAAGGTCAGTGGGAGCAAAATTGCTTTCCTAGTATTATATGTCGACGACATATTGCTTATCGGAAATGACATTCCTATGTTGAACTCTGTCAAGATTTGGCTTGGGAAATGTTTTTCGATGAAGGATCTAGGAGAAGCACAGTACATATTGGGCATCAAGATTTACAGAGATAGATCTAAAAAGGTGATTGGACTTAGTCAAAGCACTTATATCAATAAGGTGCTTGATAGGTTCAAGATGGCGGACTCCAAGCGAGGCTACCTACCCATGTCTCATGGAATGACTCTAAGCAAGACTCAGTGCCCAAAAACACTTGATGAGCGTAGACGAATGAATGGGATTCCATATGCATCATTGATTGGTTCAATAATGTATGCTATGATATGTACACGCCCGGATGTTGCGTACGCACTCAGTGCTACGAGCAGATACCAGTCAGACCCAGGAGAGGCGCATTGGACTGCTGCCAAGAACATTCTGAAGTACCTGAAAAGGCACAAAGATGACTTCCTGGTCTATGGTGGAGATGATGAATTAATTGTTAAAGGCTATACGGACGCAAGTTTCCAAACCGACAAAGATGATTTCAGATCACAGTCTGGGTTTGTCTTCTGCCTCAACGGAGGAGCAGTAAGCTGGAAAAGTGCTAAGCAAAGCACCATTGCGGATTCTACAACTGAAGCGGAGTACATTGCTGCACATGAAGCAGCAAAGGAAGCTATATGGCTAAGGAAGTTCATAGGAGAACTTGGTGTAGTCCCCTCCATTAAAGGACCAATAGCCCTGTATTGTGATAATAACGGAGCTATTGCACAGGCAAAAGAGCCTAGACACCACCAGAGAGTCAAGCATGTACTTCGTAGATTTCACCTTCTACGAGAGTTCGTTGAAAGAAAAGAAGTCAAGATAAGCAAAATTGGAACTGATGACAACATATCAGATCCATTGACTAAACCTCTGCCGCAAGCGAAGCACAACTCGCACACTGCAGCTATGGGAATCAAGCATATTGGAGAATGGCTTTGATGTCTCTGTTTAATGTTTTAAAGTTTTAGAGTTTAAATCTTTGTAAAACATTATTGGTTAATCATTCACAATAAATGAAAGGAATTCATTTTTCCATTTAATTTGTGGTTTATTAAATGATGAGTCCCTTCAACTTGACGATATATTCAAGATAGACTGTCAGGACCAGTCCTGTGACTAAGAAATGTCTATCAAGTGAACTTGAATGTCAAAGGTTGAAAATGGTCCCTAATCGGAGTTTTCTATAAAATTGGACGCATAGAAAACGTTAGACGATTAGAATGCAAGATGACTAGTAGTTCTGTTTCTTGAACTATGTGGACATGGCAATGTCATAATCATTTGCATAGATACTTACTTTGGGAAGACTAGTATCGGACAAGACCTATGAAACTTTACTGTAAGAGATGAAAGTCTGTCATAAGTAAATTTCATTAAATTATTAGACACTAAATCCTCAATACCTGAGTGATTTGAGATTACTTGTTTGAGAACTGGTTGCTTTGACGTTGACCAACCGTCGCACCGTAAAAGGAGGCTATAAAGGCAACGCTCAGGTAATCACCTATCAAACGAAGTCTAATCTCAAGATCGCAAGATTGGGATTGTCCTCCCATAAATCGGGATGAGATGCTTAAAAGTTGTACAAGGCCACTCGGAGAGCTAGAAACTGTGAAATGCATGGCCGTGCTCGGATGAATCATAGGCTATGATTATCTGTTTATTTGATCAGTTGAACTCTGAAACCGAGGAACACCTCTGGACATAATAAGGATGACAACCCTTACCTTATGTTCAAGAGCAAGCATCGAGCGACAAAGGAATTAGGAAATGCACACTTGTCCCTAAGGACAAGTGGGAGACTGAAGGAAATAATGCCCTTGGTCCAAGTATGCATTCTATGTTAATTCTAATAAATGCGGTTCAGTATTAATTAACAAGTTAATAATTCAGTGAGATCAAGTGAGCTGAATGCCTAGCTAGAGGCCGCTTCAGTTCAAGTGGAATTAATGATATTAATCCACAGCTTACTCTTGACTGAACCCGTAGGGTCACACAAATAGTACGTAAACGGATCAAGTATTTAATGGCATTAAATACTCCATCTATGAATATTCGGAACCGACGGATCTTGGTTTCAGTGGGAGCTAAGATCGTCACAGGCAAGAAATGAATACTCCGGAAACGATGATATTGCCGGAAACGGAAATATGGATCGTATCGGAAATATGAATATTATCCAAGTCGTAGATGTTGCCGGAAACGGAAACATGGTACGTATCGGAAAATATTATTGGAAATGGAAATATTACCAGAATCGGAAATATTGCCGGAAACGGAAATATTGTCAGAATCGGAAATATTACCGGAATCGGAAAATAATTCCGGAAACGGAAATATTAAATATTTGTTCGAAACGGAAATTAATTCCGGAATCGGAAATATTAAATATTGTTCGTATCGGAAATAAATTCCGGAACTGGAAATTTAATCGGAAGCGTATCGTACGAATTAGCATCGGACGAGGCCTGCCGGACGAAGGCCCAGCACGAAGCCGGGCCATCGCCCAGCAAGCACGCGCGCGCCACAAGCCCAGCCAAGGCAGCGCCCAGGCCTACCACAAGGCAGGCCCAGCGCGCGCCAAGGCCACCGTTGCGTGGGCCGCGCTGCGTGGGCTGCTGCTCGCACGCGCATGGGCAGCCCTTGTGGCTGCCGTGTGTGTGTGAGTTTGTGCTCATGCGTGATTCCTAAATCTACAAGAGTCAGTGTATGATTAAATTTCTATTCCTAAATTGGATAAATTAATTAAATAGAATTCATGTAGGATTCTAATTTCAATTAATTCGTATCCTACTAGGATTACGATTCCTTTTCCATAACTCTATAAATAAAGGCCTAGGGGTCATAATTTATACACAAGTTTCAAAGTATTCAAAAGTGAGTTTTTTGAGAGAAAATTAAAACACACATCTTGCTCATAAAGTGCCGAAATTTTCTAGTACCTTAAGGGCGATTCTAGTTGGTCAATCTTAAGGCGGATCCGGACGTGCTGTGGACTATCTACGGAGGGACGACACTTGGAGTCCTAAAGACTTGTTCTTGTTCGGTTCGGGCGCAGCTAGGGAGGGCACGCAACAAAGAGTATGCATCTAAATTATGCTATATGATTATGTGTAAATAATATGTTGTCCTGGGTTAATGGTTGTTTCCGCATGATCTATGTAATGTCATATGTATCATAACCTAACAGAAAGTACCTGGGTACGTCTCTTTTCCTAATTCTTTGCGGATTAGAACTCTGCAATTCTATCTTTCCACGAACTCTTCCCTATAAATAGGCCCCTAGTTTCGACGTGAAACAACACACAACAACACATAATATATTCTGAGTATTGACTCTAAACCCCTTAGCCTAAACCTCTCGCTGCGAAACTGTTCACGCGTTCTGTCGCAATCGATCCATAAATCGAACAGAACGTATCCTGTCCCATAATCGAGATTCGTTAAATAAAAAGGAGAAATAGCAAAGTCAAAGTGGTTAGTTTTCTGAGAACCGTGACGCACCTCTCAAGGGTGCGTCTTAATGTGTCCCTTTTCGACGATTTAACCGCTTTCCTCGGCCTTTTTATGAACTGTTAAACTAACCTAATTTGAATGTTCCTAGGTCCCTTAATGTTATCATGCTAGGTCCCTTAATGTTATCATGCTAGGTCCCTTAAGTTACGCCTAACAAATATAATATTTTTGGGAAATCGGATTATCATGCTAGGTCCCTTAATGTTATTTAAATTAGATAATCACGATCGAATTAGTATTATATGTTGCATATTGCTAAAATCAACTCAGATTAGTTTAATAGTTAACGCATGTCCCTTCAATTATTTATGCTGAGCTAGTAAGGATATCCTGCCTCTGGAGTTATCGACGAGCGAATTACTCCTCTCGGTAGTTACAGTCCCACGAACCCTCAATCTCTACCTTGCGGGTGTATATTGAGAGATCCCCACACCAGGGATCACAAGGGAACCTACGGCCGTCGTGGTCAAACATAATTGCACTCCCTTTATGTCACGATAACCGGGTTTTGTCAGTTTTTCTCATTGTCGTTAAAAACTGAATGGCGACTCCTACATTACTAGTCAATTGGGTGTATACTCACAGGAAATCCAATTACACTTGATTGAATAAAAATAATCGTCACACCCACGAGGGACAAGGTCACGCATTAGCCTCGCGCTTTTTCGACCCCCTCACAATAAGTTGAAAGGAACACACCCTAAAGATGGTTATGAGTCGGGTATGGTCAGGTCGGTCGAGGTTGGTCCAGGTCGTGTTTCGTGTCGAGACCATATATCTTGTGCCTGAACGGGCCCTACCCACGCCGAACTCACTTGTTAGTGCAGAAAATTTCAAAAAGGCGGCCCAAGCATGGTCCAACAATCCCACGTGCCCTTATATTGGGTCAGGTCGTATCTTCGTGTCTAAGCTTACTTTTACATAATTTAGCGTGTTTTATGATGTTGTGATTTTTCCAAAAAGTTGCGGACCAACCTGCGGCTATAACTTTGTACTCGTACCGGATAATGTTTTTTTTTCCGTATCCGTGTGAGACCGTGCTTTCTTTGTGCTACACTGCTCGGCCCGGCCCGATCCGTTGCCTTCTTTAGTGGTAAGTCTACACGGTGATAGTACAAAATAGGGGGTAATAGGGGTCAAGGGATGGTACGTTCAAATTTGACGGCGAGATAAGTCTCTCTGAATGAAAATCTCTCTCTCTTCTGCTGCTCTCCTCAAATGGTTCAGGTTTTAGGTAATTTGGCAGTTGCATTATTATTGATGAAGTGCTATTTTCTTCATTTGATATCATTTTATCAAGGAAAAATTGATATTATCAGTCCCAACTATGGCCGATTTACTTTAAAAGGTCTCAACTTTTGATTATCTCATAGTGGTCCCAACTATAGAGAGTCCTTTCCAAAAATGGTCCCTTAGTTAAAATTAAGTGCTAAATAACTTAATTAAGACTCATATCTCTCATGCAATAACCATATTTTTTAATTAAATGAAGTAAATAGAATAGTATGATATGCTTAAATCAACTTAATTAACAGTTTAATAAACTAAAGGACCATTCTGGGAAAACACACCTTAAAGTTGAGACCACTCTAGAATAATCAAAAGTTGAGACCTTTAAAAGTGAAGTGACCATAGTTGGGACTGTCAATATCAATTTTTCCTTTTATCAAATCACTTGTTTTTAATTTCCTCAGATTTGATTCCTGCACTTGGATTATGAATTTATGATGATGGAAACATTATTTTTAATTTTCTTTATTTTACAACTTGCCATATACTGGTGTTTGACATTCCATATTTTTGGACCAACCATTTTCCTTTTTATTTTCTGCCCATTTTTTGTTAAGTACTCTCTCTGTTTCTAAAGGATTACCTCATTTGACTTTTCAAGGTCTTAAAAAATACAACTTAAAACGTAAACATCTCTGACTATACACTCGCAAATATATACAAAGTTGATATTTCAAAAATATACCCCTTCGTCCCTTAATACTTTCCCATGTTTCCTTATAAAGTCGTACTTAATACTCCTCTCGTTTCTATAGATGACATACTTTTACTAATATCATATCATTTCTTTCACTTAATCATGGATCCACATATATTCATACTTCCTAAAAGAACATTAAAAAATTCAAACTCCCACCCCTTTATTTGATACATTTTCCACTAACTATATTAAAGAATACCTTACTATAAACTATCACCTAATAATTTAATAAAAATAAATCAATAAAACTATCTAATACTTTGTGCCGATCAAATCGGAGTGAGTATTAAGGGACAGAGGAGTGCATTGAAATGAATGTAACAAGACTCAACATGACTATATTATTTCTTATTGGCTAATAAAAATTCATGGTCAAAGTTTTCAAATTTTGACTAAAAAAATTATAGTGGGGCATTCTTTTAGCGAATGAGAGAGTATGTATCCTATATAGGACTAGGAGTACGACAATGTGGAGATTGGAGAGTTTTTTTTCTTCTCATTATTCATTCAATCGATCACTTGGTGCTATAACATGTTCAATTGAGATTGACAAAAATCAACATTTATGAGTTTATCTGTTGAAAATAACTAATTTGTGTTAAATTGTTTAGAAAAACTTAATTCTGCAGAACTCGTAAAAACTGAACTTATCTAAACATATTAATTTATCTTTAATTACTTTTGTTAAAATAAGTCGAAATATGTTAAAGAAATTGAAACAAATAAACCCTTACTCATGTTATAAACACATTGGTTTTTTTACCTTCCTTTCGCGCTACAACACTCCGTAGTCCGAACTCTGTTAGTCTCTTAAAATATTATTATTAATTTCGTAAATACAAGTCAACAAACTTTAGTTCGATCTTTTAACCTATTTTGTTAATGTAATTTTTTTTTTGATTTTTTTTTTCATTTAACACCTTAAAAAAAATCAACATTTGTAATTTAACACCTTATTTAATTTTAATTATATTTAAACATCTTAAATATTTTTGTTGAAATAAGTCAAAATATATTAAAGAAATTCAACCAAACAGTACACAGGTGATGATCTAGTGTGACAGGTACCCTGTCAAAATTTCAGGAATCGCAATAGGAACCTATTGCAACAGGTTTCTAAAAATGGGAACAGGAACCAGAATCGGAACCTGTTGCAATATGTTCCTTAAAATGAGAGCCGGAACGTGTTACGACAGGTTCCGGTTCAGGGTTCCCCGCCAGTTTAAGATTTTAAATAAATTATTGTTTATTTATTGAAAAAAAAAATCTATTTTATGCTTTGGGCTTTGATTGTTTTATAGTTTGGGTTTAAATTGTAATTATATATTTATATTTTCCAAAAATCATCTTGGATTATTTTATATTTTGGGCATATGAATCTTTTCTATATGGCCTGGTTTTATTTTGGGTACTCCATATTAGAAATGATGTGTACAAGGTACCCAACAAGGTACTCGTTCCGAAAAATTGATAACCAGATCTGGAACCTGTTGCAACAGGTTCCCAATTTTGTTACCCTTGACCTGAACAACATGTTTCGGTTCCGATTCAAGGTATCCTAACTTTTTTTTTAAACCCTACTCACTCCACCATCTTCTCATCCTCGTTGGTTTTCAACCTTCCTTTCGGCTTTCGTGTTACAACACTATGTAGTCCAAACTGTATTCGTCTCTTACAATATTATTATTAATTTTGGTAAGAAAATATATAATTTAGTATGGAGTACATTATAGTCAACAAACTTTAGTTTGATCTTTATCCCTTTTTATAAAACTAGTCAGAAGCACGTGCAACACACGGGTTGGCTCGACGTACATTTATAAATTTTATTATTATCTCCGTTTTTTAATATTAGTCTCCTTTTTTTAATAAAGTTATTCTTTTTTATTAGTCCATTTTGAAAACCTTTCTTTATTTGTCCAGCATTTATTTTCTTTATACCCTTATAAATATACATAAGACACTTGTTTACTCTGAAGTAAATTTTTATCCCTATTAAACCCCACAATTATTTCTCTATTCTACCCACACGAGTCATATATTCTATTGAAAGTCATGTGACAATTGTACTTTTGTTGGATTGTTTTGGATTCCAAAAGGGATTAACATTCAAGAATGGAAGGAGTACTCATATTAATTAAGCACTCTGTAAAACATAAAAGACATTTTTTCTTAATTGTTTACATCAAACAAAAGTTTATCATTCTTATTTGCAAGTTAATAAGTGTATATCCCTATCTCTATAAAAAGCAGCATGAAGATGTTTAGCTTTACAAAAAATAATAATTATATATATCTACTTTTCTCCGTTTCTTATTAAATGCATAGACAACTTTACTGGATTGTAGTTGAAAAATTTTCAGAAACATTTGATTTAACTTTTATTTCGATTTACAATATTTATTGGATATCAACTTTAATAAAAATTTGTATAAGGCAATAACATGTGTCGTTTAAGAAGAGAAATTGGATATGAATTATTTAATTTGTAATAATGAGAAATTATAAAGGGTAAAGTTGGAAAAAAAATTACGACGAAACATTTTCCCAAAGGGCTTTTTTATATAGGTAATGAAATTAATAGTAAAAAAAAGTCGAGTACTATTATTTTTAGTTTTATTTGATTAAAATGAGGAATGAATTCCAAGAAATAAGAAAAACACAAACAAACAGAAAGCGAAAACAAACTAAAGAGGGAATAGACCCTTATTCTTTTGGACTTAATTTCAGTTTCATTCAGTTTAGTTCAGCTTCACTCAGTTCAATTTACAAGAACGACATTGTGTTCATATAGATTCGTCTTTAATTATCTTATTTTAATTTTTTGTTTATTATTATAATGTTAAATATTACTAATATTATATTGTAATGCTCGTCTTTATTTATTTATATTATTATTTTTTATTATTTGTCATTTATCATTTATCATTAATTACTACTTATTTAATATTTTTTTACTTCTATTTATATTTTATTGCGAAGAATTTATTATTTATTATTTATTATTACTATTCATTCAGTTCAATTTAGTTAAGTTATGTTCCATTCATTTCAGTTAGTAAAAAAAACTCAGAAGAACAGGACCTTAGACGTGCAATAGCCACACTCCTAGAATTCTCATTTAAAATTCTACCAAGTTCTACCAGAGCATTATGTAAAATGTGGACGTTGATGTGTGGAGTAGGCCCGGTTCTGGGGCAGCGCGGAGTGAGCGACGGAACAGGGCCCCTAAATTTTATTCGGTAATATAGTAAAAATAGTCTCCCTGATGTACATAAAAACTAAGTTGGAGTATTGGTTAAGGTAATGGGTTACAAATCAAAGGTATTGGGTTCGATTCTCCTTACAATGAAATTTATTTTGCTTACTTTTAGAGCTGTACTTTTTTTTTTTTTTTTTTTTTTTGGAAATTTCATTCAGTTATGGTTTTTAGCATTTTCGGAGATTACAATGCTCCAATTTCCTTCAATTTCTTTCCTTCGGTTGTCGTTCAATGTTCACCAAACCAAATCCTTCAATTAAATTTGATTCATTCCTCCCCTAATCTTTTTAAGTGATTTCATTAATGTTTTTTTTTTTGTTTTGTTTATCATTTTGACAAATTTATGTAAGAGATGGTTTTTCGTTTGATAAAAGTTAATTTTTTTTTAATTATTAAAGTAATGAATTGAGGGCCCCATTTTGAGAAATTGCACATGGTCCTATTATTATGACGTGATTATAGCCCCGGCACTAGTGTGGAGTACATATATGCTTAGGCAATGGATGCCTACAAGCATATGTGATGAATTTGATGATTGTCCGTAGGGACATGTGCAATGCAATATGTCGTCTCAAGGATCATAAAACATACTCGTACTTTTTATTAAGTTACGCTAAAATTTAATTTATAATTTCCTGTAAAAAAAATAAGTAAAGGAGAAGAGAGAATATGCCACGTCATCGATTCGCCTATACCTAAATGCTCCTAGAATTCTAGACCAAGCTTAATCGATCCAAGTTGAGTGGGGAAATCATCAAAACACCACACACCAAAACCATTAGTGATTAGTGCTCCATAGCTTGAAGAACTTTCCCTATAGCTATTATATGAACAAAGAACATACATGCTTTACATTATGATGATGCCATTGAAACATAACATATGAACTACTAGGAAAACACATCCATGTTTGTCTACAAAAAAGGGGACCATATAACTAGTTGCCTCATGGAGATGGAGCCATGGTCTATTAATATTTTTGACCGAAATTGTATTTAATTATTAATTTTTACCCCCATCATAAATATGTTTTGGCAAATGAAAAATGAATAGATTTTGTTTATGTGCAAATTTCACTCACATTAGTTTGGATTATTTGGGTCCAGTACACAACAGAAGTTAGTCCAAATTGGATGGACAAACTTGAAAGTTGATGCATGTCCTTCTCATTGGAGTTAATGTTTTTACCATTATTAATTAAAGATTAATGGCAGAAATGGGCCACATTGGCCCATATATAATTTAATATGGGTCCTTTTTCTGCAGGAGTAGTAGAAATATAAAAGTCCGGGTTGCAAAGGCTGTTTCTGTCTTTTCCCAAATAGACAACCTTTTCTTATTCTGACTCTAATTTGTATTTGTTTAAAAGTCTACTCTTTCTCTTGTTTGCTTTCGCTATTCTCTAACCAATAAGGTAGCTCATTCTCATCTTTGGGTCCAAACTAAATTTTACTTCTTTTTTACTAATTATCCTAATTTGTCAACTACATTTATTAAGTGCAAAAGTCTTATTGAAACCTTAATACAAACAATTCACTGCATATTTCTTAGATACTCTTTTAACTCATACTCTTTAATATAATAATCTTGTCTTAATGTAACACCCCGACTTCTAAACACCATTAATTAGGTTAATTATCTTTAATTAGCAGCGGAAACCCTAATTTAGTTGGAGCGTCACTTGCCGTATCTCCCTCGTGGGAAATACAAGGCGACATAACCTTTTTACATTTACTGACTACTGTTGAGTAACAGTGATTATACTTCATTTCGATTAATTCTTTAAAAATTACATTGAAATCTTAATAAATATTTCTAACATGTTTAATCATTAATTTGAAAATCTAACTCAAATCGTGAAATCAAACTTAGAGTTTAATTAATACATCCCTTTATTACTAATGACATAGTTATCTTTATTAAACATCGATCGTGAATTTGATGGTTGCATCCTCACTCTAAGGCATCCCATGATCTTCTTCGTACCTAAAACAAAAGCAACATCGTGAGCCGAGGCCCAGTAACACACTACCCTAACAGCGTAAACTCATTTCAATTCATTTTATTTACTTTGAAATCAGGGAGAATAGAACATAGTAAAACATTTTCATAAATGCAATAAAACATCATTTATAACTTGAAACTTTGATAGTTCCCATTATCTTTCATAAAACCTTCTTTTTACTTGGTAACTGACAAGTTAGCCTTGCGGGACGTCTCCCACCTTGCGATAGTGCTCAAGGAGCACTCTCCCTTGTTGGACATACGCCGGTACCTAAATAGTTTCTCTTTTAGCTTGCGGTAACCCTCAAGGAGCACTCTCCCTTGTTGGGTGTCCCGCGGTACGGCGGTACGTGCACGACCTAGAAATAGTAACCCCACTAACTGCCAGAACCTGTTACACTTTTATTTATCATGTTTCGTATCTTATTCATAACTCATAAACATCGTTCTTATAAAATCATACATAAACATGCTTGAATATAATCATCATAAAACACACTTTATAAACACATTTCATATCCCACAATCCATTAAAACATATCAATATAAACATATTTCATAAATTCATAAAACATGGTTCATAAGGGGACTGTGGGTGTTAGCAATAGATGTTACCTCAACCGTAGTTTATACTTCCTGTTCGATGGATCGTTCTTTCTGAACTCCGAGTCCAATTTCTTTCAAAATATTAAATAATTGAATTAGTTATTAATATGGTAATAATTTAACTTAGAAATTTCGAATTATTATAAATAACGAATTTTCTAAAAAAATAAAGTTAGAAATATATAAATTCATAGTTTTAATGAAAATATAATTAAACACCAATTTTAGTAATATATATAATTTATGGAAATTTCAATCGAAGTATATATAAATTCTAAATCAATTACACAAGATTTATTTAATTATGTCCTTGATAAATTTAGTACGGTAATTTATTTTTCTTAAACTCGATAATCAAATTTATTTATTTCCTGGAAATAATAACAATTCATTAGTAAATAATTATATCATAAAATTTATTAAAACATGAATATTAAGGAATTGATAATCTAAAATTCAGGTTTATCTTACCCAAAGCCCAATTGATTGGCCCAACTTAAATAAGGAGGAATAAAAG
Organism: Spinacia oleracea; assembly: GCF_020520425.1. NCBI lineage: Eukaryota > Viridiplantae > Streptophyta > Magnoliopsida > Caryophyllales > Amaranthaceae > Spinacia > Spinacia oleracea. Next base: position 74,530,206 of record NC_079492.1, on the reverse strand, counting down.
AGGTTTCAATTTCAGAAACAAAGTTTCTGAAATTGAGCAGCAAGGGGAGCAGGGCACGAACGAAGCAGGGGCACGAACAGGAGGAACACGGGGAGGAGGAAGAGAGGAGGGAGGCTGGGGGCTCAGCCTGGGCGGTGAAACCGCGCCGAGAGGCGACGGTGATGGTGGTTTGAGGCGGCAGAAACAGGCGAGGGAAGGGGGAGAGGGGCGCGAACAGGGGAGAAATCAGGGGAGTTTGGGAGTGTTCTAGGGCGGTCCTGGGCGGCGTCTCGCCGGAGTATGAGGGGGCGGGAGTTGGTTTGCAAGGTGGTGGAGGAGGTTAGGAGTGGTGGCGCGACGTTGGTGGTGCCGAAAAAGGGAAAAGACAGAGCGGGGCAGGGGAGTGCGTGGGAGGAGAAAAGCAGGAGAGATGAGGGATGATGGTGGTGCGATGGTGTTGAGATGGTGGAGGAGCTGGCGATTGGTGGTGGTTTCAGTGGCAACAGCCACTGAGGGTGGTGGTGGTTCGCACGGAGCAGGAGCAAAAAGGGGGGTAAAAATTGGTATGAATTTCTCTGATTTTTGATGTTGAAAATTCAATTGGAATTAGGATTGATTTGTATAGTCAAGTAGAGTGAAGAACAAGCTCAAATTCTTGGGGATTAAGGCATGAATGTGGACTGAATTGATGGTGGAGAGGAATGAAGAAATTTCTGCATTTCTTGCTTTGTACGTGGAGAGCAAAGAGAAGAAGGGAAATGGAATCTTGGTGCTCCAAGGGCATTTTCGTTATTTCACATGGTTGACTAAAATTCAGAAATTCTGTTTCTATTTTCGGAAATTACTAAAAATAGAAATGTTTAATTAAAACAAAGTCTCGTAAAATATATCGTTAACGAAAAATAAATAAATTTTCGTTTATAAATTTATCGTTTAAAATAAATCGTAAAAACGTTTAAAATAACGAAAATTTTAAATTATTTCTAATAATTAAAACGAAATTACGTTAATAAAATATTATTAATTTTAATAAATCGAGTTTAAAAATTTCGGGGTATTACACTTAAGTACGAAGTATATTTAGAGCCAAGTACATGTACCAAAGGTCTTTTTTTTTTACTAACTTTACCGGTTTTGTTAATTTACGATTTAGTACAACTGATAAATAAGAATAAAATTGATTTTGACTACGCATAACTATAAATATAGTTGGGAACAAGATAAAGTTCGTATATACGTTTGAATGTCATTTTTATTCAAATAAAACGTAGAACATGCACTGTGTATAGTATTGAGTTTCGAGTATCCAACTTGTCAACTCTTGTTCTTGAAAAGGAAAAATACATTGAAATTAGGATAACCTTATGTCATTATTGTATCCTAATTTATCAAAGGTAACAAAACCTAGAACATATACTACATATTAGGGGTGTTCAAATTTCGGATCTAGGATCCGATCCGAAATTTTCGGATCGGGAAAAGGTGATCCGGATCCGATCCGAAAATTTCGGATATCCAACAATCCGAAATTGATCAGAATTCAAAAAAAAAGTAACAAGGATATCAAATCCGAAATATCCGAAACCATGAAATCGGATAGGATCGATATTCGAAAATCTGGATCGAATCTTTGGATTTTTATATTGCTCTTTTTACTTCTTTTGAAATATTTTAGATAATTCGGATACCCGAAATGGAAAAAGAGTTGATTCGAAAATCAATTTTTTTCCCTGGATGGATCCGTAATATCCGAAACCTTAAACCTAAATCGGATATTCAAAATTTCCGATCGTATCAAACATATCGGATATTTTTTCTCACCCCTACTAAGTTTCCAGTATCCAACATTCCAACTTGTCAACGTGATACTAAACACATACTCCGTTATAAACAAGCTCGAATCTTTTGTCCCATTAATCCATTATCCATGTGCCACTTCTTTCCATTTGTTGCAATTAATGTAATTTTAGATATTAAAAAAAGGGGTTGACTACTTATACTCCGTAGAAGTACTCCCGTCTTTTCTTTTTGTTCGTTACGTTTGGACTTTTGCACGTTTATAAACGTATAATAAAGATTCTTTTTCTTTTCTATTAAAAAAATAAATCCAAGTAAAACCTCAATCCACTAATCACTACAACAACCAATAAGATTGTTTTATTTATCAAAATGAATCAATAATGGAAAAGCACATAGATTGCTAACTTAACATATTTGGGAAATTGTAAAGAAATTTAATGAGTTGAAAAAATTGGTTCAATTAAAATTAAAAGTTGGCACAAAAAATGATAGGGGGTGTTTGGAAGTTAGCAGATTGGCTAAAAAATAGCTGTTTGACCAATATTAGAGGTTTGACAAGTCAAACCCTCTAATGTTTGTGTTTGGTAGTTAGCAGATTGAACAACTGATTCGTTTCAGTCCACTAAATATCAATCTGCTGCTTGGAGCAGCGTTTTGAATTAGCTGGTTCCTTAAATTTCGCGAAAAGACAATTTTGCCCCTTTTTAACAACATTTTTACTTCTCTTTCACACACCTTTAGTACACCTGTAGTAATTAGCACAAAGTAAACACACAGAAGGAATCAAGCAACAAACAATTTCATTGTGTGTTTTAAAAAATTTAATTAACTGTTTTTTCCAGAAAAAATTAAATGAAGGACAATAAAATCTGGGATTTTTTTTTCATTTAATTTATTAAATACAATTGGATTTTTTTTTGAACTAATAGAATAATAAATTCATGTTAAACTTTGACAAGATCTAATTGAATCATATAATTTGTATTAAACTAAAATACAAGAACTTCTTTTTTAATAAAAAAAAGCAACATACCTAGAATATCAAAGAAATTATTCATCTGATCTTCGCATATTAAATCCATAGGGTAAGTAAATATCTTTTATTTTACTTGAATGTTATCCTTTTTAAATTAAAAAATAAATGTTTAATTGTTTATCTTTTTATTTTCTGTATTCTTTAATGTTTTAATAAAGAATTATTCAGATATTTAATTATTAAATATACGTGAATTAGATTTTTTTTAAATAACCATGTTATTATTTCAATATTTATTTCTTTTGGTTAAAGTTGTATAATTATGTTAATGTTAGTGAGTAGTACATTTTATTCCCCACAAAATATCCATATTGTAATAATTGCTAATTCACAAAATTAAATATATCAATGTCCTTATTGGTCATTTTGTCAATCAAACAACTATAACATATCAGCTATTTACCAAACACTTTTAAACAACCAGCTAATACAACAAGCTAGTCAAACCAGCTAATAGAAACAGCTAGTCAAAACCGCAAATACAATCCGCTACAGCTAACCGCTAACCGCTGATTGCCAAACAGAGCCATAGTATAATAAGTTTATAAAAGGAAATATTCTCCCATGTAACAAACATTGTGAAACACTCTAAAAGAAATATTCCCTCCGTCCCAGATTAGTTGTTACACTTTCCTTTTTTGGCCGTCCCAGATTAGTTGTTACATTTCTAAATTAGGAATGACCCCACAATTATTATACTCTCACTCTCTTTCCATTAAAGTTTTTTTTGTCCTCACACCCTCTCTCATTCAATTAAGTAAATACCCCACTAACTCCTATCACATCTAATTTTTCAATAAAATAACAATTGATAACCAAACAACCACTTATCACCTAAAACTTTATGCAAAGGTAAGTGTAACAACTAATTTGAAACAGAAGGAGTACGTAACAAACAAACAGAAACAGAAGGAGGAACATACAACTAATAGGCAAATTGTAGGATAGAAGATTTTTACTCCATATAAACACTCTAGAGTTTAGACGTCTATATAGCAATAGCTTTGCCTAATAAATGGCCTAACAAACATGACAATCGATTTCTTCTAGGATTTACATTATTCCATTTATAATACTAAAAGATATTCTTAAAAAGAATATATGTGCGAAGTGACCTAAAATATTTTGTTATAAACTAAAATAGCTTTTATCTAGCTTAGTGTGATGTATGATTTTTCTCTTAATTATAAAATCGTTTAAGTTGTTGTACGGGATGTTCTACTGGTATGTCTGCATATCGGCATAACTCGTCTACAGATAAACTAACATACAGGTAATTCAGTCATCAAAGGTATTTATTCCTTACCGGCGTATTATGTGAATCCTTACCGGCATTACTCTGGTGCCACGTGGTCGTTGATCACCAAAAGGTCACTGTCAGAAAGGTCACCACTCTACGAGCACGAGTCTACTGTACAACTTTGTTTGTCTATATAAGGAGGACCTCATTTATTTCTATGAGGTACGAATCACTTAAACACTTAACTTAATTACTGCTTAGTTAAACCCTAACTACCTTCAGTAATCTTACTTAAGCATCGGAGGGGGTATCCTCGAATCACCCCCGAGGCTAGTTAATCTATTATGTTGTGCAGATTGCAGTCAGCAGATACCACAGACGTTCGCGGTCATACAAACAACTGTTCTCACTTCACACCCGGAACAATTGGCGCTAGAAGGAGGGGACCTCATCCCTTATAATGGTAAAACAACTAACATGGATCTCCCGACGAAAGACAATAATAAAAAGTTGAAAAAGAGTAAAGAAAAAACAACAACTTCGCAGTCAGTAGGAATTTTGTTGTGGGTAAATATGCCCGGCCTACGTGGCCCAATCCACAAGTGCCACGTGGCACTACTCAAAGTGGCCAGCTAGCCACTTGGCTCCTTCAATTTGTGTCTTTGATAGGTATTAGACAAACTGTCCATTTATTCCACTGGCCCATGGCCCAAAACAGGAATATCGTGATGGAGACACTTGTCCTCTCCTGATTTATTAGCCAATTAAGACCTGCCTATTTAGTCCTATATGAGACAACAAGTATAAATACCCCATTTCCCTAGAAAAGGGGGCCATAAGTTTCCACACAAAAAAATACGTCATCATTGATTACATCAACTCTCTCTCTCTCTCTCTCTCTCTCTCTCTCTCTCTCTCTCTCTCTCTCTCTCTCTCTCTCTCTCTTAATTTAATAATATCTTATTCCTCCAAAAACCACCAATCTTACTTAAGCATCAGAGGGAATATTCTTACGGGAATATTCCTTTTTTGCAGGTAATTCAACCGGACGTGACGTGGACCAATCTCTACCTGAACCGCATACCTCCTCGTCAGCAACATAAGGAAATACTCCCACAACATTTGGCGCCGTATATGGGGAGGTAAGGAACCATGGTAGACGTCCAACACTCTGGTAACTCACCGAACGCCAATCATGATGAGACGAATAGGGCTGAAACGGCTGACGAACGTCATCCTCGACGGAGAGACGACAGAAACACGTATTCTTCAGGACAAGGCGCTCGTCCTAGTCCACTTGTTAAGCAACAACACCCAGAGCCGGTAATAATTGAGGATGAAGATGCCGACCAGAATCAACCTCCGCCGGGGGACATTTAAGAGAAGATGCCGACATTGTAATAGAAGAGAACCCAGATTTGTCGGTGTCAGCTGGACAACTCAAGGATATGTTGGCTGGATTTAAGGCTCAAATGGACACTCTCCAGGAAGAAATAAGTACCATCCATCTTCAGTCTTATGGGATGGGAACTGCATTTCAGAATGGAGTTACCAGATCAAATGTCTGGCATCAGGACCAACCTCGTAATGATGAGCGAGACATGCGCTTTGAATGGATCAAAACTTCGAATTTACCTATAGCTCCACGCCGCATCCTGGTCCCTGCTCGTCCTGACCCCGGACCATCCAGGAAGGCACCGGCAGCTCGGCCAGACCACCCCCGAGAGTCAGAACTTTCGGATACAGGGTCAACTCCCGTCATGGATGATGCACCATTGGCTTCACTCTCTCGACGGCCGGCAAGAACAACCATGAGCCAAATGGATAGTGGACGGCGCAGGCCATCTCAAGAAAGGAGGCAGGATCCTATCTGTCATATTCAACAAGGGGTAGCTGGTTTGATACTAGATTACACTACTCCCTTATGCGCCAATATTATGAATGCTCCTAAGGAGTCCAAGGTCAAGCCACCGGCTATTTATGCTTATGACAGTACCTCGGATCCTGATGTGCATCTTCTTGCATACCGTCATCACATGTATGTCCAAGGAACCACCAAAGTAACATGGTGTAAGTATTTCCCTGCTACTCTGAAAGGGGTGGCTTCGAAATGGTTTGAAAAGCTGCCAACCGGTACCATTAACACTTTCGTTGAGCTGAAAGTGCTGTTTTCGACAAGGTTCATGACCTATAAAGAAGAAAAGAAGACGAGTATGCATCTAGGACGCATCCAACAGGGCAAGGATGAGTCCCTTCGCAGCTATGTGCGACGTTTCAACCTAGTATCAGGGAAGATACCGGATCTGCCGGATGGAGTAGCTTTTGATAATTTCTTTCGAGGACTCAAGAAGGGTTCTTTCAAGTTTGATTTGGTCAAAAAGAGTGTAAGGATCACGGCTGATGCACTAGACGAGGCGGAGCTCTTCATCCATGCCACGGAAATATGTTCTGCCCCAAAGGAGTTAAAGGGAACGAAAACATCCGATAACCATCACCGCAAAGACAAATCTGACAAAAAGAGTGCTCGTCCAAATGGGACCTGGGCCATTGAAAACAAAGGGTATCGTCCCAACTCGTCACCAGGGCAGAAGAGGGGACGACCCTATTGAGTATAACACTGACCTTTATACAATATTGTGGGACATAAACGATCGTCAATTTCCTATGAAGTCGTCGGTTGAGACCCGTGACAGTACCCTCTATTGCAAATTTCACTATGATGTGGGTCATGACACAAAGGATTGCAAGAGCTTGCGTAGAGCACTCGATGGGCTAGCTGCCAAATGAAGGAAATATGTCCTTCACCCAAGGTGCATTAAGTCTAATACCAAGGTTCAGATTAATTGCGAACAATTAATTCAGTAAGATCAAGTGATCGGAACAGCTAGCTGGAGCAATGCTTCCGATCAGTGAGTTCTAATGGATATTGAACTCACAACTTACTCTTGACTGAACCTACAAGGTCACACCAATGAAACGTAACAGATCACCGGATTAAATGAATCGGAAATTCATTTAATAGCTTTTCGGGAATTAGTTGGAAACGTATTATACGATACGACCTTTGTCGGAATCGTATATCGTATCGCGAATATTCGTAAGCTGGGCGACACGAATAAATCGTATCGTACGACGGTGATTCGTCGTATACGAAACGATAAATAATATATCGGAAATATATTAAATCGCGAATACGAAGGGCATCGGAGTTGCCGGCCCGTCGAGCCAAGCACGTAAGCGTGCAAGGCACAACGAGCCAGCAAGCTCGCGAGCAAGCAAGGCAAGCCCATTGGGCGCGAGCACGCAACATCAAGCATTAGCGCACAGCAGCGACGAGCGAGCAAGGCCCACGGCCCAGCTGCTCGGCGCGCGCGCTGTGGGCTTCGGCCTGCAGTGTGTCGCTGGGCGCGGGCGTGTGTCCGTGTTGCTTGGCTCGCACGACTTGCTAGCCGGCCTTGCTTCTTTCTTGGTCGGTTAGTAAGGTTAATGATATAACCTTACAACCTAGTTTCCAACACACATACAATTCATATTACTCAAACCCTAGAGACACAGAGAACCCTAATTCTCTCTGTGCCTCCAAAGTGAGTTCTTCCCAAAAGCAAAGTATCTTGATCAATTGTCTAAGCTACGATTATCAAGACGGATCTGATCGTGTCGGTGAACCAAGTAGAGGAACGACAAGTGGAGTTCTTTGTTCGTGTTCGTTGACAGATTATTGTGGAAAACACGCTTCGAATGTAAGTTTGCTTAATTTGTGCTTTATACATGTTTCCTGGCTTTAGGGATTGTTCCGCACATGTTATTATGTTATTATAATTTCATGGGTCAGTGGCTAATTTTAAAAATTATTGGATTAAAATTTTGAATGGTTTCGTTAATTTTAATCGCACTTAAACCAAATTATTAATAATCTGAAATTTAATTGTTTATGAACGATATAAAGTTTCGGATTTTATTAATTAAAAGTTCAAACTTTAAAGTTGATTCGATCGTTCTTGAAAGTTTGAATATTGTTAGCCCTTGATTTATTAATTTTACGAAATTGGATTGTCGTTAAAGTTTATTAAATCGTTAAAAATCGTTGTTTTTCAAAAATTAAATCGTAATTTTTTTTGAAAAATAAAATTAATGCAAGTTCGTGAATTAAATTTAATTTTAATTAAGTTGGTCCGTTTTACGAACCAAAAACACGAACATGAGCATGGTGGAAGTATGGCTCGTCGAGCTATAAGAGGCCATTATGCTCGACCGAGCCATGCGACACGGGCAGCAGCAGCGATGCTGCGTGCCTCGTGCGCGTTGGGCGAGGGAAGGGCAGGCGAGGTAGCTTGCGGGGCTGCGACGTCGAGCGCTCACGATGCACAACACGCAGCGCAGGGCAGCATCGTTGCGGGGACGCGCGCGCGCGATCGATGGGGCGGGGTGCGCGAGCTCTTGCTCGTGTGCTCTTGGGCCTCACGCGAGGCGGGGCTGGGCGCAAGCCTAGCCCAATCAAGCAATTGGACTTTTTATTTAAATCGTTTAATTCGTTGGGCTTCTTATATTTGCATTAATTTGGGCTAACGGGATATTTAATTTAATATTTTATTTGCTTGGGCCGGGCCGCGAGTTTTAATTTAATATTTCATAATTAATTATCCAGAATAATTATTGGTTTGAGTGGGAGCCACTAAATGAAATTAAAATGAAATAATTATTTTAATTATTTCGTAGGTCGCATTATTTTAGTTAAATTCATTTTAATTAGAATAAAGTCTAAGGATTAATAATTTGGAAATTAATTAATCTTTTAGGACGCGTTTATGTGAACGTGAATTTTAATTAATTCACGTAAATACTTGCATATTTACATGGGCCATTCGTTTTAGCATACGAATGGGTGAATGCGTAGAATATATATCTTATGCAATGCAGGTACTCCAAGTGACTAGTATGACCAATTTAGGATAGTTAAATACGGTCTGCGTACCGTTCTATCTTTGAATGTAAAGTTTTAAATATGGTCTGCGTACCATGGAAATTTTGATGTAATTTTATTATTTCAAGTATTTCTAAGTTTAGAACTTTAAGTTAGCATTTGAACGAAGATTCAAGACAATGCCAAGCTAACAAGGAGGTGATGAAGATTGAATGCTTCAAGACAAGAAGTTTTGGGCCATACTAGATCACCATTTATTTATGCAATTTAATATATATATTATGCGTGAATGTATGAATGTATGTATGCTTTGCATGAACAGGTTGTTTCCTATGAATCGATTAGTTTTAAGTTCACTAAATAATCGAACCAACATAGAAACAACTAGGTCCAAGTAATATTGAGTTTTAAAAATTGCCTTCCAAATCAACACTTACAAAAATCTAGGGATCTAAGATAGTAGGTTTACGCTAAAGCGAGGTGCTATTTTAGTTGACTTAGGTGGTAAGGCGTCCTAAAGGAGCACGTTGATTGTGGTTGCAACTCAAACAACAATGGCATTAAGTTGTGGCAATGGGATAAATTATGGCATTAATTTATTAACCAAGAGTAATTTGGAGATTACTAGCAATAGGTTTTGCTTACCTAAAATCTTAAAATACTTAAGACATGCTAAAGCTGCTTAAGGATTTAGGACTTTTGGGGTCTTGGAATCGTTTCATTCATTTTGGACCATGTTTTGCTTTTTGCATGAATGAAATGTTTTAATAGCTTTAATGATTGCATGTTTTTGCCTTTATTTAAAAGTTATTGAATTGTATGAATGGTTATTTATTGCAAATTCTTTTCGATTGTAGTAATCAAAATGGTCACAAACATAACGACAATCATATCATCTGAAATTCTGGATGTCGAGTTAGACTTGACTAATTTTCTTGAATGGAAAGAGAAACTTGTCGAAGTTTTGAAAGTTAATGGCATACACTATGTCATTGAACAACCTTTCCCTAGTTATGATGCGCGAGGCATGACTCCTGAAAGGTACAGAAGTTGGGCACTTCACAAGTACCTTGTCACGGAGTTCATCCTTAAGTCTATCCCTGAGAGTTGGAGAGGGAGGTTCATTACTTTTGAACCTCAAGATCTCCTAAGTAGCCTCGAGGATAAGTATGCGGGTTTTCGACCCTTGTGCCAAACTGGTGGCAATGGGGTTTGTTTATGCCAAAATTCGTATGGAGACGACTTTCGGCTAGGATCGACACTAATTAAGCAAAGAATTAATAACACAAATAAAGGAGACACGACACCGAGAAGTGTTGACGCGGAAAACCCAGGAATAAGGTAAAAAACCGCGGATAGCTATGAGGCTATCAATCCACTAAGTATTCTATATGATTGTTTATGCTCTTCTTTTCTGGGAATTGATATCGAAGACCTAAAGTACAATGATGAACGTTAAAGACAGTTGATAGCTTAAGAGTTTAAGTGCTTGAGTGAATGTGTCTTCATCACGCCGTTCTTTATGCTTTTATATGCCAAATGCTAACGGTTCTATTGGTTGGGAAGATCCCTGGAAGATAGGGATTCCTCCTTGGCCGTTGCTCACGTCTTCAACAAACTCCCTAATCTTCGGTCAAAGCTTGGACCTCTTCCCATCTTATGACGGCGCGGCCCATGTTGGGCTTCTGGGCTTGGAACTTGACCTATCTCCTCTTTGTCGCCAGAGCCTTGTCGCTGGTCTTACGTCGCCCAGGCTTTGTCGCCTGTCGCTTCACTCGACAGGCTCACTTGACACGACGCCACCTGCGACACGATGATACCTGGATGGCACGACAATATCAGACGTCAAAGCAGTTATGTCGTTAGTCCAATAAAGTGGGATAACAGTTTGCCCCCAATTGTGAGTTTGCGGAGTGCATGCAAAGCAAAAGAAACAATTCAAAATTCAAAAAGTAAACCGTCTACAACCGTCCAGTTCGTGGGACGGAACCGTTCCGATTCTCGAAGTAATAAATGCCAATTTTTCGCGACATGAAATAAAGTGTCTTAGAATCTTTCGAAGGAAGTTTCCAGATCTGAAAACAAGAGAGAGAAAAGGAAGGGAGGAATTGCTTTCGTTGCTTCGATTTAGCCATACCCAGGTAAAATTTCGATCATTTCCTTCGATTTTCTTGTAGATTTTAGTAGAGCGATGGCAAAAACTAGGCCGACCGTGGTTAAGGATAAGGAAGATGTTGGGGTTAGTCGGGCCAAGTCACTCAACCCGTTCTACTCTACTATTGAGGATCCAGCGGCTTTTATAACTCTCGCCGGTCTGCCGCCGTCGGCTGAAGTGAGGATTCCTGGTCAAGAGGATGAGGCCAAGGATTGCCCGGAGGGTTATGTGGTTATGTATGAGTACCCTTTTATTCTGGGGTTTTTGTTTCCTTTTACACCCTTGGCTAGATCTTTTGTTGAGGTGTTCAATTTAAGCCCTGGCCAATTGATGCCCCAGATCTGACGTATTTTTACTGTAGTGCATAGGGTTACTTCGGGTTGGCGAACACCGTTTGACTTGGCTGATCTGATGCATGTTTATGATTTATCCTTGAAGGAGTGTTGTCGGTATACTTTGGTGACGAAGAAAAAGAAGAAGAATTTGTGTGTCGGGTTAGCTGTAAATGATAGGGGTTGGCAAAGTCGTTTTGTTTATGTGAATAAGGCGTCTCTGGGAGAAGTAGGAAACTTCTTAGTGGAAGGGTGGACGACGGAAGGTACTTTATGTTTCTGTACTTTTGATTTATGATGTTTTACTGAACGTTGTCTTACTTGGCTTTGTCTTGCAGTTGTTGATACGTCGTTAGCTGGTCTGAACTCTGACTCTCACGATAAGTGTCTGAGGTTTCTGGGTTAGTCTGTCGTGGAGAGATCGTTCAGCCGTGACGGAGGTCGTTTGGGAAGTCAAGAGGGGAGTCAAGTTGGTGACGTTGACGAGGAGGAGGCTGAAGACGAGACGATTTGCTTAGTTCGTCGTCGACGGAGGTTGGACTTACTCGAGGAAGTCGTTGCGAATTCGTCGTCTGCATCAGAGGAAGAGTTTGAGATGGCTAATACATCAGGTATTTTTGGTTTGGTTTCTTATATGCTTGGTTTATCTGCGGGGTGTGTTTTTGATGGTTTCTCGCTTTGTTTGTTGAAGAGAATACGCTGTCGTCTAAGCCAGTGTCGAGGATGTCACAGAGCGAGATGATGGAACGAGCGAGGAAGCGGTTGAGGTCGAACAGTAATGCTGGTGGGCAGGGTGGTCAGGCGATGCCTCTCGTGCCTCGTTATTCTAAGATAGGTGCGTCGCCTGAGACGCCCGTTGTTATAGGGGGTGAAGGTTTTCATCCTCTATCGTCGTCGTCGCCGCCGAGGCCGTTTCAGGTGTCGTCGACTGCTGTTGCTGCGACTAGGCCCCCTGCTGCTTCGGCCAAGAAGCGTCCTGCTGACAAAGGTTCCGTCGAGGATACTGTTGTCACTCTGCCCCCGAACTTCTTGGGCGACGGTGAAGATGCCGTTGTTTGGCCGCATGCAGACCGTTTGATATTGCCCTCGACGTATCAGCATTATCATGAGGTCGTACCTCTTTCTGTCGCGTCGGACGCTGCTGAACTAAGCCTGCGGGTAAGTGTATTTATGTTATTTTATTCAGTTCATAGTATTTGTAAGCGCGTCGTGTGTCGCTTTCGTGACATGTTTTTCTTTACAGGCGTCACAGGCTGCTTTGGCCGTGCGTAGGCAGTGCTCCTTGCTGTGCGACGAGCTTATCTCCTCGAAGAACCAAGTGGCTATGGAAAAGAAGGCGGCGACTTCTTGGGAAGGTAAGTGGATGGCTTCTGAGAAGAAGTTGGTCGATCTTGCTGCGGCGGTTAAGTCGAAAGACGAACAATTAAAGGGCAAGGACGACCAGATTGCTGACGCGTCGAAGGAGTTGGAAAGGGTAAAGGGGGAGTTGGCGTCGACCGTGGAAGAAATGCAAGGGTTAAGGATTTTATACGACGCTTTGCAGGAGGAGTTTAAGGATTGCGAGGCTTTGGCTGTGTGGAGGACGAGGGCGCAGATGATGTTCTCGTGTTTGAAGGGGGAGGTTAGCCTCTGGCCATGCCAAAAAGAGGTGGATGACTACCTTGCTAATGGTGGTACCCTTGAGGAGTTGTCGGTGCCGGTGGTGGACGCGGATGAGTTGGCGATGGAAGCCGACACTGCTGGTACTAACGGAGCTGATGCCGATGTCGCCCCTCTGGTCGAAGACGTTTCTTCCGTTGATCGAGAGGGTGAAGCGTCCATGGAGCAAGGCGAGGGAGATGTTCCCGTCGTCTCCCCTCCCGAGGTGGACTTGGCAGACACGACGGTCAATGTTGACATGCCCCCGATATCGGATCAAGTTGTCTCGACCCCTCTTCCAAACGAACATATGTAATGGCTAGTTGATGTTTTTATGTAATAGTTAGTGGTATGGATATTTTAGTTTTTGTTGTTGCATTTTGGATGTTTTTACTCGTCGTCGATGGCGGCGGCGAGGTGTTTGGATATTTTGTGTGTCTGTGTTTTCGCGTGATGATGTGAAAGTCGTGGCCTTTGGGGTCGCGCGTTGTGTGGTGTTTGTGATAAATTTGTTTTTCTTTTCCTTAGTCGTTTGTTTCTTATGGTTACCCCGTCGTGTAGTAGATGCTTTGCAACCAAGTGGAACTGTCAAGTAATAAGTATTGGATCTTCTGATGTGTAAAATCATACCTGTGCTGTTTTTTCGCTGTTTCTCGTGTTCTCGTTTTGCGTCGTACGTCGTTGTTTCTGGCTATCATTCGTCGTGTGTCTTGTACTCTGCAAAAGAAAACATGGGTCGCTAGGAGGATTGGCCGTTGGGGATGCCAACGGCCCTCCGATGCTTAAGTCAGTAATGGTTTTTAAACGGAAATAAAACGATAAAGAAAAACAAAGACGACGATACGATGTCTGATAGAATTGGTTACGACGAGATTTCAAAAATGGTAAAGTTTAAGATGTGTTGCGTTCCAGCTTCGGGGGACCGATTTGCCATCTTTGGAAATGAGTCTGTATGCCCCCTTTCCGGCGATTTTGTCGATCAAGTACGGTCCCTCCCAAGCTGGTGCTAATTTACCTGCGTTTAATTCTTTCGTGTTTTGGAATACTTTGCGCAGTACCCAATCTCCTTCTTTAAACATCTTCACTTTGACATTTTTGTTGAAGCATTTTGCCACGATCTGTTGTTGTGACGCCATTCTTATCAACGCTGCTTCCCTGAGATCTTCTGTGTTGTCGAGGTTTTCGCTGAGTTCTACGTCGTTTTGCTCCGGCGTCATGAGTCCATATCGTGCACTGGGCAACGTCACTTCAGGGGGAAGTACTGCTTCGCACCCGTAAACGAGTGAGAAGGGAGTCTGTCCTGTTGCCGTCCTAGGCGTCGTCCTGTTGGCCCATAGGATGGATGGTAGTTCTTCTGCCCATCGCCCCTTCTTGTCGTCCAACCGTTTCTTCAGCGACGCGATGATCGTTTTGTTGCTGGATTCCGCCTGTCCGTTTGCTTGGGGGTATCTGGGCGTCGATGTTTTTAGCTCGATGTTCCATGTTTTGCAGAAAGCTCTTGTTTTGTCGCTGATGAATTGTGATCCGTTGTCGCAGATGATTTCTGACGGTATTCCGAACCTGCATATTATGTTAGTCCATATGAACGAGCATACCTCTTTGTCCCTTACTTGTTGGAATGCACCTGCTTCTATCCACTTGGAAAAATAATCTGTTAGGGCTAACATGAAGACCTTTTGTCCTGGGGCGACGGGCAATTTGCCGACGATGTCCATCCCCCATTTCATGAAAGGCCACGGAGTTAGGGTTGGGTGCAAAAATTTGGATGGTTTATGTGTCATACCTGCGTGTCGTTGGCACTTGTCGCACTTGGATACGTACCTCATGGCGTCCTTAAGCATTGCTGGCCAATAGTATCCATTTCTTTTGATTCTGGTTGATAAGCTTCGTCCTCCTTCGTGTCCTCCGCATTCTCCTTCGTGGTATTGTTTCAATAGTATTTCCCATTCGATTTCTTCGGCACATCGCATCAACATTCCGTTCGCTGATCGCTTAAATAGTACGTCCTGCAAAATAACATATCGTGAAGCTTTGAAAAGTACCTTTCTGGCGTCTAGTTTGTCGTCGGGTAGAGTTTCGTGCTTTAGGTAGTCGAAGATGGGTTTGGTCCAGCTGTCTGTGTTTGAGGTTGATAGGACGAGGCTGGCGTCTTGTGGTATGTCTTTTTCGACGGCGGGCGACAGTAGGTGTACTAGAGGTATGGTCGAGAATGGTGATTTTCTGAGTGCGGATCCTAGGTTGGCAAGGGCGTCGGCTTGCGTGTTTAGGTCTCTTGGGACTTGTTTGATGGAAAAGGGTTTGAATTTGGAAGTTAACTCTTTTGCTTTCTCGAGGTACAAGGTCATTTTTAAGTCTTTAGCTTCGTAGTCGCCGTTAATCTGGTTGACGATTAGTTGTGAGTCGCTGAAGATGTTGAGTCCGCTTGCCCCTAATTCCGTAGCTAATGTCATTCCGGCGATTAGTGCCTCGTATTCTGCTTCGTTGTTAGTTGCCTTGAAGTCGCAGCAGATTGCCTGTGCTATCATGTCCCCTTGTGGCGACTTTAGTACGACGCCTAAACCTGCACCACGAAAGTTAGATGAGCCGTCGACGAAGAGTGTCCATATTTCTTCTATGTTGTTGATGAGTTTGACTTCGTCGTCTGCTATTCTCTCTAAGTCGGGGCTGAAGTCTGCCACAAAATCTGCTAGAGCCTGCGACTTTACAGCCGTCCTTGGTTGATACTTGATGTCGAACCTTCCTAGTGCCATTGTCCACTTCTCCATTCGACCTGTCAGTTCTGGCCTACGCATCACAGACTTGATTGGATAGTTAGTCATCACCACTATTTGGTGAGTTTCAAAATAATGCCTTAGTTTTTTGGCTGCGGTAACGAGTGCTAAAACGAGTTTTTCGAGGGAGGAATACCTGGTCTCTGCTTCCAGTAGTGACTTACTGATGTAATAAATGGGTAGTTGTTGTGCTTCGTCTTCTCGAGCTAGGACCGCGCTGACGGCCGTCGAGCTAACGGCTAAATAGAGCTGTAAGACTTCTCCTTCTTTTGGCTTGGATAGGAGGGGTGGCGACATCATGTATTTTTTGAGGTTTTGCAAGGCTGCTTTGTGGTCGTCGGACCAGTTAAACCCCTTGTTTTTGCGCAAGACGTCGTAAAATAATCGACACTTGTCCGACGACCGTGATATAAAACGGTTTAGTGCCGCCACTCTTCCTGTCAAGCGCTGTACCTCTTTTATGTTCCTGGGGGATTGAATGTTGATGATCGCTCGCACTTGGTCGGGGCTGGCCTCGATTCCTCGTTGGGTGACGATGTAACCTAAGAATTTTCCTGCGGACACTCCGAAAGAACATTTAGTCGGGTTAAGTTTCATACCGTACTTTTTTAGTATGTCGAAGGATTGTCGTAAGTGTTCCACGTGATCGTCAGCCTTCCTCGATTTTACCAGCATGTCGTCAATGTATACTTCCATTGTGTCTCCGAGTTGGTCTTTAAACATCTTGTTGACTAATCTTTGGTATGTCGCACCTGCATTTTTAAGACCAAAAGGCATGACTTTATAACAATAAATTCCTCTATCTGTTACAAAAGACGTTTTTTCCTGGTCGTCTGGGTGCATAAGGATTTGGTTGTATCCTGAGTAGGCGTCCATGAATGTGAGTAGCTCGTGTCCGGCTGTGGCGTCGACCAGGGCGTCGATGTGCGGCAGAGGGAATGGGTCCTTGGGGCAAGCTTTGTTGATATCTGTGAAGTCGATGCAGACTCTCCATTTTCCGTTTTTTTTACTGACGACGACGACGTTTGCTAACCAGTCTGGATATTTGACCTCTCTGATCTTCCCTGAATCTATCAAGTTTTGTACTTCTTCGTCTATGATTTTATTCCTTTCGGGAGCGAACTTACGTCGTTTCTGCTTTACCGGTCTGAAGCTGGGGTCGACGTTGAGCTTGTGGGTGATCACGTCTGGGCTGATTCCCGTCATGTCCTCGTGCGACCAAGCGAAACAGTCTGAGTTTTCTCTTAGGAACGACACTATCTGACTTTTGATGTTGTCAGGCAGTGAGGCTCCGATCCTTACGACTTGGTCTGGCTTTGTCTGGTCTAGTACTATCTCGTCGATTTGTTGGTCGTCGGGGTCGTCCGATGTCGACCCTGGCTGTAATTGCTAGATGGGTGACTTGGATGGCTTCAGTGCTGTCTCATAACATTTCTTCGCATCTCTTTGCTGCCCTTTGATTTCCATGACCCCCCACTTGGTTGGGAACTTGATTGATTGGTGATATGTTGAGGGCACTGCCTTCATTTTGTGGATCCATGGTCGTCCTAGGATGACGTTGTATGCTGATGGACAATCGACGACGTTGAACTTGGTCATCATGTTGACGCCTTCTGCGTATGTAGGCAGCGATATCTCTCCTACTGTCCGTAGTGCTTCTCCACTGAACCCTACCAGAACTGTTGATCTCCTTACAATGTTTTTCTCTTCTAATCCCATTTCTTGTAGTGCTTCCAAGAACAGTACGTTGGCTGAGCTTCCGTTGTCGACCAGTATCCTTTTGATCAATGCATTCCCTATTGGGAGCGATATTACCAACCCGTCGTGGTGCTCCCGCTGTGTATCTACAGAATCTGAGTCGTCGAAAGTGATAGCCATTGCAGTTAGGGACCTGTGTAGTGCGACCTCGTCTTCGGTTTGTCCCTCTTCTACGGTCTCAGATTCTCCCCTGTTAATTTTTTTAGCTGCAGAAGAGGTTAGTCCACAAATATCTGAACCACCGGAAATAACATTTACCACTTTATTGAACGGTGGTGGGTCTGGTCGCTCGCTGCTTGTCGTTGGGCCGGGCAGGGTGGTTTGCTCTTTGGAAAATGTTTCTTTTCCCTTGTCGCTCAATAATTCTTTTAGATGCCCCCGTTTCAGGAGGTATGCGACTTCCTTTTTGAGGGATATGCATTCCTCGGTTGTGTGTCCGTTGTCGCGGTGGAAGTCGCACCATTTGCTCATGTCCTTCATGGAGTCCGGTCTGTCGTTCTTCCGGGGCCATCTGACTGTTCCACCTACATTTTGAAGGGCGTTCACCACACCTCCAATGTCGACGTTGAAGCCGTAGTCGGAGATGTTAGGGTGTTCGACCCGCTCGTTCCTGTAAACATTGTTAGTATCATAATACTGATTGACATTTTGTACCTGGTTTTGCCGAACATATGGTTGGTGTCGCCAATTGTTGTTCCTCGGGGTGTACGATCTTCTGTCGCTGCTGCCCCCTATCGATCGTTGAGATGCTGTTCGGATAACCTCGTCGTCTTCGATTCGCATCTGGGCGGTGGCCCTTGATCGCACCTCTTCGAAAGTTGCACAGGGGTATTTGGTTATTTCCCGGTATAGCTCCGAATTGGGGATGAGGCCTCTCTTGAATGCCTCAATAGCGGTCCTGACATCACAATTTTTTATACCAATTTTTTCACAGTTAAAACGGTTAAAATAATCGCGTACCGACTCGGTTGGCCCTTGAACCAACCGATAGAGATCACTGGTTTGCTTTTCTAACTGGCGACTGCTGGCGAATTGTTGGTAGAAGGCGTTGATGAGATCGGACAAACAGGAGATGGATCTGGGGGGGACGTTCGTGAGCCATTCCAAAGCTGCTCCATCAAGGGTGCCGCCGAAAGATTTGCACATAACAGGTTCCACTAGGTCGTGCGGAATCCCGATCTGCCACATGCGCTGCTTGTAGAAGTTGACGTGCCTATAGGGGTCGGACGTCCCGTCGTACAGGGTGGTCCAGATTGGGAGCCGGAGTGTGTGCGGAACTGTCACTCTAGCGATCGCTTCGCAGAACGGCGACGCTGCATACCCGTCGGTCGGCTCGGTCTCCACTGGTGTAGGTGCCCCGGGGAACCTGGTCATTAACTTCATCAGGCGGGAATAGTGTTTCGTCATGCGTGCATCCATCTTGTTCAGGCGTTGGGTCACCGGATCGGGAGCTTCTTTGTCTTCTTCCTCACGGGTCTCCTCCTCATCGTCGGTCACATCTTCAAAGTCATCGGGCATCTCAAACGTTAGCTTTTTCGGCTTCCCACCTTTGTAGCGGGACTGGTGCTTGTTGCTCTTCACAGATTCGAGCTCTTTCTGGAGGGTTTCATTGGATGCCCTCTCTTGGGCTAGCTCGGCTTGGGCTTTCTCGTAAGCCGCTTTCATCTCTGCGATCGTCATCTCTCCAGTAGCCATGGTGACAGGGGTGCTTTTGTGTAAAACCTAGTTAATGTCCCCACAGACGGTGCCAAACTGTTTATGCCAAAATTCGTATGGAGACGACTTTCGGCTAGGATCGACACTAACTAAGCAAAGAATTAATAACACAAATAAAGGAGACACGACACCGAGAAGTGTTGACGCGGAAAACCCAGGAATAAGGTAAAAAACCGCGGATAGCTATGAGGCTATCAATCCACTAAGTATTCTATATGATTGTTTATGCTCTTCTTTTCTGGGAATTGATATCGAAGACCTAAAGTACAATGATGAACGTTAAAGACAGTTGATAGCTTAAGAGTTTAAGTGCTTGAGTGAATGTGTCTTCATCACGCCGTTCTTTATGCTTTTATATGCCAAATGCTAACGGTTCTATTGGTTGGGAAGATCCCTGGAAGATAGGGATTCCTCCTTGGCCGTTGCTCACGTCTTCAACAAACTCCCTAATCTTCGGTCAAAGCTTGGACCTCTTCCCATCTTATGACGGCGCGGCCCATGCTGGGCTTCTGGGCTTGGAACTTGACCTATCTCCTCTTTGTCGCCAGAGCCTTGTCGCTGGTCTTACGTCGCCCAGGCTTTGTCGCCTGTCGCTTCACTCGACAGGCTCACTTGACACGACGCCACCTGCGACACGATGATACCTGGATGGCACGACAATATCAGACGTCAAAGCAGTTATGTCGTTAGTCCAATAAAGTGGGATAACAGGGTTGACGAATTGGCTAATTCGATGAGCAATCTCAAGCTCATAACCCCACGCAAATCGTGCCTAGAAATCGAACTTCTGGAGGCACAAAGGGGCATCTACTCTGTCAAGATGGACAAAAACACATCAATTCAGTCTCATGTGGATATGATGTCTGTTAGGTTATGATACATATGACAAAACATAAATCATGCGGAAAAACCATAAAGCCAGGAAAGCATATTATTTAGGAAAATTTGGTAATATTAATCCAACCTTTGGCCGATTTTCTTTTATTAAGTCCACCTACGACATATTTTTTAATAATCCCACCTTTACTACCCAACGACTTTTATTGGGCCTAACAGGTAATAAACTTGTTGTAGACGGTAATATGTCTCTACGTGGAAGTACCCTCTCTCGATATATTCAGTCATTATCATCAATTCATCACCATCTCGTTGACTTTTTCACCGATTTTCGATCACTTAAGCCCAATAAAAGTTATTGGGTAGTAAAGGTGAGATTATTAAAAAATATGTCGTAGGTGGGATTAATAAAAGAAAATCGGCCAAAGGTTGGATTAATATTACCAAATTTTCCTATTATTTACACATAATCATTTAGCATAGTTTAGATGCATACACTTTGTTGCGTGCCCTCCTTAGCTGCGCCCGAACCGAACAAGAACAAGTCTTTAGGACTCCAAGTGTCGTCCCTCCGTAGATAGTCCACAGCACGTCCGGATCCGCCTTAAGCTTGACCAACTAGAATCGCCCTTAAGGTACTTAGAATTTTCGGCTAATGTAGGCAATTATATGACTGAATTTTTGCTCTCAAAAATGACTTTGAATACTTGAATCGTCGATTTAAATAATGACCCTAGGCCCTTATTTATAGGAGTATGGAAAAGGAATTGTAATCCTACTAGGATGTGGATTTGTTAATTAGAACTTTATTAGGACTCTAAATAACAAAGCAAATCTAATAGGATTAGGATTTTAATCTTCGCACGAATCCTAATAGGATTAGGATTTCCCGCACACGCATCGTACAAGCCGTGCACCCGCGCAGGCTTTGCGGCCCACGACAAGCGCACAACCCATGTGCGGTGCTGCGCGCGCGCGCGCCCTTGGCTGGGCATGGCCTTGCGCTGGGCCTGGTCGAGGCGTGCGTTGCTGCGTGCGGCTCGCTGGGCGATGGCCTGGCTTCGTGCTGGGCCTTCGTCTAGCGGGCCTCGTCCGATGCTAATTCGTACGATACGCTTCCGATTAAATTCCCGATTCCGGAATTCATTTCCGATACGAACAACATTTAATATTTCCGATTCCGGAATTAATTTCCGTTTCGAACAAATATTTAATATTTCCGTTTCCGGAATTATTTTCCGATTCCGATAATATTTCCGATTCTGACAATATTTCCGTTTCCGGCAATATTTCCGATTCCGGTAATATTTCCATTTCCGATAATATTTTCCGATACGTACCATGTTTCCGTTTCCGGCAACATCTACGACTTGGATAATATTTATATTTCCGATACGATCCATATTTCCGTTTCCGGCAATATCATCGTTTCCGGAGTATTCATTTCTTGCCTGTGACGATCTCAGCTCCCACTGAAACCAAGATCCGTCGATTCCGAATATCCATAGATGGAGTATTTAATGCCATTAAATACTTGATCCGTTTACGTACTATTTGTGTGACCCTACGGGTTCAGTCAAGAGTAAGCTGTGGATTAATATCATTAATTCCACTTGAACTGAAGCGGCCTCTAGCTAGGCATTCAGCTCACTTGATCTCACTGAATTACTAACTTGTTAATTAATACTGAACCGCACTTATTAGACTTAACATAGAATGCATACTTGAACCAAGGGCATTATTTCCTTCAGTCTCCCACTTGTCCTTAGGGACAAGTGTGCATTTCCTAATTCCTTTGTCGCTCGATGCTTGCTCCTGAACATAAGGTAAGAGTTGTCATCCTTATTATGTCCAGAGGTGTTCCTCGGTTTCAGAGTTCAACTGATCAAATAAACAGATAATCATAGCCTATGATTCATCCGAGCACGGCCATGCATTTCATAGTTTCTAGCTCTCCGAGTGGCCTTGTACAACTTTTAAGCATCTCATCCCGATTTATGGGAGGACAATCCCAATCTTGCGATCTTGAGATTAGACTTTGTTTGATAGGTGATTACCTGAGCGTTGCCTTTATAGCCTCCTTTTACGGTGCGACGGTTGGTCAACGTCAAAGCAACTAGTTCTCAAACAAGTAATCTCAAATCACTCAGGTATTGAGGATTTAGTGTCTAATAATTTTAATGAAATTTACTTATGACAGATTTTCATCTCTTACAGTAAAGTTTCATAGGTCTTGTCCGATACTAGTCTTCCCAAAGTAAGTATCTATGCAAATGATTATGACATTGCCATGTCCACATAGTTCAAGAAACAGAACTACTAGTCATCTTGCATTCTAATCGTCTAACGTTTTCTATGCGTCCAATTTTATAGAAAACTCCGACCAGGGACCATTTTCAACTTTTGACATTCAAGTTCACTTGATAGACATTTCTTAGTCACAGGACTGGTCCTGACAGTCTATCTTGAATATATCGTCAAATTGAAGGGACTCATCATTTAATACTAAACCAAGATTAAATGGAATATGAAAATACATTTCATATATGATAAATGTTCAACCCCAATGTTTTACAACCATGGGCCTCAAACCCATCTTCTAAAACAGTTCATGGAATTTCAAAGCTATGCTTGATTTCCAGTGCTACAATGTAAGTGTTGCTTCTCACTTGTTGCATAGGTTTAGTTATCATGCTTTGCCAATCTTAATATCCTTTTCATCGAATGTTTTTCGAGATATGATGATACGATCTTTTGAGTTTGTTTATTATGTGATCTAGTCTTTCTTACTTCGATAGTGGTTCTACGCATTTTGCAATGAAGAACCATCAAGTTAGCAGACATGTGATCCACCCAAGTTCAATGAAGAACTCATTAATATAAACAACTTTGTTTTATTGCTTCTTAGGCAATAAGTACTTTTACTTCAACTGTTTAGGTTGCTAGTGATGCTTTGTTTGGATTTGCTTATCCAAGCAGTTCACAGATATGTGGAAGACTTTCCAGCTGTATCTTAGAACATAGAAATTAATATTTTAATTTCCCACGCAACAACTCATGGTCTCCAATCCATGTTGCCATTTTGAAACACGATGCTCTTTAGCTCGTCCTTGTCAATGGTTAACTCCAAAGGGTCTTTGCTTGATCCTTTGCCAGTGTTTATGCGTGTAGCATCAATATTTAGCATATCTTTATTTCCTTGAATCAAGAACTATTCCTATGTACCTTTTCAAGTACCATAAGTATTCTTGATCTCAATCTAGTTGATATTTACTTAGATCAATAGAGATTGGTATATGTTCGTTATGCCTAAAGCCATACGATACGTTTTTGGCGATCCTCATATTATATCATACATGATAAATCTTTTGCAGAATAATTCCCAATTGAATTCTATTCATGTAAGTTTAGCTCATCTAGTTTTAGTAGATACTAAATCTAGCTAAATTCTTTGACATATAATATAGGTTAAGAATCTTACTTAGATCCTTTGATGTTTAACTTAGTAAACGCTTATACATAGTTCAGACATCTTTTACTTAGATTTATTCACATGGGTCGAATATCTCAAATAGAGTATTTCGTGTTTGATTTAGTAAATGCCATTACTTAATCAAAAACAATATTATAAGATCTTTGTAAATAGATCTTAATACCCAGTATGTACTAAGTTTCGCCATGGTCCATCATTGATGAATAATTTCAAATCTAAGTCATTAGCATTTGAATGTTATTTCACAATAGAGAGATATGTGTGATACACATATGACCAATTAAGTTTTACGTACTCCCACTAAACTTCTTATATATCTATAAGAATCATGTACATTTTATGAACCTAAAATGCTTATTAGCTTCACTAAAATACAGTTCCAATTCCCAATTGCTTGCTTAAATCTGTACTTAGATTTCATAAGTTAGTATTCCTTTTCAAGCATTTATTTGGATCCACAAATCCTATGACATGCCATGTACATAGTTTTTCTTCCAACATTTGATTGAGGAATACGTTTTGTCATCCAATTGTCATATGTACCAATATGCAATCATTGCTTGAATTATAGACATGAGCATTACGATTATGCATGAGGTTTCAACACAATCCATGTCATGAATTTGCTTGTAACCTTTAGCAACTAATCTAGCTTTGTGTGTGAACACAATTCCATGTTTGATGGTTTTTATCCTTAAAACAAACTTGCAACCAATAGGTGTGAAACTATTCTTGCAAATCAACAAAATTTCAATTTTGTCATCAAAACATTGGTTATGTTTTATGACCTTTAACCATCTAAAACATTTGAGTCTATATATGGCCTCTAACCATTTTAGGGAATCTGGGTTTCGTCATAGCTTTCTTACAGGTCACAAACTCATTAATAGTTTGACTGCAAGTTGTAGGTTTCTTCACTATTAATAGAAGAATCTCATAGTTTCATTGACCTGAACTCTATGCCTACTTGAGTATAGAACATCAAACAATAGAATATCAACAGGTACTTTGAGAGTCCTTTGAATATTCTGTTCTTCTTGAAGCACTTGTAAAGTCTTCTAAGAGATGTCTATTCTTTAAAGACACTTCTAAAGTCCTTAAAGAATACGTGTTCGGATTTTCTAAAGAACTTCGAAAAGCCTCCGGAATGTCCGTCTATGTTTGTTGTTCGCCTCGAAGACTTTCGAGGTCTATTTTCTCCCACTTGTCATTTTGGAAACGAATCTCCAAAAGGACATTATTTCGAGCAAACAAACATTATGTTCTCAAAAATTCGTGGTAGAAACAATACCCTTGTGTTTCATTTGAATAAATCACAATGAAACATATATCTATACTTGGGCCTTAGTTTGTTGAATAACAAACATTAAGCTCCCACTGAGTTTAGGAACTCTCTAGATGTATTTTACGAAAAGTTATTATGAAATTACTTTTCAATAGCTTTGACGAATTTGGTTTAGTTTGGTGGTAGTTGAGCATTTTGTTTTAGAAATTATAGGAAAAGTCTTTATGATTCATCATTAATCGAATCAAGTACTAATTGACTTCGATTATTCCAACTAAGATATGTCATATCTTATGGACCTAGATTGTGAAATTACAACACACAATCATTGATGATCATATTTGGTCTCAAGTAATCATCAACATGATCTAACCTAGATCTTTATGATTTCTTGCCAAGTGGATTTTATACTTCTGAATCTTTGAACTAGTCAAACAGATTCAAACTTATATCACTTTGAGTAAATAAACCTATATTCACTCAAATCCATGTGAAATAATAAAGTCATAAAATCTTTCTTTAGCTTTGAACTCTATTGTCTAGGCGTTCTAACAATAGTTCATATCTTTTGTTACTTTCAACAAGTAAGACTAGTCGTCTTAAATTGATCTAGAAATCAATGAACTTTCAAAAGTCCATCAAAATAGAGCTTTTGAATGTTAACTTGTTGATATGGTCTAAGCAACAATGCCAAAGATTAGTGGAACTCAAATCAAGGGGTTGATTTGAACCTAGTAAAGTTTTTATTGTTAAAGAGTTGTTTGTTTTAATCAAGCATATTGACTCAACCCGTAATTGACCATTTCACTCAAATAAACAAACAAACATTGTTTTTGTTTTTCTTGAATGTGAGTCTTTCTGTGTTTGAAAAACAGAAATTTAGGTATGCTGATTATGGAACAAAATAGCCATTAGGTTCCAGCCTTTGAAAGGACTTAAAACAAACTAGATGACCCTACAACTAATGTAGCATTGCCATGCTTCATTTCCCACTTGTAGGCCATTAGTGTAGCCTAGCTTCCATTGTTTGAGTTATTACCGAAGTAAGAACCTCAAGCGGTATATGATACCAAGGAAGTTTGATTGCTAGGTCACTTTTCTTTAAACATAAACTTACAGGTAGAAACGGAATTGTAAATTCCTTTCATCTGTTCCTTTGTTTTCCTATTTCTTGTACCCTTTCTTATAGCCTTAAGAATTGAATTCTCTAGTGTTGACTTTTATATTTTGTTAGACATATCCAATGTCACTCCAACAAGGTTCTTTCCATTTAATTTATGTTGAATATTCTGTTTCAACTAGATGATCTTACCAGAAGCTTCTAAAGTTCTCTAAGCATCGATCTATTCGAATGTCTAGGGACTAGACTCATTCGAGAATTAAATGGACAAAGATATTAGGTTGTTAACCATTGGTAAAGCTGAGCGTTTAAGCTCAATGCTTTATGATCTCAAAACTACAGTGTATTTTGAATTCACAAGCACCAATTGGTTTGCCATTCGATTTTGATATTCGAAAACAACCATAAAAGTCGCTAAAAGAAACGTACATTTTAAATTGCTCATTTTCTCTCATTTCCATGAATCGTTCTTGGATTCACTACCAATCGAAGAAATTTACTGTTACCTTTCTAAAAGGATTTACCGCAGTGCAAGATATTTAATTATAAACAATAATTAAAACATACATTGAAGCATGCAAAGTCTAAACATTTATCATGAATAATAACTTGAAAATTAAAGCAATCATGCAATTAAAACAAGTTATTAGCATTTTATTCGAATTTATTGTTCCGGAAGGTGCGAATAAAATGATTCCAAGATCCTAAAACCATTGAAGAATTAAGCACAGTTTGTCGACTCAATTCTAAAACATTTTAGGTAAGCAAAAGCCTTTTGCTAATAGTCTAGAAACTATTCTTGGTTGATAGGTACGTCTAAGAACTTATTAGGTAAACCTATCGATTTTGCCACGACATAAAAGGACTCCTTACTTATATCGTTGAGTTTCACCAAAACTAACATGTACTCACAATTATTTGTGTACCTTGCCCCTTTAGGACCAATAAGTAACACCTCGCTGAGCGAAAACTATTACTAGATTGATGTAAAGGATATCCAAGCAAGTGTATATTTTGGCATGGCACCTTTTAACTCAATTTTTAAGTTTGGAACTTAAGGCTCTTACTATGTTGGTTAGATTTTAAGTGAACTAAAATCCTTAATCATGCAACATAATCAAGCTTTGATCTCATGCATTTTAAGACATATTTAAAAGCAATAAATAACTTTAAACATGCATAAGATAAATGTGATCTAGTATGGCCCGACTTCATCTTGAAGCTTTAACTTCAAAGTCCGTCTTGAAAATCTCCGTGGGAGGCACCATTTTCTTCAAATAGGATAAGCTATAATTAAAACTAATTACAACTATTTGATGGTACGCAGACCATATTTGAATTGAAAAACAACTTTGGTACTTTAGACCAATTACATTCAAATTAATGGTACGCAGACCATATTTTCTATCCTATTTGGGCCATACTAGTCACTTCATAACCTGCAAAACAGTACATATACAATATATACCATTCACCCATTCATTATCATGAATGGCCCACATAGATGGTTAGTAAAACACATTATGCATCACATAAACATTTGCAGCAATTAATCAAGGGCACCAATAATCTACAAATTATTCAGTCCTTATTAATTCTAATCAAGTTGTTTTAACCTTAAGGATTTGTAGACCTAATCAAGAGTTTATGACTAAAAAGGGCTCCCACATAAACCAATAAATTCATATGCTTTACTAATTTTAAACATAAAAATGTATTTCTAGTCTAACCGGAAAGATACAAATTTAATTAAAATTTAAAGCTCATATAAATTTATAATTGAATCCCAAAAAGTTTAATTTAATTTCAGTCGTATTTAAATTAATTCATGATTTTAATTTTAGTAAAATAATTAGAATAAATAAAATTTATTATAATTACAATATTCAAAATTAAAATCCAAGAAAATAATTTAAATTATTAATTTTAAAATTAATTAAAATTACGTAAACTGAAAATTTCAAATTAAAATTTCAAAACGATCTAATCGCAACGCAACAATCCCACGCAACGCACGCCCATGGGCCACACGCACACAACCATCGCTGGCCATGTGCGCGCAGCCCATGCGCTGCGTCGCATCGCTGCTGCTCACCATCGCAAGGCATCAATCGAACACGGGAGCTGGTGCTCGCTGCGCGCGCCAACGCTCGATGTACGCGAGCCATCGCTCGCTGCGCGCCCCAGCGCTCGATTTATGCGAGCCATCGCTCGCTGCGCGCGAGCCATCGACGCTGTGCTTAGCGCTCGTGGCACGCGAGCTTGCGCTCGCTGCGCGCGAGGCTCCGCATGCTTGCGCGAGGCAGTGCGCGCTGTGGCGCAGCACGCTTGCTTCCCACACGCGACTGCTCGTGCCTTGCTCTCGCCCCTGCCCATGCGCCCATTGCTCACAGCCCACGACACAAGGCAGGGCTACTGCCTTGTGCCCGTGCACCATGCCCTTGCTCGCTGCATTCGTACCGCATGGGCGACGAGCTCCCTTGCTCGTCGTCGCATGCCCGCACTATACAACACCCCTTAAGGGTAACACGTAGCGTCCATTGCTTTGTGCGTGCAAGTTATATGAGCGAATCGCATAAAAATTAAAAATTTATATTCAAAATTAATGACAAATTAATAAATAATACTTCCTCCGTCTTTTAATACTCGCAACGTTTGTTAGTTTCACGCATGCCAATGCACAACTTTGATCATTTATATCTTAAATTCTCTTTATGCAAAAACTATAAAAAGTTGATATTTTGAAAATACACATTGAGACGAATCTAACAAGATCCCACATGACTATGTTTTATCTTATACAAAAAACACTACGAATAGTCAAAGTAGATTATATGAATAGTGGCAAAAGTCCAAACGTTGCGAGTATTAAAAGACGGAGGAAGTATTAATTTCATAATTTTAGGGCGACAAATCGAAAATTTATTATTTAATTGATTTTCGATTAACATGGATTCAAGTCTAGGTCATAAAAATTTAAAATTTAACACAAATTTACAATTTTTATGGTGGTTTTTAATCATAGGTATCTAATTAAATTATAACTAATTATGAAAATCAAATTAATTCTAAATTATTCCAATTTTCAACAAATTAATCATAATTACAAATTAGATTGCATAATTAACAAGGCTAGGCATTCAAACTTGTTAAACATATACAGTAGGTCAATCAAAAATTCAAGATTTATCAACAAGAATCGCAAATATTTAATTTAACATCTTAAATTTACGAAATTTTGCATTCGAAAAACTAAAACCTCCGAAAAGTCATAGTTAGGCTTCGAATTTGAGAATTCTGGGTTCGGCCTTTTACATGCGGAATTGACACAAAAATCACTCGATTTGGATGAGTAACGAAGAAACTGCCGAAAAACTGCGTACATATAATTAAATAAACGCAATTTGCAATTAATTAACAATTACGAAAATTAATCACCCCTTTTAATTCTTGCAAATTTGTAATATTTAACCATGTTTATGCAATTTAGATTATGAAAATAATAAGAGGCTCGTGATACCACTGTTAGGTTATGATACATATGACAAAACATAAATCATGCGGAAAAACCATAAAGCCAGGAAAGCATATTATTTACACATAATCATTTAGCATAGTTTAGATGCATACACTTTGTTGCGTGCCCTCCCTAGCTGCGCCCGAACCGAACAAGAACAAGTCTTTAGGACTCCAAGTGTCGTCCCTCGGTAGATAGTCCACAGCACGTCCGGATCCGCCTTAAGCTTGACCAACTAGAATCGCCCTTAAGGTACTTAGAATTTTCGGCTAATGTAGGCAATTAAATGACTGAATTTTTGCTCTCAAAAGTCACTTTGAATACTTGAATCGTCGATTCAAATAATGACCCTAGGCCCTTATTTATAGAGGTATGGAAAAGGAATTGTAATCCTACTAGGATATGGATTTGTTAATTAGAACTTTATTAGGACTCTAAATAACAAAGCAAATCTAATAGGATTAGGATTTTAATCTTCGCACGAATCCAAATAGGATTAGGATTTCCCGCACACGCATCGTACAAGCCGTGCACCCACGCAGGCTTTGCGGCCCACGACAAGCACACAGCCCATGCGCGGTGCTGCGCGCGCGCGCCCTTGGCTGGGCCTGGCCTTGCGCTGGGCCTGGTCGAGGCGTGCGTTGCTGCGTGCGGCTCGCTGGGCGATGGCCTGGCTTCGTGTTGGGCCTTCGTCTAGCGGGCCTCGTCCGATGCTAATTCGTACGATACGCTTCCGATTAAATTTCCGATTCCGGAATTCATTTCCGATACGAACAACATTTAATATTTCCGATTCCGGAATTAATTTTTGTTTCGAACAAATATTTAATATTTCCGTTTCCGGAATTATTTTCCGATTCCGATAATATTTCCGATTCTGACAATATTTCCGTTTCCGGCAATATTTCCGATTCCGGTAATATTTCCATTTCCGATAATATTTTCCGATACGTGCCATGTTTCCGTTTCCGGCAACATCTACGACTTGGATAATATTTATATTTCTGATACGATCCATATTTTCGTTTCCCGCAATATCATCGTTTCCGGAGTATTCATTTCTTGCCTGTGACGATCTCAGCTCCCACTGAAACCAAGATCCGTCGATTCCGAATATCCATAGATGGAGTATTTAATGCCATTAAATACTTGATCCGTTTACGTACTATTTGTGTGACCCTACGGGTTCAGTCAAGAGTAAGGTGTGGATTAATATCATTAATTCCACTTGAGCTGAAGCGGCCTCTAGCTAGGCATTCAGCTCACTTGATCTCACTGAATTATTAACTTGTTAATTAATACTGAACCGCACTTATTAGACTTAACATAGAATGCATATTTGGACCAAGGGCATTATTTCCTTCAATGTCTGGATTATTTTTCACAATTGAGAGACTTGGTGGTTCCATCAAAGAGTCGGTAGCTATTGCACTAGTGCCGAATTCTCTTCATAAGGATTATGAGAGTTTTAAGATGCACTATCTCTTTCATCAGAAAGAGAGCACATTTTGTGAACTTGTGGAATTACTCATGAAATGCGAGAAAATCCTTAAGTTCAATCAAGACCCTTTGAATGTGAGGTGCACTAAATTCAAGAAAGTAGGCAAGGGGAAGAAAAGCAAGGCTGCATCTTTGTCCACTCCCGGAGGGCATTTGGCGCCTTCTAAGAGCAAGATGAAGAGGAATGCTTCTCCTTCCACATCGCAATGCTTCAATTGTAATGAAATTGGTCATTACAAACGAGATTGCCCCAAATTGAAGGAAGAGAAGAAGGACGGAAACGTTGCTTCTCCTTCAGGTATGTATGTTATACATTGTAATCTTGCTAATTCTACTTCTTGGGTATTAGATACTGGTTGTGGCTCACACTTATGTTCCAATTCACAGGGACTAAGGAGAAGTAGAAGGCTTGATAAAGGCGAGATGGATTTACGCGTGGGAAATGGAGCACGGATTGCTGCATTAGCCGTAGGATCTTATTTTATTTCTTTGCCTAGTGGGTTTGTTTTGGAACTAGAAAACTGTTACTACGTTCCTAGTATCACCAGAAACATTATTTCCGTTTCAAGTTTGGATTCTAAAGGCTTTAGTTTTCAATTTAAAGACAATAGTTGTTCTTTTTCTTTGAATGGAATGTTTTATGGTTCAGTACAACAAGAAAACGGTCTTTATGTGCAAGATACGAGCAAACACATTTATAACATAAATACCAAAATGGCTAAAATTGGTGATTCGGATCTCACATTTCTGTGGCATTGTCGATTAGGCCATATAAACTTAAAGCGCATGGAATTACTTCAACGGAAAGGAATTCTAGAATCATTCGACTTTGAGAAGATTGATCAATGCGAATCTTGTTTACTTGGCAAAATGACAAAGCAACCTTTCTCAAAGGTGGGAGAAAGAGCAAGCGAACTACTAGGGCTAATACATACGGACGTATGTGGGCCTATGAGTACGAAAGCTAGAGGTGAGTTCAGCTATTTCATAACGTTTATGGACGACTTCAGTAGATATGGCTATATTTACTTAATGATGCACAAGTCTGAATCGTTTGAGAAATTCAGAGACTTTCAAAATGAAGTAGAGAATCAACATGGCAAGAAAATCAAAGCTCTAAGATCGGATCGAGGAGGTGAATATCTTAGCCACGAGTTTGATGACCATCTAAAGAATGCGGTATTCTTTCTGAATTGACTGCTCCGGGGACACCTAAATGGAATGGAGTGTTGGAACGGAGAAATAGGACCTTACTCGATATGGTCAGGTCAATGATGGGTCAGGCCGAACTTCCTTTACAGTTCTGGGGAAATGCGTTGCAAACTGCAGCACTCACACTGAATCGTGCTCCGTCAAAAGCTTTTGAAAAGACTCCATACGAATTATGGACTGGGAAACTTCCAAAGTTGTCTTTTCTGAAGATTTGGGGTTGCGAAGCATATGTCAAGAGATTAATTTCGGACAAGCTACAACCTAAATCTGACAAATGTTTCTTCGTTGGGTATCCAAAAGAAACTATGGGGTATTACTTCTACAACAAGTCAGACAACAAGGTATTCGTTGCTCGTGACGGTGTCTTTTTGGAAAGAAATCATATTTCCAAATTGACAAGTGGGAGAATAATAGACCTCGAAGAGATTCGAGACGAACAACGAACTCAGAACTCTTTAGAAGTAGTTCAAGTTGATGAACCTCCAAGGTCTTTAGAAGAGCCAGTGGGAGTAGTTCCTCAAAACGTTGTTGCCCTTCGTAGGTCAAATAGAACTATTTTTCAGCCGGACAGATGGACAGGCGTCCTCTTGACTGAAAACTCAGACGTTCTCATATTGGATAGTGATGAACCTTTGACTTACAAGAAAGCTATGACGAGCCCAAGCTCCATTAAATGGTTAGAAGCCATGCAATCTGAAATAGACTCCATGTCTGAAAATCAAGTCTGGGATTTGGTTGATTTGCCGGATGGGTTCACACCTATCGGATGCAAATGGGTCTTCAAATTGAAGAAAGACAAAGATGGAATTGTATACATATACAAGGATAGATTGGTAGCAAAAGGTTACAGGCAAGTTCACGGCGTTGACTACGATGAAACCTTTTCTCCAGTCGCGATGCTTAAGTCTATTCGGATAATCCTTGCGATTGCCGCTTTTCATGACTATGAAATATGGCAAATGGATGTCAAAACTACCTTCTTGAACGGTGTTCTTGAAGAGACTGTGTTCATGACACAGCCGGAGGGTTTTGTCGATCAAAAGAACCAAGGAAAGGTATGCAAGCTTAAGAAGTCCATCTACGGACTAAAGTAGGCATCAAGGAGTTGGAATAAACGATTTGATGAAGCAGTAAATAAGTTTGGCTTCATCAAGAAACAGGACGAATCTTGTGTATACAAGAAGGTCAGTGGGAGTAAAATTGCATTCCTAGTCTTGTATGTTGATGACATACTGCTTATTGGAAACGACATTCCTATGTTGGAGTCTGTAAAGACTTGGCTCGGGAAGTGTTTCTCAATGAAGGACTTAGGAGAGGTACAGTACATATTGGGCATCAAGATCTATAGGGATAGATCTAAGAGGATGATTGGACTAAGCCAAAACACTTACATTGACAAAGTGCTAGCTAGGTTCAATATGATGGAAGCTAAGAGAGGCCATCTACCCATGTCACATGGCGTATATCTAAGCAAGAATCAGTGTCCCAAAACATCTGATGAGCGTAGAAAGATGAGTGGAATTCCATACGCTTCGGCTATTGGATCCATCATGTATGCTATGATTTGTACAAGGCCAGATATTTCGTTCGCACTTAGTGCAACGAGCAGGTACCAGTTAGAACCAGGTGAGGCACATTGGACCGCTGCCAAGAACATCCTAAAGTACCCGAAAAGGACTAAGGATCAGTTTCTGGTTTATGGTGGTACAGATGAGTTGATTGTTAAGGGCTATACGGACACAAGCTTTCAAACCGATAGAGATGATTTCAGATCACAGTCTGGGTTTGTGTTCTGCCTCAACGGCGGAGCAGTAAGCTGGAAAAGTGCTAAGCAAAGCACAACTGAAGCCGAGTACATTGCTGCCTCAGAAGCAGCAAAGGAAGCTGTTTGGATTCGGAAGTTCATCGAAGAACTTGGTGTTGTCCCCTCCATTAAAGGACCAGTGGCTTTGTATTGCGACAATAGCGGAGCCATTGCCCAGGCAAAGTAGCCTAGGAGCCACCAGAAGTCCAAGCACGTACTGCGGCGATTTCACATACTTCGAGAGATCGTTGAAAGAAAGGAAATCGAGATTTGCAAGGTTGGAACTGACGACAACGTCGCGGATCCATTGACTAAACCGTTGCCACAAGTGAAACACAACGCACATGTAGCAACCATGGGAATCAAGCATGTTGGAGAATGGCTTTGATTTTCTAAGTATTGTTTTAGAACATCTGTTAGATCTATGTTTAAAACAATTGGTTTAACCATTTCATATTTATGAAATTTATTTATTTCATATTCATTTAATTGTGGTTTAGAATTAAATGATAAGTCCATGTGATTCAAATCATTCAAATGGGATGTCAAGATGGATTCTTTGACAAAGAAACACCCATAAGTGAACTTGAATATTGAAGTCACAAAGGATCCCTAATCCCGGTCATTGAAAGGTGGACGACCAATGACTAATGAAGATTAGATTGCAAGTAGATTACTTAGTTCTGTTTCTTGAACTAGAGTGACTGGATGTCAGAATCTTTGGCATAGATACTTATTGGATCTTGTATCGGATTGACCATGAGAACGCTTTAACAGATTAAAGTCATGTCATAGGTAGTTCTCATTAATGGTGATTAGAAACCGTTCCTCAGAACATGAGCGATTATGTCTGCTCGTTTGAGAATTAGTTCGCTTTGATACTAGCTAAACGTCGCACCGTAAAAGGAGGCTATAAAAGCAGTTATTGGGCATACTATGAATCAAAGTGAGTGTTCATAGATTGCAAGAATGGATTGTCCTCCTATCTTTGATAGGATATGGTGTTGTTGTGTAACAAGGCCTCTCGGAGAGTTAGATACTGTAAAATGCATGGCCGTGCTCAGAATGGTTAGGCTTAACCTTCTGCAAAAGTTTGACAGTTGAACTCTGTAATCCGAGGAACACTTCTGGACCTAATAAGGATGTCTTGGATCTTACCTTATGTTCAGTAAGTAACACTAAGTGACAAAGGAATGTGGATGCACACTTGTCTGAATGACAAGTGGGAGATTGAAGGAAATATGTCCTTCACCCAAGGTGCATTAAGTCTAATACCAAGGTTCAGATTAATTGCGAACAATTAATTCAGTAAGATCAAGTGATCGGAACAGCTAGCTGGAGCAATGCTTCCGATCAGTGAGTTCTAATGGATATTGAACTCACAACTTACTCTTGACTGAACCTACAAGGTCACACCAATGACACGTAACAGATCACCGGATTAAATGAATCGGAAATTCATTTAATAGCTTTTCGGGAATTAGTTGGAAACGTATTATACGATACGACCTTTGTCGGAATCGTATATCGTATCGCGAATATTCGTAAGCTGGGCGACACGAATAAATCGTATCGTACGACGGTGATTCGTCGTATACGAAACGATAAATAATATATCGGAAATATATTAAATCGCGAATACGAAGGGCATCAGAGTTGCCGGCCCGTCGAGCCAAGCACGTAAGCATGCAAGGCCCAACGAGCCAGCAAGCTCGCGAGCAAGCAAGGCAAGCCCATTGGGCGCGAGCACGTAACATCAAGCATTAACGCACAGCAGCGACGAGCGAGCAAGGCCCACGACCCAGCTGCTCAGCGCACGCGCTGTGGGCTTCGGCCTGCAGTGTGTCGCTGGGCGCGGGCGTGTGTCCGTGTTGCTTGGCTCGCACGGCTTGCTAGCCGGCCTTGCTTCTTGCTTGGTCGGTTAGTAAGGTTAATGATATAACCTTACAACCTAGTTTCCAACACACACACAATTCATATTATTCAAACCCTAGAGACACAGAGAACCCTAATTCTTAATGTGCCTCCAAAGTGAGTTCTTCCCAAAAGCAAAGTATCTTGATCAATTGTCTAAGCTACGATTATCAAGACGGATCTGATCGTGTCGGTGAACCAAGTAGAGGAACGACATGTGGATTTCTTTGTTCGTGTTTGTTGATAGATTATTGTGGAAAACACGCTTCGAATGTAAGTTTGCTTAATCTGTGCTTTATACATGTTTCCTGGCTTTGGGGATTGTTCCGCACATGTTATTATGTTTAACTGTATTCCCCTACACCAAAGGTTCCCTAAAAGCCTACCTCAGTACAAATGACGGAGGATCTGGAAAGAAGTTCTACAAGAAGAGTAAGTCACCCTCATACCGTCGCAACGGCAATGACACTGATCCAGAATGTGTGGCAGTTATTTCTAGTGGTCTTGCCGCTGGTGGTCTGACCAGGAGAGGGCAGAACGATTATGCAAGCCGGCTGGGGAAGATAATATTATCTGGAAATGCACCCATGGACCATTTTCCAAAAGTAGAGATTTGCGAGGCTGACGGGGGAAAGATTACAGCCCCACATGACGATCCCTTGGTGATAGAATTGAATGTGGCAAACTTAAAAGTGAAGCGCATACTAGTGGACACTGGAAGTTCGTCCGACATTATCAATTTAGCATGTCTAAACCGTCTTGAGCATGATCCAAAGACGATTGAAAAAATTCATTATCATATCATTGAGTTTGGAGGCAGCACAATCCATCCCCAGGGCATTATTTCTCTACCACTTCGAGTGGGTGGACGACACCAGAGCAGGAACTTAAACGTTCGGTTTTTGATTGTAAAAGACTTGACAGCATACAACATTATTTTGGGACGGACCACATTGAATCAGGAAAAGGCAATCTTCGTCACTCATCTCATGTTGATGAAATACGTTTGTGATAAAGGGATGGTTGGCACTATTCATGGTGATCAGCAGCATGCAAGAGATTTCTACTTGACCACCTTAAACCCTGAAGCATGGGGATCGGGTAATACTCACGAAGGAAAGGCCGGTTCCAAAAGGAAACTAGATGACACAGAGGTCAAAATCAAAAAGGAAACTTTCACTATTGCTACATCTCACATGGAAGCTAGGCGGCCTGAGCCGGTCGGAGGACATCATGAGATTTTCCTCGACGAATCACACCCAGATAGGACGGTGCCTGTTGGGGTTTCTCCTAACGATCAACTTGGGGAAGAAATGGTCCTCCTCCTCAGAGAATTTCATGACATATTCTCCTTCACTGTAGAAGAAATGCCGGTTATTGACCCGAATGTGGCCGTGCACAAACTCAATGTAGATGACACCTTAAAACATGTCCGTTAGAAGAAGCGAAATCATGGTGAAGCAAGAAACAAGGCTGCGGTCGAAGAAGTGAAGAAGCCCTTAGATGCTGATTTTATTCGTCCAAGTCAATACCCTGACTGGGTAGCAAATGTGGTTATAGTTCCAAAACCAAATGTCTCTTGGAGAATGTGTGCAGACTACACAGATCTGAATAAGGCGTGCCCTAAGGACAATTTTCCATTACCAAAGATAGACCGACTGGTAGACTCGACGGCTGGTCATGCCATGATGTCATTTATGGACGCTTACTCGGGTTTCCATCAAATCCCTCTTTGCCCGGATGACCAAGAGAAAAAATCATTCGTCACTGAGCAAGGTTTCTACTGTTACAAGGTTATACTATTCGGCCTGAAAAATGCACCAGCAACTTTCCAACGATTAGTGAACACTGTCTTCACCAATCAGCTGGGTCGCAACATTGAAGCATAAATTGACGACATGATTGTAAAAATCAAGAAGCGTGAAAATCACCTCACTGATCTAAGGGAAACCTTTGAGACGCTTCGAAAGTACAAAATGAGGCTGAATCCGAAAAAATGTGTCTTCGGGGTCACGGCCGGTAAGTTCCTGGGATTTCTTATTGATGAAAGGGGGATAGAGGCCAATCCTGACAAAGTGCAAGCAGTAATAGATATGACGTCCCCAAAGATTTTGAAAGAAGTCCAACTGCTTACTGGGTGCCTGGCGGCCCTTGGACGTTTCCTATCTAAGGCTGGTGACAAATGCCACTATTTCTTTGGTGTCACAAGGAAGAAGTCCAAGTTTGAATGGCCAGAATCAGATGAGTCGACATTTATAAGGCTAAAAGACCATCTTCATGCGCTGCCACGACTCGTCAGCCCTATGGAAGGTGAAACTCTGTATGTCTATCTAGCTCTTTCCGAATGGTCCTTGAGTGCGGTATTGTTGACGGAGAGAGAAGAAGTCCAGCTCCCCGTCTACTTTGTTAGTCATATGGTACAAAATGCCGAATTGAAATACCCTACAAATGAGAAGTTTGCACTGCGCTCTTTATGGCAGGTAAGAATCCGCGTCCTTACTTTCTGGCACATAAACTGGTGATATACACCGATCAGCCATTGAAACAACCACTTACCAAGCTAGAAGCCGCTGGCCGTATGCTCAAATGGGCAATTGAGCTCAACGCTTTCGATATTTCCTAAACCTCGAAAAGCTATCAAGGGGCAAGCATTTGCTGATTTTATTGCTGAAATGACGAGGCCTGCCTTTGAAGAAAACAAGCATACTCTATGGACAGCCCATGTGGACGGTTCATCCACTCAGAGTGGTTGTGGGGCCGGCATAATATGTAAGTCTCCTGAGGGTGAAAAATATGAGTAAGCAATGAGGTTCAATTTTAGACATCCAACAATGAAGCAGAATATGAGGCACTGTTAGCCGGCATAAAAATGTGTAAAGCCGCCGGAGCGCAAGAGATATTAGCTCTGTCAGATTCACAGCTTATAGTGAGTTAGGTGAACGGAGATTTCGAAGCCAGAGATCCCAACATGGTTAAATACATGCAAGCAGTTCACCAAGAAATTGAACACTTGAAAAGCTTCGAAGTAAAGTAGATTCCACGAACTGAAAACAATCAGGCAGATGCCTTGTCTAAACTGGCCAGTTCGGCCTCTTGTGATACCCCACGCCAGGTGTTTTGGGAAGTCAAAGAGAGACGAAGCATTGAGCAAGAATGCATCACTCAAACTCCTGAAGTGGCTGTCTTGCACCGAACCTCCACTTGGATGGATGACATCATAGCTTATAAAATTGATGGTACGCTTTCGGACGACTCGCGCCTAGCAGCTAAAATTCAAAAGAAAAGTTCTTGGTTTGAATGGTGGAATGGAGCCCTATATAAGAAGTCGTTCTCCCGACCTCTCTTGCAATGCGTTACGCCTGAGAAGGGGAAAGAGATACTAGACGACCTGCATAAAGGATTATGTAGCTCATGAATTGGAGGACGAGCCCTAGCTGAAAAGGCCCTAAGAACCGGCTACTATTGGCCCACTCTGAGAGAGGATACGTTGTCCATGGTTCAGAAATGTGACAAATGTCCGCGATTTTCTCATCTCTTTCATAGGCCGGCTCATCCGGTCACTCCTATCTCAAGCCCCGTCCAATTTTCTAAGTGGGGGATGGACTTCCTTGGACCATACACCACAACCCTTGGTGGTAGACGTTACGTAATAGTAGCCGTCGATTACTTCACCAAGTGGGTGGAAGCCGAAGCACTCAAAAATATCATAACTTGTGATGTGAGAGCATTTATTTGGAAAAATGTCATGACTAAGTTTGGGATACCGCACTCTATCGTCTTTGATGGACCTTAGTTCGAGACGCCCAAGCTGAAAGAGTGGTTAGCAGACCATGGGATACACAGTTGCTTTGCCTCTGTGGGACGTCCACACGCCAACGGCCAGGTTGAAGCATTCAACAAGATCATTTATGAAGGGATAAAAAGAAGCTGGATGAGGCTAAGGGACTTTGAGCCGATGAACTACCAAATGTCTTATGATCAATTCGCACCACGGCTAAGAACTCTACTGGGGAAACCCTATTCTTGCTAGCTTACGGTGCTGAGGCTGTCCTCCCCATCGAGATGTGTGAGCCGACATTGCGAGTCATGCTATATGACGAGAATGCTAATTGGGAAATGATGAAGACGACCCTAGATTTTTTACCTGAGGTTAGAGGAAATGCGGCATTGAGACAACAGTTGTACAAGTTAAGGATGGCGAGGGAATACAACAAGAAAGTCTCTAAAAGAGTGCTCAAAGTTGGGGATTTTGTTCTCCGGAAGATGGAGTATGTAGGACGAGCCAATGAGCAAGGCAAGCTGACTCCCACCCGGGAAGGACCATATGTGATATATGACGAGGTTCGGGATGACACTTATTGCATGCAGGATATGCAAGGTCAACCTATCCTACGGACTTGAAATGCATACAACTTAAAGAAATACTTCTTCTAGATAATGTCTGATTGATAACTGTTTTTAAGAAACTTCTCTAAAGACCTCTGACGGTCATTGTAGAGTAGTAAACTATGATGTACTTGGCTAAATTCACATTACAAATATTATAAATAAAACTACTCTACTTATGTTGCTTGTTTTCTTTTACGAATGACTGATGACGCTAACTCAAAATAAGCCTAATTGAATAAAGGCCTGAGGAGTGGCTCAGATTAGCAAACAATACGAACAAGCCTAATTTATTGAAGCCTAAGAAGTGGCCCAAATTAGCAAAAGCATAGGCTGATCACCTATCGAAACCCCCAAACTAACCGTTCTTCCAAAACGAACGTCTTTTAAAACACACTTAGGATAACAATCCTATGTGCTGCAGAATGAATATGCCGCCTCCACATTAAGACGGGGGCAAACCCCCAAAATAACCGTTCGTCCAAAACGAACATCTTTCAAAACACACTTAGGATAACAATCCTATGTGCAGCGTCATGAATATGCCGCCTCCACATTAAGACGGGGGCAAACCCCCAAACTAACCGTTCGTCTAAAACGGTCTTTTATACACTTAGGATAACAGTCCTACGTGTTGCGGCATGAATATGCCGCCTCCACATTAAGACGGGGGCAAACCCCCAAACTAACCGTTTGTCCAAAACAAACGTCTTTTAAAACACACTTAGGATAACAATTCTATGTGCTGTGGCATGAATATGCCCCCTCCACATTAAGACGGGGGCAAACCCCCAAACTAACCGTTCGTCCAAAACGAACGTCTTTTAAAACACACTTAGGATAGAAATCCTATGTGATGCGGCATAAATATGCCGCCTCCACCTTTAGACGGGAGCATACCCCCAAACTAACCGTTCGTCTAAAACGAACGTCTTTTAAGACGCACTTAGGATAACAATCCTACGCGCTGCGGCATAAATATGCCGCCTCCACATTAAGACGGGGGCATACCCCCAAACTAACCGTTCGTCTAAAACAAACATCTTTTAAACGCACTTAGGATAACTATCCTATGTGCTGCGGTATGAATATGGCACCTCCATCTTAGGACGGGGGCAAACCCCAAGAACATGCATTCGTCTTCACGAACGTTTTCGGAAAGCACTTATGAATATACTCCTACGTGATGCGGCATGAATATGAAGCGTCCCACTTAGGAAAATTTCAACTAAGAAGCAACTATGCTGATTAATTAACGGATAACAATCAATTAAGTTCTCTTTCCTTGAAATCCTCAAACCTGCACAAGCCAGTCTGCCCCATACCTAAGTTCAGCGGCAATGATACTGATTGATTGACTCGCGTCAATCAATCATCAAAAATAAACTTAGGTGTGGGAGTCACCCTTAAACAACTCAAAATTCCTTGTCTGGGGCAACAGACTCAATAGCCATCAACAACAACATCATTTAAAAAAAGAAAAGGCATTCAGAGTCACAAGTTGAAGCAAGTGAAATGCATGAAAAAGTTATCATAAAAACAAAAGTTAACGATGCCAAAGCATCAGTTGTACGCCTAACCAGCAAATAATCTAAAAGAAACAAAAATTAATTATCTGTTACAAACGCCCCTTGGCGTTAAAAACTGTCAAGCGCACAACGGCGCAAAAGATAACAAATTCATTACAAGCGCTCACGGCGCTATAAATACTTGTTTTGAAAAGGAGGGGTCATGGCTGAGCACAAACGGAGTTGGAAGAGGCCGGCACGTCCACACCATCTGGACCAGTACCGTCGGCAAGAGGAGGCAAAGGCTGCACAGACGTTTCCCCAACTTGGACTGGCGAGTTAACTTCCTCGCTTTCACCATCAGAGTCCTCAAAGACGGGGGGAGGCAGACCCAATTTATCAGCAGTCAAGATAGCACCCTGCTTTTCCATTCGCCGCTCAAACCATTCAAAGGAAAACTCGTCCATGCAGGCGTCCCAAGCAAGGCGAGCTTTCTCCCTAGTTTCGGCCTCGGCTTCCTTAGCCTCCGCATTTACCTTGGTTACTACTGATTGAGCGACGGAACATTGCTCCTCTAACCGGGCCACCCGCTGCCTCAAAGACACCGTCTCCTGGATCTTGGCCTCGGCTTCCTGAAGATAGGACTGGGTAGAAAGAGCTTCAGCCTTAAGAGTATCAATAACGAGTATTTGCTTATTGATTTTGGTCAAATACTTCTTATTGTCACTCCGCAGGACGACGAGCTCCTTACTTTGAGCCTCTATCGTCTCCTGCATCTCCAGCCAAACCTTCTCCACCGTCACCATGGCATAATCTCCAGCGTTGGTGGCTCTGTGCACCTGCCTGTTGAGCTGACCTGTGACGTCGACCGTCCAGCGCTTGAGACGTTCGGCTCTAACCATCAACTACGAAATCAAAAACAAAAATGACATCAATAATTGGAACTCGAGTTTAAATCCAAAACAAATATCGATTGACAAATTTGCGTCCAGAAGATACGACTGCATAACCCCGATATGGCCGTCGGAAGACGAGGGAAACGACTCCACATAGTCCTTGGGCACGACCTTAATCACCGCAGAGATGATCTTGGCCTTGTCCTTCGAAGAAAAATACTTCGAAGGGTGATGCACCTCCTCCCCAGCCGCAGTTTGCCGATTGGGCACTGAACCAAGTCAAAGTGAACCGTCATACAATTGTTATCATATTCACAACATAACTCCATGAACTAAAAACGATAACTTACCGTCATCTTCACCATCCCTCTGATGAGGCGTCTCATGGTTTCCAGCCTTGGAAGGTTCACCCTCCCCATCAAGAATCTCGACGGAGGAAGGCGAAGGAACCCCCTTCTGAGCGGTCTCCCGCCTATTGTCATCCCGCCTCGCCGAACTCTTCGGCGGCGGATGTTGCCTCAGAGGCGTCACCGCCATAGGGATCACCTCCACCGGGGAATCTGCCGACCCCTTAACGACGTCCTCTTTATTAGGACGCTTGATTCCCGCCTTCACTTTTGGACGCTTCCTAGCCGAAGCCCCTTTATCCTCTGCCTTCCTCTTGGGAGAGGTTTGGCTCTTCTCCCCCTTCTACAAATTCAGAAGAAAGACAAAGTCCCAACAAATCACAAAAATGAGTGTGGCCCCAAAGACAAAGTAAATAACTAACCTTCGCCGGTGGCCCGCTGACGATTCCCTTCAGCTTTTACTCAACCATTTGAGTGAGCCACTCCTTAGTGCCGATTTGGCCTTTCACGAAGGAAGGAAGTTTTGACATGGCAACGGCTGCACAAGAAAGTATAGTCAGTATAATTAAAGTAAGGTTGTACTGATTAAATCAAAACTATCCCAGATACCTTGGTCTAACCCATGGTCTAGACCTGCGGCAGCCAGAAATACGGGATCTTTAAATTGGGAACAGGACGGAAGCCAAGACTTGGGAATATTTAAATTTTTCCCTTGAACTGTCAAGGTTTCCACTTGAAAGTGGACGGCTATCTGGTTCCACTCCTGTTTGGTCAAAGCTGGTAGCTCCTCACTCCCCCCAGCGAAGCGAGGCTCTAACTGCCAAAGACTGCACTTCAGCTCCATTTCCTGATCCGCCGTCCACATCACAACCCACCTTAACATCCAGAGATGATGTTTGGACGGTTTGTCTTTCATAATCACCCTTGTTGGCCAGTTGGAACCATCCCTCGGCTGCTTTGACCTTTTGAACACGAATCAAACTCAAGAAAGCATTGAAGGACGTCTTCAAACCCAAGAACTCGCATTTGGCCCCACCCCCAAAGGACGCTCGTCCAAGAGTTAGG
Organism: Spinacia oleracea; assembly: GCF_020520425.1. Classification (NCBI taxonomy): domain Eukaryota; kingdom Viridiplantae; phylum Streptophyta; class Magnoliopsida; order Caryophyllales; family Amaranthaceae; genus Spinacia; species Spinacia oleracea. The sequence continues at coordinate 74,485,976 of NC_079492.1, read as the reverse complement.
GGTAAACTGGCATAGGCCGAGACCAAATCCGTCCAAAACCTCTTCCACGAATGGATGGATGAGAAATCTCAAGCCACTTTTTAAGCGCCCCGTTGTAAACAAGAAACTCTCCTGGGCCCACGTCATAGATATTGGAGGTCTCACTAGCCGGCCGCCTCATCTCATAACCCGGGCCACTTTCAAACTATCAAAATACTCTTTTCCACTCTTCTCCTGACATTTCATCCACTTAGGATCGACACATATTTGGCTTGCGAGGATTTAACCATTTTCCCCTCTAATCACAACAGCAACTCGAGGCCTTCTAGTTGCCTCCTTCTCAACCCCGCCGTCACTCTCATCTTGCTCTGACTCCTCGAGTGAGTCAGCAGGGTTATTAGACGGACCAACATCCTCCGTCTCCTCCATCCAAAATTCGTCAAAATATGTAGCTTCACGACGAGAGATTTTGGCCTCGCTTGGAGGAGTTCGGCTTAATTCTCCAACTGGCACTCTCATGGATCTCCCGCCTGAGAAAGAAGGGTCCATCTGCTGCCCCCTCAACCGAAGGTTAGCTAAGTTTACCATCTTTTTCGTCCTCGCCATCGTATCCTTCATAAGAGGCATAATGGGAGGCCGAACTTAACGACATGCTAAAAATGAGGGATATTGGTGCGGCGCAGACCAGACCACCATATCCAGAAGTTCCAACCCAACGGCACAAGAACCGAGGCACTGTCAACGTAACTGACGACACAAAGTTGAATGAAAACAAAGTAATGACGAAAGACTTATAAGAAAGGCACGAATTAAAAAGGAACTTGAAACCGAAGGCATAGAGCTTTACCTGGTAAAATGACGGAGCGGATGACCACGAAGCCGGGCATTGATAAAAAGGAGAATGAACGGCAAAAAGAAGAGCTATCGTCCTCCTTACTCGACTATAAGCTCGACGGGAGCAGGTTTGAAGCAAATTCTCTCTAAAAGAGCAGAAGGGTGAAAAGATCTAAAAGGTTAAATTTTTTTACCCCTGCTCTACATATAAGAGAGGGGCAACAATGGGAGGTCAGACACATGGCCACCATCCATAGCCCAAAAAGTAGGCAGGGAAAATCCAACAGTCAAAGATGGCAATAAACCAAGTGAATTTACGTTATTACCCTCCTTGAGGGGCAAATGTTGTGGGTAAATATGCCCGGCCTATGTGGCCTAATCCAAAAGTGCCACGTGGCACTACTCAAAGTGGTCAGCTAGCCACTTGGCTCCTTCGATTTGTCTCTTTGACAGGTATTAGACAAACTGTACATTTATTCCACTGGCCCATGGCCCGAAAGAGGAATATCTTGACGGGGACACTTGTCCTCTCCTCATTTATTAGCCAATCAGGACCTGCCTATTTAGGGTTAGTCCTATATGAGACAACAAGTATAAATACCCCATTTCCCTAGAAAAGGGGGGCACAACTTTCCACACAAAAAAATACCTCATCATTGATTACATCAACTCTCTCTCTCTCTTAATTTAGTACTATCTTATTCCTCCAAAAACCCCCAATCTTACTTAAGCATCAAAGGGAATATTCCTACGGGAATATTCTTGTTTTGCAGGTAATTCAACCGGACGTGACGTGGACCGATCTCTACCTGGAATGCATACCTCCTCGTCAGCAACATAAGGAAAAACTCCCACAACAAATTTTAAAATCCCAACCAACACCTACAACTTCAACAATCCCCATACCAACATCTTGCAGTCGGCCCCTCATGAAGTGACTGTGGGGGATGATGACGATGAAGTTGAGAAGGAAAGTCTTGTTAGGGAGAAACCCATAACACATCTGGAGCAGACCTTACAAGACCAGCTGTCACCCCTGTCGGCAGTATTCACCGCCATCAACTAAACACGCTATCAACAATTATGGCGGCATTATCAGAGCTAACCCCTATCCAAAGTTTGAGCGCAGGCGGCAACCCTAGTAAAACACCACCCATAACACCTCATTTACCGGTTAAAAATCTCCTATCAACCCTCAACCAGGAAAATACAACACCAAAAAGAAAACACCTCGACCCAATCGAAACAGTAGAACTCAAAGCTGAGCATCAATCACCCCCAATAGCCGAGCAGATTTCCAGATGCCCAACAATACAACCAAAAGATTCTCCTTTATGCAGGGAAATTCTAGACGAAAGAATGGAAAAAATTAAAATGTCTACCGGCAAATATGAGGGCTCAATAGATCCAGAAGATCATTGCACCACCTTTGAGCAGCATATGATGCCTTACACAGATTCTGACGCCATGTGGTGTAAGGTATTCCCATCGACGCTCCTCGGTGTGGCGGCTAGTTGGTACAAAGGAATAGAGGCAAATTCCATATACAGTTTCAGGCAGCTCCAGGCAGCGTTCTTAGCACGCTTTGTAAAAAAGGAGAAAAGAAAAAAGATGTCGGGGGAATTGATGTCATTCCTCTAGCGTGACAGAGAATCTCTAAGGGATTACCTCACCCGTTCTAACATGAATCGAATACCATCCCAAATTTGCAACAAGAAGTAGCAGTCTTAGCATTGATGAGAGGAATGCATGACTACGAGTTTAAAAAATATCTCAGCAGAAAGTCATACACGAACCTAGGCGACGTTCTGCATAAAGCAAACGAATACATAAGAGGAGATGAGATGATGAGAATCTCAAACGTCTCCACCCCAGCCGGCAACAGTTCAGGCTATAACAACCATCAGCAGCCTGCAAAGGGAAATAATCCGAATAATCACCAGGGAAGTACCAGCAACTATGATCAAAATAACAGCCGGGGCGGAGGTAATTTCAGAAAGGATAACAAAGGAAACAACAATCCCCAGGGAGGAAGAGCCCGACAAGAAAGAAGAGAGGTTCGTGGATTTTTTGATAATTACACTCCGCTGAACACAACAAGAACCACAATCTATAACATCAATAACAAAATGGATGGTTGGAAAAAACCTCCACCAATGATGAGCAGGGAAAGAAATCTCAAAAAATTATGTGACTTCCACAATAAGCATTCAATGTTAAAGTCTAATAAATGCGGTTCAGTATTAATTAAAAAGTTAATAATTCAGTGAGATCAAGTGAGCTGAATGCCTAGCTAGAGGCCGCTTCAGTTCAAGTGGAATTAATGATATTAATCCACAACTTACTCTTGACTGAACCCGTAGGGTCACACAAATAGTACGTAAACGGATCAAGTATTTAATGGCATTAAATACTCCATCTATGGATATTCGGAATCGACGGATCTTGGTTTCAGTGGGAGCTGAGATCGTCACAAGCAAGTGAATACCCCGGAAACGATGATATTGCCGGAAACGGAAATATGGATCGTATCGGAAAAATAAATATTATCCAAGTCGTAGATATTGCCGGAAACGGAAACATGGTACGTATCGGAAAATATTATCGGAAATGGAAATATTGCCGGAATCGGAAATATTGCCGGAAACGGAAATATTGTCAGAATCGGAAATATTATCGGAATCGGAAAATAATTCCGGAAACGGAAATATTAAATATTTGTTCGAAACGGAAATTAATTCCGGAATCGGAAATATTAAATATTGTTCGTATCGGAAATGAATTCCGGAACCGGGAATTTAATCGGAAGCGTATCGTACGAATTAGCATCGGACGAGGCCAGCCGGACGAAGGCCCAGCACGAAGCCGGGCCTGTTAGGTTATGATACATATGACAATTCATAAATCATGCGGAAACAACCATTAAGCCAGGAATACATATTATTTACACATAATCATATAGCATAGTCTAGAAGCATACTCTTTGTTGCGTGCCTTCCCTAGCTGCGCCCGAACCGAACAAGAACAAGTCTTTAGGACTCCAAGTGTCGTCCCTCCGTAGATAGTCCACAGCACGTCCGGATCCGCCTTAAGATTGACCAACTAGAATCGCCCTTAAGGTACTAATAATTTCAGCACTTTTAGGCAAGGTATGTGACTGAATTTTTCTCTCAAAAACTCACTTTGAATACTTGAAAACTCGTTATAAATTGTGAACCCAGGCCACATATTTATAGGGGTATGGAAAGAGAATTGGAATCCTACTAGGATACGAATTAATTAAATTAGAATCCTAGTGGAACTCTTATTTAATTAATTTATCTTTTAGGATTAGGAATTTAATCATTAAACGAATTCTATACGCTTTAGGATTCGAGTAACACACTTCGAGTAATACGCTAGCACCGCACGCAGGCCTTGCGGCCCACACACAGCGCCAGCCCACTCGTCGCAGCCCCGCGCGCGCGCCCAAGCTTCGGCTGGGCCTGGCTTTTGCGCTGGGCCTGGTCGCATGCTTGGCGTGTGGTTGTTGCGCTTGGCTTGCTGGGCGATGGCCCCGGCTTTGTGCTGGGCCTTCGTCTGGCAGGCCTCGTCCGATGCTAATTCGTACGATACGCTTCCGATTAAATTCTCGATTCCGGAATTCATTTCCGATACGAACAATATTTAATATTTCCGATTCCGGAATTAATTTCCGTTTCGAACAAATATTTAATATTTCCGTTTCCGGAATTATTTTCCGATTCCGATAATATTTCCGATTCTGACAGTATTTCCGTTTCCGGCAATATTTCCGATTCCGGCAATATTTCCATTTCCGATAATATTTTCCGATATGTACCATGTTTCCGTTTCCGGCAACATCTACGACTTGGATAATATTTATATATCCGATACGATCCATATTTCCGTTTCCGGCAATATCATCGTTTCCGGAGTATTCATTTCTTGCCTGTGACGATCTCAGCTCCCACTGAAACCAAGATCCGTCGATTCCGAATATCCATAGATGGAGTATTTAATGCCATTAAATACTTGATCCGTTTACGTACTATTTGTGTGACCCTACGGGTTCAGTCAAGAGTAAGCTGTGGATTAATATCATTAATTCCACTTGAACTGAAGCGGCCTCTAGCTAGGCATTCAGCTCACTTGATCTCACTGAATTATTAACTTGTTAATTAATATTGAACCGCATTTATTAGACTTAACATTGAATGCATACTTGGACCAAGGGCATTATTTCCTTCAGTCTCCCACTTGTCCTTAGGGACAAGTGTGCATTTCCTAATTCCTTTGTCGCTCGATGCTTGCTCTTGAACATAAGGTAAGAGTTGTCATCCTTATTATGTCCAGAGGTGTTCCTCGGTTTCAAAGTTCAACTGATCAAATAAACAGATAATCATAGCCTATGATTCATCCGAGCACGGCCATGCATTTCACAGTTTCTAGCTCTCCGAGTGGCCTTGTACAACTTTTAAGCATCTCATCCCGATTTATGGGAGGACAATCCCAATCTTGCGATCTTGAGATTAGACTTCGTTTGATAGGTGATTACCTGAGCGTTGCCTTTATAGCCTCCTTTTACGGTGCGATGGTTGGTCAACGTCAAAGCAACCAGTTCTCAAACAAGTAATCTCAAATCACTCAGGTATTGAGGATTTAGTGTCTAATAATTTTAATGAAATTTACTTATGACAGATTTTCATCTCTTACAGTAAAGTTTCATAGGTCTTGTCCGATACTAGTCTTCCCAAAGTAAGTATCTATGCAAATGATTATGACATTGCCATGTCCACATAGTTCAAGAAACAGAACTACTAGTCATCTTGCATTCTAATCGTCTAACGTTTTCTATGCGTCCAATTTTATAGAAAACTCCGACTAGGGACCATTTTCAACCTTTGACATTCAATTTCACTTGATAGACATTTCTTAGTCACAGGACTGGTCCTGACAGTCTATCTTGACTATATCGTCAAATTTGAAGGGACTCATCATTTAATACTAAACCAAGATTAAATGGAATATGAAAATACATTTCATATATGATAAATGTTCAACCCCAATGTTTTATAACCATGGGCCTCAAACCCATCTTCTAAAACAATTCATGGAATTCAAAGCTATGCTTGATTTCCAGTGCTACAACGTGAGTGTTGCTTCTCACTTGTTGCATAGGTTTAGTTATCATGCTTTGCCAATCTTAATATCCTTTTCATCGAATGTTCTTCGAGATATGATGATAAGATCTTTTCGAGTTTGTTTATTATGTGATCTAGTCTTTCTTACTTCGATGGTGGTTTTACTCATTTTGCAATGAAGAACCATCAAGTTAGCAGACGTTTTTCTTGCTTCAAGAGTGGTTCTACGCATTTTTCAATGAAGAACCATCAAGCCAGCAGATAGGTGATCTACCCAAGTTCAGTGAAGAACTTTAAACAACCCTGTTTTATTGCTTCTTAGGCAATAATTACTTTTACTTCAACTGTATAGGTTGCTAGTGATGCTTTGTTTGGATTTACCTATCCAGGCAGTTCATAGATATGTGGAAGATTCTCCAACTATATCTTAGAACATAGAAATTAATATTTTAATTTCCCACGCAACAACTCATGGTCTCCAACCCATGTTGCCATTTTCAAAACACGATGCTCTATAGCTCGTCCTTATCAATGGTTAACTCCAAAGGGTCTTGCTTGATCCTTTGCCAGTGTTTATGCGTGTAGCATCAATATTTAGCATATCTTTATTTCCTTGAATCAAGAACTATTCCTATGTACCTTTTCAAGTACCATAAGTATTCTTGATCTCAATCTAGTTGATATTTACTTAGATCAATAGACATTGGTATATGTTCGTCATGGCTAAAGTCATACGATACGTTTTTGGCGATCCTCATATTATATCATACATGATAAATTCTTTTGCAGAATAATTCCCAATTGAATTCTATTCATGTAACTTTAGCTTATCTAGTTTCAGTAGATACTAAATTCAGCTAAATTCTTTGACATATAATATAGGTTAAGAATCTTATTTAGATCCTTTGATGTTTAACTTAGTAAATGCTTATACATAGTTCAAACATCCTTTACTTAGATTTATTCACATGGGTCGAATATCTCCAATGGAGACTTTCGTGTTTGATTTAGTAAATGCCATTACTTAATCCAAAACAATATCATAAGATCTTTGTAAATAGATCTTAATACCCAGTATGTACTAAGTTTCGCCATGGTCCATCATTGATGAATAATTTCAAATCTAAGTCATTAGCATTTGAATGTTGTTTCACAATAGAGAGATATGTGTGTAATACACATAGGACCAATTAAGTTTTAAGTACTCCCACTAAACTTCTTATATATCTATAAGAATCATGTATATTTTATGAAACTAAAATGCTTATTAGCTTCACTTAAAATACAGTTCCAATTCCCAATTGCTTGCTTAAATCTGTACTTAGATTTTATAAGCTAGCTTTCCTTTTCAAGCATTTATTTGGATCCACAAATTCTATGACATACCATGTACATATTATATTCCAACATTTGATTGAGGAATACGTTTTGTTATCCAATTGCCATATGTACCAATATGCAATCATTGCTTGAATTATAGACTTAAGCATTACGATTTTGCATGAGGTTTCAACACAATCCATGCCATGAATTTGCTTTTAACCTTTAGCAACTAATCTAGCTTTGTGTGTGAACACAATTCCATGTTTGATGGTTTTTATCCTTAAAACAAACTTGCAACCAATAGGTGTGAAACTATTCTTGCAAATCAACAAAATTTCAATTTTGTCATCAAAACATTGAGTATGTTTTATGGCCTTTAACCAATTAAACATATAGTCTATATATGGCCTCTAACCATTTTAGGGAATCTGGGTTTCGTCATAGCTTTCTTACAGGTCACTTCTTTTAGTTTGACTGCAAGTTGTAGGTTTCTTTACTATCTAATAGAAGAATTGCATAGTTTCAGTGACTTGAATTCTATGCCTACTTGGGTATAGAACATCAAACAATAGAATATCAATAGCCACTTGAAAGTCCTTTGAATATTCTGTTCTCCTTGAAGCACTTGTAAAGTCTTCTAAGAGATGTCTATTCTTTAAAGCCACTTCTAAAGTCCTTAAAGAATAAGTTCGGTTTTTCTGAAGCACTTCGAAAAGCCTCCGGAATGTCCGTTTATGTTTGTTGTTCGCCTCGAAGACTTTCGAGGTCTATTTTCTCCCACTTGTCATTTTGGAAACGAATCTCCAAAAGGACATTTTTTCGAGCAAACAAACATTATGTTCTCAAAAATTCGTGGTAGAAACAATACCCTTGTGTCTCATTTGAATAAATCACAATGAAACATATATCTAGACTTGGGCCTTAGTTTGTTGAATAACAAACACTAAGCTCCCACTGAGTTTAGCAACTCTTTAGATATATATAATTGAAAAGATATCCTGAAATTACTTTTCAATAGCTTTGACGAATTTGGTTTAGTTTGGTGGTAGTTGAGCATTTTTGTGGATAGAAATTATAGGAAAAGTCTTTATGATTCATCATTGATCGAATCAAGTACTAATTGACTTCGATTATTCCAACTACGATATGCCATATCTTATGGACCTAGATTGTGAAATTACAACATACAATCATTGATGATCATATTTGGTCTCAAGTAATCATCAACATGATCTAACCTAGATCTTTATGATTTCTTGCCAAGTGGATTTTATACTTCTGAATCTTGGAACTACCCAAACAGATTCAACTTATATCACATTTGAGTCAATAAACCTATATTCACTCAAATCCATGTGAAATAATAAAGTCATAAAATCTTTCTTTAGCTTTGAACTCTATCGTCTAGGCGTTCTAACAATAGTTCATATCTTTTGTTACTTTCAACAAGTAAGACTAGCTTGTCTTAAGTTGATCTAGAAATCAACCAACTTTCAAAAGTCCATTAAAATAGAGCTTTTGAATGTTAACTTGTTGATATGGTCTAAGCAACAATGCCAAAGATTAGTGGAACTCAAATCAAGGGGTTGATTTGAACCTAGTAAAGTTCTTTAAAGAGTTGTTTGTTTTAATCAAGCATATTGACTCATTCCGTAAATGACCATTTCATTCAAATAAACAAACAAACAAGCATTGTTTTTGTTCTTCTGAATGTGAGTCTTTCTGTGTTTGAAGCAGAAATTTAGGTATGCTGATTATGGAACAAAATAGCCATTTAGTTCCAGCCTTTGAAAGGACTTAAAACAAACTAGATGACCCTACAACTAATGTAGCATTGCCATGCTTCATTTCCCACTTGTAGGTCATTAGTGTATCCTAGCTTCCATTGTTTGAGTTATTACCGAAGTAAGAACCTCAAGCGATATATGATACCAAGGAAGTTTGATTGCTAGGTCACTTCTCTTTAAACATAAATTTATAGGTAGAAACGGAATCGTAAATTCCTTTCATTTGTTCCTCGTTTTCCTATTTCTTGTACCCTTTCTTATAGTCTTAAGAATCGAATTCTTTAGTGTTGACTTTTATACTTTGTTAGACATGTCCAATGTCACCAACAAGGTTCTTTACCATTTTAATTTATGTTGAATATTTTGTTTCAACTAGATGATCTTACCAGAAGCTTCTAAAGTTCTCTAAGCATCGATCTATTCGAATGTCTAGGGACTAGACTCATTCCAGAATTAAATGGACAAAGATATTAGGTTGTTAACCATTGGTAAAGCTGAGCGTATTAAACTCAATGCTTTATGATCTCAAAACTACATTGTATTTTGAATTCACAAGTACCAATTGGTTTGCCATTCGATTTTGATATTCGAAAACAACCATAAAAGTCGCTAAAAGAAACGTACATTTTAAATTGCTCACTTTCTCTCATTTCCGTGAATCGTTCTTGGATTCACTACCAATCGAGGAAATTTACTGTTACCTTTCTAAAAGGATTTATTGCAGTGCAAGATATTTAATTATAAACAATAATTAAAACATACATTGAAGCATGCAAAGTCTAAACATTTATCATGAATAATAACTTGAAAATCAAAGCAATCATGCAATTTCAACAAGTTATTAGCATTTTATTCGAATTTATTGTTCCGGCAGGTGTGAATAAAATGATTCCAAGATCCTAAAATCATTGAAGAACTAAGCACAGTTTGTCGACTTAATCCTAATCTTAGGTAAGCAAAACCCTTTTGCTAATAGTCTAGAAACTACTCTTGGTTGATAGGTACGTCTAAGAACTTATTAGGTAAACCTATCGATTTTGCCACGACATAAAAGGACTCCTTACTTATATCGTTGAGTTTCACCAAAACTAACATGTACTCACAATTATTTGTGTACCTTGCCCCTTTAGGACCAATAAGTAACACCTCGCTGAACGAAAACTATTACTAGATTGATGTAAAGGATATCCAAGCAAGTGTATATTTTGGCATGGCACCTTTTAACTCAATTTTTAAGTTTGGAACTTAAGGCTCTTACTATGTTGGTTAGATTTTAAGTGAACTAAAATCCTTAATCATGCAACATAATCAAGCTTTTGATCTCATGCATTTTAAGACATATTTAAAAGCAATAAATAACTTAAAACATGCATAAGATAAATGTGATCTAGTATGGGCCGACTTCATCTTGAAGCTTTAACTTCAAAGTCCGTCTCGAAAATATCCGTGGGTGGCACCATTTTCTTCAAATAGGATAAGCTATAATTAAAACTAATTACAACTATTTGATGGTACGCAGACCATATTTGAATTGAAAAACAACTTTGGTACTTTAGACCAATTACATTCAAATTAATGGTACGCAGACCATATTTTCTATCCTATTTGGGCCATACTAGTCACTTCATAACCTGCAAAACAGTACATATACAATATATACCATTCACCCATTCATTATCATGAATGGCCCACATAGCTGGTTAATAAAACACATTATGCATCACGTAAACATTTGCAGCAATTAATCAAGGGAACCAATAATCTACCAATTATTCAGTCCTTATTAATTCTAATCAAGTTGTTTTAACCTTAAGGTTTTGTAGACCTAATCAAGAGTTTATGACTAAAAGGGCTCCCACTTAAACCAATAAATTCATATGCTTTACTAATTTTAAACATAAAAATGTATTTCTAGTCTAACCGGAAACATACAAATTTAATTAAAATTTAAAGCTCATATAAATTTATAATTGAATCCACAAAGTTTAATTTAATTTCAGTCGTATTTAAATTAATTCATGATTTTAATTTTAGTAAAATAATTAGAATAAATAAAATTTATTATAATTACAATATTCAAAATTAAAATCCAAGAAAATAATTTAAATTATTAATTTTAAAATTAATTAAAATTACGTAAACTGAACAACCCTACGCGACGTACGCCCATGGGCCACACGCACACAACCATCGCTGGCCATGTGCGCGCAGCCCATGCGCTGCGTCGCATCGCTGCTGCTGCTTTCCCTCGCAAGGCATCACGCGAGCTAGTGCTCGCTGCGCGCGCCAGCACTCGATGCACGCGAGCCATCGCTCGCTGCGCTCGCTCGCCAGCGCTCGCTGCGCGCGCTTGCCAGCGCTCGATCCTGCGAGACATCGCTCGCTGCGCGAGGCATCGACGCTGGGCGTAGCACTCGTGGCACGCGAGCTTGCGCTCGCTACGCGCGAGGCTCCACACGCTTGCGCGAGGCAGTGCGCGCTGTGGCGCAGCACGCTTGCTGCCCACACGCGACTGTTGTGCCTTGCTTTCGCCCTCGCCCATTCGTCCATTGCTCACAGCCCACGACACAAGGCAGGGCTGCTGCCTTGTGCTCGTGCACCATGGCCTTGCTCATTGCATTCGTGCCGCATGGACGACGAGCTCCCTTGCTCGTCGTCACATGCCCGCACTATACAACACCCCTTAAGGGTAACACGTAGCGTCCATTGCTTTGTGCGTGCAAGTTATATGAGCGAATCGCATAAAATTTAAAATTTTATATTTAAAATTAATGACAAATTAATAAATAATATTAATTTCATAATTTTAGGGCGAAAAAATCGAAAATTTATTATTCAATTGATTTCCGATTAACATGGATTCAAGTCTAGGTCATAAAAATTTAAAATTTAACATAAATTTACAATTTTTATGGTGGTTTTTAATCATAGGTATCTAATTAAATTATAATTAATTATGAAAATCAAATTAATTCTAAATTATTCTAATTTTCAACAAATTAATCATAATTACAAATTAGATTGCATAATTAACAAGGCTAGGCATTCAAACTTGTTAAACATATACAGTAGGTCAATCAAAATTCAAGATTTATCAACAAGAATCGCAAATATTTAATTTAACATCTTAAATTTACGAAATTTTGCATTCGAAAAACTAAAACCTTCGAAAAGTCATAGTTAGGCTTCGAATTTGAGAATTCTGGGTTCGGCAGAAAATTAATATTTTTGTCAAAATTTTAGAATGCCTTTTACATGCGGAATTGACACAAAAATCACTCGATTTGGATGAGTAACGAAGAAACTGCCGAAAAACTGCGTACGTATAATTAAATAAACGCAATTTGCAATTAATTAACAATTACGAAAATTAATCACCCCTTTTAATTCTTGCAAATTTGTAATATTTAACCATGTTCATGCAATTTAGATTATGAAAATAATAAGAGGCTCGTGATACCACTGTTAGGTTATGATACATATGACAATTCATAAATCATGCGGAAACAACCATTAAGCCAGGAATACATATTATTTACACATAATCATATAGCATAGTCTAGAAGCATACTCTTTGTTGCGTGCCTTCCCTAGCTGCGCCCGAACCGAACAAGAACAAGTCTTTAGGACTCCAAGTGTCGTCCCTCCGTAGATAGTCCACAGCACGTCCGGATCCGCCTTAAGATTGACCAACTAGAATCGCCCTTAAGGTACTAATAATTTAGGCACTTTTAGGCAAGGTATGTGACTGAATTTTTCTCTCAAAAACTCACTTTGAATACTTGAAAACTCGTTATAAATTGTGAACCCAGGCCACATATTTATAGGGGTATGGAAAGAGAATTGGAATCCTACTAGGATACGAATTAATTAAATTAGAATCCTAGTGGAACTCTTATTTAATTAATTTATCTTTTAGGATTAGGAATTTAATCATTAAACGAATTCTATACGCTTTAGGATTCGAGTAACACACTTCGAGTAATACGCTAGCATCGCACGCAGGCCTTGCGGCCCACGCACAGCGCCAGCCCACTCGTCGCAGCCCCGCGCGCGCGCCCAAGCTTCGGCTGGGCCTGGCTTTTGCGCTGGGCCTGGTCGCATGCTTGGCGTGTGGTTGTTGCGCTTGGCTTGCTGGGCGATGGCCCCGGCTTTGTGCTGGGCCTTCGTCTGGCAGGCCTCGTCCGATGCTAATTCGTACGATACGCTTCCGATTAAATTCTCGATTCCGGAATTCATTTCCGATACGAACAATATTTAATATTTCCGATTCCGGAATTAATTTCCGTTTCGAACAAATATTTAATATTTCCGTTTCCGGAATTATTTTCCGATTCCGATAATATTTCCGATTCTGACAATATTTCCATTTCCGGCAATATTTCCGATTCCGGCAATATTTCCATTTCCGATAATATTTTCCGATATGTACCATGTTTCCGTTTCCGGCAACATCTACGACTTGGATAATATTTGTATTTCCGATACGATCCATATTTCCGTTTCCGGCAATATCATCGTTTCCGGAGTATTCATTTCTTGCCTGTGACGATCTCAGCTCCCACTGAAACCAAGATCCGTCGATTCCGAATATCCATAGATGGAGTATTTAATGCCATTAAATACTTGATCCGTTTACGTACTATTTGTGTGACCCTACGGGTTCAGTCAAGAGTAAGCTGTGGATTAATATCATTAATTCCACTTGAACTGAAGCGGCCTCTAGCTAGGCATTTAGCTCACTTGATCTCACTGAATTATTAACTTGTTAATTAATACTGAACCGCATTTATTAGACTTAACATTGAATGCATACTTGGACCAAGGGCATTATTTCCTTCAGGGCCATCGCCAAGCAAGCCAAACGCGTGCCACACGCCCAGCCAAGACAGCGCCCAACGCGCGCCAAGGCCACGACTGTGTGGGCCTCGTGGCGTGGGCTGCTGCTCGCACGCACGCGCATGGGCGGCCCTCGTGGCTGCCGTGCGTGTGTGTGTTTGTGTTCATGCACGATTCCTAAATTTATTAGGATTTGGTATATGATTAAATTCCTATTCCTAAAAGGATAAATTAATTAATTAGAGTTCTTATAGGATTCTAAGTTTAAATAATTCGTATCCTACTAGGATTCCAATTCCCTTTCCATACCTCTATAAATAAGAGCCTAGGGTCATAATTTATAGACACAATTGAAGTATTCAAAGCGTAAGTTTTTGAAAGAAAAATCAGCCATACACTTGCAAACACAATAGCCGAAATTCCTAGTAACCTTAAGGGCGATTCTAGTTGGTCTAACTTGAGGCGGATCCGGACGTACTGTGGACTATCTACGGAGGGACAACATTTGGAGTCCTAAAGACTTGTTCTTGTTCGGTTCGGGCGCAGCTAGGGAGGGCACGCTACAAAGTGTATGCTCCTAAATTATGCTAAATGATTATGTGTAAATAATATGTTTCCTGGCATTAAGGTTTTTCCGCATGATTTATGTTTTGTTATATGTATCATAACCTAACAGTGGTATCACGAGCCTCTTATTATTTTCATAATCTAAATTGCATAACATGGTTAAATTTCACAAATTTGCAAGTGATTAAAAGGGGTGATTAATTTTCGTAATTGTTAATTAATTGCAAATTGCGTTTATTTAATTATATGTACGCAGTTTTTCGGCAGTTTCTTCGTTACTCATCCAAATCGAGTGATTCTTGTGTCAATTCCGCATGTAAAAGGCATTCTAAAATTTTGACAAAAATAGTTTTTATCGGCCGAACACAGAATTCCCAAATTCGAAGCCTAACTATGACTTTTCAGAGGTTTTAGTTTTTCGAACGCAAAAGTTTGTAAATTTAAGATGTTAAATAAAGTATTTGCGATTCTTGTTGAAAAATCTTGAATTCTTTATTGACCTACAGTAAATGTTTAACAAGTTTGAATGCCTAGCCTTGTTAATTATACAACCTAATTCGTAATTATGATTAATTTGTTGAAATTCGAATAATTTAGAATTAATTTGATTTTCATAATTAATTAATAGTTTAATTAGGTATCTATGATTAAAATCCACCATAAAAATTGTTAATTTATGTTAAATTTTTAATTTTTATGACCTAGATTTGAATCCATGTTAAACGGAAATTAATTGATTAATAAATTTTCGATTTTTCGCCCTAAAATTATGAAATTAATATATTTTATTAATTTGTCATTAATTTTGAATTAAAAATTTTAAATTTTTATGCAATTGCTCATAAAACTTGCACGCACAAAGCAATGGACGCTACGTGTTACCATTAAGGGGTGTTGTATAATGCGGGCATGCAACGACGAGCAAGGGAGCTCGTCGCCCATGCGGTACGAATGCAACGAGCAAGGCGATGGCGCGCGAGCACAAGGCAGCAGCCCTGCCTTGTGTCGAGCGCTGCGCACATGTGGGCGATGGGCGAGCAGCGATGGCACGGTACAAGCAGAGGCGCGCGCTCGCGAGGGCGAGAGCTGGTCGCCCAGCGATCGCAACTCAGCGCGCCAACACGCGTGGCCTCGAGCGTATGCTTGCGCGAGCAAGCGAGCGAGCACATCGTTGCTGCTGCGATGCGATGGGTGGGCAGGCTGCGCGCAAGCGTAGCTTGGCTTGCTGCGTTTGCGCGTGGCTGCTGCGATGACGTGCCATGGGTCAGCGATGGTCCTGCAATCGATGGGGCTTGGGCGCAAGCCCAAGTGCTCGTCATGTTACGATTATCGAGTTTTAAATTTTAATTTTAATTTTCAGTTCGGAAACGATTTTAATTAATTTTAAAATTCGAAATTTAAATTGTTTTCTTGGATTTTAATTTTGAATATTATAATTATTATAAATTTTATTTATACTAATTATTTTACTAAAATTAAATCTTGAATTAATTTAAATTCGTTTAATTCAACTGAAATAAATTAAATTAATGGATTCGATTATAAATTTATATGAGCTTTAAATTTTAATTAAATTTGTAAGTTTCCGGTTAGACTAGAAATACATTTTATGTTTAAAATTAGTAAAGCATATGAATTTATTGGTTTAAGTGGGAGAATTTTTAGTCATAAACTCTTGATTAGGTCTACAAATCCCTTAAGGTTAAACAACTTGATTAGAATTAATAAGGACTGAATAATTGGTAGATTATTGGTGCCCTTGATTAATTGCTGCAAATGTTTACGTGATGCATAATGTGTTTTATTAACCAGCTATGTGGGCCATTCATGATAATGAATGGGTGAATGGTATATATTGTATATGTACTGTTTTGCAGGTTATGAAGTGACTAGTATGGCCCAAATAGGATAGAAAATATGGTCTGCGTACCATTAATTTGAATGTAATTGGTCTAAAGTACCAAAATTGTTTTTCAATTCAAATATGGTCCGCGTACCATCAAATAGTTGTAATTAGTTTTAATTATAGCTTATCCTATTTGGAGAAAATGGCGCCTCCCACGGTGAAATTCAAGACGAAGTTTCCATTTTCGAGACGGACTTTGAAGTTGAAGCTTCAAGATGAAGTCGGGCCATACTAGATCACATTTATCTTATGCATGTTTTAAGTTATTTATTGCTTTTAAATATGTCTTAAATATGCATGAGATCAAAGCTTGATTATGTTGCATGATTAAGGATTTTAGTTCACTTAAAATCTAACCAACATAGTAAGAGCCTTAAGTTCCAAACTTAAAAATTGAGTTAAAAGGTGCCATGCCAAAATAACACTTACTTGGATATCCTTTTTTCATCGATCTTAGTAATAGTTTTCCGCCATAGCGAGGTGTTACTTATCGATACTAAAGGGGTAAGGTACACAAATAATTGTGAGTACATGTTAGTTTTGGTGAAACTCAACGATATAAGTAAGGAGTCCTTTTATGTCGTGGAAAAATCGATAGGTTTACCTAATAAGTTCTTAGACGTACCTATCAACCAAGAGTAGTTTCTAGACTATTAGCAAAAAGGCTTTTGCTTACCTAAAATGTTTTAGAATTGAGTCAAAATACATTATGTGCTTAAATTCTTCAATGATTTTAGGGTCTTGGAATCATTTTATTCACACCTGCCGGAACAATAAAATCGAATAAAATGCTAATGACTTGTTTAAATTGCATGATATATTGCTTTAATTTTAAAGTTATTACTCATGATAAATGTTTAGACTTTGCGTGCTTCAATGTATGTTTTAATTATTGTTTATAATTAAATATCTTGCACTGCAAAAAATCTTTAGAAGGTAACAGTAAATTTCCTCGATTGGTAGTGAATCCAAGAACGATTCACGGAAATGAGAGAAAATGAGCAATTTAAAATGTACGTTTCTTATAGCGACTTTTATGGTTGTTTTCGAGTATCAAAATCGAATGGCAAACCAATTGGTGCTTGTGAATTCAAAATACACTGTAGTTTTGAGATCATAAGCATTGAGTTTAAACGCTCAGCCTTACCAATGGTTAACAACCTAATATCTTTGTCCATTTAATTCTCGAATAAGTTTAGTCCCTAGACATTCGAATAGATCGATGCTTAGAGAACTTTAGAAGCTTCTAGTAAGATCATCTAGTTGAAACAGAATGTTAAACATAAAATAAAATGGTAAAGAACCTTGTTGGAGAGACATTGGACATGTCTTAACAAAGTATAAAAGTCAACACTAGAGAATTCAATTCTTAAGACTGTAAGAAAGGGTACAAGAAATAGGAAAGCAAGGAACAAATGAAAGGAATTTATGATTCCGTTTCTACCTATAAGTTTATATTTAAAGAAAAGTGACCTAGCAATCAAACTTCCTTGGTATCATATACCGCTTGAGGTTCTTACTTCGGTAATAACTCAAACAATGGAAGCTAGGCTACACTAATGGCCTATAAGTGGGAAATGAAGCATGGCAATCTAGTTTGTTTTAAGTCCTTTCAAAGGCTGGAACTTAATGGCTATTTTGTTCCATAATCAGCATACCTAAATTTCTGTCTTCAAACACAGATAGACTCACATTCAGAAGAACAAAAACAATGCTTGTTTGTTTGTTTATTTGAATAAAATGGTCATTTACGGGTAGAGTCAATATGCTTGATTAAAAACAAACAACTTTTTAACAATAAAAACTTTACTAGGTTCAAATCAACCCCTTGATTTGAGTTCCACTAATCTTTGGCATTGTTGCTTAGACCATATCAACAGGTTAACATTCAAAAGCTCTATGTTGATGGACTTTTGAAAGTTGATTGATTTCTAGATCAATTTAAGACAACTAGTCTTACTTGTTGAAAGTAACAAAAGATATGAACTAATTGTTAGAACGCCTAGACAATAGAGTTCAAAGCTAAAGAAAGGTTTTATGACTTTATTATTTCACACAGAATTGAGTGAATATAGGTTTATTTAATCAATGTGATATAAGTTTGAATCAGTTTGGCTAGTTCAAAGATTCAGAAGTATAAATCCCACTTGGCAAGAAATCATAAAGATCTAGGTTAGATCATGTTGATGATTACTTGAGACCAAATATGATCATCAATGATTGTGTGTTGTAATTTCACAATCTAGGTCCATAAGATATGGCATATCTAAGTTGGAATAATCGAAGTCAATCAATACTTGATTCGATCAATGATGAATCATAAAGACTTTTCCTATAATTTCTAAAACAAAATGCTCAACTACCACCAAACTAAACCAAATTCGTCAAAGCTATTGAAAAGTAATTTCAGAATATCTTTTCGTAATATATATCTAGAGAGTTGCTAAACTCAGTGGGAGCTTAGTGTTTGTCATTCGACAAACTAAGGCCCAAGTATAGATATATGTTTCATTGTGATTTATTCAAATGAGACACAAGGGTATAGTTTCTACCACGAATTTTTGAGAACATAATGTTTGTTTGCTCGAAATAATGTCCTTTTGGAGATTCGTTTCCAAAATGACAAGTGGGAGAAAATAGACCTCGAAAGTTTTCGAGGCGAACAACAAACATAAACGGACATTCCGGAGGCTTTTCGAAGTTCTTTAGAAAATCCGAACACGTATTCTTTAAGGACTTTAGAAGTGGCTTTTAAAGAATGGACATCTCTTAGAAGACTTTACAAGTGCTTCAAGGAGAACAGAATATTCAAAGGACTTTGAAGTGGCTATTGATATTCTATTGTTTAATGTTCTATACCCAAGTAGGCATAGAGTTCAAGTCACTGAAACTATGCGATTCTTCTATTAGATAGTGAAGAAACCTACAACTTGCAGTCAAACTATTATCACAAAGATTAATGAGTTTGTGACTTGTAAGAAAGCTATGACGAAATATAGATTCCCTAAAATGGTTAGAGGCCATATATAGACTATATGTTTAATTGGTTAAAGGCCATAAAACATAACCAATGTTTTGATGACAAAATTAAAATTTTGTTGATTTGCAAGAATAGGTTAACACCGGTTGGTTGAAAATTGGTTTTAAGGATAAAAACCATCAAAACATGGAATTGTGTTCACAAACAAAGCTAGATTAGTTGCTAAAGGTTACAAGAAAATTCATGGCATGGATTGTGTTGAAACCTCATGCATAATCGTAATGCTCAAGTCTATAAATCAAGCAATGATTGCATATTGGTACATATGGCAATTGGATGACAAAACGTATTCCTCAATCAAATGTTGGAAGAAACTATGTACATGGCATGTCATAGGATTTGTGGATCCAAATAATGCTTGAAAGGAAAGCTAGCTTATGAAATCTAAGTACAGATTTAAGCAAGCAATTGGGAATTGGAATTGTATTTTAGTGAAGCTAATAAGTATTTTAGTTTCATAAAATGTACATGATTCTTATAGATATATAAGAAGTTTAGTGGGAGTACATAAAACTTAATTGGTCCTATGTGTATCACACACATATCTCTCTATTGTGAAACAACATTCAAATGCTAATGACTTAGATTTGAAATTATTCATCAATGATGGACCATGGCAAAACTTAGTGCATAATGGGTATTAAGTTCTATTACAAAGATCTTATTATATTGTTTTGGATTAAGTAATGGCATTTACTAAATCAAACACGAAATACTCCATTGGAGATATTCGACCCATGTGAATAAATCTAAGTAAAGAATGTTTGAACTATGTATAAGCATTTACTAAGTTAAACATCAAAGAGTCTAAATGAGATTCTTAACCTATATTATATATGTCAAAGAATTTAGCTGGATTTAGTATCTACTAAAACTAGACAAGCTAAAGTTACATGAATAGAATTCAATTGGGAATTATTCTGCAAAAGAATTTATCATGATATAATATGAGGATCGCCAAAAACTTATCGTATGACTTTGGGCATGACGAACATATACCAATATCTATTGATCTAAGTGAAGATAAACTAGATTGAGATCAAGAAAAACTTATGGTACTTGAAAAGGTACATAAGAGTAGTTCTTGATTCAAGGAAATAAAGATATGCTAAATATTGATTCTACACGCATAAACACTGGCAAAGGATCAAGAAAGATTCCTTTGGAGTTAACCATTGACAAGGACGAGCTAAAGAGCATCGTGTTTTGAAATGGCAACATGGATTGGAGACCATGAGTTGTTGCGTGGGAAATTAAAATATTAATTTCTATGTTCTAAGATACAACTGGAAAGTCTTCCACATATCTGTGAACTTCTTGGATAAGTGAATCCAAACAAAGCATCACTAGACACCTATACAGTTGAAGTAGAAGTACTTATTTCCTAAGAAGCAATTAAAACAGGGTTGTTTACATTAAAGAGTTCTTCACTGAACTTGGGTGGATCACATGTCTGCTGGCTTGATGGTTCTTCATTGCAAAATGCGTAGAACCACTATCGAAGTAAGAAAGACTAGATCACATAATAAACAAACTCAAAAGATCTTATCATCATATCTCGAAGAACATTCGATGAAAAGGATATTAAGATTGGCAAAGCATGATAACTAAACCTATGCAACAAGTGAGAAGCAACACTCACATTGTAGCAGTGGAAATCAAGCATAGTTTTGAATTCCATGAATTGTTTTAAAGATGGGTTTGAGGCCCATGGCTGTAAAAACATTGGGGTTGAACATTTATCATATATGAAATATATTTTTCATATTCCATTTAATCTTGGTTTAGTATTAAATGATGAGTACCTTCAATTTGACGATATATTCAAGATAGACTGTCAGGACCAGTCCTGTGACTAAGAAATGTCTATCAAGTGAACTTGAATGTCAAAGGTTGAAAATGGTCCCTGGTCGGAGTTTTCTATAAAATTGGACGCATAGAAAACGTTAGACGACTGGAATGCAAGATGACTAGTAGTTCTGTTTCTTGAACTATGTGGACATGGCAATGTCAAAATCATTTGCATAGATACTTACTTTGGGAAGACTAGTATCGGACAGACCTATGAAAATTTACTGTAAGAGATGAAAATCTGTTATAAGTAAATTTCATTAAAATTATTAGACACTAAATCCTCAATACCTGAGTGATTTGAGATTACTTGTTTGAGAACTGGTTGCTTTGACGTTGACCAACCGTCGCACCGTAAAAGGAGGCTATAAAGGCAACGCTTAGGTAATCACCTATCAAACGAAGTCTAATCTCAAGATCGCAAGATTTGGATTGTCCTCCCATAAATCGGGATGAGATGCTTAAAAGTTGTACAAGGCCACTCGGAGAGCTAGAAACTGTGAAATGCATGGCCGTGCTCGGATGAATCATAGGCTATGATTATCTGTTTATTTGATCAGTTTAACTATGAAACCGAGAAACACCTCTGGGACATAATAAGGATGACAACTCTTACCTTTTGTTCAAGAGCAAGCATCGAGCGACAAAGGAATTAGGAAATGCACACTTCTCCCGAAGGACAAGTGGGAGACTGAAGGAAATAGTGCCCTTGGTCCAAGTATGCATTCAATGTTAAAGTCTAATAAATGCGGTTCAGTATTAATTAACAAGTTAATAATTCAGTGAGATCAAGTGAGCTGAATGCCTAGCTAGAGGCCGCTTCAGTTCAAGTGGAATTAATGATATTAATCCACAACTTACTCTTGACTGAACCCGTAGGGTCACACAAATAGTACGTAAACGGATCAAGTATTTAATGGAATTAAATACTCCATCTATGGATATTCGGAATCGACGGATCTTGGTTTCAGTGGGAGCTGAGATCGTCACAAGCAAGTGAATACTCCGGAAACGATGATATTGCCGGAAACGGAAATATGGATCGTATCGGAAAAATAAATATTATCCAAGTCGTAGATATTGCCGGAAATGGAAACATGGTACGTATCGGAAAATATTATCGGAAATGGAAATATTGCCGGAATCGGAAATATTGCCGGAAACGGAAATATTGTCAGAATCGGAAATATTATCGGAATCGGAAAATAATTCCGGAAACGAAAATATTAAATATTTGTTCGAAACGGAAATTAATTCCGGAATCGGAAATATTAAATATTGTTCGTATCGGAAATCAATTCCGGAACCGGGAATTTAATCGGAAGCGTATCGTACGAATTAGCATCGGACGAGGCCTGTCGGACGAAGGCCCAGCACGAAGCCGGGCCATCGCCCAGCAAGCCAAACGCGCGCCACACGCCCAACCAAGGCAGCGCCCAGGCCCACCGCAAGGCAGGCCCAGCGCGCGCCAAGGCCACGGCTGTGTTGGCCTCGTGGCGTGGGCTGCTGCTCGCACGCACGCGCATGGGCGGCCCTCGTGGCTGCCGTGCGTGTGTGTGTTTGTGTTCATGCACGATTCCTAAAGTTATTAGGATTTGGTATATGATTAAATTCCAATTCCTAAAAGGATAAATTAATTAATTAGAGTTCTTATAGGATTCTAAGTTTAAATAATTCGTATCCTACTAGGATTCCAATTCCCTTTCCATACCTCTATAAATAAGAGCCTAGGGTCATAATTTATAGACACAATTGAAGTATTCAAAGGGTAAGTTTTTGAAAGAAAAATCAGCCATACACTTGCAAACACAATAGTCGAAATTCCTAGTAACCTTAAGGGCGGTTTTAGTTGGTCTAACTTGAGGCGGATCCGGACGTACTGTGGACTATCTACGGAGGGACAACATTTGGAGTCCTAAAGACTTGTTCTTGTTCGGTTCGGGCGCAGCTAGGGAGGGCACGCTACAAAGTGTATGCTCCTAAATTATGATAAATGATTATGTGTAAATAATATGTTTCCTGGCATTAAGGTTTTTCCGCATGATTTATGTTTTGTTATATGTATCATAACCTAACAAGCACATGAATATGGCCAAAGCCGCCAAGCATGCCGACAATGACTTTCTCAGAGGCATATTGTAGAGGCATTATCTTCCCACATGACGAACCGCTGGTTCTGACTCTAGATATTGCAAACTCCGACGTAAACCGTGTATTGATAGACGAAGGAAGCTCGGCAAACATCATATTTTGGGAAGCATTCAAAAAGTTGCACATACCATAGGAGGAACTCACAAGAGTAAGTTATCCAATGATCGGATTTTTAGGATCCACGGTTTATCCGGAGGGCAGCATCAGGCTACCGGTAAGAATTGGAGACAATATTGAGGCACGGGATCTAATGGTGGATTTTTTGATCATCAAAGTGCCGGCTGCATACAATGTGATAATTGGTCGTCCTTTCATACACGACGCACAAGAAATAGTGTCCACATACCACTTAACAATGATATACATGTCCAATTTAGAAAAACCGACAAAGATAAGGGGCAGTGAGATCCTGCTACTTAACAGCGCTGAAAACACCAGGAAGGATGGTACCCAAAATAAACCTGACAAGGGAAATCAACGCCAAAAGAGGCAGAGCATACCTCAACATGGAACATTTTGATGAAAGACCGGCAACAACACTAAGACCGTCAGCAGACGACCTAACCGAAGAAATCCAGTTAGAAGTGGGCCGGCAGGAAAGAAATGTAGTCATCGACACTGAAATGGAGATAGATATGAAGATCAACCTCATAAGCTTGTTAAGAGAGCATGATGACGCCTGTTCCTTCTTGGCAGATTAAATGCCGGGAATTGACCCTAATGTCATTGTTCATTGCCTGAACGCTGATAGAAATGTGAGGCCGGTAAGAAGAAAAAGAGAAACTTCTCAGCGGAGAAAATGGAGGCAATCAAAGAGGAGGTTGATAAATTTATGGCGGTAGATTTTATTGAACCATGCGAATATCCAGAGTGGCTAGCAAATGTAGTCATGGTAAAAAACCAAACGGTTCCTAGAGAATGTGTGTTGATTTCACAAACCTAAATAGAGCATGCCCAAAGGATTTCTACCCTTTGCCACGAATCGACATGCTGGTTGACTCAACCAGTGGACATGCACTGTTAAGCTTTCTAGACGCTTTCCCGGGATATCACCAGGTCAGTTTGCATAAGTCCGACAGGAAAATAGCAGCCTTTATCACGGATGCGGGGGTGTTCTTTTATAAAGCAATGCCGTTTGGGCTAAAAAATGCATGAGCGACATATCAGAGATTGGTCGACAAAGTCTTTGCCTGCCAAAAAGGAGGAAATGTGGAGGTCTATGTTGACGACTCAATTGTGAAAAGCCGACAAGAAAAGGATCGTGTTGATGATTTAAGAGAGACATTCGAGACATTGAGAAAGTACAGAATGAAATTGAACCCCAAGAAGTGCGTCTTCGGAGTAAGATCTGGAATTTTTTTGGGTTTTCTAGTCAGTGAAAGTGGCATTGACGCGAATCCGAAGAAGGTAGACGCAATCATCAGTTTGCCACAACCTAAAAACATTAAAGATATTCAATGGCTGACTGGAAGAATAGCAGCCTTGAATCGGTTCATAAGCAAGTCATCAGACAAGAAAATTCCATTCTTCACAATGTTGAGACATAACAAAAAGTTTACATGGGGGCCGACAGAACAAGATGCTTTCGAATCACTAAAAAATCATCTAAAAAATCTACCAACGATTGCAAGGGCAGAGGAGGGCAAAAAATTACAGTTGTACATCTCAGCATCACCAAAAACGATAGCAGCAATATTGGTGGCTAAAGTAGAGTCAAAGACACCATAGTCGGTGTAATTTATCAGTCATGTGTTGAATGAAGCAGAAACAAGATATCCGCTAATTGAGAACTTAGCATACGCGGTCCTGGTGTCGGCAAGAAAATTGGGACCATACTTTGACGCACATTCAGTCGAAGTATTAACCAATTTCCCACTATAAAAAGCAATCCATAAGTTGGATACATCGGGAAGGCTTCTAAGATGGGCAATAGAGCTGTCAGAGTTCGATATGGAATTTTGGCCTAGAACAGCCATAAAAGCGCAGGCGTTGGCAGACTTTATAGTTGAAGCCTCATATCAAGAGGAGGAAGTGCAAGCTGAAACATGGTAGGTATCAGTAGATGGCTCAGCAACGCATACTGGTAGTGGAGCCGGAGTAATTATGACATCCCCAGGGGGAGACATCTTTGAATACACTATAAAGTTCACATTTGCAGCATCGAACAACGAGGCCGAGTACGAGGCGGCGATTGCTGGCATCCAAATGTGTATAGTCGCCGATGCTAAAAGGGTTACGCTGAAAAGAGATTCGCAATTAGTGGCTTGTCAGTATAATGGAGAATATGAAGCAAAAGAGCCGTCAATGAGAAAATACTTAAATAAGCTGAAAGAAGTGGAAGCACAGCTAGAAACATTCAGCATCAATCTGGTACCTAGAGCAGAAAATACGCTGGCAGACGCCTTAGCCAAGTTGGCAAGCTCCAATATCGCCGACTTGAAACGAACAATCATGATGGAAGTCATGAACCAGCAGAGCAAAAAATCAAAGACACAAGAAGTAATGGTCATAACATGACAAGTAGAGTGGTTCGACAATATACAGGCGTACCACCAAACTGCGGCGCTACCGGCTGATTTGTCTGAAGCCAAGAAGATAAAAAGAGATGCAGTATGGTACATCATTTTGTGGGGAAGACTATACAAGAAATCTTTCAGCCTTCCGTTCCTAAGATGCCTAACGGAATTGGCTTATAAAAGAAATGCACGAGGGAACTTGTGGAAATCATGCCGGCGGAAAATCTTTGGCTCCGATCTGCCAAAGACAAGGCTATTACTAGCCAACAATGTTAGAAGACGTCCAGAAGTATGTCAAGAAATGCGATAAATGCCAAAAATTCCCTGCAATCATCAACTTGCCGCCAAATGACTTGATGCCAATCCTAAACCCAATCCCAATTGCACAATGGCGAATGGATATTGTGGGTCCTTTCCCGATGGCAACAGGGGGACGAAATTTTTTGATAGTAGCAGTCGACTACTTCACTATTGTAATAATTGGGTTTTCAAGGCAAAATACTAGAATAAGAATAAGAACGTCACTACAAGAAAATTTAGATATAGAGGCAACACCTTGAGGCAATTCATTTTTTATGGCCTCTAAAAGTGCCTTTTAGCATTAGTTAATTATGGTAGCCTCTAAAAGTTATTTTTAGGGTCAGTGAAATTTAGCTTGCCCCTAAAAGTGCTTTTTAGCATTAATAAAATAATGGTTGCCCCTAAAAAGTTTCTTTAGCATCAAAAGAAATTCGGTTGCCCCTAAAAATTATCTTTTAGCATTAATGGAATAATATTTGCCTCTAAAACTGTGTTTTAGCGTCAATGAAATTTACGTTGCCCCTGAAATGTACTTTTTAGCATTAATGAAATAACTGTTGCCTCTAAAACATTTTTTTTAGTATCAGAAAATAATGGTTTCCTTTATAACCTTTTTTTTAGCACCAATGAATTTAAGTTGCCCCTAAAAAGTAATTTTTGGCATTAATAAAATAAAGATTGCCTCTAAAATATATTTTTTAGAATCAGAAAATAATGGTTTCCCCTAAAACTTTTTTTTTAACATCAATTAAAATTTTTTTGCCCCTAAAAAGTACTATTTAGCATTAATGAAAATGGTTGATCCCTAAAAAGTACTGTATAGCAGTAGGATTCCGTATACAATAATTAAAAAAATAATTATTATGTTAAAATTAAAGAAATAATGTTGTATTAGAGAAATGTTATAATTTTAATTCATGATAAAACTCTAATTAAATTAATTATGCCAAAATTATTCAAATAATGTTATATTAGAGAAAACTTAGATTGCTAAGGATATTTTAGAAGAAAGTGACAAAATATTTGTTACCAATGAGAATTTGCAAAAGTATAATGCTACCAAAGAGAATTTTCCTATTTTTTTTAGTTTTAAATAAAGTAATGTTTGCCTCTAAAACCTTCTTTTTAGCATCAATGAAATTTATGATGCCCATAAAAAGTACTTTGTAGCATTAAAGAAATTTCCGGGGAAGTCTTTGATTTTTATTGTTTGTTTTTTTTTTCTTTTTATCCAAACTAGTGGCTGGAGCGCGCGTTGCGCGCGGTGTTAGCTGAGAATTTCAAATTTGGCGCCATTAATGGTGTTCTAGTGCTTATGAGTCTATAGAATAATAGTATTTATGGCTTTATCGTGCTTTCATGATACAATAACGAACTTATTAATTGGGGATGACAAGGTACAACTTATTATTTTTTTAACGCAAAGCATATGATTATTTTAATACTTAATTATAATACGGAGTATAAAGTTCATAACTTTCCTCAAAAAAAATATAACGTTTACCACATTAAGGGGTCAACATTCCCAAAATCAAACCACTCTAAGGTGGTTTGTTTCAAGATACCCAACTGTTAAGATAATTGCCTGTCCGGACAACAAAGTTTCAAGTTAGAGCCTTGTTTAGGAAAAATATACTTCATAATTTACTACATTTCCAAAAAATGTGCAAGTAATTTGCTAAAGCAAAAGTTGTGTTACAGGAACACCTAGTGTTTTTTTTTCAATACAAGTTCAAGATATTACAAGTTTAAGAAGCCCATGAGAGTTCCAAAAGAAGCCGTCAAGAAACGGTATTTTTGTCGAAAGAATTTGATTTGATCATACATATCAAAACTCTTATCATTGACAATGGGTAATGGCAGTTTCATGGGGGGGGGGGGAGAGGGAAGGGAGAAAATGAACATTCAACACTAAACGTATTAAAATATGGGAAAATAAGAATAAAAAATAAGTAAATTTTGAGAAGTGGATATTACTGTTCACAAGCTACACTAAATCTACTCCCACTTTTTAAGAGTTAAAGATTTTGTGCCCGTAACCGTGGTTTTTATATTCTTCTATTCATTTCTTCGACTTATTTTTCATTAATTAGGTTTCTGATTTTTTTTCCTTGGATTAATAAGGGTATAATAAATTAAAGTAAACGATCAACCAATAGGAGAATAATATTATAAATTAATAGTAGCCTATGTAGGATTCGAACCTACATCATTGTGCAATTGCACAAAGCTCTGCCAATTGAGCTAATAGACTCTTTTTATTGGTATAGTGTCATGGTAGTTTTAAGAGGAAAAAAATAAAGTGTAGTGACATATTAGTTCACATAGTCTTTTATTATCTTAAGTGATCCCATGCGAACCAGAATTTTATCTAGCCTAACTGATCAGAATAACGAGCAATGGTCAACAACAACCCCACATACATTGTTAATTACAGTTGGACCGGGATCTACCAGCGTGAGATTCTGGCTGTCTCCAACATCATTCTAAACTACAAAATGAAATATATATCATGTATATACTCAGTTGCAAATGGAAATGAATTTGGCATATTTGTTTACTTATACAATCATTAAAAGAAAAGAGGGGAAAAATACTCTTTCACTGAACCCATTTCCCAAGAGATTGTAAGTATGATTAAAATTGTTCTAGGACCTTAGTCGCAGGTATTTGGGGAACATTATAGTATTATACAATATAAAAATAATCTTCAAGTTTTCATCCGAATCATCCCTACCAAATGTCATTTTCTGAATCAAGACTGATATATTTCCAGAAGTCTTTACCCAACCCAGCTTGTGCTTAGTGAAAACTGAAATGGCTAGGAAGATTGAAATTTATTGAGTGCAAAATTCATGAATATACTACGTATATTGTTTCTCCCTTACTATAGACCTATCCAATGAAATACTCAAATAGCCCTTGATCCATGAGATTTATTACTTAATTGAATTTTAAGCTAACAAAAAAAGGTCAATGTTATAACTCTATTAGTAAGATGGCTAACAATTTGAGATAGCAGCAGACAGCAGAAAAACAGCGTTGCTGATATGCTTATGCGCTGAAATTTACAAGTAGAAATGAATTGAACGAAACATAATCTTACTTGGTTTAACTGTTATCAATTCGACTAAAATTTACAAGTAGTTTACTATTGAATTCAGTTGCACATGAAATTGATTGGTTGCAACAAACTAATTGGTTGCAGCTCACAGCTAGAACAGAATTACAACTTCAAACCCACTGCACGGCCAGAACGTTGAATATATAATAAAGAACCAAGTAGAAACTCTCACCTGTACATCAGATGAAATAAAAGAATCTAACACTATTGTAGAGTAGTAGACTGAGCTCTTTCGTGTCATTCCAATGCTAGCCTCCATATTAATATTCCTTGCAATGTCTGCAACATAAACAAGCATGGAAAATAGAAAGAAATAAAATTAAAAGCAATCAAGCATCCTACATAAAGATGCAACAAGACTTAAAGAAATCAAAAGTAAGCATATAAGATAGCAAACAAACGATAAAGAAAAAGGCACAAACACTGAAAGTCAACTCTGGTAACGTTGACCAGAATTAACAGCAACAAAAGGCAGGCAGTCACTCAACTTCAAGTCGTTGCAACAATAACTCCCATCTGACTGAACATTTAACAACTCTTCATACTAGAACCCTGCATCTGTCACTGTTAACAGTAGAACCCTTGTCACTTCATAACAACTAGGCATTTGCTCTAGGATATTGGCGTAGTGAAAAAATTACCTACAACACTGTGTTCTTCAGCTCAGCATTCAAGAGATAAATAAGTGAGTGTTCGGTTTTGGATCGAAATCAGTTAGGACAGATTTATGGAGTCCAAAATTCCTAATTCATAATGGTATAAGGTATATCTAAGAAACGCTCAATCTGCTTGCAGTATACAAGAGATAAGAGTATAAATCTATGATGAAAACAACTAATTAGGTAGTTTCGAAGTCTAATAATATAAGAGATAAGAGTAGTGCATAATTTTATATGGCCTGATATATCCTCATGCTGTTAGTTTTAACTCAACACAAGGATGTTTGATGCTCAGTGCTCCAGAGTAGGTATTGGTTGCTGATACTTAGAAATTTAGCATCAACACAAGCTTGCAAGTGTAGCATATTGATGTACTCATTTTGGTGGCGCTTACAAAATCTTAATTTCAGGTCATGCTTGTGCTTTCCACTTATTGCAGCACATTGTTCAAAGGCTTCTGCCTCGATGTTGATACAACGCTTGCCACTTTAAGACTCACCATGGTTATTTTACCTTGTTTTTAACTAATATGATATGGCTTATCGCAGGGTATCTGACATATCTCATTCTAACCCTATTTTTTGATATCGTTTGTCTAAATAATATTCTCTATATGACCTTCATGATAAGAGTTGTTGTATTGTGTTACACACTGATAATATGATTTGTTGTTGGTTATGCTGCTGCTGTGTTGCTATCACGCTGCTGCTGTGATGCTGTCACGTTGCTGCTGTCCTGCTGCTGTTGTCTTGTTGTTGCTCTGCTGATATTGCTGGTCTGCAGACACTGCTGTTCTATTTTGTTAGCTTGGTTTGACTCTGCAATAATTTTTATTTATGCACCAATCTAGTGAAATCTAACCATGCTGTCAACAGTGATAGAAATATCCGAATATCCCAATCAAGCATCTTCTAAGACATGTTATTTTTTTGGTTTTTGTTAGTTTTGGCTTGCGGGTTGTTGCAAGCCCTAGGGTGTTTATTTTGGTTGAGATTGAACAATATTTGTTCTCTTTTGGTTAATAATATTATTTGGAGTTGATACATCTTCGATTCTTATGAAAGAGTTAATTTATCATGGTAATTTCTTATAAGTGATCGTGCTTGCAAATGTATGAAATAAATACGCCAGCTTTAATTTCGGTGCCTCTAAACACCTTTTATGACAATATCAAATTGCATCTAAATTTATTTTTATATAAAAAAAAGAAGACATTGCCTTATTAGAGGCATAATTAAATGGTTTTCCCTAAATATACCTCGTTTTAGAAACAATTTTTTTATACCGCCTCTAATTATATTTTGAGGCAAATTCATATGGTTGTCCCCGACTTTTTATTTTGCCTCTAATTATATTTTGAGGCAAAATTATATGGCTGCCCTAAATGTATAGTGTCTTTAGAATCAACTTTTAATATTGCCTCTAAATATATTTTGATGCAAGAATATATTTTAGCCTCTAATTATATTTTGTGACAAGAATATACGGATGCCTCTAATTATATTTCGAGGCAATAATATGTGGTTGCCTCTAATTATATTTTGAGGCAAAGATATATGGTTGCTTCTAATTATATTTTGAGGCAAGTATAAATGGATGCCTCTAATTATATTTTGAGGCAATAATATGGGGTTGCCTCTAATTATATTTTGAGGCAAGGATATATGGTTGCCTCTAAATGTATGGGCTTTTAAAGCAACACATTGTGTTGCCTCGAAAAGGGGCCTTTAGAGGCAACCACTAATTAGCGACGGACTTATTAGAGGCATCCACTTTTTTGCTTCAAAAATCCATTAGAGGCTAAATTCCCATTTTTAGAGGCAATTATGACTTGCCCCTGTATCCGATTTTTCTAGTAGTGCGTGTTTAGGAAATCGTTGCGCCGTGGTAACCAAACCACTGCCTTGAAAACGAGATTCGGTGCAACCGGGGTGCACAATTGTATTCACCGATTCGTTCCCTAAGGTTTACACAACCCTCATCACACAAAGGCACTTTTGGGTAATGAGATGGAGCCACATAAACTTATGCCCAAAAGAAGGAAAGGAGAGGAGAGAAATAGATGACAAGTATGAACATTTCTTATATTTTTTCTGTAAACAACACAAAGAATAAAGCATGTATTTATAGGATTAGTGGAGGATATCAAACAGCCCAAGGAAATCAAAGGACTCAAAGGAATCCAATGATCTTAATCATGACAATTAACATATGAAAATGAAGAGTTGAAACCCCCTTAATCAATAAGGAGTTAAACTCACTTAACTCACCATAATCAGAAAGGTTAACAACCCTTAAACCAAACTTAATAAGGCTGCCAAAAAAGGAATCCCAAGGAAGCAAAACTAACGTTCAAAAAACGTCTTCTTACGTCTTTTTGCATTTCGCCCGATCCACCGCCCGATCGGGCGCCCACCGCCCGGTCGGGCGACAACCGCCCGGTCGGGCGACAACCGCCCGGTCGGGCGAATTACTCGCCCATTTTTTCTTTGAACGCGCAAACCGTCCGATGACCATCGGGCGGACTACTTTTTCAAGCTTTACTTCCAACAATCCCCCACTAAAGATAGAAAAAGAAATGATCGATGGAGAGGATATGAATTTCTGGGCATAAGAGGAGCTTAATGTAGGGGAATACAGTTAAACATAATAACATGTGCGGAACAATCCCCAAAGCCAGGAAACATGTATAAAGCACAGATTAAGCAAACTTACATTCGAAGCGTGTTTTCCACAATAATCTATCAACGAACACGAACAAAGAACTCCACTTGTCGTTCCTCTACTTGGTTCACCGACACGATCAGATCCATCTTGATTATCGTAGCTTAGACAATCGATCAAGAGATTTGCTTTTGGGATGAACACACTATGGAGGCACAGAGAGAATTAGGGTTCTCTGTATTCTCCTAGGGTTGTGTGTAATCTGAATTGTGATTGCCTTAGTTGGAAATTAGGTCATAAGGTTATTTACATAACCTTACTAAACCGACCAAGCCCGTAGGCAAGGCCGGCCAGCAAGTCGTGCGTGCGACAAGCACATCGCGCTGGGCAATGGGCCTCGCTACTGTGGCTGTGTCGCTGCACAGGCCCGCGCGCACACGCACAGCCATGCTCGGCCATGGGCCTAGCGCTGCCGTGTTGCCTTGGCCTTTTGCTCCCTCGCCTAGCGCGCCCATGGGCCTCGAGTGCTTCGCGCACTCGGCTCGTGGGCCGCCCTTCGTATTCGCGTTTAATATATTTCTGATATATTATTTATCGTTTCGTATACGACGAATCACCGTCGTACGATACGATTTATTCGTTTCGCATAGCTTACGAATATTCGCGATACGATATACGATTCCGATGCAAGGTCGTATCGTATAATACGTTTCCAACTTAAATCCCGAAAAGCTATTAAATGAATTTCCGATTCATTTAATCCGGTGATCTGTTACGTGTCATTGGTGTGACCTTGTAGTTTCAGTCAAGAGTAAGTTGTGAGTTCAATATCCATTAGAACTCACTGATCGGAAGCATTGCTCCAGCTAGCTGTTCCGATCACTTGATCTCACTGAATTAATTGTTCGCAATTAATCTGAACCTTGGTATTAGACTTAATGCACCTTGGGTGAAGGACATATTTCCTTCACTTAATACATAACATTTGGTGTTACATAAATTAAATTGAAGCCAAATGATTAGTGAAGTGGAACTATGACTCACAAACCCAAGGGTGGATGAACCTTGAAACCCTCAAGTTCTTGATCAAAGAGTGGACTAACCTTGAAACTCTAAGATTTAAGCCACGCCCCCACAACACATACCTTACTCCAAAGATCATGTGGACTCCACAAAGTGTACGCGGTTTAAGCCATGCGTTTACCTTAGTTCTCATGGAAGCTCTAGGAAACCACCCAAGTTTCCATAGAAGATGGCGAGTCTTCACAACCATGTAGGTGAATCTTCAAGTGCTTCTCCAAATAGCACTTAGTCAATAGGGTTAAAATATGCTCACTTTTAGTGAACCATCAAGATCTACCTCGTAGCTATATCAACCCCCACAAGACCATAGATTCATTAAGAACATAATATAATGTTCAACCTCTCAAATGATTTTAGTTGGTGAATCCACAAGTTGAATGTGTCCATTTCAATATGTTAGATTCATTAAGAGTTTATACAACTCAACCCTCATACAAACGGTGGTTCTCTTTAAAGTGCATCTCTACTAGCACCTTACCATTAAGAGTTCAAGGACTCAACCTCATTAAAGCATTACAACACATGTCATAGGGATGAACAAGTAATGCTTGTAAATTTACTCAAATGGGCATAAAGCCTATCCCCCTCGACATTTCAATCTTCAAGGATCATCATAAGTCCCAATTAAATATTTCTTACCATAGTGCGTACCTTGCATTTCAATTTCCGTTAGAAATATAACCACAAGCAAGGATAATATAAGATTACTCAAAAGCACACATGGTTTAGAAATCATAAAACAATTTATTCTTGTTTAAACAAATTAGATTTGATGGGACACTTTTGTATAACTCTCTTTTACAAAAATTAAAGTATGATCCTCAAGATCAACATAGCATCTCTTAGTGAAAGTACTTCATCAATATCAACCTCTATAATTCGCATCGAAAACTTCAAAGTAAAATACCTTGAAAACAATACAAATGAAGACCGCTATACCTTATCCATGGTACTTTGGAAAAATGAAGTAAACACACCTTCACTATAAAATTTGTGAAAATAAAAACAAGTCAATTATTTCACAGAAATTTCACAAATACTTGCTATGTCAAAATACCAACAATACATATCATTATCATAGTGGAAAACATATTAGCATACACCACCTAAGTAACGTTTTAGGTCCTTTTAAAGGTTGATGCTAAATAGTACATTCCACACATCAACAAATGATATGATTTTATATTTCACAAAACTTCTCAAAATTTTAAGAAAATGGCTTACTATGAAAACCAAACATTTGTTTTCATATATTACTCAAAACTATTTAATTAAATAACACCTTCAACTTTCAAGGGAGAAGACTTGGAATTCAATGAAGGTTTGAAACTCAATATTCAACATGTGATGTAAAACTAATTGGAGCACATCACCAACATATAGAGTAAAACAACCCACCAACATATAGAGTAAAACAACCAAATATATTATCTCCTTGGAAAACTAAGAATTGAAATTCTCCACACAAGTCATTAATCTAAACAACTATGAGAATTCAAATTCTACACAATGAATATGCATCAAGATATTGATAAGGTACATATACCATTACAAAGGTGATAACCTCAATACAAATAATGAATTCCATAAACACATAATTCTTATCCTCAAACATGGGAACTCACAACTCATGGTTTTACCACTTAAAATAATCACTTTACATACCTATGATAAAAGAGCATGCAATATAGAAATGAAAGTCAAACTGCTCAAAGATCTAAGTGATATAAAACTTGTTCCCAAAACAAGAATCACAAAACCTTAATCCCTTAATTCGATAAGGTTCTCCCAAAAACCAAGTATGGCCTTGAAGCTCCTAATAACCATCCGGTGAATAGTCAACAAAACCTTTCAAGAAAAACATCTAGATATCCACATTCCTTAGGTAGGTTGCGAAACTCTTAAGTAAGCTTAACTTACTCCTAATAGTTTCCTCTCAAAGTTTAACGACAAAAAGTCTCTATTGACAAATCACGGAATTAAGGTCTTACTTATAGGAATTGAAAACACAACACAAATTCAAGGCATACATAAAAACATCTTTTAGCATAACGGGCAATCCTCATGCTTTGAAAACTCTAACTTCAAGTCTCTTCTAAATTCAACTTGTTCACTACTAGAAAAAGAATTAGAAGAAAATAGAACAATCAAGCAAGAGACACTTTAATCCCAACGTGCATAGCCAAACAATTAAATTCATCATGCACAAACATGCTAACAGAAAATTACCATTAAAATGAGACTACTCAAATAAAATACATACCAAGACTCATCAATAAGAGGACACCCAAAAAGTCATGGATTTAAACGCAAAATAAAATGAGTACCCTCGGAAATTACAAGGACCGAAAAACTAGTCCAACATTGAAAAATTAGGCACTTCCCACATAGAGGACTTAAAGTCTCAATTGCATGACGCCTGAATTTTAAAACTTCGGAAACGAGGACTTGGACTTACAATCACTTTCCAAAAAATAACGGGGTCTAAAGGTTTCCCAAGAGAAACTCTCAAGATACATGAGCATACAAAATACAACCCCCACATGGAAATAATAAGCCCAAAAGTAAAGATCATAAAATGATCACTCAACAAGGTTAAACTATTGAGAAATACCATAATAAAGTTATGTACTCAACAATTCCCATAAAACCATTTAAAGATCAATCAACCCTTAAAACTCAAGTCTCAAAACTTTTGGCCAACTTTAATGAAATTCCAACACCAATACAAAGTGAGAATAAAAAGTCTATTTAGTCTCAACCATAGAAAATTCATTAAACAACACCATACCAATTATGATAAGATTAATGGTCCAATTTCCAAAAGTGTAGTGACTCGAATAATCAGGTATACATCCAAGGAAAATATTACACGTAAAACCTCACTCAACATATTCCAAGGAAAATAGTTCAACATAGTTTGCTTCCACAAACTCAAACACTTATGTTCTAGGGGGTCATCACAAGTTTATGATAACTTGCTCCAATGAGTACACAAAAAACTACAAGGAATTAAATATGCATATATCCAACAATGCATAAGAAACCATTAACTATGAAGTTACATACCCAATATTCATGGTAATAAACAATAACTTGGAATCATACATATACACCAATATTACTATGACAAGTTAGCGCTTGAAATGACAACGTACAAGGCTAATAATCTAATCACCATTAGAATAAAACTACTTACTAAATACCCTTAGTAAAGCTAGTACACAAAGTCACAAGCCCAAAATTCCTCTACCAAGGAAAATATGACAATGCACAAATAATTCACATTTGTCTTTAAAAGACTAAAAACATAACTCTAATAAAACTAAGGTCTCCTCATGAAATTAAACATGCATGAAACCAAAGTAACCTATAGAGTGCAATAACATGTTCATACATCATAAATAATACAAATACTCTACTTTCTAGTAATCATTCCAACAAACATCATTTGACAATATAAAAATCAATTTTTATATTGTCATCTTCACAAAATATCATTTGTTGAAATGACTATTAGAAATGAACATGTTAGAATAATATCTTATTAAAAGAAGTAGTTTGGAATGAACTTTCCTTGATATTAAATCAAGTATGTGAATTGTAACATATTCCAAAATCTTCAATCAATCCTCCACCATAATATCATGACCACCATTCATCAATCATCTTCTCCAAGACATTACTTTTGACTTTTCTTATCCAGAAAAATCAGGTTCGTTGTGGTAGTTGTAACTTGATATCAAGATCATCAATTCACAATCCGACCGTTGAAAATCAATCCCAAGATGTCCCGGATATTGTGTAAAAATTTCAGGACAATCGGACCACAGATGACCCTCGAGCAGGGTCAATCTTTTAGACTGCTCCCATAAAAACGTGAATGAAAAATATCTTTGGAAACCCTCTAAATTCCCTTTATCTTTCACTCAAACTCACTAATATATATTTCCTCACAAATCATAAGAAGTATTTAGCCATTGAAATATATCTCGTTTTCAAATTGTTGTAATAATTGGGTTTTCAAGGAAAAATACTAGAATAAGAATAAGAACGTGTTAGGAAATCGTTGCCCCGTGGTAACCAAACCACTGCCTTGAAAACGAGATTCGGTGCAACCGGGGTGCACAATTGTATTCACCGATTCGTTCCCTAAGGTTTACACAACCCTCGTTACACAAAGGCACTTTTGGGTGATGAGATGGAGGCACATAAACTTATGCCCAAAAGAAGGAAAGGAGAGGAGAGAAATAGATGACAAGTATGAACATTTCTTATATTTTTTCTGTAAACAACACAAAGAATGAAGCATGTATTTATAGGATTAGTGAAAGATATGAAACAGCCCAAGGAAATCAAAGGACTCAAAGGAATCCAGTGATCTTAATCATGACAATTAACATATGAAAATGAAGAGTTGAAACCCCCTTAATCAATAAGGAGTTAAACTCACTTAACTCACCATAATCAGAAAGGTTAACAACCCTTAAACCATACTTAATAAGGCTGCCAAAAAAGGAATCCCAAGGAAGCAAAACTAACGTTCAAAAAACGTCTTCTTACGTCTTTTTGCATTTCGCCCGATCCACCGCCCGATCGGGCGCCCACCGCCCGATCGGGTGACAACCGCCCGGTCGGGCGAATTACTCGCCCATTTTTTCTTTGAACGCGCGCCCGATCGGGCGCAAACCGCCCGATGACCATCGGGCGGACTACTTTTTCAAGCTTTACTTCCAACATTCACAAAATGGATTGAGGTAGAGCCGGTAGCACAGATAACGACAAATCAGGTTAAATATTCATATGGAGAAACATTATAACAAGGTCCGTCTTACCACAAGCAATAGTCTTTGATCATGGATAGCAATTCGATTGCGCACCAATACAATGTTTCCTTGGCCTATATAGAGTAAAGCTCGCACATTCTTCAGTCTGCCATCCCCAGAGCAATGGCCAGGCAGAAGCAACTAACAAACAAATTCTGGCTGCGCTAAAAAAGAAGTTAGAGGATTTCAAAGGAAAGTGGGCAGACCTGATGTTGGAAGTATTGTGGTGCAATAGAACAGCGGTAAAAGAGGCAACCGGTGAAAGTCCGTTCAAATTAAGTTTCGGCTTTGAAGCTGTTATTTCTGGCAGAAATGGCCAAACCTACTCTACGTATCCAACAGTACGATGAAGCATCTAATGATCAACTCCTGAGACATCAACTAGATCTAATGCCAGAAATACGGCTAAAAGAAGAAATCAGGTTGGCGGCATTAAAAGCAGAATGAGCAAAGCATATAACAAAAGAGTGAAACATCGACCCTTGGTAGTAGGTGATTTGGTGCTGCGTAGAACAACGGCAACAGGAAAGGGCAACGCTCAAGGAAAGCTGACAACAAACTTGGAGGGGCCATACCAGATATGGGAAGAAATAGTCCCTGAATGATACAGATTGTTGCAGGTGGATGGTATCACTCTATAGAATTCATGGAATGCTAGCACACTCAGGAAGACTTACATATGAAACAACAACATCAGTAGTAATGTGTTTAGGCTGATAAATCCAAAAATTTTATTTTGCAAACAAAGTACATGCACGATTTCTCGATACTATAAACAGCTGAAATGAAATGAAGGAAGCAACATGAGAAAAACATCAGATCTTGCTAAAAGGTAATGTATGGATGCGATCAGTAGCTTTGAAGAAAATAAATATCGTCAAGGGCACTTCAAGGTGAAGCGTAACAGTCCATATGAAAGTTGATGTGATTAGTAACTTTGAAGAAAATAAATGCCGTCAGGGGTTCACTGTGAAGCGTAGCATTTAACAAAATGTATGGATGCAATCAGTGGCTTTGAAGAAAATAAATGCCGTCAAGGGCACTTCAAGTTGAAGCGTAACAGTCCATAAGAAAGTTGATGTGATTAGTAACTTTGAAGAAAATAAATTCCGTCAGGGGCACTTCACTATAAAGCGTAGCATTTAATAAAATGTATGGATGCGATCAGTAGCTTTGAAGAAAATAAATGTCGTCAAGGGCACTTCAAGGTGAAGCGTGATAATCTATAAGAAAGTTGATGTGATTAGTAACTCTGAAGAAAATAAATGCCGTCAGGGGCAGTTCACTGTGAAGCATAACATTCAAAAAATATATATGATGTGATTAGTAGCATTGAAGAAGAAAATGCCGACAAGGCACTTCATTGTGAAGCGTAACATTCAAAAAATATATATGATGTGATTAGTAGCATTGAAGAAGAAAATACCAAATAAGGAACTTCATTTTGAAGCGTAACATTCAAAAATAAATATGATGTGATTAGTAGCAAAGAAGAAGAAAATGCCGACAAGGCACTTCATTGTGAAGTGTAACATTCAAAAAATATATATGATGTGATTAGTAGCATTGAAGAAGAAAATGCCGACAAGGCACTTCATTGTGAAGCTTAACATTCAAAAAATATATATGACGAGATTAGTAGCATTGAAGAAGAAAATGCCGATAAGGCACTTCACTGTGAAGCGTAGCATTAAAAAAAAAATGAGCTGATTAGTAGCATTGAAGAAAATAAAAGCCGTTAAAACATGCAATAAATAAAAACACAACCATATAATAAGTTAATAGAAAAAGTAGCTCAACGGCTAATCAAACATTCAAAATAAAAAAACATGGCAAATCGACAACCATCACCCAAAAATTCTCGCTAAGTGATTAGCTGATCACAAGGCACAATGATGCCGGTGAAACCCAACACCAACACCGTAATACGATGTTCGACATAATTACATCAACATTGTTGCAGCAAAAATAACAAAGTGCCCTAACAGCATTTACCAAAAACCTAAGCCCAACCTTCTAAAAATAGAAGTAAACCTAACATGTATGAGGACGACTGGGAAACGAAGAAGATTCGCAAGAGGATGAAGTTGATGACTGCCAAAATCGTCAAACAATATTATCATCATCAGATAGATAAGCCGCACTCAACACCTCCAAAGGGGGCAATGTCCGCTGATTGGCATTGCGAATAACCTCCTCCGATAAATTTTGAGGCTCGAAACCAGTTGCATTCTCAAAAAGTTTCTTCTCCTCATAAGCTTCCTCATACTCTTGCCAGGTATCCTCATCAAGATTCTTGAGATGGAAAACTACTCGATGAGCAGCACACCAACCACCATTGTGACGAAGAGTAAGTAGATCATTAAACCAATCAGATTGAAAAAGTTTGTCAATGGCTTTCTTCGCACCAGCCCTCTTAACAGCCGGCAGCCCATTACCAAAGTCATTCAGCTTCTTATCCAAGTCATCTTCCTTCTCGGTGGCAGCCTTAAGCTTAGGCTCAATCTATTCATTCTTCTTATTTGCCACCTCCAGATTAAGGTTCGCACCGTCAAGTTCTTTCTGC
Organism: Spinacia oleracea; assembly: GCF_020520425.1. NCBI lineage: Eukaryota > Viridiplantae > Streptophyta > Magnoliopsida > Caryophyllales > Amaranthaceae > Spinacia > Spinacia oleracea. The sequence goes on along the minus strand of NC_079492.1, from coordinate 74,444,817 downwards.
TTTTGCTCCAAGGCAGCCTCGGCCATCTCGGCCCATTTTTTCAATTCAACCTGATCTTTAGCAACTTGGGTCAACTGAAGCTGGTTCCAGCGGTAGACGTAGTACAAATCCATACTAGATTGTACGGCCTGAAAATAAAATAGCAAATAAATGAGTAATGAAATACGCAAGTACCACAAAAATAGGAAAAACACATCGACAACACACCTTATACAAGTCATTGAAATGCTGAACAGCTGGACCCTCAATCTCACCCTTTGGCCGGTCAGTAGGAGTCATCAAGTATCGAAAAGCACGATAACCCAAATCCCCACCATCCTTGACAGAATCAGTAGCCACGGACTCCCCGCAAAGCAAGTCAATGATCGGGTAAAAGGGATTAGTTGGTTCACCCCCAGGCGGCCCAAACCATGACAACATTTCTGACGGAATCTTGAAGGGAGTATCTTCAATCCAATTTCTGGTACGCAAAGGAAGATGATAATTCAGCCAAGAGCTGATTGACTTGTTCACACCAGGGCTCACAGGAGGCATACTTGAGTTAGCCCCTAGCATGGGTGTCGATATAGCTTGGTTTTGGTCAATAGGACCAGTACCGTCGATACCAATACCAACGCTCTCCAGAATCTCAATAGACGCTTGTGGAGAAGTCGCTACCCCAAAATTTAAATCCCCAGCCTTACCAACGGGTTCCTTCAAAGGAATATTGCGCTGTTCGCTGGCAGCAACAGATATGTTCTCAGCGTCATCATTTATAGACTTCTTAGTCGGGTCAGTTCGATTGCTAGCAAGCGAAGACCTTTTCCGCCGGATACCACCACAGCCGGTTGGATTGGATATCATGTTTGATGCAAGTGAGGGTTTGGAAACAACAGTAGAGGGATGATTTGGGTTTAGAGCTAGTCTTTTTAAATCTATTCCTGGCGGCGGTTGCAGTAGAGCGACGTCTGGAAGCTCGGGTAGCAAATGTGGCTATAGTATCGTACCGGCCTTTGGGATTAGGAGGTTGGGTGCACAATGGGCGCCACTTCTCGTTAAGACCAAGAATATCCTTATCTAGAGTGTGTAAACCTACAATAAAAAGACGGCAAAGCTAAGACGGTAGGAACAAAAATAAACTAAAAATTATATGCAGAGCTATACCAACAAAATAAAACAATATCGACCAAGTTAACCAAAGGTATGTTTACCAAAACAGTGAGTATTGCAAAGGTCGACAGAAGATAAGGGCTGATTGCCCAAAATATAATATGCATCGGGAAGCCAACACCGATTTACAGCCTGTTTTTTGCCGAGGCCAACATCCAAGGGATCACACTCTAAGTACTTGAACGCCTTTCTCTCTCGACGGCCCAAACCACGTTGATTATACTGCTCCATCCGGGTTCTAGGCTTGCAAAAAGTCCGTCTAAGAGAAAACTCTTCAGGAACTTGAACAAAATAAAAACGATCTTGCCAGTCCTTGCAGAGTCGCAGCTGGACAAGGGAGGATGCACAGTCTTCCTTTTCGCCGCGCTATTTATGGATAACCACTCAGTGTCCCCATCCTTCTTTAACCATAACAACTGTTTGAACAAATTCAACGTCAACAGCCATTGTTTAAACAGGCAAAGCCAAATGAAAGCAATGACGGCCCTGACTGTTTGAGCAGTAACTTGAGCCAAACAAACATTCCAAGCACGAAAAATCTTCTCAACAAACGAGTGCAAAGGAAAGCGAAGCCCAAAATAGAAATGTTTATCATAAACAACAATATGACCAGGAGGGAAGTAAAAAATAGTGGCACCTAAAGGCGACACTTTCAGTTTGTATTCAGCCGAAAAACCAAGAAATGTGGCACCATGTACCTCATGATTTTTCTTAATGAGCAAATTGCGCCAAGTCGGCAAAATTATCGTTTTTCGAGCAGCACTGTTTAAGGGAGGAAGCACTGGTTTCCTATGCTCGTTAGACTCCTTGTCGGTGAAAATAGGCTGCTCCTTAGCCTCATCCGCAAGTACCTCTGCCACTTAACATTGGCAGGATCATCATCGTCAGAACCTAACCCATCAGTATCATTACCGCCGGCAGTGCTGGCTTCATTATCATTCCATCCGGCAGGGCTGGCCTCATTATTAGTAGTATCGGCATTATCATCCCCGTTATCGCTACCATTCTTACCTTCAGATTCCTCAAAAATAGAATCACCCTCAGAATATTCGCCGGAAATCCATCTCATCATCGTCGTCAACATGCTCTTTACCAGGTCGGCGGACGCTAGTACTAGCAGGTTTCTCTGAAGTCATCGAATCAGCCTGACCAAAAGAAACACCAAAGTTTCCAGTGTTAGTACCATACTGCCCATGCCCCCTACAGGCGGAATCCATAATTTCCCGATAAGACCGAATGTGATATCACACTGAAATGGGGGGAGACATCTAATATAGGTTCAACATCTGGAACATCATGCTCATGAGGCCTCAATTCCCTTTCCATCCGAGCCTGCAGTTGGTGTAGGCGAAAACAATGTTCCCTCTCAGACTGACTTATACCCTCATCGTACAACTCGCGAGTCGTCATCTGGAGAAAATTAGATTGAGAAGAAGGCCTAATTAAGTTGGGACCAACTACAATTTATTTTTACGAGGGACACTCCAACCAGAAAACCCAGAAGAGTGAGAAGAAGAAAATTCCCCACCCAAAGGTTCACTCATTCTAAGACGACGAAATTCGAAAATGTAGCAGAGAAATGAAAAGCAAAAAAAAAAATTTAGAAAGAAGAGAAGAAGGGAATAAAAGACTAGGTACCTATGAAAACTCCGAATGGCAAAAACAACGAGGCACACGAAGGAGAAAAAAGAGGAAAACCTGCAAATAACATCAAAATCGAGGGAAGTTAACAAAACACAACGCTACGCTGTAGAGAAATCGGAAACGCAAAACCAAAATTAATGTGTTTATAACCTTCAAACCCGAAGAGCGCAAGGAAGGGAGATGTCAAGACACCAAAAGAAAGACAGAGAAGAGATGCAATGGAAGAGAGAGAAAGACAAGATCTCAGAAGATTAAGAAAGGAGAAGGGTAAAAATCTTACTAAAATTCAAACTTATAAGAGGGGTCAAAGGAAGGAATTCGAAGGGTCATGGGTCAAGGTTCAATTTGACAGTTAAAAATAAAATCTACGGTTCCAAAGAGGCGTAGGGTTTGAGAACTCAGATGAGGGACACGTGGAAGGACACGTTTGAAATTATCCCGCCACTTGTAAATTAGGAATTCAAAAGTCCTATAAGAAGCACAAATCTCAAGGGGGCTAGTCGTCCAAAAATCTCAAGGGGGCTAGTCGTCCAAAAATCTCAAGGGGCTAGTCGTCCAAAAATCTCAAAGGGGGCTAGTCGTCCAAAAATATCTAAGGGGGCAAGTCGTCCAAAAAACTCAAAGGGAGCTAGTCATCCAAAAAACTCAAGGGGCTAGTTTCCAAAAAACTCAAGGGGGCTAGTTTTCCAAAAAACTCAAGGGGGCTAGTTTTCCAAAAATCTCAAGGGGGCTAGTTATACAGGAATCACCAAAGTGGAAAGTCTTTCAAAAAAAAATAAAAAAGTTCAAGGAAGCATGTCTTCCAAGCACTCTAATAAGAGCCAGTCATCAAAATTCCAAAAGAAAGACAACAAGGTTGATTTCATACTTTATCCAGAGCATCTACAGACGGTAATTTTTTTCAAGTAAATTGAAAAGTAAATCATTAAGTTAATCACCTTCTGTAGTCACTCTGAGGGGGCTAGTTGTACCACCAGGTAACAAAATTAGTTATTTTTTCCCATCTTCAGAGCAAGCGCAACATTTATTATGGTTACGCTCACTCTGAGGGGGCTAGTTGTACTGGGTGTTCTACCGGCATGTCTGCATACCGGCATAACTCGCCTACACATAAACTAACATACAGGTAATTGGGTCATCAAAGGTATTTATTCCTTAGCGGTGTATTATGTGAACCCTTACCGGCATTACTCTGGTGCCACGTGATCGTTGATCACCAAAAGGTCACTGTCAGACAGGTCACCACTCTACGAGCAGGAGTCTACTTGACCGTACAACTTTGTTTGTCTATATAAGGAGGACCTCATTTATTGCTATGAGGTACGGAAGACTTAAACACTTAACTTAATTACTACTTAGTTAAACCCTAACTACCTCCAGTAATCTTACTTAAGCATCGGAAGAGTTATCCTTGAATCACCCCTGAGGCTAGTTAATCTATTATGTTGTGCAGGTTGCAGTCAGCAGATACCACAGACTTTCGGGGTCATACAAACAGCTGTTCTCACTCCACACCCGGAATAATTGTCTACATAACAAATGGAAGCTACTAAGCTAGGAAAAATTAAAAATGCCAATATTGAAATAATAGAAAAGATGAGTTTAGAGTGTGATGAGATTTGTTAAATTCAAATTAGGATGTGTAACAAATATAATTAATTATATTGTTTGAAAAATACAGAGTATAATAGCGTACTACATTTGAGAGAGGGGAGTAGAAGAAGTGATAGGAAGTAAATTAAGAGGGATAAAATAAAGAAAACATGATGATTTTAGAAAATGGAAAGTCAAAATTAAGAGGGATAAAAAAAACATGATGATTTTAGAAAATGGAAAGTTAAATGAAGTTTCTGGGCTTCGTATTGTATTGCTTTAACAAATATCCCATTTTCGTACCTTAGGGGCAAGATCATGGGCCTTGGTAACCCTTAGCCTATTAACTTAATACACACAACATAATGAAAAGCAGAAGAAGCGAAAGAAGCTATATCACGGACTATGTGTTGGATACGAATGTCAACAGAAAAGGGATCTCTAAGCGCATCAATCGCCTCTTGACAGTCAGTCTTGATAATAATGTTCAGAGCCTTGTGAACCACTCCCTTCAAGACTTCATACATTGCAATGCACTCAGCTTGCACGGGGCCCGAAGCACACACCCTCTTCCGTCCTTGAATATGAGACTCTACCTCCCGTTCCCATTTTCATGTTATAGCCGCACCCCATTCCTTTGCCCTTCGTTTCCTAACCTTCTTCCAAGCGTCAACTACTAGAGAAACAAACGTACTTTGCGTAAGAGAACCAATTGTCCATACAAAAGGCTTGGGCTTGCCCTTGCTCGCATTCAACCCTGACTCTACCAACTCTAGGAGTCTAAGCTTCGAAGCCTCTTGCCATTTATTACTAGATTCCTCGACCAAGAACAACACCCTAGGTATGGAACATAGTGTGTTCTTGAACAAGACTTCATTTCTATGAAGCCAGAGAGTCCATAAAGTAGAGAGACACTCTACTGCTCTCACATCATCCCTACCATCCTCTTTAAAGAGAAATAGTAGGATACTAACTTTCCACTTATCAATATCACAACTAGGCATCACCGGAAGACCTAACGATCCGGATTTCTAAATGTGATCCGAGATGGTGCAATCTCGGAACAAGTGATCATCTGTTTCTTCCTGCAATGAGCACATAGGGCATAAGCCTTGTTTATAATCCCTCTCTTCTTTAAATTTATTCTGGTTGGACAACCCCATTTATCAATTTCCAGCAAAAACTTTCAATTTTGGTAGAATGTTCCGCTTCCAAAAGCCCTTCCAGAATGAGTTCCCAATAGAGGGATGTTGATTAATTAGAAACCAATAAGATGATTTTATGGAGATCTTCCCATTATTTGCATTGCTCCAACAAAACCCATCATTTGTTCCCTCAACTAGAAGCTTAGATGCGAATATACTCATTGCTGACTCCTTAGAAAAATCACTCAAAATCAAAGAATGATTCCATTTATTGGAGTTAATTGTGAGATCTGACACCCACTTGACAGAAAGCGGGGTTGGAATATTAGCTTTGGGCATAGCCTTACCCGAGCTTAGCCAAACATCACTAATGATATCAGTTGATCTCCCATCCCCAAAAAGCTTCCTGACACCTCCTTTCAGCTTTGCAATGCTTCTAACCATGCTTCTTCCAGCCCACAAGGCATTTGAAATATTAGAGCTTACATACCCTAGCTCAACAAGATCCTTGCTACATTTCAAGACAAACAATTTACTTGCCAAAAGCATTATATCCTTAGCAAATCTCCAAGCTTGCTTGCCCAACATAGCCACATTCACTGCACCAAAATTCCTTATCCCTATCCCTCCACCATGCTTATGCAACAATACTTATTTTTTCCTCAAATAAATCAGTCTCCCATCCATATGCGAGCTCCACCAAAACCGCATGATTGTGAAAGTGATTTTCTTAGCAAACCTAGCTGGAATAAGGTAGAGAGAGAGAGAGAGACAGAGAATATTAGCTGAAAGTGTAACAAGGATACTATTTATTAAAATAATCTTCCCAGCTTGAGAGAGATGCATGAATTTCCATGAGCTAAGTTTTTCGATCATCTTTTCATGAATTTGAGATAGCTATGATGTCGTTCTTCCATCCACATCCATAGGGCACCCCAGATACATTCCCAATTTGGTATCACTTTTCACTCTAAGAGGCCTCCTTAGGATTCGAATAAACAAAGAGGGAGTGTTAGGGCTGAAGATCACACAAGAATTGTAAACATTGATCATTTCTCCTGACATGCCACATAATCAGTCAATACAATCCCGCATGAGGTGACACGAGTCCGGCTTTGCTTTAAAGCAAAAGGGAGCATCATTTTCAAAATACAAATGAGAAATAGGGGGCATTGCTGATAAGGTGATTTTCGTGTTGTTATCCGAACACCACCTAACCAAACAAAATTTATAGAAAACACTTATTCTACCGGCTAGCGGCAAGATAGGGATCGTCCCAAGAGAACGGAGCGCATTGAGTTTTAGGCGTTAAGCTAGTTTAGACAAGAGTTGATTTGAACTAGTTTCTAGGATACTAAGCTATCAAACGAATTAAACCAAATTGGGAAAACGCTAGGGAATCGGGGATAGGCTAGGGAAATTGGGGGAAACGATCTAAACAATCAAACAATCATGATGATGCAAAGACTTAGTGTATAGGGGAATAGAATCAAATGACGTGCTCGCCACCTCTCGGATGGAGCACGCGAAGTATCTAATTTATTGAAAAGCTTTCGCATAGACCTAAACTAGACCACTTTCATATAGGAACTACTATTCACTTGCATAAAAGAGGTTCACAATGTCTTGCCAAACCTAAACTATGCATTCCAATCAATTCCAATCAACTAGTATTTGCAACTACTACTCAATTAGTCATGGATATCCTATCACTAAATCACATTTAATTACACCAACAATCAACATTCAATCTTCAATTTCCCCTAATTAAGCCCCCTAGATTCTCCCCTATCCCTAACTAAAATCTACTCTCTACACATGCTTGTAATTAGGAAATCTAAGAATTCAAGGCTAGTAATCATGTAATTAAGAGAGTAAAAGCAAGGAATCAAGAAATTAAGCATTCAATTGCAAAATCAAAAGAGAATTAGGAATCAATAAAACTAGAATCAAAGAAATAGAGGAATTCAAGAATTCAAGAACAATAGCAAAATAGCAAAGAACAAAGAACAAAGAAATTGAATTAAAATTGCAAGGAATTAAAAGAGTTGGAAGAAATTACAACTTGAAGCTTCAAACTATGGAGTTTCTCTCTCTAGAAATGCTGAAAAAATGTAATTGGAAATTCTAATAATGTGTATGTAAAAGTCAATCTTCTAAAATTAAAATGAAAAATCTTTTTATAAGTTTCCCCAAATAGAAGATTTAATTCAAAAATCTACAGCCCGCGTCGACGTTCGGTCGCACATACCCTTTGTGCGATTGGACGGGGAAAGCTAATTCGAGCACACACTTGATCCTATGCGAGAAAACAAAGCGAAGATGGCCTCCTTAGTCATGTGCGACCGAACAAGAAATCTTGTGCGGTCGAATAAGCTTTTCTTGGCCAATTCTTCTAAGACTTCCAATGTGGTCGCACAAACAAGCTGTGTGGGCACAAAAATATCTGTGCGGTCTAACGAAATCCTGTGCGGTCGAACTTCAAAATTGGGGACATTCTGTGTCTGAAATCCATTTTGTGCGATCGTTTAACAGAGCTCAATCACACATAGGGGCTCTTGTGCAATCGAACATAAAGAGGTGTTCGGTCGCACATAGCCGTGTCTTCCTTGAGTCACCAATTCTTCACTGTTCGGGCGCACAAACTCCTGTTCCTCACACATACTCTGTTTTGCTCCAATCTACTTGGTTTTCCATCATATTTCACAATAATCACCTATAAAGCACAAGATGGAGAGAAACTATACAAATCATACGAAAAACTATAAAAACTATCAAAAAGCATAATAAACTAGCATGAAAACCTAAGCTAAGAGCGACATAAATGTCGCTCCTCAATTTGCCCGAGCAATTTTTACACTAGAAATCTTCCACTTGACTTGAAGACTACTCAATTTCTTAGAAAGCACCTCCATGAAAACAATAAATAGGTATGGTGACAATGGATCACCCTGACGCAAACCAACATTAGGTACAAAGGATGCTGATGGCTCTCCGTTGGCAAGAACTGAATTAGACACAGTCCAGAGACACAATTTAGACACATTGCATGATTCGATGGACCCAAAACTCAGGAAATTGTATTGCCACTAGAATACTCTCAAGGAAGTACCAACACACTAGATCATAAGCCTTACCTAGATCACGTTTCAAGATTTCTTTGAATTTCTTTCCTTTCTTTTTCTTTCGAACGTAAGCTAGTAACTCTGACGCCATATATCAATTATCAACCATTGATCTTCCATTAACTCTGATACCATATATCAATTATCAACCATTAATCTTCTAGGAACAAAATAATTCTGGTAGTATGTGACACTATTAGGCATGATGACCTTCAACCTGTTCACCATGCACTTAGAAACGATTTTATACGTTAGGTTGCACAAGCTATTGGTCTGAATTTGTTCACATACATCGGTCTTGCTTCTTTTGGAATCAACGTGATAAAAGTCTTGTTCATCTCTTTTAGGAGATACCCAGATGAGAAAAAAGAATGAAAAACATCGCAGATATCAGGTCCAACCAAGCTCAATATTTCTGGATTAAGTCCGGGGGCACTCCATCTGGACCTGGAGACTTTAGTGGCTTCGAACTGAAAGCTGCTCTCTTTATTTCTACATTAGAAAAAGGGGTTAGAAGCATCATAATACGGGTATCTGAAAGAGGGGTATAAATGGGCATGAGATTCGTCGAGGCGCTTTGAAGAATAATTTGGAAATGATCCTTACACGCCTATTTGATTTCCCCTGCTTCCGTAATCCAATCCACACTCCGTGACTTGATATTATGAATTTCATTCCTTTGGTATCTTCCCTTTACACTCTTGAAAAAGAACTTCGAACTTTAATCACCGAACGCGTCCAACTTGCATTTGGCTCTTTCCTTCCAATACCACCACTGATCTTCTGCTTGAGATTTAACCGTCCTCCTTCGATATACCATAGCCGCACCATCCGAAATCAGCGAGATAGCTGACTGGAGCTTGCTAAGCTCATCCACCATATTTGTTATTAATATCTTATACTAATATATTAAAAGGAGTTCTTAAGAACGTATACGTGTCACATATACCCCTCCTTATTATGCCACATCGCCACTAATCAGCATCATGACATGTACAACCCAAAAAACGTGTAGCAAGCTAGGATCGAACACCAGACCTCATTTGTTAAAAGTTACACTTCCCACCATAACTTATGTTGTGTGTTTCCGTATAAATTGAATAAAAGTGAATGAAAAAAGGGAATTATTACTTAATTTAAAAATGTAGAAATATTACTTTCCTAGCTTCAGCCTCAGATTAAAAAAGCTCGTGGTGATAGATTGTAATAATGAGTAAGAGGTGAAACACTAACCGAGGCTAGGTAATTAATCAACTAATGGTGAAGAACATGATTCGGCTTTGTTCTGATTTTTTGATTTGATGTTTCAGATTGAGAAGGTTGTTGATTGGTCGCTAATCTTGTGTCACGTACCATCCCCAAATCGATGTCGACACCTTCTATATGTGCACATATTTTTAAAAAATAAACCCGAATAAATGTCAAAGCCCGGGGTAACGCTCGGCCACATACTAGTTTATTATTAATTCTATTGAGTAAAATTTAGCTCAAACAAACACAACCTAACAACGCAAGATAAATTTGTTGGGATTTACAATCAATCAAATCAATATAATAGCGGAATAATCCCAATGCCAGAATTCATTTATAAAGTACAGTTTAAGCATAACATACATTTGTAGCTTGTACAACATACATTTGTGGCGTGTACTCCTGTATAGTCTACGAACACGATCGAGAACTCCAATTGTAGTTCTCTACTATGTCCATCGACACGTGAAGAACCACCTTAAGGTTGATAGCTTAGATCTCCTTCAGGGTATTTTTAATTTTAGGGAAGAACATAATTTAGAGGATAAGAGAGAATTAGGGTTCTCACTTGGATGCCTAGGGTTTGTGTAATGTGTGTTGTATGGATAACAAGTGTGTATAGGTTATTATAATAAGCTAAAAAAATAAGAAGGCCAAACGACCAAGGCCAATGGCCTTTGGCCGGCCAGCAAGCCCATGAGGGCAACAACACGCACAACAGCCAGCTGGGGTGCTGCTGCTACTGTGTGCCTTTACCGCGCGCGCCACATCAACAGGCTATTAGCCTTTGCTGCTTTTCTTAGCGCGCTGCTCCCATGGGCCTTGCGCTTGTGCCCTCTGTGAGGGGGTCGAAAAAGCACGAGGCTAATGCGTGACCTCGTCCCTCGTGGGTGTGACGCTTCTTTTTGTCAAATCAAATGTAATTGGATTTCGTGTGAGGTTACACTCAATTGACTAGTAATATAGGAGTCGCCATTCAGTTTTTAACGACAATGAGAAAAACTGACAAAACCCGGTTATCGTGACATAAAGGGAGTGCAATTATGTTTGACCACGACGGCCGTAGGTTCCCTTGTGATCCCTGGTGGTGGGGATCGCTCAACATACACCCGCAGGGTAGAGATTGAGGGTTCGGGGGACTGTAACTACCGAGAGGAGTACTCGCTCTTCGATAACTCCAGAGGCAGGATATCCTTACTAGCTCAGCATAAATAATTGAAGGGACATGCGTTAACTATTAAACTAATCTGAGTTGATTTTAATAATATGCAACATATAGTACTAGATCGAACGCGGTTATCTGATTTAGATTGTTTTAAGGGACCTAGCATGATAATCCGATTTCCCAAAAATATCATATTTATTAAGCGTGATCGAACAATCAGATTTTACTTAGTTTAACAGTTCATAAAAGGGCGAGGAAAGCAATTAAACCATGGAAAAGGGACACATTACGACGCACCCTTGAGAGGTGCGTCACGGTTCTCAGAAAACTAACCACTTTGACTTTCCTATTTCTCCTTTTATTTAACGAATCTCAAATTATGGGACAGGATACATTCTGTTCGATTTATGGATCGATTGCGACAGAACGCGTGATCAGTTTTGCAGCGTGAGGCTTAGGCTTAGGTGTTTAGAGTCAATACTCAGAATATAATTGTGTGTTGGTGTGTCCTTTTCACGTCGAACTTAAGGCCCTATTTATAGAAAAGAGTTCGTGGAAAGATAGAATTGCAGAACTCTAATCTACGAGGAATTAGGAAAAAACACGTATCAGGTATTTTCAACGCCCAAGCCTGAGCGCCGAAGATTTCGGCTCCCAGAGCCAGGCGTTGAAAATAGGGTCTGGGCTGTTTTTCTTAGTCAGATTCGGATTCCTAGAAACCGGAGTATTTGAGATTTAATTGAGTCCTTTAGTGCGTATTAACCTTGTGACGGGATGCGTCTGGGCCCGTTACGACTCTAGGCTCGTTAGGATTTTAATTAATACGTGACTCTTTACTTTCGAATCACATTAGGAATAGGATTCTCTCGCAATTTCTATCTCATTTAGGATTTATGTTGGAGTGCAACACCTAATTCTGAAAGGTTTCTATCTTTTATGACTTGCCACTTTTAACAACTACCCATTACGGCAGTCACTATTTTTAGCAGGTTTCCATAAATAGCAGGTTTCTATAAATAGCAGGTTTCGGGTGAAATGAAAAGGGGTAATGAGATTCGTTATTTTATAGAAGATGCGTTGTCAAGTGGAGATTTACGTTTTCATCATCGAACCTTCCCTTTCGGGAATGGGGACAAAAGTAGGTGTCTACAGTTAGCCCCCACTTTGAATGAGTCTTGGAATAAGACGATGGTCAAAGTACTAGACGGAGTGCGCCACACAAGCCATGGTGACCTGTTTTTGCGAGGGTCTCACGAGCCCCCGAGTGATAATATTTGACTTAAGGGTCATCACTTGGAGTGTCGACATATCCCTCACGTGTCATTGGGATTTGTCAACGGATAGTATAGAAACTTCCTCACTTTGTCATTGGAAGGATCTAAAGAAGTGTAGAAACTCCCTCACCTTGTCATTGGGAGTAGCTACAGATGTTTTCGAAATCAAAGCTATAAAGTGTAATTGGGCCTGGCCAAGCCCAACCACGAGGTAAATTTTTTTTTTAAAGATTCTCATTTTCAAGGCTAGTTAAACGAGAAAACCCCTTGTTTTTATGGGACGTAAAACGAAGGGAAATCCAGCACATCGCTCCATTTTGGAAAAAACGGAAAACCAATCACATCGTTCTTTTTTGGAAAAACGGAAAACCAATCCTTTAATTTTTGGAAAAAGGGAAAACCGATCCTTTAATTTTTGGAAAAAGGGAAAACCGAAAAAGTTATCGCTGCAGCGACTAAGGACCTACGCGGCTTGTGACGTAGACCCCGCCGGCTAAAGATGGCGAGCCTGTCCGCTAAGGGTGGACGCCCCGTCCGAAAAAGTGGACGAATCTTGTTTTTGAAATTTGAAAAGAAGGACCTACGCGGCTTGTGACGTAGACCCCCCCGGCTAAAGATGGCGAACCTGTCCGCTAAGGGTGGACACCCTGTCCGAAAAAGTGGACGAATCTTGTTTTTGAAATTTGAAAATAAGGACCTACGCGTCTAGTGACGCAGACCCCGCCCGCTGAAGGTGGGCGAGCCCTGTCCGCTAAGGGTGGACATCCCTGAATTTGTTTTTTCGATTTGGGAACTCGTGTGGTTTGTGACGCGATCTTGCCAACTGAAGATGGGCAAGTTCCTATTTCTTTTGTTCTTTGTGATTTCTTTTGAGAATTTCTTTTTATTCATTCTTGCAAGAGCGAATTCTTTCGAGGGATGCTCGAATTTAGTTGTAACCTGAACGTGGGCTGACAACGTGTTCAGACGGACCTTTGTCTTGCGACCGTCTGCTTTCGTGGTTTTGAGCTAGTCTTTATGGCTCGATTTTTGCCACTACTTGGTCTTTGATCAGGGGACCATGTACAAATGTCAATGACGACCCTTTTTCTGAGGTCGAACCTGTTCTTTTGAGATCATCCAAACCGGGAATGTGATTTTGATTGCGCGCTCTCTATTGGAGTATACTTTTCGCGAGCCCCCAAGCACTCGGGCTTTGGTGGTCATTTTTCGCATACTTCATAACGTCTTTTAATCATGTTTGGGGTCGAGCTCGTATGTGCGAGCGACCTTTCATAGTGGTGTGCTACTTTGGCAAAGTCATGGGGTGCGACTTCAGTCTTCGGGCGACAAGGTTTAATATCATTCGGTTGTGGATGAGCTCCGATGATAAAGCTGTGAGGACCGAGGCTCGAAATGGGGAGCCGGCTGAGCTTTTGATACCTCGTATTCGTGTTAAGTATGAGGGTCCTGATTCTGCCAAACCTCGTACCCATGGTATTAAGACTGTGAAAGCTCGTCCTGATCGAAAGCGAAAGGAAGTTCCTCCCCGTTCCAGTTTCAGGCCTAAAAAGATGCCTAACATGAAGGGGCCTGCTGTTGTTAAAAGAAATGCAAGCTCTCGCGGAGATCGTCGCCGAAACAACGTATGGGTTAGGAAGGCTCAGCCGCCTGTAGAAACAGTGACTAGTCTAGTTGATGATAATAATCCTTTTCCCACCATTGTCTGTGCCCTTGAGGCTGAGCGGGCTATAACTGAGAATGTTTCTGAAGCCCTGGAATCTTTGGAAGTTAGTGTCCAGGAGCCGGTTCTTATGGAGATTGATATTGGGGCAGCGCAGAAGACTGTGGGGGTGGATCCTGCGAACATTGCCCTCTACAAGACTTTATTTGATGATCCGGAAGAACTAGAGTAGTGTAGTTCTTGCTAGGGTGTAGGTGCCCTTTATTTATTTCAGTTGTGTTTGTTTTTTCATTTCTTAGCACTTTGTTTTCCTTCTTATTATTTTTTAATAAAGTTGTATTTTTTGTTTCTCCCTCTTTTTTTTTATATTTTTATATGTCTAACACTTTTTGCACAATTTATATATGTTGTTTTTTTTTATTGGACCGAATCCTTGGTAAGGATTGCCTACGTATCTTGTCGGAATCAGGTCGCGCATAGTTCTAGCTAGAATAAGTTCTAGGATGCCGGATTTTAATAGATATGCCCTGAGGTGGTAGCATATTACTTAATCGGTCAAATGAGTGAAGTGTTATCATTATTTTTGCCTCGTCTACCGTTTTTTGCCGTAAGTATTTATGTAAAAACGAAATTTGACTTTTTTGTATGGCTATATTTTTTGGTAAGCTTGTTTGGATACGTGCTGTACCCCCCAAGTGTTCGTTATTTTCCGTTATGTGCGGATCAAATGACGAGCACTTCTAAAAATTAGGCAGGCAGAGAGTTTCAACGCCCAGGCTGGGGCGTCAAAGATTTCGGCGATGAAAATGATTTGGGCGGTCAATTTTGACGCTTTGCTTCACGTGTTCTTGCATTTCTTTTTTTTTTTCTTTTTTTTGTTTTAGTGCTTTGATTTTTACTCGTATTTAAAATCAATTTTGAGGCTACTTCGGAGACTCTTTTGACTGTTAGCGTGAGATGCATTTTTGTCCGGATTATTTTTTTCTATTCGTGACTCGAAACAGTTTTGAGAATGGGGTTAGTGTGTGGAAGATATGAAGATTCTTGTATAGGCTTTTGGATGGGCTGAGGTGCGTGTTGATGCGGGGGGCGGTGTCCATTTTTTATGAGTTTTTTTTTCTTGAGCAAACTTTGTATGGTTTGAATTTGATTTCTTTTTTATTTCTTTGGGTTGCGTGGATTAGACCCTCATGTTTTGGTAATATGATAATGTGGTTCTCTTTTGGGGTTTGATGAATTTCGATGTCACGATTCAAGGCCGAGTGGGCCTTGTTTTATTGGGCCTAGAGTGGGCCGCCTCTTTGCAAGTACGTTTGGTGCTTTTTTAGTGTTAGAAATAAAGTTTTTTAGGAGGAATATTACGTCTTTGGAAAGTAAGGAAAACACACTGAAATAAACTTGACCTATATTCTATGGGGTCTTAGGACCATCTAAAGTCTTTATTATTTTTCTACCAATCTAAAGAACTACTAGGCGCTTTTTATCAAGGTGCTCTAGGTGGCTCAAGTCTTGGGTTTAGTCTCGTAAAACTTTGGTCCTTCACCGGTACTCATCTTGAATTCTATTCCTTTTGCATTGACCCACTGGTATGTCTTCACCCATCCGTTCTCGATCTCTCCCAGTGTTGATGCAGGAGCGATTAACCGGGTTGGATCGAAACCTTCATCTTGTAAAGCTAGGGTAGTCATCACAGTCTCGTCCTCTATAGGCCTCGATTAGTTAAACAATGTCCATAAAGCCTGGTTGTCCAATATTTCAGCTGTTTTGGTCTTGGTGAGGTGAGGTGCCTCATCAAAAGTATGACAATCATGGGAAATTTCAGATCTTGGCCAAGTCTCAGTAAAGAGGTCCTGGCCCGATATTTGAGACAAGTAGACATCTTCAGCATTATCATCCCACACACTGCACACTTCTCTCTCGATTTGATCCATAGGGACCACAGCGAGAGGTGCACCTTGAGGTGTAATGTACACCGTAGGGTCGAAGTTCTCATTTTCTGGTAGGTCGAGAGAGATGTGACAAGAGTCGAGTGGGCTCTTGTTGTTGTTGGGTTTGCCAACGTTGGGGAAAGGTGTTATTTCATCCTCTATCATATCCTGGATTGTGTTTTTTAGATTCCAGCAGTTTTCAGTATCATGCCCATTCCCTTGATGGAACTCGCAGCGAGCTCCCTCGACCCAGTACTTATTTTTGACTGGAGGGTCGGGTGTGAGGCCTATGGGCCTTAATTTTCCCTGATTGGTTAGTCTTTGGAAATCTTGTACTAGAGTCGACCCGAGTGGGGCAAACCTTCGACTTCGGGTCCACCTTCCCGGGCTCCTTCGGGTTACAGCATGGACCTTTTGGGCTTGGGGCATGGGGCCCTTGCGGTAGGTGCTACTCTTGTATGCAGGTTTGCTTTGTACTATTTTTGTGGGGTCATCCTCGATCTTTATTCCCATATCATAAATTCTCTTGAAGGTATCAAGGCTCAAGTATCTAAGATGTTGTTTGTAAGTTGGGTCCAGATTGTCAATGAATTTTTGGGCTAATTCGATTTCAGGAGGCCAAATGACCAGTAATGTAAAATGTTTGGCTTACGCAGCCGCTAAGGATTCGATTTCCATTTTTAGTTGGTTCACGAGCAGGGTCATTTGGGTTATTTGGTTCTGTAGCTCTTCTATAGACATGTTTGAGGGTGCGAATCGAGTTTGGGGGAGCGGAGGTTCTCGAAATGGGGAATGACGGACGGAGCTTGGAGTCACTAAACCTGGTGTTGGCGATATATCTTCGAGGCGCACTAACCGTTGATTTCCTGATCGGCACCAAGTGGCAGGACCAGTCCTATGCATAAGATAAGCTAAAGTTTAGGTCCCAAAGTTTCAAGTATTACTTAGTCTAGACTTCGACTCTCTCTATTGGTTTTTCACTCTTTCTTTTGTTGGTACGCTTTTTAGTTTTTTCTTTTGGTCATTCTTTGGATTTTCGAAACACTTCCCGTGTGACATTCATAATTATTAGCATGTTCGGTTTTTAGTGCCGAGTATTGTCGTCGTAGGAGACCTAACAACGACGCAAAGAGTTATTAATTTTTTTACGAGTCGCTTTTGAAATCGAGTGATTTTCTTACGCCCTCGTAGCAATTCTTTTTACGAACGTTTTTTTTTGTGCTACGTATTTTCCTTTTGCGCGGGCACCGAGGCTGCTGCGCCTGACCAGAAGGCCAAGCAGAAACTTCAGCGCCCAGCGTAGGGCGTGAGAAATTCTGGCGCCCAGCCAGGGGCGTTGAAAATGCGTCCCTGGCTGGCTCTCGTTTTCTGTTTGCTTCTACTTTTGTTTACGCGACTTCGATTTTGCGTGCTTGCCTAATAACGTCCTTTACGCGTTGTGCAACGTTTGTGGGATTCGTTACAGGCCATCCCGAGCGTTGCTTATTTTTGTGGCGATCGTTCGGGTTTGCGGAACACGTGTTTCGGCATAACTCTTTGGCAATTTGGTTTATGAATGTTTGGGCAATTTTTAAGGTCGTTGGTTTTTCTAGGACAGTTTGTCACACACAATCATATATTTCGCTACACATAACTAACATTCCATCATGAGGCAATAATAATATGTCATGTAGTTTATGATAGGATTCTATGGGTAGTTATTTGCGCCTGGCTTGGTACCGCTTCTATCGTAGATCCAACACATGCCCCGGTCGAGGTAGTGTCTTCAGCAGACGAATTTCGCTCAAGAGGCCAACCCGCAAGTGCAAGCCAAGGGGGCATGCAGGCGAGAGGGACCTAATGGGTGAGCGATTGGGTTTGGGACGGGTGTACTACTAGCGAAAGTGCCGAGTGGACAACATTCGAAGCGTATGCACCCCCCGGTTGGCGATGGGTATCCTTAGTCCCAACTCCCGAGATGAAATACCAAGGGAGCCAAGATTCGTTATGCGGTTCTGCCTGTTCACGTTGATATGCTGATTTTCAGGTCGTCCCAACTTGATTGGGAAATAAACGCGGGGTAGGATCGTTTCACCCTTCGGCTATTTTGATTACCTACAAGCACGAGTATTTCCTTCACTATCCCCAGTGGAGTCGCCACTGTGAGGGGGTCGAAAAAGCACGAGGCTAATGCGTGACCTCGTCCCTCGTGGGTGTGACGCTTCTTTTTGTCAAATCAAGTGTAATTGGTTTTCGTGTGAGTTTACACCCAATTGACTAGTAATATAGGAGTCGCCATTCAGTTTTTAACGACAATGAGAAAAACTGACAAAACCCGGTTATCGTGACATAAAGGGAGTGCAATTATGTTTGACCACGACGGCCGTAGGTTCCCTTGTGATCCCTGGTGGTGGGGATCGCTCAACGTACACCCGCAGGGTAGAGATTGAGGGTTCGGGGGACTGTAACTACCGAGAGGAGTACTCGCTCTTCGATAACTCCAGAGGCAGGATATCCTTACTAGCTCAGCATAAATAATTGAAGGGACATGCGTTAACTATTAAACTAATCTGAGTTAATTTTAATAATACAACATATAGTACTAGATCGAACGCGGTTATCTGATTTAGATTGTTTTAAGGGACCTAGCATGATAATCCAATTTCCCAAAAATATCATATTTATTAAGCGTGATCGAACAATCAGATTTTAGTTAGTTTAACAGTTCATAAAAGGGCGAGAAAAGCAATTAAACCATGGAAAAGGGACACATTAATTGCGACGCACCCTTGAGAGGTGCGTCACAGTTCTCAGAAAACTAACCACTTTGACTTTGCTATTTCTCCTTTTATTTAACGAATCTCAAATTATGGGATAGGATACGTTCTGTTCGATTTATGGATCGATTGCGACAGAACGTGTGATCAGTTTTGCAGTGTGAGGCTTAGGCTTAGGGGATTAGAGTCAATACTTATAATATAATTGTGTGTTGTTGTGTCCTTTTCACGTCGAACTTAAGGCTTTATTTATAGAAAAGAGTTCGTGGAAAGATAGAATTGCAGAACTCTAATCCACGAGGAATTAGGAAAAAACACGTACCAGGTATTTTCAGCGCCCAGGCCTGGGCGCCGAAGATTTCGGCGCCCAGAGCCAGGCGTTGAAAATAGGGTCTGGGCTGTTTTTCTTAGTCAGATTCGGATTCCTAGAATCCGGAGTATTTGAGATTTAATTGAGTCCTTTAGTGCGTATTAACCTTGTGACGGGATGCGTCTGGGCCCATTACGAACTCTAGGCTCGTTAGGATTTTAATTAATACGTGACTCTTTACTTTCGAATCACATTAGGAATAGGATTCTCTCGCAATTTCTATCTCATTTAGGATTTATGTTGGAGTGCAACACCTAATTCTGACAGGTTTCTATCTTTTATGACTTGCCACTTTTAACAACTACCCATTACGGCAATCACTATTTTTAGCAGGTTTCCATAAATAGCAGGTTTCTATAAATAGCAGGTTTCTATAAATAAGAAGGGGCAATGAGATTCGTTATTTTATAGGAGATGCGTTGTCAAGTGGAGATTTACGTTTTCATCATCGAACCTTCCCTTTCGGGAATGGGGACAAAAGTAGGTGTCTACACCCTCCGGCTCGTGGGTTGCTCTACGTTTTGCGACTTAAGTATCTTCCAACAATTTATTTATCGTATAGTACGATACGATCCAACATCGTACGATACGATTATTCGTTTCGCCTAGATTACGAATATACGCAATACGATATACGATTCCTATCCAACGTCTTATCGTATATTTATGTTTTCCTTACTAATTTCCCGAAAAGCTATTGAATGATTTTGGATTCATTTAATCCGGCGATTTGTTTTATGTCATCGGTGTGACCTTGTAGGTTCAGTCAAGAGTAAGCTGTGAGCTTAATAAGGATTAGAACTTTCTGATCGGAAGCATTTCTCCAACTAGCTGTTCCAATTACTTGATCTTATTGAATTAATTATTCGTAATTAATCTGAACCTTGGTATTAGACTAATGCATCTTGGGTGAAGGACAGATTTCCTTCAGTCTCCCACTTGTCCTTTAGAAAAATGTGCATTCGCATTCCTTTGTCGCTTAGTGTTACTTGCTGAACATAAGGTAAGATCCAAACCATCCTTATTAGGTTCAGATGTGTTTCTGGACTACTGAGTTCAACTGTTATACTTTTACAGAAGGTTAAGCCTTAACCATTCTGAGCACGGCCATGCATTTTCATAGTATCTAACTCTCCGAGAGGCCTTGTTACACAACAACACCACATCCTATCAAAGATAGGAGGAAAATCCAATCTTGTTATCTATGAATACTTACTTTGATTCTAATGCACCTGAATACTGCTTTTATAGTCTTCTTTTATAGTGCGGCGTTCAGCGATCATCAAAGCGAACTAATATTCAAACAAGCAATCATAACTACTCATGTTTTGAGGAATGGTTCTAATTACCTTTAATGAGAACGGCATATGACATGACTTTAATCTCTTAAAGTGTTCCCATGGTCAATCCAATACAAATTCTAATACGTATCTATGCAAAAGATTTCCGACATTCAAGTCTCATTTAGTTCAAGAATCTAAAATATAAATCTAATTGAAATCTAATCTTCCTTAGTCATTGTTCTTCCAACCTTTCAATGACCTGGATTAGGCCCTTGCGACTTCAATATTCAAGTTCACTTATGGGTGTTTCTTTATCAAAGAATCCATTCTTGACATCCTATTATATTTGAATGTTTTGAATCACTTGGACTTGTATGATTTAATGCAAAACCAAATTAAATGAATAAGAAACATAAAATTTCATAAATATGAATTGGTTAAACCAATTGTTTTAAACACAGATCCAACAAATGTTCTAAAACAAAACGTAAGAAAGTCAAGGCCATTCTCCAAAATGCTTGATTCCCATGGTTTTTACATGTGCATTGTGCTTCACTTGTAGAAACGGTGTAGTCAATGGATCCGCGACGTTGTCGTCAGTTCCAACCTTGCAAATCTCGATTTCTTTCTGTTCAATGATTTCTCAAAGTATGTGAAATGGCCGTAGTACGTGTTTGACCTTCTAGTGGCTCCTAGGATCCTTTGCCTGGGCAATGGCTCCACTATTATCACAATAAATCCACTGGTCCCTTTATGGAGGGGAAAACCTCAAGTTCTTAAATAAACTTCCGGATCCAAATAACTTCTTTTGCTGTTCTATGGCAGAAATGTACTCGGCTTCAGTTGTAGAATCCGCAATAGTTCTTTGCTTAGCACTTTTCCAGATTTTTGCTCCACCATTGAAGCAGAACACAAAACCCGAGTTGTGATCTAAAATCATCTCAGTCGGTTTGGAAGCTTGCGTCCGTATAACCCTTACTAATCAACTCATCAGTGCCACCATAGAATAGAAATTGATCCTTTGTCCTTTTCAGGTACTTTAAGATATTCTTGGAAGCAATCCAACGCGCCTCTCCTGGGTCTGATTGGTACCTGCTCATTGAACAGATTGCGAATGAAACATCCGGCCTTGTACAAATCATATCATACATGATAGATCCAATAGCCGAAGCATATGGAATAATACTCATCTTTCTACGCTCATCAGATGTTTTGGGACACCAAGTCTTTCTTAGAAATATGCCATGTGACATGGGTAGATGTGTAGGGGAATACAGTTAAATACATGTAACATGTCTGGAAGATTCCCAAAGCCTGGAAACATGTATAAAGCACAGATTAAGTAAACTTACATTCGAAGCGTGTTTTTCCGAGTTTAGTATCAACGAACACGAACAAAGAACTCCAATTGTCGTTCCTCTATTTGGTTCACCGACACGTTCAGATCCGTCTTGATAATCATAGCTTAGACAAAATTCAAGAGTGTTTGCTTTTGGGAAGAACAGTTTTGTGTAGAGAGCAAAATTGAAACAACGTAATTTCAGAATTAGGTTTAGGGTTGGAAAAACTGATTAGTGTTTGTGGAATATAACCCTAAGGTTATATTTGTGTAACCGGCCAAGACACAAGGCCTTGACCGGCCACACACACACACACCGCAAGTCACACACACGCAAGCCCACTTCAGGCCAAAGCCCACAGCAGCCGAGCAGCAGCGATGGGCCGCATGCCTCGCTTGCTTACTCACTGCTTGCTGCTGCCCCTTGTGCGCGCACACTTGTACCGCGGGCCGGCTTAATTGCTGCACACGAGCTTGTTGGCTCGTAGGGCCTTGCGCACATGCACGCTTGGCTCGACGGGCCGACAACTCCGTTGCGGCTCGTATTCGCAACGAACGCCTATTATTTATCGTATCGTACACGATGAATCACCGTCGTACGATACGTTTATTCGTTTCTCCCAGCTTACGAATATTCGCGATACGATATACGATTCCGATGCAAGTTCGTATCGTATATTATGTTTTTCCGAACTAATTCCCGAAAAGCTATTAAATGAATTTCGGGTTCATTTAATCCGGTGATATGTTACATGCCATTGGTGTGACCTTATAGGTTAAGTCAAGAGTAAGTTGTGAGCCTAATATAGATTAGAACTCACTGATCGGAAGCATTGCTCCAGCTAGTTGTTCCGATCATTAGATCTTACTGAATTAATTGTTCGTAATTAATCTGAACCTTGGTATTAGACTTAATGCACCTTAGGTGAAGGACACATTTCCTTCAAGATGTCCTCCCTGGCTTCCATCATATTGACCCGAGATAGCACTTTGTCAATGTAAGTGCTTTGGGTTAGTCAAATCATCCTCTTAGATATATCCCTATAGATCTTGATGCCCAATATGTAACGTGCCTATCCTAAGTCCTTCATTGAGAAACACTTTCCAAGCCAAGTCTTTACAGACTCCAGCATAGGAATGCCGTTTCCAATAAGTAGTATGTGATCAACATACAAGACTAGGAATACAATTTTACTCCCACTGAATTTCTTGTATAAACAAGATTCGTCAAGATTCTTGAAGAAGCCAAATTCACTGACTGCTTCATCAAATCGTATGTTCCAACTTCTGGATGCTTGCTTCAAACCATAAATGGATTTATTAAGCTTGCATACCTTTTCTTGATTCTTTGGATCAACAAAACCCTTTGGTGTGTCATGAACACATTCCCTTCAAGAATACCATTCAAGAAAGCAGTTTTGACATCCATTTTCCATATTCCATAGTCATGGAATGCCACAACTGCAAGGATTATTCGAATAGACGTAAGCATAACAACTGGAGAAAAGGTTTCATCGTAGTCAACGCCGTGAACTTGTCTATAACCTTTTGCTACCAATCTAGATTTATATACATATACAATTCCATCTTTGTCTTTCTTTTGTTTGAAGACCCATTTGCTTCTGATAGGTGTAAACCCATCCGGCAAATCAACCAAATCCCATAATGGATTTTCGATCAGACATATATTCTATTTCAGATTTTATGGCCTATAACCATTTTTCTGAGCTAGAGCTCGTCATAGGTTTCTTATAGGACATAGGTTCATCACTATCCAATATGGGAACTTCTAAGTATTCAATCAAGAGGGCAGATGTCCATCTGTCCGGCTGAACCTTAGTTCTATGTGATTTACGAGAGGCAACAACGTCTTGAGGAACTACTCCCACTGGCTCTTCCAAAGGCCTTGGAGGTTCTTCATCTTGAACTGCTTCTAACGAGTTCTCGATTCATTGTTCGTGTCGAATCTCTTCGAGGTCTATTATTCTCCCACTTTTCAATTTGGGAATGTGATTTCTTTCCATAAGGACACCGTCACGAGCAGAGAATACTTTGTTCTCTGAATTCTAGTAGAAGCATACCCCTTAGTTTATTTTGGATACCCAACGAAGAAACATTTGTCAGATTTTGGGGCTACGTTGTCCGAAATTAATCAAATGACATATTCTTTGCAACCCCAAACCCTGAGAAAACCAACTTTGGTAGTTTCCCAGACCATAATTCATATGGAGTCTTTTCAACAACTTTTGACGGAGCACGATTCAGTGTGAGTACTGTTGTTTGCAACGTATGTCCCCAAAAATTATAAAGGAAGTTCATCTTGACCCATCATTGACCTTATCATATATAGTTAGGTCTTGTTTCTCCGTTCCGACACTCCATTCCATTGTGGTGTCCTCGGAGCAGTCAATTCAGAAAGAATACCGCATTCTTTTAGTGGTCATCAAACTCGTGGCTAAAATATTCACCTCTTTGATCTGATCTTAGAGCTTTGATATTCTTGCCAAGTTGATTCTCAACTTTATTATGAAATTCTCGGAATTTCTCAAATGATTCAAACTTGTGTTTCATTAAGTAGATATAGCCATATATACTGAAATCGTCCGTGAACGTTATGAAGTAGCTGAAATCACCTCTCGCTTTCGTACTCATAGGTCTACATACGTCCGTATGTATTAGCCCTAGTAATTCTCTTGCTCTTTCTCCCACCCTTGAAAAAGGTCGCTTTGTCATTTTGCCAATTAAACATGATTCGCATTGATCAATCTTTTCTAAGTCGAATGATTCTAGAATTCCTTTCTTTTGAAGTCTTTCCATGTGCTTTATGTTTATATGGCTTAATAGACAATGCCACAGATATGTGAGGTCCGAATCACCATTTTTAGGCTTTGGGTATTTATGTTATATATTTGTTTATTCGTATCAAGCATATATAGACCATTTTCTTGTTGTGTTGAACCATAAAACATTCCATTCAAACTAAAACCTTTAGAATCCAAACTTGAAGCGGAAATTATCACTACAAGAATTTGTATGTTTAACGACAACCTAATTACGACGGGTCAAAAATCCCGTCGTAAAAGCCTTTTGCGACGGGGCTAACATCCAAACAAAGACGGGAACAACCGTCGCAAATGTCTTTTACGACGGGTTAACGACGGGATTTTCCATTAACGAAGGCCCCCTTTTATGACGGGTCCGCGACAGGAATTTCTGTCATTAATTAATGATTATTGGCCTTTTGCGACGGGATTTCCCGTCGTTAATGGTACAATTTTTGTAGTGTTATATGTTTCTTGTGATACTAGGAACATAGTAATATTTTTCTAGTTCCAAAAAAAAACCACTAGGAAAAGATATGAAATAAGATCCTACGGCTAATCCAACAATCCGTGCTCCATATCCCACGCATTGATCCATCTCGCCTTTGTCAAGCCCTCTACTTCTCCTTAGTCCCTATGAATTGGAACATATGTGTGAGCCACAAGCAGTATCTAATACCCAAGAAATAGAATTAGCAAGATTACAATGTAAAACATACATACCTGAAGTATAAGCAATCCCTCTTCCAATGCCCCTTTTTCTCGCAATAGAAGCATTCAGAGTCGCTAGGAGAACGAGTCACCTTCTTCTGTTTACCAGAATTGGCGCCATTGGACTTGGGTGTGGGTGTAGTCTTGCCCTTACCCTTCTTTCCCTTTCCCTTGCCATATTTATTGAAGCCTTTTACCTTAGCCCATAAACATGTCTTGCTTATTCTCTTGCTTGAGCGTCTTTCCAGCGGTCTTTAGCATACCGTGAAGCTCAGTAAGAGTTTTCTCCTTACTGTTCATATTGTAATTCAACTTGAACTTATCATATCCACTATAAAGTTAATGGAGAATGATGTCTATGGCCATCTCATTAGAGATATCAGAATCTAAAGCCCTCATGTTCTCAAACAATCCAATCATCTTAAGAACATGTGCGGTCAGTGGTTCTCCTTTCTTGAGCTTTGTCTCAAGGATCAACCTCTGAGTTTTTAATCTTTCGATTCTGGCCTAGTCCTGAAACATGTTCTTCAACTATGAGATGATCTTATAGGCATCCGAGCTGATGAACATTTTCTGAAGTTTAGGAATCATGGACGCAGGCATCACACATTTGACATCCCTGTTGGCCTGGATCCAACGATTAAGGGCAGCTTGAGTTACCTCCGGCCCAACCGTTTCCAGTAACTCTTCCTCAAGGAAATATTCCTTTTCCTCATGCATTAGAACTACTTGCAAGTTCCTTTGCCAGTCGAGAAAGTTATTACCATTCAACTTCTCTTTGCCGAGAATTGAACGCAAATTTAATGAGTTGTTAGTGTTTGTTGCCATTGATTACTACAATCGAAAATAATTTGCGATAAATAACCATTCATAATCTTTTAATAACTTTGAAATAAAAGCAAACATGCGATCATTAAAGCTATTACACATTTCATTCATGCAAATAAAACATAGTCCATAAATGGATGAAACGAATCCAAGACCCTAAAAGTCTCAAAGTATTAAGCATGCTTTGACTTGTCTTAATTCTTTTAAGAGTTTAGGTAAGCAAAGCCCATTTGCTAGTAATATTCAAACTACTCTTGGTTAATAAAATAATGCCATAATTTATTCTATTGCCAAAACATATGCCAATATTGTTTGAGTTGAAACCACAATCAACATGTTCCTTTGGAATACGTGACCATCTAGGAATACTAAAATAGCACCTCAATTTGGGAGAAACCTACTACCTTAGGTTCGAAGATTTTTATAAGCGCTTGATTTGGAAGGCAATTTTAAACTTAATATTCCAAGGACGTATTTATTTCTATTTTGGTTTGATTAAGGATTTAGTGAACTAAATCCTTAATCAAACATACAAACAACATACATATGCATAATATAGATATACCAAAATATAAAAGCATATGCAAAATTTTGGTGAACTAGTATGACACAATTTATTGGTCTTGAAACATACAATCTTCTCTTCACCTTGTTAGCTTGACACCGTCTTGGAAACCATTCAAATTTTGTAACTTGTAATTTTTAAATAAACTACCTAGAAGAACTTGAACTAACAATCTAATTATTACATTAAAACTTCATGGTACGCAGACCATAATTAAAATTTTACATTCAAAGATAAAACGGTACGCAGACCGTATTTAACTATCCTAGTTACGCCATACTAGTCGCCTGCATCACCTGCAATACATAATAATAATATATTATGCATTCACCCATCCGTATCTTAAAACAAATGGCCCAAGTAAGCATTACACATAATTACTTGATTAATAATTAAAATCACGTTCATGTAAACACGCCCAAAAAGATTAATCAATTCCATATTAATAATCCTTAATATTATTCTAATCAAATATTTTATTTAATTAAAATAAATTTCCTGCTAAAAATAATTTAAATAATTAATTTAAATAATTTCATTTATATGGCCCCCACTTAAACAATTATTGTTTGGACTTTTTCATTTTAAAAAATTAAACTAACGGCCCAGCCCAAGTCAAACAAAATAAAATATTAAACAAGTCCAATGTTAGCCCCTACGTGAAAAAATAAGCCCAAAAATTTGGGCCTTGAAATAAAACGAAGCAAAAATGCACAATTTGATGCATCGTGGGCTAGGCAAGCGCCAACCCAAACGATGCACTGTGCATCGGATCATCGAACCAACGTGCAGGCCACGAGGCCCACAACGTCGTGCAAACCATAGTAGCATCGCAAAGGGCACACAAACTCACACCCGCGCACGCAGGCGCGCCCCTGTGCACGAGCACAAGCGCTCGTCCCTACCTCTATGCCTCGCCAAACGCGATGTCTTGTCGCTGCAAAGCTACTCGCCCAGTGCTGCTTGTAGGCGTAGCGCGCATCCTCTAGGCCAGCCCCCATAGGCCTGCCCGCATGCCAAATCTCCTGCCCTTCGCCTCGCTGCACACACGTGCACGCAGCCGTGGCACGAAGCCATGCCACGCACAACGCATAACACTCGGACAACAGCCATGCCATTGCTCGCTCGTCCGTTGAACATCAAATTTAATCTAATGATACGAAACGAAAATTGTACGATTTTAAAGTTTTCATAATACAACAATTCCAATCGTTTTCACTTACGAAAAATAATTAAAGTGAGTGATGTAATAAAATTTCAAACAATCCAATTTATGAAATTTGTAAATCTAGCCTAACGATTATTATCAACAAAAATTTGAATAATTTAGATAAACCAATCCAAAATTTTAAATCATTCTAAACATTTAAATTTCAGGTTTTTTTTTTATCAAAATTAGTTTAGGGAAACGATTAAAATTAACGAATCCGTGCAAAAGTTTAATCCTTGAATTTTTAAATGAGCCATTTAAACATGAAATCATATTCCTCTACTTTCCTTTACAAATTTTTAGATCTAACCTATTAATAAAATTAATTTTCGATCATAAAAATCATTAATTTAGGGTTTTCGGAATTAGGGTTTCTAATTAAAAATCAATGAATTGAATCCTAAAACCTCAAAATAATCATAACAAACCAGTAGGACAATATTAAATTAATTATAAGTCGAGTAGATATTATGATTAATTTTTAAAGTTGTTAAATTTCATGTTTTAATTGATTAAACATGAAAAACGCCTAAAAATAATACTTCGGGACTGAATTTCACAGATCTGATCTCATGAATTCAACTTAGAATGCCGATTCCAATCGATTTAAGGTCAGAAAAATCGAAAATCCGATATTTTTCGAATACAACAGTATTTTCACGATTCATCCAATAATCCGAAAATAAAATTCGAAAAGAGAAAAAATACACAGAAAATTCGACCAATATTAAACATGAAATAAATGCTAAAAAATAATTTAAACACGTGAAACTCATGATACCACTATTGGGATTTAC
Source organism: Spinacia oleracea (assembly GCF_020520425.1). Taxonomy (NCBI): domain Eukaryota; kingdom Viridiplantae; phylum Streptophyta; class Magnoliopsida; order Caryophyllales; family Amaranthaceae; genus Spinacia; species Spinacia oleracea. The sequence continues at coordinate 74,416,199 of NC_079492.1, read as the reverse complement.
AGTCAATCAAATAAACATAATAGCGGAATAATCCTAATGCCTGAATCCATGTATAAAGTACAATTTAACCATAACATACATTTGTAGCGTGTATCCCGCATAGTCAACGAACACGATCGAGAACTCCAATTGTAATTCCTCTCCTAAGTCCACCGACACGTGCAAATCCGCCTTGAGGTTGATAGCTTAGATCTCTTTCAAGGTATTTTTACTTTTAGGGAAGAACACAATTTGGAGGATAAGAGAAAATTAGGGTTCTCACTTGAATGCCTAGGATTTGTGTAATGTGTGTTGTATGGAAAACATGTGTGTAAAGGTTATTATAATAATTTAACAAACTAAGCAAGCCAACCGACCAAGGTGAATGGCCTTTGGCCGGCCAACAATCCCACGAGGGAAACAACGCCCATAACAGCCAGCTGGGCCGCGGGCCTTGCGTTGTTGCTGTTGCTTTGTGCCTTTCCCGCGCGCGCCACAGCAGCAGGCCATTGGCCATTTCTGCTTTTCCTAGCGCGCTGCGCCCATGGGACTTGCGCTTGTTCGCTCTGGGTCGTGGGCTGCTCTTCGTTTTCCGACTTAATTATCTTTTGACAATTTATTTATCGTATAGTATGATACGATCCAACGTCGTACGATACGATTATTCATTTCGCCTAGTTTAAAAATATACGCAATACGATATATGCTTTCTATCCAACGTCTTATCATATATTTATGCTTTCCTAACTAATTTCCCGAAAAGCCATTAAATGAATTTCCGATTCATTTAATCCGATGATCTGTTTTATATCATTGGTGTGACCTTGTAAGTTCAGTCAAGAGTAAGTTGAGAGCCTAATAAGGATTAGAACTCAGTGATTGGAAACATTTCTTCAGCTAGCTGTTATGATCACTTGATCTTACTGAATTAATTATAACCTTAGTATTAGACTAATGCACCTTGGGTGAAGGAGACATTTCCTTCAAAATTGACTATTTGTATTACATAAAATAGAAATATGATAGTGTTTGGGTGCCCAATTGGCTACCAATTTGGTCTGCTTCCCAAAAGCCCACTTGGCTAACATAACATAATCCAGTTCTCCCTCAATAGGCTCCAGGCCTCTTATAAGCGACCCACAACGCATTTGCAGTAAACCCATTAGCATTTACTACAAACACACTTTATATATGTCTCCCAGTGCACATATCAAAGTACGTTCATTTATTGCCTTCACACTTATATTTCTATAGAGTATTCTCACTAGATCCGAACCTAGTGCTTACTGAGGCATCGGAGGGGCTTTTCTCAGAACCACCCCCAAGGCCAATAACAATACTTGTGTGCAGGTATTCTAGGACTTAAAACACTAAAGAGCAAGCTAGATCTTCCATAAAATGAAAGGGGATTCTTTTCGAAACCCATTATTTCATACCAAGAACGACGTGGCGCTGTCTATGGGGAAGATACTATAGATCCTCGAAAAATCATCAATTTTATTTTAAACATGGAACACATAAACTATGCAGACTTTGAATCTGGATCAGGGTCTGGATCTGAAGCGCATGCCCACTCTAATTTGAGTAGGACAACGCATACTCATACAGTTGCCTCTAGCCCTCCGGTCCCGACAAGGGAACAGATGAACTCGGCCATGAAAATAATGCAAAATTTGTTTGCACAAGGCAAAGAGTGGAATGAAAGAAACCACCGCCGCACTCACCAGAGGACCAGGCGCCGACTAGATCTAAAGCCACAACCGAGCGGTGAGCGTTCCATGTCTAACCAAACTCTTCCACCAATGTCGGGAACTCACCTGAGACCAGAGTGGAGAGAGAGAACCTTGAAATCTCAAGAAGTGGCCCAAGCAAGACCGAAATGGTATAGGGCGCCTACTCCCCGAACCTTCTGAAGCAATAAGACTACTGCCAGTCGACTTACACGGATCTGAAGCAGTGTGCACAATAGGCTAAGGCCATCGGTGAATGAAAGGATAGGTGACTCGAGCAAATCCACGAACCAGCCAGAAATAAGTAGTCGAGCTATTAGGAGGGACAAGAGAAGGAGAGATCGAACTCTTAGCCCTTAACCTACTCCCGAGGATTCTCGCGCAGGGACCTCAAGGAGTAGAGGAATCAGATCGAGGCTAGGGAAGAAGGTTATGCTGCCGAAATCTTCCCCGTTTATTGAGGAGATGGTCATGGAGAACAGCTCAAAGGTCAGCCTGCTAACACATTTGACTTATAATGGGACGACCTATCCACGAGATCACATGATATCCTACGGGCATCACATGTACTTGACCCTCTAATCCGATGCAATTTGGGGTAAGTACTTCCTAACCACGTTAGCCGGAGTAGCAAGAACTTGGTTCAAGTTGCCTAAGGGTTCAGTATTTAGCTTTGAGGATCTGCAAGAAAAATTCAAGGTTCAATTCGTTAGCATCAATCGAAGAGAATGAAATACTACCGAGCTTACCTCGATGCAGCAGGAAAAGGACAAAAGCCTTCGGGACTTCATGGCACGATTCATGTTGGAATCAACAAATATTCCCAACATGCAGCCAGATATTGGAATCTTCGCGTTGAAGCATGCCCTTCTGAAGGGGAGATTATGTGATAAACTGTCAATGAAAAACCCCACCACGATGGCAGAAGTGCTGAATATATCAGACGCATTCATTAGAACCGAAGAGTTCAATAAGGTAGCGACAAAGCTGAAGGGTTCACCAGAACCAAAAGAATCAAAGTCAAGTAAGAGCAAGCCCAAGGGGCATCTTTAAGAACGGGAAACAGAAGAAGGGTGTAGATGAAGGAAGAAAAGAAAGGCAGCTTCAGCCTAAGTTCACCAACTACACTCCTCTCACTCATTCCCAAAAAGAAATCTACAGCCTCCACAAACACGAAGAGAAGTGGCAAAAAACAGCCAAGCTATTTTCCAAATGCAGGAATAAAAGCAAATGGTGCGAGTTCTACGATGATTACAGTCACTACACCGAAGAGTGTAAGAAATTAAAGAACATCATCGAGGACCTCGTCCGCCGAGGGTACCTCAAGCAATACTTGGCTGACTGAAGACATGGAGCGTTAGATAAAGAAAACAAGCCTGCTAGCAAAACTCAAGATCAACCCCAAGAGAGAATCCACGAAGTTACGGGAGATAAACAACCTGATATCTTAGTGATCTTTGGGGGCAGAGGTCCACCAATGTCAGCAAAAGACATTTGAAAAGACTTTCCCATCGAGTCAATTACAACACTGTAGGTAAAGAGGAACCTCATCCTCCAAACATGACCTTCACTGCCGATGATTGCCTCGGCGTCCAGTATAAACATGACGAACCTTTGGTAATTTCCATGGATCTCAACAATCACAATGTTCACAGAATTGGTCGATGGGGTAAGCGCCGTCAACATCATTTTTAGGAATTACTTTAAACAACTATTTATTCAACCCAATGAGGATGCAATGACGAAGGTCAGTTACCCGCTAATCGAGTTTAATGGGTCATCAACCATTCCCCTCGGGAAAATCACCCTATCAGTCACCCTCAACAAAGGCCATGCTGCATGAAATGTCCGAGCATAATTTCTGGTCATGGACTGCGAATCAGTGTACAACGTCATCATGGGACGAACCATGATCCACACAATGTAGGCAATCCTACCTAAATACCATCAAATGATTATGTATACCTCGGACGCAGGCTTTGTCGAGCGGATAAGAGGAGATCAAGAGATAGTAAGGAGAACTTGCCACACCGCTATCCGAAAGCCAAGACCGGGAGATGGTCTCGAAGATGATGAAGAATACGAGCCCTCGCGTGAGGAGAAAGAGGGAAAAAGGAGAAAGGCCGACCCGAGAAGTCAGGTGACATCCGGAGAGGTAGATGCTTGGCCCGAGGTTCCTTCTCCCGAGCCTGATTAGGAAATAGAGGATATCTTCCTCGGGGATGATTATGATAGGAGTGTCCTAATAGGCAAGGGCCTGGGTTTGGGACTCTAAATTGATCTCATATAAATGTTAAGGGATCACAAAGACATATTTGCATGGTCGGCAGCTGACATGCCAGGGATAGATCCGAAGATGATATGCTACAAGCTGAATGGTAATGTAGAACCCCGACCAATCTAGCAGAAGAAGAGGAATTACTCCTCAAGAAGAACAAAGCCATCGCCGAATAGGTGAAGAAGCTACTAGAGGCAGGGTTCATTGAGCCTTGCATCTACCCCAAGTTACTAGCCAATGTGGTTATGGTAAAAAAAGAAAACAGTTCATGGTTCATGTGCGTGGATTTCACGGATTTGAATAGAGCCTGCCCCAAGGATTGTTATTCTCTCATGAGGATAGACCAATTGGTGGACTCAACAATTGGCCATGCAATGTTGAGCTTAATGGATGCCTTATCTGGATACTATCAGGTGCTTATGCACCCCGATGACAAAGCTAAAATTTCCGTTATCACAAGCGCATGAGTGTTCAACTACAGAATGATGCCTTTGGACTGAAAAATGCAGAGAACCCTATCAGAGGCTAGTTGAAAATGTACTTTCTGATCAAAAGGGATGGAACGTTGAGGTTTATATGGATGATTATATCGTGAAAAGCGTAAAGGAGGAGGGTCACATCCAATATTTGGTCGAGACATTCGGCAATCTGAGGAAATATAAGATGAAACTAAATCCGAAGAAATGTGTCTTTAGGGTAAAAGTAGGGAACTTCCTAGGATTCACGGTAAATGAAAGGGGAATTGATGCAAAACGTGACAAAGTTCAAGAAGCACTCGATCTACCCAAGCCGAAGACAAAGAGAGATGTGCAAAGACTAACCGGAAGGTTAGTCGCATTATTGTTCATCTCCAAAGCTTCGGACAAGGGTTCTCCCTTATTTAAAGCTCTCAAACCAAAAACCCTCCGCGGAGGAGAAGCAAAACCAATAAAAAAGAAAATCGTCAAGAGGAAAGTGGACCCCGAGGTTGTCTGTGAACAAGAGTAGAAGGAAGCTTTTCCAACAGCTCCTTGCCACCTAGCTCAACTGTCGACGTTGGAAGACCAAAGAATGGAGAAACCCACTATCTATACGTCACAGTTAGTCTCGTAACTGTAAGAGAAGTTCTCCTTCGGGAAGAAGAGAAAAAGAAACAACCAATTTACTTCACCAGCCGTAGTCTCACGAGAGCCGAGACTCGGTATCCCCTCATTGAAAAAGTAGCATATGCAGTGGTGGTAGCTGCATGGAAGCTAAGAACGTACTTTGACTCTCATCAGATCTTAATATTGACTGACCAACCTTTCAAAAAAAAGTGTTGTACAAGATTGAGAGATCAGGAATATTGACCGCTTGGGCCTTCGAACTTTCAGAATTCGACATCAAGTATCAGCCAAGGACAACAATCAAAGAACATGCTCTAGCTGATTTCTTAGCCGAATGCTCATAACACAAGGTACTAGTTGACACCAAAAGGACTTTGAGGTCTTCACAGATGGATCCTCTATAGTCAATGGCTATGGGGTTGTCCTAGTCCTCCCAGTGGTAAAAATCATCGAGTTTGCTCAGAAGTTCGGATTCAAAGCAACCAACAATGAGGCTAACAACGAAGCTGCATTTGCAGGGATTGAGCTCTGTCTATCTCCGGAAGTCGAACATTTATGCCTCAAAACTGATTCACAGTGTAGCCAACCAGATCCAAGGAAAATATGAGTCCCAATGGCCAAGTATGATAGCTTACTTAGGATAAATAAAATCCTTAACTGCAAAGTTAAGATCTTTCGAAGTCATCCTTATTCTCAAGGACAAAATACACAAGCGATGCTTTGTCAAATCTAGCAAGATCAATGCTAACCGACCTGAATAGGTCGGTCCAAGTGGAAGTTTACCAAGAAAGAAGAATCGATCTGCCTCCTCCTACAGTATGTAATTTGCATGCCAAACCGAATTGGATGAATGCAGTTATGGCGTACAAGGAGAGGAGAGAACTTCCCGAAGACAAGTTGTTGGCTCGAAAGCTGAGAGATTCGACAAGAGATTCATCATTGATGTCAATGAGGAACTTCTAAGGGAATCTTTCTCGGCTCCTCTGCTAAAGTGTGCCAGTCCATCCGATGCAGACTGCATCCTGAGAGAGATCCACATAGGTATTTGCGAAACCATATAGGAAGAAGAACCTCAGCTCACAAGGTACTTTAGGTTGGATTTTGGTGGCCCACCATGGTTTCTGAGGCAAAGGCAATGGTGAAAAATTGCGAAAAATTCCAAAAGTTTGCTCCGACTATTCATCAACCTGCTAAAACTCTACAATCAACATTGTACCCGCTACCATTTGCACAATGGGGACTAGACATCATTGGTCCATTTCCCTCGGCTGTGAATCGATCAAAAGAAGTGGCTGATTGTAGGAGTAGACTACTTCAGCAAGCGGATCGAAGCCGAAGCAGTATCATCGATAACCAACACTCGGGTTAGAACGTTCATCTAGCAAACATCATCACAAGGTTCGGCATATCGACGCTAATGGTATTTGATCATGAGAAACAGTTTGACAACAACCCTCTGCAAAAGTGGTGCAAACAGTTTGGCATACATCTAGCTTACTCGGCAGTGTAACACTCACAAAGTAACGGGCAAGACAAAGCATTAAACAAGGTCATCCTTAATGCACTCAACCAGAGAGTGGAGGAAGAAAAGAACAAGTGGTTGGAGGAGTTACCAGGAACACTCTGGTCCCTTCGGACCACCGAGAAAGAGGCCACTGGGTAAACACCTTTCCACTTGGTGTATGGTTCCGAAGCTGTCATCCCTGTAGAGATCGGCACAAAAATATTAAGGATCCAATCATACAAAAAGTATGATGGAATCCATAGAGAAAGCAATTACTAACTTCTGACCGAATCCCTAATTCTGCGGGATGAAGTTCCCGACAACGCCAGAAAATTGAATGCAACCTATCAACATATGGTTAGTAAGCACTATAACCGAAGAGTTAATGCCATATCTCTGAAGGTCGGGGTTCTAGGGCTCAGAAACGTTGCATCAATTCAGAAAGGCCAAATCCATGGGAAACTCTCCGCAACACGGGAAGGACCTTACATCATCCATGCTAAAAAAAGGTCTGGCACTTATATGCTAATGAAATTAGATGGGAAAATCTTGAAGACCATTGGAATGCCGATGTTCTCAAGAAATACTTTGTATGAGCATCACCTTTGTAATCCAAGTAAGTTTTTTTACGAGAAGAAACGGTCGCTGGCCCTATGTGTTACATTAAATCAACCTTTGCATTTTCTTTTATCACATTTACTTTATATATGTTGTCTCGGGAATGATCCTAGGATCACCCGAGCCTAAAATCAATGTGAGATAACGAATTCTTGGATTAAACCCCAAAAATTCATTAACTCAGAAAAACCAAGAAGAATTTCATCCAAAATCCTCGGATTTGCAAAGTTCTGGAAAACCATTGTTCGTATCGGGCATTACCCTTGGGTTACCGAAGTGAACTACTTTCAATGTTTGATGTTCTACTAGATCCACATATCATATAATTTAGACTTTACAAATCAGGCATCACCTTCGGGTGACCGAAGTCACCTAACAATGAAAATGACTAGCAGTTTCTTGCCTAGATCTTCGGAACACAAGAAACTGTAAGAACATGCAAATGCTTGCCAAGATCTTTGGATCACAAGAATTTGGAGAAATATGTAAGTTTTTGCCCAGATCTTTGGATCACAAGAATGTGGAGGAAAATTTTGCTTCGCGCATGAAAAGTCAAAAGGATGAAGATCAAAATTTTGGGAGAACTAAGCAAAAACTCATAAGTTACGATCTCTAAAACAAATCAAAGCTTTGAAAACCACAATTTAGGGGGGAAACACATGCAAAAATTCCTAACAGTTGCAATTTCTCAAGGAAAAGAATTCATGAAATTTCAATCTTCCGGGGGGAGGGGGCAAAAAGCGAAAAGCTCCTCAAAGAATATAATTTCGCGAATAAAACCAAGCTTTGATAAGGTACAACTTTGGGGGGAGGAAAGCAAACATCCCAACAAGTCATACTTTCACGAAGCTGAAGATATGCAGAATAAGCATCGAATATTGAAAAACAACGCAGTACTTAGCAAAAAAATTCATTTTCTATTCAATATATCGGGGGGTATACAATGATACATTATCTAAACCTCGGGACTAACCGAGGATTCCTCAAAATTAAAGAGAAAATGAAACAAAGCTAAAATCGGCATCCCTGAACAGATGATATCAGCCTACCGAAGTACAGAAAGCAAAAGAAGAAAAATTATTAAAGTACAACACAGAGCTGAAGAAAAAAAGGAGACAGTGAAAGCACAAGTTTGGCGATCCTCAACTGGAACCAACCGACTCTGGAGAAGACGATGCCTGAATTTCTAAGCTCGGGGGTCAATCTGAACAAGCTCTTTTATAGGAGAGTTGGAGGATGTGGCAAAATTGGTGTAAAACTCGGAAGAGACTATTGTCAACCAAGCAGCTTCAACAGCTTCCTCTGCATCTTTCCGAGCATCCTCCCGATGAGCCTCACACTCATTGAGGTGATCCTCCCTCGTGGTCCAGACTTTGGCTATCTTCTTCCAATCAAGTTCAAGCATGTTATGAGTAAACATGTGACGTGCCCCGAGGATTCCTTCCAATATTGATTCACGCACTTCTCATCAGTATAGAGCTCGGCTCTCTCTCGATCTATCTTGTAGCATCCTCTTTTAATTCCTGTAGATCAGCCGTCCGAACGGGCATTCTTAGCTTCGACTTCAAGCTTCTCCTTTCCCTCAACAATTTTGTGCAAGCGATCCTCAAGCCGCGTCTTGTCCTTCTCGAGGCCCCTCAATCTTGGCGGTCTGGTCAACTTTCTCCTTCTGGAGAGCACGAATCGCTTTGACATCGCGCTCGCCTTGCGTAACAAGATCAATAGCTTTGACATCGCGCCATGTGATTGCTATCGTTGTTGTTGTTGTGCGGCCTTGGGCCCAGCCGCCCATGGGCCTTGAGTCCTTCGTACACTCAGATCATGGGCCGATCCTCGTATGAGTTCGATTGGCATTTTGGCCAATGCTTATCGTATAGTAATTGACGATCCAATGTTGTACAATAAGATTATTTGTTTCGCATAGCTTACAAATATACGCAATAAAATATACGATTCTGATCCAACATCTTCTCGTATATTTATGTTTTCCGAACTAATTTCCCGAAAAACCAGTATATGAATTTCCAATTCATTTAATCCGGCGATATGTTTTATGCCATTGGTGTGACTTTGTAGGTTCAGTCAAGAGTAAGATGTGAGCCTAATAAGGATTAGAACTCACTGATCGAAACAATGCTCCAGCTAGCTGTTCCGATCACTTGTCACACTGAATTAATTATTCCGTAATCAATCTGAACCTTAGTATTGGACCAATGCACCTTGGGGGAAGGACGCATTACCTTCAAGGTCACCTACCCATGTCTCTTGGAATGACTCTTAGCAAGAACCAGTGTTCGAAGACACCAAATGAGCGAAGAAGAATGAGTGGGATACCATATGCATTATTTATTGGTTCAATAATGTATGCTATATGTACGCACCCGAATATTTCATATGCACTCAGTCAGACCTAGGAGAGAAATATTAGACTGTTGCCAAGGACATTCTTGAGTACCTGAAAAGGCATAAGGATGATTTCCTAGTCTGTGGTGGAGATGATGAATTGATTGTTAAAGGCTATATGGACACAAGTATTCAAAGCTTGTCTTATGCCTCAGCGGAGGTGCAGTAAGCTAGAAAACCGCTAAGAAAAGCACTATTGCGGATTCTACAACTGAAACGGAGTACATTGTTGCACACGAAGAAGCAAAAGGAGTAATTTGGCTAAGGAATTTCATCGGTGAGCTTGGTGTAGTCCCTTCATTAAACGACCAGTAGCTCTGTATTGTGATAATGATAGAGCTATTGCCCAAGTCAAAGAGCCTAGACACCACCAGAGATTCAAGCATGTAATTCATAGATTTTACAAGAGGTTGTAGTTTTTTAATGGGAGAAAATGTAGCTTAGAAAAGTAGTGGCTTAAAAATCTGGCGTGGCAAATAAACTACTAGAGTTGTAGTTTGACCATTGCTCATGTTCTTACTCTACTTTATAGAGGAGCTTATGAATGTCAGTTATATTTGAAATTTTCACGTTATTCTTAATCGAAGAAAATCTCCTAAATTTCTGCCAATATATAACAACACATATACATGTGATATTTTATTTTATTTTATTCGTCCTGATGTATAATTTTATAATATTTATATTTTTTTAATTAACATACGTTTACGAAGATATTGGTGTATAAATATTAAGTTAAAATTGTTAAATATTTAAACTAGGACTATTTGAGAAATGTCATCATCACAATTTACATTTTCTCTGTTCAAAATTTATACTTCCTTCGGGTTTCTTTACTTGCGCTATTTGATGGTTCACGTTTGTCAAAGCAAATATTTAGCCATTAATATCTCTAATATACATTAGCCAAAATTATAAAAAGTTGATATGTTTATAATATATATCGAGACGTGTCTAACAAAATTTTACATGACTACATAATTAATTATGTATAAATCACAAAAAATTATTTTTAAAAAATAGTATGCGTATAACGTAAAATTGTAAATGGTGTAAGTTAAAAAAAAAAATTGGAGGAAGTACTTCCTATGAAAGAGAACTGTAATCTAATCTAATATATTATATAATTAAAGCGAGCATATTTGTTGATTTATTAAAGCGCCACATAGAAAATCTAATGATTTCGGCAAATGAAAAATAAGATATCTAATTTTTTTTGAATTAAAAAAATCGGGTGCCACGTAGATGATTAATTAGGTGTCACATAGATATTTTAATTTATTAATTACTAATATATACAACTCCATCTAAAATAAAACACTCTAATAATTAAAAAATAAATCTAAAATAAAATTCAATCCAAAATCAAACATTAATCTAAAATAAAATTCAATCCAAAATAAAATAGTAATCCAATATTAGAGCGCCACGTAGGAAATCAAATGGTTTTGACCAATGAAAAATAAGATTTTGAAATTATTTTAAAATTAAAAAAATCGAGTGCCACATAGATAAATATTTAGGTGTCACGTAGATATTTTTATTAATTAATTACTAATACTACGTATATACAACTCCATCCAAAATCAAACACTCTAATAATTAAAAAATAAATCTAAATTGAAATTCAATCCAAAATAAAAAAAACTAATATAATCTAATACATAAAATATATCAGTTGATATACATATAAGAGTTTTATTTTAACTTATCCAATTAATAGAATCTGTGCATCGCATGTACTAAAATCTATTCTATGTTAAATAAAAAAAGAAGGGAATAATTTTTTTTTTGTTCTACTACGAAGAGTTCCAACCGCCTTCGGCGAACGGATTAATCTCCGACGGAGTTTGCATTGCTACCTCGATGGGCCGCATCCCTTCCAGTTGAGGTTTTTCCATTCCCAAGGATCGAACCCGAGACCTTGCCCTTAACCACTTATGCCAACCTCAACCGGTAAAAACGAAGGGAATATGTACCTAATTACTTTTGTATACGAGCTTAAAAAAGAACATTCTTTCCTTTTCCACTGATGTCCACTTAAAAATAGAGAGCTCCAATTGTAGGCAATTATCCAAACTTTTATGTTAATTTGTAAGTAAAAAAGATAATTAAGTGTATATTATATTCATTGACCCTTTCAAATGAACCCATAAAGTTTAGATTCCTAAAACAATTAATACAAGTGTTATTTATTATAATATAATGTTAGTATTCGATCTTGCAGACAATTCCACTAAGATCGATTTATGGGGAGAATATGATACGTTCGCCTGTATATTGCATATTTTGATGGTTAGTCCATCGCCCAAATTATAATAAATGAATCGGAGTGGGGTTAAACGAATATATGCTGCTGCTTCTTCTTTGGCCTTTATTGTGGGATTTTAGGAATAATACTCTTATATATACTCCTACCCATTATATACTTGTTGATCCACCATTAAAAGCTACTTTCAATTTTTATATACAAAAAATACTTAAGTCCACAGTCCACTGTATGACACTCACTTATGATACGTTATTGTAAGTAAGATTGGCAATGTGCCAATGTCTGACCTGACAGGATAACTCGATTCGAAATCGATCCAGGGTTATTGAGAGAAACTCAAATCCGATCTAAATCGAACTCGAATTACCTGAATTCAATCTGATTTAACCCATTTATCACATTAAGTATTAATGTCAAGTTTTAGTGATATTTTTTCCACAACCAAAAGTGACATGAAACCAAATTCGAACCCGACCCATTGTAAGGGTGTGTTTATTGCGAGTTTTGATGAGAGTTGTAAGGAAAATTTGGTGAAGTCTGAATTTGGGTCTTCATTTGCTATCAAAAGTTTAAAACTACTTGAAAGTTGCAAGTGGAGAGAACTGCTAGCTTTGGGTTGTCATATACGTATATGTCGTAAAGCTTATTTGGAGTATGAAATTGGTCGAGTATGAGGAATTAATTCAATATAAGGCCTGGAAATATAACATATTTGAACTTTTTTTCAAAATAAGTGATAATAAAGTGAATATAACTAGGTAAATCTAACGTAAATAAGTGGAAAAAATGTAAATATAACTAGCCGAAATCTAACGTCGATGAGCCATTAGTCGATATTGCTATATATCCAATCCGAGTAAATATACAAAAAAAAAAAAAAAAAAACACATTCGTATCAGATTGAGAGTGCTATTAAAACCATTTCTACATGCAACCCCTAGTTACTTTTTTCAATTTCAGAATACAATTATACTAAAACGTAGATAGTTTTCTACGAATAAGTGGTAATTTATGTTCGAGTATACTAGCTCCGTTTTAAAACGAACTTTACACTTTTTGTTTTGGTCCGTTTGATTATATTATTTACATTATGTTTTATTTTATCTTTGGATATGAAAATTTGCTACATTACCTCCTTTACGGCTTTACCCTATAACATCTAGAACTTTCCACTCACTTTCTCTTACTATATTCGTTTTTTTTCTTATACTCATCCACATTTTTACATATCTGCCTTGCTTTATCCATATTTTATTATATTCACCCACTTTTTTACACATTTTTCCTATTTTGTCTTAATATTTGTGCAAATAGTTACCGTAAAGATATTTTTGAAATGGAGGTATGATATATAGGGTTATTCTTGCGTGGACCTAAAGCCAACAATTTACTCTAATACCCATTTTACATACATAGTGGCCTTTTTTGTGCACATAGTTACAATAATAAATTAAACATCAATTTTCTTAGATATAATCATTTTTTGAATCAAAGTAGCTCTATGTTTTTAAAAGAAAGCCACTACTTAAAATCACATTATCTAAGCACAACATGTAATAACAACAACAATTTGATGTTTTTTTTAAAAATAATTCAAATAAACATGTTAAAATAAATTAGAATCACGTTGTTTTTTTCTTTTTTAAGCATGGTCCATAATAAATTTAATATAAACCAAGTTCGTTTAAAAATTAGGGGTATATATTGTTAGATAATACTCCCTCCGTCCCGGAATACTCGACCCGGTTTGACCGGCACAGAGTTTAAGGGACTTGAATTGACTTATTTAATTTAATAGGTAGTAGTTGATAGTGGGGGTATTATTTTAATGTAGTTAGTGGGAGGTGGGTTAAGAGGTGGGGTTGGGGGAGAGTAGGGGTTGAATTTTTAATTATTTTTTGTATGGAGTAGGGGTAGGTGGGTTAATAGGGGTGGAGTGAGAAATAATATAATATTGTTAGAATATTTTCATTTTTAGAAACAGGTCAAGTATTAAGGGACGGCCCGATAAGGAAAACAGGTCAAGTATTCCGGGACGGAGGGAGTAGTCTTCTATTTGTGAGTGTGGGAGTATTCTCCCACATGGAAGAAATATGAAGTTTGTGATGTCTTTAAATAGACCCATGTGCATAGTGTATTAAATATGTGGTGGGTTAAGTTGTTGGGCCAAATGGAGCATTGGGCTTTGGTGTGCTAGTATTGGGTTGGTAATATAGCTATATATTACTAATCAAGACTTAGCACTTAGCACTTTGCGGTTACTAGTTAATTAATATTTCGATATTAATTAATTATTTATTTTAAATAGGATAATAACAAAGGGCGGTTATTAGTAACTGCCATATGGTTTCCTATTTAATCTAATGCACATTGATTATGTTAATTACGTTTTCCTTCATATTTATCACAATGTCAGTTTCTTCAAAAATACTTGTTCATGGAGAATGGTTTAATTTGCTGTAATCCGTTCTTGATTAGGGAATCCTGGGGGTAGAATAGCTTTGAATCCCATCAGCAATATAGTGGGGGCTAATATTATCCTAAGGACAGAGATTAACTCGTCCTAATCTAGTTTCTGTATTTCGTTTTTCATAATTCAAAGTTTCGTATTTAACAATCTTAGGATAATATTATGGAGAGCACGATGAAGATGTTCGGTAATGATACTGTGAAACTAGATCGTTTTGATGGAACCAACTTTCTGCGTTGGAAGGAGAAGATTTCGTTCTTGCTTACTACTTTGAAGATTTTCTATGTTCTGGATCCGAACTTGGGGCCGTTGCCAGAACCGTCAGACAAGGACACAGAAGGGATGGTTGCGGATCGTAAGAAGCGCACTGAAGATGAGATGTTGTGTAGAGGTTATATTCTGAATTCCCTCTCTGATCGTTTATATGATCTCTACACTACAATTCAGTCTGCAAAAGAGATGTGGAAATCCCTGGAGTTTAAGTATGATGCTGAAAAACAAGGGGCATATAAGTTTATTACTTTTAAATTCTTTGAATTTTCAATGGTTGATGGCATTTCTATTCTTGATCAAGTGCATGAATTTCTGATATTGATTTCTAAGTTTAAAGATCTGATGATAACTATTCCTGAGAAACTGATTGTGGGTGGGATTATTGCCAAGTTAACACCATCCTGGAATGATTACAGGAAAAAGTTGCTGCATACTTCTGAGGAATTTACTTTGGAACAGATTTAGAAACACTTACGAATTGAAGAGGAAACTCGTATTCGTGAGAAGGATCTGAATATTGCTTCTAGTTCTAAAGTGAATTATATTAGTCAGAAGAATCAAAAGGGTAAGAGAAAGGCAAATAATAATCCTCATTCTTCTAACCCGAACAAAAAGGGAAAGAATGATATTTCTGAAATTGTTTGTTACAATTGTGGAAAGAAAGGGCACTTTAAACGTTTCTGCAGGAACCCTAAGAAAGAAAAGGAGCAAAATCAGAACCAAAACCAGAAGAACAATAATGAAGAGAAGGCGGTTGCAAACGTTGTTGAACAAAAAGACAACGAGATTACTTGTATGGTTTCTGATTTGCAAATTGGAATGATCCAAGAGTTGCATATGGCTGCAGTTGCGACAAGTGATGATTGGTGGTATGATTCTGGTGCTACCACCCATGTTTGCAATAATCGCACTCTCTTTAAGGATTATGTTGATGCCGTTGATGGGCATGAAATTCTGTTAGGAGATCATCACACTAGCAAGGTTCTTGGAACAGGAAGTGTGGTGCTCCAGTTTACTTCTGGAAAGAAAGTTACTCTTACTAATGTACATCATGTTCCTTCTATTAGGAAGAATTTGGTTTCTGGTTTTGTCTTATGTAAGAAAGGACTCAAGGCTGTTTTAGAGTCCGATAAGATTATTTTATCTAAGGCTGGATCCTTTGTTGGAAAGGGTTATGTATCAGATGGCATGTTTAAGCTAAGTATCAATAAAGATGAAAGTTCTAATTATTTTTGTGTGCAGTCTTTTGATTTCAGTTTTAATATAGAATGTACAACTTTTAATCTTTGGCACAATCGTTTGGGACATGTTAATTATCAAACAATGAAGTTCATGTGTAAAACGGAATTATTTCTTATAGCAATGAACACAAAGAAAAGTGTAAAGTTTGTGTCCAAGCGAAAATGAAAAGGAAACCTTTTCCAAAGGTTGATAGACAATCTGAAATTTTAGAGCTTGTACATTCTCATATTTGTGAGTTAAATGATGTTTTAACTAGAGGTGGCAGTAGGTTTTTATTACTTTTATTGATGATTGTTCTAAATTTACCTATGTCTATTTAATGAGATCAAAAGATCAAGCATTTGACATGTTTAAAGTTTACAAAGCCATGGTAGAAACACAAAAAAGCAAGAAACTGAAAATCTTGAGAAGTGATAGGGGTGGGGAATATTTTCCTACTGAATTTACTTCATTTTGTGAAGACAATGGCATTGTTCACCAAGTTAGTGCACCTTATAGACCTCAACAGAATGGGGTGGCAGAAAGGAAAAATGGAGTTTTTGTTGATATGGTAAATGCCATGATTGTTAACTCCAATTTACCAACGAATTTATGGGGTGAGGCTTTACTAACTGCATGTCATGTACACAATAGAGTTCCTTCGAAGAAGCTGAAATTATCTCCTTATGAAATTTGGAGAGGAAGGAAACCTAATATTAGTTATTTTAGGGTATGGGGATGCTTAGCTTATTACAAGGTCCCAGATCCTAAGAAAACTAAATTAGGCCCAAGAGCTTTGAAATGTGTGTTTATGGGATATGCTGAAAATTCTAAGGCATATAGACTTTTGGACTTAGACTCAAATGTCATTGTGGAATCTCGAGATGTAGAATTCTTTGAAAATAAAGTTCGAAGTGATTCCGAAACAGTTGATGAGTCTTTGCAGCAAGTTCCACAAACTGAAATAAGTTCTAATCCTTGTTCTAGCAATGTGAGGTTAAATCCTAATGATTCTAGTGAACCTAGTGAACCTAGAAGAAGTATAAGAGCTAGAAAGGAAAACAACTTGGGTCCTGATTTCATTAATTCACAAGCTATTGCTTTTCTGGTGGAAGGTGATAGAGAAACAGTTACCAATAAAATCCGAATGATTCTCAATACTGAAAATGAGAATGGTGATCCAAAGACATTTCGGGAAGCAGTGGCTTCTAGAGATTCGGCTTTTTGGAAAGAGGCAATAGATGACGAGATGGATTCTCTTGTATCTAACAAGACTTGGGTCTTGGCAGATTTGCCTCCTGGTTCCAAAGCTATTGGATGTAAGTGGGTTTTTAGGGTAAAGAAGAATGTGGATGATGAATCGATTAAATTTTTCAAAGCTAGACTTGTGGGTCAAGGTTTTAGTCAAAGAGAAGGAGTAGATTATTTTGATACTTATGCTCCTGTGGGTAGAATTACATCTATAAGAGTCTTGATAGCTATAGCTGCTTTGAATGGATTGCATGTACACCAAATGGATGTTAAAACTGCCTTTCTAAATGGTGATTTAGATGAAGAGATGTACATGAAGCAACCTGAAGGGTTTGTCCTTTCTGTTTATGAACATAAAGTTTGTAAGCTACTTAAATCATTGTATGGATTAAAGCAAGCTCCAAAGCAATGGCATGAGAAATTTGATTCTGCAATATTGTCTCATGGTTAATTTTGTTCATAACTCTGCTGATAGATGTATATATTCTAAGTTTACAAAGGAATATGGTGTCATTTTATAAGGAAATAATGCCCTTGGTCCAAGTATGCATTCAATGTTAAAGTCTAATAAATGCGGTTCAGTATTAATTAACAAGTTAATAATTCAGTAAGATCAAGTGAGCTGAATGCCTAGCTAGAGGTCGCTTCAGTTCAAGTGGAATTAATTATATTAATCCACAACTTACTCTTGACTGAACCCGTAGGGTCACACAAATAGTACGTAAACGGATCAAGTATTTAATGGCATTAAATACTCCATCTATGGATATTCGGAATCGACGGATCTTGGTTTCAGTGGGAGCTGAGATCGTCACAAGCAAGAAATGAATACTCCGGAAACTATGATATTACCGGAAACGGAAATATGGATCGTATCGGAAATATAAATATTATCCAAGTCGTAAATGTTGCCGGAAACGGAAACATGGTACGTATCGGAAAATATTAATGGAAATGGAAATATTACCGGAATCGGAAATATTGCCGGAAACGGAAATATTGTCAGAATCGGAAATATTATCGGAATCGGAAAATAATTCCGGAAACGGAAATATTAAATATTTGTTCGAAATGGAAATTAATTCCGGAATCGGAAATATTAAATATTGTTCGTATCGGAAATGATTTCCGGAATCGGAAATTTAATCGGAAGCGTATCGTACGAATTAGCATCGGACGAGGCTCGCTAGACGAAGGCCCGGCATGAAGCCAGGCCATCGCCCAGCAAGCCACACGCATCACGACCACACGCCAAGCCTCGACCAGGCCCAGCGCAAGGCCAGGCCCAGCCAAGGCCTTGGGCGCGCGCGCGGACACAAACAGCAGCATGGGCCGAGCGCTGTGCGCTCAGCGTGGGCCGCAAGGCCTGCGCGAGTGTGCGGTGCTCGTGCGATGCTCGTGTAAGTGCTATACGAATCCTAAAGCTATCAGGATTCGATATATGATTAAATTCCTAATCCTAAAAGGATAAATTAATTAAATAAGAGTTCTACTAGGATTCTAGTTTAATTAATTCGTATCCTAGTAGGATTCCAGTCCCTTTTTCATACCTCTATAAATAGGTGCCTAGGGTCATAATTTATAGATACAATTGAAGTATTCTAAAGGTAAGATTTTGAAGAAAAATCAGCCATACACTTGCACCTAAATAGCCGAAATTCCTAAGCAACCTTAAGGGCGATTCTAGTTGGTCAAGCTTAAGGCGGATCCGGACGTGCTGTGGACTATCTACGGAGGGACGACACTTGGAGTCCTAAAGACTTGTTCTTGTTCGGTTCTGGCGCAGCTAGGGAGGACACGCAACAAAGTGTATGCATCTAAACTATGCTAAATGATTATGTGTAAATAATATGCTTTCCTGGCTTTATGGTTTTTCCGCATGATTTATGTTTTGTCATATGAATCATAACCTAACAGTGGTATCACGAGCCTCTTATTATTTTCATAATCTAAATTGCATAAACATGGTTAAATTTTACAAATTTGCAAAGAATTAAAAGGGGTGATTAATTTTCGTAATTGTTAATTAATTGCAAATTGCGTTTATTTAATTATATGTATGCAGTTTTTTGGCAGTTTCTTCGTTACTCATCCAAATCGAGTGATTTTTGTTTCAATTCCGCATGTAAAAGGCATTCTAAATTTTTGACAAAAAAAAAAAAATTTCGGCCGAACCCAGAATTCCCAAATTCGAAGCCTAACTATGACTTTTCGGAGATTTTAGTTTTTCGAACGCAAAAGTTTGTAAATTTAAGATGTTAAATTAAATATTTGCGATTCTTGTTGATAAATCTTGAATTTTTGATTGACCTACAGTATATGTTTAACAAGTTTGAATGCCTAGCTTGTTAATTATACAACCTAATTTGTAATTATGATTAATTTGTTGAAATTCGAATAATTTAGAATTAATTTGATTTTCATAATTAATTAATAATTTAATTAGGTATCCATGATTAAAATCCACCATAAAAATTGTTAATTTATATTAAATTTTTAATTTTTATGACCTAGGTTTGAATCCATGTTAATCGGAAATTAATATGTTTTATTAATTTGTCATTAATTTTGAATTAAAAATTTTAAATTTTATGAAACGCTCATTAATGTTGCACGCACAAAGCAATGGAAGCTACGTGTTACCCTTAAGGGGTGTTGTATAGTGCGGGCACGCGACGACGAGCAAGGGAGCTCGTCGCCCGTGCGGTACGAATGCAGCGAGCAACATAGCGCATGGCGCGCGCACGAGGCAAGGGAGCCTGTGCGTGTGTGATGTGTGCTGTGGCGATGGGCGAAGGGCGAAGGCATGGCACGAGGAGAGGCGCGCGCGAGGGCGAGAGCTGGTCGCCCAGCGATCGCTGCTCCGCGCACCAACACGCGTGGCCTCGAGGGCTTGCACGAGCGAGCGAGCACTCCCATCGTGGCTGCTGCGATGCATGCGGGCAAGCAGGCTGCGCGCAAGCGTGGCTTGGCTTGCTGCGTTTGCGCGTGGCTGCTGCTGCGATGAGCCATAGGCCAGCGATAGGTCGTGCACTCGACGGGGCTTGGACGCAAGCCCAAGTGCTCGTCATGTTACGATTATCGAGTTTTAAATTTTAATTTGAGATTTTCAGTTCATATAATTTTAATTAATTTTAAAATTAATAATTTAAATTGTTTTCTTGGATTTTAATTTTGAATATTATAATTATTATAAATTTTAATTTATTCTAATTATTTTACTAAAATTAAAAACCTTGAATTAATTTAAATTCGACTGAAAACAAATTAAATAAGTGGATTCAATTATAAATTTATATGCGCTTTAAATTTTAATTAAATTTGTATGTTTTCGGTTAGACTAGAAATACATTTTTATGTTTAAAATTAGTAAAGCATATGAATTTATTGGTTTAAGTGGGAGCAATTTTAGTCATAAACTCTTGATTAGGTCTACAAATCCTTTAAGGTTAAACAACTTGATTAGAATTAATAAGGACTGAATAATTGGTAGATTATTGGTGCCCTTAATTAATTGCTGCAAATATTTATGTGATGCATAACGTGTTTTACTAACCAGCTATGTGGGCCATTCATGATAATGAATGGGTGAATGATATATATTGTATATGTACTGTTTTGCAGGTTATGAAGTGACTAGTATGGCCCAAATAGGATAGAAAATATGGTCTGCGTACCATTAATTTGAATGTAATTGGTCTAAAGTACCAAAATTGTTTTTCAATTCAAATATGGTCTACGTACCATCAAATAGTTGTAATTAGTTTAATTATAGCTTATCCTATTTGAAGAAAATGGCGCCTCCCACGGAGATTTTCAAGACGGACTTTGAAGTTGAAGCTTCAAGATGAAGTCGGGCCATACTAGATCACATTTATCTTATGCATGTTTTAAGTTATTTATTGCTTTTAAATATGTCTTAAATATGCATGAGATCAAAGCTTGATTATGTTGCATGATTAAGGATTTTAGTTCACTTAAAATCTAACCAACATAGTAAAGAGCCTTAAGTTTCAAACTTAAAAATTGAGTTAAAAGGTGCCATGCCAAAATAACACTTACTTGGATATCCTTTTTTCATCGATCTTAGTAATAGTTTTCCGCCATAGCGAGGTGTTACTTATCGATACTAAAGGGGTAAGGTACACAAATAATTGTGAGTACATGTTAGTTTTGGTGAAACTCAACGATATAAGTAAGGAGTCCTTTTATGTCGTGGCAAAATCGATAGGTTTACCTAATAAGTTCTTAGACGTACCTATCAACCAAGAGTAGTTTCTAGACTATTAGCAAAAGGCTTTTGCTTACCTAAAAGATTTTAGAATTGAGTCTAAATACATAATGTGCTTAATTCTTCAATGGATTTTAGGGTCTTGGAATCATTTTATTCACACCTGCCGGAACACATAACTTGAATAAAATGCTTAATGAACATTGAATTATGCATGTATGCTAGAATTTAAGTTTATTAATAGAAACTGTGAATGGTTATTTATTTGTTTATTCTTTTTCAATTGTAGTTTTAATTATGGCAAACAACAATTCATTCAATATTCGATCAATTCTCGAAAAGGAGAAGTTGAGCGGGAAAAACTTCCTTGACTGGCAAAGGAACTTGCAAATAGTTCTTATGTAGGAAGAAAAGGAGTATGTCCTAGAAGAGGCGATGCCCGAAGTCGCAGGCGAAGGGGTCACTCAGGCAGCCCTCAATCATTGGATTGATGCCAACAAGGATGTGAAATGTCTAATGCTTGCAACCATGAGTGCAGATCTATAGAAAACGTTCATCAACTCAGATGCTTTCACGATCATCAGTGAGTTAAAGAACATGTTCCAAGATCTGGCTCGGGTAGAAAGATTCGAGACTCATAGGCAAATTCTTGAGACCAAGCTCAAGAAAGGCGATCCCGTAAGTCCACATGTTCTCAAAATGATTGGACTCATTGAGAATATGAGTCGGCTGGATCAGCAATTCTCTCAGGAAATGGCTGTAGACACCATCCTCCATTCTCTTCATAACGGGTACGATCAGTTGAAACTGAACTACAGTATGAATAGTCTGGACAAAACGCTCACTGAGCTTCACGGTATGCTGAAGACCGCTGAAAAGACGCTCAAAAGTGATAAGCAAGATATGCTTATGGTGCGTGGGGGCAAGTTTAAGAAATCTGGAAAGAAGAGGAATGCTAAGAAAGGTGGCAACAAGGCCAGCCCAACTAAGCAAACTGGCGCCAAATCTGAAAAGAGGAAGGTCAGTCAACCCACTTCTGAATCCGAATGCTTCTACTGCAAAAAGAAGGGGCATTGGAAGAGAGATTGCTTTTAGCTAAAGGAAGATCAGAAGAACGGAACAGTCGTTCCATCTTCAGGTATTTTCGTTATAGACTGTACACTTGTTACTTCAACTTCTTGGGTATTAGATACAGGTTGTGGCTCACACTTATGTTCCAATTCTCAGGGACTAAGAAGAAGTAGAAAGTTAAGCAAGGGTGAAGTCGACCTACGAGTGGGAAATGGAGCACGGATTGCTGCATTAGCTGTAGGAACTTATTATTTGTCGTTGCCCTCTGGGCTAGTTTTGGAACTGGAAGAGTGTTTCCATGTTCCAAGCCTTACTAAAAACATCATTTATGTTTCTTGCTTAGATGCTAAGGGATTTTCCTTTTTAATAAAAGACAATAGTTGTTCGTTTTATTTTAAAGAGATGTTTTATGGATCTGCTAGATTAGTCAATGGACTTTATTTATTAGATCACGACAAACAAGTTTATAACATAAATACCAAAAAGGCCAAAAAGGATGATTCAGATCTCACCTATCTGTGGCATTGTCGATTAGGCCATATTAACTTGAAACGCATGGAAAGACTTCAAAAGGAAGGAATTCTAGAACCATTTGACTTAGAGGATTATGGTAAGTGCGAATCATGTTTACTTGGCAAGATGAAGAAGCAACCTTTCTCTAAAGTTGGAGAAAGAGCAACTGGACTATTGGGTTTAATCCATACAGGTGTATTTGGACCAATGAGTACAAATGCTAGGGGTGGTTTTAGCTACTTTATCACTTTCACTGATGACTTCAGTAGATATGGTTATGTCTACCTAATGAAGCATAAGTCTGAATCCTTTGATAAATTCAAGGAATTTCAGAGAGATGTAGAGAATCAATTAGGCAAGAAGATTAAGGCACTGCGGTCTGATAAAGACGGTGAATATCTGAGCTATGAATTTGATGACCATCTGAAAGAATGTGGAATTCTATCAGAATTGACTCCTCCTGGAACACCACAATGGAACGGTGTGTCGGAACGGAGGAAAGAACCTTGCTAGACATGGTCAGGTCAATGATGGGTCAGGCCGAACTTCCAATAGAATTTTGGGGACATGCACTAAATACAGCTGCACTCACTATAAATAGAGCTCCGTCTAAAGCTGTTGAAAAGACTCCATATGAGTTATGGTTTGGAAAGCCTCCAAAAGTATCTTTTCTTAAGATTTGGGGATGTGAAGTATACGTCAATCGATTAATTTCAGACAAACTTCATCCAAAATCTGACAAATGTATCCTTGTGGGCTATCCAAAGGAAACAAAGGGGTATTACTTCTACAATACATTTGAGAACAAGGTGTTTGTTGCTCGAGATGGTATCTTTTTGGAAAAGGATCACATTTCCAAAATGACAAGTGGGAGAAAAGTAGACCTCGAAGAAATTCGAGTCGAACAACAAACTCTAGAGAATGCTCAAGATGACATTCAAGATGAAACTCAGAGATCTTTAGAAGTATCTGGTGAAAATCATGGTCAATCTAGAGATGTAACCCCGCGTAGATCGCAGAGATATAGATCTCAACCGGAAAGGTACTTAGGTATTTTGACGAACGAGAGCTATGACGTTCTATTACTTGAAAGTGATGAACCTGCGACTTACAAACAAGCTATGACGAGCCCTAGCTCCAAGCAATGGCATGAAGCCATGCAATTTGAATTAGACTCCATGTCTGAAAACCAAGTATGGGATTTGGTCGATTTTCCAGATGGCTACCAAGCCATTGGAAGCAAATGGGTTTTCAAACTGAAAAAGGACAAGGATGGGAAACTTGAAGTTTTCAAAGCTAGATTGGTTGCAAAAGGTTACAGGCAAGTCCACGGTGTGGATTACGATGGAACCTTTTCACTAGTTGCAATGCTAAAGTCTATTCGGATAATGTTAGCAATTGCTGCATATTACGATTACGAAATATGGCAGATGGATGTCAAAACCGCTTTCTTAAACGGCATTTTAATAGAAACTGTGTTTATGACATAGCCTGAGGGTTTTGAGGATCCAAAGAATGCTAAAAAGGTATGCAAGCTAAAGAAATCAATCTACGGATTGAAGCAGGCATCCAGGAGCTGGAATATACGTTTAGATGAAGCAGTCAGTGACTTTGGTTTCATCAAGAACGCAGACGAATCTTGTGTATACAAGAAGGTCAGTGGGAGCAAAATTTCTTTCATAGTATTATATGTCGATGACATATTACTTATCGGAAATGACATTCCTATGTTGAACTCTGTCAAGATTTGGCTTGGGAAATGCTTTTCGATGAAGGATCTAGGAGAAGCACAGTACATATTGGGCATCAAGATTTACAGAGATAGATCTAAAAGGATGATTGGACTTAGTCAAAGCACTTATATCAATAAGGTGCTTGATAGGTTCAAGATAGCAGACTACAAGCGAGGCTACCTACCCATGTCTCATGGAATAACTCTAAGCAAGACTCAGTGCCCAAAAACACTTGATGAGCGTAGACGAATGAATGGGATTCCATATGCATCATTGATTGGTTCAATAATGTATGCTATGATATGTACACGCCCGGATGTTGCGTACGCACTCAGTGCTACGAGCAGATACCAGTCAGACCCAGGAGAGGCACATTGGACTGCTGCCAAGAATATTCTGAAGTACCTGAAAAGGCACAAAGATGACTTCCTGTTCTATGGTGGAGATGATGAATTAATTGTTAAAGGCTATGGGGACGCAAGTTTCCAAATCGACAAAGATGATTTCAGATCACAGTCTGGGTTTGTCTTCTGCCTCAACGGAGGTGCAGTAAGCTGGAAAAGTGCTAAGCAAAGCACCATTGCGGATTCTACAACTGAAGCGGAGTACATTGCTGCACGTGAAGCAGCAAAGGAAGCTATATGGCTAAGGAAGTTCATAGGTGAACTTGGTGTAGTCCCCTCCATTAAAGGACCAATAGCCATGTATTGTGATAATAACGGAGCTATTGCACAGGCAAAGGAGCCTAGACACCACCAAAGAGTCAAGCATGTACTTCGTAGATTTCACCTTCTACGAGAGTTCGTTGAAAGAAAAGAAGTCGAGATAAGCAAGATTGGAACTGATGACAACATATCAGGTCCATTGACTAAACCTCTGCCGCAGGCGAAGCACAACTCGCACACTGTAGCTATGGGAATCAAGCATATTGGAGAATGGCTTTGATGTCCTTATTTAATGTTATAAAGTTTTAGAGTTTAATTCTTTGTAAAACATTATTGGTTAATCATTCACAATAAATGAATAGAATTCATTTTTCCATTTAATTTGTGGTTTGTTAAATGATGACTCCCTTCAATTTGACGATATATTCAAGATAGACTGTCAGGACCAGTCCTGTGACTAAGAAATGTCTATCAAGTGAACTTGAATGTCAAAAGTTGAAAATGGTCCCTGGTCGGAGTTTTCTATAAAAATTGGACGCATAGAAAACGTTAGACGACTAGAATGCAAGATGACTAGTAGTTCTGTTTCTTGAACTATGTGGACATGGGAATGTCATAATCATTTGCATAGATACTTACTTTGGGAAGACTAGTATCGGACATACCTATGAAACTTTACTGTAAGAGATGAAAATCTGTCATAAGTAAATTTCATTAAAATTATTAGACACTAAATCCTCAATACCTGAGTGATTTGAGATTACTTGTTTGAGAACTGGTTGCTTTGACGTTGACCAACCGTCGCACCGTAAAAGGAGGCTATAAAGGCAACGCTCAGGTAATCACCTATCAAACGAAGTCTAATCTCAAGATCGCAAGATTGAGATTGTCCTCCCATAAATCGGGATGAGATGCTTAAAAGTTGTACAAGGCCACTCGGAGAGCTAGAAACTGTAAAATGCATGGCCGTGCTCGGATGAATCATAGGCTATGATTTTCTGTTTATTTGATCAGTTGAACTCTGAAACCGAGAAACACCTCTGGACATAATAAGGATGACAACTCTTACCTTATGTTCAAGAGCAAGCATCGAGCGACAAAGGAATTAGGTAAATGCACACTTGTCCCTAAGGACAAGTGGGAGACTGAAGGAAATAGTGCCCTTGGTCCAAGTATGCATATAATATTAAGTCTAATAAATGCGGTTCAGTATTAATTAACAAGTTAATAATTCAGTAAGATCAAGTGAGCTGAATGCCTAGCTAGAGGCCGCTTCAGTTCAAGTGGAATTAATTATATTAATCCACAACTTACTCTTGACTGAACCCGTAGGGTCACACAAATAGTACGTAAACGGATCAAGTATTTAATGGCATTAAATAATCCATGTATGGATATTCGGAATCGACGGATCTTGGTTTCAGTGGGAGCTGAGATCGTCACAAGCAAGAAATGAATACTCCGGAAACTATGATATTACCGGAAACGGAAATATGGATCGTATCGGAAATATAAATATTACCAAAGTCGTAAATGTTACCGGAAACGGAAACATGGTACGTATCGGAAAATATTAATGGAAATGGAAGTATTGCCGGAATCGGAAATATTGCCGGAAACGGAAATATTGTCAGAATCGGAAATATTATCGGAATCGGAAAATAATTCCAGAAATGGAAATATTAAATATTTTTTCGAAACGGAAATTAATTCCGGAATCGGAAATTTTAAATATTGTTCGTATCGGAAATGATTTCCAGAATCGGAAATTTAATCGGAAGCGTATCGTATGAATTAGCATCGGACGAGGCTCGCTAGACGAAGGCCCAGCAAGAAGCCAGGCCATCGCCCAGCAAGCCACACGCATCACCAACACACGCCAAGCCTCGACCAGGCCCAGCGCAAGGCCAGGCCCAGCCAAGGCCTTGGGCGCGCGCGGACATAGGCAGCAGCATGGGCCGAGCGCTGTGCGCTCAGCGTGGGCCGCAAGGCCTGCGCGAGTGTGCGGTGCTCCTGCGATGCTCGTGTACGTGCTATACGAATCCTAAAGCTATCAGGATTCGATATATGATTAAATTCCTAATCCTAAAAGGATAAATTAATTAAATAAGAGTTCTACTAGGATTCTAGTTTAATTAATTCGTATCCTAGTAGGATTCCAGTCCCTTTTCTATACCTCTATAAATAGGTGCCTAGGGTCATAATTTATAGATACAATTGAAGTATTCTAAAGGTAAGATTTTGAAGAAAAATCAGCCATACACTTGCACCTAAATAGCCGAAATTCCTAAGCAACCTTAAGGGCGATTCTAGTTGGTCAAGCTTAAGGCGGATCCGGACGTGCTGTGGACTATCTACGGAAGGACGACACTTGCAGTCCTAAAGACTTGTTCTTGTTCGGTTCGGGCGCAGCTAGGGAGGGCACGCAACAAAGTGTATGCATCTAAACTATGCTAAATGATTATGTGTAAATAATATGCTTTCCTGGCTTTATGGTTTTTCCGCATGATTTATGTTTTGTCATATGAATCATAGCCTAAAATTTTTATTCCTATATGTTGATGATATGTTAATATTCGGAACGAACATGATTGGCATAAATGAAACCAAAGCTTATTTAAGTTCTTGTTTCAAGATGAAAGACTTAAATGAGGTTGATACTATTTTAGGTATCAAAGTGAGAAAAAATAGTGGGGGTTATTCTTTGAGTCAGTCTCATTATGTTGAGAATATGCTTAAGAAATTTGATCATTTGACTTTCAAAGAAGCAAATACTCCATATGATACATCTTGTAAGCTTGGTGTGAACAGTGGAAGAGCTGTAGCTCAGCTAGAGTATTCTAGTGCAATTGGTAGTTTGATGTATGCTACTCATTGTACTAGACCTGATATTGCATTTGCAGTTTGCAAGCTTTCAAGGTTTACTAGCAATCGTAATACAGAACATTGGAAAGCAGTTGGAAGAGTTTTTTGTTATTTGAAAAGAACCAAAGGTTATGCTTTACACTATGGAAACTTTCCATCTATACTTGAAGGATACACATATGCTAGTTGGATATCTTGTGACGGGGATAATAAATCCACAAGTGGTTGGATTTTTATGCTCGGTGGTGGTGCTGTTTCTTGGGCCTCAGAGAAACAAACTTGCATTACTCATTCCAGCATGGAAGCTGAATTTTTAGCTTTAGGGGCAGCAGGCAAAGAAGCGGAATGGTTATGAAATATGTTATTGGATATAAAGTTGTGGCCACAACCCATGCCAGCTATTTCTTTGCATTGCGATAGTGAGGCAACATTGTCCAGAGCTTATAATAAGATTTATAATGGTAAGTCTAGACACATCAGTTTGAGACATGCATATGTAAGACAGTTAATATCCGACGGGATTATAACTGTAATTTATGTAAGGCCTTGTAACAATTTGGCGGATCCTTTCACTGAAGGACTTCCGAGAGAAATTGTTTATGGAACAAGCCGGGAAATGGTCTTGAGACCTATTTGATTAATCAACAACAATGGAAACCCAACCTTTTATTATGAGTACCAATAATAAAAGGTTCAATGTGGTAATAACAAATTGTTGATAACTGGTTATGTCACACTAGATTATCAATTATTCTGGTGTATGTTTTAGGGTGAGTTATATACTCTTAATGAAATTCTAGTGATAGAAGAATTTCACCTATGTAGACATAAGGAGTGGTGCCGCTTCTAACAAAAGTTTTAAGGTCAAACTTTTGTAAATGTCTATGAACCAGGTATAGCACATGGCCATAATGGTGCTACCTTTTTTATGAACATGTTGAAGGACATTTGTGTGTGAGGTTTTTCTGATTCTAGCATAAGGAATTTTGGCTCAAAAGCTTTCAACCGCCATAAATTTCGTTAGGGTTTTGAAGAACTGTCACTAAGTGAAAGTTCAAATTGAAAGATACTTTCATGTATGCACATTCTGTCAAATTAAACACTAAGTGGGGGATTGTTAGATAATAGTCTTCTATTTGTGAGTGTGGGAGTATTCTCCCACATGGAAGAAATATGAAGTTTGTGATGTCTTTAAATAGACCAATGTGCATAGTATATTAAATATGTGGTGGGTTAAGTTGTTGGGCCAAATGGAGCATTGGGCTTTGGTGTGCTAGTATTGGGTTGGTAATATAGCTATATATTACTAATCAAGACTTAGCACTTAGCACTTAGCACTTTGCACGTGGCACGCGCACGGTTATTTAATGACATAATTAACGTTAATCTTTTTGCGGTTACTAGTTAATTAATATTTGGATATTAATTAATTATTTATTTTAAATAGGATAATAACAAAGGGCGGTTATTAGTAACTGCCATATGGTTTCCTATTTAATCTAATGCACATTGATTATGTTAATTACGTTTTCCTTCATATTTATCACAATGTCAGTTTCTTCAAAAATACTTGTTCATGGAGAATGGTTTAATTTGATGTAATCCGTTCTTGATTAGGGAATCCTGGGGGTAGAATAGCTTTGAATCCCATCATTAATATAGTGGGGGCTAATATTATCCTAAGGACAGGGATTAACTCGTCCTAATCTAGTTTCTGTATTTCGTTTTTCATAATTCAAAGTTTCGTATTTAACAATCTTAGGATAATATTATGGAGAGCACGATGAAGATGTTCAGTAATGATACTGTGAAACTAGATCGTTTTGATGGAACCAACTTTCTGCGTTGAAAGGAGAAGATTTCGTTCTTGCTTACTGCTTTGAAGATTTTCTATGTTCTGGATCCGAAGTTGGGGCCGTTGCCAGAACCGTCAGACAAGGACACGAAAGGGATGGTTGCGGATCGTAAGAAGCGCACTGAAGATGAGATGTTGTGTAGAGGTTATATTCTGAATTCCCTCTCTGATCGTTTATATGATCTCTACACTCCAATTCAGTCTGCAAAAGAGATGTGGGAATCCCTGAAGTTTAAGTATGATGCTGAAAAACAAGGGGCAAATAAGTTTATTACTTTTAAATTCTTTCAATTTTCAATGGTTGATGGCACTTCTATTCTTGATCAAGTGCATGAATTTCTGATATTGATTTCTAAGTTTAAAGATCTGATGATAACTATTCCTGAGAAACTGATTGTGGGTGGGATTATTGCCAAGTTACCACCATCCTGGAATGATTACAGGAAAAAGTTGCTGCATACTTCTGAGGAATTTACTTTGGAACAGATTTAGAAACACTTACGAATTGAAGAGGAAACTCGTATTCGTGAGAAGGATCTGAATATTGCTTCTAGTTCTAAAGTGAATTTTATTAGTCAGAAGAATCAGAAGAGGTAAGAGAAAGGCAAATAATAATCCTCATTCTTCTAACCCGAACTAAAAGGGAAAGAAGGATATTTCTGAAATTGTTTGTTACAATTGTGGAAAGAAAGGGCACTTTAAACGTTTCTGCAGGAACCCTAAGAAGGAAAAGGAGCAAAATCAGAACAAAAACCAGAAGAAGAGTAATGAAGAGAAGGCGGCTGCAAACGTTGTTGAACAAAAAGACAACGAGATTACTTGTATGGTTTCTTATTTGCACATTGGAATGATCCAAGAGTTGCATATGGCTGCAGTTGCTACAAGTGATGATTGGTGGTATGATTCTGGTGCTACCACCCATGTTTGCAATAATCGCACTCTCTTTAAGGATTATGTTGATGCCGTTGATGGGCATGGAATTCTGTTGGGAGATCATCACACTAGCAAGGTTCTTGGAACAGGAAGTGTGGTGCTCCAGTTTACTTATGGAAAGAAAGTTACTCTTACTAATGTACTTCATGTTCCTTCTATTAGGAAGAATTTGGTTTCTGGCATTGTCTTATGTAAGAAAGGACTCAAGGCTGTTTTAGAGTCCGATAAGATTATTTTATCTAAGGCTGGTTCCTTTGTTGGAAAGGGTTATGTATCAGATGGCATGTTTAAGCTAAGTATCAATAAAGATGAAAGTTCTAATTATTTTTGTGTGCAGTCTTTTGATTTCAGTTTTAATATAGAATGTACAACTTTTAATCTTTGGCATAATCGTTTGGGACATGTTAATTATCAAACAATGAAGTTCATGTGTAAAAACGAAATTATTTCTTATAGCAATGAACACAAAGAAAAGTGTGAAGTTTGTGTCCAAGCGAAAATGAAAAAGAAACCTTTTCCAAAGGTTGATAGACAATCTGAAATTTTAGAGATTGTACATTATGATATTTGTGAGTTAAATGGTGTTTTAACTAGAGGTGGCAGTAGGTATTTTATTACTTTTATTGATGATTGTTCTAAATTTACCTATGTCTATTTAATGAGATCAAAAGATCAAGCATTTGACATGTTTAAAGTTTACAAAGCCATGGTAGAAACACAAAAAAGCAAGAAACTGAAAATCTTGAGAAGTGATAGGGGTGGGGAATAATTTCCTACTGAATTTACTTCATTTTGTGAAGACAATGGCATTGTTCACCAAGTTAGTGCACCTTATAGACCTCAACAGAATAGGGTGGCAGAAAGGAAAAATGGAGTTTTAGTTGATATGGTAAATGCCATGATTGTTAACTCCAATTTACCAATGAATTTATGGGGTGAGGCTTTACTAACTGCATGTCATGTACACAATAGATTTCCTTCAAAGAAGCTGAAATTTTCTCCTTATGAAATGTGGAGAGGAAGGAAACCTAATATTAGTTATTTTAGGGTATGGGGATGCTTAGCTTATTACAAGGTCCCAGATCCTAAGAAAACTAAATTAGGCCCAAGAGCTTTGAAAAGTGTGTTTATGGGATATGCTGAAAATTCTAAGGCATATAGACTATTGGACTTAGACTCAAAGGTCATTGTGGAATCTCGAGATGTAGAATGCTTTGAAAATAAATTTCGAAGTGATTCCAAAACAGTTGATGAGTCTTTGCATCAAGTTCCACAAACTGAAACAAGTTCTAATCCTTGTTCTAGCAATGTGAGGTTAAATCCTAATGATTCTAGTGAACCTAGTGAACCTAGAAGAAGTATAAGAGCTAGAAAGGAAAACAACTTGGGTCCTGATTTCATTAATTCACAAGCTATTTCTTTTCTGGTGGAAGGTGATAGAGAAACAGTTACCAATAAAATCCCAATGATTCTCAATACTGAAAATGAGAATGGTGATCCAAAGACATTTCGGGAAGCAATGGCTTCTAGAGATTCGGCTTTTTGGAAAGAGGCAATAGATGACGAGATGGATTCTCTTGTATCTAACAAGACTTGGGTCTTGGCAGATTTGCCTCCTGGTTCCAAAGCTATTGGATGTAAGTGGGTTTTTAGGGTAAAGAAGAATGTGGATGATGAATCGATTAAAGTTTTCAAAGCTAGACTTGTGGGTCAAGGTTTTAGTCAAAGAGAAGGAGTAGATTATTTTGATACTTATGCTCCTGTGGCTAGAATTACATCTATAAGAGTCCTGATAGCTATAGCTGCTTTGAATGGATTGCATGTACACCAAATGGATGTTAAAACTGCCTTTCTAAATGGTGATTTAGATGAAAAGGTGTACATGAAGCAACCTGAAGGGTTTGTCCTTCCTGGTTATGAACATAAAGTTTGTAAGCTACTTAAATCATTGTATGGATTAAAGCAAGCTCCAAAGAAATGGCATGAGAAATTTGATTCTGCAATATTGTCTCATGGTTTTGTTCATAACTCTGCTGATAGATGTATATATTCTAAGTTTACAAAGAAATATGGTGTCATTTTATGCCTATATGTTGATGATATGTTAATATTCGGAACGAACATGATTGGCATAAATGAAACCAAAGCTTATTTAAGTTCTTGTTTCAAGATGAAAGACTTAAATGAGGTTGATACTATTTTAGGTATCAAAGTGAGAAAAAATAGTGGGGGTTATTCATTGAGTCAGTCTCATTATGTTGAGAAGATGCTTAAGAAATTTGAGCATTTGACTTTCAAAGAAGCAAATACTCCATATGATTCATCTTGTAAGCTTGGTGTGAACAGTGGAAGAGCTGTAGCTCAGCTAGAGTATTCTAGTGCAATTGGTAGTTTGATGTATTCTACTCATTGTACTAGACCTGATATTGCATTAGCAGTTTGCAAGCTTTCAAGGTTTACTAGCAATCGTAATACAGAACATTGGAAAGCAGTTGGAAGAGTTTTTTGTTATTTGAAAAGAACCAAAGGTTATGCTTTACACTATGGAAACTTTCCATCTGTACTTGAAGGATACACATATGCTAGTTGGATATCTAGTGACGGGGATAATAAATCCACAAGTGGTTGGATTTTTATGCTCGGTGGTGGTGCTGTTTCTTGGGCCTCAGAGAAACAAACTTGCATTACTCATTCCAGCATGGAAGCTGAATTTTTAGCTTTAGGGTCAGCAGGCAAAGAAGCGAAATGGTTATGAAATATGTTATTGGATATAAAGTTGTGGCCACAACCCATGCCAGCTATTTCTTTGCATTGCGATAGTGAGGCAACATTGTCCAGAGCTTATAATAAGATTTATAATGGTAAGTCTAGACACATCAGTTTGAGACATGCATATGTAAGACAGTTAATATCCGACGGGATTATAACTGTAATTTATGTAAGGTCTTGTAACAATTTCACTAAAGGACTTCCGAGAGAAATTGTTTATGGAACAAGCCGGGAAATGGTCTTGAGACCTATTTGATTAATCAACAACAATGGAAACCCAACCTTTTATTATGAGTACCAATAATAAAAGGTTCAATGTGGTAATAACAAATTGTTGATAACTGGTTATGTCACACTAGATTATCAATTATTCTGGTGTATGTTTTAGGGTGAGTTATATACTCTTAATGAAATTCTAGTGATAGAAGAATTTCACCTATGTAGACATAAGGAGTGGTGCCGCTTCTAACAAAAGTTTTAAGGTCAAACTTTTGTAAATGTCTATGAACCAGGTATAGCACATGGGCATAATGGTGCTACCTTGTTTATGAACATGTTGAAGGACATTTGTGTGTGAGGTTTTTCCGATTCTAACATAAGGAATTTCGGCTCAAAAGCTTTCAACCGCCATAAATTTCGTTAGTGTTTTGAAGAACTGTCACCAAGTGAAAGTTCAAATCGAAAGATACTTTCATCTATGCACATTCTGTCAAATTGAAGACTAAGTGGGGGATTGTTAGATAATAGTCTTCTATTTGTGAGTGCGGGAGTATTCTCCCACATGGAAGAAATTTGAAGTTTGTGATGTCTTTAAATAGACCCATGTACGTGCATAGTATATTAAATATGTGGTGGGTTAAGTTGTTGGGCCAAATGGAGCATTGGGCTTTGGTGTGCTAGTATTGGGTTGGTAATATAGCTATATATTACTAATCAAGACTTAGCACTTAGCACTTAGCACTTTGCACGTGGCACGCGCACGGTTATTTAATGACATAATTAACGTTAATCTTTTTGCGGTTACTAGTTAATTAATATTTGGATATTAATTAATTATTTATTTTAAATAGGATAATAACAAAGGGCGGTTATTAGTAACTGCCATATGGTTTCCTATTTAATCTAATGCACATTGATTATGTTAATTACGTTTTCCTTCATATTTATCACAATGTCAGTTTCTTCAAAAATACTTGTTCATGGAGAATGGTTTAATTTGATGTAATCCGTTCTTGATTAGGGAATCCTGGGGGTAGAATAGCTTTGAATCCCATCAGCAATATAGTGGGGGCTAATATTATCCTAAGGACAGGGATTAACTCGTCCTAATCTAGTTTCTGTATTTCGTTTTTCATAATTCAAAGTTTCGTATTTAACAATCTTAGGATAATATTATGGAGAGCACGATGAAGATGTTCGGTAATGATACTGTGAAACTAGATCGTTTTGATGGAACCAACTTTCTGCGTTGAAAGGAGAAGATTTCGTTCTTGCTTACTGCTTTGAAGATTTTCTATGTTCTGGATCCGAAGTTGGGGCCGTTGCCAGAACCGTCAGACAAGGACACGAAAGGGATGGTTGCGGATCGTAAGAAGCGCACTGAAGATGAGATGTTGTGTAGAGGTTATATTCTGAATTCCCTCTCTGATCGTTTATATGATCTCTACACTCCAATTCAGTCTGCAAAAGAGATGTGGGAATCCCTGAAGTTTAAGTATGATGCTGAAAAACATTGGGCAAATAAGTTTATTACTTTTAAATTCTTTCAATTTTCAATGGTTGATGGCACTTCTATTCTTGATCAAGTGCATGAATTTCTGATATTGATTTCTAAGTTTAAAGATCTGATGATAACTATTCCTGAGAAACTGATTGTGGGTGGGATTATTGCCAAGTTACCACCATCCTGGAATGATTACAGGAAAAAGTTGCTGCATACTTCTGAGGAATTTACTTTGGAACAGATTTAGAAACACTTACGAATTGAAGAGGAAACTCGTATTCGTGAGAAGGATCTGAATATTGCTTCTAGTTCTAAAGTGAATTTTATTAGTCAGAAGAATCAGAAGAGGTAAGAGAAAGGCAAATAATAATCCTCATTCTTCTAACCCGAACTAAAAGGGAAAGAAGGATATTTCTGAAATTGTTTGTTACAATTGTGGAAAGAAAGGGCACTTTAAACGTTTCTGCAGGAACCCTAAGAAGGAAAAGGAGCAAAATCAGAACAAAAACCAGAAGAAGAGTAATGAAGAGAAGGCGGCTGCAAACGTTGTTGAACAAAAAGACAACGAGATTACTTGTATGGTTTCTTATTTGCACATTGGAATGATCCAAGAGTTGCATATGGCTGCAGTTGCTACAAGTGATGATTGGTGGTATGATTCTGGTGCTACCACCCATGTTTGCAATAATCGCACTCTCTTTAAGGATTATGTTGATGCCGTTGATGGGCATGAAATTCTGTTGGGAGATCATCACACTAGCAAGGTTCTTGGAACAGGAAGTGTGGTGCTCCAGTTTACTTATGGAAAGAAAGTTACTCTTACTAATGTACTTCATGTTCCTTCTATTAGGAAGAATTTGGTTTCTGGCATTGTCTTATGTAAGAAAGGACTCAAGGCTGTTTTAGAGTCCGATAAGATTATTTTATCTAAGGCTGGTTCCTTTGTTGGAAAGGGTTATGTATCAGATGGCATGTTTAAGCTAAGTATCAATAAAGATGAAAGTTCTAATTATTTTTGTGTGCAGTCTTTTGATTTCAGTTTTAATATAGAATGTACAACTTTTAATCTTTGGCATAATCGTTTGGGACATGTTAATTATCAAACAATGAAGTTCATGTGTAAAAACGAAATTATTTCTTATAGCAATGAACACAAAGAAAAGTGTGAAGTTTGTGTCCAAGCGAAAATGAAAAGGAAACCTTTTCCAAAGGTTGATAGACAATCTGAAATTTTAGAGATTGTACATTATGATATTTGTGAGTTAAATGGTGTTTTAACTAGAGGTGGCAGTAGGTATTTTATTACTTTTATTGATGATTGTTCTAAATTTACCTATGTCTATTTAGTGAGATCAAAAGATCAAGCATTTGACATGTTTAAAGTTTACAAAGCCATGGTAGAAACACAAAAAAGCAAGAAACTGAAAATCTTGAGAAGTGATAGGGGTGGGGAATAATTTCCTACTGAATTTACTTCATTTTGTGAAGACAATGGCATTGTTCACCAAGTTAGTGCACCTTATAGACCTCAACAGAATAGGGTGGCAGAAAGGAAAAATGGAGTTTTAGTTGATATGGTAAATGCCATGATTGTTAACTCCAATTTACCAACGAATTTATGGGGTGAGGCTTTACTAACTGCATGTCATGTACACAATAGATTTCCTTCAAAGAAGCTGAAATTTTCTCCTTATGAAATGTGGAGAGGAAGGAAACCTAATATTAGTTATTTTAGGGTATGGGGATGCTTAGCTTATTACAAGGTCCCAGATCCTAAGAAAACTAAATTAGGCCCAAGAGCTTTGAAAAGTGTGTTTATGGGATATGCTGAAAATTCTAAGGCATATAGACTATTGGACTTAGACTCAAAGGTCATTGTGGAATCTCGAGATGTAGAATGCTTTGAAAATAAATTTCGAAGTGATTCCAAAACAGTTGATGAGTCTTTGCATCAAGTTCCACAAACTGAAACAAGTTCTAATCCTTGTTCTAGCAATGTGAGGTTAAATCCTAATGATTCTAGTGAACCTAGTGAACCTAGAAGAAGTATAAGAGCTAGAAAGGAAAACAACTTGGGTCCTGATTTCATTAATTCACAAGCTATTTCTTTTCTGGTGGAAGGTGATAGAGAAACAGTTACCAATAAAATCCCAATGATTCTCAATACTGAAAATGAGAATGGTGATCCAAAGACATTTCGGGAAGCAATGGCTTCTAGAGATTCGGCTTTTTGGAAAGAGGCAATAGATGACGAGATGGATTCTCTTGTATCTAACAAGACTTGGGTCTTGGCAGATTTGCCTCCTGGTTCCAAAGCTATTGGATGTAAGTGGGTTTTTAGGGTAAAGAAGAATGTGGATGATGAATCGATTAAAGTTTTCAAAGCTAGACTTGTGGGTCAAGGTTTTAGTCAAAGAGAAGGAGTAGATTATTTTGATACTTATGCTCCTGTGGCTAGAATTACATCTATAAGAGTCCTGATAGCTATAGCTGCTTTGAATGGATTGCATGTACACCAAATGGATGTTAAAACTGCCTTTCTAAATGGTGATTTAGATGAAAAGGTGTACATGAAGCAACCTGAAGGGTTTGTCCTTCCTGGTTATGAACATAAAGTTTGTAAGCTACTTAAATCATTGTATGGATTAAAGCAAGCTCCAAAGAAATGGCATGAGAAATTTGATTCTGCAATATTGTCTCATGGTTTTGTTCATAACTCTGCTGATAGATGTATATATTCTAAGTTTACAAAGAAATATGGTGTCATTTTATGCCTATATGTTGATGATATGTTAATATTCGGAACGAACATGATTGGCATAAATGAAACCAAAGCTTATTTAAGTTCTTGTTTCAAGATGAAAGACTTAAATGAGGTTGATACTATTTTAGGTATCAAAGTGAGAAAAAATAGTGGGGGTTATTCATTGAGTCAGTCTCATTATGTTGAGAAGATGCTTAAGAAATTTGAGCATTTGACTTTCAAAGAAGCAAATACTCCATATGATACATCTTGTAAGCTTGGTGTGAACAGTGGAAGAGCTGTAGCTCAGCTAGAGTATTCTAGTGCAATTGGTAGTTTGATGTATGCTACTCATTGTACTAGACCTGATATTGCATTAGCAGTTTGCAAGCTTTCAAGGTTTACTAGCAATCGTAATACAGAACATTGGAAAGCAGTTGGAAGAGTTTTTTGTTATTTGAAAAGAACCAAAGGTTATGCTTTACACTATGGAAACTTTCCATCTGTACTTGAAGGATACACATATGCTAGTTGGATATCTAGTGACGGGGATAATAAATCCACAAGTGGTTGGATTTTTATGCTCGGTGGTGGTGCTGTTTCTTGGGCCTCAGAGAAACAAACTTGCATTACTCATTCCAGCATGGAAGCTGAATTTTTAGCTTTAGGGTCAGCAGGCAAAGAAGCGAAATGGTTATGAAATATGTTATTGGATATAAAGTTGTGGCCACAACCCATGCCAGCTATTTCTTTGCATTGCGATAGTGAGGCAACATTGTCCAGAGCTTATAATAAGATTTATAATGGTAAGTCTAGACACATCAGTTTGAGACATGCATATGTAAGACAGTTAATATCCGACGGGATTATAACTGTAATTTATGTAAGGTCTTGTAACAATTTCACTAAAGGACTTCCGAGAGAAATTGTTTATGGAACAAGCCGGGAAATGGTCTTGAGACCTATTTGATTAATCAACAACAATGGAAACCCAACCTTTTATTATGAGTACCAATAATAAAAGGTTCAATGTGGTAATAACAAATTGTTGATAACTGGTTATGTCACACTAGATTATCAATTATTCTGGTGTATGTTTTAGGGTGAGTTATATACTCTTAATGAAATTCTAGTGATAGAAGAATTTCACCTATGTAGACATAAGGAGTGGTGCCGCTTCTAACAAAAGTTTTAAGGTCAAACTTTTGTAAATGTCTATGAACCAGGTATAGCACATGGGCATAATGGTGCTACCTTGTTTATGAACATGTTGAAGGACATTTGTGTGTGAGGTTTTTCCGATTCTAACATAAGGAATTTCGGCTCAAAAGCTTTCAACCGCCATAAATTTCGTTAGTGTTTTGAAGAACTGTCACCAAGTGAAAGTTCAAATCGAAAGATACTTTCATCTATGCACATTCTGTCAAATTGAAGACTAAGTGGGGGATTGTTAGATAATAGTCTTCTATTTGTGAGTGCGGGAGTATTCTCCCACATGGAAGAAATTTGAAGTTTGTGATGTCTTTAAATAGACCCATGTACGTGCATAGTATATTAAATATGTGGTGGGTTAAGTTGTTGGGCCAAATGGAGCATTGGGCTTTGGTGTGCTAGTATTGGGTTGGTAATATAGCTATATATTACTAATCAAGACTTAGCACTTTGCACTTTGCATGTGGCACGCGCACGGTTATTTAATGACATAATTAACGTTAATCTTTTTGCGGTTACTAGTTAATTAATATTTTGATATTAATTAATTATTTATTTTAAATAGGATAATAACAAAGGGCGGTTATTAGTAACTGCCATATGGTTTCCTATTTAATCTAATGCACATTGATTATGTTAATTACGTTTTCCTTCATATTCATCACAATGTCAGTTTCTTCAAAAATACTTGTTCTTGGAGAATGGTTTAATTTGATGTAATCCGTTCTTGATTAGGGAATCCTGGGGGTAGAATAGCTTTGAATCCCATCAGCAATATAGTGGGGGCTAATATTATCCTAAGGACAGAGATTAACTCATCCTAATCTAGTTTCTGTATTTCGTTTTTCATAATTCAAAGTTTCGTATTTAACAATCTTAGGATAATATTATGGAGAGCACGATAAAGATGTTCGGTAATGATACTGTGAAACTAGATCGTTTTGATGGAACCAACTTTCTGCGTTGGAAGGAGAAGATTTCGTTCTTGCTTACTGCTTTGAAGATTTTCTATGTTCTGGATCCGAAGTTGGGGCTGTTGCCAGAACCGTCAGACAAGGACACGGAAGGGAT
Organism: Spinacia oleracea; assembly: GCF_020520425.1. NCBI lineage: Eukaryota > Viridiplantae > Streptophyta > Magnoliopsida > Caryophyllales > Amaranthaceae > Spinacia > Spinacia oleracea. The sequence continues at coordinate 74,375,731 of NC_079492.1, read as the reverse complement.
GGTTGCGGATCGTAAGAAGCGCACTGAAGATGAGATGCTGTGTAGAGGTTATATTCTGAATTCCCTCTCTGATCGTTTATATGATCTCTACACTCCAATTCAGTCTGCAAAAGAGATGTGGAAATCCCTGGAGCTTAAGTATGATGCTGAAAAACAAGGGGCAGATAAGTTTATTACTTTTAAATTCTTTGAATTTTCAATGGTTGATGGCACTTCTATTCTTGATCAAGTGCATGAATTTCTGATATTGATTTCTAAGTTTAAAGATCTGATGATAACTATTCTTGAGAAACTGATTGTGGGTGGGATTATTGCCAAGTTACCACCATCCTGGAATGATTACAGGAAAAAGTTGCTGCATACTTCTGAGGAATTTACTTTGGAACAGATTCAGAAACACTTACGAATTGAAGAGGAAACTCGTATTCGTGAGAAGGATCTGAATATTTCTTCTAGTTCTAAAGTGAATTATATTAGTCAGAAGAATCAGAAGGGTAAGAGAAAGGCAAATAATAATCCTCATTCTTCTAACCCGAACAAAAAGGGAAAGAAGAATATTTCTTAAATTGTTTGTTACAATTGTGGAAAGAAAGGGCACTTTAAACGTTTCTGCAGGAACCCTAAGAAGGAAAAGGAGCAAAACCAGAACCAAAACGAGAAGAAGAGTAATGAAGAGAAGGCGGTTGCAAAAGTTGTTGAACAAAAAGACAACGAGATTACTTGTATGGTTTCTTATTTGCACATTGGAATGATCCAAGAGTTGCATATGGCTGCAGTTGCTACAAGTGATGATTGGTGGTATGATTCTGGTGCTACCACCCATGTTTGCAATAATCGCACTCTCTTTAAGGATTATGTTGATGCTGTTGATGGGCATCAAATTCTTTTGGGAGATCATCACACTAGCAAGGTAATTGGAACAGGAAGTGTGGTGCTCCAGTTTACTTCTAGAAAGAAAGTTATTCTTACTAATGTACTTAGGAAGAATTTGGTTTCTGGTTTTGTCTTATGTAAGAAAGGACTCAAGGTTGTTTTAGAGTCCGATAAGATTATTTTATCTAAGGCGAGTTCCTTTGTTGGAAAGGGTTATGTATCAGATGGCATGTTTAAGCTAAGTATCAATAAAGATGAAAGTTCTAATTATTTTTGTGTGCAGTCTTTTGATTTTAGTTTTAATATAGAATGTACAACTTTTAATCTTTTGCATAATCGTTTGGGACATGTTAATTATCAAACAATGAAGTTCATGTGTAAAAACGGAATTATTTCTTATAGCAATGAACACAAAGAAAAGTGTGAAGTTTGTGTCCAAGCGAAAATGAAAAGGAAACCTTTTCCAAAGGTTGATAGACAATCTGAAATTTTAGAGCTTGTACATTCTGATATTTGTGAGTTAAATGGTGTTTTAACTAGAGGTGGCAGTAGGTATTTTATTACTTTTATTGATGATTGTTCTAAATTTACCTATGTCTATTTAATGAGATCAAAAGATCAAGCATTTGACATGTTTAAAGTTTACAAAGCCATGGTAGAAACACAAAAAAGCAAGAAACTGAAAATCTTGAGAAGTGATAGGGGTGGGGAATATTTTCCTACTGAATTTACTTCATTTTGTGAAGACAATGGTATTGTTCACCAAGTTAGTGCACCTTATAGACCTCAACAGAATGGGGTGGCAGAAAGGAAAATTGGAGTTTTTGTTGATATGGTAAATGCCATGATTGTTAACTCCAATTTACCAACGAATTTATGGGGTAAAGCTTTACTAACTGCATGTCATGTACACAATAGAGTTCCTTCAAAGAAGCTGAAATTATCTCCTTATGAAATGTGGAGAGGAAGGAAACCTAATATTAGTTATTTTAGGGTATGGGGATGCTTAGCTTATTACAAGGTCCCAGATCCTAAGAAAACTAAATTAGGCCCAAGAGCTTTGAAAAGTGTGTTTATGGGATATGCTGAAAATTCTAAGGCATATAGACTATTGGACTTAGACTCAAAGGTCATTGTGGAATCTCGAGATGTAGAATGCTTTGAAAATAAATTTCGAAGTGATTCCAAAACAGTTGATGAGTCTTTGCATCAAGTTCCACAAACTGAAACAAGTTCTAATCCTTGTTCTAGCAATGTGAGGTTAAATCCTAATGATTCTAGTGAACCTAGTGAACCTAGAAGAAGTATAAGAGCTAGAAAGGAAAACAACTTGGGTCCTGATTTCATTAATTCACAAGCTATTTCTTTTCTGGTGGAAGGTGATAGAGAAACAGTTACCAATAAAATCCCAATGATTCTCAATACTGAAAATGAGAATGGTGATCCAAAGACATTTCGGGAAGCAATGGCTTCTAGAGATTCGGCTTTTTGGAAAGAGGCAATAGATGACGAGATGGATTCTCTTGTATCTAAAAAGACTTGGGTCTTGGCAGATTTGCCTCCTGGTTCCAAAGCTATTGGATGTAAGTGGGTTTTTAGGGTAAAGAAGAATGTGGATGATGAATCGATTAAAGTTTTCAAAGCTAGACTTGTGGGTCAAGGTTTTAGTCAAAGAGAAGGAGTAGATTATTTTGATACTTATGCTCCTGTGGCTAGAATTACATCTATAAGAGTCCTGATAGCTATAGCTGCTTTGAATGGATTGCATGTACACCAAATGGATGTTAAAACTGCCTTTCTAAATGGTGATTTAGATGAAAAGGTGTACATGAAGCAACCTGAAGGGTTTGTCCTTCCTGGTTATGAACATAAAGTTTGTAAGCTACTTAAATCATTGTATGGATTAAAGCAAGCTCCAAAGAAATGGCATGAGAAATTTGATTCTGCAATATTGTCTCATGGTTTTGTTCATAACTCTGCTGATAGATGTATATATTCTAAGTTTACAAAGAAATATGGTGTCATTTTATGCCTATATGTTGATGATATGTTAATATTCGGAACGAACATGATTGGCATAAATGAAACCAAAGCTTATTTAAGTTCTTGTTTCAAGATGAAAGACTTAAATGAGGTTGATACTATTTTAGGTATCAAAGTGAGAAAAAATAGTGGGGGTTATTCATTGAGTCAGTCTCATTATGTTGAGAAGATGCTTAAGAAATTTGAGCATTTGACTTTCAAAGAAGCAAATACTCCATATGATTCATCTTGTAAGCTTGGTGTGAACAGTGGAAGAGCTGTAGCTCAGCTAGAGTATTCTAGTGCAATTGGTAGTTTGATGTATGCTACTCATTGTACTAGACCTGATATTGCATTAGCAGTTTGCAAGCTTTCAAGGTTTACTAGCAATCGTAATACAGAACATTGGAAAGCAGTTGGAAGAGTTTTTTGTTATTTGAAAAGAACCAAAGGTTATGCTTTACACTATGGAAACTTTCCATCTGTACTTGAAGGATACACATATGCTAGTTGGATATCTAGTGACGGGGATAATAAATCCACAAGTGGTTGGATTTTTATGCTCGGTGGTGGTGCTGTTTCTTGGGCCTCAGAGAAACAAACTTGCATTACTCATTCCAGCATGGAAGCTGAATTTTTAGCTTTAGGGTCAGCAGGCAAAGAAGCGAAATGGTTATGAAATATGTTATTGGATATAAAGTTGTGGCCACAACCCATGCCAGCTATTTCTTTGCATTGCGATAGTGAGGCAACATTGTCCAGAGCTTATAATAAGATTTATAATGGTAAGTCTAGACACATCAGTTTGAGACATGCATATGTAAGACAGTTAATATCCGACGGGATTATAACTGTAATTTATGTAAGGTCTTGTAACAATTTCACTAAAGGACTTCCGAGAGAAATTGTTTATGGAACAAGCCGGGAAATGGTCTTGAGACCTATTTGATTAATCAACAACAATGGAAACCCAACCTTTTATTATGAGTACCAATAATAAAAGGTTCAATGTGGTAATAACAAATTGTTGATAACTGGTTATGTCACACTAGATTATCAATTATTCTGGTGTATGTTTTAGGGTGAGTTATATACTCTTAATGAAATTCTAGTGATAGAAGAATTTCACCTATGTAGACATAAGGAGTGGTGCCGCTTCTAACAAAAGTTTTAAGGTCAAACTTTTGTAAATGTCTATGAACCAGGTATAGCACATGGGCATAATGGTGCTACCTTGTTTATGAACATGTTGAAGGACATTTGTGTGTGAGGTTTTTCCGATTCTAACATAAGGAATTTCGGCTCAAAAGCTTTCAACCGCCATAAATTTCGTTAGTGTTTTGAAGAACTGTCACCAAGTGAAAGTTCAAATCGAAAGATACTTTCATCTATGCACATTCTGTCAAATTGAAGACTAAGTGGGGGATTGTTAGATAATAGTCTTCTATTTGTGAGTGCGGGAGTATTCTCCCACATGGAAGAAATTTGAAGTTTGTGATGTCTTTAAATAGACCCATGTACGTGCATAGTATATTAAATATGTGGTGGGTTAAGTTGTTGGGCCAAATGGAGCATTGGGCTTTGGTGTGCTAGTATTGGGTTGGTAATATAGCTATATATTACTAATCAAGACTTAGCACTTAGCACTTAGCACTTTGCACGTGGCACGCGCACGGTTATTTAATGACATAATTAACGTTAATCTTTTTGCGGTTACTAGTTAATTAATATTTGGATATTAATTAATTATTTATTTTAAATAGGATAATAACAAAGGGCGGTTATTAGTAACTGCCATATGGTTTCCTATTTAATCTAATGCACATTGATTATGTTAATTACGTTTTCCTTCATATTTATCACAATGTCAGTTTCTTCAAAAATACTTGTTCATGGAGAATGGTTTAATTTGATGTAATCCGTTCTTGATTAGGGAATCCTGGGGGTAGAATAGCTTTGAATCCCATCAGCAATATAGTGGGGGCTAATATTATCCTAAGGACAGGGATTAACTCGTCCTAATCTAGTTTCTGTATTTCGTTTTTCATAATTCAAAGTTTCGTATTTAACAATCTTAGGATAATATTATGGAGAGCACGATGAAGATGTTCGGTAATGATACTGTGAAACTAGATCGTTTTGATGGAACCAACTTTCTGCGTTGAAAGGAGAAGATTTCGTTCTTGCTTACTGCTTTGAAGATTTTCTATGTTCTGGATCCGAAGTTGGGGCCGTTGCCAGAACCGTCAGACAAGGACACGAAAGGGATGGTTGCGGATCGTAAGAAGTGCACTGAAGATGAGATGTTGTGTAGAGGTTATATTCTGAATTCCCTCTCTGATCGTTTATATGATCTCTACACTCCAATTCAGTCTGCAAAAGAGATGTGGGAATCCCTGAAGTTTAAGTATGATGCTGAAAAACAAGGGGCAAATAAGTTTATTACTTTTAAATTCTTTCAATTTTCAATGGTTGATGGCACTTCTATTCTTGATCAAGTGCATGAATTTCTGATATTGATTTCTAAGTTTAAAGATCTGATGATAACTATTCCTGAGAAACTGATTGTGGGTGGGATTATTGCCAAGTTACCACCATCCTGGAATGATTACAGGAAAAAGTTGCTGCATACTTCTGAGGAATTTACTTTGGAACAGATTTAGAAACACTTACGAATTGAAGAGGAAACTCGTATTCGTGAGAAGGATCTGAATATTGCTTCTAGTTCTAAAGTGAATTTTATTAGTCAGAAGAATCAGAAGAGGTAAGAGAAAGGCAAATAATAATCCTCATTCTTCTAACCCGAACTAAAAGGGAAAGAAGGATATTTCTGAAATTGTTTGTTACAATTGTGGAAAGAAGGGGCACTTTAAACGTTTCTGCAGGAACCCTAAGAAGGAAAAGGAGCAAAATCAGAACAAAAACCAGAAGAAGAGTAATGAAGAGAAGGCGGCTGCAAACGTTGTTGAACAAAAAGACAACGAGATTACTTGTATGGTTTCTTATTTGCACATTGGAAAGATCCAAGAGTTGCATATGGCTGCAGTTGCTACAAGTGATGATTGGTGGTATGATTCTGGTGCTACCACCCATGTTTGCAATAATCGCACTCTCTTTAAGGATTATGTTGATGCCGTTGATGGGCATGAAATTCTGTTGGGAGATCATCACACTAGCAAGGTTCTTGGAACAGGAAGTGTGGTACTCCAGATTACTTATGGAAAGAAAGTTACTCTTACTAATGTACTTCATGTTCCTTCTATTAGGAAGAATTTGGTTTCTGGCATTGTCTTATGTAAGAAAGGACTCAAGGCTGTTTTAGAGTCCGATAAGATTATTTTATCTAAGGCTGGTTCCTTTGTTGGAAAGGGTTATGTATCAGATGGCATGTTTAAGCTAAGTATCAATAAAGATGAAAGTTCTAATTATTTTTGTGTGCAGTCTTTTGATTTTAGTTTTAATATAGAATGTACAACTTTTAATCTTTGGCATAATCGTTTGGGACATGTTAATTATCAAACAATGAAGTTCATGTGTAAAAACGAAATTATTTCTTATAGCAATGAACACAAAGAAAAGTGTGAAGTTTGTGTCCAAGCGAAAATGAAAAGGAAACCTTTTCCAAAGGTTGATAGACAATCTGAAATTTTAGAGATTGTACATTATGATATTTGTGAGTTAAATGGTGTTTTAACTAGAGGTGGCAGTAGGTATTTTATTACTTTTATTGATGATTGTTCTAAATTTACCTATGTCTATTTAATGAGATCAAAAGATCAAGCATTTGACATGTTTAAAGTTTACAAAGCCATGGTAGAAACACAAAAAAGCAAGAAACTGAAAATCTTGAGAAGTGATAGGGGTGGGGAATAATTTCCTACTGAATTTACTTCATTTTGTGAAGACAATGGCATTGTTCACCAAGTTAGTGCACCTTATAGACCTCAACAGAATAGGGTGGCAGAAAGGAAAAATGGAGTTTTAGTTGATATGGTAAATACCATGATTGTTAACTCCAATTTACCAACGAATTTATGGGGTGAGGCTTTACTAACTGCATGTCATGTACACAATAGATTTCCTTCAAAGAAGCTGAAATTTTCTCCTTATGAAATGTGGAGAGGAAGGAAACCTAATATTAGTTATTTTAGGGTATGGGGATGCTTAGCTTATTACAAGGTCCCAGATCCTAAGAAAACTAAATTAGGCCCAAGAGCTTTGAAAAGTGTGTTTATGGGATATGCTGAAAATTCTAAGGCATATAGACTATTGGACTTAGACTCAAAGGTCATTGTGGAATCTCGAGATGTAGAATGCTTTGAAAATAAATTTCGAAGTGATTCCAAAACAGTTGATGAGTCTTTGCATCAAGTTCCACAAACTGAAACAAGTTCTAATCCTTGTTCTAGCAATGTGAGGTTAAATCCTAATGATTCTAGTGAACCTAGTGAACCTAGAAGAAGTATAAGAGCTAGAAAGGAAAACAACTTGGGTCCTGATTTCATTAATTCACAAGCTATTTCTTTTCTGGTGGAAGGTGATAGAGAAACAGTTACCAATAAAATCCCAATGATTCTCAATACTGAAAATGAGAATGGTGATCCAAAGACATTTCGGGAAGCAATGGCTTCTAGAGATTCGGCTTTTTGGAAAGAGGCAATAGATGACGAGATGGATTCTCTTGTATCTAACAAGACTTGGGTCTTGGCAGATTTGCCTCCTGGTTCCAAAGCTATTGGATGTAAGTGGGTTTTTAGGGTAAAGAAGAATGTGGATGATGAATCGATTAAAGTTTTCAAAGCTAGACTTGTGGGTCAAGGTTTTAGTCAAAGAGAAGGAGTAGATTATTTTGATACTTATGCTCCTGTGGCTAGAATTACATCTATAAGAGTCCTGATAGCTATAGCTGCTTTGAATGGATTGCATGTACACCAAATGGATGTTAAAACTGCCTTTCTAAATGGTGATTTAGATGAAAAGGTGTACATGAAGCAACCTGAAGGGTTTGTCCTTCCTGGTTATGAACATAAAGTTTGTAAGCTACTTAAATCATTGTATGGATTAAAGCAAGCTCCAAAGAAATGGCATGAGAAATTTGATTCTGCAATATTGTCTCATGGTTTTGTTCATAACTCTGCTGATAGATGTATATATTCTAAGTTTACAAAGAAATATGGTGTCATTTTATGCCTATATGTTGATGATATGTTAATATTCGGAACGAACATGATTGGCATAAATGAAACCAAAGCTTATTTAAGTTCTTGTTTCAAGATGAAAGACTTAAATGAGGTTGATACTATTTTAGGTATCAAAGTGAGAAAAAATAGTGGGGGTTATTCATTGAGTCGGTCTCATTATGTTGAGAAGATGCTTAAGAAATTTGAGCATTTGACTTTCAAAGAAGCAAATACTCCATATGATACATCTTGTAAGCTTGGTGTGAACAGTGGAAGAGCTGTAGCTCAGCTAGAGTATTCTAGTGCAATTGGTAGTTTGATGTATGCTACTCATTGTACTAGACCTGATATTGCATTAGTAGTTTGCAAGCATTCAAGGTTTACTAGCAATCGTAATACAGAACATTGGAAAGCAGTTGGAAGAGTTTTTTGTTATTTGAAAAGAACCAAAGGTTATGCTTTACACTATGGAAACTTTCCATCTGTACTTGAAGGATACACATATGCTAGTTGGATATCTAGTGACGGGGATAATAAATCCACAAGTGGTTGGATTTTTATGCTCGGTGGTGGTGCTGTTTCTTGGGCCTCAGAGAAACAAACTTGCATTACTCATTCCAGCATGGAAGCTGAATTTTTAGCTTTAGGGTCAGCAGGCAAAGAAGCGAAATGGTTATGAAATATGTTATTGGATATAAAGTTGTGGCCACAACCCATGCCAGCTATTTCTTTGCATTGCGATAGTGAGGCAACATTGTCCAGAGCTTATAATAAGATTTATAATGGTAAGTCTAGACACATCAGTTTGAGACATGCATATGTAAGACAGTTAATATCCGACGGGATTATAACTGTAATTTATGTAAGGTCTTGTAACAATTTCACTAAAGGACTTCCGAGAGAAATTGTTTATGGAACAAGCCGGGAAATGGTCTTGAGACCTATTTGATTAATCAACAACAATGGAAACCCAACCTTTTATTATGAGTACCAATAATAAAAGGTTCAATGTGGTAATAACAAATTGTTGATAACTGGTTATGTCACACTAGATTATCAATTATTCTGGTGTATGTTTTAGGGTGAGTTATATACTCTTAATGAAATTCTAGTGATAGAAGAATTTCACCTATGTAGACATAAGGAGTGGTGCCGCTTCTAACAAAAGTTTTAAGGTCAAACTTTTGTAAATGTCTATGAACCAGGTATAGCACATGGGCATAATGGTGCTACCTTGTTTATGAACATGTTGAAGGACATTTGTGTGTGAGGTTTTTCCGATTCTAACATAAGGAATTTCGCATCAAAAGCTTTCAACCGCCATAAATTTTGTTAGTGTTTTGAAGAACTGTCACCAAGTGAAAGTTCAAATCGAAAGATACTTTCATCTATGCACATTCTGTCAAATTGAAGACTAAGTGGGGGATTGTTAGATAATAGTCTTCTATTTGTGAGTGCGGGAGTATTCTCCCACATGGAAGAAATTTGAAGTTTGTGATGTCTTTAAATAGACCCATGTACGTGCATAGTATATTAAATATGTGGTGGGTTAAGTTGTTGGGCCAAATGGAGCATTGGGCTTTGGTGTGCTAGTATTGGGTTGGTAATATAGCTATATATTACTAATCAAGACTTAGCACTTTGCACTTTGCATGTGGCACGCGCACGGTTATTTAATGACATAATTAACGTTAATCTTTTTGCGGTTACTAGTTAATTAATATTTTGATATTAATTAATTATTTATTTTAAATAGGATAATAACAAAGGGCGGTTATTAGTAACTGCCATATGGTTTCCTATTTAATCTAATGCACATTGATTATGTTAATTACGTTTTCCTTCATATTCATCACAATGTCAGTTTCTTCAAAAATACTTGTTCTTGGAGAATGGTTTAATTTGATGTAATCCGTTCTTGATTAGGGAATCCTGGGGGTAGAATAGCTTTGAATCCCATCAGCAATATAGTGGGGGCTAATATTATCCTAAGGACAGAGATTAACTCATCCTAATCTAGTTTCTGTATTTCGTTTTTCATAATTCAAAGTTTCGTATTTAACAATCTTAGGATAATATTATGGAGAGCACGATGAAGATGTTCGGTAATGATACTGTGAAACTAGATCGTTTTGATGGAACCAACTTTCTGCGTTGGAAGGAGAAGATTTCGTTCTTGCTTACTGCTTTGAAGATTTTCTATGTTCTGGATCCGAAGTTGGGGCTGTTGCCAGAACCGTCAGACAAGGACCCGGAAGGGATGGTTGCGGATCGTAAGAAGCGCACTGAAGATGAGATGCTGTGTAGAGGTTATATTCTGAATTCCCTCTCTGATCGTTTATATGATCTCTACACTCCAATTCAGTCTGCAAAAGAGATGTGGAAATCCCTGGAGCTTAAGTATGATGCTGAAAAACAAGGGGCAGATAAGTTTATTACTTTTAAATTCTTTGAATTTTCAATGGTTGATGGCACTTCTATTCTTGATCAAGTGCATGAATTTCTGATATTGATTTCTAAGTTTAAAGATCTGATGATAACTATTCTTGAGAAACTGATTGTGGGTGGGATTATTGCCAAGTTACCACCATCCTGGAATGATTACAGGAAAAAGTTGCTGCATACTTCTGAGGAATTTACTTTGGAACAGATTCAGAAACACTTACGAATTGAAGAGGAAACTCGTATTCGTGAGAAGGATTTGAATATTTCTTCTAGTTCTAAAGTGAATTATATTAGTCAGAAGAATCAGAAGGGTAAGAGAAAGGCAAATAATAATCCTCATTCTTCTAACCCGAACAAAAAGGGAAAGAAGAATATTTCTTAAATTGTTTGTTACAATTGTGGAAAGAAAGGGCACTTTAAACGTTTCTGCAGGAACCCTAAGAAGGAAAAGGAGCAAAACCAGAACCAAAACGAGAAGAAGAGTAATGAAGAGAAGGCGGTTGCAAAAGTTGTTGAACAAAAAGACAACGAGATTACTTGTATGGTTTCTTATTTGCACATTGGAATGATCCAAGAGTTGCATATGGCTGCAGTTGCTACAAGTGATGATTGGTGGTATGATTCTGGTGCTACCACCCATGTTTGCAATAATCGCACTCTCTTTAAGGATTATGTTGATGCTGTTGATGGGCATCAAATTCTTTTGGGAGATCATCACACTAGCAAGGTAATTGGAACAGGAAGTGTGGTGCTCCAGTTTACTTCTAGAAAGAAAGTTATTCTTACTAATGTACTTAGGAAGAATTTGGTTTCTGGTTTTGTCTTATGTAAGAAAGGACTCAAGGTTGTTTTAGAGTCCGATAAGATTATTTTATCTAAGGCGAGTTCCTTTGTTGGAAAGGGTTATGTATCAGATGGCATGTTTAAGCTAAGTATCAATAAAGATGAAAGTTCTAATTATTTTTGTGTGCAGTCTTTTGATTTTAGTTTTAATATAGAATGTACAACTTTTAATCTTTTGCATAATCGTTTGGGACATGTTAATTATCAAACAATGAAGTTCATGTGTAAAAACGGAATTATTTCTTATAGCAATGAACACAAAGAAAAGTGTGAAGTTTGTGTCCAAGCGAAAATGAAAAGGAAACCTTTTCCAAAGGTTGATAGACAATCTGAAATTTTAGAGCTTGTACATTCTGATATTTGTGAGTTAAATGGTGTTTTAACTAGAGGTGGCAGTAGGTATTTTATTACTTTTATTGATGATTGTTCTAAATTTACCTATGTCTATTTAATGAGATCAAAAGATCAAGCATTTGACATGTTTAAAGTTTACAAAGCCATGGTAGAAACACAAAAAAGCAAGAAACTGAAAATCTTGAGAAGTGATAGGGGTGGGGAATATTTTCCTACTGAATTTACTTCATTTTGTGAAGACAATGGTATTGTTCACCAAGTTAGTGCACCTTATAGACCTCAACAGAATGGGGTGGCAGAAAGGAAAATTGGAGTTTTTGTTGATATGGTAAATGCCATGATTGTTAACTCCAATTTACCAACGAATTTATGGGGTAAAGCTTTACTAACTGCATGTCATGTACACAATAGAGTTCCTTCAAAGAAGCTGAAATTATCTCCTTATGAAATGTGGAGAGGAAGGAAACCTAATATTAGTTATTTTAGGGTATGGGGATGCTTAGCTTATTACAAGGTCCCAGATCCTAAGAAAACTAAATTAGGCCCAAGAGCTTTGAAAAGTGTGTTTATGGGATATGTTGAAAATTCTAAGGCATATTGAGTTTTGGACTTAGACTCAAATGTCATTGTGGAATCTCGAGATGTAGAATCCTTTGAAAATAAATTTCGAAGTGATTCCAAAACAGTTGATGAGTCTTTGCAGCAAGATCCACAAACTGAAACAAGTTCTAATCCTTGTTCTAGCAATGTGAGGTTAAATCCTAATGATTCTAGTAAACCTAGTGAACCTAGAAAGGAAAACAACTTGGGTCCTGATTTCATTAATTCACAAGCTATTTCTTTTCTGGTGGAAGGTGATAGAGAAACAGTTACCAATAAAATCCCAATGATTCTCAATACTGAAAATGAGAATGGTGATCCAAAGACATTTCGGGAAGCAATGGCTTCTAGAGATTCGGCTTTTTGGAAAGAGGCAATAGATGACGAGATGGATTCTCTTGTATCTAACAAGACTTGGGTCTTGGCAGATTTGCCTCCTGGTTCCAAAGCTATTGGATGTAAGTGGGTTTTTAGGGTAAAGAAGAATGTGGATGATGAATCGATTAAAGTTTTCAAAGCTAGACTTGTGGGTCAAGGTTTTAGTCAAAGAGAAGGAGTAGATTATTTTGATACTTATGCTCCTGTGGCTAGAATTACATCTATAAGAGTCTTGATAGCTATAACTGCTTTGAATGGATTGCATGTACACCAAATGGATGTTAAAACTGCCTTTCTAAATGGTGATTTAGATGAAGAGGTGTACATGAAGCAACCTGAAGGGTTTGTCCTTCCTGGTTATGAACATAAAGTTTGTAAGCTACTTAAATCATTGTATGAATTAAAGCAAGCTCCAAAGCAATGGCATGAGAAATTTGATTCTGCAATATTGTCTCATAGTTTTGTTCATAACTCTGCTGATAGATGTATATATTCTAAGTTTACAAAGGAATATGGTGTCATTTTATGCCTATATGTTGATGATATGTTAATATTCGGAACGAACATGATTGGCATAAATGAAACCAAAGCTTATTTAAGTTCTTGTTTCAAGATGAAAGACTTAAATGAGGTTGATACTATTTTAGGTATCAAAGTGAGAAAAAATAGTGGGGGTTATTCATTGAGTCAGTCTCATTATGTTGAGAAGATGCTTAAGAAATTTGAGCATTTGACTTTCAAAGAAGCAAATACTCCATATGATACATCTTGTAAGCTTGGTGTGAACAGTAGAAGAGCTGTAGCTCAGCTAGAGTATTCTAGTGCAATTGGTAGTTTGATGTATGCTACTCATTGTACTAGACCTGATATTGCATTAGTAGTTTGCAAGCATTCAAGGTTTACTAGCAATCGTAATACAGAACATTGGAAAGCAGTTGGAAGAGTTTTTTGTTATTTGAAAAGAACCAAAGGTTATGCTTTACACTATGGAAACTTTCCATCTGTACTTGAAGGATACACATATGCTAGTTGGATATCTAGTGACGGGGATAATAAATCCACAAGTGGTTGGATTTTTATGCTCGGTGGTGGTGCTGTTTCTTGGGCCTCAGAGAAACAAACTTGCATTACTCATTCCAGCATGGAAGCTGAATTTTTAGCTTTAGGGTCAGCAGGCAAAGAAGCGAAATGGTTATGAAATATGTTATTGGATATAAAGTTGTGGCCACAACCCATGCCAGCTATTTCTTTGCATTGCGATAGTGAGGCAACATTGTCCAGAGCTTATAATAAGATTTATAATGGTAAGTCTAGACACATCAGTTTGAGACATGCATATGTAAGACAGTTAATATCCGACGGGATTATAACTGTAATTTATGTAAGGTCTTGTAACAATTTCACTAAAGGACTTCCGAGAGAAATTGTTTATGGAACAAGCCGGGAAATGGTCTTGAGCCCTATTTGATTAATCAACAACAATGGAAACCCAACCTTTTATTATGAGTACCAATAATAAAAGGTTCAATGTGGTAATAACAAATTGTTGATAACTGGTTATGTCACACTAGATTATCAATTATTCTGGTGTATGTTTTAGGGTGAGTTATATACTCTTAATGAAATTCTAGTGATAGAAGAATTTCACCTATGTAGACATAAGGAGTGGTGCCGCTTCTAACAAAAGTTTTAAGGTCAAACTTTTGTAAATGTCTATGAACCAGGTATAGCACATGGGCATAATGGTGCTACCTTGTTTATGAACATGTTGAAGGACATTTGTGTGTGAGGTTTTTCCGATTCTAACATAAGGAATTTCGGCTCAAAAGCTTTCAACCGCCATAAATTTCGTTAGTGTTTTGAAGAACTGTCACCAAGTGAAAGTTCAAATCGAAAGATACTTTCATCTATGCACATTCTGTCAAATTGAAGACTAAGTGGGGGATTGTTAGATAATAGTCTTCTATTTGTGAGTGCGGGAGTATTCTCCCACATGGAAGAAATTTGAAGTTTGTGATGTCTTTAAATAGACCCATGTACGTGCATAGTATATTAAATATGTGGTGGGTTAAGTTGTTGGGCCAAATGGAGCATTGGGCTTTGGTGTGCTAGTATTGGGTTGGTAATATAGCTATATATTACTAATCAAGACTTAGCACTTTGCACTTTGCATGTGGCACGCGCACGGTTATTTAATGACATAATTAACGTTAATCTTTTTGCGGTTACTAGTTAATTAATATTTTGATATTAATTAATTATTTATTTTAAATAGGATAATAACAAAGGGCGGTTATTAGTAACTGCCATATGGTTTCCTATTTAATCTAATGCACATTGATTATGTTAATTACGTTTTCCTTCATATTCATCACAATGTCAGTTTCTTCAAAAATACTTGTTCTTGGAGAATGGTTTAATTTGATGTAATCCGTTCTTGATTAGGGAATCCTGGGGGTAGAATAGCTTTGAATCCCATCAGCAATATAGTGGGGGCTAATATTATCCTAAGGACAGAGATTAACTCATCCTAATCTAGTTTCTGTATTTCGTTTTTCATAATTCAAAGTTTCGTATTTAACAATCTTAGGATAATATTATGGAGAGCACGATGAAGATGTTCGGTAATGATACTGTGAAACTAGATCGTTTTGATGGAACCAACTTTCTGCGTTGGAAGGAGAAGATTTCGTTCTTGCTTACTGCTTTGAAGATTTTCTATGTTCTGGATCCGAAGTTGGGGCTGTTGCCAGAACCGTCAGACAAGGACACGGAAGGGATGGTTGCGGATCGTAAGAAGCGCACTGAAGATGAGATGCTGTGTAGAGGTTATATTCTGAATTCCCTCTCTGATCGTTTATATGATCTCTACACTCCAATTCAGTCTGCAAAAGAGATGTGGAAATCCCTGGAGCTTAAGTATGATGCTGAAAAACAAGGGGCAGATAAGTTTATTACTTTTAAATTCTTTGAATTTTCAATGGTTGATGGCACTTCTATTCTTGATCAAGTGCATGAATTTCTGATATTGATTTCTAAGTTTAAAGATCTGATGATAACTATTCTTGAGAAACTGATTGTGGGTGGGATTATTG
Organism: Spinacia oleracea; assembly: GCF_020520425.1. Taxonomy (NCBI): domain Eukaryota; kingdom Viridiplantae; phylum Streptophyta; class Magnoliopsida; order Caryophyllales; family Amaranthaceae; genus Spinacia; species Spinacia oleracea. Next base: position 74,359,941 of record NC_079492.1, on the reverse strand, counting down.
CCAAGTTACCACCATCCTGGAATGATTACAGGAAAAAGTTGCTGCATACTTCTGAGGAATTTACTTTGGAACAGATTCAGAAACACTTACGAATTGAAGAGGAAACTCGTATTCGTGAGAAGGATTTGAATATTTCTTCTAGTTCTAAAGTGAATTATATTAGTCAGAAGAATCAGAAGGGTAAGAGAAAGGCAAATAATAATCCTCATTCTTCTAACCCGAAAAAAAAGGGAAAGAAGAATATTTCTTAAATTGTTTGTTACAATTGTGGAAAGAAAGGGCACTTTAAACGTTTCTGCAGGAACCCTAAGAAGGAAAAGGAGCAAAACCAGAACCAAAACGAGAAGAAGAGTAATGAAGAGAAGGCGGTTGCAAAAGTTGTTGAACAAAAAGACAACGAGATTACTTGTATGGTTTCTTATTTGCACATTGGAATGATCCAAGAGTTGCATATGGCTGCAGTTGCTACAAGTGATGATTGGTGGTATGATTCTGGTGCTACCACCCATGTTTGCAATAATCGCACTCTCTTTAAGGATTATGTTGATGCTGTTGATGGGCATCAAATTCTTTTGGGAGATCATCACACTAGCAAGGTAATTGGAACAGGAAGTGTGGTGCTCCAGTTTACTTCTAGAAAGAAAGTTATTCTTACTAATGTACTTAGGAAGAATTTGGTTTCTGGTTTTGTCTTATGTAAGAAAGGACTCAAGGTTGTTTTAGAGTCCGATAAGATTATTTTATCTAAGGCGAGTTCCTTTGTTGGAAAGGGTTATGTATCAGATGGCATGTTTAAGCTAAGTATCAATAAAGATGAAAGTTCTAATTATTTTTGTGTGCAGTCTTTTGATTTTAGTTTTAATATAGAATGTACAACTTTTAATCTTTTGCATAATCGTTTGGGACATGTTAATTATCAAACAATGAAGTTCATGTGTAAAAACGGAATTATTTCTTATAGCAATGAACACAAAGAAAAGTGTGAAGTTTGTGTCCAAGCGAAAATGAAAAGGAAACCTTTTCCAAAGGTTGATAGACAATCTGAAATTTTAGAGCTTGTACATTCTGATATTTGTGAGTTAAATGGTGTTTTAACTAGAGGTGGCAGTAGGTATTTTATTACTTTTATTGATGATTGTTCTAAATTTACCTATGTCTATTTAATGATATCAAAAGATCAAGCATTTGACATGTTTAAAGTTTACAAAGCCATGGTAGAAACACAAAAAAGCAAGAAACTGAAAATCTTGAGAAGTGATAGGGGTGGGGAATATTTTCCTACTGAATTTACTTCATTTTGTGAAGACAATGGTATTGTTCACCAAGTTAGTGCACCTTATAGACCTCAACAGAATGGGGTGGCAGAAAGGAAAATTGGAGTTTTTGTTGATATGGTAAATGCCATGATTGTTAACTCCAATTTACCAACGAATTTATGGGGTAAAGCTTTACTAACTGCCTGTCATGTACACAATAGAGTTCCTTCAAAGAAGCTGAAATTATCTCCTTATGAAATGTGGAGAGGAAGGAAACCTAATATTAGTTATTTTAGGGTATGGGGATGCTTAGCTTATTACAAGGTCCCAGATCCTAAGAAAACTAAATTAGGCCCAAGAGCTTTGAAAAGTGTGTTTATGGGATATGTTGAAAATTCTAAGGCATATTGAGTTTTGGACTTAGACTCAAATGTCATTGTGGAATCTCGAGATGTAGAATTCTTTGAAAATAAATTTCGAAGTGATTCCAAAACAGTTGATGAGTCTTTGCAGCAAGATCCACAAACTGAAACAAGTTCTAATCCTTGTTCTAGCAATGTGAGGTTAAATCCTAATGATTCTAGTAAACCTAGTGAACCTAGAAAGGAAAACAACGTGGGTCCTGATTTCATTAATTCACAAGCTATTGCTTTTCTGGTGGAAGGTGATAGAGAAACAGTTACCAATAAAATCCCAATGATTCTCAATACTGAAAATGAGAATGGTGATCCAAAGACATTTCAGGAAGCAATGGCTTCTAGAGATTCGGCTTTTTGGAAAGAGGCAATAGATGACGAGATGGATTCTCTTGTATCTAACAAGACTTGGGTCTTGGCAGATTTGCCTCCTGGTTCCAAAGCTATTGGATGTAAGTGGGTTTTTAAGGTAAAGAAGAATGTGGATGATGAATCGATTAAAGTTTTCAAAGCTAGACTTGTGGGTCAAGGTTTTAGTCAAAGAGAAGGAGTAGATTATTTTGATACTTATGCTCCTGTGGCTAGAATTACATCTATAAGAGTCTTGATAGCTATAACTGCTTTGAATGGATTGCATGTACACCAAATGGATGTTAAAACTGCCTTTCTAAATGGTGATTTAGATGAAGAGGTGTACATGAAGCAACCTGAAGGGTTTGTCCTTCCTGGTTATGAACATAAAGTTTGTAAGCTACTTAAATCATTGTATGAATTAAAGCAAGCTCCAAAGCAATGGCATGAGAAATTTGATTCTGCAATATTGTCTCATAGTTTTGTTCATAACTCTGCTGATAGATGTATATATTCTAAGTTTACAAAGGAATATGGTGTCATTTTATGCCTATATGTTGATGATATGTTAATATTCGGAACGAACATGATTGGCATAAATGAAACCAAAGCTTATTTAAGTTCTTGTTTCAAGATGAAAGACTTAAATGAGGTTGATACTATTTTAGGTATCAAAGTGAGAAAAAATAGTGGGGGTTATTCATTGAGTCAGTCTCATTATGTTGAGAAGATGCTTAAGAAATTTGAGCATTTGACTTTCAAAGAAGAAAATACTCCATATGATACATCTTGTAAGCTTGGTGTGAACAGTGGAAGAGCTGTAGCTCAGCTAGAGTATGCTAGTGCAATTGGTAGTTTGATGTATGCTACTCATTGTACTAGACCTGATATTGCATTTGCTGTTTGCAAGCTTTCAAGGTTTACTAGCAATCCTAGTATAGAACATTGGAAAGCAGTTGGAAGAGTTTTTGGTTATTTGAAAAGAACCAAAGGTTATGCTTTACACTATGGAAACTTTCCATCTGTACTTGAAGGATACACAGATACTAGTTGGATATCTAGTGACGGGGATAATAAATCCACAAGTGGTTGGATTTATATGCTCAGTGGTGGTGCTGTTTCTTGGGCCTCAAAGAAACAAACTTGCATTACTCATTCCACCATGGAAGCTGAATTTTTAGCTTTAGGGGCAGCAGGCAAAGAAGCGGAATGGTTAAGAAATATGTTATTGGATATAAAGTTGTGGCCACAACCCATGCCAGCTATTTGTTTGCATTGCGATAGTGAGGCAACATTGTCTAGAGCTTATAATAAGATTTATAATGGTAAGTCTAGACACATCAGTTTGAGACATGCATATGTAAGACAGTTAATATCCGACGGGATTATAACTGTAATTTATGTAAGGTCTTGTAACAATTTGGCGGATCCTTTTACTAAAGGACTTCCGAGAGAAATTGTTTATGGAACAAGCCGGGAAATGGGCTTGAGACCTATTTGATTAATCAACAACAATGGAAACCCAACCTTTTATTATGAGTACCAATAATAAAAGGTTCAATGTGGTAGTAACAAATTTTTGATAACTGGTTATGTCACACTAGATTATCAATTATTCTTGTGTATGTTTTAGGGTGAGTTATATACTCTTAATGAAATTCTAGTGATAGAAGAATTTCACCTATGTAGACATAAGGAGTGGTGCCGCTTCTAACAAAAGTTTTAAGATCAAACTTTTGTAAATGTCTATGAACCAGGTAGAGCACACGGCCATAATGGTGCTACCTTGTTTATGAACATGTTGAAGGACATTTGTGTGTGAGGTTTTTCCGATTCTAGCATAAGGAATTTTGGCTCAAAAGCTTTCAACCGCCATAAATTTCGTTAGTGTTTTGAAGAACTGTCACTAAGTGAAAGTTCAAATCGAAAGATACTTTCATGTATGCACATTCTGTGAAATTGAACACTAAGTGGGGGATTGTTAGATAATAGTCTTCTATTTGTGAGTGTGGGAGTATTCTCCCACATGGAAGAAATATGAAGTTTGTGATGTCTTTAAATAGACCCATGTACGTGCATAGTATATTAAATATGTGGTGGGTTAAGTTGTTGGGCCAAATGGAGCATTGGGCTTTGGTGTGCTAGTATTGGGTTGGTAATATAGCTATATATTACTAATCAAGACTTCGCACTTTGCACTTTGCACGTGGCACGCGCACGGTTATTTAATGACATAATTAACGTTAATATTTTTGCGGTTACTAGTTAATTAATATTTTGATATTAATTAATTATTTATTTTAAATAGGATAATAACAAAGGGCGGTTATTAGTAACTGCCATATGGTTTCCTATTTAATCTAATGCACATTGATTATGTTAATTACGTTTTCCTTCATATTTATCACAATGTCAGTTTCTTCAAAAATACTTGTTCATGGAGAATGGTTTAATTTGATGTAATCCGTTCTTGATTAGGGAATCCTGGGGGTAGAATAGCTTTGAATCCCATCACCAATATAGTGGGGTCTAATATTATCCTAAGGACAGAGATTAACTCGTCCTAATCTAGTTTCTGTATTTCTTTTTTCATAATTCAAAGTTTCGTATTTAACAATCTTAGGATAATATTATGGAGAGCACGATGAAGATGTTCGGTAATGATACTGTGAAACTAGATCGTTTTGATGGAACCAACTTTCTGCGTTGGAAGGAGAAGATTTCGTTCTGGCTTACTGCTTTGAAGATTTTCTATGTTCTGGATCCGAAGTTGGGGCCATTGCCAGAACCGTCAGACAAGGACACGGAAGGGATGGTTGCGGATCGTAAGAAGCGCACTGAAGATGAGATGCTGTGTAGAGGTTATATTCTGAATTCCCTCTCTGATCGTTTATATGATCTCTACACTCCAATTCAGTCTGCAAAAGAGATGTGGAAATCCCTGGAGTTTAAGTATGATGCTGAAAAACAAGGGGCAGATAAGTTTATTACTTTTAAATTCTTTGAATTTTCAATGGTTGATGGCACTTCTATTCTTGATCAAGTGAATGAATTTCTGATATTGATTTCTAAGTTTAAAGATCTGATGATAATTATTCCTTAGAAACTAATTGTGGGTGGGATTATTGCAAAGTTACCACCATCCTGGAATGATTACAGGAAAAAGTTGCTGCATACTTCTGAGGAATTTACTTTGGAACAGATTCAGAAACACTTACGAATTGAAGAGGAAACTCGTATTCGTGAGAAGGATCTGAATATTGCTTCTAGTTCTAAAGTGAATTATATTAGTCAGAAGAATCAGAAGGGTAAGAGAAAGGCAAATAATAATCCAAATTCTTCTAACCCGAACAAAAAGGGAAAGAAGGATATTTCTGAAATTGTTTGTTATAATTGTGGAAATAAAGGGCACTTTAAACGTTTCTGCAGGAACCCTAAGAAGGAAAAGGAGCAAAATTAGAACCAAAACCAGAAGAAGAGTAATAAAGAGAAGGCGGTTGCAAAAGTTGTTGAACAAAAAGACAACGAGATTACTTGTATGGTTTCTTATTTGCACATTGGAATGATCCAAGAGTTGCACATGGCTGCAGTTGCTACAAGTGATGATTGGTGGTATGATTCTGGTGCTACCACCCATATTTGCAATAATCGCACTCTCTTTAAGGATTATGTTGATGCCGTTGATGGGCATGAAATTCTGTTGGGAGATCATCACACTAGGAAGGTTCTTGGAACAGGAAGTGCGGTGCTCCAGTTTACTTCTAGAAAGAAAGTTACTCTTACTAATGTACTACATGTTCCTTCTATTAGGAAGAATTTGGTTTCTGGTTTTGTCTTATGTAAGAAAGGACTCAAGGCTGTTTTAGAGTCCGATAAGATTATTTTATCTAAGGCTGGTTCCTTTGTTGGAAAGGGTTATGTATCAGATGGCATGTTTAAGCTAAGTATCAATAAAGATGAAAGTTCTAATTATTTTTGTGTGCAGTCTTTTGATTTCAGTTTTAATATAGAATGTACAACTTTTAATCTTTGGCATAATCGTTTGGGACATGTTAATTATCAAACAATGAAGTTCATGTGTAAAAACGGAATTATTTCTTATAGCAATGAACACAAAGAAAAGTGTGAAGTTTGTGTCCAAGCGAAAATGAAAAGGAAACCTTTTCCAAAGGTTGATAGAGAATCTGAAATTTTAGAGCTTGTACATTCTGTTATTTGTGAGTTAAAGGGTGTTTTAACTAGAGGTGGCAGTAGGTATTTTATTACTTTTATTGATGATTGTTCTAAATTTACCTATGTCTATTTAATGAGATCAAAAGATCAAGCATTTGACATGTTTAAAGTTTACAAAGCCATGGTAGAAACACAAAAAAGCAAGAAACTGAAAATCTTGAGAAGTGATAGGGGTGGGGAATATTTTCCTACTGAATTTACTTCATTTTGTGAAGCTAATGGCATTGTTCACCAAGTTAGTGCACCTTATAGACCTCAACAGAATGGGGTGGCAGAAGGAAAATTGGAGTTTTAGTTGATATGGTAAATGCCATGATTGTTAACTCCAATTTACCAACGAATTTATGGGGTGAGGCTTTACTAACTGCATGTCATGTACACAATAGAGTTCCTTCAAAGAAGCTGAAATTATCTCCTTATGAAATTTGGAGAGGAAGGATACCTAATATTAGTTATTTTAGGGTATGGGGATGCTTAGCTTATTACAAGGTCCCAGATCCTAAGAAAACTAAATTAGGCCCAAGAGCTTTGAAAAGTGTGTTTATGGGATATGTTGAAAATTCTAAGGCATATTGACTTTTGGACTTAGACTCAAAGGTCATTGTGGAATCTCGAGATGTAGAATTCTTTGAAAATAAATTTCGAAGTGATTCCAAAACAGTTGATGAGTCTTTGCAGTAAGTTCCACAAACTGAAACAAGTTCTAATCCTTGTTCTAGCAATGTGAGGTTAAATCCTAATGATTCTAGTGAAGCTAGTGAACCTAGAAGAAGTATAAGAGTTAGAAAGGAAAACAACTTGGGTCTTGATTTCATTAATTCACAAGCTATTGCTTTTCTGGTGGAAGGTGATAGAGAAACAGTTACCAATAAAATCCCAATGATTCTCAATACTGAAAATGAGAATGGTGATCCAAAGACATTTCGGGAAGCAATGGCTTCTAGAGATTCGGCTTTTTGGAAAGAGGCAATAGATGACGAGATGGATTCTCTTGTATTTAACAAGACTTGGGTCTTGGCAGATTTGCCTCCTGGTTCCAAAGCTATTGGATGTAAGTGGGTTTTTAGGGTAAAGAAGAATGTGGATGATGAATCGATTAAAGTTTACAAAGCTAGACTTGTGGGTCAAGGTTTTAGTCAAAGAGAAGGAGTAGATTATTTTGATACTTATGCTCCTGTGGCTAGAATTACATCTATAAGAGTCTTGATAGCTATAGCTGCTTTGAATGGATTGCATGTACACCAAATGGATGTTAAAACTGCCTTTCTAAATGGTGATTTAGATGAAAAGGTGTACATGAAGCAACCTGAAGGGTTTGTCCTTCCTGGTTATGAACATAAAGTTTGTAAGCTACTTAAATCATTATATGGATTAAAGCAAGCTCCAAAGCAATGGCATGAGAAATTTGATTCTGCAATATTGTCTCATGGTTTTGTTCATAACTCTGCTGATAGATGTATATATTCTAAGTTTACAAAGGAATATGGTGTCATTTTATGCCTATATGTTGATGATATGTTAATATTCGGAACGAACATGATTGGCATAAATGAAACCAAAGCTTATTTAAGTTCTTGTTTCAAGATGAAAGACTTAAATGAGGTTGATACTATTTTAGGTATCAAAGTGAGAAAAAATAGTGGGGGTTATTCTTTGAGTCAGTCTCATTATGTTGAGAAGATGCTTAAGAAATTTGAGCATTTGACTTTCAAAGAAGCAAATACTCCATATGATACATCTTGTAAGCTTGGTGTGAACAGTGGAAGAGCTGTAGCTCAGCTAGAGTATGCTAGTGCAATTGGTAGTTTGATGTATACTACTCATTGTACTAGACCTGATATTGCATTTGCAATTTGCAAGCTTTCAAGGTTTACTAGCAATCCTAGTACATAACAAGGAAAGCAGTTGGAAGAGTTTTTGGTTATTTGAAAAGAACCAAAGGTTATGCTTTACACTATGGAAACTTTCCATCTGTACTTGAAGGATACACAGATGCTATTTGGATATCTAGTGACGGGGATAATAAATCCACAAGTGGTTGGATTTTTATGCTCGGTGGTGGTGCTGTTTCTTGGGCCTCAAAGAAACAAACTTGCATTACTCATTCCACCATGGAAGCTGAATTTTTAGCTTTAGGGGCAGCAGGCAAAGAAGCGGAATGGTTAAGAAATATGTTATTGGATATAAAGTTGTGGCCACAACCCATGCCAGCTATTTGTTTGCATTGCGATAGTGAGGCAACATTGTCTAGAGCTTATAATAAGATTTATAATGGTAAGTCTAGACACATCAGTTTGAGACATGCATATGTAAGACAGTTAATATCCGACGGGATTATAACTGTAATTTATGTAAGGTCTTGTAACAATTTCACTAAAGGACTTCCGAGAGAAATTGTTTATGGAACAAGCCGGGAAATGGGTTTGAGACCTATTTGATTAATCAACAACATTGGAAACCCAACCTTTTATTATGAGTACCAATAATAAAAGGTTCAATGTGGTAATAACAAATTGTTGATAACTGGTTATGTCACACTAGATTATCAATTATTCTGGTGTATGTTTTAGGGTGAGTTATGTACTCTTAATGAAATTCTAGTGATAGAAGAATTTCACCTATGTAGACATAAGGAGTGGTGCCACTTCTAACAAAAGTTTTAAGGTCAAACTTTTGTAAATGTCTATGAACCAGGTAGAGCACAAGGGCATAATGGTGCTACCTTGTTTATGAACATGTTGAAGGACATTTGTGTGTGAGGTTTTTCCGATTCTAACATAAGGAATTTTGGCTCAAAAGCTTTCAACCGCCATAAATTTCGTTAGTGTTTTGAAGAACTGTCACTAAGTGAAAGTTAAAATCGAAAGATACTTTCATGTATGCACATTCTGTCAAATTGAAGACTAAGTGGGGGATTGTTAGATAATAGTCTTCTATTTGTGAGTATGGGAGTATTCTCCCACATGGAAGAAATATGAAGTTTGTGATGTCATTAAATAGACCCATGTACGTGCATAGTATATTAAATATGTGGTGGGTTAAGTTGTTGGGCCAAATGGAGCATTGGGCTTTGGTGTGCTAGTATTGGGTTGGTAATATAGCTATATATTACTAATCAAGACTTAGCACTTTGCACTTTGCACGTGGCACGCGCACGGTTATTTAATGACATAATTAACGTTAATATTTTTGCGGTTACTAGTTAATTAATATTTTGATATTAATTAATTATTTATTTTAAATAGGATAATAACAAAGGGCGGTTATTAGTAACTGCCATATGGTTTCCTATTTAATCTAATGCACATTGATTATGTTAATTACGTTTTCCTTCATATTTATCACAATGTCAGTTTCTTCAAAAATACTTGTTCATGGAGAATGGTTTAATTTGATGTAATCCGTTCTTGATTAGGGAATCCTGGGGGTAGAATAGCTTTGAATCCCATCAGCAATATAGTGGGGGCTAATATTATCCTAAGGACAGAGATTAACTCGTCCTAATCTAGTTTTTGTATTTCGTTTTTCATAATTCAAAGTTTCATATTTAACATATATGTATTGCATTCTATTTTTAAGCAATAATAAGCACAACGTACAAGTAACGCAAGTTCATCACTAAAATACGTGCAATGGAGAAAAGTTGAGTTGTATTCGATGTCTGATTACGTTCGTTGTATGGACAGCAAAGTGGTGATGCTCAAAATTATAATTCGTATATTACTCATATTATACTACGTGTCTACGTATAGTTAAACATAATGCTGGATGAATGGGATGATTTGATCATATATTATATTATAATAAGAAAAACGGGGAACAAAAGGACTTATTCGATTAATGTTAGATTAGTGGTGTCATGCGAGTAACCAAAGTACAATATATCTGTTACGGGTACGAAAAAAGGGATTCGAATTGAAGGTCATTTTTTTTTGTATGGAAAATCTAGCTTGAAGGCCTTTCGTTGAACCTTTTTCGTTGTATGGAAGATCTAGATTATTGAAGGCCCTTTCGTTGTATGGAAGATCTAGCTTCCTTTTTAGATCTAGATTGCTCTTTAAATCTAGCTTGCTCTGTAGTCCAAGAATTACCTGCACACGAGTATTATTACTAGCATCGAGGGTGGTTCCAAAAAAAAAGCCCCTCCGATGCCTAAGTAAGCACTAGGTTCGGATCTAGAAAGAGTACTCTAAAGAAATATAAGTGTGAAGACAATAAATGAACGTACTTTGGTATGTGCACAAGGACAAAATATATATATAATCGGGATCCGGTGAGAACTACCCCTTAAGATGAGAACTGAGAAACAATATCAACCGTCGATCAAATCAATCTAATGGCCTAAAAGCTACGCGACCAAATCAAAAAATAAGGGTAAACTTATAATTTCATCCATGTTGAATGACCTCCCCTCTTTCTTCCCAATTTCAGATATTCTTTCTCTCTCTTCCTTCCGTTTTCTCTGTCCTCCTCCATATCCTCTCTACCTTGCGATTCACCTCTTCAACCTCGTGCAAATCTCTTCACATCAACTTCTTTAATTTTTCGACAGGTACGTATTTAAGTGTTTGGTTATGATACATATGACAATACATAAATCATGCGGAAACAACCATTAAGCCAGGAATACATATTATTTACACATAATCATATAGCATAATTTAGATGCATACTCTTTGTTGCGTGCCTTCCCTAGCTGCGCCCGAACCGAACAAGAACAAGTCTTTAGGACTCCAAGTGTCGTCCCTCCGTAGATAGTCCACAGCACGTCCGGATCCGCCTTAAGATTGACCAACTAGAATCGCCCTTAAGGTACTAGAATTTTCGGCACTCTTAGGTAAGAAATATGGCTGAATTTTTCTCTTAAAACTCACTTTGAATACTTGAATTAATCTCTCAAAATATGTGACCCTAGGCACGTATTTATAGAGTTATGGAAAGGGAATTGGAATCCTAGTAGGATACGAATTAATTAAACTTAGAATCCTACAAGAACTCTAATTAATTAATTTATCCTTTTAGGAATAGGAATTTAATCATATACTAATTTTAATAGTTTTAGGAATCGTGCATGAACACAAACTCACACACACACGGCAGCCACGATGGGCCGCCCATGCGTGTGCGTGCGAGCAGCAGCCCACGCAGCGAGGCCATGGCCTTGGCGCGCGCTGGGCCTGCCTTGCGGTGGGCCTGGGCGTTGCCTTGGCTGGGCGCGCGTTTGGCTTGCTGGGCGATGGCCCGACTTCGTGATGGGCCTTCGTCCGGCAGGCCTCGTCCGATGCTAATTCGTACGATACGATTCCGATTAAATTCCCGGTTCCGGAATTCATTTCCGATACGAACAATATTTAATATTTCCGATTCCGGAATCAATTTCCGTTTCGAACAAATATTTAATATTTCCGTTTCCGGAATTATTTTCCGATTCCGATAATATTTCCGATTCTGACAATATTTCCGTTTCCGGCAATATTTCCGATTCTGGTAATATTTCCATTTCCGATAATATTTTCCGATACGTACCATGTTTCCGTTTCCGGCAACATCTACGACTTGGATAATATTTATATTTCCGATACGATCCATATTTCCGTTTCCGGCAATATCATCGTTTCCGGAGTATTCATTTCTTGCCTGTGACGATCTCAGCTTCCACTGAAACCAAGATCCGTCGATTCCGAATATCCATAGATGGAGTATCTAATGCCATTAAATACTTGATCCGTTTACGTACTATTTGTGTGACCCTACGGGTTCAGTCAAGAGTAAGCTGTGGATTAATATTATTAATTCCACTTGAACTGAAGCGGCCTCTAGCTAGGCATTCAGCTCACTTGATCTCACTGAATTATTAACTTGTTAATTAATACTGAACCGCATTTATTAGACTTAACATAGAATGCATACTTGGACCAAGGGCATTATTTCCTTCAGTCTCCCACTTGTCCTTAGGGACAAGTGTGCATTTCCTAATTCCTTTGTCGCTCGATGCTTGCTCTTGAACATAAGGTAAGAGTTGTCATCCTTATTATGTCCAGAGGTGTTTCTCGGTTTCAGAGTTCAACTGATCAAATAAACAGATAATCATAGCCTATGATTCATCCGAGCACGGCCATGCATTTCACAGTTTCTAGCTCTCCGAGTGGCCTTGTACAACTTTTAAGCATCTCATCCCGATTTATGGGAGGACAATCCCAATCTTGCGATCTTGAGATTAGACTTCGTTTGATAGGTGATTACCTGAGCGTTGCCTTTATAGCCTCCTTTTACGGTGCGACGGTTGGTCAACGTCAAAGCAACCAGTTCTCAAACAAGTAATCTCAAATCACTCAGGTATTGAGGATTTAGTGTCTAATAATTTAATGAAATTTACTTATGACAGACTTTCATCTCTTACACTAAAGTTTCATAGGTCTTGTCCGATACTAGTCTTCCCAAAGTAAGTATCTATGCAAATGATTATGACATTGCCATGTCCACATAGTTCAAGAAACAGAACTACTAGTCATCTTGCATTCTAATCGTCTAACGTTTTCTATGCGTCCAATTTTATAGAAAACTCTGACTAGGGACCATTTTCAACCTTTGACATTCAAGTTCACTTGATAGACATTTCTTAGTCACAGGACTGGTCCTGACAGTCTATCTTGAATATATCGTCAAATTTGAAGGGACTCATCATTTAATACTAAACCAAGATTAAATGGAATATGAAAATACTTTTCATATATGATAAATGTTTCAACCCCAGTGTTTTACAACCATGGGCCTCAAACCCATCTTCTAAAACAGTTCATGGAATTTCAAAGCTATGCTTGATTTCCAGTGCTACAATGTAAGTGTTGCTTCTCACTTGTTGCATAGGTTTAGTTATCATGCTTTGCCAATCTTAATATCCTTTTCATCGAATGTTCTTCGAGATAGATGATAAGATCTTTTGAGTATGTTTATTTTGTGATCTAGTCTTTCTCGCTACAATGGTGGTTCTACGCATTTCTCAATGAAGAACCATCAAGTTAGCAGACCTTTTTCTTGCTTCAAGAGTGGTTCTACGCATTTTTCAATGAAGAACCATCAAACCAGCAGATAGGTGATCTTCCCAAGTTCAGTGAAGAACTCTTTAACACAAACAACCCTGTTTTATTGCTTTTTAGGCAATAAGTACTTTTACTTCAACTGTTTAGGTTGCTAGTGATGCTTTGTTTGGATTTGCTTATCCAAGCAGTTCACAGATATGTGGAAGACTTTCCAGCTGTATCTTAGAACATAGAAATTAATATTTTAATTTCCCACGCAACAACTCATGGTCTCCAATCCATGTTGCCATTTTCAAAACACGATGCTCTATAGCTCGTCCTTATCAATGGTTAACTCCAAAGGGTCTTGCTTGATCCTTTGCCAGTGTTTATGCGTGTAGCATCAATATTTAGCATATCTTTATTTCCTTGAATCAAGAACTATTCCTATGTACCTTTTTCAAGTACCATAAGTATTCTTGATCTCAATCTAGTTGATCTTTACTTAGATCAATAGAGATTGGTATATGTTCGTCATGGCTAAAGTCATACGATACGTTTTTGGCGATCCTCATATTATATCATACATGATAAATTCTTTTGCAGAATAATTCCCAATTAAATTCTATTCATGTAACTTTAGCTTATCTAGTTTCAGTAGATACTAAATTCAGCTAAATTCTTTGACATATAATATAGGTTAAGAATCTTATTTAGATCCTTTGATGTTTAACTTAGTAAATGCTTATACATAGTTCAAACATCCTTTACTTAGATTTATTCACATGGGTCGAATATCTCCAATGGAGACTTTCGTGTTTGGTTTAGTAAATGCCATTACTTAATCCAAAACAATATCATAAGATCTTTGTAAATAGATCTTAATACCCAGTATGTACTAAGTTTCGCCATGGTCCATCATTGATGAATAATTTCAAATCTAAGTCATTAGCATTTGAATGTTATTTCACAATAGAGAGATATGTGTGTAATACACATAGGACCAATTAAGTTTTAAGTACTCCCACTAAACTTCTTATATATCTATAAGAATCATGTATATTTTATGAAACTAAAATGCTTATTAGCTTCACTTAAAATACAGTTCCAATTCCCAATTGCTTGCTTAAATCTGTACTTAGATTTTATAAGCTAGCTTTCCTTTTCAAGCATTTATTTGGATCCACAAATTCTGTGACATACCATGTACATATTATATTCCAACATTTGATTGAGGAATACGTTTTGTCATCCAATTGCCATATGTACCAATATGCAATCATTGCTTGAATTATAGACTTAAGCATTACGATTTTGCATGAGGTTTCAACACAATCCATGCCACGAATTTGCTTTTAACCTTTAGCAACTAATCTAGCTTTGTGTGTGAACACAATTCCATGTTTGATGGTTTTTATCCTTAAAACAAACTTGCAACCAATAGGTGTGAAACTATTCTTGCATTTTGTCATCAAAACATTGAGTATGTTTTATGGCCTCTAACCATTTAAAACATTTGAGTCTATATATGGCCTCTAACCATTTTAGGAAATCTGGGTTTCGTCATAGCTTTCTTACAAGTCACAAACTCATTAATCTACATGATAATAGTTTGACTGCAAGTTGTAGGTTTCTTCACTATCCAATAGAAGAATCTCATAGTTTCATTGACCAGAACTCTATGTTTCTTTACTATCTAATAGAAGAATCTCATAGTTCCAGTGACTTGAACTCTATGCCTACTTGGGTATAGAACATCAAACAATAGAATATCAATAGCCACTTGAAAGTCCTTTGAATATTCTGTTCTCCTTGAAGCACTTGTAAAGTCTTCTAAGAGATGTCTATTCTTTAAAGCCACTTCTAAAGTCCTTAAAGAATAAGTTCGGATTTTCTGAAGCACTTCGAAAAGCCTCCGGAATGTCCGTTTATGTTTGTTGTTCGCCTCGAAGACTTTCGAGGTCTATTTTCTCCCACTTGTCATTTTGGAAACGAATCTCCAAAAGGACATCATTTCGAGCAAACAAACATTATGTTCTCAAAAATTCGTGGTAGAAACAATACCCTTGTGTCTCATTTGAATAAATCACAATGAAACATATATCTATACTTGGGCCTTAGTTTGTCGAATGACAAACACTAAGCTCCCACTGAGTTTTGCAACTCTCTAGATATATTTTATGAAAAGTTATTCTGAAATTACTTTTCAATAGCTTTGACGAATTTGGTTTAGTTTGGTGGTAGTTGAGCATTTTGTTTTAGAAATTAGAGGAAAAGTCTTTATGATTCATCATTAATCGAATCAAATACTAATTGACTTCGATTATTCCAACTAAGATATGCCATATCTTATGGAGCTAGATTATGAAATTACAACACACAACCATTGATGATCATATTTGGTCTCAAGTAATCATCAACATGATCTAACCTAGATCTTTATGATTTCTTGCCAAGTGGATTTTATACTTCTGAATCTTTGAACTAGCCAAACAGATTTAACTTATATCACATTTGAGTAAATAAACCTATATTCACTCAAATCCATGTGAAATAATAAAGTCATAAAACCTTTCTTTAGCTTTGAACTCTATCGTCTAGGCGTTCTAACAATAGTTCATATTCTTTGTTACTTTCAACAAGTAAGACTAGCTTGTCTTAAGTTGATCTAGAAATCAACCAACTTTCAAAAAGTCCATCAAAATAGAGCTTATGAATGTTAACTTGTTGATATGGTCTAAGCAACAATGCCAGAGATTAATGGAACTCAAATCAAGGGTTTGATTTGAACCTAGTAAAGTTCTTTAAAGAGTTGTTTGTTTTAATCAAGCATATTGACTCAACCTGTAATTGACCATTTCATTCAAATAAACAAACAAACAAGCATTGTTTTTGTTCTTCTGAATGTGAGTCTTTCTGTGTTTGAAGCAGAAATTTAGGTATGCTGATTATGGAACAAAATAGCCATTTAGTTCCAGCCTTTGAAAGGATTTAAAACAAACTAGATGACCCTACAATTAATGTAGGATTGCCATGCTTCATTTCCCACTTGTAGGTCATTAGTGTATCCTAGCTTCCATTGTTTGAGATATTACCGAAGTAAGAACCTCAAGCGGTATATGATACCAAGGAAGTTTGATTGCTAGGTCACTTCTCTTTAAACATAAACTTATAGGTAGAAACGGAATCGTAAATTCCTTTCATTTGTTCCTTGTTTTCCTATTTCTTGTACCCTTTCTTATAGTCTTAAGAATTGAATTCTTTAGTGTTGACTTTTATACTTTGTTAGACATGTCCAATGTCACCAACAAGGTTCTTTACCATTTTAATTTATGTTGAATATTTTGTTTCAACTAGATGATCTTACTAGAAGCTTCTAAAGTTCTCTAAGCATCGATCTATTCGAATGTCTAGGGACTAGACTCATTCGAGAATTAAATGGACAAAGATATTAGGTTGTTAACCATTGGTAAAGCTGAGCGTTTTAAGCTCAATGCTTTATGATCTCAAAACTACATTGTATTTTGAATTCACAAGCACCAATTGGTTTGCCATTCGATTTTGATGTTCGAAAACAACCATAAAAGTCGCTATAAGAAATGTACATTTTAAATTGCTCACTTTCTCTCATTTCCGTGAATCGTTCTTGGATTCACTACCAATCGAGGAAATTTACTGTTACCTTTCTAAAAGGATTTACTGCAGTGCAAGATATTTAATTATAAACAATAATTAAAACATACATTGAAGCATGCAAAGTCTAAACATTTATCATGAGTAATAACTTGAAAATTAAAGCAATCATGCAATTTAAACAAGTCATTAGCATTTTATTCGAGTTTATTGTTCCGGCAGGTGTGAATAAAATGATTCCAAGATCCTAAAATCATTGAAGAACTAAGCACAGTTTGTCGACTTAATCCTAAAACATCTTAGGTAAGCAAAAGCCTTTTGCTAATAGTCTAGAAACTATTCTTGGTTGATAGGTACGTCTAAGAACTTATTAGGTAAACCTATCGATTTTGCCACGACATAAAAGGACTCCTTACTTATATCGTTGAGTTTCACCAAAACTAACATGTACTCACAATTATTTGTGTACCTTGCCCCTTTAGGACCAATAAGTAACACCTCGCTGAGCGAAAACTATTACTAGATTGATGTAAAGGATATCCAAGCAAGTGTATATTTTGGCATGGCACCTTTTAACTCAATTTTTAAGTTTGGAACTTAAGGCTCTTACTATGTTGGTTAGATTTTAAGTGAACTAAAATCCTTAATCATGCAACATAATCAAGCTTTTGATCTCATGCATTTTAAGACATATTTAAAAGCAATAAATAACTTAAAACATGCATAAGATAAATGTGATCTAGTATGGCCCGACTTCATCTTGAAGCTTTGACTTCAAATTCCGTCTTGAAAATCTCCGTGGGAGGCACCATTTTCTTCAAATAGGATAAGCTATAATTAGAACTAATTCACTACAAAAAAGAGGTACATATTGAGACGGAATTATTGTGACGGTCTAACAAAGAGTCGCAAGGAAATTGGGGCGCGAATATTAATTTGTAAATTGCGACGCTTTAGAGAGCCGCAAAATATTTCGACGTTCTAAAGCGTCGCTATTTACAAAAAAAAAGATACGTGTGTTGCACGTGTTTGTGAGGCAGCAATGCAACTGAATTTTTGGGCAAAAAATCCCGCCTAACTCTCTGTTTTTTTCGCAGAATCCCGCCTAACTCTCAACCCACCTCCCACGTTTCTCTCAACCTCCTCCCACCGACATACCTTGCTGAAACTAACCACCCTCGTCAGATTTCCGATGAATTCGTATCTCTCCTCCTCACCTTCAGCACCGGCCATTAACGAATTCCATGAATTCCGTCTTCAACCTTTACGTTAGCAAAGTCAAATCTCCCAGTATAAGCTATCTCACTCCTCATCCTATAAATTCATGAAAAAGCCCAATTATTGAATTCACAATTCGCTCAACAAATTCAAGATAAATTCGTTGCTCTCTCTGGTTTTTAATTGGAGAAATTCAAGCATACTCTGGTTTCTTAATTGCTGCTTCATCCTCGGTGTTGCCGGATATATTCGCCAGGTATTTTTGGTCTGCTTCACGCCTTCACTATTTGATTTTTATCATATAACAATGTTTAGGTTTGATTCACTATTTTAATTTCCGTCATATATTGTTAATTCACGTTTTTTCATGTCAATTTCTAATGTCAATCATATGCCTTTAAGTTTTCCATGTTATATTGCATCCTTAATTCAAGAAAAAAACTAGAATGGGTCTTCTTAGTTTCTGTGATTTTCTATATACCGCTTACAGAGTGTTTGCTATTTCATTTATTTTAGTTTTCAATTGCAGATAGTTGGTAATTTGGACGATAGTTGGAAAGTGGTGAACGTCTGACTTCTTCTTCCGTGTTGTTTCTACTGTAGGTATTGTCTATCTATTTCTAATTTTCATAGTTTTAAATTTGCAACTTTTAGTTGGCCTAGAATCTTTGAAATTTGGATACATGGCAATGCTTTGTATAAAAACACACAGACATTTAGTGAGATTTAGGTGATAATCTCTGACCAAGATATCTGGTACTTAGTATGAAAAATCTGTTGTCAATCTTTAAGACACCTAGCTGTACTTGGTTAGTTTAGGTTGTCTTTAGTGAGAAACTTGGTGCATCAAATGAGCATGTTGGATGAGTTTCCAAAATTATTTGTCGCTATAGAACTTATACTAATTATTTGAACCCTTTCACTTAGCATTTTCTACTGTTATCTATAACTTCTTTTGAGGCTACACTGTTTTCTGTGACTGATTATGTGAAATGTGTGACCGATGGACTGACTGTAAGTAGAAAAGAACTGAACAAACTTTGCACAAAACAGAACTGAGCTTTACAAAGCAGAACTTAGTATTAGGCGACTGATAAGCTCATTGTCTGTCTGTCATCGTTATGTTAAGCTACTGCATGCTTTCTATATGTCATAACTGTAGTATTAGGTAGTGGCAGTGTATCGCAGTGTTAAATATCTTATCTTATCAGCACTTTGCTTGTCTTTATTATAAATTTCTTTGCCTTTCCCTGCTTTAGTTGGCACCAAATATAGGTTTGACTACCAGTTGTATGGAGTAAGGAATAAACCTATGCAGTAAGCACCCTAATCTGAATATATGCAGTTCAAAACACAGAGAAGTGAGAGTAGCTTTGAACTATAGCTTAACTGAGTTAAGGGATAGAACATCCGGTTTTGATTTTTGAACTGTCATAGCTGGGATGATAAACTCAGATAACCATTTCTGAGTTTCTATCATCCGGTTTTGAACTGTCATAGCTAACCAAATATTATCTTATCAGCACTAGCTTATTGTTTATCTGGGTTTATCATGCCAAGTTGAGAGTAGCTTTGAACTATAGCTTATCATCCGGTATTATTTATCTGAGTTTGCAAAATTATTTGTCACTCTAGAAAGATCAAGCGCCAACTGGTGGACAACCATAAAAGCTAGCTTCTTCCTTCGATTATCAATGAGGTATTTCTTTAGGGCACCTCTAGGAAGATATTTCACAACAACACATCAGATATTACTAGGGATGCTAATTAGGCCACTTTCTGTTTGTATTTGTAGTCCTGAGGCCCCCATCTTTGCCCCGATAAACTGCAGCATGCATAAATGGTTTTTATGACTACGAGCTTTGATAATAACATATCAGTTAGTTTCAACATGTATCGAGTTAAAAGTAACAGTAGCAAATTTTTGAGATGGATGGTTTGGCTACACTTTAGGTTCTATTGTTAGAAAGAACGACATTGTATTCTTCTGTTGAATTATTTTGAACTTGCGAGTAAGGGTTTATGGAATTATGGTAAAGAGTCGTTACCTAGCTTTTTTTAGTGCTTCTCTATAGAGTTGTTTAGAGTATTTTTTATTACATACCTGAACTTTTTATCTCTATTGATTTTAGAAAATAGATCATGCATTACATGACAATAGATCATGCATTACATGACAATAGATCAGTCCTAGGCTATTTACGACATAGAAAATAGATCAGTCCTGCTCTGATCAATCCTGATCAGATCAGTCCTGATCGGATCATTCCTGATCAAATCAGTCCTGATCAATCCTTACTGATCCATCCTGATCAGTTCTGATCAGTTCACTTCTTCTCCTGATTTGTGTTGGTGTTGTTTAGGTTTAATTACTTTATCCCACACATAAATAATGTAATTGGAATTGGAAAACATCCCAATTTATGTTGGTTTGCTAATATAACTATCGAACCTTAACTATATACATCATGTGTTGCGCATAACCGGGAAAAAATGGGAAACATTAACAGAAAACATTTTAGAGGCTATGCAATTGCACCGGATAGGAGTGTTTCACTAAATCAGTTTAAGCTCAATCATGAGATTATCGTTCTATTTGAATAACTCTATTCTTAACAAATTAATAGAATCTAATCCAAAATTGTGATTACTATTCTTATTTCATTATTCAAACAAACACTAGCTAAGAGCTTAAGAAGTGGAGTAATACATACTGATTGCTACGGTGTACAAGTTATAAATAATTGATCGTGGAATTGATGAGTCATAATAGAAGAGTAATCTATAATGACTAATATTTAGATTAGACATAACAAGGTAGGATTAATATTATTATAAAACTTTTGGGAGTCTTTTTAATTATGTGTTGTGTTCTGTCAACTTCCTTGAATATGAGATAATATGGCTGCTTAATACGGAGTATGGTGATCACTTTTGAGTAATAAATGGAATAGCTAGCTTTCTATGGACTGTGACACTTGCACTCTCAGACGACATAGAAAATAGATCAGTCCTGATCAGATCAGTCCTGATCAGATCAGTCCAGATCAGTCCTGATCAGATCAGTTCTGAACAGTCCTTACTGATCAATCCTGATCAGTCCTGATCAGTTCACTTCTGATCAGTTCACTTCTGATCAGTTCACTTCTGATCAGTTCATTTCTGATCAGTTCACTTCTGATCAGTTCACTTCTGATCAGTTCACTTCTGATCAGTTCACTTCTGATCAGTTCACTTCTGATCAGTTCACTTCTGATCAGTTCACTTCTGATCAGTTCACTTCTGATCAGTTCACTTCTTCTCCTGTCCCTCTACGTTCACCACTATCTCCTTTCTCTCTCCTCTGGTATTTTTGTCGCCCCACAATAACGACTTTCGTAAACTCAATTGCTTGATCCCCTTATCGCGGAGTAGATTGCAGATAATATTTGCTTTTACTTTCCATGTAGAAAAAACACCCTTCTTTGACCTGCGCTTAGCACATTGCTTCCCTACATTTGTTCATTTTCATGGAGCATTCATGGTCATGAATTGATATGTTTGTAGTGTTTTCTGTTTAAGTTGATAACTTCATCTACTATATTTTTTAGATTTTAAATTCCTGATAATGTTGTTGTCCTTATATTTTGACCATAATTTATCAACATTATCAGGTTTCGCCGACCACACCGGTTCAAGGTTTCCTGTGATTCTTTAGCGTTGTTCGTAGGTTCGTGCATCAGTTCGTGCGTTGCTACACCGGTTCAAGGTTTCCTGCAAGTCTTTAGCGTTGTTCGTAGGTTCTGCATCGGTTCGTACGTTGCATATGCTCTTTGATACTAGAGGTATGTATACTATAAAGTCCCTTTTAGGTTTTTTATTGGACAATTGTTATTTCCCTAATTTTGTATGGACAAGGGTGGGCTACAACTCTGCAAGTTAGGTTTGTTAAGTGTTAGAATATAATTTCCGTGGCTTTACATTTCCTCGATGTCCAATATATATACAATGAGCATATACCAACGTTTATTGTGCTATCATAACTTACGTCAATCATGCAAAAGTTGGATCTTTCTATTGTATTCCTGTTGATTTAATTTCAAATGTTTT
This sequence comes from Spinacia oleracea, assembly GCF_020520425.1. Classification (NCBI taxonomy): domain Eukaryota; kingdom Viridiplantae; phylum Streptophyta; class Magnoliopsida; order Caryophyllales; family Amaranthaceae; genus Spinacia; species Spinacia oleracea. The sequence goes on along the minus strand of NC_079492.1, from coordinate 74,337,726 downwards.
GATATAATAGCTTCAAATTTGTAAGTACGTATTTTTGTTAGCTTTGGCATTTTGTGTTGGTATTGTTTGTCTAATTACATTATCCCCACTACATAATTTTGCTTAGCTTAATTACATTTAATCCAAGAAATTTTACCATAAATTCTGATTATGTGATGCCACGTTACTTAAGGTACTCTTACTCTTTTTAAAAAATGGATTTATATTGTTGTCTTCGTGTGAAGTTGAAAATATCACCTTGTGCGCTAAAATCACATGCTTTATTTTCCTTGCAAATTCATGTGAAGTTGAAAGTATGATCTTGTACGCAAAAAGAAAATATAATATGGAAGTGATATAGGGTAATAACTTTTAGAAGATGAAGATAGATCACAAATATTAGTCACTAAGGAAGAATGATTAAACAAAAAACCATAAGTTATGGTATGAATTAAGAAGAGTTGTGTACGGAGGTGTTATGTGACTTAAATTAATCTCGTGTGATATATCAAGGTTCTAAGAATGATTATAATATTTTAATAAGTACATATAAAAATTTCCTATTCTGCGACCGACGTATATTACTAATTACTCAACTAATTTCGTATAGATATGGATAAAAGTTGGATCGATCTACCCACTGGTCATCATGAATATATCGACGGTTGTATGGAATTTATTGAGTTTGCCAAGAAAGATCTAGTCGAAGGAAAAATTAGATGTCCATGTAAGAACTGTAAGGTAGAGAAATGGTTCTCCGTAAATGAAGTGGAGAGGCATATTTTGTTTAAGGGATTTTATAAGCCATATAAGGATTGGATTTTTCATGGTAAAGGGGATACGTTTCAGCGTATGTTTGAGAGTGATGGAGGGATTACTAGTGAAGGATCCCTTGATAACCAAAGTGGGTTTGTAGGTCGAGATAATATGGGAGGGCTATTAAGATCAGCATTTAGTGTTAATATGCCTCCCCATTGCCCAAATTTAGAAGCACGAGAGGATGATGAATGGATTGAGGAGCCCTTGGCCTATGACACAGATGTAGAATATGATTATTCTACAATAGAAGAAGATGTGACATATAAGAAGTTGCTTGAAGCTTCTGAGGAGAAATTGTACGAGGGGTGTATCAATTTTTCAAAGTTATCTTTTCTGTTACACTTGTTTCACTTGAAGTGTATGAATCACTGGTCCATAGAATCTTTCAATATGTTGTTGAAGCTAATTCTAGATGCATTTCCTCAAATACTTGATTTTCCCTCATCTTATTATTACAGTAAGAAAATGATAAAAGACTTGGGCCTTGGGTATGAAAAGATTGATGCTTGTCCGAATAATTGCATGTTGTATTGGGGTGAATTTTTAAAGAAAGACAAGTGTCATGTTTGTGGTACATCGAGGTGGAAGAAAACTAAGGATAGGGGCAACGTTGTAAGTGATCAAGGTACGGATACTTGTAAGAAAGGTGTGCCAGCTAAGGTAATGCGATATTTCCCTCTTATACCGAGACTAAAAAGAATCTACATGTCATCATCAACAGCAGAAGATATGAGATGGCATGATACAGAGCGATTGGGTGAAGATGATAAGAAGATTTTAAGGCATCCTTCAGATGGCTTAGCATGGAAGGCATTTGATGAGCGTCACAGTGATTTTGCATTAGACCCTCGTAGTGTTCGATTAGGTCTTGCGAGTGATGGTTTTAATCCTTACCGTTTAATGAACACCACTTATAGTACGTGGCTAGTGATGTTGATTCCTTATAATCTTCCACCATGGTTATGTATGAAACCGTCTTCTTTCATTCTGTCCACGCTTATTCCTGGAAAATCAGGTCCCGGAAATGATATTGACGTGTATCTGCAGCCATTAGTGCATGAATTGAAATTGCTGTGGACAGGGGTTGAAGCTTTTGATGCTTTTGCCGGAGAGAAATTTAATTTGCGTGCGGCTTTGCTTTGGACTATTAATGACTTTCCCGGCTATGCAATGCTCTCTGGTTTGAGCACAAAAGGTTACAATGCATGTCCTATATGCTTAGATTCCACGCCTTCTGATAGATTTGGGAGCAAGATTTGCTATTGTAGCTATAGAAAATGGTTACCTGCAGATCACCCATATCGATGTCAAGGTGACAAGTTTTGTGAGAAGTTTGGAACTAATGAGTGGGGTAAAGCCCCATCTCGTCCTAGCGGCACTGATATATTGAGGCAGCAAGAAAAGGTGAAGCATGTTTACGGAAAGTCGAAGGCACCACCGAAAAAGAGGCAAAGAGGACACGATGATGACGATGATGTCCAAGATGAAAGTGACTTTGGTACCAAGAGAAGCATATTCTTTGATTTGGTGTATTGGGAGCATAATCTTCTAAGGCATAATTTAGATGTGATGCACATTGAGAAAAACGTGTCTGAGAATATTTTGGGAACTCTTCTTAGCATGGATAAGAGTAGAGATAGTAGGAATGATCGAGAAGCCCTTGAAGCATGGAGAATAAAGTCTCACCTTTGGCTGAGTACTAATCCTAACGGAGGTGAATGCATGCCTCCGGCTTCCTATTCTATGTCTACGGAGGAGAAGGAGAGGTTCCTAAATGTTTTGCAGAAAATTAAAGTTCCTGATGGATATGGATCCAACCTTTCTAGTTGTGTGAATATGAAGCAAAGGAAGTTGATTAACCTCAAAAGTCATGACAACCATGTTCTAATGCAGGATATCCTTCCCGTTGCCTTAAGGGCCTCTAAAGCTACAAAAGTAATTGACTTGTTGGCTAGATTGTCTTCCTTTTTCAAGAAGTTGTGCTCTACAACTATTGATCCAGATGATTTAGATGGTCTTCAAAATGAAATTATTTTAACTCTTTGTGAGTTGGAAAAGGAGTTTCTGCCTTCATTTTTCACAATCATGGTCCATTTGTTGATTCACTTAGTGGAGGAGGTTAAACTTGGTGGACCTGTGCAATACAGATGGATGTATCCCATTGAAAGGTTAATATCTTACACGTCTAAATTATATTCTTTTTATTTAATATTTCACATTTATCATATATTAAGTACAAATGTTTTATTTGAAAGGTACTTGTCCCATTTGAAATCACATGTAACCAATAAAGCCCAACCTGAAGGATCTATTGCAGAAGGCTTCCTTTTAGAGGAGACAATTAGGTTTTGTTCGAGATATCTTCAAGGTGTTAAGACCATTTTCAACATACCTAAAAGGATGGATGATGACATTCCAAATCCCAATGATTACTTGTTTAATTCTGGTGGTCGAGTTATTGGGAAGGAGGTCAGCATTCGCCTTGATGACAAAAGCTTAAAACAAGCTCATCGCTACATTTTGCTTCACTCTGATGAGATAAAAGGGGATCTGGAGTAAGTATTATGTTGGTTTTCTTTTGAATTATCAATTGTTATAATAGATGATTTTTAATTTTGTTCTTCTTCCATGAAGTGAATTTTTAACCGAGAAACATCAAATGAACTTACAAAATCCTGTCACGGAGAGTGATGAAAGTAACTGGATCATCAATGAGTTTGGAGGGTGGCTGCAAAATAAGGTTACTTAAGTTCTTTTAATGTGAATACATACTTCTTTTAAAAAAAATGTATTTGATTTAATGATGTATCATCGTAGGTACATTACATAGATGCAACCACCGAAGATGGGAAACTAAGAAAAGCTTTGGCGGGTGGTTTGCATTCTTATGGTAGAAAATTAAAAGGATACATAATCAATGGATACAAATTCCTTTCCACGGATCGCGATTCTCGTCTTTTGACACAAAATTCTGGAATTATGGTCGAAGCGGATGGAGATGCCTACTATGGAAAAGTGAAACATATCTATGAATTAGATTATTACGGAGATTACAAAGTTGTATTGTTTCGTTGTGATTGGGTAGACATTCATAGGGGTGTAAAAGCATATCCAAATGGCGGAGTATGTGTCAATTTCTCTAAATTGATGCATTCTGGACGATTGTTGCAAGATGATCCATTTGTATTCTCATCTCAAGCAAAACAAGTTTTTTACATAGAAGATGAGATACAAAAGGGATGGTTGCATGTTGTTAAGAACAAGCCTAGAGATGTGTTTGATTTAGGGGATTCTTTACCAGTAGAGGAAGAGGGTGGGACCAATTGATCATGCTTATTTTTTATTGTTTTGCTTTGGATTTGTATTTGTTCATGACGTTGTGAGTCATATTGTTTAATCTGGTTGAATAATGAGTTATATACTTAATCTATACTCACTTATTTTATTGTCTACTAATGTCCAAGTACCCTACTACTAGTTTCTTTGATGGTGATACAGATATTTTTATACCGTTATTCCGTGAAAAGGGGGCAATTTATCTTTATTTTTTGTGATTTCCCCCTTTTGTATTTGATTTGGTTCATTGTTGTTGCAGTGTTGTTGTTGCTTTTCTTCCCTTTTTTGTTGCGCCTGTGGTACACAAGAAAATGTGTGTCAGGGGTGGGTTGGTCCATTATAACTAAACAATAAGGTTTATTGGGAAAAGATTGATTCTTGTTTGTATGCATCTGTCTTGGTTCTGAAAGTTTTACCCCCCTTTGACAAAGCGTATCTGTCAGAGTTGCCAAAATATCATGCCTGGCTATCTAAGGAGAACCACACAGACAAACCGGTTTTGAATCTGTAAGATTAGTGAAATGCTGTGAGTTAATCATGAAATGACTCCAATGTAAAATATTGCTAAAAACAATTCACTAGATTTCATTGTTTATAACAGTAAACATCACTCTAGTAGTTTCCAATATTACACAAGTATCAACACGTTACCTCTTTACTTCTTCATTTATGTTTCTGTCTGTTTCGAGTTCTGCAATTTAGGCTTGATTCTCCCTTAGATGTTTGTGTTCTGCATTCATGTTAACAATTAACAATGTGCATCCACCTCTTCAAAGCTGCCATTTACTACTATACTAAGCTGCTGGATCACCCATTGGATCCTCTTTCTATGTCTTTTGACTTTGAGAATCATATGTGACCACCGACTTTATATAATTATAGCTAGCTTTTTTCAAGCTTCTCTAAGCTCATTTGTATTGTAATATTGATCCTTTTATCGCCTGTTTTCTCTCCTATGGAATGTATAACTCTCTTGATAATCATTTTCTTAAAACTACAGGCTCAGGATATTACTGATTTAGGCTCTCTGAATCAAGCAGCAAAGATCTTTATTCTAGGTATGGTTCCCCTCCTTTCTTTTCAAAACAGAATGGGGAATAACTAATAAGGTAGCCAAATCATTTTGTTAATACATGTCAGACATGCAACTGTTGCTTGATGTTGTTTTGCTGGTTCACAGCTTCCTGATTTGTTTGATGACTTGTTTTAGATTGTTCTTTAGCTTTTTCCTGGTGCCATGATAATATAAAAATTGAGAGTTTTCACTGTAGTCTGAATCTCAGAAAAGGAGGGTGTAGCAGGTTCATCTTGCCCTTTCCCTCATAACTGTAGAGCAAAAGTGTAGTAAATGAGTGTAGGCCAACTAAAATATTGCTTATAACTTCAGTCTAAACTACACCCAAAAAAAAGGAAGTGTGCCAGCTATGAGATCATCTCTTTGATCCATCAGAACTGAAAAAATTGTTTTTTGGCAACTGACAATAAGCTAGCTAGCAGATTTCTCAACCAAAACAGTTAAAATCAGAAATTGAGAAAGTACCTTGAGCTTCTTTTCTATATAGCGTGCATAGTCAGTCCACAAATCACTAGATATAGGAAACTCAGTGATAGCACGTTCATATAGAATCTGAACACGCGCAGGGTCACCTGCAGATTCTTCAAATTTCAAGTATCTCTGCAGAAACAAAATACATGTTAAAACCAATAAAGGGATAATTTGAGTTCAAGGGAGATAAACAAAATTCTTGCTACCCTCATTATCTTGATAGCTTCCTGTTCGTGCACCCAAAGATGTGAGATCAATCCCTCCAAATGCCATCCATCACCCTCCTCATTCCACCAAGCTGCTACACACTCATTCGCATCCACATTCGTAGGGGCCATAGTGCTAATTCGACCTCCAGGGAGATTTGGTAGCCACCTGGAGGTTGGTTGTTTCCATAGTGCTAATATCTTCACTTTCTGATAATATCTTCAGTGCATTTCCGTTAGTTGTTTCCTTTCTGGTTTGCCTTCTCTATCTTGTTTCGTGCTTATGCTTGTAATGTGACAGGTTATAATGAAACTTAATAAAGGGATGAACGGAGCAAAAGGCCTTCCAATATAAAGTTTTCAAGTTCCTTGAAGGTTTCAGACTTTTGAGTCTATGACTTGTATATTCTAGACTCTAGATCACTCAGTGAGCTAACGACCAATTAGAGCCAGGATGAATTTCTTTTTCTCAATCAGATTTGCACTTTGCTTCTATATTTACGGAGTTTTCTGCTCATTGTAATTCTTGTTTATGTGAAAATGTTAAACTGATTTAACGTGTATGATTGTCACTTTGAGTGTATACCTATTATCCTATTTAGTGATTCATTCTTGTAGCAATTGAGTTGGTTTAATGACCTTTTTATTCATGGCTGATTGTGTTTCTTACTTTCTGAACAGGAACTAAAATATGAGTTACAGGACTAAAAGAACATTGGTAGCTATTGACGAAGGGTCGAGCATTGCTGCATCCAAGTCCCCAAAATCTTCTGATCCATCCACCCAAAACTGGGGACCGTTCAGTCCTCCAACACTTGGAGTGTCACAGACATTTGGGACGGTATCACAACCCATTAAGCAACCAGTAGCTGCTAAAAAAACCATGGTTGCACCACAATCATCCTTGCCTCGGCCTACTTCCATGGTTTCAAAGCCACAACTGAAGGCATTATCAAAACCATCCTTTACCCAGACAAAACCATCCTCTAACCCATTACAACAACCAATTCGGCCCACTCTTACAGGAACAACACAAAGTAGATGGTATAAAGGACCTACGTTTCCCAATCTGACTGAAATTGCAACACAAAAAGCGTCAACACCGAATCCACACCAGCCTACTATGCAGCCTGTGTTGCAGCCTTTCAAAGCTACCTTGCAGCCTTCTTTGCAGCCTTTCAAAGCTTCCCAACAGCCTCAAACAGCTACCAATCAGCCTCAAAAAACTACCCATCAGCTTCACAAAGCTACACAACAGCCTCAAAAAGCTACACAACAGCCGGTATCTTCTTTTACAAGTGTCAAACCACATTTAGAGAAAAGAGCATTTGTTGCACCTTTGGGAGCAACAAAACATGTGATGTCACAATCTCCTACACCACCAGACACCATGGCAATGAAAAAGAGAAACGGGAAGCAAGAAGGTCAGTTGCCTCCAACATACATGCATGTGAGTGAGAATGCATTTCAACCTCTGCGATCTCCTCCATCCAATCAGGTTGAGAGTGAAGTTATGCCAAACTACAACTGGGACGAATTTGAAGAATCGGCTTCTGAGAGTGAAAATGAATTTGATCAAGGAGAAGGAAGTGATACTGCTGTGAAGAAAGCAACACTTCGACATCGAATCATTATTCCAAATTGGCCAGAATCGAGGGAGTTTGATGAGAAGGTGGAGGCTATAGCTATAGGTAAACATGTCTCTACATCAAATATGCAAACTGTAAATTATCGATCTTGGTGATTTTTTAGTCTGATTTAGCTCCTGTGACAGATGCTGATGGAATACGACATCTGGTAAAGGGACCAGTTCTGCCTCGAGACGTTTGGCATGATGCAAAGGGGTTCAGATACATTGTCAAGCTCAATGAATTCAACCAACCTATTCGAAAAGGTAGGAAGATCCTTGTGAGCTTCCTTGGAGATATTGCAAAAAATGATTCACTTTGTCCAGTGGGAGTCCCAAGTTGGCGTGCTGTGAACAATCAGTTAAAAACTAATGTTGTTACAATGATTCGGGTATGTGGATTTATTGTTCTTAACACTTATGTTAATTGTAGTTTTATTTTAGCTTGGTTAACTGTGTAATTAGCTTTAAATTTATTCTGTTTCCATCTGTGTTCATCAATCAGTTGCCCGTTTTTCAGGTTTTTATTTGGTCATGGGGGTTCCGACCCCGGGTTAAGTTTCTGCAGAATCACTAAGTTCACCTAGCTAGTTCTGATCAGATCAGTGCTGATCAGATCAGACAGATCAGTCTGATCTGATCTGATCAGAACTAGCTAGGCAAATTATTTTGTTAACATTGTAACTTAATTTTTCCTTTTTTTTTTTGAAGAAACATTTTGTGTTACCTGATGGACCTCTAGTTAACAAGGCACTAGTGATGCGTATTGACAAACCATGGAACAATCATCGATACAAATTGAAGAGGGATTTTTTCGATCCAGTGAATAAATCTCGAGAAGAGAACTATGCCAACGTGCCTGATGGAGTGTCCACTAGGAGTTGGACGGAATTGGTAGATTATTGGCTTTTACCAGAGGCCATGGTTTGTGACCCCAAAATATCCTAAATTTAGTAAGTTTTATTTGTTTAACCTATATATGCTAACATTGGTTTCATGAAACTAGGAAAAATCTGAAATGGGAAAAAATGCTCGAGCTTTACAAGGCAATAAGCACAACAGTGGTGCTACAAGCTTTGCTAATCGAAGAGTTGATATGGTATGCTTTTCAACCTAGCTATTTGGTTTGTAGCATTTCAATTGCTATAGGTGCTAAGTCTAAAATTCATAAACAAATAAGAGTGATATAAAAGTCTAAAATTCATAAACAAATAAGAGTAATATTTACTCGTATATGCATATCTAATCTCACACATAAGGACATTCTTTAGTTTTCTAATGTTAAAGTAGAGAAATGTAGAAAAGTTGGCTATGCGGGCAAATGGAATTGAAAGCAGCAGCTGGGAAAATCTTCCTACTTTCCGTTTCTGTTATAAACCATGTTGCAGAAGTATACATTATGTGACTCTTCAAACGTTTTGGAGATAGTTGTCCTAGATTCTCATGAACTTAGAGCTTTTAGGATCAGGAAACGGGGTTACCTGACACTATTACTGTCAAATAGAGTCAACTTTTTAACAGGAACTAAGAAGTATGATTCTGGAGGGTGGTCTGGGGATGGGAGCGGGTGTGCGTGGCTACTCCAAGTTTAAAGTAGAAAAAATCAGAAAGCAGAGGCAATGAAGTCCATCTGCAGTGCATGAAGCTGCAAAAACTATTCAATTTAAACAACAAAGGCAGTATTTCATTCTATTACATTATCCCCATAAACTTAAGGCGATAAAAAATTGTTCACAAAGTTCTAACTAAAAGTCAATAACAAAGAATAAAAATTATGCATAATTAAGCATAACTAATCATTATTCGATCTGCATTTTTACAACAAAAACCCTGCAATGATAATCAATTAATTGTGAACGAAACATGTTTAGCTGTTAGTCTGTAGGTGTAGCCTGTAAATTACATTGTTGGTCTTAGTGAGAACAGATCAAGTAAGTAGCTGTTAACAGATAAATTGTTATGGAGATCTATGTTTGAGATAGGCCAACAATTAATGGTTCTTGCATTTGCTCTGAACACACTAAAATGCAAATTCACAATGAAATGACAAAGAGTTGATTCTGCTACGTATCCAATAACATATTCTGGTATTACACAAATGGAAGAAAAGTCATATACAGAGTAGTCATATATTCTGGGATTAGTTATCTTTATCTACTTTCTTGAAATCCAGGAAGCAACAATGGAGTTAGGGCAACTGTAGGCAGAAACTTTATCGGAGATGCGGCCTTGTGAGCTGCATATGCAAGTGAAAATGTTCCAACTTTCTCACTTGTTTCAGTTGATGATATTCCCAGCTATTGAAGTAAGGCTGAGACATCAAAACCAGCATTAATAAGAGCATAGCATAATGTAAATAAAATTAGAGATGATGTGAAGTGCGGCCTTGTGAGCTGCAAATGTTGCAAATCAACACCATTATTATTTCTAATTTGAGATTAATCAAGCACAACAGCCTAAACATGACTAATTCAAGAGTAAATCAATTACACAAATTCAAACCTATCCAATCAACAAACAACCAACAACATTCCTTTCTCTATTAACATTTCAACCAAAATAACAAAGCTTCACCTCACCACCACCAGTCCACCATATAATTTATTCCCGAAATAATGTCTTTGATCCTTTAAAATGAGTTTTTGATAATTGGTCAAGCCATTCAGCACTAAAACTCACTAATTTAGCTAAATTCTAGCTGACATCAAAAGTTAACAACCAACTAACTAATATGGTTCTTTCCTAAACATCTCACTCGAAACCAATTAAGTATTCATTCAGCAAACCATATATGTTCCAGGAAATTCTAATCCCCTTCATGATGACATACATTGTTCTAGAACTTTTGATAATTGATCAAGCCATTCAGCACTAAAACTCACTAATTTAGCTAAATTCTAGCTGACATAAAAAGTTAACAACCAACTAATCCGGTTCTTTCCCAAACATCTGACTCGAAACCAATAAAGTATTCATTCAGGAAACCATATATGTTCCAGGAAATTCTAATCCCCTTCATGATGACAATACATTGTTCTAGAACTGAAAACCAACAGGAAATCCAAGCTCGCTAAAGGATATACAGAAGCCAAAATCAATAAACACAACAATAACAGAATAAAACGTATGTAAACGGCTGCAAGAACAACATACCATACAGAGAACATCCATGACACTCTTGGCCACCACTTTCAGGCAACAGCTTGACCCTAAACTTCTGAACTCCACTCTTAGCATCGGTATTCGACTCTGCCTTCGGTGCTGCCCTCACAACCTTCAAAGAGTTAGGCTTTTCCTTCTCCTTCTCCTTCTTATGAGGGGAAATCGGAACCCTATGGTGCCCGTGGGACAGCGTCGAAGTCGTCCAATTGGTCTGGGTTTTCATTTTATTTACTCACTTAGTAGTCAAATTATCTGTCAATGTTTACATTATCAGATTATAAGAATCGATAGATTATCTGTTAGTCCTCTGTCAAAAGCATAGAGGCCAGCTGGGATCATGGGATTCATCAATGTCCATATTGATTTTAATTATTGGATCATGTAAGATAAACTAAAAACAATGCAAAGAAAATGTACCTGCAAACAAGTTTGCAAAAACTTATTTACCTAATATCTTAATAACTAGAACTAATATTTGCCACTTGTTACAGAAACAAAACAAACTGAATACAGGTATAAAGCAACTATTGGCTGATATTTCTTCTGTTTATTATCTTCCCTGCATCTACACGGAAACGTACTCCTGAATTCCCCTTAGCCTGACACAATAAGCAGAGAGCTTGCTGATGTCACTGCCTCTGTTGCCGACTCTGTCACCCCTTGCAAAGTGGCAATGCACCCAGCAACCCTACTACGGGGATAACAACTCAAAGTGTTAAACAAATATAGTGATAGTCGGTTTAAGAACTTCAAAATTTCAGTTTTCAATTTATTTTTTTCCTGAAATTGCAGAAAGAGAAGAAAGGAGTGTTTAGCGAATTGGCATTTTTCAAATCAGTTTACGCCAAAGAAGATGGAAGCTTTAAAGAGGGCACACTTCCTCATCAATTTGTGGTATCATTGCATTGAGCTAATTCTATAAATCAATCTTGTCTCTTGAAGTCTATTTATTTTTTTCTTTGCTTGTACATAGTATTCTTGGTTAATAGATTTTGAGTGATCTTTTCATATTATATAACAGGAGGATGCCAACAAAAAGGTCCAAGAAAATCTTGCGAGTTCCTCTTCTTCAAAGCCCGTAATTGAAATTGAGAATGCAGTCTTTAATGAGCTCATGTATAAAGGTGAAGTACCTAAACGTCCTCTGAATTATGGATTTGGAGTGAAGCAAAGCGACATCTTTGGAGTGGAAGGTTTGCTGAGGAAAGAAGGGTCAAGCTATGTTAACAACAATGCTATGGAAGTGGAGAACATGAAAGGTGAAATATCAGTTGTCAAGAAGCAAAATGAGGACCTTGCGCAACAAAATCAAGTTCTAAACACCAAGTTTGAAGAAACAACACAATCATTTAAAATGATTGCTTCTTTTTTGGGACAAGTTTTGAAGGAAGTACGCAAAGGGAATGTTTCATCGAACCTTTTAGATGGTGCGGAATCAGCAATAAATATGGTTAGTTATTTCTGGAAATTATTCTGATTGAGCATCATGTATCATTACCTGAAATGTGGCATATCTAATTTACATATTAAAATGCTTTTTGTAGATTACTGGTGATTCTGGTGGCAATGGTGACAACCAGGCCGAGAAATGAGACTTTGACACTATTGCCAAATGCAAGGTAATTTCATATGGAATTAATTAACTGCATTTCATGCTTTATAGATAAACTTATAGCTTAAACAAGCTTTATAGTTGTCGATTATTTATGGATGATGGTGAGATTAGAAGGTAGATGTTTAGATTTAGTATTATCATAATAAGGTATTATGTTGATATTAGCTGAAACACGAGTTTGGTGTTAGGTCTGGGTTGTTAACAAACTATGGTTTCTGTTAGTTAATTTATGATGCTCCTTCTGTAACGCGTAAAGAAAACACAGTGTTAAATGTCAATCCAAGACAGCAGCGACTCCGACTTACTCTCCTAATAAAACCTCATTCGAACTCTGACCATGAGTGAGAGATAAGTCTGAAATCAACTACTATAAAAAGTTTTAGTTGCCATAGAAATTGCTCATAGTATAAGCTTGTTTTCTGTTTGATTGACTTCTATAGTCTGTTTCGTTTTTGGTCTGTTCACTCATAGTACTATCTTAGAAAAATCGTATCAATCTGTTTTTCCTTATCCGTTTCTGGTTGTAACTGTTGCTTCGCCCTCTCAAAGTTGTCCACCATTGGAAGAAGACTCTCAATTACTTCTCCCTGTGCATCGCTTCGAACTGATAGTCTCTCTTTACCTGATCTCCTTCTAAAGTTATCAAAGTCAGCTTGCAGGCGGATAAATCTATCCTTTCCAGAAGTTATCTCTTCTGTCAAAGTTGATAATTTCTCAACCAACTCGTTCTTTTCTGTTTCTAGTCGGTAAACAGCGATCTCTATTCTGTAATGGTCTGATAATCCCCAGTTAAACAGCCTCCTTATAATATTTAGTGAGAGTTTCCACACTTTCCCACATATTCTTGGTACTTGTCTCTTCTTCTGTTTCCCCAACTTCCTCCTCTAGCATTTCCTCATCCATCTAAAATCACCAGTAAAAAGAAAATCATAAGAAATGAATACCAATTACCAATAAATGAATACCAAGTACAAATTCTTTAGCTATTGTACTTGTAAGCATCACTTGCTTTGCTTCTCATCACGCCTGAATATTATATCAAAGGAAAAAAGAAAGTTCTTGGGGTCTTAATCTAAATCTATAACTGACAAGAGGAACTAAACTCGAAAGATTAAGAATCTACAGCTTTGATAACATGAGAAAACTGAATCTGCTGCTACTGCTACTGTTGTTGAGGTCCTGATGTTGAGGTCCTGCTACTGCTACTGAATCTGAAAACTGAAAGTTCTTGAGGTCCTGCTGTTGTAGCTGCTGCTACTGCTCAGTCTTGGTGTTGCGTAGTTTTTCAGGTTTGCAGTCAGTCAGGCATACTGTTCTGCTCAGGCTGGCTTGCTGTTGTGCAGTTCTTTTGTGCAAACCTTGTGTTGTTCAGTCTGGTTCTGCTGTGTAGCTTGTTGGGCTGGTGTCTTGTTTTTTTTTTTTTGGTTTTCAAATGGGCAAGCCTGATAATTAAAGAAAGTCACAGTTTAAGCAGCAAGTTAATGAACATCAGAGGCTAAGGATAAGAAAGCCATTATGACTAAGGTAAGACTATATACCTTTTTCCTTCCTAACTTGTCACCTAACCACCCAAAGATGAGTTGCCCAGCAAAGGTACCACACAAGGCCACATTCATGGGTATAAACCCTGGGCTAGTTGGATTTGGCTCAGTGTAATAGAGACGGCCTAAGATTTTGGTCACCACAGATATGGAGAAAATCTCATAGACATTAGTAAAGAAGCCCATACCAAGAATCATGAAAACTTTCAAGTGGTACCATTGTGTCTTTGCTACGTCAAGTACACTTAGCACTTTTAACTTTTGTCTCTTCGCCATTGATTAGGAAGTAGGAACTAACCTTTAATTCATACAGGGAAAAAACAAGGCAAAAATCAAATGTTAATGTTTAAAGTGTTATTATACAAGCATTGCAAATTTGTAAAAAATGACCTTTTATAACTCAAATTTTGCGAGTTTGGCTGGTGTCGTTGTAGAATGTTTTAGTGTTTTTTGTTTTTGCTTGGGTGCGGGCTGTGCTCCCTTAGCTTTTGTTTCCCTTGTTGTTTTCTGTTGGTTGTTGTTTGGGTTTCTACCTTTGGTAATTAAGTTAACTAATTTATATATATATATATATATATATATATATATATATATATATATATATATATATATATATATATATATTCATTGTTCATGTCTATATTTCTAATAGTCATGCATTTTTCCCTTGATTAATAGTTGATATTATTTTGAGAAGACGACTAGTAGTTAGGATCAAGCTGGTTAGGATTACTGTTAATTTTCCCTTGATTTTATGGAATGTTCATCATACTATATTTGACATTAAATTTTCTTTGCAGATTATTGATGATTCAAGTGGTAATAGTAAATGTAGATCAAGAGATGAACAAGTTATCTTGAAGCTAAGCTAGCATAACGATATGTTTACTTGTTCGTAGTCAGGAAGTTGTTTTTATTTAGTTTTGGACTATCTTGTAGAAAAAATGATAATGCTAGTTAGAAAGTTATTTGTTTTAAAATATCGCTTTTATTTCAGTTTGACTAGACTCTGCGAATTAATTTAATGTATAGATGATTTTTATCACTTTTCCTAAATTAACTACTTAAGTATATATGAATCATAGCAAGTTAATATGTTGCTTTAAGATATATAGTGTACGTACGTAGTAAGTTAATGTATTTGATTATGATTAATTATCTATGGTCGATATATATTTTTATAGATAATTCATGATTTTAGATTAATATATATATATATATATATATATATATATATATATATATATATATATATATATATTATATATATATATATATATATATATATATATATATATATATATATATATATATATATATATATATATATATATATATATATATATATATATATATATGCAAATTGTGACGCTCCAAAGCGTCTAAATTATTATGTATATATGAAAAATAATATGATGCAAATTGTGACGCTCCAAAGGGTCTAAATTATTTTGGAGGGAATGGGGGGACCTCGCACGAAAGTGAACATATAGTGACTCTAATAAGAGTCTATATATTTCGGGTGTCTAAAGCGTCTCTATGTGGTTTATAGTGGCGGAAAAATGTGTCTATACACGTGCAAATAGTGACGCTTTATACAGTCTAAATATTGCGACTCTCTAAAGAGTCACTATATCCCAAATAGCGACGGAGAAATATGTCGATATTTTGCAAATTGTGACGCTCTAAAGCGTCGGTAAATAGCGGCAATGAAAATAGCGACCCTCTCCCAAAGCGTCGCTATGTGAAATAGCGACACTGTAGAGCGTCACAATTTGTCCCAAAAAGCGTCACAATGTGCCGCGTTTTTTTGTAGTGATTACAACTATTTGATGGTACGCAGACCATATTTGAATTGAAAAACAACTTTGGTACTTTAGACCAATTACATTCAAATTAATGGTACGCATACCATATTTTCTATCCTATTTGGGCCATACTAGTCACTTCATAACCTGCAAAACAGTACATATACAATATATACCATTCACCCATTCATTATCATAAATGGCCCACATAGCTGGTTAGTAAAACACATTATGCATCACGTAAACATTTGCAGCAATTAATCAAGGGCACCAATAATCTACCAATTATTCAGTCCTTATTAATTCTAATCAAGTTGTTTTAACCTTAAGGATTTGTAGACCTAATCAAGAGTTTATGACTAAAAGGGCTCCCACTTAAACCAATAAATTCATATGCTTTACTAATTTTAAACATAAAAATGTATTTCAAGTCTAACCAGAAACATACAAATTTAATTAAAATTTAAAGCTCATATAAATTTATAATTGAATCCAAAAAGTTTAATTTAATTTCAGTCGTATTTAAATTAATTCATGATTTTAATTTTAGTAAAATAATTAGAATAAATAAAATTTATTATAATTACAATATTCAGAATTAAAATCCAAGAAAATAATTTAAATTATTAATTTTAAAATTAATTAAAATTACGTAAACTGAAAAATTTCAAATTAAACATTCAAAACGATCTAATCGCAACGCAAACACCCTACGCATTGCACGCCCATGGGCCGCACGCACACAGCCATCGCTGGCCATGTGCGCGCAGCCCATGCGCTCGTCGCATAGCTGCTGCATCTCCATCGCAAGCCATCGCACGTTGTGGTGCTTGCTGCGCGCGCGCCAGCGCTCGACGCACGCGAGCCATCGCTCGCTGTGCGCGCTCGCCAACGCACGCTGCGCGCGCTCCATCGCTCGCTGTGCGCGCGAGCCATCGGTCGCTGTGCGCGCGAGCCATCGCTCGCTGTGCGCGCGAGCCATTGCTCGTTGTGCGCGCGACATCTCTCGCTGTGCGCGCGAGCCATTGCTCGCTGTGCGCGCGACATCGCTCGCTGTGCGCGCGAGCCATCGCGCGCGATCAACGCTGGGCGCAGCGCTCGTGGCACGCGAGCTTGCGCTCGCTGCGCGTGAGGCTGCGCGCTCTTGCGCGAGGCAGTGCGCGTTGTGGCGCAGCTCGCTTGCTGCCCACACGCGACTGCCTTGGCTTGCCTTTCGCCCATGCCCATTTGTTCATAGCTCGTGGCCCACGAAACAAGGCAGGGCTGCTGCCTTGTGCTCGTGCACCATGCCCTTGCTCATTGCATTCGTGCCGCACGGGCGACGAGCTCCCTTGCTCGTCGTCGCATGCCCGCACTATACAACACCCCTTAAGGGTAACACGAAGCGTCCATTGCTTTGTGCATGCAAGTTATATGAACGAATCGCATAAAAATTTAAAATTTATATTTAAAATTAATGACAAATTAATAAATAATATTAATTTCATAATTTTAGGGCGAAAAATCGAAAATTTATTATCCAATTGATTTCCGATTATTATGGATTCAAGTCTAGGTCATAAAAATTTAAAATTTATCATAAATTTACAATTTTTATGGTGGTTTTTAATCATAGGTTTCTAATTAAATTATAATTAATTATGAAAATCAAATTAATTCTGAATTATTCTAATTTTCAACAAATTAATCATAATTACAAATTAGATTGCATAATTAACAAGGCTAGGCATTCAAACTTGTTAAACATATACAGTAGGTCAATCAAAAATTCAAGATTTATCAACAAGAATCGCAAATATTTAATTTAACATCTTAAATTTACGAAATTTTGCATTCGAAAAACTAAAACCTTCGAAAAGTCATAGTTAGGCTTCGAATTTGAGAATTCTGGGTTCGGCAGAAAAATACTGTTTTTGTCAAAATTTTAGAATGCCTTTTACATGCGGAATTGACACAAAAATCACTCGATTTGGATGAGTAACGAAGAAACTGCCGAAAAACTGCGTACGTATAATTAAATAAACGCAATTTGCAATTAATTAACAATTACGAAAATTAATCACCCCTTTTAATTCTTGCAAATTTGTAATATTTAACCATGTTCATGCAATTAGATTATGAAAATAATAAGGGGCTCGTGATACCACTGTTAGGTTATGATACATATGACAATACATAAATCATGCGGAAACAACCATTAAGCCAGGAATACATATTATTTACACATAATCATATAGCATAATTTAGATGCATACTCTTTGTTGCGTGCCTTCCCTAGCTGCGCCCGAACCGAACAAGAACAAGTCTTTAGGACTCCAAGTGTCGTCCCTCCGTAGATAGTCCACAGCACGTCCGGATCCGCCTTAAGATTGACCAACTAGAATCGCCCTTAAGGTACTAGAATTTTCGGCACTCTTAGGTAAGAAATATGGCTGAATTTTTCTCTTAAAACTCACTTTGAATACTTGAATTAATCTCTCAAAATATGTGACCCTAGGCACGTATTTATAGAGTTATGGAAAGGGAATTGGAATCCTAGTAGGATACGAATTAATTAAACTTAGAATCCTACAAGAACTCTAATTAATTAATTTATCCTTTTAGGAATAGGAATTTAATCATATACTAATTCTAATAGTTTTAGGAATCGTGCATGAACACAAACTCACACACACACGGCAGCCACGATGGGCCGCCCATGCGTGTGCGTGCGAGCAGCAGCCCACGCAGCGAGGCCATGGCCTTGGCGCGCGCTGGGCCTGCCTTGCGGTGGGCCTGGGCGTTGCCTTGGCTGGGCGCGCGTTTGGCTTGCTGGGCGATGGCCCGACTTCGTGCTGGGCCTTCGTCCGGCAGGCCTCGTCCGATGCTAATTCGTACGATACGATTCCGATTAAATTCCCGGTTCCGGAATTCATTTCCGATACGAACAATATTTAATATTTCCGATTCCGGAATCAATTTCCGTTTCGAACAAATATTTAATATTTCCGTTTCCGGAATTATTTTCCGATTCCGATAATATTTCCGATTCTGACAATATTTCCGTTTCCGGCAATATTTCCGATTCTGGTAATATTTCCATTTCCGATAATATTTTCCGATACGTACCATGTTTCCGTTTCCGGCAACATCTACGACTTGGATAATATTTATATTTCCGATACGATCCATATTTCCGTTTCCGGCAATATCATCGTTTCCGGAGTATTCATTTCTTGCCTGTGACGATCTCAGCTCCCACTGAAACCAAGATCCGTCGATTCCGAATATCCATAGATGGAGTATCTAATGCCATTAAATACTTGATCCGTTTACGTACTATTTGTGTGACCCTACGGGTTCAGTCAAGAGTAAGCTGTGGATTAATATTATTAATTCCACTTGAACTGAAGCGGCCTCTAGCTAGGCATTCAGCTCACTTGATCTCACTGAATTATTAACTTGTTAATTAATACTGAACCGCATTTATTAGACTTAACATAGAATGCATACTTGGACCAAGGGCATTATTTCCTTCATTAAGTTACTTGCTCATTTCGTTTTGTTTTGTTAAAGTTTGATTCAATTATTTGTGATCGATTGTTAAAATTAGGGTTCTTACATTATTTGATTCAACAATTTTCGATTTTGATTGTTCAAAGGAGGGATTTTCAAATTTCGAATTTGTTTCAAGTTTCCTTGTCTTGATTGCTAAAATTAAGGCTTTTAAATTTTGATTTTGTTACATTTTCTGCGATTTTGATTTATAAAATTAGGGCTTATTGCGATTGCGATTTTTATTGTTGATTCTAGAACTTTGAATGGATGAGAGTAGTGATGAAGATTGTTATAATACTTGCATCGTATCCATTAGTTTACTTTGAGTTTTTTTAATTACTTTATGTGATGTATCTTTACTTTTATTTGAATGGTTTCTCCTATAACTTAGACTTGCATCTCATTCAAATTTTTTTTTTTTATCTCAGCTTCCCCTAATTTTAGAAGCAAATTACCAGCCAAGAATGACTTGTTGAAAGCTCTTGCTATTTTTTGTTGTTGTGACAGGTGCAGTAGCCATTAACATTCATGTGTTGCTGCTTAATCAGGTTAATTTTGTTTCAGATTCTGATGTTAAGCCAAACTATTGCAGGCTTTGCTATTGCATATTCCATTTGACTTAAATTTGACATGCTGCTGGATGGGTACTGGTGAATTCTTGTGATACAGGATCTTACTGTGGCTTGCTATTTGTATTATTATCTCGAATAGCTCCAGTTCATGCTTGGTTTATTATAACCCTGATAGTTTTATGGTATTGCACAGATTGTAGTTGTTCTGGTATGTTTGTCTTCTCTTATTGGTGCCTTATTTGTGGTGTTGGCGTATTGTAGAAGGGGGGTAGTGGTTGTCACTAAAAGTAGGATCTTTGTTAGGGGCAATGAGATGTTGATCTCGATCATGGAAGAAGAAAGATCATGTAGCTTTAGTGCAACAAGTTTTACTTGTTCAAATGAAGACATCTTCTTTTTTTTCTCTGTGTATGTCACTTATCTATTTAATACTAATCTATTTTAGTCTCGCATGCATGTACAATACATTGCGGAATCTGATTTATGGACAAACAAAAATAGAATGAACATCTTGAAGTGAACGATTGATTTGGTTGTCCTAAGACTCCTGATCGAAATGAAGTTAATACTGCAAGCACAACCTATTCTTCTGCTGGAGGGTCGAAATACATAGCGTTTACTTTCGAACTATTTTGATTTACTTTTTTTGGCTTTTTCTTTACTTTTGTTGATTCTATTTAAAAACAACCTACTAGCTCAACAGGCAGAGCATTGTGCAAATGCACAAAAGATGTGGGTTCGAATCCCGCGTAGGTTAATCTTTACGTTTTGTATTGTTCTGTTTATTTCTATTTTGAAGACCTTTAATTTGGCCTCCATGTACTCCAATACTTGTGTCTATGTTGTAACAGATACTTATGAGTTTTTTTTTTAATTTACTTTTTGAGATTTTTAATTTACTTTTGAGTTAATATTATTTACTTTTGATTTTTTTATGTTCCTCTTGATCCTGCAACAATCTGGTTTGCTTGCATATTTTCAGAACACAATCTTGTTTGTTGGCATATTTTCAGTTCTGATCAGATGCAACATTTTAAGCTTTCCATTTGAAAAAAGCTTTATAATTCTTTTCTAATTGTACATGTACTTCAGAATATTTTGATTTACTTTTGCTTTATTATTATTTACTTTTGAGTTTCTTTTATTTACTTTTTATTTTTTACTTTATTTTTCGAAACAACCTATGTAGGAATCGAACCTACATCCCCTATGCATATGCATAGTACTCTACCATTTGAGCTAATAGGTTTAAGAAATACTTAGTAAAGCTAATTAAACACACCTAAACTCCAACACAAAGTCTCGTCCCCAATTCATTTTGATTGCCTCGACACAAATCATGAGAGCATGCAACACTTCAATAGAGTGTCATTTGATTCTACTGAAGAAAGTTCGCTCTTTTCTCTCTCACAAGCAGTTCTCAACCTCGCAAGTGCCCTAAGATTTTAACAGCGTAAGCTACTCCAGCTGCTACTGGCTCGGCTCATTAAGGTTTGTTATGTCTCTTGCGTCTTTGGTTGTTACCGCTGTGAAACATTAAAGTGTGTCGGAACAGTTATAATCATACAAAGCATACAACAATTCAATATAGTGTCGTTTGATTATGAGTAGCTGAATTAGTACATTTATACAACCTAACCTACATCCCATAACACACTCAAATGCATAGGTAAGCAATATCATATTGACTTTTCATAGTAGCTTCAAGCAACCAGACAAAAACCAGCATCAAACACCTAGATTTACTATAGACATGATCAGGTTTGACACCACCATGACTGCATGAACTATACGCTGCCAACAACTTTGAACCCGTCCTATAATTTTGGCTAAGCCACCTACATACACTTAACAAATTGCAGCCACATTTGTTGCTGGTCTGCTGCTAAGTAGGAACAGAGACTTAACAAATTGCAGCCACATTTGTTGCTGGTCTGCTGCTAAGTAGGAACAGACCAAGCTCACAAAATCTGTATTGCAAACTCAAAACAGAAAAAGAAAAACCACAACTCCTATGCTATTGGCATTACACATTGCTTTTGAGACCCGAAAACCAGATTACATCAGCCTCCTTCCACTTATCAACTTTTAGAAAGGTTTTATTTACATTTATAGAGATTTAGTTTACTTTATTAGTCAGCCGTAAAAAGATTAGATGGCAACATAGATCAATCAACCATCTAAACCACATTAAACACAAATATTCAGTAACCGTAAATATATATAAACACAGCTTAGAATGGTTATAAAACGATGACATTTCTGTATAGTCATAATAGTATACAAGAAATAAAAATTGGACTTCATTTGGGAATTCGGATGCAGGGAGTGTCACAAGTACCAAAAGAAACAATCCTTGAACAAATCAACCAGAAAGTTTAGAATAAAAAATCTCAAATCAGAAAACAGAATTGAAAAAATGAAAACCACTGTTGCAGAGAATCCGATATTAAATTCACCCTGCTTTCACCAGTCTTGATCAAACAACATCATCTAAGCAGCACAACAGGTGGTTTTGGAAAAGAAAAATCGATGACAGACCTTATTATTCAGTTGCATTCATCTCCCAGTTTCCCCTCTTATGTCCTTAGTTCTCTTTACATGCTTCCATTCCAACAGAACAGAAGCAGAACTGCAGCAGCACAACAAAGCAGAACAACAACGCAGAACAACACATAAATTTACCCTGACATCAATACTGCAAAATAAAACAGCAAGCCACAGCAGCTATATAGCCATTGCAGACCAATATCACACTGCGCACCCCCCCCCCTAGTCAACTAAGGTAAAACCAACAGTTAGTGAAACCAACATCACAAAGTCAACCTTGGTCAACTTGCTTCACCTGACTCACAATAACCACCAACCAAAACCTGATCAAATAATAACATACCTAGTGGCACCATAATCAGTAGCTATCAACAACAAGTGATTCTTCGACAAAACATCCAACCATTATTTACTTTTAAGTTTAATTAATCTACTTTTACTGATTCTTTATTTACTTACAAGTCTAACTAATTTACTTTTCAAAATAAAGTTCGATAAGGCCAAAAATTAAGAAAAACACAATTGCAACAGAATAGAACGACCAAAACTGACCAACAGACATAATTTTGGCTTAAACCTGGCAAAATAACTTAAAGTATGGAATCAAAGACCAAAACAACAACACAAGAACAATTTCGTTTAGTTTTAGCGATATTAAGTTTACTTTAGCACAATTTTCATTTACTTCAACACATTTTAATAGCTATTTGTTCACTTCTATCAAGAATTAAAATTGACCAAAAATGCAATCAGATTATTGTATTAGAATTTAGAACAGGAAGAAGCTGTTGCTCTAACCCAATTGAAAAAAACGAACTGGCTACACACCAAACCACATACAGCAAACTTGAGTTGGGCCTAAAATTTGAATTCACAAATTCGTTTTGCAATGAAGCTAAAGAAATTAAAAAATCGAGTGTGACTGGTTTCACAACTCTTACCATTATCTACTGTAACTTCGCAACATTTTAAATTCAAGCCGAACATTAACGAGTTCTGGTACTTTAGGGAATAACAACCGTGTTGAGATCAATTTGCAGATTCAAATGATACCTGACTTTGAGCATGAATTTTCAAATTCGAGTAAAGAACTGAGTGCCGCAAAATAAATTTGAAGCAATATTTTGTTTACTTTTAGATCATTTATATTTACTTTTTTCAGTTTTTGCTTTACTTTTGAGTTAGATAATCACTACGTGCAACAAAATTATAATGGAACAACTCCCACCAACTGAACAACTCCGATAAATTTTCTCTACAACAGCTTCTAAAGCACCTAATTCCAATTTTACACAAATTTTCTCTAAAACAGTTTCTAAATCAGCTAATTCCAGAACCAAAACTGACTATCAACTCACAATCAAATTCAAAAATTAAACAAAACATTGCTTCAAAACTACACTTAATATCCTGAGAAGTAAACAAAATATCTTCAAAATTAATCAAAAGTTAGGTTAAATTACCTTAGAAGTTCAGTCGCCGGAAAAATAGAAGCTCCGGCACCAGAAAATGCAATGTTCAAGCTGTAAATTCATCAAAATAGTAGGATTAACATGTTGTGGTGTAATTTGCAGAGACTCGAGCAAAAACCGCAGAAATTCGAGCAAAACCGCAGAAAATCGAGCAAAAATCGCAGAATTTCGAGCAAAAATCAAGCAATTTCGACATTAAAAAGGAACAAAATCGAAAAAATTCAGTAAAAGTACCTCAAAATCTTTGTAATCATCGTGAAATTAAGATATAATTGCGATTTTTGAAGTAGTTCAAGCAAATCGTTTAAGGAGAGAGACAATTGCGTTTGAATTTGAGTGAGGAGAGAGAAACAAACGTGAGTGAGTGAGTGAGTGATGAGCGAGGGTTGTAGAGAGAGAAAATGTCCGTTAAGTCAGGAGATTGAAAAGAATCACGCATGATTTAATTCGCGACATACGATCTCAGCCGCTCGTTTCATCCAAATCTAACGGTTCGCAGAGGTTCTCATTATAAGGTGGTTCTCATCTTAAGGGAGGTTCTCACCAGAACCTGGTCCTATATATATATATATATATATATATATATATATATATATATATATATATATCTATATATATATATATATATATATATATATCTATATCTATATATATATATATATATATCTATATATATATATATATATATATATACAGTGTGTGTGTATAGTAAATGCTACTGGGCTTTTCTATAAATGGGTCGTGGGCCGCGTATAAGAGGCGTGGAGCCTATTGATGGAGAGCTGGATTACGTTATGTTAGCCAAGTGTGCTTTTGGGCAGAAGTCCCAATTAGTAGCCAATTAGGCACCCAAACAACTGCCCCCTAGACCCATTTCATTTAGTATCCAAATGCAACTTGATGATTATTTGATGTCTAAAAGTCCCGCCGTTTAATTCAAAAAGGTATTTTGGATCCGGGCATTGATGACAAGTGTCGAACGGTTGTCGAGATCGTCACTTCAACTTCAGATGATCACACAGTGTAAATTGAGTGGAAGTTGGGCGGTTTTTAGGGTTGCTCCGTTATAAATATAAGGCCCAATCTTTCATTCCAATCTTTGTTTTTCACTGCTTTCTCAAAATTCTCTCAAATTCAGGCGAACTTGCTCTGTGAATTTCGTAGATCATCATCTTATTGTTGGAAATTCTCTTCGGGACTCCGTTGCGTTCAACTTGTCGGCGAATTTCTCTTTGGAAGAAGGTATCTTTCTTGTTAATTCCTCACATTCCTTTGTTTTTCTCTTCCACCCCACCGTCTAAACCTTAGTCTAGGTTTTCCGGAAATGGCTCGAGATAAAGGAAAGTGTAAATTCATTGTTGAGTCCTCCAGTGAGAAGAAGGAGGAGGAGGAAATTCCTTTTCAGAGGCCATGAAGATTTCTCGTAGACATGGTGCTTCGAGAAGCACTGTTGTTGGATAAAACCGAGGGTGATAATTGTGTCAAGTCTGGCAAGAAAATTGGTACCTCGGGACGCATTTCTTTGGGGAGATATGTCATTCGTCGTGACCATCCTAGTTTCCATGAGGAAGCGGATCTCGAATCCAAACTTGCGTGATTTTTCCATCGTAAGGATGCTCTTGGTCGGCCGTTGAACAAAGGCCCAGATGGAGTGTGGCTAGTGGAGGCCATAAGGGGTCACTATCATCGGGTACGTGGATGAGGATTTATACGACATTCAATATTCTCAAGGATATTGGTGCGAGCTCCCCACCCAAAATCATGCTAGGGTGACTCATTCCCCGAGGGGTTTCATCGTAGTCTATACTCGTCACCTTGAGTAAGGACTTCGATTCCCTTTGGATCTGTTCATGGATGATGTTTTGGTGGGGTATAACATATCTTTAGCTAAGTTGACTCCGAAGTCAATGCGACATATCATCGGCTTTTGATGGGTGTGTGACTTCCTGAACTTTCTTCCTTCAGTGTCAATCTTCAAAGAACTGCATGAGCTGCAGAAGAATGTTGCCGTTGTGGGCATCAATGGGTATGGGTCGTGGACCATTCTGAACAAGAGGGCAAAGAAAGGCCAGCCATCGTACATCACTGCCCATCCTTACCTTTCCTCGGATAAGGATTGGAAAGGACAATGGCTCAATGTTCGGGTTCCCGTGGATTCGGAGCATCCGAAGTTCTATAGGCCCCCGAAGTGGCATGTCGAAGTCGGTCTGAATATGCCGGAGTGGGAGCTTCCAATCGCAATAGCACTAATTACACTAACCTTCTTCAATGGTATTTGTCTAGGACCGAGGGTCTTAAATACCAGAGCATTGGCTCCCGAACATGCATTACATTTGTAGGAAGGTCATCCTTGCTGCTACTGGTCTCAGCAACATCTATGACAGGGGTGAGATATTCATTTGCTGAGATCGTGCTTCAGTGGTTTGACATCCATGTTTTTTTTCTTGAATCTAATGTTTTCTTAACCTCTTTTGTGCAGAGACTGGGCTTGCAGCTTTTGAGTTGGAACATTTTGGCATCACTCGGAAGCACGATGGGATTCTAAGTCGTTCGCCCGATTATAAGTTCTGTAACTATAATCCTCGAAATCTGAAGTTAGAATAATATCGGCTTTCCAATGACCAGCTAGCCCGGGTGAACAACGTGAGAGCCGACCTTGGGAATTTGCGAATCCGCTTGATGCAATCCCTTTGAACTTCGTGCCCTGTTCTCTTATGACATCTTCTCTTGTAAGCTTTCTTTCCCATAGTTCAAATTCTTATTTACACTACTCTTGGACTTTCGAGCCGAGGGCTGAAGTTTGGCCTTCGAATCTTCAAGGTCTAGTAGTTTCTGCTACTTCGCGCTATATTCCCTCTGCTTCTTCCCCAACTTTGTTAGAAGCTTCTACTCTTAAAGTTCAGGTAACATATCTTTGAGTTTATTCGCTTCTTTTCTCTTCTTCGATCTTTAGTTATGATGTTGATGTTTGTCCTCTCTTTCTCGCGAAGGAGAGGAAGAAGAAGCGGAGGAGGAAGTCTCCTGAAAAGGAAAGATCTCCTCAAAAGGAGAAGCAAAGGAGAAATACTTTTGCGCCGAAGGAGAAGGTAAGACCCACACTACAACAAAATAAGCTTTTAATAGCGCTTTTTTCAATGAAAGACAGCGCTTTTAAAGCGCTGTTAATTAGCAGCGCTGTTAAAAGAATGACAACGCTTTTAAAAAGCGCTATTACTATTACATCATTTAGCAGCATTCAATATATAAGCTCTATTAAAGCTTCGGTATGGCGGGAAATTGTATGATTAATTTAATTTAAATTAGTTAATAGCGTGTAAGTATAAAGCGTTGTTATTTAAGTGTAGTTTTTAATTTTTGTCGGGCTCTATTATAATTTTAATTATTAAATATGTGTAATAACATATAAAAACATTTTAGAGCCTACACAGGGTAATCAAATTGAATATATATAAGATCCAACTTCATTTCTATCATATAAAATAAACGTCTCGATGTCTCATGCATAACTTAAAATCATATGTGCCTAAAAACACACTAGAAAACAGAAAGAAGTATCCTTGTCATATAGTACTTCTTTTAATTTCAAACCGATAAACTAAAATTAAAACATTCTAGAGAAATTCCAGTCGAAAAACATAATTAATCCACTACAATATTCACACGAGAAGAACATAACGCTTCCATTGAGCTCTGACTTCATCAATTTGTCCTTTATAATAATTTGGAACATTGCAATCATGAAAGTACTACAAAATGAGAAAATTAACATAATTAGTGACAATGCATATAATAACGTCTAGGCTTAATTGAACAAAGAAAAATACATACATCTTCAAATATTCGAGTTTGCTTATAGTCGATGATCTCTTTCATGTATCTCATGACATAATATCCAGAATCCATTGCATTCTTTTGCCAAGGACACTACACAAGCAAAGTAAAACCAATTATTTATAAATACTTAGAAACAAATAAAAAATATAATAAACATAATCTGTAAAGCCCCGACCTCTAATTCAATTATTAAAGCATAATTAGCAGCGGAAACAACCTAATTCGGTCGGGACATTACCTGCCGTAACTCCCTCTTGGGAATTACCAGGTAACCATCAATCATAAGCTATTAAACTCCAAAATTAACATAATAATCCTTTTTAATTCCTTAATAAAAGTACGTAACTTAATCAAGAATCTTTACTTAAACTTGTTACAACTTAACATTAACTTAGGTGAACATTGTAATGGTGAAATTCTCGCCACTACTCGTTTCCGGGGTCCCCAGCAGTACCTAAAACAGAAAACAAAACGGTGAGCCGAAGACTCAGTAACGAGTTACCCTAGCATCGTAACATCATTCCAATTCATTTTATTTAATAAACAGGGAGGATAGAATATAGTAAAACATTTAACAAATTATCGTTTCAAAAGCATCATTTCGAAACATCATTTCAATAATATCATTTCAGGAATTTCAGGAATATCATTTCAGGAACATCATTTCATTAACGTTTTTCCTTTTAACAATATTATTCTGGTCGTCAGGACTTTACAGGAAAACATGGTAGGACGTCTCCTACGAACAGGGGAAGCCAGTGCTTCATAACAGGGGGAGCCAGTGCTCCATAACAGGGGAAGCCAGTGCTTCTTATCAGGGGGAACCTTGGTTCCATATCAGGGGAAGCCAGTGCTTCTTATCAAGGGGAGTCTGGGCTCCATATCAGGGGAACTTGACCAGTTCTTACACTTTCCTTTATCATGTTTACATTTCTTTTAATAAAACATTAATCAGGAAAATCTCATTCATTCAGGATAGTTCAATAAAACCATTAAATCTCGTTATTTCATTAAATCATTCTTTCAGGAATAATAATTCATTAAATCGATACTTTGCATAAAGCTGCATTATCATAAAACAATTCAATCGAATCATTCTTGTAATCCCGCAAATCATAAAAAATCATTATCAAACATCAATCATTCATAACATCATTTATAAATACATTTCGAAGGGGTTGCGGGTACAACAATAACCGTTACCTCAATTCCACGATTTGCAAAGCCTTTTTCCTTGGTTCGTTCGCCCTGAGCTCCGAGTCTGATTTCTTTCAAAGTATTTAATGATTGAATTAGTATTAAAACGATAACTACTTTAAAACTAATTATTTTTATAAATACTTTTAGTTTATAAATTCATAAAATAACTTAAATAAAGTATTATTAAATTTCATTAAATCAATACATGAAATATTTTCATAAATCAATAAAATACTTTTAAAAAAATCAATAATATTTTTCATAAGTCAACACACGAAATATTTATCAAATTTTAAATCAAAGTAGTTTCTAAATCATTTATTTAAATTATAACAATGCTAAAATAAGTAGTAATTTATTTAGGGCTTAAATTGCATGGCAAAACTGACTTAGGGTGTTTGGGCCTAAGAGTTTTGGGCTTAGCTTGAGCAACAAAAAGGAACAAAGTTCCAATACTGGAACTTGTTTCTCGTGAAACTGGGCACGAAGCCACGAAGAACAGAAGCAGGGGAGGAAGGCTCGAAAACAGAGGAAAGAGAGGAGAGGGGAAAGCGGTGGCTGAGTGGTGGCTCGTTAACGGCGGCTTAGGTGGTGGCTGGTGACTGGGGTAGGGTGGCGCCGCAGGTTATCGCCGGTGATGGCAACAGTGATGGTGGTTATGCGGCGGCGGACCACGGGGAAGAGAGGGGGTGCGAAAATGGGAGAGAACAGGGGAGGGGAACGTGGGGTGGTTCAGGGAGGTGCGGTGGTCGTGGCTTGCGCACAGAAGAGAAGAGAGGAGGAACGTGGCAGCACGGCGGCGCCAACGGCTGGGCGCGAAGGAGAGAAAAGGCAGGGGAGAGGTTGCGCAAAACAGGGGAGGGGGGTATTTCAGTTTGGTTCTGGGCGGCGGCGCAACGGTTCGCCGGAGTTTTTGGGGGCGGCTGTTGGTTTACAAGGTGGATGTGGTGGTTAACGGTGGTAGTGGTGATGGGAAACGGCGGTGGTAGTTGGTGGTTGGAGTGGATGGTGGTTTGGTGGTTCGAATCACAGAAACAAGAGAAGAAAAAATTGAAATTTGATTTTGTTTTTTTTTTTTTGGTTAAAATTCAGTTGGACATGTATGGCTGATTTGTAGAGTCAAATCGAGTGAATGAGAAGGAGAATTTGCTTGGGGCTCAAGGTTGAATGTAGACCGAATTGAGGGAAAGAGAGGAAGAAAGGAATTGCTTCCTTCTTCCTGGTACACGTGAAGAGCAAAGAAAGAAAACAAAAAAAATGAAGTTTTTATTCTTTTAAGGCATTTTGTTGTTTTGTCATTTCACTTTAGTTAGGCAAAAATTCAGAAAATTGATTTCTATTTTTAGGAAATTAATTTGAATAGAAATGTTTAATTAAAAGTAAGTTTTAAAATAATCCTTTATATAAATATCGTTAACGAAAAATGAATTTAGTTTCCGAATAAATAAGAACGTTTTGAAATTATTAAAAATCCGAATTCAATTACGAAATAACTAATATTTAAAAAGTAGCTTAAGCTCGTAAATTTGAAATTAAATCATAGAACTTGAAAATTAATAAATAGTGTAACCATATTTAAAAATTCAAGCGAAATAAAACTTCGTTAATTAAAAATAAACTTCGAATTTTAGGATTTAAAACGATTTTAAGCTAAATAAAAATAATTAAGCATAATTAATCGAGTATTAAAAATTCAGGGTATTACATAATCATAAGACACACTTGTATATGTATCCACTTAGTGCTCCCTTTTTAATATTCTTCAATCCTTTTTCACTTTGAAAACCAAAAAGTTCTCTACAAAAAACAAAAATATTTAAAAAAAAATAAAAAAAAAAAAATTGAACACAGGTAAGAAGCAGCTAAGCACATACTTGGTCAAGTCTCTCATAACAGAGAAAATGGAAAATTGTGTGCAGATTTGGCAAATATTGTAGTAAAATTTGAAATGCATAAAGGAAAATGGAGGGATAATTAGATAACTAGTGTCACACATTCCATCTTTGCCAAAGTGATATGTTCTGTGTATTATTTTAGAGCACCTGTTACTCCTGCTTAATTCAATTGTCTCTAAAACAAACATTCATGAATCACTGCTCAGCAAGCAGATCCCCAGACGAGAAGAGGTGACTCAAAAGGTCACAACTTAGTGAATATAGACTTCAACCTTACCTTTGAGAGCTCAGAGATGGAGTCCATAGATAGCAAATTATACATAGCACTGCAAATGCCAGAATGTCCCAAAAGACAGTGATAACTTAAGCACTCTGCTACCGCTCATTAAAAGGATATGTAGCCTTGAAATACACCTGTATGAGGCAAATAAACCAGACTAAGTATACTCGGAGTAAGGCAATAGCCACCACCTCAAAAAATGGCCTTTTTCTGCACCCGACTGTCTCCTAATAGGATCTGAAAGCTACTGGACCTTTTTTACTTGGACCAACCAACAATCTATAGTTTTTAGCTTAATAGAATAAGGTAGAGCGAGAATAGAACTCACCAATAAAAATGAGTGACTAACTCAAACTTCGCCCGTTGCTTGTTGGCCAAACTGCATGGCCAAAAGGACAAGTCAAAAATAAATGTTAGCCAACACACGGGAAACACAGTAGCAAAAAGGACATATATTTTTATTATAGATCACCCCTTCTATGACCCAAATTAAAATATGATCAATGTTTCTCTATTTTTTTCATGTGATAATTAAATACAAAAGACATTCTAAATGACTCCTTTTAAGAGTATCAACTATTTTCTAGGAAAAAATCTAATTACTAAAGCTCCTGGCCATAAAAAATATCATTTCTCCTACAATGGCCATGTTTTACTCTTGACATCCCCATGATTTCGTTTGAAGGCCCCTCTTCTTACGTGTATGCTATACGAAATATGAAAACTAGTTAAGACTACTGCATCTTTCAAAGAGTGCTCTACAGCTTAAGTCTTTGTTCTCTTTCAAGTATTCTTCTTTTATTATTATATCGTTTTGCTACTTGTAATCTTGTACTGCATCCAAGAAAGTATTACAAGGCTTAAAGTATATTCTAGTACTACTATTAGCACGTATTCCACCTTTGGATTTCAATTTAGAAAAAAAACATACCTCGCATACTATCCATGCAACTGAAGCAATCACTGAAACAACCAGTGCATTTGAGAACCTCCTGTAAATATCCAACTTTACAGAACTTCGGTTCACCTGAAAATAATATTTTAATCTACTCCCTCCGTCCCAGACTAGTTGTTACACTTACCTTTGCACAAAGTTTTAGGTGATAAGTGGTTGTTTGGTTATCAAGTGTTATTTTATTAAAAAAGTAGATGTGATATGAGTTAGTGGGGTATTTTTTTAATTTAATGTGAGAGGGTGTGGGGACAAAAAAAAATTAGTGGCAAGAGAGAGACAATATAATAATTGTGGGGTCATTCCCAATTTAGAAGTGTAACAACTATTCTGGGACGGACGAAAAAGGAAAGTGTAACAACTAATCTGGGACAGAGGGAGTAATAAGAAACCATAACATCTCAGCAAGGATTTCGCTGACTTCTCTAGAAAAAGTAAGGCAAACAACCACAATATTAGTACTCCCTCCGCTCCAAATATTTCCCTGTTGTGACTCACAAACTTCAAAGGTAGGCAAAACATTTTGAGGCAGAGGAAAATGTAGGTGGACAGGAACGAGCAGGATATGTTTGAAAATTACTGAACTTTAAGGTTTGGAATTAAATTAGTGTGCAAGTACCTTGACTGGCTATTCATATTAGTGCTTCCAGTAGCACCGGCAATGGACCCACGCTTCAAGTATGATGCCATCTCCTCTTTTGTAGCATTAGTCATCTATTCAGGAAAACCGAAAGGGAAAGGACATGGTTGCAGAATAAATAAGCTGGTAAAAGAACTTACTATGTACCAAATTATAGTGGCAGTGCTTGCTTCAGTTTCAGCTCCATAGATTCTGGCATTTCCAAAGTCTGAAATCTTAGGATTCAGGTCTGAAATCTGAATCCAACAGTTTTTGCTAGGATTTAAGTATCGATATCTGATT
The DNA here is from genome assembly GCF_020520425.1 of Spinacia oleracea. Taxonomy (NCBI): domain Eukaryota; kingdom Viridiplantae; phylum Streptophyta; class Magnoliopsida; order Caryophyllales; family Amaranthaceae; genus Spinacia; species Spinacia oleracea. The sequence goes on along the minus strand of NC_079492.1, from coordinate 74,304,873 downwards.
GTCAGTCGGGAATCCTCGTACAGATAAAGGACTCCATGAGCAATCCCATTGATGATGTCAAGTCGTTTTCTCCGGCTACGTCATCTGTGCACTGTTCTGTGGATCTGTAATCGCAACAGAAGAAGCAAATTAATCCCAAGCAAACATAATTAGATGGTTCATTCAAAAGACCATTCTCATTGCAGTACCATAAAGCCATGAATCTAAGCCGCCAGAAGACGTAAGTTCATAGATGAGCAGCCTTTCAGCTCTCTCTACGCAAAATCCCAATAGCCTGGCCAAATTCTTGTGTTAAAACCTCATGATTAGCAGAATTTCATTTGTAAATTCATCCGTTCCTTGATTAGATGTATTAAAGAGCCGTTTGGAAGCAACTTTGGTTCCGTCTTTCAAGACACCCTATAAAGATTGTACAGGTGAGTAATTCAGTTTCAAAGCTTTGGATTGTCAGATCATGAACACAACGATTAACCTTAGATTTCTTTTAAATTCTTACCTTGAAGACAGGGCCAAAACCACCATCTCATAGCTTATGTTTCTCAGAGAAGTTATAATTCTAGCAAAATCAAACAAGGGATTGTTCATTCCTCAAAAATCTGTAGTTTGCACATTATGAAGCTTCTATATAACCCGAATGAAGAAATATGTGGACAATAACCAAATCGATACTGTTACCTTGAAGGTTTCTTCTCAGTAAAAAGTAAAAAAAAAAACACATGATCCTACAAGAACTGCTAGGACAATAGCTAACCCAATTGCAACAAATCGAGCTATCCACTGCTTCTTCCCTAGATCAGCAACAAAACAATCCCAGGAAAGAACAAGTTATAGTTGCTTGATTATAGCCATGTAAAATTGTACTCAGCTTTAAAAACACTTACCCTGACTTGCAGGATCTTCTGATGTTTCCTTCAAAGGAAGCGTAGAACTCGACAACTCATACTAAGAAGCCTTCCACCTCGAAAAGCTGCTCAATCAACTTCCCTTGCTCAGTCCCCTCCTTCAGCGTTGCCCCGCTTACCATCCTAAACCTAGGTGTTGCTACTAACACGATAGACTTAATGAATTTTCTAAAGACATAATACTAACAACAATATTTTCTCTTTCAATTGATAAAACCCAAATCCAATCCAACCCCTAAATAGAAAATTGTAAAACAAACCCAACAAAATCACAAAAGAAAAGGGGGAGATACCTGATAAAATTTATTGGAATCCTGGACCCATTTGAGAAAATCTTTGGCATATTTCAAGACGATTAAGAGTGATTCAAAGGCTTTCAATTTGTAATTCAACCACACGCAGCCGGGAAATATGTTCGCCAGATAATACGTCGCTGCCCAAAAATGTTCGCCGAAGAAGAATTGAAAATACGAAAAAAAAAACTCTAGATTTGGATTGAAGGGAACTCTGTCATTTTGGATTTGGGAAAATGAACTCTTCAATCCCTAACTGTGGAAGTCGTGGTGGGAGAAGGAGGAAGATGGAGAACGTGGGAAAGAAATTTGGGCGGTGTTGAACTGCTGATGGTTTCGATTCTTTAACTTGGTTTTGCCTTTTTTTTTACTTTTTTTTTTGTAAGTTACTACAGCTACTATATAATCACAGCGTTTAAAGAAAAGCGACATATTATAATATCGTGGAAATTAATATTGCTTCATTTAATAGCAATAAAAAGTAAAGTGCTGTTATTTGATATAATTAATAGCGTTTTTTGATAAGCGCTATTAATTAGGCGCTATTAATTGATGTTTTTGTTGTAGTGCCAGTGCCGAGGTGCTTAATATTTTGAAGGAGAGGCGTCCCATTTTTGAAGCTCTTTGCTGACAGATGGTTGCTGAAAGTCCCGAACTTGCCGGAGCTGCAAAAGCTTTCAAGAGAAACAAATGGTCCCACTAAAGAATATGTGTAAGCTTATCCAAAGGCCTAGGACTAATGTAACACCCTAATAATTCCTTGCTTTTATAAAATCATTTTCCAACTTAAAATAAAGGAATTACTAAAGTATTACCGCCACCGTGATAACGGTTAAGGGTATTACCAGAATTACGCAGCGGAAATTAATGTCAACTAACTTTTAAAAACATAATTAATGAAATATCGAGGCCTCCTACAATTTGGAACCATAATGGCCCAAAACCCAAAGTATAAATAGTTCAACCATTATAAACATAATTAAAGTATAATTAAATAGTTCAAAATACGAAAACATGCAACTCTCTCGATCATCCCAAGCCACATGATTCCGATCTACCAACCTGCTATATTATTCTACTCCCCATCAATGCAAGTGCAAATGATAGATCATCATAGGGTCATTAAGGCAAAGGCCATGACCAAAACACACAAAGCACGTAGTCAGCAAAAGCTGAGTACTTACAAGAATAGAGTGAAATGAAACTAAAACATGCATCACGCACTAAGTACTAATCATCATGCAAAAGCCATATAATAGTTAACAACCAATCATGAATACAAGACTCGACTTTTGACTCGACTCTTGACTCACAATTTAATTAGAATAATCTTCGAACGGGCCAAAGGAATAATCCATAAAGGAAAAGGCGATGGGATCCAACCATACACCAAATAATAAATAATAAAATCGGGCCATACCGAGTGTCGGGCCATACCGACGGAATTCCTGCGCATAATATAAATAAAACAACGTCTTGTATCATTAGTAGGAGTACGAGCTTTTCGGCAAGACTCCCCCCATTGTTCATACTCAAGGTATATACGTTCCAAGAGTTTTGAAGCTTGTTCTGGTTGCACTTTACGTTTATTAATATTTTATTAAAGGCGAACTCAAGACTCAACAACGTACACACATACAATTAATAAACAACAACCAAAACAATCTTATTTTAATGTTTTAAGACTTGTGATCAACCAAGCAAGATTCTTGCGAAATTACTACCATGTTTCTCCTCACAAAAGTGAGATTCCACATCATGCACATTAACATGAGGGTTGTGCCCTTGCACGACAAATCCTAATTCATTTCATACAACATATTCCCAACTGAACCCTACATGTGCGGTGGCTTACGTGAGCTAACCCTTCACATGTGGTAAAATAAATAGTACAACGAAGGACGAATAATTGGCTCAAAGTATGCTAGACATCCCGTACAATAGTATACAAATAAATAATCCATTCATTGCATGTGAAACAACCCATACATGCATAAATATTGAACAACATGATTGACAATGAAATTCATACTCATAGTAATCTCAACATGCTTGTTCAATCAACAATTCAATAATTCCAATAATATTAATCCACATGATCGTTCACCAAAGCATATATGAATCCACATAATATAATTCACATCATCAACAATCATGTAATGTCCTTGACAAAAAGTGTGGTCGCCCTAGACTTGTACGTACCTTCAATACCTAAGCGTAGGGGCCACTTTGCAATAACGAGCACTCACTCAGAAATCACCTCATATCATCAAAATAATGAAACTTAAATTATTTCCATGTTCATTAAATTTCCAGCAACTTTATAAAATTTAAAACTTCATTTAAACTTTAGAATTCAATCGTTTTTCAATAATATAATCGTCTCAATTTGTAAAACCAATCCCTAGTACAAAAACATACTTTTTCCGCCTTTAAAATCAATAAAAATCAACACTTTAAGCCTTTATTCAAATCTGAAAATATAATTGATTATCATAATTAAAATCATCACCTAATTATGCTAATCAATGACTCATTAGGTCTAGATTAAAACCCTAACTTGAAAATCCCAATAAAACCAATTTAACATCATAAAAATCAATCCTTTATTAAATAAATAAATATGAAAATTCATCCTTTAATAATTAAAACAACCCTAATGAATCACAACACGTAAATCCTCAAAGCACGGTATTCATAACCGATTCTCAGCATTTTAATTACTCAAAACAAAAATAATATTATAAGTTAAAATACGAAATTGAAATAGAATAGGTAAGGAAGAAGAGAATTATACCAATCCGGCCTATAGCATGGAACAATCACGAATTAGGGTGATTAGGCGAAAAAGAATTGAATAACGATCACGAACAACACACACACACACGTCCGTGTGTGTGCACGCACAGCAAGGGGCGACGAGCACAGGGGCAGCGCGCACGGCTGGGCGCAGCGTGCGAGCGAGAGAGGGACGAGGCAGGGATATGCGCTGAGCACACGAGCAAGGGAGACGAGGCAGGGGTGTGCGCGAGCACACGAAGCAACAACAGGGCACAACAACAGCGCACAACACGAGTGCTCGCTGCGGGCTGCGGGCAAGAGAGGAGAGGCGAGAGAGTGTGGGTGAGAGACAGGCGAGCACGAGGGCACGAGGCCGTGCTGGCGTGCGGGTGTGCGGACGAGAGAGAAGAGGGAGTTGGAGTGAGGGGCAAGCAAAGCAAAAGAGGCTTTATGAAATTTTAGGGGTTCATTTAATGATGAGGAGTCCTATTTATAGGCTTCCTATTTTCAATGGGCTAGGCTTAGGAGAATATAATTGGGCTTAGGGAATTAAATGATTGAGCTAGCTTATGACTTGAATTAAATTCTTTTGATTGGGCTCGTTTAATAAAACGAATTGGACTTTTCATTTAAAACCCGAAACCTTTAAAATTACTTGCAACCCATTTAATTTCCCGACTCAAGAATTAAATTCGTTTCGTAATTAATTAAAATAATAAATATTCTAATTAAATAAAATACATTTAAATAATATTTAAATGCGAATTAAATTCCAAAAATCGTAAAACGCTTTATAAATATAATAAAATATACTTATAAATATTATAAAAATACGAGGTATTACGACTAAGCTGAAGAGTCATATGGAGTTGGTCACTCAGCTTTCGGTGGATCAACCAATTGTTGAGGAATTTATGAAAATTCCTTCACCTCTGAAGGCTATTGTCACCGAAGATGATGCTCCTGAGGCTTCCATCCCAACGAATACAACTCTTCTAGGCTTTTACGCTATTTAACCCTTTGTTTTTTATTTTCTTTGATTAGCCAGATTTTAGAATGAAAAAGAATTTGCATTAATTCGATAAACGATTTATTCTAAAATAAAAGGAAATTTGAGGAAACTCAAAGTGTTATATAATAGTGTTCCTTATTACTAATAGTTAATTTCAGAAAAAGTAAACCCACATCCATTTTTTCCTTTTGGCGGCAAATAGTTAATTTTTTAGATTAGCCTTTATTTTTATTGCAAATATTTAATTTTCTTTTTAAGAAATAAGTTAACACTTCTTAGTGTTACCATAAACTGTTACCTATTTTAAAAGTGTTACCATAAAATGTTTCTTATTTGAAAAGTGTTACTATAATATGTTACCTATTATAAAAGTGTTACCATAAAATGTTACCTATATTAAAAGTGTTACCATGAGTGTTACATTTTTAAAAAAATGTTACCAAAGTGTTACTTAATAATCTAGTAATTTTTCATTTCAAAAAATGTTACCAACACGTGTTATATAAGTTCAATTATGTACTAGTGACGGTCCTTGGGGAGTTTGAAAATCACCCTTCTCGCATGGCGCAATACCATTTGGGAGAGATAAGAGTTTATCGTATACTCGATTTACTACATTTTTTATACCTTTCGATCATTTCCGAAGGTCTCGCTGATTGTTTTTAACTTTCTTCAGGCCTCTTATTGGACTACATTCACTTCTAAATGTAGCTACTTCGAAGAACATCATCTTCAAAGGTATGAGGATCTCTATGCGGGTGATATCCGGAAGATTGATCTGAAGTGCGAGTTCGCTATTTCCTAGCTCAAGAAAGCTCGGGAGGATATGGTTGGCTGGCAGCATGCTTTCAACACGATGAAGGGCGAGGCGGAGGCTAAAGTTGTTGATCTTGTTGCGCAAGGTGAGCTCGATGTCAAAGCGTACATAATTAACTTTAGGTAACACCGAAAAACTGTTACATAAAGGGGGTAAAGTGTTCCCATAGATAATAGGTAACACTTTATGGGTGATCCATCTGCTCGTGCTACCTATTCTATTAGATAACACTTTTAATAACATATGATAACACTTTTACTAGTGTTACCAAAAATAATTTTATGTAACACTTTTCCATTCCTATTGTAGCACTTTAAAAGTGTTACTCGTAATATCTTAGGTAACACTTTTTAACCATTAGTATCACTTTTTTATATCATCTTTTGATTTAAAGTAACACTTTATTGAATCGTAGGTATCACTTTTCACCATATAACGTAACACCTTGTTCATTATTTAGGAACACTTTTCTATTCTTAGGTAACATTACATATTTAACACTTTTTAATATCTATTGTAACACTTGCAAAGTAATGCTTTTCATTAAATATAATAATTTAACAAATATTACAAAATTGGTTCATAAATAATAGTAATAATAATAATTATTATAATAATATTATTTATAGTAAATAATAAATTTATAATTTTTTTTGATAAAATAACAATTTTATTACCCAAAGATAGTACGTACACAAAATAAGTTCCAAACAAGGAAACAACTAAAGGAAGGGAGCACACCCGCTCCCTAACAAATTAACAAATTAAAATAATAGTATTTAATGTACAATGTATGAAAATTACATTATTATGTTCAAAATAAAATCAAATGATCATATCCAAAACTAAAATGTATAATCCAAAACTAAATGTCTTCTATCTTTTCATCTTCAACTTGTTTCCCTTACGTCTGCATGATTCTCATCCATAAACACCAATTTTTTCTTTGGTAAGTAAGCAATTTATTAACAAAAAAAAAAAAACAAAAAGTCAACCACGGTCAACTTCGGTCTAGACCACCAAATTCTAGAAAAGAAAATTCAGCGCTTCCCAAACAGCCAGCCAAGCAGTCCCAATAGTCTTCACCATCTTCCAGCAACAGAAAAGTCAGCAGCTCACCAATATTTAATCAAGACAAGGCAATGCTTAAACATAATCCTCATTACAGAATCCCAACCTGTAGAAAAATAAACTACAACACCATAAAACTGCCGCAGCCAACACCAAAATTAGCAGAGCCAGATTAAATGGCAAATGCAGGTCACGCTGTGTAGTTACAACTTCAACCAAGCCTAAAACTAACAATCAGCATTCTAGCTGAAACACAAAACAAACAGCAACACCATATATCAGATCAACCAAGCCATCAAACATAGACAAACAAACTGAGCCAACAAAGCACCTGCACAAAACCTAAAACCTGCTTCCTATAACCTATTGCTAACCTGACCGATTGAATCACTGCACAAAAAGCAAAGACTGCAACCCCCAGACTACAATACTAGAAAAATACCAACAACTCAAGCCTGCTGAACCTCAAGCAATTATCCAGGCCTGCAAATGTTCTTGTAACATACAAATTAAATAATCCGTAATTATTTATGACTTGTGAGTAAAAGGACACTAACTCTGTCATTTGACTCACATCCCTAGCTAAGGGAGATAAGAACAACGCAGAAAAAACGCTTCTAAAATTAATAGGAGTACTAAAAATGTCATACGATGTCGTTCTTGATTGAATTGCATAAAAACAAAGAGTAGTTACAAAATCAAACAACCAAATTCAATTGCATCAAAATAAAGACTATTAACATAATCAACATATCAAAAGTATTAAAAGTATTAAAAGTATAATATAGTGTATATATATATAGGAGCGTCTTTTAGAAGACGCATCCCGTCAAAACTTAAGCAATTATTACTTGGAAGGGTCAAAGAAATTTTACCTCTATCTAAAATAACACTAAATGGTCTGTTCTAGCTCTCTTTTTTCATTGTACTTTGCTTAATTTCTCAAATCACTGTGTAAATCCTGAATTCCTCGGTTCGTAATTGAATTTCTCCTCTTATAAGTGCTTTTATTAATATAACTCTGTAATCTTCAAATCTAAAAAAAATAATGTGATCTATATGTGCCCAAGAAACATCATATAAGAAGAAACAGGGGAGCATAAACTACATAATCATTTCATAACCTGAAAGAAGATTGAAGCTAAGCTACTAGAACTGGACAAAACAACCATAAAAAAAATAACTAGCAACGAAGCTAGGCCCAACGCCTAGTGAAGCCCGCGCGACCAAGCAAGCAAGCCCAGCCAAGCACGAAGCAAGGCCAGGCCCGCGAGCAAGGCCAGCAAGCTGGCGCGCCCTTCGTGGGCTGCGAGCAGCTGCTGGGCCAAGCCTCAACGCGCACGCGCACGCCGCCCTTCGTGGGCTGCTGTGCGTGTGTGTGTTTGTGCTTGTGTACGAAATCTTAATCGATTAGGATTCGTTTAGATTAATTTCCTAAATCTACTAGAAATTAAGTAATTGAATTTAAGTTAAATTCAGATTAGCTAAATTGAGTCCTAGTAGGATTCTAATATCCGATTTCCCTACCCTATAAATAGGTGATCATACTTCACAATTTATAACGAGTAATTCAAGTATTCATTCAAGTTTTAGGCTTAAAACTCAGATTTTTATTTGCCATAAAAAAACCGAAAATCACATAAAACTCAGCGTGCTATGGACTATCTACGGAGGGATGATATTTGGAGTCCTAGACTTGTTCTTGTTCTGTTCGGGCGCAGCTACGGAGGGCACGCTACAAAGAGTATGCATCCTAAATTATGCTAATTGTTATGTGGCAATTAATTTGGATTCCTGGCTTTATGGTTTTTCCGCATGATTTATATTCAGTTATATGTATCATAACCTAACATTGGTATCACGAGCCTCTAATTAATTCCACAATAATTTCTTAACATGGTTAAATTTTATAAATTTGCAAGGAATTAAAAGGGGTGATTAATTTCGCAATTGTAATTAATTGCAAATTTGCGATTATTTAATTATATGTTCGCAGGTTTTTCGGCAGTTTCTTCGTTACTCAACGAAATCGAGTGATTTTTGTGTCAATTCTGTATGTAAAAGGCATTCTAAAATTTTGACAAAAACACTCTTTTTTGGCCGAACGCAGAATTCCCAAATCGAAGCCTAACTATGACTTTTCGAAGTTTTTAGTTTTTCGAACGCAAAATTTGTAATTTTAAGATGTTAAATTAAATATTTGCGCTTCTTGTTTTTAAATCTTGAATTTTTGATTGACCTACTGTATATGTTTAACAAATTTATATGCCTAAGCTTGTTAATTATACAACCTAATTTGTAATTGTAATTAATTTGTTGAAATTCGAATAATTTAGAATTTGATTTGATTTTCATAATTAATTGACAAATTAATTAGGTATCCATGATTAAAAACCACCATAAAAATTGTTAATTTTTGATAAATTTTAAATTTTTATGACCTAGATTTGAATCCATGATAATCGGAAATTAATTGATTAATAAATTTTCGATTTTTCGCCCTAAATTTATGAAATTAATATAATTTATTAATTTGTCAATAAATTTGAATTAAAAGTTTTAATTTTTTATAATTCGCTCATGAATTTTGCACGCACAAAACAATGGACGCTACGTGTTACCCTTAAGGGGTGTTGTATAGTGCTGGCATGTGACGACGAGCAAAGGAGCTCGTCGCCCATGCGGTACGAATGCAGCGGCAACGAGCATGGCGCGCGCGCAAGGCAGTGATGCCTGGGCGTGTGTGCTGCGCGCATGGGCGATGGGCGATGGGCGATGGGGGCAAGGCACAAGCCGAGCAAGCAGACGCGTGTGGGCAGCGATGGATGCTTCGCCACAGCGCGCGCTGCCTCGCCCAACGAGCAGAACAGTACGTGTTGAGCAAGGCGGGGCTGGGCTGGCTGCGATGCGTGTGGCCTGCTCGTTGATAAGGTGTTTTTCCGTCGTTGAATAGAAAATCGCCCGATCAAACAAAATTTATAAAACACCTAACTAACCGGCTATATGGACTATAGAGGCAAGCATAGGGATCGTCCCATAGGAATGGATATGTTTGACTATTCAATCTATGCGTTCACAATCTAGTTCGGATGGAAAATGAGTTTTTGAATTATTCTAATGAAAGCTAGAAATGCAAACAAATAAGGAAATTCTAGAGATTTCGGGAATCGGCTATGGAAATCGAATCAAAGGAAGCACAAGGTCAAAACATTCATGAATATGCAACGACTTAGCACATAGGGGAATAGAATCGAATGACGTGCCCGCCACCTCTCGGATAGGGCACGCGAAGTGTCTAATCTACGGAAGAGCTTTCGCCTAATCCTAGACTAAACAAATTGCATATAATAGGAATTACTATTCACTTGCACAAATTAGGCTCACAATGTCTTGCCAAACCTAGCCTATGCATTCCAATCAAATCCCAATCAAATAGCATTTGCAACTACTACTCAATTAGTCATGGATATCCTATCACTAACTCATATTTAATCACAACATCAATCATGAATTTCCCTGAAATTCCTCAAATTCAATCCCAAGGCTTCATCCCTAACCTCTAGACTAAACTACTCAATTAGCATGATTAACATAAACATTGAACTAACATTAATCCTAATCATGAAACTAATTGAATTTAAGAAACTAATTGAATCAAGAAAATTCAAACCTCAAAAATTGGGGAAAAATCAATGAAATTCAAAACATGAAACTAATTCTAGAATTCAAGCATGAAATCAAAGCATAAACGAAATTAATGAAGCAATTAAAGAATTAAAGAACAAATCAAAAAGAAAAGAAGAATTATAACTTGAATTGAAGAAATTGTAACAAACTTGAAGAACAAACTTGAAGAACAAAATTGAAGAACAAAGCTCAAGAGAAAGAGAAAAGAAATCTGAAATTTGATGATTGTATTAAACTAAGAATCAAGAATTCAAAGCTAAGAATTCTAATCCTAATCACTAATCTAATCCCCAAACTAATTCTCTCTCTAGAATTCTAAGCTAAGCCTAAAAAATGAAAACTAGAATGAATTACGTGGATTCTCCCCCCCGTTTACAATGCTGCAATTTACATTTTTATAGCATCATCCCCGCAGCCGTGTTTGGTCTCACAAGGGGTGTGTTTGGTCGCACAAAATCTGTGCGGTCGAACAAAAAATTACATTCGGTCGCATACCAAATTCAGGTCATTCTGTCTAGCAACTCGCCCGCACAGCAGCTCGTGTTTGCTCGCACAGCCTTGTTCGATCGCACAGCAAGCCTTGTGCAACCGAACAGAACTGCAGTTTCTAGTTCTGACTGCGCTATGCTGCTGCGACTGTTCTGTGATGCTTTGCTTCTGCTGTGCTCTTGCTGCATTGCTTGGGTGTTGCTGCTTGTATTGCTGTGCCAGGTTGTGGCTGCAGCAAGGATTGGATCATGGCAATCAAATGAGCACTAAGAGATGCTGCAAGGAGCTTGAGCCTGGCTGCAACGAAGCTGAGTGCACAGCTACTTTACGTGCCTTGTTGCTGCTATGTAGCGTGTTGCTGTGACGCTACTATTGTTCTGCTGCGTGTATGTAGCTGTGAGTGCACTTGTGGGCAGCGACGAGACTCAAACACAGCAGCCAAGTTAAATGCTTCGCCTAGCACATTCAATAAAATCGTAAAGCATTTTATTAAAAATCGAAAATCAAGATATCAATTCGTTTAGCATTTTTACAAATCGTAAAACATATAACTCGTCGACAAGCATAATGACACAATATTAACACGTTAATACTCAAAATGAACCTTACGCAATGAGAATGCGCACAAAAGGCATATTTAGAGCAAAAACGACTAAAATATGCGCAAAATGAGAAAATGTAACGATAAATGCAAAAATGCAACAAACGAACTAAAAACGGTAAAAGTAAGCAAAAATAATAATAAAATGCTAATAGAATGAACTAAAATCCTAAGCTAGGAGCGACATAAATGTCGCTCATCAAACTCCCCCAAGGTAACCCTTTGCTTGTCCTCAAGCAAAGCTAGAATGAGAAACGGGGAGGAGAATGAGCTTATTTATTAAAAATCAAAATTACGAAAATAGGAACTACAAGAATGCACACTAACTCACTTTCGTAGGAATCACGGTTGCATTTAAGCGCATGCAGCAAGCTCTTTGAACCCCACAATCGCTCATGAGGGCGAGTGGGATCTCGCAAGGGTTTCCAAAGAGAAACACCCATAACTCTTCCAAAAATTTGAATCAAGGCAAGACCTAAAATGAAAAGCAAACCAAGAAAAAGAAAGAAAGAAAAGAAAAAGAAAAGAAAGGAAAAGAAAAGAAAAGAAAGAAAAACGAAACTACAAAACTCAAGATAAGGGCCTTTATTATGGAACGAGCACAAGAGAATGCTAATATTACTAACTAAATAAACAAATGCACGATAACCAATGTCCTAAGTCAAGTGAAAGATTCAAGTGCCAAGCAAAGAGAACTAAGGGCAAACACTAATCAATTCCTATTCAACCGAGCATACCACGTCAAATCTCTAGATCCTATCCACCCTTGAGAATAGCGTCTCGAGACGCCGCGAAGGCGCCGGAAAACAAGACTAGGCCACCCGACATCTTAGCATGACAATCCCATTCCATAAACTTGACCAAATCCTCCCTCCACCGACAATGACTCAACTCAAAAGGGTCAAGAGGACTTTTTAGGGTGTAACGTAGGCTAGGGGTAAGGTGTGGAACAAATTTGGTAATTTGGTGCTCATACCTAAAGTTAAGCGCTATGAAAGAACTCAACTCAAGCAAATCGAACCAAAAACAAATTCATACCACTTATTTGGGGTACCCCCAAGCTTATTCAACAACAAAACTAAACTAAAACTCTTTTTGAACTTTTCTTGATTTAATTTTCTCTTTTTTTGTGTTTCAATTGAAACTTTTCTCATTGCCTTGTTTTTCTCTATTTTTGGCTTTTTCAAAACTTTCCTTTCTCTTTTTGCTTTTGCATCATTTATTCACTATGTACACCATACTTCCCAAACTTTTCCATTCATACCAATATCAATCATTCCTCAACTTTGCATAATCATTCAAAACCATCAAGCATCATAACTCAAAGCTTCACTATCACTTCTAAGGGTGAAAATAAAACAAAGGCTATTAGGCTTGTAATGTGTTTATAAGAAATGAAGGGGCAAGGCTCAAATGGCTAGGAAGGGGGCAAATGCAAACAAAAATATATGAGAAAAATAGAAAATAAAGTCCTAAACTAAAAAGAAAAATAGTCACCGAAAGAAATGCCTCTATCGTCCCCTAAAGTAGTTCGGTCGCGGTCTCGGGAAGGAAATAGTCAAATTCGGGAGATAAGAAAGTCAATGCCAAGGATCTATGCCACTCAATATATGTGTATGTGTTTGGGCTAATTTGAACATGAACCTCACATGGGAGCAAATACCATTCTCTCCGGTTTCAAGTCACTAGAGAGATCGACACCATCTTACCACAAGCCAAGGGTTCAAGACGCATGCTACCCAAAGTTCAACCAACTTTCTCAACACCTAAATCCTAGATTCGACCCAAGACATTGAAAATCGTACAAACATATACCAATTAGGAATAAAAGCATTCTAGCCTACAAGTTCCAATTTTATTTGCCCAAATCAAGAATAATGCCTAAAAAGCTAGAAAAGCTTGCCTTGACAAAGATCGAAAAGGAAAAAGAAAGAAAGAGAAAAGATAAAGAAAATAAGGAAAAGAAAAATAAAGTAAAAAGAAAAGGAAAATAAATAAAATATTCACAAAATCAATGAAACTAATCAAGTAATATGCACAAAATCCAAAATATTCACAAAATCAAGCAATCCATCACACGGAGATCAAAGTAGCAAACAATAGAATCTCCCCCCAAGCTCGAATTAGGCTATGTCCTCAAGGCCTAAAACGAAAATAGGAGGGGCACAACTACCCATCCAACCAATGCCCCGCATATATGATGCCTGACCCCAAAGAATGCAAGAGAGTTAGAATGATATTACCGGAAATATCGTGGGAGCAAGTCCAGCAAAGAACCGTAATAACCAACGAACTCACCAATAAGAATAGCCGGACATGGAAAAGATGGATGCAAAAATTTCCACATCAAGAAACCTTGAGCCACAAAAAACTTCAAAAATCAAGTAAAATTAGTATACATGGGCCAAATGGCCAACACCCACGGGTTGCCTCCCGAGAAGCGCTCTTTTTACGTCATTAGCTTGACGACTTTTACCTCTAGTAAATACCCCGACAACGATCGCAATAGTTTGTCATATGCAATGGCAAACATATCCAATAGTAACAAGTAGGCAAGAGTCAAATGAGATGCAAGCACAAAGTAGAATGCAACTCTATGCCTACAAGGGGTAGGGAACCAAAAGTAAGAAAAATCAAAATGAAAAACAAAAGAAATACTCCCTTCTTCATGCTCCTTTGGGAAAGGAGAATCATTAGGATCAATAGAGGAAAACGAATCCTCAAGCGCTGGAGTTGGGACAAAAAGGGAAAAGAAATAGGAAATGAAGGATAAATGTTGAGTTTCTTCTTTTGGAATGGGGAATGAGGGAAGGAGTGGGAACAAGAGATTCACAAAAAACTTCACTCACATCACAAAGAGCACAAGAAATCTCAACATAAGATCCTTCATTCACTTTTAAAAGTTTTTGGTTGGCACTTTTGTCCTCAATTTGAATCGACTTAAGCACTTCAAGGCAAAAAGGAGCAAATAGATTTTCATCACCATCATCGAGGCATTCACTCAAAGAGGAACGAGTAGGAACAAACTCTCCAATACTCAACTCCTCAATGTTATGCATCATAGGTGGCAATGTAGCCTCAAACTCATCTCTTCTCCACGAAACATCCTTAATAGATTCTTGCATTAGGTTAGAAATTCCCAAAAAGCCTTTTACAACTTGGTGGGACATGACTTCAAATGAATTCAAATTAGAATCTATTCTTTGCTCTTCTTGAATTTCAAGATAGTTTATGAAAAGGAGCCTCTCCAACAATGATTTTGGATATTCAAAATTCAAAGAGCTTAGGAAATTATGATGGAGAAAGAGAAGATCATCAAGTGTAATCGATTCGTCATTTTGAAAAACAAAGGAATTTGCCATTTTTTTGGTTTTCAAAGAAAAAGAAAATGAAAAATGAACTAGTCTAGAGAACTAAAATGAAAAATCAAACAATGATGCCATTCCCCGGCAACGGCGCCATTTTGATAAGGTGTTTTTCCGTCGTTGAATAGAAAATCGCCCGATCAAACAAAATTTATAAAACACCTAACTAACCGGCAATATGGAATATAGCGGCAAGCATAGGGATCGTCCCATAGGAATGGATATGTTTGACTATTCAATCTATGCGTTCACAAGCTAGTTCGGATGGAAAATGAGTTTTTGAATTATTCTAATGAAAGCTAGAAATGCAAACAAATAAGGAAATTCTAGAGATTTCGGGAATCGGCTATGGAAATCGAAACAAAGGAAGCACAAGGTCAAAACATTCATGAATATGCAACGACTTAGCACATAGGGAAATAGAATCGAATGACGTGCCCGCCACCTCTCGGATGGGGCACGCGAAGCGTCTAATCTACGGAAGAGCTTTCGCCTAATCTAAGACTAAACAACTTGCATATAATAGGAACTACTATTCACTTGCACAAATTAGGCTTACAATGTCTTGCCAAATCTAGCCTATGCATTCCAATCAAATCCCAATCAAATAGCATTTGCAACTACTACTCAATTAGTCATGGATATCCTGTCACTAACTCATATTTAATCACAACATCAATCATGAATTTCCCTAAATTCCCCAAATTCAATCCCAATGTAATACCTCGTATTTTTATAATATTTATAAGTATATTTTTATAAAGCATTTTACGATTTATTAGCATTTAAATAATATTTAAATGTATTTCATTTAATGTATTTTAATTAAGTAGAATATTTATTATTTTAATTAATTACGAAACGAATTTAATTCTCGAGTCGGGAAATTAAATGAGTTGCAAATGATTTTTAAAGCTTCGGGTTTTAAACAAAAAGTCAAATTCGTTTTATTAATCGAGCCCAATCCAAAGAGTTTAATTTAAATCCTAAGCTAGCCCAATTCATTTAATTCCTAAGCCCAACTCAAATATCCTAAGCCTAGCCCATCAAGGGATTAGGGAGCCTATAAATAGGACTCCCCCATCATTAAATGAGCCCCTAAAATTCATAAACCCTATTTTTGCTTTGCTTTCCCAACACACCTCTTTCCTCTCCTCTTTGCTCGGCTCGTCCGCACGCTGCACGGCCCTCGTGCCCTCGTGCTCGTGCCCTCCAGCTGTTGCGTCGCTGCTGCTCGACCTCACGCCCCAGCGCACAACGCCCCTGCTCCCTCGTCCCTCTCGCGCGCCTAGCGTGCTGCTCTGCCCTGCTCCCTCGCGCCCCAGCGCGCGCGTCCCTCTCTGCTCTCTCGCGCCCCAGCGCACGCGTCCCTCTCGCTCTGCCCTCGCGCACAGCGCTGCACCCACACTCTCGCTCTCTCCTTCGCGCCCAGCGCGCGCGCGCCCCTCTCCCTTGCTCGCGCCTGTTGCTGCTCGTCGCCCCTTGCTGCGCGCACACACACGGACGTGTGTGTGTGTGTGTTGTTCGTGTTCGTTTTCAATTTCTTTTTCGCCCAATCACATTAATTTGTGGTTGTTCCGCGCTATAGGCCGGATTGGTATAATTCTCTTCTTCCTTACCTATTCTATTTAAATTCCGTATTTTAAATTATTATATTAATATTGTTTTGAGTAATTAAAATGCTGGGTACCGGTTATGAATACCGTGGTTTGAGGATTTGCGTGTTGTGATTCATTAGGCTTTTTTTGATTATTAAAGGATGAATTTTCAGATTTGTTTATTGAATAAAGCATTGATTTTTATGATAATAAACTAGTGTTATTGGGATTTTCAAGTTAGGGTTTTAACCTAGACCTAATGAGTCAATTGATTAGCATAATTAGGTGATGATTTTAATTATGATAATCAATTATATTTTCAGATTTGAATAAAGGTTTAAATTGTTGATTTTTATTGATTTTGAAGGCGGAAAAAGTATGTTTTCGTACTAGGGATTGATTTTGCAAATTGAGACGATTTTATTATTGAAAAACGATTGAATTCTAAAGTCTAAAGGAGGTTTTAAATTTTATAAAGTTGCTGGAAATTTAATGAACATGGAAATAATTTAAGTTTCATTATTTTGATGATAGGAGGTGATTTCTAGTTGAGTGCTCGTTATTGCAAAGTGGCCCCTACGCTTAGATATTCAAGGTACGTACAAGTCTAGGGCGACCACACCTTTTTGTCAATGACATTACATGATTGTTGATGATGTGAATTACATTATGTGGAATCATGTTTATTTTGGTGAACGAGCATGTGATTTGTGATGTTGGATTTATTGGATTAATTGTTGAACAAGCATGTTGAAATTATTATGAGTATGGATTTCATTGTCAATCATGTTTTTCAATATTTATGCATGGATGGTTTATTTCACATGCAAGGGATGGATTATTTATTTGTATGCTATTGTACGGGATGTCTAGCATACTTTGAGCCAATTATTCGTATCTCGTTGCACTATCTATTTTACCACATGTGAAGGGTTAGCTCACGTAAGCCACCGCACATGTAGGGTTCAGTTGGGAATATTATGTATGAAATGAATAAGGATTTGTCGTGCAAGGGAACATCCCTCATGTTAATGTGCATGATGTGGAGTCTTACTTTGATGAGGAGGAACATAGTAGTAATTTCACAAGTGTCTTGCCTTGTTGATCACAAGTCCTAAAGCATTTAAAATAAGATTGTTTTGGTTGTTGTTTATTAATTGTATGTGTGCATGTTGGTGAGTCTTGAGTTCTCCTTTAATAAAATATTAATAAACGTAAAGTGCAACCGGAACAAGCTTCAAAACTATTGGAACATATATACCTTGAGTATGAACAATGGGGGGAGTCTTGCCGGAAAGCTCGTACTCCTACTAATGATACAAGACGTTTCATTTATATTATGCGCAGGAATTCCGTCGGTATGGCCCGATTTTATTATTTATTCTTTGGTGTATGGTTGGCTCCCATCACCTTTCCTTTATGGAACTTTCTTTTGGCCCGTTCGAAGCTTATTCTAATTAAATTGTGAGTCAAGAGTCGAGTCAAGAGTCGAGTCTTGTATTCACGAGTGATGGTTTATTATTATATGGCTTTTGCATGTTGATTAGTACTTAGTGAGTGATGCATGTTTTAGTTTCATTTACTCTATGCTTGTAAGTACTCAGCTTTTGCTGACTACGTGCTTTGTGTGTCTTGGTCATGGCCTTTGCCTTAATGACCCTATGATGATCTATCATTTGCACTTGCATTGATGGGGAGTGGAATAAAATAGCAGGTTGGTAGATCGAAATCATGTGGCTTGGGATGATCGAGAGAGTTGCATGTTTTCGTATTTTGAACTATTTAACTTTACTTTAATTACGTTTGAAGCGTTTGAATTATTTATACTTTGGGTTTTGGGCCATTATGGTTCCAAATTGTAGGAGGCCTCAATTTTACATTAATTATGTTTTTAAAAGTTAGTTGACATTTATTTCCGCTGCGTAATTCTGGTAATAGCCTTAACCGTTATCACGGTGGCGGTAATGCTTTAGTAATTCCTCTATTTTAAGTTGGAAAATGGTTTTGTAAAAGCAAGGAATTATTAGGGTGTTACAAATTGGTATTTGCAGAGCTCTAGTTTGTGAGCTGCTTTGCATTAACTAATATTGCAAAGTGGTAAATCCTTAAACTACGATTGCGGAACTTTAGGATTTTCGAAAATTATTTTCCTAAAGTCAAAACGTATTATTTTGAGTACTCAATAATTTAAAGGTTAAATATCAATTATTTTGGGTCGTTTGAAATTAGTGGAAAAGTCGGATTATTATTTAATATTAATTAAATTTTTCAAAATTTTTTTATTTTTCCGAATTTTTTCGAAGTAATTTCAAATTTATTTTATTAATTTCGGAAATTATTTTATTTAATTATCCGAATTATTTTAATCATTTATTTATTTATTTATTTTTATTCGAAAAATATTTCGAATTTATGTTTAAATTTTTCGGATTTCTTTTTTTTTAATTTATCCGAAATTTATTTATTTATTTACTTATTTAATTAATTAATAATTCTTATTAATTTTCGATTTCAATTTAAATAATATCAACAAAGTTAGGAGTTATTTCTTAATTAATTTCGAAAATTAATATTATTTTCAAGTGAGAAATGGGTAGATTAAGAAAGGGCATATTAGTTTAAGTATGCATTTTATGTGATTATGTGGATTATTAATTGCCATGTATATGTTCTAATCATGTTTTATCTTGCTTTATGTGATTAATTGCATCATATTTCATGTTGAGCATATATTTGTGCATTGAAATTGTATGGCTCCACGAACTATTTATTGTATCCTTTGGGGTTGGAATTTCTATGGAAACGCGTTAGTAAGACTCTTGAGTTGTGAATTTTCAGGAATTAAGGATGCTACCTTCTAAGTTCACCAGTCTAGGATACTTAGAGAAGATGGATAATGAGACTCCTCGCACGTATGTTCAGAAGATCGTGTTTGCTTGTGACTATTTGGCTTCGACCAAGAATATGCCCCACCTTAGGCACAAAGATATGATGGCTAGTATGGTTATACATTGTTTACCCCATAAGAACCCTTATATAGACCTCAAGAACAAGTTCAGTGACATGCATTTTGGTGATGGTACCCCTAATTGGTACAAATATGGGACTAGTGATGGTAGGTGGAAGTATGATTCTGAGGTTCTTGCTACTATCTTAGAGGTTGCGGAAAATAGCTATGAGGATGGAAAGTATTCGGCAGGTTTTGGTATGGGCTATGGAGGAATAGAAAGTGATGGTGAGGATGGCATGATCCATGATGCGCACACTAGTGAGGTTGAGGAGGATAGTGATGATGATGTGGTAGAGATTGAAAATCCTAACCCTAGAGTTCCTGAACCCACTATTGAGATATCCAGTGGATCTGAAGATGAGTTTGAAGAGAATAACATGGTTGATAGTGAGCCACAGCAAAATGATGAGGCTATGGATGAAGACTCGGATCCGGAAGAAGACTTGGATGATCCTAATGATCAAGACTTTACTCCGGAGCAATACAAGGAAAGAAATGATCGTCGTGATGACGTTAGTCTCTAGAGAAATGTAATCCTTAGTTTTATTTTTTCGTTGATTAATAAAGTGGCAAAGCTACTATTTATGGTTTTTTAGTTTTATTATAGTTGGAGAATAAATGTTATGGCATTAGTGGATGTAAGACTTATTCATTGAAGTTTTAATAAAAGAATAGAATTTCCTTCTCGTTATCCTTTAAGTTCAATTCTAAATTCTAAGTCTTGTGGGTATCGCAAAGGGATTAATTGTTATTTCTTCAATGAAATTTTATGTGCAAGGTGGTCAATAACAACCATCTAAATTTACTTGCATCGAATAGTGGGGTGAGAAGGCCCAACTGGCGCCAACTCTTCCCCTAGGTTGCGCCTAAATGTGTTCTTGTTGTGAGTAGGTTTGTTGTCGAACTAGTGCCTTAGTAATGTCATGTCCAACCAATATTAAAGTTAGCCTTTTTATTTATTCAGGAGAAGGGATATGGCTAACCAAGAGATTTCTGAAGTGGTTAGACAACTAGCTGAGGTAGTTCGAGACCTAACTCAAACCAGAGCCAACCAATGCATGATCCGACTGGGGAAATGTTTAAGAAAATAGCTTAAAGCAAGCCTCCACTCTATAGCGGAGAGATTGAACCCAGTGTGCTTGAGAACTGGTTGAGAAAGTTTGATAAACTCATTGTAGCTGTGAATTGCCCCGAAAACATTAGGGTGCATAGTGCTGTGTACTACCTGAGAGGTGAAGCTGATTAATGGTGGCAACGATGTGAAAACACCCTTAGAGCCACACCTAACTTTGGATGGGAAGCATTCAAAACTGCACTAAGGAACAAGTTTTACCCACCTTACCTGAAGAAGCCAAAGGCGCAGGAGTTCATTGAACTCAAAATGGGAGGTCTGTCTGTGACGGAATACTATTCTAAGTTTATAGAGATGTCTAGGTTTGCACCTGAAGTGGTGGCAACGGAGGAGCTCAGGGCTCAAAGATTTGAGAATGGTTTGACCATGGACTTACAGCTGTTGTTGTCTGGAGAGACCTTTACCTCGTTAGACACCCTGTACGGAAAAGCTGCTCACCTGTATGGGTTACAACAAAGGAAGAATGGTAGTGCTGAAAAGAGAAAGGATGGTGGAAGCTCGAATCAGGGAAATAACCATCAGAATCAGGGGAATTTTAAGAAGCACAAAGGAAATGGGAATTTCCAGTTTAGGGCTAACAATGGTGGTAATCGCAACAACCAAGGTGGTGGAAATCAGTCTGGAAGGAATGGAGTACGGACCTACGAATGTAGGCGTTGTAACATGAATCACCCTGGAAAGGATTGTGATGGAAATTTGGTGACTTGTAGATTCTGTCAAAAGTTAGGCCATAGGGAGTATGAATGCTATTCTAAGAATGGAAAGCCTAACCAAGGTAACCACCAAGGCAATAACCGGAACAATCAGAACCGGAATGGGGGAAATGGAGGTGGAAACCAAAGGAACCACCAAGGTGGTAACAATAGCAACAGCAATGGCAATCACCAGAACCATGGAAAGCCTGGAGGAAACCAACAGCAAAATGGGAACCGAAACAACAATGGGAACACCAATGGAGGTGGCTATAACAAAGGAGTTTCCCAAGGAAAGTTGAATGTGATATCTAGGCAAGAAGCGGAGACTTCCTCTGACGTCATAGCGGGTACTTTTTCTATTAATTCCATTTCAGTTAAAGTTCTATTTGATTCTGGTGCGACTTATTCTTTTATATCAGTAGATTCTTTGGGGAAACTAGGGTTGAAAGAGCCTGAAATAATTGAAGTACCTATAGTCATACCTACTGGTAGTATAGTGAAGTGTACCAAAATACATAGAGATGTGCCTTTGACCATAGCCAAGACCGTATTCTTATCTAACCTAATCGAATTTGAGTTAGGAGAGCTAGATGCAATTCTAGGGATGGATTGGTTGGCAAAGTTCAAAGCAGAAATAGATTGTGAGAAGCAGAAGGTTCACTTGAGGTCTAGCCTAGGAAAAGTAGTGTCATATCGTCGTTTTGGTAAGCCTAAGAACATAGGAATCATCACGGCAATGGAACTCGTGAAGCTAGTCAGTAAAGGGAACCCAACCTTCTTATGTAATGTGAGGAACCTAGAGCATGTGATCAAGGATGAGCCTGAGGATATTGCAGTAGTCAATGAATTCCTTGATGTATTTCCAGAAGAGATCCCGGGGATGCCTCCCAATCGACCTATCGACTTTACCATAGATTTAGTGCCTGGAACCGCCCCTATTTCAAAAGCACCTTATCGAATGGATCCAGCAGAAATGAATGAGTTAAAAGGTCAACTAGAGGATCTATTGGAGAAAGGTTATATTAGGCCAAGTGCATCGCCTTGGGGAGCACCAATGTTGTTTGTGAAGAAAAAGGATGGAAGTATGAGGCTCTGTATAGACTACAGGGAGCTCAATAAGGTCACAATCAAGAACAAGTATCCATTACCTAGGATAGAAGACCTATTTGACCAACTAAAAGGAGCTGGAATCTTTTCAAAGATCGATTTGCGTTCGGGTTATCATCAATTGAGAATCGCTGACCATGACATACCAAAGACCGCATTCAGGACTAGATACGGACATTATGAGTTCACTGTTATGCCTTTTGGGTTAACCAATGCCCCTGCAATATTTATGGACTTAATGAACCGTGTATTCCATGCCCATTTGGACAAGTTTGTAGTGGTTTTCATAGATGACATCCTAGTGTATTCAAAGAGTGAAGAAGATCACGCGGAACACTTGAGATCGGTGTTGAGTACCTTGAGAGATAACCAGTTGTATGCCAAGTTCTCAAAGTGTGAGTTTTGGTTGGAAAGAGTTGCATTTTTGGGACATTTTGTGTCAAAAGAAGGAGTGGCAGTTGACCCTGCTAAGATCAAAGCTGTTAGTGAATGGCCTACACCCAAGAGTGTGACTGACATTCGTAGTTTTCTGGGATTAGTTGGCTACTATAGGCGATTTGTGCAAGACTTCTCTAGGATAGCCAAGCCCATGACTACCTTGATGAAGAAGGAAACCAAGTTTGAATGGAGTGACCAGTGTGAGGAAGCATTCCAAGCCTTAAAGACGCGATTGACAACCACGCCAGTATTTACCTTACCAGATGAGAGTGGTGCATACGATGTGTATAGTGATGCCTCTAAGAATGGTTTAGGGTGTGTATTGATGCAGAACGGGAAAGTTATTGCGTATGCGTCAAGGCAATTGAAGCCATATGAATCCAATTACCCTACCCATGATTTAGAGTTGGCTGCTATAGTGTTTGCATTGAAGATATGGAGACATTATCTGTATGGTGTGAAGTGTAGGATATTTACGGATCACAAAAGTTTAAAATACATCTTCACACAGAAGGATTTGAATATGCGCCAACGAAGGTGGTTGGAGATGATTAAGGACTTGAAGGAAATAGTGCCCTTGGTCCAAGTATGCATATAATTGTAAGTCTAATAAATGCGGTTTAGTATTAATTAACAAGTTAATAATTCAGTGAGATCAAGTGAGCTGAATGCCTAGCTAGAGGCCGCTTCAGTTCAAGTGGAATTAATTATATTAAGGATTTTTTTGCCAAAAAGGACCTTTTATAAACGGTTTTTTGCGAGAAAGGACCTTTTATGACGAAATTGGTGAAATGGGACCTAAAACATAATTTTTTTTGTTGATTGGGATCTTTTACCGGTTTTTTGGAGTTGACCCAAGATTCAGGCAACGACTTTGACACGTGGCAACCGGAGAGTGCCACGTGTCCATTTAATGATTAAAAAAAATTGCCCAAAAAAAAAAATGCCTAAAAAAAAAAATTCGATTTTTTTTTTTTGGCCCCAAATCGAATTTCTTTTTTTATGCCCCAATTTTGCGAAGAACCCTAATTTTTTCGACGCAAAATTAGAACAATTGAGCGGGAAAACTAGCAAACCTCATTCGTGTGGCTATGAATAACAATTCGTGGTAGACAATTTTAGTGACGAACTTTAAGGCAATTGGGATTTTGGAGGGAGAATTGGAGCAAAAAAAATCGATTTGGGGCAAAAAAAAAAAAAATCGATTTGGGGCAAAAAAATCAATTTCGATTTGGGGCAAAAAAAAAATCGATTTGGGGCAAAAAAATAAAAATCGATAATTTTTTTTTTTGGGGGGGAATTTTTTATTTTTTTTAATCATTAAATGGACACGTGGCCTTCTCCGGTTGCCACGTGTCAAAGTCGTTGCCGGAATCTTGGGTCAACTCCAAGAAACCGGTAAAAGGTCCCAATCAACAAAAAAAATTATGTATTAGGTCCCATTTCACCAATTTCGTCATAAAAGGTCCTTTCTCGCAAAAAAACGTTTATAAAAGGTCCTTTTTGGCAAAAAAACCTTATATTAATCCACAGCTTACTCTTGACTGAACCCGTAGGGTCACACAAATAGTACGTAAACGGATCAAGTATTTAATGGCATTAAATACTCCATCTATGGATATTCGGAATCGACGGATCTTGGTTTCAGTGGGAGCTGAGATCGTCATAAGCAAGAAATGAATACTCCGGAAACGATGATATTGCCGGAAACGGAAATATGGATCGTATCGGAAATATAAATATTATCCAAGACGTAGATGTTGCCGGAAACGGAAACATGGTACGTATCGGAAAATATTAATGGAAATATTGCCGGAATCGGAAATATTGCCGGAAACGGAAATATTGTGTGAATCGGAAATATTATCGGAATCGGAAAATAATTCCGGAAACGAAAATATTAAATATTTGTTCGAAACGGAAATTAATTCCGGAATCGGAAATATTAAATATTGGTCGTATCGGAAATGAATTCCGGAACCGCGAATTTAATCGGAAGCGCATCGTACGAATTAGCATCGAACGAGGCTTGCCATACGAAGGCCCAGCACGAAGCCAGGCCAGCGTCCAGCAAGCCTGCGCGCCACACAAGGCAGCCACAGCCACGTCAGGCCCAGCGCAAGGCCAGGCCCAGCAGGCCAAGGCGCGCGCACGAGTGGGCTGCGAGCTGCGCTGCTCGCGTGGGCCGCAAGGCTTGCGTGGGCTGAGCGCTCGCGAGGGTCGTGCTCGTGGGTGTTTGTGTCCGATACAAATCCTAAATCTAAAGGGGTTTGTTCAAAGATTAAATTCCTAATCCTAATAGGATGAAATAGTTAATAAGAGTTTTAATATAATTCTAATTAAGCTAATTAGTATCCTAGTAGGATTCCAATTCCTTTCCATAAACTCTATAAATATAGGCCTAGGGTCACATATTTAACAGACGATGATTGAAGTATTCAAGGTAAGATTTTAAGCAAAAATCAGCCAAACACTTGCACCCAAATAGCCGAAAATATAAGAACCTTAAGGGCGATTCTAGTTGGTCAATCTTAAGGCGGATCCGTACGTGCTGTGGACTATCTATGGAGGGACGACATTTGGAGTCCTAAAGACTTGTTCTTGTTCGGTTCGGGCGCAACTAGGGAGGGCACGCTACAAAGTGTATGCACCTAAATTATGCTATATGATTGTGTGTAAATATTATGTTTCCTGGCATTATGGTTTTTCCGCATGATTTATGTTTATTCATATGTATCATAACATAACAGGACTATGATTTGGATATCCGGTACCATGAAGGAAAAGCCAATGTAGTTGCGGATGCCTTGAGTAGTTAATGCGTTAGTAGTTGCTAACGAGCTGTGTAAGGACATGCAGCGTTTGAACCTTGAAATAGTGAGTGGTGAAAGCCTCGAGGGAATGATGAATGCCTTAACCATCCTGCCGTCAATATTTGATGAGATTAGGGAGAATCAAGCTGGTGATTTGAAGTTAGAGCGAATCAAGGAAAAGATTTCGCAAGGGAAGGAGTTAGAATTTCGAATCCATAATGATGGAAGTTTGAGGTACAAAGGCAGGTGGTGCGTGCCTCAAAAGTGTGGAGAAATGAAAGAGAGATTGATGAAAGAAGGGCATAATACGCCATATTCTGTGCACCCAGGTGGTGACAAGTTGTATAAGGACTTGAAAAAGGTCTATTGGTGGCCAAGGATGAATAACGAAGTGGCTAAATTTGTGGCTAGATGTCTGACTTGTCAGAAGGTTAAAATTGAGCATAGGAGACCTCAAGGGAAGGTCCAACCTTTAGAAATTCCAAGCTGGAAATGGGACTGTATTTCTATGGACTTCGTCACTTGTTTACCTAAGTCAAAGACTGGGAATGATACAATTTAGGTTGTGGTAGATAGGTTGACTAAGTCAGCAGTGTTTATACCAATGAAGGAAACCTGGAAAATGGAACAACTTGCTAAAGCCTACATTAAGAATGTTGTGAGGTTACATGGAGTTCCTAAGGATATCGTATCAGATAGGGATTCAAGGTTTCTTTCGAATTTCTGGAAAAGTGTGCAGAAGAGCTTTGGTACGACATTGAAAATGAGTACAGCCTTCCACCCAGCCACGGATGGACAAACTGAAAGGACTATCCAAACCCTGGAGGACATGCTTCGGGCATGCATTATTGATTTTCAAGGAAGTTGGGAAGATAGCCTAGATTTGATTGAGTTTTCCTATAACAATAGCTATCATGCTAGCATTGGAATGGCACCATTTGAGGCTCTGTATGGACGAAAGTGTAGAAGTCCACTTTGTTGAACGATATTAGTGAAACCGTAGTGTTGGGACCTCAAATGATAGAGGACACCATGAACCAAATCCGAACCATCCAATCAAAGATTCAAGCGGCGCAGGATCGCCAAAAGAGTTATGCAGACTTGAAACGTAGGGATGAAGAGTTCAATATAGGTGATAAAGTGTTGCTCAAAGTGTCACCAATGAAAGGTGTCATGAGATTTGGAAAGAAAGGGAAGTTAAGCCCTAAGTACATAGGCCCATATAAAATCTTAGAAAGAATTGGAAAGGTAGCTTATAGACTAGCCTTGCCTATGGACTTGCATAGAGTGCATAATGTGTTACACATATCTCAGTTAAGGAAATATATCCTGGACAAATCGCATGTGTTGTAATCAGAGACCATAGAATTAGACCAAAGTCTAACCTTTGAGGAAAGACCTGTCAAAATCCTTGATAGCAAAGTGCGTAGTACGCGTACTAAAGATGTGAAAATTGTCAAAGTGTTGTGGTCTAATCAAGAATCTGAGGAGGCCACTTGGGAAGCGGAGGAAGAAATGAGAAAGAAATATCCCGAGCTTTTTCCCGAGGTTAGTTGAGTTACGGGGTCGTAACTCGTGTCTTTTAAGGGGGGTAGAGTGCGGTAGAATTTCGCGCTTTTTACCTTGTTTTCCCCTATTTTATGCTCAATTTCGTGCTTTCTATTGAATTTGCACTTATTATTGTCCTGTTTAATCATTTGAAGAGTACAGAAACTTAAATTTTTTGTAAATGGACGTATTGAAAGTCTCAGAAAGTCTCAAGTTTTGATTTGAATTTTGATTTCCGAACCCAAGTTTCGGGACGAAACTTCTTTTAAGGAGGGTAGACTGTAATACCTCGTATTTTTATAATATTTATAAGTATATTTTATTATATTTATAAAGCAATTTACGATTTATTAGCATTTAAATAATATTTAAATGTATTTCATTTAATGTATTTTAATTAATTAGAATATTTATTATTTTAATTAATTACGAAACGAATTTAATTCTCGAGTCGGGAAATTAAATGAGTTGCAAATGATTTTTAAAGCTTCGGGTTTTAAACAAAAAGTCCAATTCGTTTTATTAATCGAGCCCAATCCAAAGAGTTTAATTTAAATCCTAAGCTAGCCCAATTCATTTAATTCCTAAGCCCAACTCAAATATCCTAAGCCTAGCCCATCAAGGGATTAGAGAGCCTATAAATAGGACTCCCCCATCATTAAATGAGCCCCTAAAATTCATAAACCCTATTTTTGCTTTGCTTGCACAACACTCCTCTTTCCTCTCCTCTTTGCTCGGCTCGTCCGCACGCTGCACGGCCCTCGTGCTCGTGCCCTCCTGCTGTTGCGTCGCTGCTGCTCGGCCTCACGCCCCAGCGCACAGCGCCTCTGCTCCCTCGTCCCTCTCGCGCGCCTAGCGTGCTGCCCTGCCCTGCTCCCTCGCGCCCCAGCGCGCGCGTCCCTCTCGCTCGTGCCCTCGCGCACAGAGCTGCACCCACACTCTTGCTCTCTCCTTCGCGCCCAGCGCGCGCGCGCCCCTCTCCCTTGCTCGCGCCTGTTGCTGCTCGTTGCCCCTTGCTGCGCGCACACACACGGACGTGTGTGTGTGTGTGTTGTTCGTGTTCGTTTTCAATTTCTTTTTCGCCCAATCACATTAATTCGTGGTTGTTCCGTGCTATAGGCCGGATTGTTATAATTCTCTTCTTGCTTACCTATTCTATTTAAATTCCGTATTTTAAATTATTATATTAATATTGTTTTGAGTAATTAAAATGCTGGGAACCGGTTATGAATACCGTGGTTTGAGGATTTGCGTGTTGTGATTCATTAGGCTTGTTTTGATTATTAAAGGATGAATTTTCAGATTTGTTTATTGAATAAAGCATTGATTTTTATGATAATAAACTAGTGTTATTGGGATTTTCAAGTTAGGGTTTTAACCTAGACCTAATGAGTCAATTGATTAGCATAATTAGGTGATTATTTTAATTATGATAATCAATTATATTTTCAGATTTGAATAAAGGTTTAAAGTGTTGATTTTTATTGATTTTAAAGGCGGAAAAAGTATGTTTTCGTACTAGGGATTGATTTTGCAAATTGAGACGATTTTATTATTGAAAAACGATTGAATTCTAAAGTCTAAAGGAGGTTTTAAATTTTATAAAGTTGCTGGAAATTTAATGAACATGGAAATAATTTAAGTTTCATTATTTTGATGATAGGAGGTGATTTCTAGTTGAGTGGTCGTTATTGCAAAGTGGCCCCTACGCTTAGGTATTCAAGGTACGTACAAGTCTAGGGCAACCACACCTTTTTGTCAATGAAATTACATGATTGTTGATGATGTGAATTACATTATGTGGAATCATGTTTATTTTGGTGAACGAGCATGTGATTTGGGATGTTGGATTTATTGGATTAATTGTTGAACAAGCATGCTGAAATTATTATGAATATGGATTTCATTGTCAATCATGTTGTTCAATATTTATGCATGGATGGTTTATTTCACATGCAAGGGATGGATTATTTATTTGTATGCTATTGTACGGGATGTCTAGCATACTTTGAGCCAATTATTCGTACCTCGTTGTACTATCTATTTTACCACATGTGAAGGGTTAGCTCACGTAAGCCACCGCACATGTAGGGTTCAGTTGGGAATATTATGTATGAAATGAATTAGGATTTGTCGTGCAAGGGCACATCCCTCATGTTAATGTGCATGATGTGGAGTCTCACTTTGGTGAGGAGGAACATGGTAGTAATTTCACAAGTGTCTTGCCTTGTTGATCACATGTCCTAAAGCATTTAAAATAAGATTGTTTTGGTTGTTGTTTATTAATTGTATGTATGCATGTTGGTGAGTCTTGAGTTCGCCTTTAATAAAATATTAATAAACGTAAAGTGCAACCAGAACAAGCTTCAAAATTCTTGGAACGTATATACCTTGAGTATGAACAATGGGGGGAGTCTTGCCGGAAAGCTCGTACTCCTACTAATGATACAAGACGTTGTTTCATTTATATTATGCGCAGGAATTCCGTCGGTATGGCCCGACACTCGGTATGGCCCGATTTTATTATTTATTCTTTGGTGTATGGTTGGCTCCCATCACCTTTCCTTTATGGAACTTTCTTTTGGCCCGTTCGAAGTTTATTCTAATTAAATTGTGAGTCAAGAGTCGAGTCTTGTATTCACGAGTGATGGTTTATTATTATATGGCATTTGCATGTTGATTAGTACTTAGTGAGTGATGCATGTTTTAGTTTCATTTACTCTATGCTTGTAAGTACTCAGCTTTTGCTGACTACGTGCTTTGTGTGTCTTGGTCATGGCCTTTGCCTTAATGACCCTATGATGATCTATCATTTGCACTTGCATTGATGGGGAGTAGAATAAAATAGCAGGTTGGTAGATCGGAATCATGTGGCTTGGGATGATCGTGAGAGTTACATGTTTTCGTATTTTGAACTATTTAACTTTACTTTAATTATGTTTGAAACGTTTGAATTATTTATACTTTGGGTTTTGGGCCATTATGGTTCCAAATTGTAGGAGGCCTCAATTTTACATTAATTATGTTTTTAAAAGTTAGTTGACATTTATTTCCGCTACGTAATTCTGGTAATAGCCTTAACCGTTATCACGGTGGCGGTAATGCTTTAGTAATTCCTTTATTTTAAGTTGGAAAATGGTTTTATAAAAGCAAGGAATGATTAGGGTGTTACACCCAAGGCTTCATCCCTAACCTCGAAACTAAACTACTCAATTAGCATGATTAGCATCAACATTGAACTAACATTAATCCTAATCATGAAACTAATTCAATTAAAGAAACTATTTGAATCAAGAAAATTCAGAAAATTCAAACTTCAAAAATTGGGGAAAAATCAATGAAATTCAAAACATGAAACTAATTCTAGAATTCAAGCATGAAATCAAAGCATAAACGAAATTAATGAAGAAATTAAAGAATTAAAGAACAAATGAAAAAGAAAATAAGAATTATACCTTGAATTGAAGAAATTGCAACAAACTTGAAGAACAAAATTGAAGAACAAAATTGAAGAACAAAGCTCAAGAGAAAGATAAAAAAAATCTGAAATTTGATGATTGAATTAAACTAAGAATCAAGATTTCAAAGCTAAGAATCCTAATCCTAATCACTAATCTAAGCCCTAAACTAATTCTCTCTCTAGAATTCTAAGCTAAGCCTAAAAAATGAAAACTAGAATGAATTACTGGGATTCTCCCCCCCCCCCCCCGTTTACAATGCTGCGATTTACATTTTTATAGCATCATCCCGGCAGCCGTGTTTGGTCGCACAAGGGGTGTATTTGGTCGCACAAAATATGTGCGGTCGAACAAAGAATTACATTCGGTCGCACACCAAATTCAGGCCATTCTGTTTAGCAACTCGCCCGCACATCAGCTCGTGTTTGCTCGCACAGCCTTGTTTGATCGCACAGCAAGCCTTGTGCGACCGAACAGAACTGCAGTTTCTAGTTCTGACTGCGCTATGTGTTAGGTTATGATACATATGAAAAACATAAATCATGCGGAAACACCTTAATGCCAGGAAACATATTATTTACACATAATCAGTTAGCATAATCCAGATGCATACACTTTGTAGCGTGCCCTCCCTAGCTGCGCCCGAACCGAACAAGAACAAGTCTTTAGGACTCCAAGTTTCGTCCCTCCGTAGATAGTCCATAGCACGTCCGGATCCGCCTTAAGATTGACCAACTAGAATCGCCCTTAAGGTACTATTATTTTCGGCTAAATGGGCAAGTAATGTGACTGATTTTTCTGCTCAAAAATCACAGCTTTTATTGTATGAATACTTATTAAAAAAACTCGTGTGTAAATTTATGACCCTAGGCATATATTTATAGAACCATGAAAAAGGATTTCGAATCCTGTTAGAATACTAATTAATTAATTAGAATCCTTTTAGAACTCTAAATAATTAATTTTATCTTTTAGGATTAGGATTTAATCATAGCACGAATTCCGATAGCTTTAGGATTCGTATAGCACGCACACGAGCACGAGCACCGCACAGCCCGCGCGCATGCCTCACGGCCTACGCGAGCAACACGACGCCTTGGCCCAATGCTCGCAGCCCATTCGCTAAGCGCGCGCGCCATGCCTTGCTGGGCCTGGCCAGGCTTTGGCGTGTGTTGATGCGTGTGGCTTGCTGGGCGACGGCCTGGCTTCGTGCTGGGCCTTCGTCTAGCAAGTCTCGTCCGATGCTAATTCGTACGATACGTTTTCGATTAAATTCCCGATTCCGGAATTCATTTCCGATACGAACAATATTTAACATTTCCGATTCCGGAATTAATTTCCATTTCGAACAAATATTTAATATTTCCGTTTCCGGAATTATTTTCCGATTCCGATAATATTTCCGATTCTGACAATATTTCCGTTTCCGGCAATATTTTCGATTCTGACAATATTTCCATTTCCGGTAATATTTTCCGATACGTACCATGTTTCCGTTTCCGGCAACATCTACGACTTGGATAATATTTATATTTCCGATACGATCCATATATCCGTTTCCGGCAATATCATCGTTTCCGGAGTATTCATTTACTTGCCTTTGACGATCTTAGCTCCCACTGAAACCAAGATCCGTCGATTCCGAATAACCATAGATGGAGTATTCAATGCCATTAAATACTTGATCCGTTTACGTACTATTTGTGTGACCCTACGGGTTCATTCAAGAGTAAGCTGTGGATTAATATCATTAATTCCACTTGAACTAAAGCGGCCTCTAGCTAGGCATTCAGCTCACTTGATCTCACTGAATTATTAACTTGTTTAATTAATACTGAACCGCATTTATTAGACTTAACATTAAATGCATACTTGGACCAAGGGCATTATTTCCTTCACTATGCTGCTGCGACTGTTCTGTGATGCTTTTCTTCTGTTGTGCTCTTGCTGTATTGCTTGGCTGTTGCTGCTTGTATTGCTGTGCCAGGTTTGCTGCAAGGATTGGATCATGGCACTCAAATGGGCACTAAGAGATGCTGCAAGGAGCTTGAGCCTGGCTGCAACGAAGCTGAGTGAACAGCTACTTTGTGTGTCTTGTTGCTGCTATGTAGCGTGTTGCTGTGACGCTGCTATTATTCTGTTGCGTGTATATAGTTGTGAGTGCACTTGTGGGAAGCGATGAGACTCAAACATAATAGCCAAGTTAAATGCTTCGCCTAGCACATTCAATAAAATCGTAAAGCATTTTATTAAAAAACGAAAATCAAGATATCAATTCGTTTAGCATTTTTACAAATCGTAAAACATATAACTCGTCGACAAGCATAATGACACAATATTAACACGTTAATACTCAAAACGAACCTTACGCAATGAGAATGCGCACAAAAGGCATATTTAGAGCAAAAACGACTAAAATATGCGCAAAACGAGAAAATGTAACGATAAATGCAAAAATGCAACAAACGAACTAAAAACGGTAAAACTAAGCAAAAATAATAATAAAATGCTAATAAAATGAACTAAAATCTTAAGCTTAGAGCGATATAAATGTCGCTCATCACTCGTGCATTGCTGTGCGATCAGGCGAGGGGCGCTGCTGCCTCGTGCACTCGACGGGGCATGGGAGCAAGCCCATGTGCCTCGTCTTGTTACGATTGATGCGCTTTGAATTTAATTATTTTCAGTTCGGAAACAATTTTAATTTTGAATAATCTAATTATTATAAATTCTAATTTATACTAATTATTTTACTAAAATTAAAACCTTGAATAAATTTAAATTTATTTATTTAATTCAACTGAAAATAAATTAAAGGACTCAATTAATAATTTATATGAGCTTTAAATTTTAATTAAATTTGTATGTTTTCGGTTAGACTAGGAAATACAATTTTATGTTTAAAATTAGTAAAGCATGTAAATTTATTGGTTTAAGTGGGAGCGTTTTGGTCATAAACTCTTGATTAGGTCTACAATCCTTTAAGGTTAAAACAACTTGATTAAAATTAATAAGGATTAAATAATTGGTAGATTATTGGAACCCTTGATTGATTGCTGCAAATATTTATGTGATGCATAATATGTTCTACTAACTAGCTATGTGGGCCATTCATTGATAAATGAATGGGTGAAAGGTATATATTATATGTACTGTTTTGCAAGTGACTAGTATGGCCCAAATAGGATAGAAAATATGGTCTGTGTACCATTAATTTGAATGTAATATTGGTCTAAAGTACCAAATTTTATTGCTTTAAAAATGGTCTGCGTACCATCAAATAGTTGTAACTAGTTTAATTATTGCTTATCCTATTTAAATAAAATGGCTCCTCCCATGGTGAAATTTAAGACGGAGTTTCCAATCCATTTTCAAGACGGACTTTGAAGTTGAAGCTTCAAGATGAAGTCAGGCCATACTAGATCACATTTATATCTTATGAATTATTTAAGTTGTTTATTGCTTTAAATATGTCTTAATTATGCATGAGATTGTGGCTTGATTATGTTGCATGATTAAGGATTTTAGTTCACTTAAAATCTAACCAACATAGTAAGAGCCTTAAGTTCCAAACTTTAAAATTGAGTTTAAAGGTGCCATGCTAAAATAACACTTACTTGGATAAACCTTTACATCAATCTTAGTAATAGTTTTCCGCCTAAGAGAGGTGTTACTTATTGATCGTAAAGGGGTAAGGTACACAAATAATTGTGAGTACATGTTAGTTTTGGTGAAACTCAACGATATAAGTAAGGAGTCCTTTTATGTCGTGGCAAAATCGATAGGTTTTCCTAATAAGTTCTTAGACGTACCTATCAACCAAGAGTAGTTTCTAGACTATTAGGAAAGGCTTTGCTTACCTAAAATATTTTATAGTTGAGTCTAAATACATATTGTGCTTAATTCTTCAATGATTTAAGGATCTTGGAATCATTTTATTCACACCTGCCGGAACACATAACTTGAATAAAATGCTTAATAAATGATAAATTATGCATGTTTGCTAGAATTTGAATTTATTAAGAGAAACTGTGAATAGTTATTTATTTGTTTATTGTTTTTCAATGGTAGTTTAACTATGGCAAACAACAATTCATTCAACATCCGATCAATTCTTGAAAAGGAGAAGTTGAGCGGGAAAAACTTCCTTGACTGGCAAAGGAACTTGCAAATAGTTCTTATGCAGGAAGAAAAGGAGTATGTCCTGGAAGAGGCGATGCCCGAAGCCGCAGGCGAAGGGTCACTCAGGCAGCCCTCAATCGTTGGATTGATGCCAACAAGGATGTGAAATGTCTAATGCTTGCAACCATGAGTGCAGATCTATAGAAAGCGTTCATCAACTCAGATGCTTTCACGATCATTAGTGAGTTAAAGAATATGTTCCAAGATCTGGCTCGAGTCGAAAGATTCGAGACTCATAGGCAAATTCTTGAGACCAAGCTTAAGAAAGGCGAGCCCGTAAGTCCACATGTTCTCAAAATGATTAGACTCATTGAGAATATGAGTCGGCTGGATCAACAATTCTCTCAGGAAATGGCTGTAGACACCATCCTCCATTCTCTTCATAACGGGTATGATCAGTTCAAGTGGAACTACAGTATGAATAGTCTGGAAAAAACGCTCACTAAGCTTCACGGTATGCTGAGGACCGCTGAAAAGACGCTCAAAAGTGATAAGCAAGATGTGCTTATGGTGCGTGGGGGAAAGTTCAAAAAATCTGGCAAGAAGAGGAATGCTAAGAAAGGTAGCAACAAGGCCAGCCCGACTAAGCAACCTGGCGGCACAAAATCTGAAAAGAAGAAGGTGAGCCAACCCACTTCTGAATTTGAATGCTTCTACTGCAAGAAGAAGGGGCTCTAGAAGAGAGATTGCTTGAAGCTTAAGGAAGATCAGAAGAACGGAACAGTCGTTCCATCTTCAGGTATTTTTGTTATAGGCTGTATACTTGCTAATTCAACTTCTTGGGTATTAGATACAGGTTATGGCTTACACTTATGTTCCAATTCGCAGGGACTAAGAAGAAGTAGAAGGTTAAGCAAGGATGAAGTCGACCTTTGAGTGGGAAATGGAGCACGGATTGCTACATTAGCTGTAGGAACTTATTATTTGTCGTTGCCCTCTGGGCTAGTTTTGAAACTGGAAGATTGTTTCCATGTTCCAAGTCTTACTAAAAACATCATTTCTTTTTCTTGCTTAGATGCTAAGGGATTTTGCTTTTTAATAAAAGACAATAGTTGCTCGTTTTATTTTAAAGAGATGTTTTATGGATCTGCTAGATTAGTCAATGGAATTTATTTATTAGATCACGACAAACAAGTTTATAACATAAATACCAAAAAGGCCAAAAAGAATGATTCAGATCTCACCTATCTGTGGCATTGTCGATTAGGCCATATTAACTTGAAACACATAGAAAGACTTCAAAAGGAAGGAATTCTAGAACCATTTGACTTAGAGGATTATGGTAAATGCGAATCATGTTTACTTGGCAAAATGACAAAGCAACCTTTCCCTAAATTTGGAGAAAGAGAAAATGAACTATTGGGTTTAATCCATACAGATGTATGTGGACCAATGAGTACAAATGCTAGAGTTGGTTTCAGCTACTTTATCACTTTCACTGATGACTTCAGTAGATATGGTTATGTCTACCTAATGAAGCATAAGTCTGAATCCTTTGACAAATTCAAGGAATTTCAGAGTGAAGTAGAGAATCAATTAGGCAAGAAGATTAAGGCACTGCGATCTGATAGAGGCGGTGAATATCTGAGCTATGAATTTGATGACCATCTGAAAGAATGTGGAATTCTATCAGAATTGAGTCCTCCTGGAACACCTCAATGGAACGATGTATCGGAACGGAGGAATAGAACCTTGCTAGACATGGTTAGATCAATGATGGGTCAGGCCGAACTTCCAATAGAATTTTGGGGACATGCACTAAATACAGTTGCACTCACTATAAATAGAGCTTCGTCTAAAGCTGTTGCAAAGACTCCATATGAGTTATGGTTTGGAAAGCCTCCAAATGTGTCTTTTCTTATGATTTGGGGTTGTGAAGTATACGTCAAACGATTAATTTCAGACAAACTTCAACCAAAATCTGACAAATGTATCCTTGTGGGCTATCCAAAGGAAACAAAGGGGTATTACTTCTACAATACATCTGAGAACAAGGTGTTTGTTGCTCGAGATGATATCTTTCTAGAAAGAGATCATATTTCCAAAATGACAAGTGGGAGAAAAGTAGACCTCGAAAATTCAAGTCGAACAACAAAATCTAGAGAATGCTCAAGATGACATTCAGGATGAAACTCAGAGATCTTTAAAAGAATCTGGTGAGAATCAAGGACCATCTAGAAATGTAACACAGCGTAGATCGCAAAGATATAGATCTCAACCGGAAAGGTACTTAGGTATTTTGACGAACGAGAGCTATGAAGTTCTATTACTTGAAAGTGATGAACCTGCGACTTACAAACAAGCTATGACGAGCCCTAGCTCCAAACAATGGCATGAAGCCATGCAATCTAAATTAGACTCCATGTCTGAGAACTAAGTTTGTAATTTGGTCGATTTTCCGGATGGCTACCAAGCCATAGGAAGGAAATGGGTTTTCAAACTGAAAAAGGACAAGGATGGGAAACTTGAAGTTTTCAAAGCTAGATTGGTTGCAAAAGGTTACAAGCAAGTCCACGGTGTGGATTACGATGAAACCTTTTTACCAGTTGCAATGCTAAAGTCTATTCGGATAATGTTAGCAATCGCTGCATATTACGATTACGAAATATGGCAGATGGATGTCAAAACCGCTTTCTTAAACGGCGTTTTAACAGAAACTGTGTTTATGACACAGCCTGAGGGTTTGGAGGGTCCAAAGAATGCTAAAAAGGTATGCAAGCTTAAGAAATCAATCTACGGATTGAAGCAAGCATCAAGGAGCTGGAATATACGTTTTGATGAAGCAGTCAATGACTTTGGTTTTATCAAGAACACAGACGAATCTTGTGTATACAAGAAGGTCAGTGGGAGAAAAATTGCTTTTCTAGTATTATATGTGAACGACATATTACTTATCGGAAATGACATTCATATGTTAAACTCTGTCAAGATTTGGCTTGGGAAATGTTTTTGGATGAAGGATCTAGGAGAAGCACAGTACATACTGGGCATCAAGATTTACAGAGATAGATCTAAGAAGATGATTGGACTCAGTCAAAGCACTAATATCAATAAGGTGCTTGAAAGGTTCAAAATGGCAGACTCCAAGCGAGGCTACCTACCCATGTCTCATGGAATGACTCTAAGCAAGAGTCAGTGCCCAAAAACACTAAATGAGCGTAGACGAATGAGTGGGATTCCATATGCATCATTGATTGGTTCAATAATGTATGCTATGATATGTACACGCCTGGATGTTGCATATGCACTCAGTGCTACGAGCAGATACCAGTCAGACAGAAGAGGCACATTGGACTGCTGCCAAGAATATTCTGAAGTACCTGAAAAGGCACCAAGATGATTTCCTGGTCTATGGTGGAGATGATGAATTAATTGTTAAAGGCTATACGGACGCAAGTTTCCAAACCGACAAGGATGATTTCAGATTACAGTCTGGGTTTGTCTTCTGCCTCAACGGAGGTGCAGTAAGCTGAAAAAGTGCTAAGCAAAGCACCATTACGGATTCTACAATTGAAGCGGAGTACATTGCTGCACATGAAGCAGCAAAGTAAGCTATATGGCTAATTAAGTTCATAGGTGAACTTGGTGTAGTCCCCTCCATTAAAGGACCAATAGCTCTGTATTGTGATAATAATGGAGCTATTGCACAGGCAAAGGAGCCTAGACACCACCAGAGAGCCAAGCATGTACTTCGTAGATTTCACCTTCTACGAGAGTTCGTTGAAAGAAAAGAAGTCGAGATAAGCAAGATTGGAATTGATGACAACATCTCAGATCCATTAACTAAACCTCTGCCGCAGGCGAAGCACAACTCGCACGCTGCAGCTATGGGAATCAAGCATGTTGGAGATTGTCTTTGATGTCCTTATTTAATGTTATAAAGTTTTAGAGTTTAATAATTTGTAAAACATTATTGGTTAACCATTCACATTATTGAATATAATTCTTTTTTCCATTTAATTTGTGGTTTATTAAATGATGAGTCCCTTCAATTTGACGATATATTCAAGATAGACTTTCAGGACCAGTCCTGTGACTAAGAAATGTGTATCAAGTGAACTTGAATGTCAAAAGTTCAAAATGGTCACTGGTCGGAGTTTTCTATAAAGATGGACGCATAGAAAACGTTAGACGACTAGAATGCAAGATGACTAGAAATTCTGTTTCTTGAACTATGTGGACATGTCAATGTTGCAATCATTTGTATAGATACTTACTTTGGGAAGACTAGTATCAGACAGACCTATGAAACTTTACTGTAAGAGATGAAAATCTTTCAAAAGTAAATTTCATTAAATTATTAGACACTAATCCTCAATACCTGAGTGATTTGAGATTACTTGTTTGAGAACTGCTTACTTTGACGTTGTCAACCGTCGCACCATAAAAGGAGGCTATAAAGGCAACGCTCGGGTAATCACCTATCAAACGAAGTCTAATCTCAAGATTGCAAGATTGGGATTGTCCTCCCATAAATCGGGATGAGATGCTAAAAGTTGTACAAGGCCACTCGGAGAGCTACAAACTGTAAAATGCATGGCCGTGCTTAGATGAATCATAGGCTATGATTATCTGTTTATTTGACCAGTTGAACTCTGAAATCGAGAAACACCTCTGGCCATAATAAGGATGACAACTCTTATCTTATATTCAAGAGCAAGCATCGAGTGACAAAGGAATTAAGAAATGCACACTTGTCCCTAAGGACAAGTGGGAGACTGAAGGAAATAATGCCCTTGGTCAATGTATGCATTTAATGGTAAGTCTAATAAATGCGGTTCAGTGTTAATTATACAAGTTAATAATTCAGTGTGATCAAGTGAACTGTATGCCTAGCTAGAGGCCGCTTCAGTTCAAGTGGATTAATGATATTAATCCACAGCTTACTCTTGACTAAACCCGTAGGGTTACACAAATAGTACGTAAACGGATCAAGTATTTAATGGTATTAAATACTCCATCTATGGATATTCGGAACCGACAGATCTTGGTTCCAGTGGGAGCTGAGATGGTCAAAGGCAAATTATGAATACTCCGGAAACGATGATATTGCCGGAAACGGAAATATGGATCGTATCCGAAATATAAATATTATCAAAGTCGTAGATGTTGCTGGAAACGGAAACATGGTACGTATCGGAAAATATTTTCGGAATCGGAAAATAATTCCGGAAACGGAAACGGAAATATTAAATATTTGTTCGAAACGGAAATTTATTCCGGAATCGGAAATATTAAATATTGTTCGTAACTGAAATGAATTCCGGAATCGAAAAATTAATCGGAAGCGCGACATACGAAATAAACATCGGACGAGCTTGCTAGACGCAAGGCCCAACACGAAGCTAGGCCCAATGCCTAACGAAGCCTGCGCGACCAAGTTAGCAAGCCCATCCAAGCACGAAGCAAGGCCAGGCCCTCGAGCAAGGCCAGCGAGCTAGCGCGCCTTTTGTGGGCTGCGAGCAGCTGCTGGGCCAAGCCTCAGCGCGCGCGCGCATGGCGCCCTTCGTGGGGTGCTGTGCGTGTGTGTGTTTGTGCTTGTGTACGAAACCTTGATCGATTAGGATTCGTTTAGATTCATTTCCTAAATTTACTAGAAATTAAGTAATTGAATTTAAGTTAAATTCAAATTAGCTAAATTGGTTCCTAGTAGGATTCTAATATCCGATTTCCCTACCCTATAAATAGGTGATCATACTTCAGAATTTATGACGAGTAATTCAAGTATTCATTCAAGTTTTAGGCTTAAAACTAAGATTTTTATTGGCCATAAAAAAACCGAAAATCACACAGAACCTTAGGTTTGGATTATGCTAATTGTTATGTGGCAATTAATTTGGATTCCTGGCTTTATGGTTTTTCCGCATGATTTATATTCAGTTATATGTATCATAACCTAACAGGTCCACAGTACATTCAGATTCGCCTTAAATTCAACTAAATAGGATCTCAATACACGGTATAAGGAATTCGGGATCTCACTTTTAATGTGATAGGAAAAGTTTGAAAATTCGTGTGTGTTCTATGATCATAGAACGTATATTTAAAGGAAATAGGAAAACCCTAGGTAGCCGAAACCGTAAGTTAGAATTAGGAAGTTTTAGAAAAACTCCCGAAACCCTAATCCCATAGGGCAACCGACCAACACAAGGCTTGTGCACAGCCTATGCGCAATGGCCACCAAAAGGTGCGCGCTGGGCGTTGGGCCTGTGCGCTGGCGCTGGCACGTTGGGCTTGTGCCTTGCGCGCTGGCGCTGGCCTTATGCCTGGCAATGCGCTTGCACTTGGGCTGACACGTCGAGTAATGGGCCAGTGCTTGCGCGTTGGCCTGTCGTTCGTTGTGCTTCCGATTTTTTCCGATTCGAACAATATTTCCGATTACCACAATATTTCCGATTCCGGCAATATTTCTATTTTCAATAAATATTTTCCGATTCGAATCATATTTCCTTTTTCGACAATATCTTCGATTCCGATAATATTTCCGACATTAATCATATTTCCGATTCCGGCAGTATCTTTGTTTCAGACAAATATTCTCGTTTTTCCTTTTGATGATTTGTTTAGCTTTAACTGAAACCAATACACATCATTTTAGAATATCCATTATTAGAGTATTTACTGTATATTTATTCACCAAAATACTTGATCCGTTCACGTACTATTTGTGTGACCCTACGAGTTAAGTCAAGAGTAAGTTGCGGCATTAATAATATAAATTCCATTGGAACTTAAGAAGCCTCTAGTTAGGCACTCAGATCACTTGATCTCAATGAATAATTAACTTGCTTAATTAATACTGAACCAAATTTATTAGATTTCGCTTTAAATACATTAAATTCAAACTTGGACCAAGGGCATATTTCTTTCAGTCTCCACTTGTCCTTAGGGACAAGTGTGCATTTCCTAATTCCTTTGTCACTTGATGCATGCTCATGAACATATGGTAAAACTAGTCATCCTTGTTACGTCCAGAGATACTTCTCGGTGTCAGAGTTCAACTGATCAAATAAACAGATGATCGTAGCGTATTATCCATCTGAGCACGACTATGCATTTTACAGTTTCTAGCTCTTCGAGTGGCCTTGTACAACTTTTGGCATCTCATCCCAATTTGTGGGAGGACAATCCCAATCTTGCGATCATGAGGTTAGACTCTGTTTTATAGGTGGTTACCTGATCGTTGTCGTTATAGTCTCCTTTTACTGTACAACGGTTGAAAACGTTAGAGTAAGCAATTCTCAAAAAAGTAATCTCAAATCACTCAGGTATTGAGGATTAGTGTCTAATAAGATAATGAAATTTATTTATGACAGATTTACATATCTGAAAGTAAATTTTCCTACATCTTTCCGATAATAATCTTGTCAAGTGAGTATCTATTCAAATGATTACGATATTTCCATGTCCATGTAGTTCAAGAAACAAAACAACTAGTCATCTTGCATTCCAGTCGTCAAACGTTTACTATGCGTCCACCTTTATATAAAACTTCCGACCAATGACAGTTTTCAATATTTTACATTCAAGTTCACTCGATAGACGTTTCTTAGTCACAAGACTGGTCCTGACAGTCTATCTTGAATACATTGTCAAATTTAATGGAAATTTTAAATTATCAGTTTCTATGAATGGTTAACCATAAATGTTTTACAAAGTATTAAACTCTAAAAACTTAAAAACATTCAAAGGACATCAAAGCCATTCTCCAATATTCTTCATTCCCATAGCTGCAGTGTTCGAGTTATGCTTCGCTTGCGGCATAGGTTTTGTCAATGGATCTGAAATATTGTCATCAGGTCCAATCTTGTTTATCTCGACTTCTTTTCTTTCAACGAATTCTCGTTGAAGGTGAAATCTATGAATTTCATGCTTGACTCTTTGACTTGGGCAATAGCTCTGGTCCAAGTTCACCAATGAAATTCCTTAGCCAAATTACTTCTTTTGCTGCTTCATGTGCAACAATGTACTCCGCTTCAGTTGTAGAATCCGCAATAGTACTTTTCTTAGCGCTTTTCCAGCTTACTGCACCTCCGTTGAGGAAGAAGACAAGCTTTGGATGCTTAGGTCCGTATAGCCTTTAACAATCAATTCATCATCTACACCATAGTCTAGGAAATCATCCTTATGCCTTTTCAGGTACTTAAGAATTTTCTTGGCAGCAGTCCAATATTTCTCTCCTGGGTCTGACTGAGTGCATATGAAATATTCGGGCATGTACATATCATAGAATGCATTATTGCACCAATAAATAATGCATATGGTATCCCACTCATTCTTCTTCGCTCATCTGGTGTCTTCGGACACTGATTCTTGCTAAGAGTCATTCCAAGAGACATGGGTAGGTGACCTTGAAGGTAATGCGTCCTTCCCCCAAGGTGTATTGGTCCAATACTAAGGTTCAGATTAATTAGGGAACAATTAATTCAATGTGACAAGTGATCGGAACAGCTAGCTGTAGCATTGCTTCCGATTAGTGATTTCTAATCCTTATTAAGCTCACAGCTTTCTCTTGACTGAACCTACAAGGTCACACTAATGGCATAAAACATATCGCC
Source organism: Spinacia oleracea (assembly GCF_020520425.1). Taxonomy (NCBI): domain Eukaryota; kingdom Viridiplantae; phylum Streptophyta; class Magnoliopsida; order Caryophyllales; family Amaranthaceae; genus Spinacia; species Spinacia oleracea. The sequence continues at coordinate 74,261,316 of NC_079492.1, read as the reverse complement.
GGATTAAATGCATCGGAAACTCATTTACTGGCTTTTCGGGAAATTAGTTCGGAAAACATAAATATACGATAAGACGTTGGATCAGAATCGTATATTGTATTGCGTATATTCGTAAGCTAGGCGAAACCAATAATCATATTGTACGACATTGGATCGTCAATTACTATACGATAAGCATGGCCAAAAGGCCATCAGAACGCATACGAGGACCAACCCACGAGCTGAGTGTACGAAGCACTCAAGGCCCATGGGCGGCTGGGCCCAAGGACGCCCAACAACAACAACGATAGCAATCACATGGATTGGTTGTGCTGCGCGTGTGGGCTGAGCGGAGGGAATAGCAGCAGCAACATCGCCAGCCGCTGGCTTGGGCGCGGCCCAAGGCCCATCACTTGGCGCATGCGTGTGGGCTATTATATTGGTCGGCCACAAGGCTTCATGCTGAAGGAAATAGTGCCCTTGGTCCAAGTATGCATGTAATATTAAGTCTAATAAATGCGGTTCAGTATTAATTAACAAGTTAATAATTCAGTGAGATCAAGTGAGCTGAATGCCTAGCTAGAGGCCGCTTCAGTTCAAGTGGAATTAATGATATTAATCCACAGCTTACTCTTGACTGAACCCGTTGGGTCACATAAATAGTACTTAAACGGATCAAGTATTTAATGGCATTAAATACTCCATCTATGGATATTCGGAATCGACGGATCTTGGTTCCAGTGGGAGCTGAGATCGTCAAAGGCAAGCAAATGAATACTCCGGAAACGATGATGTTGCCGGAAACGGAAATATGGATCGTATCGGAAATATAAATATTATCCAAGTCGTAGATGTTGTCGGAAACGGAAACATGGTACGTATCGAAAAATATTAATGGAAATGGAAATATTGCCGGAATCGGAAATATTGCCGGAAACGGAAATATTGTCTGAATCGGAAATATTATCGGAAACGGAAATATTAAATATTTGTTCTAAACGGAAATTAATTCCGGAATCGGAAATGTTAAATATTGTTCGTATCGGAAATGAATTCCGGAATCGGGAAATTAATCGGAAGCACGTCGTACGAATTAGCATCGGACGAGCTTGCTAGACGAAGGCCCAGCACGAAGCCAGGCCCACGTCCAGCAAGGGAAACGCGCGCCACAACACGCCAGCCCAAGGCTGCGCCAGGCCCACCGCAAGGCAGGCCCAGCGCGCGCCCAAGGCTGCGGCAGTCGTGGGCTCCGTGGCAATTGGGCTGCGTTGCTCAGGCTGTGCGCGCGCGCGCGTGGCGCCCCGCGTGGGCTGCTGTGTGTGCGTGTGTGTGTTTGTGTTCACATACGAAACCTAAAGCGTATAGGATTCGTTTAATGATTAAATTCCTAATCCTAAAAGGTAAATTAATTAAATAAGAGTTCTACTAGGATTCTAATTTAATTAATTCGTATCCTAGTAGGATTCCAATTCTCTTTCCATACCCCTATAAATATGTGGCCTGGGTTCACAATTTATAAAGAGTTTTTCAAGTATTCAAAGTGACATTTTGAGAGCAAAAAATTTAGTCATATTATTGCCCTATAATAGCCGAAAATACATAGTACCTTAAGGGCGATTCTAGTTGGTTAATCTTAAGGCGGATCCAGACGTGCTGTGGACTATCTACGGAGGGACGACACTTGGAGTCCTAAAGACTTGTTCTTGTTCGGTTCGGGCGCAGCTAGGGAGGGCACGCTACAAAGTGTATGCATCTAAATTATGCTATATGATTATGTGCAAATAATATGTTTCCGGGCATTATGGTTTTTCCGCATGATTTATGTTTATTCATATGTATCATAACCTAACACATGCCTTGGTCGGCCACAAGGCTTCATGCCATGGTCGGTCAACCCAATTAATATCCTAGGTTAATTTATTAACCTATTACAACATTGTTTTCCACACAACTAATTATACAATCAAACCCTAGACACCTAGAGAACCCCAATTCTCTTTGTGCTTCCAAAGTGAGTTTTTCCCCAAAATGCCAAAATACCTTGTAGAAGTTCTAAGATAACGGAATCAAGGCGGATTTGAACATGTCGGTGGACTATTGTAGAGGAACTACACATGGACTTCTTGTTCGTGTTCGTGAGGCAAGTAGGAGTACACGCTACAAATGTAGGTATTGCTTAAACTATAATTTTTACGTGGATCATGGATTCGGGATTATTCCGCTTATTAGATTGACTGTAAATTTCATCAGTGGTATCATGAGCTTAATGTATTTAAAGTATTTTTCGAAAATTTTCATGTTTTGAATCTGGTCGAATTTTCTGTATTTTTTTTCCTTTTCAAATTTTAATTTTTTCGAATTATTGGATGAATCGTGAAAAAACTGTTGTTTCCGATAATTATTGGATTTTCAATTTTTCTGAGCCTAAATCGATTGGAATCAATGTTCTAAGTTGAACTCATGAAAAAAGATCTACGAAATTCATCCCCGAAGTATGATTTTTTGGGCTTTTTTCTTTTGTAAAGAATTAAAACGTGAAATTTGACGGCTTTAAAAATTAATTATAATATCTACTCGACTTATAATTAATTGAATTTTTCCGTAGTGGTTTTTTATGATTATTATAATGTTTTAAATTTTAATTTGTTCATAATGTTAATTATAAACTCTAATTTCGAACCCTAAATTAAAGATTTATATGATTGAAAATTATTATTTTTTAATTGGTTAGATCTGGAAATTTGTTATATAAGGAAAGTAGGAGAGTATGATTTCACGTTTAAATGGCTCATTTAAAAATTCAAGGACTAAAATTTTGATGAGATTCTTAAATTTTAATCGTTCACCTAAACTAAATTTGATAAAAATCTGATTTTTTTTTTTTTTTTTTTTTAAATTTTTTTGACATAGGAATAAGAATACAAAAGAAAAGAAAATTAAAAATTAACTAGTTGGCCCAACACCCTCTAGGGAAACAAAGCATATTCCTTCCCTTGCTGCCCTCTTGGCCAGATTGTGCGCTGATTGAATCTGGTCTCGATGAACTTTGTTGATGATGCAATTTCTAAACTCCTTTCCAATATCCCAAATGGCTTCAATTGTCCATGTACTCTAAACATTTATCTTAACCTGTCTCTGGAAGTAAGAAACCAAAGTGGCGGAATCCGTAAAACTGCATTGTCTTCATACGCAGAGTCTTGTGCCCATTGTAACGCTCGCAAATAAGCCATTGCCTCAACATGGAGTGTCGAATTCCGTAAACCATAATCACAACCCCCTTGAAATTCAGCATCATTCTGTTGTTGAAGGATCCAACCTATTCCAGCTCTTAAATTCCCTTTATTCAATGCCCTATCTATTTGAACTACCCTAGGTGACATAGGTAAGATTTCTAACCCTATGTTTGCAAAGAAAAAACCCGGTGGAAAGATAGGCATCTATTCTGGAGGATGAAGGAATCCTAGATTTTCACGGTCTTCTTTCTTGAACACTTTATGTTGCTCCATGGCAAGCTGAAGTTGAATCTGAACCGCAGTTACATCCCCAATTTGTGAACGGAAAACCCTTGAATTCCTTGTTACCCAAATAGCCCAGAATATAGCAATAAAAGAGACTATCCTGTCACTTAACTTCCAATCCAAGCTAATAAATAGCTGGATATAGTTGAGAATCCAGCCCTGAATAGAAAGATTCTCATTAAAATTTGAGAGTATGTGAAGCATACTACTCCTCCACACATCTTTAGCCAAATTACAAAGGCGGAAAATGTGTTGCACGTCTTCGCGATGCTCCCCACAAAAATCACAAGTGTTATCCAAAATAATTTCCCGAAGTTCTATGGATGTTTTAACTGGTATTCTGTCAACCATCAGCTTGCAAATAAACAATTTCCATTTTGGAAGAATTTAAATTGCCCAAAGTAACTTAAAGAATGGAATAAATCTATTTCATTGTAGATCATTCATAGAACGATTTAAATGTTTGGATTGGTTTATCTAATGTATTTAAGTTTTTGTTGATAATAATCATTGTTAAATTTGAATAATTGTTAGCCTTGATTTATAAATTTCATATATTGGATTGCTTGAAACTTTAATAAATCACCCACTTTAATTATTTTTCGTAATTAAAAACGATTGGAATTGTTAAAATTATGAAAATTTTAAATCGCGCAAATTTTGTTTCGTAACATTGAATTAGATTTTGATGTTCTTTGGACGAGAAAGCTACTCGCATAAGGGTGATGGATGTTGTACATGTGCTTGTGGTGCGCACAGCTTGTCCTCGTACAACGGGTGTGGCGCGCACATGTAGAGAGACAAGGCAGGGGCAGGGACCCAGCGCTGACATGTTCATGTGCTTGGTGTGCCGCCTGCATGAATGTGGAAGTGTGCGATGGCTGGGAGAAGACTTTGGACGAGCCTCGTGCATGCAGCACACTAGGCGCAGCGACGAGGCACTGATGTGCAAGCGCGCGCTGACCAAGCGCACGAAGCAGCGAGGCAGCGACGAGCTCTCTCGTGCACATGGGCGCGCTTGCGTGCCTGTATGCTGCTTCTGTGTTGGGCGGGGCATGGGCTTTTTTCCTCGCGTCTTGTGCGACGAGAACATTGAACTGGGCAGCGGTGGGCTTGGCGCAAGCCAAACCCATGGTGCATTGATTTGCATGTTTTTTGCTTCGGATTTAATTCAAGGCCCGACTTTTGGGCTTTGGGCTTATTTTTTCACATAGGGGATAACATTGAACTTTTTAAATATTTTATTTTATTTTACTTGGCCGGGCCGTGAGTTTAAATATTTAAAATTAAAAGTTCATACAGTATTGGTTTAAGTGGGAGCCTTTTAATGAAATGATTGAAATTAATAATTTTAATTAATTTTTCGTAGGACAATCATTTTAGTTAAATAAATATTTGATTAGAATATAATTAAGGATTAATAATTTCGAATTGATTAATCCTTTATAGTGCGTTTACTTGAACGTAATTTTAATTAATCATGTAATTATGTGTAAGCTTTGAATGTAAAGTTGTTTAAATATGGTATGCATACCATGAAGTTTTGTTGTAATAATTAGATTATTAATTCAAGTACTTCTAGGTAGCTTATTTAAAATAATATGTCAGCATTTTGAATGGTTTTCAATATGGTGCCAAGCTAGTTCACCAAATTTACATATGCTTTTATATATTAATTAGTATATCTATATTATGCATGTGTATGTTGTTTGTATGTTTTGATTAAGGATTTAGTTCACTAAATAATCAAACCAACATAGAAACAACTAGGTCCAAATAATATTGAGTATAAAATTGCCTTCCAAATCAAGCGCTTACAAAAATCTTTCAGCCTAAGATAATAAGTTTCCGCCAAAGCGAGGTGCTATTTTAGTATTCCTAGATGGTAAGGTATCCCAAAGGAATATGTTGATTTTGGTTTTAACTCAAACAATATTTGCATATGTTGTGGTAATGGAATTAATTATGGCAATAATTTATTAACCAAGAGTAGTTCGGATATTACTAGCAATTGGTTTTTGCTTACCTAAAATCTTAAAAGAATTAAGACAAGCCAAAGCATGCTTAATACTTAGAGACTTTTAGGGTCTTGGATTCGTTTCATTCATTTATAGACTATATTTTATTTGCATGAATGAAATATTTAATAGCTTTAATGATTGCATAAATGCTTTTATTTCAAGTTATTAAAGTATGATAAATGTTTATTCTTTGCTGATTCATTTTGTATAATATGAATTGTAGTGCATATAATCATTAATCTTCAAGTTTATAGCGTTCGGATAATAGAACTGCGATATTTCCTCGATCGATTGATAACTAATTTTGAGAGCAATTCTCAAAGGAAAGGAGACTGAGAGCGTATCTTGGATGTTAATTTTTCTTATAGGAATCTTCATGGTTGTTTTCAACTAAAAATTGAATGATAGACCAATTGGACCTCATATATTCAAAATATTGGGTAGTGTTGGAATGATGAAGCTAGTATTGAGTTAAAGGCTCATGTATTACCAATGATTAACAACCAAATGCCTTTTGATTTAATAATGAACTAGACTCATTGGATGTGGTAATTCAAATTGAATAAAAGGAAAGGAACTTTGTAAGTATAACAAAGTAAGAAGATCAAACAAAGAGTTAAATCTTTCGGGACTATAAGAAAGGGTGCTAGAAAGGATAGGAAATGGGAACAAAAAAAATTAATTCAAAATTCTATTTCTATCTTGAAGTTTATATTAAAGAGAAACGGCTTAGAATTGAACTCCTATGGTATTAGATTACCTCTTGAGGTTCTAACTTTTGTTAAGAACTCAAATTTTTGAAGCTAAGTCTGGTTATTGATCTAGAAGTGGGAAATGAAGCAAAGTTGTGCTGCATTAGCTGTAGGGTTATCTGTTTATTTTAAAGTCCTTCAAAAGGATGGAACTTAATGGCATTTTGTTCCATTAATCATCATAAAAAAATTTCTATTTGGACACAGAAAGACTCACATTCAAAGTAAACAAAAACAATTGTTGAATGTTTATTTGAATGAAATGGTTATTTATGGGTTGAGTCATATGATTAATTGATTAATAAACAAGAAAATCTCTTGACATTCAAACTTTAGAAGGTTCTACTCAAATATCTTGATTTGTGTTCCACATATCTTTAGCAATGTCACACGACCATATCAACAAGACAACATTCTAAAATTCCATGGCATTGTTTTTGAAAGTTGATTAATTTAAGACACATAGGTCTTACTCGTTGTATATTACAAAGAAATAGACTGTTGTTAGAAGGTTCTAGACAAATACGTTCATGGGCCAAAGTTAGATTTTATGAATTATCTATTTCATAGAGCTTGAGAAAATATGGCTATATTTACTCAAAGTGAAATACATGAATGCGTCAATGCAATTCACAAAAGGACATAAAATAAACTTGGCAAAATATTTGGAACATCTAGACTGGATCAAGATGATGTTTGCATGAGCCAAGAATAATTATCAAGATTGTTTATATGTTATTATTACAATAAACTCTCCACAATAATATAGTATGTCTAGTTGGAGAAATTGTAATTTATTCGATAAATGATCATCACGATTATTTTCCTATACGGTTTCTAAATAATACTCTCAAACGACTATCACACTAAACTAAATTTGTCAAAGCTAGAGAAAATATATCATAAGGATTGAACTCTGTTTCAGTATATATTTTCATCATATATATCTAGGTTGTCAAACCCAGTGGGAGTTAGTGTTTACATCAAACAAACACAAGAATAGATATATGTTTCTTTATGAGAGACTTATAAAAGCAAATGGTATTGATTCTCCCTCAAATCTGAGAACTCATGTTGTTGCTTTAGATAGTGTCTTTTAGGAAACCATCTTATTTCCAAAAAGGCAAGTGGGAGAAATATGACCTTGAAGTGACCTCAAAAGAACTTCAAGTAAAGCACCAATCAAATGTAGGATACTCAGGGGCCTTTGGAAGAGCTCCACACATGAAGTCTTTGGAAAAGCTTCAAGAAGAGTTTGGAAGCGCTTCAAGAGAATCCTAATTCTCAAAGGACTTGAGTAATGTCTTTATGACACTAACGTTTGATCTTCAATACCTTGGTAAATCGTATAAAGAATATAATTCAACCCAGATAGATACATAGATATCTTGAGGAATGAAGCCTATGAAGAATTTTGAAGAGCTTCAAGGACATACGACTTACAGGTAAGCTACTACGAATTAAAAATTCCCAAACATGGATTAAGGTTTGAGGCCATTAAATCCTAAAATGGTTTGAAGCCACTAAATTGGAAATATCTTCATCTTAAGAATCAAGTATATGATTTGGTTGTTTTTGCATAAACGATCCACACCCATTGGTTGCAAACATGTTTTCAAGAACATACAAAGATGATATTGTATATACATACAAAAGAAGATCTAGATTGTTGGTGAAAGATTACAAACAACTTCATGACATTGATAATGTTGAAATCTTTTTCACCAAGTCGGAATGCTTGAACTATTTTGGATAAATCTAGCAATCATTGCATATGGAAATATGGAAATTGGAAAATAAAACATCCTCCTCAATTGGACTTGTTAGAAGAAGTTATGTACATTACACAATATAATGGTTTTGGATGTTATATAAAGAAGCAAGCTTAAGAAATCTATTCATGGGTTAATGCATGCAAGTGGGAATTGGAACATACTTTTCAACAAGGCTATTGAGCAATAATAGCTTTGTGAAAATATGGATCATCTTATAGATGAGGAGTTTAGTGGGAGCTAAGTCAACTTTATTGGTTCTATATATGAGATGCATATCTCTCTATTGAAAGTGACATTAGATTTGTAAGTATTTGTCAATATTAGAACCATGGAAAAACTTAGATCATATTAGGTTAAAGATCCGCTGGATAGGATCTAAAGCGTTGTTTGGATTCTGTAAAAGTAATTACTGAATCAAACACAAATGGGAGACTCAAAAGAGACTCTGAACCCATATGAGTAAATCTAAGTAATGAATGTTTTAACTAAGTGTAAAGCTAGGTTGTTATTACTTAAGTTTAACATGAAGGACCTTGAAGAGGAACCTTCACCTTATATCACATGGCAATGCCAAGATTTTAGCAAGATTCGGTGTCTCGAGAAACATAATGAGCTAAAACCTACATGGATAGATTTTAAATTGCGAATGGTTTTTGCACTATAGTCAATCATGTATGGTGTGATATATAGATCTCTAATATAACTCGTGAGTGTTGGATCATGACAAGTTTATACTAATCTCTCTTAATCTAAAATCAAAGATCATAGAATAATATCAATAATATCCAATACATTTGGACATGTAGGATGATCACTTGATAAGAGGAAATGAAGATGAACTAAAGTTTTGATGCTACAATCATATCCTAAGCAAAAATTAGATCTCTTTGTTAGGCAAACCACGAACATAAACGGACAATCAAGTGTCGTGATTTAAGGGTGGTAACATAGATCCATAATCATATGTGATGCATGGGAAACTAAATCAATTATTAGTTTCCAAGTTCTCAGTCGAAAGATTAATCTCCCACATCTCTGTGAACTGGTTGGGGTATTCCAAAAGGGAAGCATCATTTGCAATTCTACATTATTTAAATGAATTAATTTTTGCCTAAAAAACAATAAAAGGGAATGGTTTATATTGGGAGTTCTTCAATGAACCTAGGTTGATCACAAGTCTGCTATCTGGATGGTTGTCTATTTTGTATATGAGAATAATTCTAAAAGCGATGAAAGACTATATCATTATATAAACATATTCAAAGATCTTTTCATCTTACATCGAAAGGCTTTCAATAGAAAAGATGCTAAAGGTAGCAAAGTATGATAAACTAAACCTCTACAACAAATGAGATACAATACTCATATGAAGAAATAAAATCAAGTTTGAGTTCCTTGAATGTTTTAAGTATTGGGTGAAAACCTGTAAGGGTGTCGATTTTTCCCTCTTCTGGATGTGGCAAGCATATTAAGTAAGTAGGGACTAATTGTGGGCGTTAGCCTCTTTTTACTAGTCTTTAGGAGTCGCCATTCAGTTTAAAAAAACTGACAAAACCCGGTTATCGTCACATGCATGGAGTGCAAACATGTGTGATTCACGACGGCCATAGATTCCCTTGTGATCCCTGGTGTGGAGATCCCTCAACGTAACATCCAACGGAGCAGAGATTGAGAGTTCGGGGGAAGTTTACTAATACGGGGAGTGCGCAGCATTAGCCCACGCGGAGTGGTTCTTACTAAGTTCAATTGTGTCCATGATGGGACATGCGTTATGCTACATTACTACTCGTGATTGATTTTAATGCACAGATATTTACTAAACAGATGTCGAGAGCTGATTTATATTGATTTAAGGGTCTTAACAATAAACCGGTTTGTCCAAGTATTGTCTGATTTAGGCGTGAACAATATAACAAATTAAAGTTAGCAGATTTATATGGCAGGGAAAGCAATAAAAGGATAATTCACGTTACAGCAAAGCGTAGGCTTTACTGCGGTTCTCAGGAACACCTACCACATGACTTTACTTGCTTTCCGTTTGGTTTTCGAACTTTCCGACTGACTAACTATGGGACAGGATTCTTCTAGAGTTTTGAGTATTTTGGGGTTTAGGATTGTGTTTAGGTTGATGCAGTACTTCGACAGGATTCAGCGATCAGGTGGTCGTGTGGGCAGGGAATGCTTAACAGTGTGTTAAATACGGCAGACACGGAAATCAAGACTTAGAAAGCTTCAGTCAACACTCAAGCTTAAGGGTTTAGGGTTGGAATTGTGTGTTATTTTCTGGTTTCTAGAGGCCCTATTTACAGCAAAATAGGCCAGAATAAGATAAATTTCGGAAAGAGAATTTTCTGACTCAGATCTGCTGAGCGCTAGAAAATTCCAGCGCTTGGATCAAGAGCGCTCGTTATTTCTAGCGCATACATTCTGAGCGCCAGATTTGCTCGTGTGACAGCTGGATAATTATATCTTCTTGCGTGAACATATTAGAATCAAACTCTAGCGCTGGAAATAATCGGCGCTGGTGGTTTGAGTGCTGGAAATATGTGATGCTTACCTTGCCAGCGCTGGTGTTTTACTTCACTTGTACCAGTCTTGGCGGTTTTTCACCGAATCTTATCACGTTTTCTAACCTTTAGGAGCACGAGTTGGACTGCAACTCTTAGTCCTTACCTAATGATGAATCGTAAAGCGATTCAAACACTTAGATATTTTATCTTACGTGGCTGCTATTCTGGATAACGTTAAGGTGTGGCAATTACTATAAATAGTAGTTTCTAATAATGGAAATGTGGATTACAGGATTTGAAGGAAATAATGCCCTTGGTCCAAGTATGCATTCAATAATAAGTCTTATAAATGCGGTTCAGTATTAAATAATTATACAAGTTAATAATTCAGTGAGATCAAGTGAAATGTATGCCTAGCTAGAGGCCGCTGCAGTTCAAGTGGAATTAATAATATTAATCCACAACTTACTCTTGACTTAACCCGTAGGGTCACAAAAATAGTACGTGAACGGATCAAGTATTTAAGTGAATTAAATCCTCCATTTATGGATATTCGGAATCGACGGATCTCGGTTCCAGTGGGAGCTGAAATCGTCAAAAGCAAATTATGAATACTCCGGAAATGATGATATTACCGGAAACGGAAATATGGATCGTATCGGAAATATAAATATCATCCAAAGTCGTAGATGTTGCCGGAAACAGAAACATGGTACGTATCGGAAAATATTATCGGAAATGGAAATATTGCCGGAATCGGAAATATTGCCGGAAACGGAAATATTGTCAGAATCAGGAAATATTATTGGAATCGGAAAATATTTCCAGAATCGGAAATATTAAATATTTGTTCGAAACGGAAATTAATTCCGGAATCGGAAATATTAAATATTGTTCGAATCGGAAATGAATTTCGGAATCGGAAAATTAATCGGAAGCGCGTTGACGAAATAAACATCGGACGAGCTTGCTAGACGCAAAGGCCCAGCACAAAGCCAGGCCTGCGCCTACCAAGCCCATGCGCGCATCAAGGCAGCAAGGCGCAGCTCGCCAGCAAGCGCAAGGCTAGGCCCAAGCGAAGCCAGCAGGCTGGCACACCCACTCGTGGGCTGCAGCGCTGTGGGCCGAGTTTCTCCGCGCGCGTGCGTGCGTGTGTGCGTTGAGTTCGTGCATGCATCGAATCCTTAAGAAATTAGGATTAAATTAAAAGATTAATTTACCTAAAGTTACTAGAGTTAGTTGTTTAATTAAACAATAACTTATTAGTTTTAATTAATGTCTAATTCTAATAGGATTAGATTAATTGAAACCTAGTAGACTTCTAATTCCATTATTCCAACCCTATAAATAGGTGATGGCATTCACAATTTATATGACTCCAATTCAAGTATTCACATAGTTTTAAGGATTAAAACTAAAGTTAATTTGCCACAAATTATATTTGAATAACTTGAAACCTTAGGTGCAATTCTAGTTAATTAAATCTAAGGAGGATCCGAACGTGCTGTGGACTATCTACGGAGGGACGACATTTGGAGTCCTAAACTTGTTCTTGTTCGGTTCGGGAGCAGCTAGGGAGGGCACGCTACATAATTAAGTATGTATCCTAAATTATGCTAATTGTTATGTGGCAATTAATTTGAATTCCTGGCTTTGAGATTTTTCCGCATGAAATATATATGCTTTATATGTATCATAACCTAACAAGATTGTCAGTCAGTCATGGATCGTTTGCTGCTTGTTTAGGAAAGCATAACCAAGCGGTGTTTGGTTTCATCATTGAACACACCGTGTCGGGCCTAGGGACAAATGTAGGTGTGAGGGGGTCGAAAAAGCACGAGGCTAATGCGTGACCTCGTCCCTCATGGGTGTGACGATTCTTTTTATTCAATCAAGTGTAATTGGATTTCCTGTGAGTTTACACCCAATTACCTAGTAATATAGGAGTCGCCATTCAGTTTTTAACAACAATGAGAAAAACTGACAAAACCCGGTTATCGTGACATAAAGGGAGTGCAATTATGTTTGACCACGACGGCCGTAGGTTCCCTTGTGATCCCTGGTGTGGGGATCTCTCAACATACACCTGCAAGGTAGAGATTGAGGGTTTGGGGGACTGTAACTACCGTGAGGAGTACTTCGCTCGTCGATAACTCCAAAGGCAGGATATCCTTACTAGCTCAGCATAAATAATTAAGGGGACATGCGTTAACTATTAAACTAATCTGAGTTTGTTTTAGCAATATGTAACATATAATACTAGATCGATCGTGATTATCTGATTTAAATAGTCATAAGGGACCTAGCATGATAATCCAATTTCCCAGAAATATTATATTTGTTAGGCGTGATAGAACAATCAGATTAAGTTAGTTTAACAGTTCATAAAAAGGGCGAGGAAAGCAATTAAATCATCAAGAAGGGGCACATTACGCCGCACCCTTGAGAGGTGCGTCACGGTTCTCAGAAAACTAACCACTTTGACTTTTCTATTTCTCCTTTTTATTTAACGAATATCATTTATGGGATAGGATACGTTCTGTTCGATTTGTGGATCGATTGCGACAGAACGCGTGATCAATTTCGCAGCGTGAGGCTTAGGCTAAGGGTTGGAGTCAATACTCGGAATATGAATTGTGTGTGTTGTGTTTTGGCGTCGAACTTAGGGGTCTATTTATAGAAAAGAGTTTGTAGAAAGATAGAATTGCAGAGCTCTAATCCACAAAGAATTAGGAAAAAACACGTCCCAGGTATTTTCAGCGCCCAGCTCTGGGCGTCAAAGATTTCGGCGCCCATCTCTGGGCGTTGAAAATAGGACCCATGCAATTTCAGCGCCCAGGGCTGGGCGTTGAAATTGCTGTTTGGGCCGTTTCTTTGTCAGATTCGGATTCCTGAAATCCGTAGTGTTTGAGACTTAATCGAGTCTTTTAGGATTCCTGAAATAGGATTCTCGCAGTTTTCTATCTCATTTAGGATTTACGTTGGAGTGCAACATTTAATTCTGACAGGTTTCTATCTTTTATGACTTGCCACTTTTAGAAGCTACCCTTTACGGCAGTTACTATTTTTAGCAGGTTTCCATAAATAGCAGGTTTCGGGTGAAATGAAAATGGGAATTTAGATTCGTTTATTTTATGGGAGATGCGTTGTCAAGTGGAGATTTATGTTTTCATCATCGAACCTTTCCCTTTCGGGAATGGGGACAAAAGTAGGTGTCTACAGTTAGCCCCCACTTTGACTGAGTCTCGGGATGAGACGATGGTCAAAGTATTAGACGGAGTGCGTCACACAAGCCATGGTGTATGTGACCTGTTTTGCGAGGGTCTCACGAGCCCCCGAGTGATAACATTTGACTTAAGGGTCATCACTTGAAATGTCGACATATCCCTCACGTGTCATTGGGATTTGTCAACGGATAGTATAGAATACTCCCTCACTTTGTCATTGGAAGTATCTAAAGAGGCGTAAAAACTCCCTCACTTTGTCATTGGGAGTAGTTACAGATGTTTTCGAAATCAAAGCTATAAAGTGTAATTGGGCCTGGCCAAGCCCAACCACGAGGTAAAAATGTTTTTAAAGATTCTCATTTTCAGGGCTAACTAAACGAGAAAACCCCCTTGTTTTTATTGGACGTAAAACGAAGGAAAATCCAGCACATCGCTCTTTTTTGGAAAAACGGAAAACCAATCCTTTAATTTTTGGAAAAAGGGAAAACCAGAAAAAGTTATCGCTGCAGCGACTAAGGACCTGCGCAGTTAGTGGCGCAGACCCCGCCGACTAAAGATGGCGAGCCTGTCCGCTAAGGGTGGACACCCCGTCCGATAGAAGTGGACGAATCTGTTTTTGAAATTTGAAAATAAGGACCTACGCGGTTTGTGACGTAGACCCCGCCGACTGAAGATGGCGAACCTGTCCTCTAAGGGTGGACACCCCGTCCGATAGAAGTGGACGAATCTGTTTTTGAAATTTGAAAATAAGGACCTACGCGGTTTGTGACGTAGACCCCGCCGGCTGAAGATGACGAACCTGTCCGCTAAGGGTGGACACCCCGTCCGATAGAAGTGGACGAATCTACTTTGAAATTTGTTTGTGCTTTTTGAAAATAAGGACCTACGTGGTTTGTGACGTAGACCCCGCCGGCTGAAGATGGCGAGCCTATTTTGAATTTTGTTCTATTTTTCGAAAACTGAGGTCCTGCGCGGCTAGTGACGCAGACCCCGCCCGCTGAGGGTGGGCGAGCCCTGTCCGCTGAGGGTGGACGTCCCTGAATTCATTTTTTCGATATGGAATTCGCGCGGTTCGTGGCGCGATCTTGCCCGATTGAGGTGGGCGAGTCCCTGTTTCATTTCTTCTTGTGATTTCTTTGAGAATTTCTTTTCTTATTCATTCTCGCAGGAGCGAATTCTTTTGAGGGATGCTCGGATTTAGTTGTAACCTGAATGTAGGTTGACAATGTGTTTAGATGGACCATAGTCTCGTGGTCATCACCTTTTCATGGTTTTGAGCTAGTCTTTTCGGCTCAATTTTGCCACTACCTGGGTCCTTGATTAGGGGACTATGTATAAGTATCAACGGCGACCTTTGTCTTGAGGTCGTAAACCCGTTTTATTTTTTAAGACATCCAAACACGGGACTTCGTACAGCGTTAGTCTGGGAATATTGTTTTTAAATTTGCATAATATATATTTTCCTTCGAGCCCCCAAGCACTCGTGCTTGACGGTCAGTTCTTATCAAAGAGGTTCCTTGCGGATAAGCATTTTGTAAAGTCCTTGATCGTGTTTGGGATTGTGCTCGTAAGTGCGAGCGATCTTTGTAGTGGTGTGCTACTCTTAACAAAGCCGTGAGGTGCAACTTTCAGTAAAGAAATCGGCAATTTTCAAGTCGAATGAATATGGCAGGGCCCTATAGAAGTCAGGGGCCTTTTTGGGTCTGGGATCATTTTCGGCGCCCATGCCTGGGCGTTAAAGATTTTGGCGCCCAGCGCTGGGCGCTGAAAAATGATTTCACAGTTGGCCTTTTGTTCGTTTGTTTTCTTTTTTTTTTCTTTTGAACGTGTTCGTAAATGTTCGATATTTAGAAAGATGATATGTATGTGCGAACGAGCGTTCATAGAATGGACGTTTGTGTGCGGTCCATTAATCAGTTTGTTTGAATCATTTTTTTTTGAGCAATGACTGATTGTGAATAGTTTGCTTAGAAGCTTGATAGGGTTCAGGCCCATTCATGAAGTGGGCTCAAACATCGTGCCCTTTCGATTGTTCAAACATTTGCTTCAAGATTTTTTTATTTCGCTATGGTTGTTTCGTAGCTTGGAGCCCCCAAGTATGCATGTTGGGATGCTTTTCTTTTGGCGTACAATTTTTGTAGGTTCTTTCGAGAAAGATGCCTTGGGGTTCCGCTCGTGTAGGTGCGAGCTATCTCTTTCGTGGTAAGTAATATTTTGCTACCTTTAATCCTTAATGTAGAAGTCGTGTGGCTTGCGTTTTGAATTTGGGCGATAAGTAGTCTTTGCCTCTTTTACACGTGCTCTTGGTCGTGCCTACATTAGTGCAATATGCCTTACTCTTTTTTGGACTTGTACCGTGGGACGGTTGAACTTATGGTGCAACGTAGGCTTGTGTGGCCTAACGGCGTGTCTTAGAACATTCCTCCAGGTGTTGGGATATCATTATTATTTTTTGCATTGGAGTACTTCATCACGCCTTGTTCAGGTGCTCGAACAAGTGTAGCACCTTCTGCGTGGGTTTGCACGGCTTATTACTTCGTTCGATGCGGGGATTCATAGGTGTTTTTTTTTTATATCTGGGCAAAACTTGGCTAGCAGAAAGAATCAGCGCCCAGGCTGGGGCGTTAAAGATATCGGCGCCCAGCTCTGGGCGTTAAAGATATCGGCGCCCAGCTCTGGGCGTTGAAAATGATTTCTGGGCAGAACTTTGACATTATTTTTTCTTTCGCTTTTGCTTTGGAATGATGTAGACTGTGTAACGGGCGCTTTATAGGGCGAGCGTTATGTGCAGTGGTTTGATCGGAGTTTTGGTGACTCGCGATTTTCAGTTGCCCTTGTTAGTGGGGTGACTTTATATATTCTAAGTAGTGCTTAAAATTTGGGAGGGGTTGTAGCCATTCTAAGGTTCGCTTTGCACGATTAAAGCTTAGGATTGAGCCCCTATGACATATGTATAGCATTAGCGTCGAGAATTTGCGATAAAATCGTCATTTCGAGCATTTTTAGAGTGTTTTTCTCAAGCCCCCAATTGTAGCTACGGGATTGGCTTGGTGCTATAATGCTTTGCATACGTCTTTATGCATTCACGGCGACATGGATCATGAATAGTTTGAACCAGACTCGTTTAGTGCGAGGTACGTTCGAGTAGTGATTTTGCTACTTCTCTTGTAAATGTAGTATTGTGCGACATTGCCATGGTCAAGGTAGTCACATGTTGAAGTGTGCCTTGACCGAAAGCTAGGTGCCTTTCTTTACCCATAATCATATTTAGAAATCTTTTGACTCACTTGCAACATTGAGATAAACGCATACTTAGCTTAAACCAACGACACTTTATTATGTTCGAGGAAGTCTTTGAAAATTATTTGAAAATTATTTAAAATCCGAATCCTACTGTGTACAATCCGAGGTGTCCTAAGTAAGTTGACTTATAAAAGGGTTCGCACAGGATTACATGAGTGAATCAAAAACACTGTTACGATTTTTGGAATGCTGTCTAAGGATTTGCTGGAAGCCAGGGTGCAGGCGTCAAGATATACTTGTGCCCGTTTGGCATATGCTTTAGGCTTTTAGGGCCATCTTTTCCAAAATTGCGGGAATATAAACCGTTTTCAAATTGACTTAGATTTACTTGGTGTATGTCTGCACAAAAGGTCAAGGTATGCTTAGTTCTTTCCCTAGCTCTTTCATTTCAATTTTTTTGCCCCCAGTTGCTGTTATGTCTTCCCATTAATGATTCTTTCAGATTTCGATTTTTAGATGCCCGTGTCATATGTCTGAGTAGGGTGAGCCTTGGTTAAGTGCCAAGTCCTATTGACAATGTCTGATTTTTTTTTCCGAAGGGGATTAGCGAGCATTTGAATTACCATGAACGGGTGCCCTGAGTTCGAAGGAACGATGGGGAAATGCCGTAGAACAATTCTCTTTTTTTTTTTTTTTGCAAGCTTACTGCCTTTACTACTTAATGGCGATCATGACTGTGTCTAGTGGTGAAAGAAGGTCTTTAAGCGAACGACTATGTCTAGTGGTGAAAGAAAGTCTTTAAGTGAGTTAGTTCGCTTTAGGGAGGGTCGAGTCGAGTACTTTAGAGGTCATGGACGCTTGCGCTAGCCCCCATTCAATTGAGGCAAAGCGATCTTTTTTTGAGTCTTGGCTAAGTGCCTAGGAGTGTGAGTGCTCCTTCCGGCAAGGGTACGTGCCCTTTATTATTTTTCGATGTGTGCTCATTAATTTTGGCATCTTGGTGACTTGGATTCTTCCTTTGACTTCAAATTTTTCTTTCGACTTGGGTTGCAAGTAATTAAATTTCAATAAGGGACTTCTATTTTTTATTCTTGTTTTTCTATAGGCTTTAATATTTTTGCAAATTGGTTGGACCGAATCATGGATTGCCTACGTATACGCCTTAAATAGATTTAATTTGGAATCAGGTCTTGCTTAGTTCTTAGCCTAGAAAATGGTTTCTTAGAATGCTGATTTTAAACAAGTACGTTCTGAGGTGGAACTGTAATGTTTGAAATAGGATGAGATAAGTGAAGTTCATTATTATTTTAATCTGCTGCTTTGCCGTAAGCCAAAATTTTGTTTTATTTTTTTAAGTACACGTATTTTCTTTTCATGTGTTTTTGGTACGTATACCTGAATACGTGTTGTACCCCTCCAAGTGTCCGTTATTTTTCCGTGCATGTGCAGATAAAATGACGAGCACTTCTGGACAAAATTTGGCAAGCAGAGAGATTCAGCGCCCAGGCTAGGGCGCTAAAGATTTCGGCGCCCAGTTGTGGGCGCTGAAAATTACTTCTGGGCAGATCCTTTTTTGGTGCGCTAAATGCTTCTTTTTCTTTTTAGACCAACTTTTAAAGGCGCTTTGCAAAGTTTGCTTTTTTTATCATTTATTATTTTTTGTACTTTTCATTTGTTTCCTTTTTTATTCGTGACTCAATACGGCTTGAAAGATGGGTTGAATGAGATAGGATAAGTTGAGTTGTATAGGTATTGGTCAAGCATAAGGATTACATCTTCTAGGACTCACATTTTACAGCCTCAGGCTAGTGTCACGAGTTTACATCAATCAAGGCCAATGAGTAGCATAGGGACGGCTCAAGGGTATATCAACAGGATGTATCCAAACAAGTTATATGGTCCTTGTGCTAATGGTGGTGTAAGAGCAGGTTTGGGCTTTGGAAATAATGGGTATGACGCACGTGTCAATGGCCGTGCGTGGTTTGCGGTTGATAACAAGTTCAGAAACAAGTGTTGAGGTAATGGTTTCTTGGGTTATGGCAATGAGAACATGGATGGGTTAAATGAGCTGAACAGGGACCCCAGAGCGAAGGCGGCTAAGAGCATAAGGATTGGAAAGGGTAGACATCGTAGAATTTTATGATTTGGATTGGTTGACTCAATTCTTTTCCTTCGTTTATTTGGGTAGATTTCGCACTTTGGGAGGTACGGGCTAAGTATTTCATGGCTCTTTTCGTTCTCCCTTTTCCCCCCTCAACATAATTTTTTTTATTTGGGCTAAAAGGTAGATGGTTGTGGTCTTTGAGTCACGAGGCGAGACTGAATGAGCCTCGTTTGGTAGGCCTATAGTGGACCTTTAATTTTAGTAGGCCTAGGGTGGACCTTTAATTTTTGTTGGCCTAGGGTGGACCTTTAAATTGTCTTACTTTGCAAGCCTATTTAGTCGTTTCTTAAAATGTGCAAATAGCATAGATTCAAAATGTTATTTTTACCTTATTGAAATTTAACGAAAGAATTACATCGAAGATAATTTTTTGCTTCTTTTCAGATTCCGGTTTCGGGATTTAACTGGAAGTTGTGATTTAGACTCATGCTTTCATTAATCTTTCTGATTATAACCCGTGTATGAGTACAAGGAGGTGGCCTAGACTCAAAATAATGACGTGGCGTAATCCTATAACACTTGACCAAGCGACTCTCAGACTTAGGCTAATTGGACCATAACTTTTGTTGGTTGACACTTTAGATTTTAACCCTTGGGTGTTCATTTGTCATGCGCCATTTTGCTTAATGTTGGCAAGGTAGTTAATTGGGGAGATCGAATTTTTATTTTTGCAAGGCTAGAATCATTACTGCGGCTTCTCTCTTAGTGTGTATTGCTTTTACCCCAATGGTAGTCTTATGGCATGCCGATTTGGGTATTTTCATGGTTGGTCATGTTGCATTCATGGAAAATCTTTTAGTCCGTACTTAGTAGTATTTCAAGGAGTGAGTGACTCGAGAGGACTATGATAGTCGTGACCCAATGTGATCATAAGCCTTGAGGCCATTAATTCATGCTAATGGTATTGACACCTTAGGTTCACTTTAGGGGTTGTGCGACTATGAATGATTTTCAGAATATGACCGTTTCCATTTTGCAAATACTTGAATTAAATAATATGTTCTTTTTATTGGTGAGAGAGAGTATTGAGGCCGTGGATTCTTAGCAAGGGATGACAATTACATATGGGTGCTTATTGATTTAAATGTTAGGAGGGGAGACTCAATATGGTTTAACCTTTTAACTTGCAGAATGACACCAAGCATTAGGACCAATTCTATGGATAAGACAACTAAGACTTAGGATTTGGATTGTATTTCGGCATAGCCTAGTCTAGACTCGGATTTATTTGAACATTTATTTTTTTCTTGAAGACTTTATTCGAACATTATTTTTTGAATATTTTTCCCATGTGACATTCAAGGTCGTTTGATTAGCATGCTCGGTTTTGGTGTCGGGCATTGTCGTCGTAGGAGGCCTAACAACGACAAAAAGAGTTATTTATTTCTTATTTTTTACTCGCTTTTAGAGTCGAGTGCCTTTTCATACGCCCTTGCAGCAATTTTTACGAAAAGTTTTTTTTTTTGCTACGTATATTTTTTCATGCGCGGGCACCGAGGAAGGCCAGGCAGCAACTTCAGCGCCCAGCAGTGGGCGTGAGAAATTGTGGCGCCCAGCCAGGGGCGTTGAAAATGCGTCCCTGGCTGGTTCTCGTTTTCTGTTTGCGTATACTTTTGTTTTTGCGACTTTAATTTTGCGTGCTTGCCTTATTACGTCCTTTACGCGTTGTGCAGCGTTTGTGGGATTCGTTACGGCCATCCCGAGCGTCGCTTATTTTTGTGGTGATCGTTCGGGCTTGCGGAACACGTATTTTGGCATAACTCTTTGGCCAATTGGTTCATGAATGTTTGGGAAATTTTTAAGGTCGTTGGTTTTTTAGCATTATTTGTCTAGCATTATTCGTACGCACAATCATAACATAGTCACATAGTTCGCTACACATAACTACATTACAAACATGGATTTGAAAATTAAATATGTCACGTAGTTTATGATAGGCTTCTATGGGTAGTATTTGCGCCTGGCTTGGGACCGCTTCTATCGTAGATCCAACACATGCCCCGGTCGAGGTAGTGTCTTCAACAGACGAATTTCGCTCAAGAGGCCAACCCGCAAGTGCAAGCCAAGGGGGCATGCAGGCGAGAGGGACTTAATGAGCGAGCGATTGGGTTCGGGATAGGTGTACTACCTGCACAAGTACCGAGTGGGCAACATGCGCGGCGTATGCACCCCCCTATTGGCGAAAAAAGGTATCCTTAGTCCCAACTCCCGAGGGAGCCGAGATTCGTTATGTTGTTCTGCCCGTTCACATTAATATGCTAATTTTCAGGTCGTCCCAACTTGATGGGGAAATAAACGCGGGGTAGGATCGTTTCACCCTTCGGCTATTTTGATTACCTACAAGCACGAGTATTTCCTTCACTATCCCCAGTGGAGTCGCCACTGTGAGGGGGTCGAAAAAGCACGAGGCTAATCCGTGACCTCGTCCCTCGTTGGTGTGACGATTCTTTTTATTCAATCAAGTGTAATTGGATTTCCTGTGAGTTTACACCCAATTGACTAGTAATATAGGAGTCGCCATTCAGTTTTTAACAACAATGAGAAAGACTGACAAAACCCGGTTATCGTGACATAAAGGGAGTGCAATTATGTTTGACCACGACAGCCGTAGGTTCCCTTGTGATCCCTGGTGTGGGGATCTCTCAACATGCACCCGCAAGGTTGAGATTGAGGGTTCGGGGGACTGTAACTACCGAGAGGAGTACTTCGCTCGTTGATAACTCCAGAGGCAAGATATCCTTACTAGCTCAGCATAAATAATTGAAGGGACATGCGTTAACTATTAAACTAATCTGAGTTTATTTTAGCAATATGCAACATATAATACTAGATCGATCGTGATTATCTGATTTAAATAGTATTAAGGGACCTAGCATGATAATCCAATTTCCCAGAAATATTATATTTGTTAGGCGTGATAGAACAATCAGATTTAGTTAGTTTAACAGTTCATAAAAAGGGCGAGGAAAGCAATTAAATCATCGAGAAGGGGCACATTACGCCGCACCCTTGAGAGGTGCGTCACGGTTCTCAGAAAACTAACCACTTTGACTTTGCTATTTCTCCTTTTTATTTAACGAATCTCAATTATGGGACAGGATACGTTTTGTTCGATTTGTGGATCGATTGCGACAGAACGCGTGATCAATTTCGCAGCGTGAGGCTTAGGCTAAGGGTTGGAGTCAATACTCAGAATATGAATTGTGTTTGTTGTGTTTTCACGTCGAACTTAGGGGTCTATTTATAGAAAAGAGTTTGTGGAAAAATAGAATTGCAGAGCTCTAATCCACAAAGAATTAGGAAAAAACACGTCCCAGGTATTTTCAGCACCCAGCTCTGGGCGTCAAAGATTTCGGCGCCCAGCTCTGGGCGTTGAAAATAGGACCCATGCAATTTCAGCGCCCAGGGCTGGGCGTTGAAATTGCTGTTTGGGCCGTTTCTTTGTCAGATTCGGATTCCCGAAATCCGTAGTGTTTGAGACTTAATCGAATCTTTTAGTGCGTATCAATTTCATGACGGAATGCGTCTGGGCCCGTTACGAACTCTAGGCTCGTTAGGATTTTAATTAATACGTAACTCTTATTTCCGACTCATATTAGGAATAGGATTCTCGCAGTTTTCTATCTCATTTAGGATTTGCGTTGGAGTGCAACACCTAATTCTGACAGGTTTCTATCTTTTATGACTTGCCACTTTTAGAAGCTACCCTTTACGGCAATTACTATTTTTAGCAGGTTTCCATAAATAGCAGGTTTCGGGTGAAATGAAAAGGGGAATTGAGATTCGCTTATTTTATAGGAGATGCGTTGTCAAGTGGAGATATATGTTTTCATCATCGAACCTTTCCCTTTCGGGAATGGGGACAAAAGTAGGTGTCTACAGTAGGCGTCTACAGTTAGCCCCCACTTTGATTGAGTCTGAGCAAGACGATAATCAAAGTATTGGTAGACGGGATGCGTCTGGGACTTAGCTTGGTTGAAACTAATTCTTAGCGAAGATCTCGCGAGCCCCTGAGTGATAACATTTGACTGAAGGGTCATCACTGAAAATGTCAATTAGTCATTGGGAACATACTGACTTGAACGGTCCTTGATGAGCGACATTTATGTCGCTCTTAGCCTAGGATTTTATGTTAGTTTTTATGCTTTTTTATAGTTTTTATAGCTTTTTGTGTGAGATTTATAAGTTTTGTTCCATCTTGTGCTTTATAGGTGATCTTGATGAAAAATGATGGAAAACAAGTGAATTTGAGCCATAACAGGGCTTGTGCGGTCGAGTGGCATTTTGTGCGCCCGAACAGGTAGTGCAAATGGAGTTCATGGAATTTCCAGTTTTGTGCGATCGAATGACCTCTGTCATTCGGCCGCACAAAACGGATTTTTGAGACAGAATGTCCCAAGATTGTAAAACGACTGCACAACCCTGGTAATTTGACAGCACAGGTTTTATTCGACCGCAAAACCTATGTTGTTCGACCGAACAAAAGTTGTGCGCCCAAACGGCTTTCCTTGTTCGGCCAAATGAAGCTGCGAAGGAGACTTGAGCAAAAGGATTCCCATTCGACCGAACGGGGTTTTATGTTCGGTCGCACAAGACGAAGAAAACTTTCTTCGCTGACCTCGCTTGCACAAGAATGCAAACGATCGAACAAACTCAATTACGTTCGGTCGCACAGTGGGTACGTGCGACCGAATCGCTGCGCGGGCTGCTCTTTTTCGAATTTTGGCTTCTATTTGAGGAAACTTATAAATAGATTTTTTTTTCGATTTATTTTTAGAGTAGAATTTTAGTTGATAATTTTAGATTCTAAAAGTTAGTTTTTCAGCAATTCTAGAGAGAGAAACTCTCCTCCATTCAAGCTTCAATTTGTAATCCTTCTTAACTCTTCTTCAATTTTGCAATTTAATTCATAGTTTCTTAATTCTTGCTCTTGCTTTGTTGTTGATTGTTCTTCAATTCCTTAATTTCTTGAATTCTTGATTTCATTGATTGAAGTTACTTTGATTTTCAATTTGTGATTTGATTGTGCAATTGAACTCTCAATTCTCTTCTCCTACTCCTTCAATATCATGCTTGCTAGCTTATTCTTAATGGATTGCTTGATTTCTAGAATGACTAGTGAGTAGATTTAGGTTAGGGTAAGGGGAGAATCTAGGGGCTTAATTAGGGGAAATTGTTGATTGATTGTTGGTTGATTCTTGTGATTAAATATGATTTGATGATAGGATATCCATGCTAGTTGAGTGGTAGTTGCAAATGCTATTCGATTAGAATCACGTGGAACCATAGGTTAGGTTTGGCAAGAGATTGTGGGCCTATCTTGTGTGATCAAATGGCGGTGCCTATTATATTCTAGTTAGTTTAATCTAGGATTAGGCGAAAGCTCTTCCGTGGATTAGACGCTTAGCGTTCCCTATCCGAGAGGTGGCGGGTTCGTCTTTAGATGCCATTTGCCTAATCACCATTTCGTTTCATGATCACCATTGCTAAATAGTTGAATTCATTTCCCCCGGTTTCCCTAGCCTATCCCCGACTCCCTAACTTTTCCTTTTCTTGATTCAATTTAGCATAATTCTTCGTTTTTAGATTCTTAAAAGTGACAATTCAAAACCAAATCCTTGTTCGAACTAGATTGACTTTAAAACTCATTAACCACCGTTTTTTTGGGACGATCCCTTTGCTTACCGCTAGCCGGTAGTTGAGTGGTTTTATAAATATTGTTTGCATAGGTTGTTTTCTATCAACGACGGAAAAGACACTTATCAGTCCTCTCATAGAGTCATTGAAGACGTTTGACTTTGATGAATAAAGATTTTCGAAAATGGACACTTAACTTTGGCTTCTTCAAGAATGAACTGACAATGAAATGACATTTTTTAGCAAGGAATGAATAATCCTTTAAAACTTTGACATTCAGGGAGTGGCATGACATTTTTTAGTAAGGAATGAATAAACCTGAAAACTTTGGTATTCAGGGAATGACATGACATTTTTTTTTAAAAAGGAATGAATAAACCATAAAACTTTGACATTCAGGGAATGGCATGACATTTTTTTAGAAAGGAATGAATAAACCTTAAAACTTTGGCATTTAGGGAATGACATGAATTTTTTTTAAAAGGAATGAATAAACCTTGAAACTTTGACATTCAAGGAATGTCATGACATTTTCTTGAAAGGAATGAATAAAACTTAAAACTTTGGCATTCAAGGAATGACATGACATTTTTCTTTTAAAAAGGAATGAATAAACCTTAAAACTTTGACATTAGGAGAATTGCATGACATTTTTTTCAGAAAAAGGAATGAATAAACCTTAAAAAACTTTGTAAAATACCTTATTTTCAAAAAATGCGCATTTTTTTTTAAACAAGTCCTTTTATTATTATATTTTTTTGAGTAAAATAAACGTACCTCGGCGGGCGATGGAGGTTCCGGACACAATTGCCTGTTAGTGGGCCACATAATATGGGGGATTTGAAAAAACCGTTACTTTTCCGCGGGAAACAAAACGGAAGAAATATAAGCGGTTAAAAACCTAGGCTGAATGGCCCGACATTTTGTCGGGAGAGAATAAACATGGGCTAAAATTTTTCATCGCTGGATCTTGAGCGCTAGAATTTTCCAGCGCCTTACTTTGAGCATTGGAATTTTCCAGCGCATGTCCTCTTTTAATGCGGACAGTTCTGGTTCATTTCGCCATTTCCTTCTTCGCTGCTGCTCGCATTTCTTCGCTCCTCTTGCTCGTTCTTACTCATTTTTTCTCGGTTTTGCATGATTCTGTCACCAAAATCGTTCCCAAGTTGATCTAAACTTCATTCATGTAAGTAATTTCGAGTTTTAATTGCGTTTTCGCTTGATTTTGAGTAGAATTTTGTATGTTTTTCATGTTCAAATTGAATTGGGGTTTTTGATGTTTTACCCCAATTTCTTGCAATTGCTTGATTGTATGTGATGCTTATAGCATGTATAAGTGCCTAAGTATGTTAATTTTTGCAAGTATAGTGGTTTTGGGTGATTTTGTGTTTGTTCAAAACTAGCCCCCAAGGGTGCCTATGAATTGTCATTAGAATGCAATGTAGGTGTTTCTCGATATTTTTCTTGCAATTACATAGCCTATGGGTGATAGGAAATGCATTGTTTCGATGTTCGGGATTAGTCTGTAGTTGATTTTGGTATGTGCAAATTGTTGCGTACTTAGTAACATGTACATTTAGAGAACGGAATTGTTTGACGCCAAATAGTTTGTTGCATTCGTATTTTGGAATGTAACTATTTTTCATTGTTGATTTTAAGGTAAGATTGCCTTTTTTTTCGTGTTATTTTTTTTGCGAATTATAGCATGTCGGATGGTAGGGGATCCTCCACTGAGGGGAATACTTCAGACTACTGCTTATAGCCTCGGATGGCTACCTCTCGTCCGATGAGGCAAGAGGGGACGTCTCGAGCTGCTCGGGGGTCTCGGAGGGCGAGTTTCACCTCTTCGTCCCCTCCGTTAGAGTCGGTTTTCGTTGAGCGTTTGGGGAAACAGGATGTGCGGACTCGCGCTTACGTGTAGGCGTGTCCGTTGTACCCGACGGTGGGAATCTTTAGGGAGGTCGTGGGCCCCAATGTGTCTAGGCGGTTCGTGTGCCTGCTTCTCGAGTGGTGGTGGGATACCATTAACACTTTTCACTTTCCTTGGGGGGAGATGATTGTCACCCTTGAGGACTATACTGCTCTTACGGGTCTGTTCTTCACGGGTAGGCCCGTTTACATTACTAGAGGGACTACCATGCCGTCACAAGAGCCGGTTAGAGGGTGTATCGGGGACGACTTGGCAGTACAGGTGACTAAGTACAAGAGGAAGGGGATGCCTTACTCATTGCTAGTGGATTTTCTAGTGGCATGCCGCCCTTCTGCTTCTTCTGCAAGGATGTATGCTCGCGTGTTGTGACTAAGTACAAGGGGAAGGGGATGCCTTACTCCTTGCTAGTGGATTTTCTGGTGGCATGCCGCCCTTCTGGTTCTTCTGCGAGGATGTATACTCGCGTGTTCTACCTTTTATTTCTGAGTTCGGCCATCTTGTCAAACCGCTCTAAGAGGTTGGACCCTTGGCTGATTCCGCTGGTCAGCGACTTATCTGAGTTGGGTTCGTACTGCTGGGGCGAGGCAGCCTATGCGAACCTGATTAGACATATGGGTGTGGCTGTGCGGGTTTTGAACGGTCCAGATAGGCCTATGCGGCCCATTTCCCTGTGTGCCGTGCCGCGACTTCTTGAAGTATGTACTTGATTTTTATCATTTAGGAGCGCTTAAGGGAGTTGCGTACTTTTACTCATGTGCCTTTACTGTTTTGCTTTTGCACGTTTTCCCTTCTTTGCCCCTCGGTCCGGTAGAGTGGCCGGAGGTTACCTTGCTTCCTTTTGGTGGGGTACTGCTGGGAAGCTGAAGAAACGCCCTGCGATAAAGAACTTTAGGGACATGATTGCAGCTGGGTGTCCTGACCTGGTGGGTATTCTAGTTTTTTGCTTACTTATTCTTATCTCATTTTATGCGAGTACTTGACATGTTCACTTTGTATTCTTTGCAAACAGGTGAGCTGGTCCTGCTGGGCCGAACTAGAGGAGACCGAAGAGTTGAGAGTGGCCCGGCTCCAGTCTCGGTGTCGCATCTTAAGAGACACAGACGCATAGTTGGGACTCTTCTCAGTTCGAGACTTTGTTCGGTGGTCTGCAGGGTTCGCAGGGTGCTGGCACGAGTGGCGGTGCTCATGGCGATGAGGATAAGCCTTAGTAGGCCGTGTACATATATTTTGTTTTGAACATGTACCATTTTTCGTATTGTGCTACGGACTCGTATAATGCATTTTTTATATTTTAGCTTACTTTTTGTTGGTCTGTGCATGCGTTAATTTTGCGAACAATGGGCCATTTTTCAATATTTTTGCCTTAGTCGGAGGTATTGCCCTTTCGGGTATACCGACTCACCTAAACAGAAAAGAAAACGGAAAACATATAACAAGAAATTAATCACTTTAAGTCTTAGGGTCAACAATGCTTATCATAATCATAGTCAAAGTAGAATTCTATTCAGAATCGAGTTTAAGTATAGAGTATTTTATGAAAATAGTGCAATCCT
The DNA here is from genome assembly GCF_020520425.1 of Spinacia oleracea. Lineage (NCBI taxonomy): Eukaryota > Viridiplantae > Streptophyta > Magnoliopsida > Caryophyllales > Amaranthaceae > Spinacia > Spinacia oleracea. The sequence goes on along the minus strand of NC_079492.1, from coordinate 74,233,007 downwards.
GGCCGTCCTAGAATAGTTGGACCTATAACAGGGTTTAATGAGATTAGGAACCGATTTAGACTTAAGAAACCGAAATCTCGTGGTTGTAGGAGTTTGTGCGGAACCGTGCTGCAAACGCTGGAATTTTTCAGCGCTGGAATTTTTAAGCGCTTGACTAGGTAGCGCTGGAATTTTCCAGCGCTTGATTTTAAGCGTTGGAATTTTCCAGCGCCGGCCTTTTTCCTGCGGAATTACGTATTTGCATTTCCGTTTTAATCAAACTTAAATTTCTACTAGGCGTAAGTATAAATAGAGGTCGCGACGTTCATTATTCTTCCACCCTATTGCCTGCTTAGTCTAATTGCTCAAGTTTTCTTTGAATTCAATTGCTTGTTTCCCACTTTTGCGTCTGTCATGTCGACCCCTGTTCCCCCTGTATCTCTGAAACTAGTCGTCAGTAAATGGCTTCGTTCTCTTTCCCCTACTGATAAGATGTTGTTAAAAGACTATGCTTTAGATGCTTTACAGGGTTACAACAAATAAAAGTTGATTTAGTTCCCTTTATGCTGGCTTGAGTTTCTGGGATTCGGATCACCATGTGTTTGTTTTCCGTAATAATGAAATTGTTCCTCTGCCTGAAGGATTTGCTGCTATTTTAGGACATCCTGTTACTGCACTTTCCGCAACCCCTAGTACTGCTGACGAAGGAAAAAGGATGATAGGTTTAACTGAGAGCAAGGTCAATGAGATGTTGGTTGGGGATACCGTTGACCTATCTGCGCTTATTAAGCATTTTAGGGTCTCAACTGTCAATGTGACTGAATAGATATGTAGTATTAGGGCCTTATGCTTTTGCCTGCTGAATTTCTACTTATTTCATAATAATGACAGTATGTTTGGAGACCTGAAACTGATGTCGATTGTCATCCTGATGGAGAGTCGGTATTCTATGATGCCTATGGTGGTTTCCGAGACCATTCTTTGGGTAGATGCTTTAAAAAAGGACGTTAAGTGTGAGGCTGTCGGGGGTTGCCCCTTGTTGTTGCAGGTAATCAGTTTATCCTAAAAAAATCATTTTATTATTGGCAGTAGGAAGTATCTACACCAAGGGGAGAATGTAGCCGAGTGGACCTCGTATCTTACCCATGGCCTTTGTCCTGTCAAGTGGGTGATTCTGTGGTGGGGTTTACAGTTTATGACATGTGGGATGGGGCGCACTGATTTTACATTACTTGGAGGGCTGCTGCGTCCCACCTATTTGTTTCCGTATCGCATTATGAGGTAGTATGGTCATCGACAGGTCATCCCTTTTGCGGATACTACTCCACCTAATGTCAGTTCTTACTCCCGTCACTTTCTTTTGGGGTGGGTGACGGGTTATGACCGCTTGCCCCGTTGGAGTGTTAGTACTGAGGGGAATATCCCCTTGTGTGAAAACTACAAGCTTTGGATGAGTTCAGATGATGCTGCAGAGAGGGCCCAAACTCGTAGTGTTGAACCTGCTGAAATATCACAATCAAAGAGTAGGCCCAAGAATGATCAGAAAGTTTTATTAGTCTCTTTTTACTGCACTTCAAAGAGTATGGGTGTTAGCCTCTTTTTACTAGTCTTTAGGAGACGCCATTCAGTTTAAAAAAACTGACAAAACCCGGTTATTGTGACATGCCTGGAGTGGAAACATGTGTGATTCACGACGGCCATAGATTCCCTTGTGATCCCTGGTGTGGAGATCCCTCAACGTAACATCCAGAGGAGCAGAGATTGAGAGTTCGGGGGACGTTTACTAATACGGGGAGTTCCCAGCATTAGCCCACGCGGCGCGGTCCTTACTAGTTCAATTATGACGATGATGGGACATGCATTATGTTACATTACTACTCTTGATTGATTTTAATGCACAGATATTTACTAAACAGATGTCGAGAGCTGATTTAGATTGATTTAAGGGGCTTAACAATAAACCGGTTTGTCCAAGTATTATCTGATTTAGGCGTGAACAATATAACAGATTAAAGTTGGATAATTCACGTTACAGCAAAGCGTAGGCTTTACTGCAGTTCTCAGGAACACCTACCACTTGACTTTACTTGCTTTCCGTTTGGCTTTCGAACTTTCCGACTGACTAACTATGGGATAGGATTCTTCCAAAGTTTTGAGTATTTTGGGGCTTAGGATTGTGTTTAGGTTTCTGCAACACTTTGACAGGATTCAGCGATCAGGCGGTCGTGTGGGCAGGGTCTTCTTAACAGTGTGTTAAATACGGTAGACACATGAATCGGGACTTAGAAAGCTTCGGTCAATACTCAATCTTAAGGGTTTAGGGTTGGAATTGTGTGTTATTTTCCGCTTATTAGAGGCCCTATTTATATCAAAATAGGCCAGAATAAGATAAATTTCGGAAAGTGAATTTTCTGACTCAGATCTTGTTGAGCGCTAGAAAATTCCAGCGCTTGGATCAAGAGCGTTGGTTATTTCAAGCGCAGGCATTCTGAGCGCCAGATTTGCTCGTGTGACAGCTGGATAATTCTATCTTCTTGCGTGATCATATTAGAATCAAACTGTAGCGCTGGAAATAATCAGCGCTGGTGGTTTGAGAGCTGGAAATATGTGACACTTACTTTGCCTACGCTGGAATTTTCCAGCGCTGGTGTTTTACTTCACTTGTACCAGTATTGGCGGTTTTTTGCCGAATCTTATCACATTTTCTAACCTTTAGGAGCACGAGTTGGACTGCAAGTCTTAGTCCTTGCCTAATGATGAATCGTAAAGCGATTCAAACACTTAGATATTTTATCTTACGTGGCTGCTATTCTGGGTAACATTCAGGTGTGGCAGTTACTATAAATAGTTGTTTCTAAAAATGAAAATGTGGATTACAAGATTGTCAGTCAGTCATGGATCGTTCGATGCATGTTTAGGAAAGCATAGTCAAGCGGTGTTTGGTTTCATCATTGAACACACCGTGTCGAGCCTAGGGACAAATGTAGGCGTCTACAAAGCCCCAAATCACTAAGACTTTAGATTTCTTAATTTTAGGTTAGGCGCCCATAAATTGGAAATCATTTGGTTTAAACATTTATCATTCATGAAATTGTATTTCATATTTCATTTAATCATGGTTTAGTATTAAATGATGAAATCGAAGTGATTCAAATTTATTCAAATGGGATATCAAGATTGGAGTTTTTGATAAAGAAACGCCCATAAGTGAACTTTAATATTGAATCACAACAGGATCCCTAATCTAGGTCATTGAATGGTTGGACGAACAATGACTAATAAAGATTAGTTTGCAAGTTGATTTATAGTTTATTTTCTTGAACTAGATGGGACATGGATGTCAAAAATCATTTGCATAGATACTTATTAGAGATCTTATTGGATTGACCATGAGAAAAATTTAAGAGATTAAATTCATGTCATAAGGCGTTCTCATTAATGGTGATTGGAACCTATTCCTCAAAACCTGGATAGTTATGGTTGCTTGTTTGAGAATTAGTTCACTTTGATGCTAGCTAAACATCGCACCGTAAAAGGAGACTCAAAAAGCAGTATTCAGGCTTGCTATGAATCAAAGTAAGTTGTTCATAAGTTACAAGAAGGGATTGTCCTCCTATATTTGATAGGATACGGTGTTATTGTTGTACAAGGCCTCTTGATGAGTTAGATACTGTGAAAATGCATGGTTGTGCTCAGATTGATTTAGGCTTAACCATCTATAAAAGTTTAACAGTTGAACTCAGTAATTTGAGAAAGACTTCTAGACCTAATAAGTATGGCTTGGATCTTACCTTATGTTCAGTAAGTAACACTAAGATACACATGAATTGGAATGCACACTTTTCTAAAGGACAAGTGAGATACTGAAGGTAATGTGTCCTTTAGACAAGGTGCATTAGTCCAATAATAAAGGTTCAGATTAATTACGAAATAATTAATTAAGTGAGGTCAAGTGATAGGAACACCTAGCTGGAGCATTGCTTCCGATCAGTGACTTCTAATCCTTATTAGGCTCACAACTTACTCCTTGACTGAACCAACAAGGTCACACAAATGGCATAAAATAAATCGCCGAATTAAATGAATTGGAAATTCATTTAATGGCTTTTCGTGAAACTAGTTCGAAAAACATAAATATACGATAAGACGTTGGATCGGAATCGTATATCGTATTGTGTATATTCGTAAGCTAGGTGAAACGAATAATCGTATCGTACGACATTGGATAGTCAAATTACTATACGATAAGCATTGGCCGAAAGGCCATTACGAGGAGCAGCCTACGAGCTGAGTGTGCGAAGCACTCAAGGCCCATGGGCGGCTGGAGCCAAGGCCGCACAACAGCAGCAACAATAGCAATCATATGGCTTGGTTGTGCTACGCGCGTGGGCTGAGCCGAGGGAATAGCAGTAGCCGCATCGCCAGCCGCTGGCTTGGGCGCGGCCCAAGGCCCAACACTCGGCGCATGCTTGCGGGCTATTGTGTTGGCTGGCTACAAGGCTTCATGCCTTGGTCGGTCAACCCAAATAATAACCTAGGATAATTTATTACCCTATTACAACATTATTTTCTACACAAATGATTATACACTCAAACCCTAGACACATAGAGAACCCCAATTCTCTATGTGCCTCCAAAGTGAGTTTTTCCAAAAAAAAGGCCAAAATACCTTAAGGAAGTTTTAAGCTAACAGAATCAAGGAGGGTCTGAACATGTCAGTGGACTATTGTAGAGGAACTACACATGGAGTTCTTGTTCATGTTCGTGAGGCAAGTGGGAGCACACGCTACAAATGTACGTATTGCTTAAACTATACTTTTTACATGGATCCTAGATTCTGGATTATTCCGCTAATATATTGATTAGATTAACTGTAAATTCCATCAGATCTCTCCTGGAGTCATCCATCTTGAAACCTTCAAGCACCTTATTGAAACTATCTCTATAGATCTTGATGCCCAATATGTATTGTGCTTCTCCTATATCCTTCATCGAAAAACATTTCCTATGCCAATTCTTCACAGAGTTTAACATAGGAATGTCATTTCCGATAAGTAATATATGATCAACATATAATACTAGGAAAGAAATATTTCTCCCACACACTTTCTTGTATGCACAAGATTCATCCGTGTGCCTTTCTCCATGAGGAAGATTTTGATCATTCCCCATGATAATTAGCACTTAAAAGACTGACTCTTAAAGAAGACCATTCAGGTTTTTTAATATGTTGGTTTCCTCTCCTAGGTTTCTAGAAATTGTTGAGGAGCATTGGGGGAAATATGTGTATGGTTTCCCTACGTTTAGAATTGTTCAGAAGCTTAAATGAATAAAAGCTAACCTCAAACAGTTGAACAAAAATAGGTAAAGTAATGTGGAAGCGGACTGTTTCAGAGCTAAGGAGCTCCTTGTTGCTGCTCAGGATCACCTCCATACCGATCCTACCAATAGTGAGTTGGCCTCTACTGAAAAACTATGTACAGAACAGTATAGAAGTGCTCAGGCAAAATATGCTTCTTTTATGCAACAAAGTGCCAAATTACATTGGCTTGAACATGATGATGAAAATTCTAAAGCTTTTCACCAGGGTATAAAACAAAGGAGGAAGAAAAATAAGATCTACTCCCTACAAACTGCTGAGGGAGAATGGATTAACACCACTGACCCTGTTTAATATGCCTCCATGGACTTTTATGGTGCTCTCTTCAAGTCCACCATGTCCCCAGAGTTTCTGTGAACCCATCCATCATTGAAAGGGGGGATAGGCTCTCTAGTGATCACATTTCAAAGCTTACCTGTAACTTCTCCATGGATGATATCAAGGCAGTGCTGGATTCAATTCCAAACATCAAGGCTCCTTGCCTAGATGGGTTTAATAGCCTATTCTACAAAGCTTCCTGGGATGTTGTTAAAACTGGCCTATACACAGCAATTTGTGACTTCTTTCAGACAGGAAAACTCCTCAAGGAAATAAATGTCACCTCCATCACACTAGTGCCAAAGGTGAGTGTTCCTTCCTTTGTTGGAGACTTCGGACCAATCGCCTGTTGTTCTGTGATTTATAAGTGCATCTCAAAGATCTTATGTGCTAAGCTTAACTATGTTCTGCCTGATATTATATCCCATACTCAAGGTGCTTTTGTTACTGGAAGGTCAATCCTTCACAATGTGCTTGTATGCAAGGATATAATCAAAATTACAGAAAAAGTCAAAAACAAGCTAACTGTCTCATGAAATTAGATCTCAGGAAAGCATATGATATAGTAGAGTGGGATTTCATTGCAGAAATCATGGGAGAACTGGGCTTTCCTACTCATTTTATCCATCTTATCATGACTTTCATCACTACTACACAATACTCTATCCTGATAAATGGTTCCCCAACTGAGATTTTCCATCCCAAAAGAGGTTTAAGTCAAGGGGACCCCTTGTTTCCTCTTCTTTTCACCTTATGCATGGAGTATTTCTCCAGAGCAATGACAACATTAGGTGAACACCCCTCTTTTAAGTTCAACTAAAGGTGTAGAAGTATGCAACTAAACCACCCTACTTTGAATATCATCTCCTTATGTTCTGTAAAGGGGATCCTAATGTTATTCAACTCAGGTTATGTGGTTTTCAACTATTCTCTGATACTACAGGGATGAAGTTCAACACTGAGAAATCCTCTATCTACTGATTTGGTATCCCTGATGACACCATTCAAAGCATCACTGAAAGATCAGGTTTCCAGATTGGCAGTTTACCTTTTAGATATTTGGGTGTTCCTATCAGTCCTTGGAAATTAAAGGCAAGTGATTGTGAAGCTTTGGTGGACAAATTGACTCACCTAATCAAGGTGTGGAGCTCTAGACAAATCTTAATTGCAGGTAGATCTCAGCTTATTAACTATGTTCTTATGAGCATTAGTTTCTATTGGTCTTACTATTCATATTCCCTAAGGCTGTCTTGAAGAGAATCAATGCAGCTTGTAGAGCCTTCTTATGGTTTGGCACTTATGAGGACAGTAGACCTGGATCCATTCCATGGGATAACCTTTGTCAACCAAAGAATCAGGGTGTTTTAGGTTTTAGGAACCTTATGTTATGGAACCAAGCAGCAGTTGGGAAACAAGCTTGGGCTATAGCTATGAAACATGATAACCTTTGGGTTAGATGGGTTCACACTGTGTATGTCAAATCTCATTCATGGGAAAGTTTCACAGCCCCCACAGTTGCTTGTTGAGTTGTGTAATATGTTTGCTCAGTGAAAGGTAACTTTACCAGTATGTTACAGTCCTCTCAATGGATGGCAGCTCCTATCTATTCTATCAAGAAAATGTATGAGAGTCTGTCCGGTTCTGCGGCTAGATTCGATGAGACAAATTTGTGTGGAATAGGTTATGAGTGCCTAAGCATAGGTTTGTGCTTTGGCTAGCTGTTCAAGAAAGGCTCAAAAAAAGCAAAGCTTTTCAAAATGGGCATTGGTTGTGATCAATTATGCCATGTCTGCTATCGGGATGAAGAAATTGTCTCCCATTTATTTTTTTATTGTGTTTTTCTATTGAATGTAAGTCCGTAATCCTTAGCTAGCTTGGTTTACAGTGTAATAAGTCTAGTCTTAATCATATCCTGATCTGGATTAGGAGATGCTGCAGAGGAGATTTCAAGAGGAAGGTGGCTTACTCTGCCATAGCTAGCCTGGTCTATAACACCGGGAGAGATAGAAAAGTTGTTGTCTGGGATTTGAAGGTCACCACTATCAAGCTTACAATCCAGAATGCTCAGTCAGATGTAATATATAGTATCCAGGCTTTTATAGGCAAAAATGTGAAAAATTCAGATAGGGAGTGGTTTTTCTCCTTGTGATTCTGTAGGGAGTTTCCCTTTCCTGTTTTGATGTAATTCTGGTTCTTTTGGGCTCTTTCCTTGTTATTTCCTAGGGGTGAAAGTCTTCTCCCCCTTGGTTAGCTTGTAATAGTTTATTCCAATTACTATATATTCTCTTACTTGCCCAAAAAAAAAAAGATTCGTCTGCGTTCTTGACGAAGCCAAAATCACTGACTGCTTCATCAATACGTATATTCAAGCTCCTTGATGCCTGCTTCACTCCATAAATAGATTTCTTAAGTTTACATGATTTTGTAGCATTCTTTAGATCCTAAAAAACCCAAGGATATGTCATAACCACAGTTTCAGTTAAAATGCCATTTAAGAAAGCGGTTTTGACATCCATTTTCCATGTTTCATAATCGTAATATGCAGCCATTGCTAATATTATCAAATAGATTTTAGCATTGCAACTGGTGAAAAGGTTTCATTATAATCCACACCGTGGACTTGCCTGTATCCTTTTGCAACCAATCTAGCTTTGAAAACTTCCAGTTTTCCGTCCTTGTCCTTTTTCAACTTGAAAACCCATTTCCTTCCTATGGCTTGGTAGCCATCTGGAAAATAAACCAAACCCCAAACTTAGTTTTTAGACATGGAGTCTATTTCAGGTTGCATGACTTCTAGCCATTGCTTGGAGCTAGGCCTCATCATAGTTGTTTGTAAGTCGCAGGCTCATTGCTTTCTAGCAATATAATTTCATGGCTCTCACACATAGAAACCTACATATCTTTCTGGCTGAGCCCTGTACCTTTGTGGTCTACGCGGGGTAACAACTCCAGTTGGTTCTTGAGCCTCTCCAGATACTTCTAAAGATCTCTGATTTTTCACTTGAAAATCCTCTTGATTATTCACTAGAGTTTGTTGTGAGACTCAAAGTACTTCGAGGTATACTTTTCTCCCACTTGTCATTTTGGAAATGTGTAGTCTTTCCAAAAAGATACCATCTCGAGCAACAAACACTTTGTTCTCAGATGTATTATAGAAGTAATACCCCTTTGTTTCCTTTGGGTAGCCCACATGGATATAGTTGTCAGATTTCAGTTGAAGTTTGTCAGAAGTTAATCGTTTGATGTATACTTCACAACCCCAAATCTTGATAAAAGACACTTTTGGAGGCTTTCCAGTCCAAATTTATATGGAGTCTTTTCGACATATTTGATAGAGCTATATCTAGTGTTAGTTCAGCTGTGTTTAGTGCATGTCCCCAAAATTCTATTGGAAAGTTCGGCCTGGCCCATCATTGATCGAACCATGTCTAGCAAGGTCTTGTTCCTCCGTTCCGACACACCATCCCATTGTGGTGTTCTAGGAGGAGTCAATTCTAAAAAGATTCCACATTCTTCCGAATGATCATCAAATTCATGGCTCAGATACTCACCGCCTCTATCAGACCGCACTGCTTTAATATTCTAGCCTAGTTGATTCTCCAATTTACTCTTAAATTCCTTGAATTTGGTAAATGATTTACCATATCTACTTAAGTCATCAGTAAAAGTGTTAAACTAGCTTAAACCACCTATAGTATTTGAACTCATTAGGCCACATATATCTGTATGGATTAGTCCCAATAGATCACTTGCTCTTTCTTTTACTTTAGATAAAGGTTGCTTTGGCATTTTGCTAAATAAGCATGACTCGCAATCACAAAAATCCTCTAAGTCAAATGGCTCTAGAATTCCTTCTTTCTGAAGCTTTTCCATTCGTTTCATGTTAATATGGCGTACTAGATAATGCCACAAATATGTGAGATCTGAATATTTTGTTTTGGCCTTTTTAGCATTTATGTTATAAATTGGTTTGTCGAGATCTAGCATATAAAGTCCATTGACTAGTCTAGCAGATCCGTAAAAAATCTCTTTAAAATAAAATGAGCAACCATTGTCATTTATTTCAAATTTAAATCCCTTAGCATCCAAGAAAGAAACGGAAATGATGTTCTTAGTTATACTAGGAACATGGAAACAATCTTCCAATTCCAATACTAGCCCAGAGGAAAACAACAAACTATAAGTTCCTACAGCTAATGCAGCAATCCTTGCTCCATTACCCACTCCTAGATCGACTTTTCCCTTAGTAAACCTTCTAATTGAAACATAAGTGGGAGCCACAACTAGTATCCAATACCCAAAAAGTTGAAATAGCAAGTTTACAGTCTATAACGAAAGTGCCTGAAGATGGAACGACAATTCCGTTCTTTTGATCTTCCTTTCGCTTCAAGCAATCTCTCTTCAAATTCCCCCTCTTCTTAAAGTAGAAGCATTCAGATTCAGAAGTGGGTTGGCTCACCTTCTTCTTTTCAGAATTGGTGACCCCATTCTGCTTAGTTTCTTTCCACCCTTATAAGCATTCCTCTTCTTTCAAAATTTTTTGAACTTTCCCTCACACATCATAAGCATATCTTGCTTTTCACTTTTGAGCGTCTTTTCAGCGGTTTTCAGCATACCGTGAATCTCAGTGAGCGTTTTGTCCACACTATTCAAGCTGTAATTCAGTTTGAACTTATCATACCCTCTATGAAGAGAATGGAGGATGGTGTCTACTGCCATCTCCTGAGAGAATTGTTGATCTAGCGTTCTCATATTCTCTATTAATGCAATCATCTTGAGAATATGTGGACTTACGGGATCTCCTTTCCTGAGTTTGGTCTCAAGAATTTCCTTATGAATTTAGAATATTTCGACTCGAGCAAGATCTATAACATGTTCTTTAACTCACCGATGATCGTGAAAGCATCTGAGTTGATGAACGTATTTTGTAGATCCGTACTCATAGTAGCAAGCATTAGAAATTTCACATCCTTGTTGGCGTCAATCCAACAATCGAGGGCAGCCTGAGTGACCCCGTCAACTGCGGCTTCGTGAATCTCCTCTTCTAATACATACTCCTTTTCTTACTGAATTAGAACTATTTTCAAGTTCCTTTTCCGGTCAAGGAAGTTTTTGTTGGGATTTACAGTTAATCTGATTAACAAAGAGGAAATAATCCCTATGCCAGGATCCACGTAAAAGTATAAATTAAGCATTACTTAAGTTTGATGCGTGTACTCCCTTTTAGTCTACGAACACGAACGAGAACTCCACTTGTAGTTCCTCTACAATCGTCCATCGACACGTGCATATCCTCCTTAAATCCGATAGCTTAGATCTTTAATCAAGGTTGTAGGCTTTTGGGAAAAACGCAGTTTGGAGGCACATAGAGAATTAGGTTTCTCTAGGTGTCTAGGGTTTAGTGTGTAATCATTTGTGTGTGAAAACCTTTGTGGAATAGGCTATTAAAATAACCTAGGAAATATTTTTTGTTAACCGACCAAAGGCTTGAAGCCTTGGTCGGCTGTGAGGGGGTCGAAAAAACACGACGGGGCGCCTCTTAGAAAGAGTGTGTACGGCCCGCACGACTTTTCCCCTCTGGATGTGACAAGCATATTAATTAAAAAGGAACTAACTATGGGTGTTAGCCTCTTTTTACTAGTCTTTAGGAGTCGCCATTTAGTTTTAAAAAACTGACAAAACCCGGTTATCGTGATATGCGTGGAGTGCAAACATATTTGACTCACAACGGCCATAGGTTCCCTTGTGATCCCTGATGTGGAGATCGCTTAACATACATCCAGCGGAGTAGAGATTGAGAGTTCGGGGGACGTTTACTAATACGGGGAGTGCCCAGCATTAGCCCACGCGGCGTGGTCCTTACTAGTTCAATTGTGACGATGATGGGACATGCGTTATGCAACATTACTACTCTTGATTGATTTTAATGCACAGATATTACTAAACATATGTCAAAACGTTGATGTAGGTTGATTCAAGGTGCTTAACAATAAACCGATTTGTCCGAGTATTATCTTACTTAGGCGTGAACAATATATCAGATTAAAGTTAGAATATTTATATGGCGAGGAAAGCAATAAAAATATTAATTCACGTTACACCAAAGCGTAGGCTTTACTTCGGTTCTCAGGAACACCTACCACTTGACTTTGTTAGCTTTCCGTTTGTCTTTAGAACTTTCCGATGACTGACAAACTATGGGATGGGATTCTTCCATATTTTAGGCTTTAAGACTGTGTTTATATTTCAGCAGCACATCGACAGTATTCAGCGACCAGGCGGTCGTGCGGGCAGGGTCTGCTTAACAGTGTGTTAAATACGGCAGACGCACGAATACGGGACAGAGAAAAGCTTCGGTCAATACACAAGCTTAAGGGTTTAGGGTTGGAATTGTGTTATTTTCCGGTTTTCAGAGGCCCTGTTTATAGTAAAATAGGCCAGAATACGATAAATTTCGGAATGGGAATTTTCCAACTGAGATCTGTTGAGCGCTAGGAAATTCCAGCGCTTGGATCAGGAGCGCTGGTTTTTTCTAGCGCTTGCAATTTGTGCGACAGGTCTATTCTGGTGACAGCTGGATCAATTCTATCTTTTGCGTTATAGTGTAAGAAGCAAACTGCAGCGCTGGCATAAAGTGACGCTCAGGCTGCCAACGCTGGAATTTTCCAGCGCTGGTATTTTACTTCACTTTTCATGTCTTATCGGTTTTTTACCGAATCTTACTCACGTTTTCTATCCTTTAGGAACACGAGTTGGATTGCAACTCATAGTCCTTACCTAATGATAAATCGTAAGGCGATTCAAACACTTAGATATTTTATCTTACACGGTTGCCATTCTGGGCAGCGTTTAAGCATAGAAATTACTATAAATATTAGTTTTTAAAAATTGAAATATAGTTTAAGGGATATCAGTCAGTCATGGATTGTTCGCAGCATATTTAAGAATGCTTAGTCAAGCGGTGTTTGGTTTCATCATTGAACACACCGTGTCGGGCCTAGGGACAAATGTAGGTTGCAACAGTTAGGCCCCACTTTGATTGAGTCTGAGCAAGACGACAATCAAAGTATTGGTAGACAAATGGCGTCTGGGACCTAGCTTAGTTAATGCTAAGTCCAAACGAAGGTCTCGCGAGCCCCCGAGTGATAACATTTGACTGAAGGGTCATCACTGGAAATGTCAATAGTTCCCTCACGAGTCATTGGGAATTAACTGACTTGAACTGTCTTCTCACAGAGTCATTGTAGACGTTCAACTAACGGAATAGAGCTTTTCAAAAACGGACAAACTTTGATCTTTTGTGGACGGGATATGAATAATGACATTTTTTAGCAAGGGATGAATAAACCTTACACAGGAACCGGAATACGGAACACAAAACTTTGACATTTTTTAGCAAGGAATGAATAAACCTTAAACGGGAACCGGGATACGGAACACAAGACTTTGACATTTTTTAGCAAGGAATGAATAAACCTTAAAACGGGAACCGAGATACGGAACACAAGACTTTGACATTTTTTAGCCAGGAATGAATAAACCTTTAAACGGGAACCGGGATACGGAACACAAACCTTTGACATTTTTTAGCAAATAATGAATAAGCCTTGAACGGGAACCGGGATATGGAACACAAGACTTTGACATTTTTCAGCAAGGAAGGAATAAACCTTAAACGAGAACCGGGATGCGGAACACAGGGCTTTGACATTTGTTTAGGAAGGAATAAATAAACCTTAAAACGGGAACCTATACGAAACACAAAACTTTGACATTTTTTAGCAAGGAATGATTAAACCTTAAAACGGGAACCGGGATACGGAACACAAAACTTTGCACAATATCTTATTTTTCAGAATACAAATTTTTTCTTTTGAAAACATGTTTTTTTTAATAAAATAACCGTACCTAGATGGGTTACGGCGATTTCGGACACAGTTTCCTGTCAGTGGGCCACCAAATATAAAATTTTGAAATACCTTTACTTTTCCGCGGGAAACAAAACGGAAAAAGTATAGGCGGTTATTTGATAAGAAATGGGCTGAATGGCCCAACATTTTTTCGGAATGGAATATACGTGTGCTGGAATTTTCCAGCGCTTGAATTTGAGCGCTGGAAAATTCCAGTGCTAGTTCTCTTTAAATACGAACAACGCAGTGGCAGTTTGCTCGCGACTTTCTCACTCCTCTTACTCATTCTTCATCATTTTTGGTCGATTTTGCACGATACCTTCACCAAAATTTCTCGTAAATTGATCTAAATCACATATATGTAAGTAATTTCGAGTTTAACTTGCATTTTGGCTTGATTTTGAGTAGAAATTCATATGATTTTTCATGCTCAAATTGAATTGGGGTTTTTTATATTTGTCCCAATTTCTTGCAATTGTTTGCTTATATGTGATGTTTATAACATGTATGAGTGCCTAAAGATGTTAATTTCTACAAGTATGTTGATTTTGGGTAATTTTGAACTCGTTCAAAATTAGCCCCCAAGTGTGCCTATGAATTGATATTGGAATGCAATGTAGGTGTTTTTTATGCTTTGCTTGCGGTCTACATGGTCTGGTGATAGAAAATACATGATCTTGGTGTTCGTAATAGTCTGTGGTCAATTTCGTTTGTATGGACTTTTATTACTGATTTGTGAACTTAGTAACATGTTGTATTTAGGGAACGAAATTGTCTGATGCCACTAATTTGTTGTATCGCGGAATTCGGAATGTAATTGCTTTGCATTACTGGGTTCGAGGTGTGATGCCTTATGCCTTTTCGTATTTTTGCAAATTACGTCTTGCAGCCACGGGTTTCTTCTTCTCATCTGATGAGGCGAGAGGGTACTTACCGCGCTCGGCGCTCTCGGAGGACGAGGGATGCCTGTTCGTTTCCTCGGATGGAGTCCGAAGGGGGTTCCAACCTTGAGGATGGGCCCGATTGAGTACGACGGGGTCGATCTTCACTACGACCTGGAGCATCACGTGGTGTCCCGGTTCCGTGCCGGGAAGGCTGGGGCAGATACAACTTTCCGACCTTACGGTGGGTCGATTTTCGTGGAGCGCTTAGGGAAGCTGAACGAGCGGACTCGTGCAGCGTTGGAGGCCTTCCCTTTATATCTGACGGTGTGCGTCTTTAGGGAGGTCGTGGACCCTAACACATCTAGGCGGTTCTTGCACCTGATTCTGGAGTGGTGGTGGGATACCACCAACACTTTCCACTTCCCGTGTGGCGAGATGACTATTACCCCCGTGGATTACGCCGGGCTTACGGGTTTGTCCTTCACGGGTAGACCGGTTTACATCGCTAGGGAGACCGTCATACCGTCGCAGAGGATTGTTAGAGAGTGCATTGGGGATGACTTGGCCATAGAGGTGGCCAAGTACAAAGGGGAAGGGATGCCTTACTCCTTGTTGGTGGACTTTTTGGCGGGGGAACGCACTTCTGGTGCTTCTGCGAGGATGTATGCTCGCGTATTTTACTTGTTGTTCTTGAGTTCGACGATCTTGTTGAAACGTTCTAAGAGGGTGGACCCTTGGCTGATTCCGTTGGTCAGCGACTTGTCTGAGTTAGGTTCGTACTGCTGGGACGAGGCAGCCTATGCAGACCTGATTATCCATATGGGTGTGGTTGTGCGGGTCTTGGACGGCCCAGACAGGCCGATGAGGCCTATTTCTCTATGCGCCTTGCCACGACTCATTGAGATACGTATTTGATATTGTTTACTCTAGGAATGCTAAATGGGTTGCGTACTTTTACTTATATGTTTTTGTTAGGTTATGATACATATGACAAAACATAAATCATGCGGAAAACCTTAATGTCAGGAAACATATTATTTACACATAATCATATAGCATAATTTAGATGCATACACTTTGTAGCGTGCCTTCCCTAGCTGCGCCCGAACCGAACAAGAACAAGTCTTTAGGACTCCAAGTGTCGTCCCTCCGTAGATAGTCCACAGCACGTCCGGATCCGCCTTAAGCTTGACCAACTAGAATCGCCCTTAAGGTTCCTAGGAATTTTCGGCTAAAATGGTTGCAAGTGTTTGGCTGATTTTTGCTTCAAAATCTTACCTTTGAATACTTCAATGTTGTATATAAATTTGTGACCCTTGGCCCCTATTTATAGAGTTATGAAAAAGGACTTATAATCCTATTAGAATACTAATTTAGTTTAATTAGAATCCTGCTAGGACTCTATTAAATAAACTTTATCTATTATGATTAGAAATTAATCATATGTCGAATCCCGATAGCTTTAGGATTCTTATAGCACGCACACGAGCATCGCACGAGCACCGTACACCCGCGAGCAGGCCTTGCGGCCCACGCTGAGCGCACAGCGCCTCGGCCCAGCTCGCTGCCTGTGATCCGCGCGCGCCCAAGGCCTTGGTTGGGCCTGGTCGAGGCTTGGCGTGTGGTTTGTTGCGTGTGGCTTGTTGGGCGACGGCCTGGCTTCGTGCTGGGCCTTCGTCTAGCGAGCCTCGTCCGATGCTAATTCGTACGATACGCTTCCGATTAAATTCCCGATTCCGGAATTCATTTTCGATACGAACAATATTTAATATTTCCGATTCCGGAATTAATTTCCGTTTTGAACAAATATTTAATATTTCCGTTTCCGAAATTATTTTTCCGATTTCGATAATAATTCCGATTCTGACAATATTTCCGTTTCCGGCAGTATTTCCGATTCCGACAATATTTCCATTTCCAATAATATTTTCTGATACGTACCATGTTTCCGTTTCCGGCAACATCTACGACTTGGATAATATTTATATTTCCGATACGATCCATATTTCCGTTTCCAGCAACATCATCATTTCCGGAGTATTCATTTCTTGCTTTTGACGATCTCAGCTCTCACTGAAACCAAGATCCGTCGATTCCGAATATCCATAGATGGAGTATTTAATGCCATTAAATACTTGATCCGTTTACGTACTATTTGTGTGACCCTACGGGTTCAGTCAAGAGTAAGCTGTGGATTAATATCATTAATTCCACTTCAACTGAAGCGGCCTCTAGCTAGGCATTCAGCTAACTTGATCTCACTGAATTATTAACTTGTTAATTAATACTGAACCGCATTTATTAGACTTAACATTAAATGCATACTTGGACTAAGGGCATTATTTCCTTCAGTCTCCCACTTGTCCTTAGGGACAAGTGTGCATTTCCCAATTCCTTTGTCGCTTGATGCTTTCTCTTGAACATAAGGTAAGAGTTGTTATCCTTATTACGTCCAGAGGTGTTTCTCGGTTTCAGAGTTCAACTGATCAAATAAACAGATAATCATAGCCTATGATTCATCTGAGCACGGCCATGCATTTTACAGTTTCTAGCTCTCCGAGTGGCCTTGTACAACTTTCAGCATCTCATCCCGATTTATGGGAGGACAATCCCAATCTTGCGATCTTGAGATTAGACTTCGTTTGATAGGTGATTACCTGAGCGTTGCCTTTATAGCCTCCTTTTATGGTGCGACGGTTGGTCAACGTCAACGTAAGCAGTTCTCAAACAAGTAATCTCAAATCACTCAGGTATTGAGGATTAGTGTCTAATAATTTTAATGAAATTTACTTATAACAGATTTTCATCTCTTACAGTAAAGTTTCATAGGTATGTCCGATACTAGTCTTCCCAAAGTAAGTATCTATGCAAATGATTACGACATTGCCATGTCCACATAGTTCAAGAAACAGAACTACTAGTCATCTTGCATTCTAGTTGTCTAACGTTTTCTATGCGTCCATCTTTATAGAAAACTCCGACCAGGGACCTTTTTTCAACTTTTGACATTCAAGTTCACTTGATAGACATTTCTTAGTCACAGGACTGGTCCTGACAGTCTATCTTGAATATATCGTCAAATTGAAGGGACTCATCATTTAATACTAAACCAAGATTAAATGGAATATGAAAATACATTTCATATATGATAAATGTTCAACCCCAATGTTTTACAACCATGGGCCTCAAACCCATCTTTAAAACAGTTCATGGAATTCAAAGCTATGCTTGATTTCCAGTGCTACAACATAAGTGTTGCTTCTCACTTGTTGCATAGGTTTAGTTATCATGCTTTGCCAATCTTAATATCCTTTTCATCGAATGTTCTTCGAGATATGATGATAAGATCCTTTGAGTATGTTTATTTTGTGATCTAGTCTTTCTTGCTACATTAGTGGTTCTACGCATTTTACAATGAAGAACCATTAAGTCAACAGACATGTGATCTTCCCAAGTTCAATGAAGAACTCATTAATATAAACAACTCTATTTTATTGCTTCTTAGGCAATAAGTACTTTTACTTCAACTGTTTAGGTTGCTAGTGATGCTTTGTTTGGATTTACTTATCCAAGCAGTTCACAGATATGTGGAAGACTTTCCAGCTGTATTTTAGAACATAGAAATTAATATTTAATTTCCCACGCAACAACTCATGGTCTCCGATCCATGTTGCCATTTCAAAACACGATGCTCTATAGCTCGTCCTTGCCAATGGTTAACTCCAAAGGGATCTTGCTTGATCCTTTACCAGTGTTTATGCGTGTAGCATCAATATTTAGCATATCTTTATTTCCTTGAATCAAGAAATATTCCTATGTACCTTTTCAAGTACCATAAGTATTCTTGATCTTAATCTAGTTGATCTTCACTTAGATCAATAGAGATTGGTATATGTTCGTCATGCCTAAAGTCATACGATACGTTTTTGGCGATCCTCATATTATATCATACATGATAAATTCTTTTGCAGAATAATTCCCAATTGAATTCTATTCATGTAACTTTAGCTCATTCTAGTTTCAGTAGATATTAAATCCAGCTAAATTCTTTGACATATAATATAGGTTAAGAATCTCACTTAGATCCTTTGATGTTTAACTTAGTAAATGCTTATACATAGTTCAAACATTCATCACTTAGATTTATTCATATGGATCGAATATCTCCAATGGAGTCTTTCGTGTTTGATTTAGTAAATGCCATTACTTAATCCAAAACAATATCATAAGATCTTTGTAAATAGATCTTAATACCCAGTATGTACTAAGTTTCGCCTTGGTCCATCATTGATGAATAATTTCAAATCTAAGTCATTAGCATTTTAATGTTATTTCATAATAGAGAGATATGTGTGATACACATAGGACCATTAAGTTTTATGTACTCCCACTAAACTTCTTATATATTTATGTACATTTTATGAAACTAAAATACTTATTAGCTTCACTAAAATACATTTCCAATTCCCAATTGCTTGCTTAAATCTGTACTTAGATTTCATAAGCTAGCTTTTCCTTTTCAAGTATTTATTTGGATCCACAAATCCTATGACATGCCATGTACATAGTTTTCTTCCAACATTTGATTGAGGAATACGTTTTGTCATCCAATTGCCATATGTACCAATATGCAATCGTTGCTTGAATTATATACTTAAGCATTATGATTTTGCATGAGGTTTCAACACAATCCAAACGGTGAATTTTCTTGTAACCTTTAGCAACTAATCTAGCTTTGTGTGTGAACATAATTTCATGTTTGATGGTTTTTATCCTTAAAACAAACTTGCAACCAATAGGTGTGAAACTATTCTTGCAAAGCAACAAATTTTCAATTTTGTCATAAAAATATTGAGTATGTTTTATGGCCTCTAACCATTTAAAACATTTGAGTCTATATATGGCCTCTAACCATTTTAGGGAATCTGGGTTTCGTCATAGCTTTCTTTCAGGTCACAAACTCATTAATATACATGATAATAGTTTGACTGCATGTTTAGTGACCTGAACTCCATGTTTCTTCACTATCTAATAGAAGAATCTCATAGTTTCATTGATTAGAACTCTATGCCTACTTGGGTATAGAACATCAAACAATAGAATATCAATAGCCACTAGAAAGTCCTTTGAATATTCCGTTCTCCTTGAAGCACTTGTAAAGTCTTCTAAGAGATGTCTATTCTTTAAAAGCCACTTCTAAAGTCCTTAAAGAATACGTGTTCGGCTTTTCTGAAGAACTTCGAAAAGCCTCCGGAATGTCCATTTATGTTTGTTGTTCGCCTCGAATACTTTTGAGGTCTATTTTCTCCCACTTGTCATTTTGGAAACGAATCTCCAAAAGGACATCATTTCGAGCAAACAAACATTATGTTCTCAAAATTTCGTGGTAGAAACAATACCCTTGTGTCTCATTTGAATAAATCACAATGAAACATATATCTATACTTGGGCCTTAGTTTGTTGAATAACAAACACTAAACTCCCACTGAGTTTAGGAACTTTTTAGATATATTATGAAAAGATATTCCGAAATTACTTTTCAATAGCTTTGACGAATTTGGTTTAGTTTGGTGGTAGTTGAGCATTTTGTTTTAGAAATTATAGGAAAAGTCTTTATGATCCATCATTGATCGAATCAAATACTAATCGACTTCGATCATTCCAACTTAGATATGCCATATCTTATGGAGCTAGATTGTGAATTTTACTACACACAATTATTGATGATCATTCTTGACTTAAGTAATCATCAACATGATCTAACCTAGATCTTTATGATTTCTTGCCAAGTGGATTTTATACTTCTGAATCTTTGAACTAGCCAAACAGATTCAAACTTATATCACTTTGAGTAAATAAACCAATATTCACTCAAGTTTATGTGAAATAATAAAGTCATAAAATCTTTCTTTAGCTTTGAACTATATTGTCTAGGCGTTCTAAAAATAGTTCATATCCTTTGTTACTTTCAACAAGTAAGACTAACTTGTCTTGAATTGATCTAGAAATCAACCAACTTTCAAAAGTCCATAAAAATAGAGCTCTTTGAATGTTAACTTGTCGATATGGTCTAAGTAACAATGCCAAAGATTTGTGAAACTCAAATCAAGAGATTGATTTGAACCTAGTAAAGTTCTTATTGTTAAAGAGTTGTTTGTTTTAATCAAGAATATTGACTCATCCCGTAAATGACCATTTCATTCAAATAAACAAACATTGTTTTTGTTTTTCTTGAATGTGAGTCTCTCTGTGTTTGAAGCAGCAATTTAGGTATGCTGATTATGGAACAAAATAGCCATTAGGTTCCAGCCTTTGAAAGGACTTAAAACAAACTAGATGACCCTACAACTAATGTAGCATTGCCATGCTTCATTTCCCACTTGTAGGCCATTAGTGTAGCCTAGCTTCCATTGTTTGAGTTATTACCGAAGTAAGAACCTCAAGCGGTATATGATACCAAGGAAGTTTGATTGCTAGGTCACTTCTCTTTAAACATAAACTTATAGGTAGAAACGGAATTGTAAATTCCTTTTATTTGTTCCTTGTTTTCCTATTTCTTGTACCTTTTCTAATAGCCTTGACGAAATTGAATTCTCTAGTGTTGACTTTTATACTTTGTTTAGACATGTCCAATGTAACAAAGTTCTTACCATTTATGTTGAATATTTTGTTTCAACTAGATGATCTTACCAGAAGCTTCTAAAGTTCTCTAAGCATCGATCTATTCGAATGTCTATTGTCTAGACTCATTCGAGAATTAAATGGAAAAAGATTTTAGGTTGTTAACCATTGGTAAAGCTGAGTGTTTAAAATCAATGCTTTATAATCTCAAAACTACAGTGTATTTTGAATTCACAAGCACCAATCGGTTTTCTATTCGACTTTGATACTCGAAAACAACCATAAAAGTCGCTATAAGAAACGTACATTTGAATTGCTCACTTTTTCTCATTTCCGTGAATCGTTCTTGGATTCACTACCAATCGAGGAAATTTACTGTTGCCTTTCTAAAAGGATTTACTGCAGTGCAAGATATTTAATTATAAACAATAATTAAAACATACATTGAAGCATGCAAAGTCTAAACATTTATCATGAGTAATAACTTGAAAATTAAAGCAATCATGCAATTTAAACAAGTCATTAGCATTTTATTCGAGTTATGTGTTCCCGCAGGTGTGAATAAAATGATAACAAGACCCTAAAACCATTGAAGAATTAAGCACATTATGTATTGTGACTCAATTCTAAAATATTTTAGGTAAGCAAAAGCCTTTTTCTAATAGTCTAGAAACTACTCTTGGTTGATAGGTACATCTAAGAACTTATTTGGAAAACCTATCGAATTTGCCACGACATAAAAGGACTCCTTACTTATATCGTTGAGTTTCACCAAAACTAACATGTACTCACAATTATTTGTGTACCTTACCCCTTTAGGATCAATAAGTAACACCTCGTTGAGCGTAAAACTATTACTAGATTGATGTAAAGGTTATCCAAGTAAGTGTTATTTTGGCATGGCACCTTTTAACTCAATTTTTAAACTTTGGAACTGAAGGCTCTTACTATGTTGGTTAGATTTTAAGTGAACTAAAATCCTTAATCATGCAACATAATCAAGCCATAATCTCATGCATATTTAAGACATATTTAAAAGCAATAAATAACTTAAAGCATGCATAAGATAAATGTGATCTAGTATGGCCCGACTTCATCTTGAAGCTTCAACTTCAAAGTCCGTCTTGGAATGGATTGGAAACTCCGTCTTGAATTTCACCATGGGAGACGCCATTTTCTTCAAATAGGATAAGCTATAATTAAACTAATTACAACTATTTGATGGTACGCAGACCATATTTGAATTGAAAAACAAACTTTGGTGCATTAGACCAATTACATTCAAATTAATGGTACGCAGACCATATTTTCTATCCTATTTGGGCCATACTAGTCACTTTCAAGAACCTGCAAAAACAGTACATATACAATATATACCATTCACCCATTCATTATCATGAATGGCCCACATAGCTGGTTAGTAAAACATGTTATAATGCATCATATAAATATTTGCAGCAATTAATCAAGGGCACCAATAATCTACCAATTATTCAGTCCTTATTAATTCTAATCAAGTAGTTTAACCTTAAAGGATTTGTAGACCTAATCAAGAGTTTATGACTAAAATTGCTCCCACTCAAACCAATAACTTTATATGCTTTACTAATTTTAAACATAAAAATGTATTTCTAGTCTAACCGGAAACATACAAGTTTATTTAAAATTTAAAGCTCATATAAAATTATAATCGAATCGATTTATTTAATTTATTTTCAGTTGAATTAAACGAATTTAAATTAATTCAAGGTTTAATTTTAGTAAAATAATTAGTATAAATTAATATTTATAATAATTATAATAATCAAAATTAAATCCCAAGAAAACAATTTAAATTATTGATTTCAAAATTAATTAAAATTATTTCCAGACTGAAAATTCAAAATTAAAAACAAAACGAACCAATCGGGTCAAGACAAGGTCGTAGGCTTGCGCCCATGCCTCGTCAAGTCCAACAAGCAACAAACCCTTGTCACTCGATCGATCGTACCGCAAAGCCCAAGCAACAACGCACCAATGCAGCAGGCCCAGTGAGCCACGCTTGCGCGCAGCCCACTCGCCTATCGCAATGGCGCGCTGCTGGGCAACGCTTGCTGCACAGGCCAGCCAACGCTGCCCGCGTGCACGTTGTGCTGCTCTTGTCGCTGCCTTGGATGCGCCCTTGGCGTGCTTGCTGGGCGAGGCAACGCACGTTGTGGCGCAGCATCTATCGCTGCCCACACGTGCTTGCCTTGCTCGCTGCACTGCTCGCCCATCGCCCTCACACGCGTAGCACACAGCCCCTAGGCACCCATTGCCTTGTGCATGCCACGCTCGTTGCTCGCTGCATTCGTACCGCATGGGCGACGAGCTCCCTTGCTCGTCGTCGCATTCCCACACTATACAACACCCCATAAGGTAACACGTAGCTTCCTTTGCTTTGTGCGTGCAACATTTATGAGTGTTTTCATAAAAATTTAAAAAATTTTATTTAAAATTAACGACAAATTAATAAATCATATTAATTTCATAATTTTAGGGCGAAAAATCGAAAATTTATTAATCAATTAATTTCCGATTAACATGGATTCAAATCTAGGTCATAAAAATTTAAAATCTAACATAAATTAATAATTTTATGGTGGATTTTAATCATGGATACCTAATTAAATTGTCAATTAATTATGAAAATTTCAACAAATTAATCACAATTACAAATTAGGTTGTATAATTAACAAGTCTAGGCATTCAAAATTGTTAAACATATACAGTAGGTCAATCAAAAATTCAAGATTTATTAACAAGAATCGCAAATATTCAATTTAACATCTTAAATTTACAAACTTTTGCGTTCGAAAAACTAAAACCTCCGAAAAGTCTTAGTTAGGCTTCGAATTTGGGAATTCTAGGTTCGGCCGGAAAATAATTTTTTTGTCAAAATTTTAGAATGCCTTTTACATGCGGAATTGACACAAAAATCACTCGATTTGGATGAGTAACGAATAAACTGCCGAAAAACTGCGTACATATAATTAAATAAACGCAATTTGCAATTAATTAACAATTACGAAAATTAATCACCCCTTTTAATTCTTTGCAAATTTGTAAAATTTAACCATGTCATGCAATTTAGATTATGAAAATAATAAGAGGCTCTGATACCACTGTTAGGTTATGATACATATGACAAAACATAAATCATGCGGAAAACCTTAATGCCAGGAAACATATTATTTACACATAATCATATAGCATAATTTATATGCATACACTTTGTAGCGTGCCTTCCCTAGCTGCGCCCGAACCGAACAAGAACAAGTCTTTAGGACTCCAAGTGTCTTCCCTCCATAGATAGTCCACAGCACGTCCGGATCTGCCTTAAGCTTGACCAACTAGAATCGCCCTTAAGGTTCCTAGGAATTTTCGGCTAAAATGGTTGCAAGTGTTTGGCTGATTTTTGCTTCAAAATCTTACCTTTGAATACTTCAATGTTGTATATAAATTTGTGACCCTAGGCCCCTATTTATAGAGTTATGGAAAAGGACTTATAATCCTATTAGAATACTAATTTAGTTTAATTAGAATCCTGCTAGAACTCTATTAAATAAACTTTATCTATTAGGATTAGAATTTAATAATATTTCGAATCCCGATAGGTTTAGAATTCATATAGCACGCACACGAGCATCGCACGAGAACCGTACACCCGCACGCAGGCCTTGCGGCCCACGCTGAGCGCACAGCTCCTCGGCCCAGCTCGCTGCCTGTGATCCGCGTGCGCGCCTTAAGCCTTGGCTGGGCCTGGCCTTGCACTGGGCCTGGTCGAGGCTTGGCGTGTGGTTTGTTGCGTGTCGCTTGCTGGGCGACGGCCTGGCTTCGTGCTGGGCCTTCGTCTTGCGAGCCTCGTCCGATGCTAATTCGTACGATACGCTTCCGATTAAATTCCCGATTCCGGAATTCATTTCCGATACGAACAATATTTAATATTTCCGATTCCGGAATTAATTTCCGTTTCGAACAAATATTTAATATTTCCGTTTTCGGAATTATTTTTCCGATTTCGATAATATTTCCGATTCTGACAATATTTCCGTTTCCGGCAATATTTCCGATTCCGGCAATATTTCCATTTCCAATAATATTTTCCGATACGTACCATGTTTCCGTTTCCGGAAACATCTACGGCTTGGATAATATTTATATTTCCGATATGATCCATATTTCCGTTTCCGGCAACATCATCGTTTCCGGAGTATTCATTTTTTGCTTTTGACGATCTCAGCTCCCACTGAAACCAAGATCCGTCGATTCCGAATATCCATAGATGGGGTATTTAATGCCATTAAATACTTGATCCGTTTACCTACTATTTGTGTGTCCCAACGGGTTCAGCCAAGAGTAAGCTGTGGATTAATATCATTAATTCCACTTGAACTGAAGCGGCCTCTAGCTAGGCATTCAGCTCACTTGATCTCACTGAATTATTAACTTGTTAATTAAAACTGAACCGCATTTATTAGACTTAACATTAAATGCATACTTGGACCAAGGACATTATTTCCTTCAATTTTTACTGTTTTATTTTTGCAGTTGTGGGATTTTGAGCACTTACCCTTCTTTGTTCCTCAGTCTGGTAGAGTAGCCGGGGATTACCCCGCTGCTTTCTGGTGGGGTACTACTTGGAAGCTGAAGAAACACGCAGTTATAAAGAATTTATGGGACATGATTGCAGCTGGGAACCTGACTTGGTAAGTATTCGCAGTTTTCCCTTACTTACTTTTATCTCGTTTTATGTGAGTTACTCGACCTGTCATTTTTTTGGTTTTGCAAACAGGTGGGTTGGTCCTATTGGGCCAGGTTGGAGGAGGCATAGGCAGTGAGGAAGGTCCAGCTCTAGTCTCGGTGTCGGATCCTGTACCAGAGTCCTAGGGGTCCTGCCTGGTTTTGGGGGGAGCGGGTGCTTCGACAGACTTTGGAGCTTATCCGGGTGCCCCAGTCGCTGCCTTCTAGCATGTTACGCCCTAAGGGCATCCTTGTTAGCCGTCAGGCGGTGTTGCGGCAGGGTATGCCTGCAAGCGATTTTGTGCTACTTGACCACAACTATCCTGAGTTTGTACGGTTTCGGATTTTACTCCCTCCGGTCGTCGAGGTACGTGTAATCTCAGAACTTTATTGATATGCACGTGTGTTCTTACTTTGCTGTGTTTCGACTTGCTATTTTTCTGTGTTGCAGCCTGAGCCTACAGATCTTGGCGGTTGGGTGCCGCCTGACTGCACGATTCGTTACACCACGGCGGGCAGGTCTAGGATCATAAAGGAGGTGCTTGTGCTTCCTGAAGAGGAGGGTCCCCATCCATTGGTTCCTGCGGATGTTCGCGTGTTATGCTATTTGTTCGTTTAGTCACAACACTTATCGCCTATTTTCAGGTAGAAATTTTAACACTTTTTATTATTCAGGTGCCTGCTAGGATGGTTAATCAGGTGGTGCGCGTAGTCAACCGGCTAAAGGTCGTGTTGTCCTCTGCTCAGGCGGCTCTTTCTTGTAGCAACCCGAACTCGACTCAGGTATGGTGCCCGGTAACTTTTCTTTATTTTGTCAGTCTGGTTATGTATGTGCTGACTTGTATTTGGATTTTGCAGACTGGCATTCCACAGGCTCGTATGCCAGAGCCGATGCGGACTCCTCGGAGGGATCGTCATTCTTTTGTGGGCGATCATGGTGCCTCCAGATCGTAGGCTATACCGCGCTTTTCGTACATTTTTTTGGGTCAGAGGCCCATGCGGCCATCGACTGGGCCTAGGATGAGCTATGGTGGGCCGCTCGGGGTGCCTCAGTCTCAGATGGGTTGGGAGGCCCCTTCGTTCCAGTCGTTTAGACCGGTTGGCAGCCTCAGCCATTTCAGCAGCATTTCCGTGCAGGGTGGGTGCCTGCGGCGCAGATACAGAGCTGGGACACTTCGCAGTTCGAGACCCTGTTTGATGGTATGCATGGTTCGCAGGGTGCTGGCACGAGTGGCGGTGCTCATGGTGATGAAGATGAGCCTTAGTAGGCCGTGTACATGTATTTCTGACTTGGACATGTATCATTTTTTGTATCATGCTACAGACTTGTATATATTTCAAACTTTAGTTTATTTTGTTTGTCTGTGCGTGCATCGATTTTTGCAAAAAATGAGCCATTTTTCAGTATTTTGCCTTAGTCAGAGGTATTGCCATACTGACTCACCTAAAAAGAAATGAAAACAGAAAACACATTACAGGAAATAATGCGCTTTAAGTTTTAGGGTCAACAATGCTCATCAGAATCTTAGTCAAAGTAAAATTCTTATTTGGAAACGAGCTTGAGTACAATATTTTTTTTTTATGAAAATAGCACAATCCTGGTTGTCCTAGAATAGGTGGTCCTTTAACAGAGTTTACACGAGATTAGGAACGTAATTAAGCTTGAAAATCGAAATTTGTGTGGCAGATGGAGTTTATGCGGAACTGAGTTGTCAGCGCAGGAATTTTCCAGCACTCGATTTGGCTGCGCTAAAATATTCCAGCGCTGGAAATTTCCATTGCTGGTTTCTTTTTTCATCGGAATTACGGATTCGTATATCCGTTTCAATTAAACTCGAACACTTGCTTTGGGGTGGCCATAAATAAGGACTGCGACGTTCATGATTCTTTCACCCTTGCATGCATTGTCTAACTGCTTAAGTTTCTGAATTCGATTGTCTGCTTTTTTCCCTTTTTTGTGCTTTTGCCATGTAGACCCTTGTTCCCCCTGTGTCTTTGAAACTAGTTGCCAGCAAATGGCTTCGTTCGCTTTCCCCTACTGATAAGACGTTGCTAAAAGAATATGCTTTAGATGCTTTTTAGGGTTACTACAAATAAAAATTGATTTTAGTTTCATCTATGTTGCCCTGGGTTTTTGGGATTCGGATCACCATGTATTTATTTTCCGTAATAATGAAATTGTTCCCCTGCCTGAGGAATTTGTTGTTATCTTAGGCCATCCTGTCACTGCGCTTTCTACAACCCCTAGTACTGCTGATGAGGGGAAAAAGATGATGGGGGTGTTCCTGGGTTTTTCTGAGAGTAAGGCCAATGAGATGTTGGTCGGGGACACTGTTGACCTGTCTGTGCTTATTAGTTATTTTAGGGTCTCTACTGTCAATATAACTGTACAGAAACGTAGTATTAGGTCCTTGTGCTTGTGCCTGCTAAACTGCTACCTATTTCATAACAATGACAGTATGTTTGGAGACCTAAAACTAATGCCAGTTGTCAGCTTGATGGACTGTCGGTACTCCATGATGCCCATGGTGGTTTACGAGACTATTCTTTGGGCGGATGCTTTGAAAAAGGATGTGAAGTGCGGGGATGTCGGAAGTAGCACCTTGCTGTTTCAGGTAATCAGTTTATAATGAATCGTTTATTTTTGCGACTTCTTTTTTTTGAATTGATGATGATTTTTTTTTGAACAGTAGTAGCGCTAGAAAATTCCAGCGCTTTAATGTTGAGCGCTGGAATATTCCAGCGCTCGAACATTCTGCGTTGATATTTTCTGGTGCTGTAATTGTTTTGTCTGTTATATTTTTTTCGATTCGTTTTATTGCCAACCTTGATAACTGATTACTGTTTCTTTTACCGTTTTTTCAGATTTGGCTTATGGAATGACTTAAAATCTTAGAGACTCCGTCTGGCCTTAGGACCTGTTGTCCCCGGGCTCTTGGCAGTAGGAAGTATCTACACCAAGGAGAGAATGAAGCCAAGTGGACTTCGTATCTTACCCATGACCTTTGTTCTGTCAAATGGGTGATTCCGTGGTGGGGTCTGCAGTCTATAATATGTGGGACGGGACGCGCTGTTTTTACATTACTTGCAGGGCTAGTGCGTCCCACCTATTTTTTCCCGTACCGCGTTATGAGGTAGTATGGTCATCGACAGGTTATCCTCTTTGCGGATACAACTCCACCTAATGTCAGTTCTTACTCCCGTCAGCTTCTCTTGTGGTAGAAGGAAGGTTATGACCGCTTGCCCCGTTGGAATTTCACCACTGAGGGGAATATGGCCTTGTCTGATAATTACAAGCTTTGCATGAGTTCGGATGATACTGCAGAGAGGGCCTAAGCTCGTAGTGCTGAACCTACTGAGATACTACAATCATGGAATAGGCCCAAGTATGATCGGGAAATCATGTCTAGGTCTAGAGATGCCGATGTTAGAGAGGAGGCTGACAGAAAGGAAATGTAGGGCTGAGCATCCCTATGTTGATCGTCGGCCTAGGCAGAGGTTGCCTGGGCGTGATGTTATTGCGCCCGCAAAGAATGCTGAATTGGTTCCAAGTAAGGGTCGTCGTCATGAGAAAAGTAAGAAGCCGACTTAGACCAAGAAGACTTTTGCTTCTGAAGGGGTAGCAGTTGAAGCCCCTAGTGTTACTACGCCTGTTCCTGTAGCTATTCCTGTTGAGGCCGTGGTTGATGCAAATATTGAAAGGTGAGCGAGGTTGTAGCATCTACGGATGTTGACGTGGGAGCAGCGAATTATTCTACTGATGCGTCTGACTTCCATAAGGAATTGTTTGGTGATTCTGGGGATTTAGATTATATGCTCTAGGATAATGGGGTGTTTTGTGCCCCCTTTCATTTGCGTAATGTCTTTAGTTTATTTCCTTTTTGCAAACTCGGGATGCGAGTGTTGATTATTTCATATTTCAGTGTGTTTTTTAGCAACCTTATATATTTTGCAAATTATTTGGACCGAATCCGTGTTTTGATTGCCTACGTGTCCGCCCTAAGCCAATTTAGTGAACTTAGTTTGAAATCAGGTCACGTGTATTTCTAGTTAAGGAACAAATGAAATAAATCTGAGTGAGAAAATATGTACGTTTGGGGCTTCCTTAGATAATTTTAAGTTTGCGCGAAAAAATCTGCACAAATTGATGAAATTATGTACCCCCCAAGTGTTCGGAATAATTTCTGTAAAAGTGCAGGAAGAATTCTGGACACTTTAGCCTTAGCGCTGGAATTTTCCAGCGCTTAACTTTTGAGCGCTAGAATTTTCCAGCGCTGGAAATTTCCAGCGCTTAGAGGTTCCTTGCGCGCATATTCCTGTTGTTTTCTGTGTACTTATTTTGCAAATCATTGTCATGCACTAAAGGTTCTTAAACCAAAAATTAAGTATGCTTTGCGGAGTTATTAGGTTTAGTACGTGAAATACTTAATGATTTAGCATTTTATTCTGCATTCGTGACTTAAGACGGTTTTGTGAGTGGTGCTCACATGGGCCAGATGTGAATGTTTATGTGTAAGGGGTTGGCGATCGCATGAACCTTATTTCTTCAAGATAATCGTTTGTCTACTATTATTATTTTTCGCCGGTTGCCCATTTGTACCAAATGTATGTCTGGTTTATAGTTAACCGTCTGACGGATTGACTAAGTGAGTTTCCGTATATTGGGGTAAAAGTGGCCCTTTGTTTCGTTAATTTTGACTTGGGCAAGTCGGACGAATTGAACTTAATTGTCTGGTAGTTTTCCAGCAAGAGGTGTAGGATCGACCGAGAAGAATTTGCTTCCCATGCTCTGTTGGAGGACCATTTTCTCGATTTCCCTTGCGTTATCCTTCTCATTTTGGGCCTGAGTAGCCGTTAGTTTTCGTTTTTCTACGCGGAGCTGTTCCATAGCAGTAGCCATTAGCTGGACCTGTGAGGCTAAATCTTCGAGCGACATGTTTCTAGTTGATGCAGAGAAGAACTGGGGTTGAAAAACTGGAGATCCTGGGAAAGAGGAACGACTGGTGGAGACAGGAGTTACTATTTCTGCAATCGGTCTGGCAATTGGGATGGCTGACTCAAGACGCGCTAATCTCTGATCTTCAGTTCGGCGTCAAGTAGCGGAACCAACCCTATGTTATAAGACAATTATTTAGGATGACAGATAGGTTTACTTTAGGATACAAACTTAACACTGACTCAGAATGGCTCAATTTCTTGGGTAAGGGTAGTTTCTTACAAAGACTTAACTCATGTGAACGTCAGATTATTTATTTTTTTAGCTTGAATGGTGTTATGCCACTCATAAGTATCATTGGTGAGCCAATGATTACTTTGCGAATCGTTTTTTAAGTTAGGCCAGAGTACGCAAAAATTTTCAAGGATGAAACCAGCTGCGCTAGAATATTTCAGCGCTCAAATTTGCAGCGTTGATATTTTCTAGCGCTCGCCTGTGGAGCACTAGAAAATTCCCGCGCTTGCAGGCATTTGTGGAGAATTTTTCTTTCAGTCAGTTTTATTCTGTGGCTTGAATTTTACCAAACTGGGCCTTCGTTAGAGCGTTCGTGTGCTCGAACGTTCAGCATTTCGACGCAAGTGATAAGTAATTTGCGCGTACTGGCCTTTGGGTTGGATTGGTAAATGCTAATACCTTCGGCACAATTTTGAACATGCATTCCGGAATGGATATTTTCAGCCAGACATACGTAGTGCTTTAAGGAAAATGCGTAATTTGGTCTTTAGAATTGGTTGCACGATGGACTGGGTTCTGAATTTCCGTGTTCTGGTAAGTAATTCAAATGCGAGGAAAACTAAGTGTGCGCTGGAACATTCCAGCGCACATTATGGCAGCGCTGCAATTTTCCAGCGCATGCCTGGACAGTGTGGGAATTTGATGCGATGGCCATTGTGATTATTTTTCTCTTCCTCGTCGCGTGCGCTAGAATTTTCTTGCTCCCAGTTTCTGAGCGCTGGAATTTTCTTGCTCCCAGTTTCTGAGCGCTGGAATATTCAGGCCGTCCCAACTTAATATGGAAATAATTGTGGCGTAGCGTTCGATTTCTGCTATACGGCTTCCTCACCGACGCACTACTTGCACAGATTATTTCAATATTGTCCCCAGCGGAGTCCCCACTGTGAGGGGGTCGGAAAAAAAACACGACGGGGAGCCTCTTAGAAAGAGTGTACCTCCCGCACGAATTTTCCCCTCTGGATGTGGCAAGCATATTAAGTAAATAGCAACTAACTGTGGGCGTTAGCCTCTTTTTTCTAGTCTTTAGGAGTCGCCCTTCAGTTTTAAAAAACTGACAAAACCCGGTTATCGTGATATGCGTGGAGTGCAAACATATTTGACTCACAACGGCCATAGGTTCCCTTGTGATCCCTGATGTGGAGATCGCTTAACATACATCCAGCGGAGTAGAGATTGAGAGTTCGGGGGACGTTTACTAATACGGGGAGTGCCCAGCATTAGCCCACGCGGTGCTGTCCTTACTAGTTCAATTGTGACGATGATGGGACATGCGTTATGCTACATTACTACTCTTGATTTATTTTAATGCACAGATATTACTAAACAGATGTCAAAACGCTAATTTAGGTTGATTCAAGGTGCTTAACAATAAACCGATTTGTACGATTATTATCTGATTTAGGCGTGAATAATATAACAGATTAAAGTTAGCAGATTTATGTGGCGAGGAAAGCAATAAAAATATAAATTCACGTTACAGCAAAGCGTAGGTTTTACTGCACTTCTCAAGAACACCTACCACTTGACTTTGCTAGCTTTCCGTTTGGCTTTACAACTTTCCGATGACTAACTAACTATGGGACGGGATTCTTCTAGAGTTTTGAGTATTTTAGGCATAAGGACTGTGTTTAGATTTCAGCAGCACTTCGACAATATTCAGCGATCAGGAGGTCGTGCGGGTAGGGTCTTCTTAACAGAGTGTTAAATATGGCAGACGCACGAATACAGGACAGAGAAAAGCTTCGGTCAATACTCAAGCTTAAGGGTTTAGGGTTGGAATTGTGTTATTTTCCGGTTTTCAGAGGCCCTAATTATAGTAAAATAGGCCAAAATAAGATAAATTTCGGAATGGGAATTTTCCAACTTAGATATGTTGAGCGCTAGAAAATTCCAGCGCTTGGATCAGCAGCGCTGGTTATTTCTAATGCTTACAATTTGTGCGCCAGATCTGTTCTGGTGACAGCTGGACCAATTCTATCTTTTGCGTGATTGTGTAAGAAGCAAACTCCAGCGCTGGAATAAAGTAGCGCTTATGGTTTGAGCGCTGGAACAAAGTGACGCTCAGGCTGGCAACGCTGGAATTTTCCAGCGCTAGTGTTTTTCTTCACTTTTCATGTCTTATCGGTTTTTTACCAAATCTTACTCACGTTTTCTACCCTTATATTCACTAAGGTTTGTGCAGCTCGCATATTGGGGGAAGGGCTTTGGCTGAAAAGGCACTCTGGACCGGCTATTATTGGCCAACATTGAAGGAGGATGCACTTTCCTTGGTTAAAAAATGTGACAAATGCCAACGCTTTGCTCACCTGATACACAGGCTGGCTCAAATCCTGACACCTATCACTAGTCCAATACCGTTAGCCAAGTGGGGAGTGGACCTCTTGAGCCCATATACCGCCGCACCTGGGGGAAGGCGTTATGTTATTGTTACTGTTGATTACTTCACCAAGTGGGTTGAAGCATAGGCATTAAAGAACATTAAGACTTACGATGTGAAAGCATTCATCTGGATAAATATTATCATTCGGTTCGGCGTGCCGCAGTCAACTATCTTTGACAACGGACCGCAGTTTAAGACACCTAAGCTCATAAACTAGTTAGAAGAACACGGTATAGCCGGTCATTTTGCTTCAATAGGAAGGCCGCAGGAAAATGGACAAGTGGAAGACTTTAACAAAATCATATCTGAATGGATAAAGAAAAAGCTGGATGAGGATAAAGGATTATGGGCAAATGAGTTGCCAAATGTCTTGTGGTCTATCCGCACCACGGCAAAGAAATCTATGAGTGAGACTCCGTTCCTACTGGCCCATAAGGCTTAAGCGGTTCTCCCCATTGAAATGTGTGAACTAACTCTCTGAGTCATGTTGTATGATGAGGAAGCTAACTGGGAAATGATGAAGGCTGCATTAGATTTTCTGCCAGAATTCAGAGGTAATGCCGCCCTCAAACAGCAGTTATACAAACTGCGCATGGCGAGAGAGTATAACAAAAAAGTCTCAAAGCGAGTACTAAAAGTTGGGGATTTTGTCCTCCGAAAGATGGATGCAGTGGGACGGGCTAAAGAGCAGGGAAAGTTGACTCCTACTTGGAAAGGCCCATATGAGATATATGATGAAGTGCGATATGGAACCTACCGCATCTAGGATATGCAGGGACGTCCAATTCTCTGAACCTGGAATGCTAACAATCTTAAAAAGTACAATTTCTGAAGGATACTCGGTCATTGACGACCATATGGTATCAATTTATGTTTGTTTTATTCCACTTAAAAGCCTATACAGCCATAGTAGAGTAGTTCTTTTGTACTTGGCTAAATTCGCCTTGCAAAAATTTATAAATAAAATTACGCTACTTGTCTCAGAAGTTTTGTTTACTCTTTTAACAAAAGCCTAATTGATTGATGGCCTAAGAAGTGGCCTAGATTAGCAAACGTCAAACCAAAGGAAGCCTAATTGATTGAAGCCTAAGAAGTAGCCCAGATTAGTACCAACATAGGCTGATCACATATTAAATTTATAAGGCCTGCGGCATCAACAGTTGCCAGAGGCAAACATATCCTCTAAAACAAGGATTGTTTCCTAACATGCCCCACGGCATAAGTGCGTATCGTGACAACGGCAAGCATCAATCGTTTTATGACGAGCATGTCTAGCGGAAATCATACCGATTGATTGACTTGCGTCAATCAATCCTATTATAGGCATGCCCATCACAAAACGAGACGAGCATACAAAATAAGGCTTGCGGCATCAACAGTTGCCGTGGAAAACATATTCTAGAAAACAAGGATTGTTTCCTAACATGCCCTACGGCATAAGTTCATGTCGTGCCAGCAGCAAGTGTCAATGGTTTTATGACGAGCATGTCTAGCGGCAATCATACCGATTGATTGACTTGTGTCAATCAATCCAATTATAGACATGCCCGTCACAGAACGAGACGAGCATACATAATAAGGCATGTGGCATCAACAGTTGCCAGCGAAAAACATATCCTTGAAAGCAAGGATTGTTTCCCAACATACCCTATGGCATGAGT
The DNA here is from genome assembly GCF_020520425.1 of Spinacia oleracea. Taxonomy (NCBI): domain Eukaryota; kingdom Viridiplantae; phylum Streptophyta; class Magnoliopsida; order Caryophyllales; family Amaranthaceae; genus Spinacia; species Spinacia oleracea. The sequence continues at coordinate 74,197,883 of NC_079492.1, read as the reverse complement.
GCGTGTCGTGCCAGCGGCAAGCGTCAATCGTTTTATGACGAACATGTCTAGCGGCAATCATACCGATTGATTGACTTGCGTCAATCAATCCTATTATAGACATGCCCGTCACAAAACGAGACGAGCTGGAGGTTGTTTGTTCCTGAAAGCAATGGTTTGGGTCACACATACATGGAAATAGAAAGCAATCACAAACAAAATATCACTTTCAAACCAAAGGCCACCTATGCGGCGCATGTTTTTTCAAAAGGTGCACTAGCACCCAAAATAGCTTCAATGCCTCCCGGCACAAGTACAACAAAAACTAAAAAGTGTTAAGTTCACAGATGGCACAATGATACATACGCCTGTAGACACCTACTTTTGTCCCCATTCCCGAAAGGGAAAGGTTTGATGATGAAAACATAAATCTCCACTTGACAACGCATCACCTTAAAATAAACGAATCTCAATTCCCCTTTTCATTTCACCCGAAACCTGCTATTTATAGAAACCTGCTAAAAATAGTAAATGCCGTAAAGGGTAGCTCCTAAAAGTGGCAAGTCATAAAAGATAGAAACCTGTCAGAATTAGGTGTTGCATTCCGACGTAAATCCTAAATGAGATAGAAAACTGCGAGAATCCTATTCCTAATATGATTCGGAAATAAGAGTTACGTATTAATTAAAATCCTAACGAGCCTAGAGTTCGTAACGGGCCCAGACGCATTCCGTCATGAAATTGATACGCACTAAAAGACTCGATTAAGTCTCAAACACTACGGATTTCAGGAATCCGAATCTGACTAAGAAAACAGCCCAGACCCTATTTTCAACGCCTGGCTCTGGGCGCCGAAATCTTCGGCGCCCAGGCCTGGGCGCTGAAAATACCTGGGTACGTGTTTTTTCCTAATTCTTTGTGGATTAGAACTCTGCAATTCTATCTTTCCACGAACTCTTCCCTATAAATACAGCTCCAAATTCGACGTGAAAGGAACACACACAACACACAATTATATTCTGAGTATTGACTCCAACCCTTAGCCTAAGCCTCACGCTGCGAAATTGTTCACGCGTTCTGTCGCAATCGATCCATAAATCGAACAGAACGTATCCTGTCCCATAATTGAGATTCGTTAAATAAAAAGGAGAAATAGCAAAGTCAAAGTGGTTAGTTTTCTAAGAACCGTGACGCACCTCTCAAGGGTGCGTCGTAATGTGCCCCTTCTCGATGATTTAATTGCTTTCCTCGCCCTTTTTATGAACTGTTAAACTAACTAAATCTGATTGTTCTATCACGCCTAACAAATATAATATTTTTGGGAAATTGGATTATCATGCTAGGTCCCTTAATGCTACTTAAATCAGATAATCGCGATCGATCTAGTTTTATATGTTGCATATTGCTAAAATCAACTCATATTAGTTTAATAGTTAACGCATGTCCCTTCAATTATTTATGCTGAGCTAGTAAGGATATCCTGCCTCTGGAGTTATCGACGAGCGAAATACTCCTCTCGGTAGTTACAGTCCCCCGAACCCTCAATCTCTACCTTGTGGGTGTATGTTGAGAGATCCCCACACCAGGGATCACAAGGGAACCTACGGCCGTCGTGGTCAAACATAATTGCACTCCCTTTATGTCACGATAACTGGGTTTTGTCAGTTTTTCTCATTGTCGTTAAAAACTGAATGGCGACTCCTATAATACTAGTCAATTGGGTGTAAACTCACAGGAAATCCAATTACACTTGATTGAATAAAAAGAATCGTCACACCCACGAGGGACGAGGTCACGCATTAGCCTCGTGCTTTTTCGACCCCCTCACAGTGGCGACTCCATTGGGGATAGTGAAGGAAATACTCGTGCTTGTAGGTAATCAAAATAGCCGAAGGGTGAAACGATCCTACCCCGCGTTTATTTCCCCCATCAAGTTGGGACGACCTGAAAATCAGCATATTAATGTGAACGGGCAGAACCGCATGACGAATCTCGGCTCCCTTGGGAGTTGGGACTAAGGATACCTTTTTCCGCCAATAGGGGGGTGCATACGACGCGCATGTTTCCCACTCGGTACTTGTGTAGGTAGTACACCTATCCCGAACCCAATCGCTCGCTCATTAGGTCCCTCTCGCCTGCATGCCCCCTTGGCTTGCACTTGCGGGCTGGCCTCTTGGGCGAAATTCGTCTGTTGAAGACACTACCTCGACCGGGGCATGTGTTGGATCTACGATAGAAGCGGTACCAAGCCAGGCGACATACTTAATTTTCAAATCCATGTTTGTAATGTAGTTATGTGTAGCGAAATATGTGATTATGTGTGACAAACTATCCTAGAAAACCAACGACCTTAAAAATTGCCCAAACACTCATAGACTAATTTGCCAAAAAGTTATACTGAAACACGTGTTCCGCAAACCCGAATGATCGCCACAAAAATAAGCGACGCTCGGGATGGCCTGTAACGAATCCCACAAACGCTGCTACGCGTAAAGGATGTTATTAGGCAAGCACGCAAATCGAAGTCGCATAGACAGAAGACAGAAAACGAGAACCAGCCAGGGACGCATTTTCAACGCCCCTGGCTGGGCGCCAGAATTTCTCACGCCCCTCGCTGGGCGCTGAAGTTGCTGCTTGGCCTTCTGGTCAGGCGCAGCAGCCTCGGTGCCCGCGCGAAAGGAAAATACGTAGCGCAAAAAAATGTTCATAAAAAGAATTGCTACGAGGGCGTAAGAAAAGCACTCGATTTCAAAAGCGACTCGTGAAAAAATTAATAACTCTTTGTGTCGTTGTTAGGCCTCCTACGACAGCAATGCTCGGCACCAAAACCGAACATGCTAATAATTATGAATGTCACACGGGCAAGTGTTTCGAAAATCCAAAGAATGACCAAAATAAATAAAACCAAAAAAGTGTACCGACAAAAGAAAGAGTGAAAAACCAATTTAGAGAGTCGAAGTCTAGACTAAGTAATGGTTGAAACTTTGGGAACCTAAAAATTTAGCTTATCTTATGCCTAGGACTGGTCCTGCCACTTGGTGCCGATCAGGGAATCAACGGTTAGTGTGTCTCGAAGATACATCGCCAACATCAGTTTAGTGACTCCAAGCTCCGTCCGTCATCCCTTATTTCAAGGATCTCCGCTTCCCCAACCTCGATTCGCACCTTCAAACATGTCCATAGAAGATTTGCAAGAGCAGATGGATCAAATGACCCGACTCATGGGCCAACTGAAAATGGAAAATGAAGCTTTAGCGGCTGCGCAAGCCAAAAATGACCTCGATAACGAGAAGAGGATTGAAAAAATGGTCCTACAGCAAACCATGGGGAGGAAATACTTCTCCCTCGATCCTGAACCTTTTCCTGGCAAACTACCAGAAAAGTTCAGTTCATCTGACTTACCAAAGTTCAAGGCCACGGACAACCCCCGTGATCATCTACTGAGCTTTGTGAATGCCATGAACTTGAAAGGCGTGGACAAGTCCATGTATTTACCTGCCTTTCCTTTGTCCTTGGAACCTGTGCCGGTCAAATGGTACTATCACCAGGACCCTAAGCTCTTCCCCACGTGGGAAGACTTTGTCAATGTCTTCATCAAGCAATACTCGTCGAATATGGATTTCCAAGTCACCATGCGCGAGCTGGAAGTTCTCTTCCAAAAGAAAAATGAGGGTTTCACGACCTACTTTGCTAGATGGAGGGACCAGGCGGCCCAGCTAATCTATAGGCCTCCCGAAACAGAATTGGTCCAAAAATTCATTGACAACCTGGACCCGGCTTACAGACAACACCTTAGGTACCTGGGACTTGACACTTTCAAAAGAGTTTATGATGTGGGAATAAAGATCGAGGACGACCTCGCCAAAACCATACAAAGAAAACCCACATATAAAAACAACACCTATAATCGGGGTAACACATCCCAAGCCCAAGAAGTCCATGTTGTAGAAGAGACTCCCGCCCGAAGAAGCCTTGAAAGATGGGTCCGAGACCGAAAGTTTGCCCCACTCGGGTCGACTTTGGTACGAGTCTCTGAAAGACTAACCAATCAAGGAAAGTTGAGACCTATAGGCCCCACCCGTGACCTTCCTGTCAAAAGCAAATATCGGGTCGAAGGTACTTACTGCAAATTCCATCAAGGAAATGGGCATGACACTGAAAACTGCTGGAATCTAAAACATATGATCCAGGACATGATAGAGGATGAAGTGATACCTCTCCCTAACGTTGGCAAACCCAACAACAACAAGAGCCCACTCGGCTCTTGTCACATCTCTCTCGACCAACCAGAGAATTTCGACCCCACGGTGTATATTACACCTCAAGGTGCACCACTCGCTGTGGTCCCTATGGATCGAATCGAGAGACAAGTGTGCGGTGTGTGGAATGATGATGCTGAAGATATTTACCTATCTCAAGTGTCGGGCCAGGACCTCTTCACAGAAACTTGGCCCGGGTATGCTCTCATTGACACCACCCCTCAGGAGCCCGAGGTCGACAACCTCACCCGATCCGGAAGAATATACCAACCAGATATTCACCCACCTTCTATGGACGACATCCCGGTTAGGCAAACTCCTGAGAATGGACGGCACGCCACCGTCGCAGAAGTCATTGAAAATCCTCTCCTGAAACAACTAAAAAGAACCAAGGCCGAGATTACCATCTGGGATCTCATGTGTACTTCAAAGGAACATCGCGAAAAGCTTATTCGCTCACTTGACCTCATCTCAGTACCTACAGATATCACACCTGAATCATTGGTTAGCCATGTCACGAGAGATGCTGGAGAAAAGGCCATAGTTTTTACTGACAAAGACTTGCCCAAAGAGGGGGGTGCTCACAATAAAGCCCTTTATCTAGTGGTTGGATGCAAAGGACAAAACATCCCCCTAGCGCTCGTAGATAATGGTTCGGCGGTTAATGTCTGCCCATTGCGAACCGCCCATTGCTTGGGGCTAGGAAACGATGACTTTCAAACCTCCACGCAAGGGGTACGAGCTTATGATAACTCCCGAAGGCCTGTATTGGGAAAAATCAACCTTACCATACAAACCGGGCCTGTGGCACGCACCACGGAGTTTCAAATAATCGACATCAAGCCCACTTTCAACCTCCTCTTGGGGCGACCTTGGCTCCATGACTTAGGAGGTGTGGCTTCTACCTTGCACCAAATGGTTAAACTTAACCATAACGGGGTGATACTAAAAATCCGCGCCCCTCCTCTCGACGTCAGTTGTACTATGGTTGGAACGGCCGAAACTGCAGACGACCTTTATGGGTTTCAAATGGAAGAAGCAATCCAGTTCATCGAAGATTATGATCCAGCATTCCTAGACCCGCATGCATCCCGAGTCATCCCTAGAATGCTGTTAGCTCAAGGTTATTTCCCAGGAACCCCATTGGGCATAAGGAAGAAGGAATACACATTCCATCCTTTTCCCGACAAATCTACTCCCTTTGGCTTAGGCTATGAACCAACGGAGGAAGATATTACTGACTGCCTGTCTAGGCTACGCCTTAACAAAGCCAAACAAACCACCCTCCTTCCCCCGTATCAAAGGACCCTTAACGGGATGTTCGTTCGGGAAGGAGAAGAACACCCATGCTGTGATTTCCCTGAACCCTTCGTTCAGGATGGCTTGCTAAAACCCGGATTTGAAATTTTCCATGACTGTCACACCTTGGATGAGGCACCCCACCTCACCAAGACTAAAACAGCTGAAATATTGGACAACCAGGCTCTATGGACATTGTTTAACGAATCGAGACCTATGGAGAACGAGACTGTGATGACTACCCTGGCTTTACAAGATGAAGGTTTCGATCCAACCCGGTTAATCTCTCCTGCATCAACACTAGAAGAGGTTGAGAACGGATGGGTGAAGACATATCAGTGGGTCAATGCAAAAGGAATGGAATTCAAGATGAGTACCGGTGAAGGACCGAAGTTTTATGAGACTAAACCCCAGGCTTGAGCCACATAGAGCACCACTAGTAAAAAGCGCCTAGTAGTTCTTTAGATTGATAAAAAAAAAAAAAAAAGACTTAAGATGGTCCTAAGGCCCCTTAGAATATGGGTCAGTTTTATTTCAGTGTGTTTTCCTTACTTTCCGAATCAATAAAGGCGTAATATTTCTCCTAAAAATTTTATTCTAACACTAAATAAACACCAAATGTACTTGCAAAATACAAAAATAAAGAGGCAGCCCACTCCAGGCCCAACAAACAAAGCCCACTCGGTTTTGAAATAGTGCCATGGGAACCAATTCCCCAAAACCCACAAAATAAACCACACTATCCCATTCATATCCCCAAAACCTAAAAAGCCAAACCAGTGTAATCATAAGAGTCAATCCATGCAACCCAGAATCAAAGGAAATCAAAATCCAAAACAATGCAAATGTTACCAAAAAAAACAGATTCAAAAAACATAGATTCCATCATACCCTTCACTAACAACACGCATTTCAACCCACCTCAAAAGCCTACACAAAGATCTTCATAACTTCCGCACCCTAACCCCATTTTCAAAACTGTTTCGAGTCACGAATAGAAAAAATTGATCCGGACAAAAACGCATTTCACGCTAACAGTCAAAAAAAGCCTCCAAAGTAGCCTCAACATTGGCTTTAAATACGAGCAAAATATCAAGGCACAAAAAAAAAAAAAAAAAATGCAAGAACATGTGAAGCAATGCGTCAAAAAATTGACTGCCCAAGTCATTTTCAGCGCCCAGGGCTGGGCGCCGAAATTTTTGACGCCCCAGCCTGGGCGTTGAAACTCTCTGCCTGACAAAAATTTTCTTTTCAGAAGTGCTCGTTATTTTATCCGCACACAACGGAAAAATAACGAACACTTGGGGGGTACAGTACGTATCCAAATAGGCTTACCAACCAAGAATATAGCCATACAAATTAGTCGAATCTCGAATTTCATATTTTACGCGACTTATGGCAAAAAAAAAAGCGGCAGACGAAAATAATGATAATACTTCACTCATTTGACCGATTAAGTAATATGTTTCCACCTCATGGCATATCTACCGAAATCCGGCATACTAGAACTTATTCTAAAGCTAGAACTACGCGCGACCTGATTCTGACAAGATACGTAGGCAATCCTTACCAAGGATTCGGTCCAATAAAAAAAACGAATATTCTTTGTGCAAAAAGTGTTAGACATATAAAATACATAAAAAGAGGAGAAACAAAAATAAATGAAAATGAAAAATAAAAATACGCCTTTATTGAGAAATAATTAGAAGGAAAACAAAGTGCTAGGAATAAAAACAAACACAACTGGAATAAATAAAGGGCACCTACACCCTAGCAAGAACTACACTACTCTAGTTCTTCCGGATCATCAAATAAAGTCTTGTAGAGGGCAATGTTCGCAGGATCCACCCCCACAGTCTTCTGCGCTGCCCCAATATCAATCCCACGCCCCTCCTCAAGGGCACAGCCTCAAGGGCACAGACACTGAAGGGAACAGACAAGGAAACAGACACTGACTGGACACTGACTTCCAAAGATGCCAAGGCTTCAGAAACATTCTCAGTTATAGCCCGCTCAGCCTCAAGGGCACAGACCATGGTGGGAGAAAGATTATTATCAACTAGACTAGCCACTGTTTCTACAGGCGGCTGAGCCTTCCTAACCCATACATTGTTCCGGCGACAATCTCCGCGAGAGCTTGCATTTCTTTTAACAATAGCAAGCCCCTTCATGTTAAGCATCTTTTTAGGCCTGAAACTGGAACGGGGAGGAACTTCCTTTCACTTTCGATCAGGACGAGCTTTCACAGTCTTAATACTATAGGTACGAGGTTTGGCAGAATCAGGACCCTCATACTTAACACGCATACGAGGTATCAAAAGCTCAGCCGGCTCCCCATTACGAGCCTCGGCCCTCACATCTTTATCATCGGAGCTCATCCACAACTTGTAGTTTTCAGAAAGACCCACAAAGGCATTTGTAGCTACGGCCCAACGCGGGAGACCATCATAATACTTAGCCCACGCTAGGACCCGTGTTTGTGAAAAGGCCGCTACCTTAGGTGGTACCGTATCAGAAAAGGGGATTGTCTGCCTTAAACCATATTGACACATGACTCGGTAAGGGAAAATATAAATGGGACGAAATAGCCCCAACAAGGAAACATAAACCGATACATCAGAACCCCCCGTCATAGTAGTCAAACCCCACCACGGTACCACCCACTTAATAGAACAAGTGCCATAAGTAAAAAAGGAGGTCCATTCGGTCTCGTCCTGGCCTTGGTGCAAGTATTTTCGGTTACCCAAAGCTATAGGGCGATAATGTTTAGGATCGGCAGGAGCTTCCAAAAGTCTAAGTCGTTCCGCAAGCCAAATCTGCGAAAACAAGTACAATCGAATCAAAAGAATGAAAAAAAACGGTCCCTGGGGCGCAGTTTCAACGCCTAGGACCAGGCGCCGAAAACTCCAGCGCCCAGCCCTGGGCGCTGAAACTCAGCCCCAGGCAAAAGAAATATATGCAAAAGTGGCGTATGCGTGCGCAAAGAAGAAAATTGATTACCTGCAGTAATAGGGGGCTTCCCTTAAAATGTTCAGCTTTGGCATCCTTCTTCAGCTCATCCGCACTCAGCAAAGTCTCGGCAACAACCAACGGCATGATAGATAGCAACTTTCCATCTGGCTAATCAAGGGGATCAACCTTATGTCACCGAACTCACCATTGTTATTCGATAGCAAATAGTGATTCAACAAGCAAAATACAAGGGCTCGGATATTCAATTTCTGTTCGGTCATATTCTTACTAGGCCTAAAGTGATGTTTTACAAGTTTTGCCAAGTTAACCTTGTCCTCTACAACAATTTCAGCAAACATGTTATCATCTAGTCCTAGGAAAGCCCTTATGGTTGTTTTACCCTCTTCAATAGTGCCAGGAGTAACAAGAGTAGCATTAGTAGGATAACCAAGGATCGCAGCAAATTCATCGGGCAAAGGACATATTTCGTTGCCCCGAAAGGCAAAAACATGATGATCGGAGTCCCAAAAGCTTAGGGCAGCATGCAGAAAGTTATAATCAATATTAATTTGTTGTAAGCCTAAAAGTGCCTCTAAGTGGTATTCTTTTAACAAAGCTTTTTCTATAGGAGTAAGGGCCCGTAGCCAACGACTAACAGTCCGTTGGAGTGAGAAAGTAGGGATCGACATGGAAAAAGCAATGAGTAATTAAAGCACAGCAAAAAGGAGAGAAAGAATTTGAGAGTGGTGGAAAATAGGGACGTATCTAGCCCCTATATATAGCTGAACGCACCCAACGACATCCTGATCCCATTCGGAAACGTGTTAGGAAATCCGAAAGTCAAATATCACCAGGAAAAGACTTTTAGCGCCCACGGCTGGGCGCCGAAATGTTTAACGCCTGGCCTTGGGCGCTGAAAATGCAGCCCAAGGCCCAGATTTCACAAAACGCGGAACAGGAAAGGACTTAAGACCGTGTTGCTAAACACGAGGCCCTATTGCAAGTAGAATCAAGCCCAAAGCACCTTTAGCTCCCAAATAAGCAAATATAAACATTAAAACTTGGTCGAAACTTAGACTCGTCTCAGAAAATGCTTATGTACACTTTTCAAAAAAACAAGTTAAATATCGTGGTCATTCTTCGAAACGCCAAAAATGTGTATCGTTAAGTCGTTGGCTTTCCAAATAAAAAATGTTTGTCTGTCGCAGGATTAATCCGGGCCAAGCTAAAACCGGATGTCGCCTGAAAACTAAAGTCGCACTCCACGGCTTCGCTAAAGTAGCACACTACTATAAAAGGTCGCTCGCACATACGAGCATGACCCCAAACATGATTACAAGATGCGAAAAACGACCGACGAGCTCCAATGCTTGGGGGCTCGCGGAAAATAGACTCCAACAAGGAGCGCACGATCAAAATCACATTCCGGACTGCGCCATACACCATATCATGTTTGGATATCTCAAAAAAAAAACAACAGGTTCGACCTCATCGAAAGGTCGTCATTGACACCTGTGCACGGTCCTCTGATCGAAGACCAAGTCGAGCCGTAAAGACTAGCTCAAAATCACGAAAGCAGACGGTCGCAAGACAAAGGTCCGTCTGAACACGTTGTCAGCCCACGTTCAGGTTACAACTAAATTCGAGCATCCCTCGAAAGAATTCTCTCTTGCAAGAATGGATAAAAAGAAATTCTCAAAAGAAATCATAAAAAACCAAAGAAATAGGAACTTGCCCATCTTCAGTTGGCAAGACCGCGGCACGCGAATCCCAAATCAAAAAGATGAATTCAGGTTCGCTCACCTCCAGCGAGTGGGGCGTCCACCCTTAGCGGACAGGGCTCGCCCATCTTCAGCCGGCGGGGTCTACGTCACAAACCACGTAGGTCCTTATTTTCAAAAAAACACAAAACAAATTTCAAAATAGATTCGTCCACTTCTATCGGACGGGGTGTCCACCCTTAGCGGACAGGTTCGCCATCTTTAGCCGGCGGGGTCTACGTCACAAACCGCGTAGGTCCTTATTTTCAAATTTCAAAAACAGATTCGTCCACTTCTATCGGACGGGGTGTCCACCCTTAGCGGACAGGCTCGCCATCTTTAGCCGGCGGGGTCTGCATCACTAACCGTGCAAGTCCTTAGTCGCTGCAGCGATAACTTTTTCTGGTTTTCCCTTTTCCAAAAATTAAAAGAATTGGTTTTCCGTTTTTTCCAAAAAAGAGCGATGTGCTGGATTTTCCTTCGTTTTACGTCCCATAAAAACAAGGGGGTTTTCTCGTTTAGCTAGCCCTGAAAATGAGAATCTTTAAAAACACTTTTACCTCGTGGTTGGGCTTGGCCAGGCCCAATTACACTTTATAGCTTTGATTTCGAAAACATCTGTAGCTACTCCCAATGACAAAGTGAGGGAGTTTCTACGCATCTTTAGATACTTCCAATGACAAAGTGAGGGAGTTTCTATACTATCCGTTCACAAATCCCAATGATACGTGAAGGATATGTCGACACTTCAAGTGATGACCCTTAAGTCAAATGTTATCACTCGGGGGCTCGTGAGACCCTCGCAAAAGCAGGTCACCATGACTTGTGTGGCGCACTCCGTCTAATACTTTGACCATCGTCTTACTCCAAGACTCAGTCAAAGTGGGGGCAAACTGTAGACACCTACTTTTGTCCCCATTCTCGAAAGGGAAAGGTTCGATGATGAAAACATAAATCTCCACTTGACAACGCATCTCCTTAAAATAAACGAATCTCAATTCCCCTTTTCATTTCACCCGAAACCTGCTATTTATAGAAACCTGCTAAAAATAGTAACTGCCGTAAAGGGTAGCTCCTAAAAGTGGCAAGTCATAAAAGATAGAAACCTGTCAGAATTAGGTGTTGCATTCCGACGTAAATCTTAAATGAGATAGAAAACTGCGAGAATCCTATTCCTAATATGATTCGGAAATAAGAGTTACGTAATAATTAAAATCCTAACGAGCCTAGAGTTCGTAACGGGCCCAGACGCATTCCGTCATGAAATTGATACGCACTAAAAGACTCGATTAAGTCTCAAACACTACAGATTTCAGGAATCCGAATCTGACTAAGAAAACAGCCCAGACCCTATTTTCAACGCCTGGCTCTGGGCGCCGAAATCTTCGGCGCCCAGGCCTGGGCGCTGAAAATACCTGGGTACGTGTTTTTTCCTAATTCTTTGTGGATTAGAACTCTGCAATTCTATCTTTCCACGAACTCTTCCCTATAAATACAGCCCCAAATTTGACGTGAAAGGAACACATACAACACACAATTATATTCTGAGTATTGACTCCAACCCTTAGCCTAAGCCTCACGCTGCGAAATTGTTCACGCGTTCTGTCGCAATCGATCCATAAATCGAACAGAACGTATCCTGTCCCATAATTGAGATTCGTTAAATAAAAAGGAGAAATAGCAAAGTCAAAGTGGTTAGTTTTCTGAGAACCGTGACGCACCTCTCAAGGGTGCGTCGTAATGTGCCCCTTCTCGATGATTTAATTGCTTTCCTCGCCCTTTTTATGAACTGTTAAACTAACTAAATCTGATTGTTCTATCACGCCTAACAAATATAATATTTTTGGGAAATTGGATTATCATGCTAGGTCCCTTAATGCTACTTAAATCAGATAATCGCGATCGATCTAGTATTATATGTTGCATATTGCTAAAATCAACTCAGATTAGTTTAATAGTTAACGCATGTCCCTTCAATTATTTATGCTGAGCTAGTAAGGATATCCTGCCTCTGGAGTTATCGACGAGCGAAGTACTCCTCTCGGTAGTTACAGTCCCCCGAACCCTCAATCTCTACCTTACGGGTGTATGTTGAAAGATCCCCACACCAGGGATCACAAGGGAACCTACGGCCCTCGTGGTCAAACATAATTGCACTCCCTTTATGTCACGATAACCGGGTTTTGTCAGTTTTTCTCATTGTCGTTAAAAACTGAATGGCAACTCCTATATTACTAGTCAATTGGGTGTAAACTCACAGGAAATCCAATTACACTTGATTGAATAAAAAGAATCGTCACACCCACGAGGGACGAGGTCACGCATTAGCCTGGTGCTTTTTCGACCCCCTCACAACGCCCACGGTGCAAAAACACAAAATATTCTTAAAAGCGCCCACGGTGCATAACAAGCAAAATCGTCAGAAGTCAACCGTCTGGAGCGTCCTCCTCATCATCAGAAGGCACAAACTCTGGGGGCGGGTGACCAAGGCGTTCAGCGGCCAGAACGGCAGAGCTATGGATCAGCCGTCGTTCGAACCAATGGAAGTTCTCCCCTCCATGTGATTCTCCCAAGCAAGCTTGGTAGCCTCCCATACGGCTTGCTCCCCTTGGTCGTAAGATTCTTGCAGACGCTCCCCAAAGGCACGGACTTGAGAGGTGGCGGCGTTCAGCTATACTTGTAACTGCTCAGAACTCTCGGCTAGTTCTTTGACTCGAGGATAATGCTCGAGCTGAGTCTAAAGTTCCTCCACCTCAGCCACTGCCTTCTTGTTCTCTTTTGTCAAGACCAACATAGCCTTGTCCTGCTGAAGAATTTTTTTCAGAAGCTCGGCCTTGTTCGACTTCAACGCCACCAATTCTTTTTCCTGGAGATCAATGGTTGTTTGCTTCTCGATACGAATCTCCTCTTTTATAGCAAAAGCATAGTCACCATGGTTGACGGCTTTGGAAACCTGCGTCTGGAGCTCTTTGGCCTTCATCTTAATCCTGTTTTTGCAGAACTCCATACGAATGAACAACTGCACAAGTAAATCAATAGAGATTCAGACGTCTACCAAAATAACAAGAAACCAAAAGAATAAAATGATACTCACGTCAGCCAAGGATACCTAGATAGCGCCAAACTAAGCCTCTGATTGGCCAGGAAGAGAAGTGATTTAGTCCTTTGGGACGGTGTTATACATGCGCTGGCAAATAGCCGGCCGTTCCCTAGCAGAGAAGTGAGGGGTATCAGGAATCTGCTAATCCTCCTCCAAACCTTGACGCTCGTTCCTTTGAGCTATAGGAAAAACAATGGCCTTAGAATGACACGGAGAGAAAGAAGAACTGCCATAAGAGGAACGATACGTCCTTACCACGTTCGGATAAAACTTACCACCAGATTCTCTCGCTCGATGGGCAATCTTCTCCGAAATTTGAGAACGGACGTCGGCAGGAATGCCGGCCAGGGGATCCACTTGCCCCACAAGGGCATCACTAGACTTTGACTTAGACTCCAGGTCCACAACAGCGATCGGCTTCTCCACCATCAGCTTTTCAACAGCCATGGTCTCCTCTTTTTTGGCCAAGCGGCGAGTCTTAGGTCGTGGCCTCTTTGGAGCAGTGGCCGACCCCGATTGCGTTAGAGCGGCCCTTTTTCTTAAGCAGTGAAAGGTCGGTGCCCTTCGTCTTAGCAGTCAACTTAGCCGCCTCCCTAGCTTGTTGTCATCACCAATTATATACACTAAGTGTCCAAAAGGCCGCTCGTCCAAAACACTAACGAGACACACTCAAGTGATCACCAGTCACTCACTAAGTAGTGACTCGTCATCAAATAAGACGCCCGTCCTAAACACTGACGAAGCGCACTTAAGTAATAACAAGTCACTCACTAAGTAGTGACTCGTCATCAAATATGACGCCCGCCCTGAACGTTGACGAGGCGCACTCAATTGATCACAAGCCACTAACTAAGTAGTGACTCGTCCTCAAAACAGCCGACTCGTCAATAAACAAAGCATACTCACTAGTACGCTTACCTTCTCTTCTAGCTCAGCAGTGGCCTTCCTCATTTTGGCCTTGTAGATGTCGGCCATCCAGTCCGTCACATCCCCCTCTCCAATATCAGCATCCTTCAGCTGGCTCATACCTGCACAAGCAAGTGAGAATCATGGTCAATTTCTATCAAAAGAAATCATACAAGAGAAATGAAAGATGCGGTCGCGCGGCCCATGACCTAAGACGCTACCTTTGGTCATAGAATATCCTAAACCTACGGCGGCCAGAAATGCCTCATCTCGAAACTGACTTATGTGCGGAAACCATTGAGCTGGCACGTGAAAGGACTTGTCTGCAGTTAATTGGTGGGAGTTGGCCTTAAAAATTATATTTTTTTGGTCCCACTCCGTAGCTGTCAAAGGGGGAAGGGCCTCGTGATGGTCCATAAAGCTAGTCGCAGCACTCCAACAGCCCATTCTGTAATACATCTTCCGGTCGTCCGTATGGAAGACGACCCACCTCTTTCTCCAGTTATGCCACTTGGAGAGCTTACCCACTCCAATATTGAACCCATCAAGGACCTCCACGACAAAGGGATGAGGAGGAAACCACATACCCAATTTGATAGCAGCGGCATAGACAGGAAATTCCCCGTCGGCTAAGAGACTCACGGTAGAGTCCAGGTCCGCCTGCACTCTCATCTCATATCCCGCGCCTACGCAAAGGTCGTCTCTAAGGTCAACCCCATTTTATCCAACCACTTCATCCATCCCTGATTCGGATGAATCTCTGAAGGGAGAATATGAGCCTCTTCTCGGCCGCCTGGCTTCGTCGGCCCTGGATCCACAGTCGACGGTTCTTTATGACTTGCTCGGCTACCCTTGTCTACCTCATCCACCTTTGTGCATTCGGATGAGCTAGTCGTCCCCCCCTCCTTGTGATCGACATACTCATCGATCTCTTGAAAGAGATCGGCATATTCATCGTCAAGTGTCGGCTCCGTAGAAGAGTTTCTCTCAGGAGGGGGCATTGAAGTCTCATCCCGCAAGCGTAAGCGGGTAGGATCGGCCGTCTGCTTAGTTCTTGCCATGCCGTCTGCATAGTTTAACAGAATACGGCTTAGGGTAGACCGAGAATGAGGAAAAAGGACGACCGAGTATGCGCTTGGCTAAAGCCGACGGCACAACGCTATATAAATCTAACCAACGCACGTCTATCACTAGACTTCCGCCCACTAACCATGTTCAAATTATTGGTACAAAAATCAACAAATTAAAGAAAACATATACCGAAAGCCGAAACACTAACCTGAAAGATCTGATAGCAAGTAAAGGATGAGTTTGGTGAAGAACAGGTTGAGTTTGGTGAAGAACAGCTGGAGCTTGCTATGGCCGAAAATCGCCTACTGGTGTTTTACACTTGCCGGAAATCGCCACTCCCCAGAGCTCAGTGAATTTAATGAAGTGAAAATAAAAAAATGAAGTTTACCTCCTCTATATTTATAGAATGGCGGAAATGAGATGTGTGACACGTGTCATCATCCCCAGGCTTTACTTAATTGGCATCTGGGATACCAAAGGTCAAGGAGCGATATCTGAAAGATCGTTTCCAGAAATACCCTCCTTGAGGGGCAAATTTAGTAGGCAAAATTACCACGCCACTTGAATCAGTTGAAAAGTGACACATGGTCCTATGGCGTTCAGTGGAATGTCCAGTGTGGATAAATACCTGCAAGGTGGCACAATATACCCAGCATAACTATAGTTATGCCCCGTGTCTACATCTGGCCCGCATACCGAGGCTTAGGATAATCTTTAGAAATAAATTCAATCATCTTTATGATTATTGCAATCATAATTTATGATTAAGCTAAATTTGGGGATTACATCAATTAACCCATAATTCATTCACATAAATCACATATCAAGAAGCCAAAAATAAGTAACATTTGTTTATTACTACGTACATAAACTTAACCCCATCTCCATTCTAATCACTGAAAACACAATATATGTTTCGCTCTCCCTTTATTTGATCTCTAATGTATGACCATGTTATACATTTACTTTGTAGAGTATTGAGCTAGCATTATTATTATTGGTTGTAGTTGAATAGCTATTAATTGTACAATATAATGTCAGTTTATTTTACAATGATCTTACAATTATAACACATTTGGTGGATCTCAACCTATCATTTTATTTTAAAGTTTTCAACATATCCCTATTATTGCTTAATGTTTTCATAATTTTTATTACTCTGTAATAACTAATCAAGTTCTCTATTTTTCTTATACTATTTTTTTGTAGAAACTAAAGAGGTAGGTGAAAATGATGTTCATATGTTATTTGCTACTCCGTACTATAGCCTTTTCACATTATAATCGACCTCTATAATATCTTTTTTTTATATTTTTTATCATATGTTATTGTTAAAGCACTAATGCATTAAAGATTCTGTCATTCTTATTTATCGTAACGCATGAAATTGTTTTAAAAAAAAATCATGTACTCTGTAATACTAAAGTATTTAACACTTATTATTGCACGAAACACCTTTCAAAAAATATTGGCAGTCTCCCATCTTTTTTTTTCTTTGATAGTGACAATCTATCATCTACTCCCTCCGCCCCAAAATTATAATCTTATATTGCAAATCTGGCATCCTATAATTCTAGTCTTGTTTCCTTATTTGAACATAAAATACTTCTTATATTATCATAATTTGGAAACACAAAAAAAATGCATTGAAAACCTCTCTATGTACTATATTCCCCTTCCTCGTGTACTTTACTATATTCTCTTTCCACATGTACTTTATTCCTTTTTACATGTACTATATTTTATTTTCTCATACAAAGCAATCATCAATTTACTATATTTCAATTTCCCACACACTATATTCCACTTTTCTTAAAATTTGTGTTTTTAGTCAAACAGGACTATAACTTTGGGACGGAGGTATAAAACAAGAAAAAAAAACCTGACCAAAGAAATTAGGCTTTTCATAAGTTTTTAATTTATATATTAATTTGTAAACCAAAACATGATGAATAGTATATACCACTATACCTCAAATAATTGTTAAAACTTTGATTTGACAACAAAAATCGCGTACAAATTGGTTTGTGTAGATCTTTTTGACAATTTTGTTCGATCAGACATTTGTGATGAAATCTTGCAACAGGTATTAAACAATTCGTTAAAATACGTACTTTTTGAATAAAAGAAAAAAAAATAGTGATAATAAATATTGATTTATTGATGTTGGTGTGTATGAAATCTAAATTCCATGCACACAAAACTAGTAATAATAGTAGTAGTAAGCTACTCCCTCCGTCCTAAAATTATAGTCATGTTTGACTAAAAAACGGATTTTAAGAATAGTAGAATATAGTGTGTGGGAAATTGAAATATAGTACAATGATGATGGGAAAATAGAATATAGTATATGTAAAAAGGAATATAGTACATGTGGAAAAGAAAATAGTACATGTAAAAAGGAATAAAGTAGATTTTCTTTTTGTTTTGTGGTCCCATGAGGGTAACATGGGAATTATTTTATGTTCAAATAAGGAAACATTATTATAATTATGGGACGTCCGATTTGAAAAACAAGACTATAATTTTGGGACAAAGGGAGTAGTAAAGAGTAGGTAGCTAGGGTAGCTGCATGTTCATTGGTTTTGAGAATGGACTTGATAAGCAAGAGGATTCTTGTTCTATCCACCGTTAAATGGGATTAACGGTTATCACACTTTTGGGGGGTTTTGGCCATTTATTATTATTTGGATTCCATTTGCATCAGATTTTAATGACTTCTTTGGTGATGGTGTGACAGCTTCACTCCTCCATTTTTATTTTCTTTTATATTAAAAGCTTCCCCAATTACACCTTAAATAGAATCGAATACTCCATACTCGTCGTTCTTAAATAGATAAAAATTTTAAGATAGTCATCATAAAAATGACCATGGTAGGGAATTAATATAAACCACACAAATTGGGTTTTTTTTCTTTTTTTTTATCCAAAAATCATTTAATTGATTTTTGAGAAATATGAAAAATCAATATATTTAATTTTGTGAAAATCAATAAATAATTTCCATAAATAATTAGGAAAATAATTAACTTTTGAGTGTTGTTAATTTATGGGTTAAGCTCAATTCTCTCTCCTCTTCCTCTCCTCTGCCGGTGCCGAAAAATTCACCGGCGAAATCAAATCGAGGCGCGCTGTCACCATCTCTTTCCCCCGACATCCACTCCTCCTTCTCAACTCTCTCAGTACACCATAAGATGATTTCCATCGTCTTCATCCTCTGCTCATACTCCAGGAAAAAAAAATATTGAATGGCGATGGTTGTCAACGAGAGGTACAACGTTTCCGAATGCAGATTAATTTAATGATATGGAGAAATGGTTGTCGAAGTTTGGTTAAGGATTGTTAAAAAAATGGTTTCTCAATTTTCCAGATCAGTGTTGCAAATATATGTTTTAGATCTAGAAATTTTGTTGACAAGTACTTTGTAATATTGTTTGGTTAAATTCAAAGTTACACATTAACACTTTGGGTGTATGTAAGCTATTGGGGGTCCGAGGGAAAAGATGCTGAAAGTTGCGTTTTGGGTTTGAAGGAAGAAGACGATGAACAATAGTTAAATTTAGAACTAAGTCCCGGACGTGGCAATTACAAAACTTGAGTGAAAAACCCTGATTATAGTATTGTCTATGAATATTTGTGGCCACTACCAACGCACATGGATGATTAAAAAACCACGCACAATAGGACATTACCAAGTATATTTATGGACATCACCGACCATATAAGATGAACTATAATAGTCTAGTAGTTTAGTGAAATTACCAAATAGGTGTAGAAGTTAGGACACTTATCAAACGTGTAAGAGAACAAACAAGTAAATCATATAGATTCAACAGATTACGAATTAAGAGATAAAACACAAACAAAATTGTATATTAATCCCTCTTATTTATTTAAGGGATACACTTGCCTTTTTCCGGCCGTATTTATTTAAGAGATACACTTGCCATTTTTAGTAACTTATCAACTCCACCATCTAATTAAATAATATATCTACATCCCACCCCCCACTCCCTAAAATTACATAGCCCCCACTTGTTTTTCTTATTAAAATATCTACTCAACCCCACTTGTTTTATTACTTTATTTCATTCAATTCTTTTTCTTAATACCCGTGCCCGGCCAAGTGTATCTCTTAAATAAATACGGAGGGAGCATTAGGGTAACGTAAAAAACAACAAAAAACATAAAATATAGAGGCATATATAGCTCAACTTGGCTGCCACTAGATAATTAAAACGGGGGTACAGAAAAAGGAAATAAAACTAGTACATGAAACAGAGACTACATCATCATCCATGGAAGCACCACCAGCTTCACCAGCTTCACTGCATGGACCAGATGTTCAAACAAGCTTGTACATCTTGTTAAAGCCGGCTGAAATTGCTTCATATATCCTAATGCTCTCATGCATTGTCGTTTCCGCGTTGATTCTAGCTATTGTTGCTATATCAGCAGTCTGATAGCACAGATGGGCACCTCTAAACAGACGAGCATCTGTCCTCGTAGCCAACCATGCATAAATCCCAGTCGGGGCTCCCATATTAGATAGGTAATGTGTTCTACCATGCCCTGCCAACTCATACTGTCTAGACAACCGTGCAGCAGACTCAAAATGTTCTTGGCGCCCCCCAAAATCAACGAAGGGATATCCTAAGAAACTAGACCCATCCCATTGTCCCCTCACCTTGGTTACCCTGAATCCAAGGTCGATGAGTTCATGTTTCAGCCAAGAAAGACTTCTGCTTGTTGTCTTCCCTCCGATGAACTCTATCGGCAAGTTTTTCATAACAATTGTGTAAGGATGAACGTACGGAACATTGGAAGCCATTTCCGACGAGAATAAGAGGGGAAAAAGAAAGAAAATATGGATGGTTGTTTGAAATGAGAAAGAAAGGGAAGTGATGGATATTGGAAATAAAAAACAAAGCTCTATTTATAAAGGTGTTATCAACTTAACATGCATTGGATTCTGTTGTCATGGTAGTTACCTAGGTAATTTACCACGGTTTGAATACATGCATGGTAATCACCAATTTATTTTCATACGTTAGTCTTCCAACAATAACTGACTTCTTTTAAAAAAAAAAGCACTGAAAATTTATTTAAAGTCTTCAACAAGTTCATTTATTGAATTGATTGGTCGTATCCCACTGTTTCCATGCTTGGTAGGTACCTGAATCATATGTTATTGATTGAATGCATGTAGGTACCTAGGTCTTGTAGCCTTCTATTGTTTCGTTTCCCAATAACTAAGTCAGAAGCACTGAAAAGTTTCAAAGCATGACATTTTCAGCTAGGAATCTGACTGGTATTTGCTTAGTGTTCACTAATGTAACTATTCTTAATAAAAGTAACCAGATAAAACTAGTTCCGTTGGCATGTATTTATCAGGAACACCACTGCTGGAACAATGGCATAGAGTATCAATGACTAAATGTTTATCCTTGGTTGTATCTGTAGTGTAGTAATGGCCTATGCGAAATACAGATACTACCCAGAACAATTGAAACGTAAGATAACTAGAGTGTCACTAAATAGTTGAACAACAAAAAATATTGATAAATTTAGATAAATGTGTACTACATGCGGGTTGGTGGTAGAAAAAAAATGAATAAATATAACATGAGAAAAAACATATACGTGTTGTGGGGAAGAAAGATAAGATGGTTTATTTCCATGTTCACAAATAAAATAAATCATAACAATATGAAACGGACTACAAAGATTAGTAATTTTGAAATGGAGGTATTATTTGTTAAAATAATAAAACAATTATTATTTTTCTCAAAATAAAAACTATGAGTTTTCTGTATTAGTATTATAAATTAGTGAACATGTGTGGGTAATTACCAACTATTCACATGGATGGATAACACTATATTTGTATACCAATTGGTCATTACCGACTTTTGTCTCGGTAGTTACTTTCGACAAAACATGGTTCTATATTTAAGTTATTATCTTTAAGTAATTACCAAGATCATTCTCGGTAGTATCCCAAAAACTAAGTCTCAGGGTCGAAAGGTGAATTTTGTGGTAGTTGGGTATGAGATTTAGTTAAAGTATTTTAATTTGGTCATTACTGAGTAATCAGTTAGTTGTTACCGTAGGGAAAAACATGGTTCTAAATTTAAGTTATTATCTGTCAGTAAAGACCACGATATCTCTCGGTAGTGACCAACATAATAAATCTCAAAGTGGAAAGGTAAATTTTTTGGTAGCTGGGTATGAGATTTAGTTCAAGGATTTTAATCTATGAAATAGATCTCCATATGTATTTTTCCCACCAAAATAATGGGTATTGGTTAGGGTGAGGGCTTTCTCAAGGGTAAACATTTTTATGATCCATTTCTATTGCAATGAATATGTGTGTAACACCCCGACAATTCTCTCTTTTCTAAAATAACATTTTAATATAAAGCGTAGAGAATTATCAAGGCATTATCGCCCGTGTGAAAACGTTATTCAGAATTTTGCAGCGGAAAACATAAAACTAACTTTAGGTTTATAAATAATCGATTACAGGTTTAATCCCAAAATCATCCAACGAAAATAAGGAAATATAAATAGTACGACAAGTTTAAAGTCCCAATTAACAAACCCAAGTTAACTTAGCAAATCAAAACTAAATACAAGCTCTCTATTCCCGATCCCAATGATGCAACATCTTCAAACCTGCAGATGGACAATGCTTATTGATCCTTAGAGACTGCTCACCAAAGATTGGGTCATCACAGGATCAATAAGGCATAGCCATGATCAACATGCACAAGCAAAAGCACGTAATCAGCAAAGCTGAGTACTACATACTAAATCAATAATAATCCTAACATGATTCTATTAAACGAACAATCCTAACATGGTACTAAATAAAACATAAGCAAGGATAATCAAGATATATTGACTTGAAGACTATACTTGACTGAACTAGACCTTTGTATCATTAACATTATTTTAATTGAAATAGTCAATGGACTGAGTTGTCTACTAGAAACTTCTTCTTCTTCACTAAGGAAGACGAGGTACGGGCGCGACTCCGTAAACCCCAATGACCTGCGATATCGAGGGACTTTTTAAATAAAAATAGAACCGGTGATCAATCCGGCCCCAGAAAAAGCCATAGGCTACCCATGACCCCAACTCCTGATTGTCCGTCACTTTAGACGTGCACAGTCTAAAGCTATTGCTACTCATTTCACTTTACATGACTTAACTTTTAATACTTGGTTATGACTCATTAAACATAAATATCATATTCAACAAGTAAACACAACTTCTTTTAACCAGTGATCACAACATTCAACCAATAGCCAATTCCAACTATTTTAATCCTTTCTTTATCCATATTTAAAAACCTTTATTAGGTATAAGGTTCAACCACCAAACAAGGTCCTCGGCCCTTATAAAGTAGTGAAAATCTAAAGAGGAACAACGATCAATAAAGATCTAAACCAATATTAAATAATATAAAGTTCCACAAAACCAACATGCTTGCATCAATATTCCATGCTAACATGCATGATTCAATTCTTATAAATAAAGTTCTATGCTCAACGCATTAATTCAACGACATTGAACATGAAATTCCAACATAAACAAGTTCATAAATATATTCATCATATTCTCAATACAACACACATCCAAGCACACGGTATGTACGTACCTTGTGTAAACAAACTGATAAGTCACTTTAACGAATTCAAAAGTCGCCTACAAAGAATTCTCCGCCTAAAATAATCAAGAAACGTACCCAAATCAATTCCTAATCATGGGCAACCATAACAAAACATTCTAAATGCATCCTAAACATATTTAGAACATTCCCCAATATCAAAACTTAAACCTTTGATTTCCTAGCATCATAATTATTGAATTAATGATTCAAATTCATTGAAAACTCTTCGCAAACACCATACTTAGAATTTTCAGCGATATGCATTAATTCCAAACCACTCCAAAATATATTCAACATACTTAAAATCATAAAAATAATAATTTAATAACTTATAATCATCCTAACATGAATTTAAAATATTAGAACCTTAAAATTCGCGCTTTAAATAATTCAAATTCTTGTTTCAAACCAATTATATAATCTGAAAATTACATTATTAATTAAGAAAATATATAATCTGAAAATTCATAACTTAATCATAAAAATCATAAATTTAATTCAAGAAACATAAATTAAATTATTAAAACGTAATTAAAACATTAATTAGTTTTAAGGGTTTAGAAATCAACCAAAGGAAAGAGAGGGAAGCTGGCCGACGGCGGGCTGTGCGACGGCGGTGCAGGTGGTCGCCGAGGTTGGGCGACGCTTGCTGATGGTGGCGGTTGTAGGTAGACACGTCGTGGTGGCGAGCAGGCCGACGGTAAGAATCGCGACAAGAACTCGCGACGGCTGTGCTGGTGGCGAGCTTGGTGGTCTCGTTGGTTGTTGTAGGTGGTGGTGAGAGGAGCACTCAAAGGAGGAGGGAGAAATCCACGCGAATTGAAAGAGGAAGAGAGGAAGGAAGGGCGCCGGCTGGTTGGCGGCGGCGGTGCAGCAAGGGTCGACGGCGGTGCTGGTACAGCAGCCACCAAGGAGAGGAGAATTACGAACGTGAAGGTGGAGGTTTTGGGGTTTTTTACGTGAAGCTTGAAGTAGCAGGGGTTTGAGGTTTGCTTTTCCACGTGAAGTTGGATTAGAAAAGGGAGTAGTTTGGGTTTTTGTTATTTGGGCTTCATCCAAATGGGCTAGAATTAGGATTGAAGTTGCTTGAATCCAGAATGGTTAGGATTGCTTTTTAAATTCAAACGAACGTGTTTTCGTAAAACGAATTCTTTTCAATGTAAAGTTCTAAAACTATTTTGATTTCATAAATCGTTAAAAAAAATATTTAAAATGTAATTAACTAAAATAAATATACGTTAATTATATATTTATTATTAAAATTCAAAAATTTTATTTAAATATAAATAATATACGTTAAAATATATTAATAAAATTTATAAATTTACGGGGGATTACAATCTACCCCTCTTAAAGAAGTTTCGTCCCGAAACTTGACACGAAATTTCCCACATATGTTTCCAAACTTTTCAACTTATTCTTATTGTAGAAGTACTTTGTGCCACTCTTGTGCACTCTTTTGCCACTCTTGTGCACTCTTTTGCCAACTCAAAGCTGTTTGTGTTACTCATGAACACCTTTTCTTATGCGGAGAATCTATTTGCTTTGCATCAACTTGTAAAGGTTGCTAAAAATAAGCATAAAATGCATAAAACAACCATAAAAATAGGTAAAAAGCTCGAATTTCTATCGCATTCTACCCCCTTAAAGAAAACGAGTTACGCCCTCGTAACTCACCTCAGGGAATAGCTAACCAAAATTCTCTTTCGACGAATTCTATCCTCAAAATTCCTATTTCATTAAAACTATTAACTTTAGACTTTTCACAACATATGACGAAACAAAAGAACAAGTTACCACGAATTACATAATGCTTAACTTGCGTGGAGTTAATAGAAAAGTACCAGAATCTATATTGGCAGATCGTTCATCCTCATTCTGATTCATCATGTACAACTTTCCTGGAGCCTTATTCGGGTTGTTGTTATCATTTGCAGGCTTATTATAGTTCTCTTGATTGTTTTGTGCCCCTCCAGGCTTTGAATTTTGACCTCCAAACTGGTTAAACCTCACTTGGTTTCCACCTCCATTACTATTTTGTTCCTTTCTGTGCTTAGTGAAGCACTCATACTCCCTATGTCCCCTTTTCTGACAATAGTTGCAGGTCACTAATTCTCCTTTGCAGTTCTTGCCAGGGTGATTGTTACTGCACATTTTGCAATGATGCACTCTCTCAGATGGGTTCGAGTTGTTGTGGTGCCCCTGATTGTTTCCTCCTTGGAAATTTCCATTTCCATTCCCATTTCCGTTTCTATTCCTTTTAAAGTTTTCTTGGTTACCCCCAGCATTAAAATCTTTTCTCTTTTCCCCAATTATTACAGTTTTCTTGTCCCTTCTAAACTGCAGACCATAAATATGAGCGGCTCTCCCATACACTATGTCTAAGGATGTAAAAGTTTCCCCACCTAATCCC
Organism: Spinacia oleracea; assembly: GCF_020520425.1. Taxonomy (NCBI): domain Eukaryota; kingdom Viridiplantae; phylum Streptophyta; class Magnoliopsida; order Caryophyllales; family Amaranthaceae; genus Spinacia; species Spinacia oleracea. The sequence continues at coordinate 74,172,466 of NC_079492.1, read as the reverse complement.
AGTTGAATTTCATCAGTCAGCCCTTGCTCGAACCTTTGAGCCTTTAGCTCCTCAGTAGCTACCACCTCAGGTGCAAACCTCGATAAAGCTATAAACTTGCTATAGTATTCAGCAATAGTCATATTCCCCATCCTAAGGTTGATGAACTCCTGAGCTTTCTGCTTTCTCATAAAAGGAGGATAAAACTTCCCCCTCAAGGCAACAATAAATGAATCCCAATTGAATCCATCAGCAGCACTTAGTCTAGTTCCATTTTCCTTCCACCAAAGGTCGGCCTCATCTTTCAGGTAAAGGACAGCTTGACTTACTCTCATACTCTCAGGGCAACTCACAGCCTCAAATAGTTTCTCAAACTCCCTAATCCAGTTTTCCAGGAAGGTTGGGTCTGCTTGCCCATTGAAATACGGTGGCTTAACCTTAGAAAGTCTTTCAAACATTTCCCCTGCAGAATCGGGGCGCTCAGTTCTCTCCTGGGTTAGCTTTTCCGCCAAGAGGCGAATCGCAACAGCTAGATCATTGTTGTTGGCCATTCTAGAACGCGACCTGCAATTAGTATATTCTACTTTAGGTTTGAAACATCACTTATACGTTATCCCATACAATTTAATACTTGAATTGACCATAAAGATCGCCTCAACCAACAATGTTCACATTAATACACATCATTTACGAAGGCACGACAATCGTTTACGAAGGTGCAACGATCGTCTACAAGATGCAATAATCATTGGAAAATAATCATCCTCAATAATTCACGAAAGACATTTACACACTACACATAAGGCATAACATTTTGAATCATATTGGTCATGAGGGTCTAGATTTGTCCTCACTTCCTTTATGTACTCAAATCATTTAATATTATTGTGGCAATTAAATTGATCCACAATTCACACTGAGTATGCAACCAATAGAAAAATTAATCCATGACGTACTACCTAGAGGTTGGAGTATTATGGAATCCTCAAAATAGAATAAAGAACAATTCCTTGAAAACTTTAACTTTTATTGCTAACTCCATAGAGGTTTATTACATCCTTGAAAATAATAAAGAACATTTCAAACTTCAATAAACTTAACCCTTAAACAGTTGTAGCTTTGCTACTTATTCTTTAAAACATAAAAGAGCTAATTAACTATTTATGACTTCAAAATATTTGTGGCCTCTTGCCTATCCATTGCTCCTGAAACTTGCGGAGTGAAATTTAGATCTCAAGATCATCGAACTCTTCTTCAGGGTCTTCCTCAGGGTTTACATCTTCTCCCATGTCTTCATCTTGATTAGGCTCACTTGCCATCTCCTGTTCACTTTCGAGCTCTGCATCCGAATCACTAGAAATCTCAATGGTTGGCTCATGAGCCGCTGGGTTAGGATTCTCTGCCTCAACACCTACATTCTCATTCTCCACAGCTACGTCATTTTCCTCTAGGTCATTATTTACACTTATTCCCATAGGTTCTTCTGTAACTGAATCCCCAACATGACTTCCTACGATTTTACCGTCTCTAAACCCACTTTCTGCCGCTTCAATAATGGTGGTCAGAATTTCTGAATCATATTTCCATCTACCATCCCAAGTCCCATACTTAGTCAAGTTTGGAGTTCCATTATCAGAATGCATGTCTTTAAACTTTTCCTTGAGTTCTAGGTATGGAAATTTGTTAGGTAAGCAATTAATGATAGTGGCTGCTATGATATCCTTTCTCATTAAGATAGGTTGCCCTTGAACTTTAGCATAATATTCACATCCAAACACAATTTTCTTCACGTAAATATCAGGGGTTTCTATATCAAGTTTCTCGAAGGATCCTATGTTGGTATACTTGGAAAGAAACATTTTATTCCTGAAATAAACAATTCAAGGTCTCACTAACGATTTTCCAGCCAAAACATAAACAAGGTTCAATAATCAATAAGTTTGGTGGAATCAAACAATTCTTTATGCACATGTAAATGTAACACTTAAACAATTAGCACATGCACATACATAACAATCAATTTCTTATCATTGACAAGCTACTAATGCACATATAATTCTATCTTATATGCCCTTCTTATACTACCCATCTTTCATAAACTAAAGCATTGAAATAATTTAAATAACAAAGTAAAAAGACGATGATATAAGAAAATTATAACATAGAATAATAACATAAATAAAAATATAAATAAATAAAATAAAATAAATTAAGGAAATGCGTAGCGAATAAATTCGAAAATAAAGTTATTAATTCGAAAAAGATTTATATTTCCTAAATAACGAATTTTAAATCTTGAAACAACTTAAAAAGAAAATTTGAACTCCATTAAAAAGTGTATTCATTTTTATTTATTTTTGAATAATAAATAATAAGGAAAATAAAAATGTCGAAAGTATCGCTTTAATTCGAATAAATAATTTGATTTCGAACTTTAATAAAAAATATTTTATACTTTCAAACGAGATAAAAGGAAATCGGCCCCCCAAAAAAAAGTACCAATTTTTTATCACTATAATGCGTAGAATCTCGATTTTTAAGAAATTTATTTTAAATAACTAGATAGTTAGGCGCCTAAAAATTTATTAAAATAAAACCTTAGCTTCTAGATACCACTTTGTAACACCCCGACAATTCTCTCTTTTCTAAAATAACATTTTAATATAAAGCGTAGAGAATTATCAAGGCATTATCGCCCGTGTGAAAACGTAACGGCTTATTCAGAATTTTGCAGCGGAAAACATAAAACTAACTTTAGGTTTATAAATAATCGATTACAGGTTTAATCCCAAAATCATCCAACGAAAATAAGGAAATATAAATAGTACGACAAGTTTAAAGTCCCAATTAACAAACCCAAGTTAACTTAGCAAATCAAAACTAAATACAAGCTCTCTATTCCCGATCCCAATGATGCAACATCTTCAACCCTGCAGATGGACAATGCTTATTGATCCTTAGAGACTGCTCACCAAAGATTGGGTCATCACAGGATCAATAAGGCATAGCCATGATCAACATGCACAAGCAAAAGCACGTAATCAGCAAAGCTGAGTACTACATACTAAATCAATAATAATCCTAACATGATTCTATTAAACGAACAATCCTAACATGGTACTAAATAAAACATAAGCAAGGATAATCATGATATATTGACTTGAAGACTATACTTGACTGAACTAGACCTTTGTATCATTAACATTATTTTAATTGAAATAGTCAATGGACTGAGTTGTCTACTAGAAACTTCTTCTTCTTCACTAAGGAAGACGAGGTACGGGCGCGACTCCGTAAACCCCAATGACCTGCGATATCGAGGGACTTTTTAAATAAAAATAGAACCGGTGATCAATCCTGCCCCAGAAAAAGCCATAGGCTACCCATGACCCCAACTCCTGATTGTCCGTCACTTTAGACGTGCACAGTCTAAAGCTATTGCTACTCATTTCACTTTACATGACTTAACTTTTAATACTTGGTTATGACTCATTAAACATAAATATCATATTCAACAAGTAAACACAACTTCTTTTAACCAGTGATCACAACATTCAACCAAGAGCCAATTCCAACTATTTTAATCCTTCCTTTATCCATATTTAAAAACCTTTATTAGGTATAAGGTTCAACCACCAAACAAGGTCCTCGGCCCTTATAAAGTAGTGAAAATCTAAAGAGGAACAACGATCAATAAAGATCTAAACCAATATTAAATAATATAAAGTTCCACAAAACCAACATGCTTGCATCAATATTCCATGCTAACATGCATGATTCAATTCTTATAAATAAAGTTCTATGCTCAACGCATTAATTCAACGACATTGAACATGAAATTCCAACATAAACAAGTTCATAAATATATTCATCATATTCTCAATACAACACACATCGAAGCACACGGTATGTACGTACCTTGTGTAAACAAACTGATAAGTCACTTTAACGAATTCAAAAGTCGCCTACAAATAATTCTCCGCCTAAAATAATCAAGAAACGTACCCAAATCAATTCCTAATCATGGGCAACCATAACAAAACATTCTAAATGCATCCTAAACATATTTAGAACATTCCCCAATATCAAAACTTAAACCTTTGATTTCCTAGCATCATAATTATTGAATTAATGATTCAAATTCATTGAAAACTCTTCGCAAACACCATACTTAGAATTTTCAGCGATATGCATTAATTCCAAACCACTCCAAAATATATTCAACATACTTAAAATCATAAAAATAATAATTTAATAACTTATAATCATCCTAACATGAATTTAAAATATTAGAACCTTAAAATTCGCGCTTTAAATAATTCAAATTCTTGTTTCAAACCAATTATATAATCTGAAAATTACATTATTAATTAAGAAAATATATAATCTGAAAATTCATAACTTAATCATAAAAATCATAAATTTAATTCAAGAAACATAAATTAAATTATTAAAACGTAATTAAAACATTAATTAGTTTTAAGGGTTTAGAAATCAACCAAAGGAAAGAGAGGGAAGCTGGCCGACGGCGGGCTGTGCGACGGCGGTGCAGGTGGTCGCCGAGGTTGGGCGACGCTTGCTGATGGTGGCGGTTGTAGGTAGACACGTCGTGGTGGCGAGCAGGCCGACGGTAAGAATCGCGACAAGAACTCGCGACGGCTGTGCTGGTGGCGAGCTTGGTGGTCTCGTTGGTTGCTGTAGGTGGTGGTGAGAGGAGCACTCAAAGGAGGAGGGAGAAATCCACGCGAATTGAAAGAGGAAGAGAGGAAGGAAGGGCGCCGGCTGGTTGGCGGCGGCGGTGCAGCAAGGGTCGACGGCGGTGCTGGTACAGCAGCCACCAAGGAGAGGAGAATTACGAACGTGAAGGAGGAGGTTTTGGGGGTTTTTACGTGAAGCTTGAAGTAGCAGGGGTTTGAGGTTTGCTTTTCCACGTGAAGTTGGATTAGAAAAGGGAGTAGTTTGGGTTTTTGTTATTTGGGCTTCATCCAAATGGGCTAGAATTAGGATTGAAGTTGCTTGAATCCAGAATGGTTAGGATTGCTTTTTAAATTCAAACGAACGTGTTTTCGTAAAACGAATTCTTTTCAATGTAAAGTTCTAAAACTATTTTGATTTCATAAATCGTTAAAAAAAAATATTTAAAATGTAATTAACTAAAATAAACATACGTTAATTATATATTTATTATTAAAATTCAAAAATTTTATTTAAATATAAATAATATACGTTAAAATATATTAAATAAAATTTATAAATTTACGGGGGATTACAATGTGTGTTGTACTTATTTTGTCCATAAAGAATGCTACTAGTGAGTAAGGTGTACGTAGTAAGTTATGATGTTACTTTAACTCTAACTAATAACTCTTAGAGGCATAGGGGTATTTACATTTGGTTTAACATTAATAAGGGGTCGGCGGGTTCATCTATGAAACTAATAGTGAAACTTAAATCAATATACTGGTAATTACCTTTAGTAACTACCTAGATACATACTGGTAACTACCTTTGGAAAAAGAGCCCACTAACCAACCAGGTAACATTTCAAATTATTTGGGTTGTGTACAAACTTACTAATAAGGGAAAATTACAATATTTACCCCAATTGTTGAAATTTATTTGCCTCTTCATTTACTCCGTGTTCATTTATCAAGCTTTGATTGTTTGTGATTTATGAGTGACTTTACCGGGATGGGGAAGTTATCATTTGAAATGACAAAGGGGAGATAAGACAATACTTATACATTTCATATAAGAAAGACTAAAATAAAAATAATGTATCAGTTCCAAAAGTGGTAATCGCCAGGAATACTTAACATAATGTTAATAGTCTTGCGGATGCATATTGATAATTAGTGATGTGATGAACTGAATTTCGTCTAAGGTAGCCACTAACCAACAACAACAAAATTCATTTATGATATATCTAATTAAGATAAAAGATAATAATGGAAAAAAATAGCCATGAAAAAACAAGTGTCATTGAAAAAATTCTTCTCGTTCCTTGCACAGCTCATCAGCTCAATTCGTGTTTGGCATAACTCGTTCTTCATTTCTTGAACATCCTCCTCAAAATTCTCCTTCTTCATTTGCAGCTTCTTTACTTTTTCTTCCTAAATATTATTTTCCAACTCCAAATCAACTATCATTTTTTCCTTCTCCAAGATCTGCAAGATCTGATATTCACGTTCTTCCATACCACCGCTATTTGGAATCCACTCGAAAAAACCGCGGTCGTCCCGCTGTGAATGTAAAAAAAAAATTACTTTGTTATACTAGAACGGTATATAATTATATAAAAAAAGGTACAGCAACCTAGTTACCTAGAAGAAACTTACAGGCCATTTAGAACAACCAAGAAATTTGCACCCAGAGTTCGGCCCTTTCTTTGCAACCCGGACGACTGCATCTATGTCATGCTCACACTTGATCTGCGAATTTGACAGCCCCCTGACGTTTGAAGAACAACCCGATCCTAAAGAATTAGGGTTCACCCATGTCATACTCTTTGTTTTATCTAAGTTTGTGAAAATGAAGAATTTTGAGAAACAGAGGAAGCGAATGAAGCAGAGGGCGGGCATATTTAATAGCACTTTGTGGGTGGGGTTATTCAAAGCAAGCATTAATTCGCCAACTAACACTGCCACATTAGAAATATATTTATTATTGAAGGTGCTTGGTAATAACCAAATCCTTTAGTGGCAAACACCATAAACACATTAACATGGACTTGGCTTCTATTAAATTGATCAGTAAGTTACATTGTTTACATTGTTTCCAAATCATTCAAGGACGTTGCTTTCCAAAAGGTATCATTAATCTAACTATGGATCCAAAAGGTATCAGTTTAACTAGCATTCCAAAACGGTTACAGTATGAGATGCTACATTGTTGTCCAAAATATACATGTACGTTACTTCAGTACACCGGTTACATTCATATGTAACGCGTACAATTTTTCCAAAACGCGGAAAACGAAACTGGAAATTACTTGAAAACTTCAGAAGACAATCATTTCACAATGGCGCGATCATTGAACTTACATGAAACGAGCTTGCCCAAACATTTTAGTCGTTCCACCCGCATCTCGGATATCTGGAATTTGGTTAAATTGTACACTAATCAATGGAAACACAGTTCGAACTTTTTTAGTATACTGTTTCATATAGTTAAAATTTCCAAGGAATAATATCGTAAAAAGAGTTGTTACCATATAGAATATGTTTGGTATATCATCAATGTTTCCAGATTCGATATACTTGATTACATACATGCCACAATCATGTCAGAACAAACAAACATTAAATCAATCATCATCAACTAAATGATTAGTTTGAGAATATTAAATAAGATACGACTAGTGTGGCATATGAAAATCATAATTCATACCCGTTCGGTTGGGTCTTGCATTGAGGTTTATGATAAGCAAAGTTTGTAACATCTTGAAAAAGTGCATTCAACCTAGAATTCTCGAATATTTCTGACGACTTCCTCATCTATTAGAATATAGCATTGATTTGTTAGAAATTTTACTAGAGTATTGATTTTTTCATGGACCAACTTGTAGGTTGGTAAGTTCATAAAGTATCCCTGGTATTCACTAAAGAAACAATTTCAATTGTTCTAAACGAGTACAGAAAAATGTAAACAAGGCAGAATTTATTTCTTACTAACCAGATCTATTGCGAGAGTGAATTGTGAACTCGAAACACCAATAGAATCCATAATCCACACCTCTTTATCATGTATTTTGACGACCAACAAAAACCAATGCTCACTTGATTCATTTTCAAAATCATATGCAAGAATGTACACCTGCAATCACCAAACAAACAAAATTATTACAATATTACAATAATTAGTTACAATTTAAGGAACGACATTAAACAATTGTACAAACCGTGCTTTCTGACTCAAATCATCAGGTAGATATGAAGCAGTACGTTCCCAAGCATGTTGAATTAAGTTTTCGTTAGCCACATACGCGTTACGTACATCATTTTTCAGAATAACAACCTATAAGAAACATTTGGTTTGTTGGTCAAAAAAACTCACGCCTAAATAAAACGACCAAAATATAGTATTCTTAATAGAGCATTTACAGATTTTACTACCTGGAATAAAGTTGGAAAAATCAACTTCGTATTCCCTTCGTGCAAAGCGCGACGTTCCAGATCATACAAGTACATGTCAATAAACTGCAATTAAAAAATTGTGTTAACAAACAATTTGATACTATTGGAATACTCAACGCCAATAGTAATATGTACGTGGCCTGTAACTCTTGAGTCCGGATACACAACATGCGATTCTCCAAATGTGAGGTACATAGGATAACCTGGCGGCCAGTATGCATGGTAGCCGGTGTTCTCTCGAGCTATATGTTGGCATATTTGTCTTTCTAATGGAGTTAGGGAACTCAAGCAGTCTAGGTAGATAGGACTTGGTCCTTCTGCTGTTATGTTGGTGTGATGCTTCATGCACATCATATTTGTCTCTCGAGCTTCATGCACATCATTGTTGTTGTCCTAACCAAGCGTATACAAAGTGACTGTTAAATAAAATCCACATGCTCTTGGTGATGACCAAGTATGTTCATGGAAATTACCATATCGGGATCTCTCAAATCTACCTGCGGTGATGAGAATACTTCATTGAGTTGTTGCCCATCCTGCACAGCTCAAAAAGAAGCACATCCAATGGCCAAACAGTGTTCCTTATATATTAGGTGGTGATCAAAATTACAAGAAAAATAACATGATTCCTACAACATTTAATGTTAAAATAAAATAGGGATATACCTCCTCTCTAGGCTTAATAACAGCAAGAATTTTTGGTGGTCTTCCCTTCTTTGGTTTTTCTAGAGGTAGACCTTTCTTCGTAACTGCAGGACTTTTGGGTGGTCTGCCCCTCTTTGGTTTTGCTGGAGGTACACGTTCCATAATGACTTCATTTTCTCCTGATCGCTCTGAACCAACATTAGTCTCCTCTTCCTGTTCTCACGCACATATCAAACGACCAAGAGTCAGTTCGCTTTTACATTAATCAAATGCCAACAATGTAATTCATAGATAACGTTTAGTCATATCCACCTCATAATAAGATGGCATATAAATATTCAGTGATGGCCAATACCCTGTTATAACTACGAAAGATGAATATAGTGCACAAGTGAGTAAGTTACCAGTTGTTTATCTTTGTTACCACGACGAGTTCCTCTTCTTTTTGTAATTTTTCTCTCTGACTGATTAGCATCGTACGTTATGTCGCCTGTATTGTCATCACTCTTCTTAGTTGGAGCCTTCTCGGTTGTTTTCTTTATCACCGGACTCGTCACAGGATCTTTTTTCTTTTTATTGACCACGTCAAGAATTGGGAATTCCATTAAAGTGTCCATCCCATCAGGGAACTGGGATGCCGTGAAGCGAATATCTCTAATGTTGATAGTTGGACCATCATCATCATCCGGGTCTACTCCATTTTCATCCGGGTCAATAATCAATTTCCTTTTCACCGAATTCCCGACTGGAGTTAAGAACGGAGAATGTCCTCGATTACCCTTTAGGATGTTATCGTTGATAGAGAATGGGGAATTCGGAGAACATCCTCGATTACCCTTTAGGATGTGGTCGTTGATGAAGAATGGGGAATTCAGAGAACATTCTCGATTACCATCCCCTGTTTTCATCAACTTAATTATGAGGTCCTTCACTTGATTCAATGTATAATCCAAGTTTCCAACCCTCCAATTGAGTTGATTCACATGGTTTTCTATAACACTCACTCGCTATTCAAGCAACCATGACATAGGAGAAGAGAAAACAAATAAGCAATTATCTAAACCCAGAAACAAATGAAAGACTTTTGTAATTCTAAATTTAATCTACTTACATCTAAAACAATTTCAAGGGAACCTTTTCCATTTGTATCTTGTATCCCTTCGGACATGACCAATACCGTAGTTCGCCGTTACTAACCTGTATTTGGGAAGTGACCCGGATACCTCCGCCTGCATTTACAAAGAAACAAGGACCCATAATCATTATAAATTCTACAAATTATAAATTAATGTACAATTCATTTAGGGTGTAGTGCCTAATTCACGTGAGAAGGGGCTTAAATTGAAATTAAAGAGAGCGAAATTAGGTTTTAAAAGAATAGAATTTAGGATTTTAATGTACAATTCTGGGAGTGGGTTGAAGAGAGAGAAAATAGGTTTAAGAAGAATAGAATTTAGGGTTTGGGTTTGGGTTTGAATGTACAATTCTGGGAGAAAGCAAGAAAGTGTAGGGGAGAAAGCGGAAAACAGAGAAGAAGGGTTTCACTGTTGGGAGAAAAAAGAGGGAAATTACGGACATTTTTAATTGTGTTTGGGTACTATCCTTGATTGATGTTGGTAGTTTCCTTAATACCTTAAGAGAGGTAGCTACCAACAATGTTTATGGAAACTACCCTGCAGATGATAGTAAATTCACAAAGACATAAGTATGGTAATAACCATAAAAGTGTTTGGATACTATCCGTAAATGATGTTGATAATGTCCAAAAGAACATGAGGATATTCAGTAAAAACCTCGGTTCCTTCCTTCTCCCATGGCAGCGGCATACCTGCAACTTTTGCCAAACAAATTCCAGGCATGGTAACCATCATTAAATCGACGGAAATTCCAGATTTAGCACTAAAACATTATTATTATTCAACATATTTAACACTCCCGACAAATTGCCAAACTTCCGTCGGCACTCCATTTTTTCCGGCGGCCACCAAAGTCTGTCATTTCTCCTTTCTACGGCCATGGCTACCGATAATTGTAGCAAATTCTATGGAACAAGCACCGAAATTCATTGCTGTTTGTTTCACAACACCTCCCTCTTTTGATTTCCTGATCTAACAACCCAAAACCCAGAATTTCGTGGTAAGAAACAAGGACGAAACTATGAGAATATAAAAGAACCCCGGCGATACCCATGAACGATGAACGACGAACGATATGATGAACGACGAACCAGCTTTGTGAGGTCCTTCACTGTAGGCCGATTTGCCGGCAATCGGAACTCCGGCGAAACCTTGGGTTAGCTTAAGCAAGAGGAAAGAGAAATAAACTTAATTGTTAATTAAGTTTCCTAATTATTTATTTATTCATTTCAGATAATACAAAAGATATTTTTGGGAAATTCATAAATTACAAAAGGTATTTTCATAAAAGAAATTGTTTAATTAAATTTAAAGATAAAAGAAGTAAATTCATTAAAATATATTATTTTTATAAAATTTAAAGATAAAAGAAAAGAATCTTGTGTGGCCCATATTAATTTTGAACAATTGTCATTTTTATGATGACCATGATAGAATGATCCTTAAATAGAAGTTCATGTAAGTGCACCATACTCATCTTGTATGCACAATGTACTCCCTCAGTCTTGTTTTTTTTCCTTATGTTTGTTATTTTGCACACGTTTTAACGAGTTATTAATATATATATTGAAATTTTCTGTTTTTTTTATTTAAACAAGAAAAAATTACGTTTATTTATAATATTTTCACTTTTATCAAAATTCTGATATTGGAAAAATGAGAAAATTTTAATGTCCCAATTGAAAAGTGTGAGAGATTAAATGACCCAGTGAATTTAACTGGTTAAAATAACCATTAGACACATATTTTGATACAATATTAAATCATTTATGTAAAATGTAAAGAACATTGTGAGACACTAAAAAAAGAGAACGTAAAGAATAAAAAGAGACGGAAGAAGTACTTATATAGGAGTATTCTTTTAGATCGATTTGTAAAGAATGAACAATGAAAAATAAGATCTTATTTGATTGACATGAGAATTTAATGGAAGTTGTACTTCAAGGGTATTACCTCCCTTGTTAAATTATTAGGAATTTCTCTAAGTTGATTGATTTACGACATGGGAATCAGATAGTCATGAATTTTAATTGACCACGAGAGCTAAATAATTAATTCCCATGTTCTGGAAAGAATTTCAACTTCCCTAATATATATATTTTTTTTAATGTACGTCAACCAAACCACTATCTAACCCACCAATGCCCATGAATTTTCACTTCCCAGTGACCTTACTGAACCCATCTCGTTAGCCTTCTCTATATCTAAACCATGAATTTCACTAAAATTGTGTACTTACATCCATAGGTCCATACTCGATAGTCGATACTCAATCGTATGGACATGGAAAATAGAGATATGTAGTGCTCCAGAAAACACACAAATAGATGAGACTGTTCCACTTGATCCTAGTTTTTTCTCCTATATTTGGATTTTGGGCCTCGGAAAGTTGGAATGCTTCCACCTCAAAGAAAGTGGTGATACAGTGAGTTATATCCTAGGTAGAGGCATAGGGGTATAGGAGCATAGCACTAGTCATTCGTAGAATGAAAAGGGAGCCTGGACCTGGAGGCCGGTCATGTTTCTACTTGAGAATTGCAGGATCTATACAGCAGGGATAACCTGACATGTCTAATCGTAAACCAACACACATTACGTTCCATAAAAGCAACATCTAAACAGTGGGGCAATTTATTACGTACACAGTATACTGAAATTCTAAAATGTACATCCAGATTTAGACTAAAGTCATTCAGATATTTTCTTTAACTTATCTGAACTTATCAGATATTATAGGACTTTATTTAATTTATAGGAATTTATAACACCTTATTTAACTTATACTCCGTAGGATCTTATAAGACCTTATAAAACCTTATTAAATCTTATTAGACTTTATTCAAAGTTTGTTAGATTGTTGAGTGATTTCCTTCAATATTGCATAAAGATCCAATAATTCCCAAAATATGTTACTTTCTAAGTTAACTCCCACCATACCGTCCACGTCAGCAAGGGAGAAAGAGAAATTTTTTTTTTTTTCCGGTTCAGCGTTGAACCGCCATCTGAGATAGCGGTTTTGTTTTAAAGCAAACCACCATCTCAGATGGCGGTTCAATGTTATAAACCGCTATCTGAGTTAACGGTTTGCTTTAAAACAAAACCGCTACTCCGTATCTCAGATGGTGGTTTGCTTTAAAACATAACGGGGATACTATAAGTTTTTGTTTTGGAAGCTCACTGTAACTTTTGATTTAGGGAATATCTAAACCGCTATCTGAGATAGCGATATACTTATGTCAACCGCTACCTAAGATAGCGGTTTAGTACCGCTTTGTTAAAAAAATAGACCGGTTTTAATGCTGGCGTGGACTATATGGTGGGAATTAAGTTAGAAAGTGTCGTATTTTGGGAATTTGACGTTCTTTAAGCAATATTGAAGGAAATCGCTTTATTACTAAACTTTAAACCATTAGAATATTGATAATAGGTGATTGTAAATACTAATAAAGCAATTATTATTTAGTTTTTTATAAATAATATGTTTTTATGTTATTTAATAATATAAATTATTACTCTATGATAATTATCCATGATTTATAAAATCCAATTAAGAATTCGACCATTTTGTAAAAAAATATTTGTAACTAATTTTTTAATAAACATCTTCATACTCTGAACTGTAATTTTATTACGGACGAAAAAAAACTCTTTGATATTCCCTACGAGAATTGCACTTAATGAATTGATGTAAAGAAAAAAATATTATAAGTATTTGCGTCATACCAAAATACCGTCAATTGATTTGTGATGTACATGTAATTTTAAAAGTGTTTATTAAATTTTCCCTTATAATTTAATTGATAGTAATTAATAATAACATATTAATTCATATTTACGAATCATTGATAATCATTATCGTTAATTAGTAACCACAAATTATTTTAATATAATAATATAAATATGATTTATTTCATATAACAACGCAAATAATCATAATATTACACATTTTTTTGAATACCTTATTGGAACTTATACGACCTTATTAGACCTTATAGGAACTTATTGGATCCGGGAACTTATACTTATTTAACTTATAGAAACCATATGAACTTATCTAACCTTATAGGACATGAAAATAAGTTCCTATAAGTTGAATAGGGCGAGGCCTAAGTAATGCAAAAACTGCATTTACGAGTAACAATAACCAGGGTCGTAGCTAGGATTTTTGTTAGAATAGTTGTATTTTGTAATATATGCTCCTCACGATCAATATAACTTCTTCTCATTGGCATGCAGACGTAGCTAACACATCGTTTGTGAACCATATTAAATCTCTGTGTTCTTTACTTACGTTATTTGTAACTTTTCTTGCTTTCATTATAACAATTTTTAGGTCTGGAAGTGTAGAGATGGAACTGGATCAAGTTTAAGACACAACACGACACAATCAGACATGGAAGTAAAATAAGTTAAACTCGGTTTCGATGGATCGCCATCCTTCGCGACGCACCATATCAAAATACCATACTTATATATGGGGTTTTTGGTTAGGAGAGATTTGAGGGGGAAATAGCTTTTTGAGATGAATTAGAGATTTGGCTTTTTGAAAAATATAATTGAAAGTGTTTGGTTAGGACGAGTTTGAAAGAGATTTGGCTTTTTTCCAAATAGAGGTTTGAGAAAGTGAATGTAAAATGATTATTTTGTCCAAATATTGCCTAAAATTACAACATTTACAAAGCTTAGCACCCTACATAATTCTCTTCTAAAAATGTTGTTCACGCCTCCTTAGTTTCACCCCTTTTGCTACTCGTTTCTTGTTGTAATAATTTTACATTAATATTATGAGGCACTGGAAAACTATTGCATGCTTGTAATATTATTAAATTAAATTAAGAATAATTTTTTTTTTTGAATTTTTTTGAATTATTCAATATTTTATTTAAAAAATAAAGAGAAATAATTAATAATAATAATAAATTATTTGTCTAATGTTAATAAGAAATAAAGTAACCGACAATATGTCATTGTCCTTAATGGTCATCTCACATATTAAACGGCTAATATCTAACAATTAATTTACCAAACACTTTTACACAATCAACTAATTCAACCAGGTAGTCAAATCAGCTAATAAATAGTCAATCCAATTACTAGCTCCTAACCAAACAAGATCATTAGAGCATCAATTATAGATGACTCTTAACCCCCTCTTAAGGAGAGAGGAATTGTAAGAGTTACCTTTTAGCAAAAACAAGGTAACTCTTAGCTCCCTCTTATTTAGAGGTTAATGGAGACATCCTCTAAATAAGAGGTAGCTCTTAGAAAATAAGAGGGGGTTGAGGTGGCACATTGTGGGAGTATCATGCTTAATTTTTGGTATTTTTGTTATAAAATTAAATTTAAAATGTGAAAAAGTTAAATAAGAGGTAGTGTATAAGAGTTAGTGTACTTCTTGGAATTTTTAATAGCTAACTCTTAATAAGAGTGGTAATGAGGTGGATGAGGAGAGAGACTAAGAATTGGAAAATAAGAGATAGCACCACTATTGATGCTCTAATTTTTTTAAAAGATAAGACCAAGTGTACTAACGAGTCAGAACCCTACGGGACATTAACATACTAGACATTTTGACCGTGAATAATTGATCCACTTAGTGGCGGCCTCACGTATATATATATATAAATCACAATTTAATGATGAAGTCCATTTACTAGTTATAGCAAAAAGATGGCCGGGATAAACGAGGTTGTTTTTTCGGATATCAGATATGTGTGGCAACACACATATCAGCTAAAAGACAAATAGCTAAAAGATAAAAAAGGAAGTACCATTTATGTTAAAAAAGTACCATTCTGTAAAAAAAAAAGTACCATTCAGTTAAAAAAAGTACCATTTTTGTTTAAAAAAGTACCATTTAATTTCTTTTTTATCATTTTTCTTATTTTGTCTTTTACTATGATATGCATTTGCCCACACATATCTGATATCCGAAAATACTTCCTCGGGATAAACACCATTTGTGGATTGGAATTGGTGAGGTGTTTGACTGTTTGGGCAGGCTGCATACAATATCTGGTTCAACTATTCAATAATTTCCCTCGGAGAATATTTTGTACGTAGCAGGTATTTTTCAATCAAGTTCGACCTACTGAAATAGGAGGTCAGGGATATATCACATTACACAGTACCGAATTTGATGTAGAGGCATACAAATTATGACTCGACTTGAAAATCGGACCTGAACCAACCTATATTCGTAATCTATAAGGACTTAAAACGTTGTTAAAACGAACAACCTATAATCTTACCTGGGCCTGAAATGTTGCTAAAATAGGTAACCCGTAACCAGAGTTGTACCCTACCCGATAAACCGATAATCGATTTGGACCAATAGTGTATGACTCGAACCCGACACAAAATTGGAAGATGATCGACCAATAACCGAACTAACCTGATTAGAACCCGACACAACCTGTTAGTAACTCGACATGTGGCTACCCGTTACCCGATTTAACTTGACATGTTGATAATCCGACTAGTCATTGACCTGGCTAAATAGTAACTCTAAACCTCTAGATGACTCGATCCTTCTTTTAACCAATTTGAAACAACTGAACTTGTTAACTAAGGGCCCGTTCCGTATCGTTTTGTGTTTTCAGTTTTCTATTTTTTACAAAACTAAAAACCAAAATATGAAACCACACAGAGTAGTTTTCAGTTTTCTGTTGCCAGTTTTCAAAATCAACATAATTACTATACGTAAGATTATCTTTTAGTTCATTATTCAATCTAAATCATATGACTTACAAAACCAAAAAACCAAAAACTGGAAACTGGCACCGATCGAGCCCTAAAATTGAAACAACTACTTTTGCAATTTCAAATATACGGAGTAAAATTTGAATGAAGAATATTGGTATAAATAATTTGAACATATTACTTCGCACTACTCCGTATATAACTAGAGTTGTTTATTCTCAACCCAAATCGTTGAACCCGCTTGCTTTGTCCAACCTTTTAAAACCAAATTGAAGTTTTATTAGACCCGATAGTTATCGGACCCGTTCATAACTCGTGTCCGAGAGTAACCCTGACCTAAGTTTTAGTTGACCCGATAATTATCCGATCCAAACTTGACCAGAATCCGAAATTACCTACTCTAAAATCGGCTAAACTCGACTAAATAAGACCGGATCCCGAAATTGAACCCGACTCAAATATGATTCGACCCGAACCCAAATTGAAAAAGAACATGACATGACCCTACCGAAAACTAAGCAACCTGAACTGAATCGGAGACCGGAATTTTGATATTGGAAATCTCAAAGACCAATCTGTTATGCTTAGACCGAATCAGGACAAATCCTGAAAAATCAGTCCGGACAAGACCAGTCATAAACATATTTCTATATTTTGTTACAAAGTACGGGTAAACAATGAATAAAAGAAGTGTATCGCTATTCGACGTCCTCATTCGTTAAAAACGCCCGCATATTTTATGTGAAAGGACCGTTGTGCCCTTATAAAGCTCTACCCCACCTCAAGCTTTCACACTCCTCCTTATTCCGGCAGTCCGTCCGGCGACAAAATCCGGCAGCCCTGCCTCACCTCACCATCTCCACCACCACCACCTTTCATCTTCAAACACCATCATCGCCTCTTCACCATCCTCACAGTCCCTTCACCATCATCACCACCCATTCACCTGCTGATCTTCACCGCACCACCATCCACCTGCACCGACGACCAAGTAGTAGGCGATTTTAATTTTTTTTTTTTTAAAAAAAAAACAGATGCCGCCCATGAATGGCGAAAGGGACCATGGTTGTGCCGCCCTGGAATAGCGGTGTCGTCCATGGTCCATTGGGCGGATGAACCATGGCTGACACCGCTATTCCAGGGCGGCACAACCATGGTCCCTTCCGCCATTCATGGGCGGCATTGGGAAAAAAATAAAAAAAAAAAAATCAAAAACTTACCCCTCGCAGAGTCGCAGGCGGAGGCTGGGCCATAGTTAGGACGGCGCGGTAATTGGGACGCAGCAACCGAACCGGCGCGGTGGTTGGGTTTTTCTCGAGCAGCGACAGGGGGCAGCGGTTTCTTCGACCATCGACAAGTTGCGGGGGTAGTCGTGGCACTGATGCGTAGCAAGTGCAGTGTGTGCGGTGATGGTGGTGGTGGCGTGGTGCGATTTATGGTGGTGGTGGACTGGCGCGGTTTCTGGTGGTGGTGCGATTTCTGGTGGTGGTGGTGATTTACAGCACGGGAATACGGCTGGGGTGAGAGGGGAAGGGGAGAGAGGGGATTAATTTTTTTAGGGGTAATAGTGTAATTTTGCCTTTGAAATGAGGGCGTTTTTAACGAAATAGGACGTCGAATAAAACCCCCTAAAAGAAGGAAAATTTGGTAATATTAATCCAACTTTTGCCCGGTTTTCTTTTATTAATCCCACCTACGACATATTTTTTAATAATCCCACCTTCACTACCCAACGACTTTTATTAGGCTTAAGTGACCGGTAATCGGTGAAAAAGTCATCGAGATGGTGATGAATTGATGATGATGACTGAATATATCGAGAGAGAGTATTGCCACGTAGGGACATATTACCGCCTACAATAGGTTTATGACGTATTGGGCACAATAAAAGTCGTTGGGCAGTAAAGGTGGGATTATTAAAAAATATGTCATAGGTGGGCTTAATAAAAGAAAATCAGTCAAAGGTTGGATTAATATTACCAAATTTTCCCTAAAAGAAACCACATTGTTTAACGTCTTTTTTAAAAAAGATAAATAAATAAAATAATTAACATATTATCGTAATATTTCAAACATATCATAGGAGGAAATTTACTTTTTACATGTTTTATGGAAAAGATGTATAAAACGGAAGGGAAATCGGAGTCCAAGGTAGTGAACTTAATTTGATTGCAACAGTTTTTTGAGTAGTGAACTTAACTAGTGCTATCCGATCCAAAACCTTTTTTACATCTTTTAAGGAAAACCAACTTAATTTGATTACAACAACGGAAGGGAAATAGCTTCAGAAAATTTTGTACTATTTATTTCACATAGTAATTCAAACTCTACTATTTATTTCACATAGTAATTCAATGAACACAAAATTTACAAGGAAACAAAAACAGGTCTGATGACTGATCTTGATCCATATCCAGGGGAACTTCATACAGATTAGTATTTTAATCTCGAAGTCCTAAGATGTTCTCCACTGCAGTTCAATCTGAATGCGGCCATTTTTCGAGTCAATGAGATTGTAACTTTGATTGATTCTTCTATTACTTACCACATCCGCAAGGTTAATATCAACATATCCCAGAGTTTCCTGTTTATAAACACAACAGGGAGGGATAAGAAAGTAGTTGTAATTTGGTAAATGTTTGATCACATGAGCCACCATGAAGCTGAATAAATATTACAATGTGCATACCTTTGGATGAAGTAAACCTATTCTGGACGAGGCACTATACACTTCGACATGAAGCCTATCATCAGTTGGCGGTTCCTCCAACATAAACTCAAAGTCCTCTTCCCATCTCGGATCTCTATTTTTCTTTATCATCTGTCAAAATAACAAGGATTATAACGGATGTCAGAAAATAACTAAGTCCAAAAAAAGGAAAATCCACCCATGGAATACCACAAAGCAATTTCACTCATCCCCACGAAATGTCATCATTCGTGCTCAATTATATACGGAGTATTTCTTTAAGGACTCATGGTCTCCCTATCCTAGCTGTCTCCTCTTCTTTTGGTTGTGGACATTGAATGACTTGTTATCATTTCCATTGGACTATCCAACTTGACTTTAAGGTCGATCCTCCGTAAATTTTACTGGTAAGCACTAGATTTTAGCAGTTGGGTAGAGCAACTAGTGTCATGCATTTGCAAAAGCTCAAAATTAGCTTATAGGATCGTCAATTTTTATTCATTTTACTACTCGAACAACAGCTAATACCTTGCACGAGTAGAACCTACATTAAACTGACCTCTTGAAAAGCTGAGCTACTACAACAACTATGTATGCCAAAAAGGTCATATTCCACCCTGCAGACTCCAGCAGTCCAGCTAAACTCATTTTTTGCTAAATCCTTACAGCTTCGGCAGTCGGCACTATACATATACATTAACAAGATATATCGCTCCAGTCATTTAGACCATATGAATATTATCACATGAGATTAGAGGTGCGTAGAAATGATAGCATTGCAAGATTGGCAAGATATCTTTGAATCTTAACCTACCTTGTCACTGATTTTTTTCCTCGGTAACTACAAGTTCAGATAAAGTTCTACGCCCTTTTAGGAACCAAACAAAGCAGGGTTTCTACACTGGTTTAGGTCAGCTACATGGATATCATGGTGTTCGCAATATAGGCAAGAAAAGCTCCATGTTTATTCTGGCTCTTGGCTACCCAGGGGATGGGAATTAAACAGCAGGAAAGAGGAATTATTCAACACAGATACCATTGCTGTTCTTCTTTGCAATGTGTAGATAAAGAGGTTCCAGTAATAATAAAGGAACTAAACGAGGCTCTTGTTCACTTAAACAAAATGTTGATATTTTAAGAAATGAAAGATGAAAATACGAGTGTAAGAGCATCAAGTTTAGCAATACAAGTAGGAAATCTGGAGGCACATGAAGCATTTGCAGAGAGTTTTTTGACATGGCATACCTTAGTCTTTCTTTCTTCACCTTTTAATAGTAGACGAACATAAGGATTTGTGTGGTGCTTTCCTTCAACATCTTGAGCTTGATGGACAGTGATCACAAGTAAACCACCACCATCAGGTGTTCCTTCTGGAGCCTTCTCAACTGTTCCAGAATCTTCAGGGTCATCAGGTATCTCATCCTCCTTAAATGGTTTGTAAGTAACTTCTAGAACAAGCTGACCACGTGACTTCTCATTTCGAGCATCATCAGGATCTGTGCTTTTCAGGAGCTCCAAAGTCAAGACTTTCGTTTCTTCTGGTGTAAGATCTTTAAGTGGAACAACATTTACGCCCATCTTATCATGGCTGCCAAACTAGTTCACAGTGGGGAAGACCTTGATTATGTGATTAAAGAATTATTACTTTAATATTAGTTAGAGACATTAGCATGCAGCTATATACCTTTTCCCAGTCATAGACGGATACATCTAAAACTTGAGTCTGTGGATCTCTGACGGACATACTGAATTCTTCATTCCACTCGGGGTTCAAATTCTTGTACTTGACAGTAGTTTTCTTTGAAGGAATCTTGTCTTCTGCAAGTTTCATCTTCACATATGGGTCGGATGCTCCAAGAATATCCTTCTTTTTTAGATTCATTGCTTTCACAACCTTGACATGTAAAACTCCAACAGGTTTCTTCCTAGCCCTGCAAAGTTAGAGAAATCATATTATATACTGAAAAAGGTAAGACAATTAGTTGTGAGAGCAGAGAGAAACAAAGAAAGAGCGAGAGACAGAAAAACTTTTAAAAGAGACTAGTCACTCACTGCCCAGGATCCAAAATAGGTATTACAAGGGTCTTAGGCCACAAGTACATGTTTGCTACCTGATCTTTTATTAATTCCTGCATGAAATACATGAAGTGGTGAGAGGTAAATCAATATTAAAATGTATAAAAAAAACACTGTAGAATCTTGATAGAAACATTGGATTGATTTGATTACAAAAAGACAGATAAACAGCACAAGGAGAAGAGGAATACTTCCCAAATTAAAACGTAGTGGACGACAGGGATCAGGACCCAGGAGAGTGATACTCCATCAAGAATTCAAGACAAAGTGTAAGAATAAATATGCGTTTCTTAAAACAGACCACTAATGAAATGAGAGCCACTGCATATGGACACACTAAACTCTGATTCAAGTATGAAGTGGTAAGGGGAATAAGTCGAGTTTTCCTGTTTCAATTTGTTATGATATGCATTGAATCCATGTGTCACCTTCGAACGACCCAACACAATGATCTCCATATATGTACTTTCCTGTTTCAGGACTTTCAACTTACGGTATCTGTTACATCGGACTACAGTTTTCTGTTTAGGCCTATTTTCTAGGCCTATTCTGTTTTTGTTTCGGGAGTACTAAGTAAACTTCCTAGGTTGGTAACCTAGCCTCATATTGTAATCTGTTTTTCTCAAGATCAATAAAACTTCCTCTCCCCAGCATGTGGACCTAGCTAACGAATTTTTCTTGAACCATGTAAATTCGTATTTTCATTATTATTGTTTTTCGTTAATCTTTCTTCAACCTTTACAACACAACTTTCAACCAAAAGAGAATTACTTTCTAACAAGTTCTGGTTATTGTGTACCGAGATGTGTAATTTATCCCTTGTCAATGAATTCCTTCTTTTTCTCGGGTTGAAGCTCATGGAATTAAAAATACTCCATCAGCACCCAAAAAAGAATAAAAAAAATAAGATACCCTGTATATCTTTTAGATTCTCTCAAACAAAAAAAGAAAGAAAGATAAAAACAAAACTAGAAAGACCATTGTAATTCACTTTTCCAAGATGAAAAATATTCCCTTCTTCTAGAGGTTTGCCTCTCTGACAGTGGATCATTGCTTATGCAAACAGGCCCAACACAGGCTAACTAACAAATGAGAGCCATGGCATATGGGCACACTTAACCCTGATTCAAGTACGAAGGTAACTTCTAAGGGGAATAAGTTGGGGAAAACAATTCTCCATCAATGTATTTTCCAGTTTCAACTTTCAACCAGAAGTGAATTATGCGTCTAAGTTCTAGTTACTGTATCCGAAAATGAGGGCTTTCCCTTGTCAACAAATTCCTTCTTTTTGTGGAATCAATATACGCTCTCCATTTTTTTATGCTATACCCCTAGACTCTTGTTTCTAGGAGAGGTGAGTGAGTGTAAGAAGAAGGTCAAAAAGTAAGAGAGATGTAGTGAAATAATGGGTAATGGACTAATAGTCGGTTGGTGTAAGAAAAAGGTGGGTAAAGTAGGAGAGATGATGGAAAAGAGTAATTATTGTGGGGAAAAAGGTTAAGATGGTAAAATATTTTTGCCAAAAATAGAATAACGTATAAGTGGGTAGAATTAAAAAAACACCCCTTTTTGGAATGTGGGTAACTATGTTACTCGGACTCGGGTACGGGTGTCGGACATCGGTATGGATCCGAGTGTCGGACCCGGTAAAGTTAAAATTTCAAGACACGGGGACCCTGTCCTAACGGGTATTGGGACATGGAAAAAAGTTACTAGAAAAATTAATAAATTACAGAAAAAGAAAATAAGAATTAATTTCTTTTGAAAAAAAGAATTGAAAAAGTTTTCTTAAAGCAGCCTCATGCTTTAAACAAAAAACAAAGTGAATTTTATTCCTAAACAGATTTAGGGTTAATTAAAACTAGATTGGAAAGTTTCTTAAAGCAGGGGCTGACAGCCATGTCTGACTGGCCGGCCAAGTACGGATTCCATACCCGGATCAGTGTCGTGTCGGGTCGACACGGGTATGAGCCCAAAAGAGGAGTGCCGAAGTAAAAAAAAACATAAAATGGAGGAGTATACCTTTTGGTTTTTCAGAAAAAGAAAAGAAAAGAAGACAATGAGGTAACAAAACTAAAAAGGCCATTAGACTTTCCTTTTCCAACATGACTCTTCTAGAGGCCTGCTGCTCTGCAAGTGGCTAATTGCTTATGCCAACTGATAAATGAGACTTCAAGACATACCCGAGGGGAGGTTGTACCTTGTAAGGTACATCCAATGTTATATTTTTTGCTCATTTGGAGCTTCGAAATGAGCACAAAAAAAAGAAGCCTCCGGTTGTATGGTGAAGACTCCCCCACATTAGGATATTAATCTTACTTCAGTCTTGATTGCAAAAGAGATTTCTTTATTAGTGGTTATAATTTCACGAAAGTCAATCTTTTCCCCTTCTGTATATCATACATAGGAATAATCTGAAAACTTCAACTCTGGATAACACAATGTCCCAGGAAATATGGACTTGTGTGATGATGCGAAGAATAAATATAGAAGGAACAAGAAAATCACTATTGTGTTTGGTCAAGAACAAAACTTTTCATATATTGAATTTAGCATTGATTTGTTTCCACCCAACCAAACACAGCTTAAAGGCAATCCAGAAATCTATATTCTTGTGAAATCATTTCCATATTCTTGAGGCAGCCTATTGACTGGTAAATACATTTAGATTTCTATTCAAATTTAAATTCAATTGTATGTGCCATTGCGCTGTATAATTGACACCACTAGTCCACTTAAATCAACTAACATAAAAGACCAGGTCCTACTAGTTCGAAGCTAATATCCTTGTCCTTTTGCTTTCTCTAATTGCTTTTCCTATGCAAAGGAGGTCAAGACAAAAATAATTCACAACTTTGCAAGCTGGAACTCAACAGAGACACCACTAAGCTTCATTGGATGAAGGCTCGAGTTCATTAAATTAGCATTTGCTAACACAAAGAAACAATGTCTTCGAAATTAAGAAAAGCAGAAATTATTCTCACTTAATTAGTAGTTGGAGGGAGGAGAAGGGATAAGGTCTTGAATCACTATAATAAATTTGAAAGACCAGTCAACGTAAAAATATAACTTTCAAAGTACCAGGATTCATGACATTCTGAGAGTTATATACTCCTCTTTCCATTTCCATACTAACATGGCAACACCCAACAACCCCCCCCCCCCCCCCCCCCCCCCCTCTCAAGGAGATTCCAACAGTGCTGAGTATGTAATGCGATTGGTGCAGTGTCAGAGACGACATGATAAATAGGGTCAGATAGATCCAATCACTTACCAAATTCATGAACAATTGCAGGTAAAGTAATTACTAATGTCTGCAGACTGCTCATTGGGCTTCCCATAGCAGAATGGAAAGATAGAAGTAGGAGTTGAAAGTAGAGGACAATGACATACCTGAACAAATCTATACAGGCCTGGAATCGCCATAGCATCTGCACCTAACAGCTTTAATCCAAAGTCGACGTGAGGCTGCAGATTCCCCAAGTACACAAGTTATTTGGTGAGCCAACAAAATGTAACAGCTTTGATAGACAACAAACAAATGTAGAAAATCGCTCCACAATTGGGAAAACCTCAACGGTTTGACCTGGGGTAGTTCTTCTAGACCTCTTTGGCATAAACACTGATTTACGAGGATCCAAAAAACCTTTTTAACCCTTAACTAGAAAAGGCCTACAAGCCTCCTGGTAAAACTATTTTGAGGGGAGGGGCTAGGAACTCAAAATCACCTACCTTCTCCATAAGAGAAACATATATGTTAGCAAAGCAAGGAAAAGCTGGCACCAGAGGCTTCAATGTTATACGTGGATGAGCAAACACATGCAAATCGACCACCTGAAGCATATGGACTATATCAGCTTTTCTGATGGCATAACATGTCACAATAATCAGTCGGGTTATTGAAATCAATAATGAACTGCATAGTTTGAGAAGGAAGGGGGGGGGGGGGGGATTACCTGAACACTGGCTTTCAATCCAAATGCTTTGACTGTCACATGGATGTTAGGGTTCCCTGCCCACTTCAATGCTGGTTCCATAATCAATTCTTTCTCTTCAGTACTGTATACCTTCATTCCTGACATGATACCAAGAAACAGTCATTAATACATTTCAGGCAATAAGACACATTTCAGATTTGATAAGTTCAACAAATTTTGATAAATGGAATGATCATATTCCCAGCAAACAGTACCTGTAAAGACCAAGGGAACTGTATAGATTCTATAGAATAATAAGATACGTTATCATCCCACTTTTAGAGCGTGCACCAATGAAATGATCTACAAATGCTTGATATGAAATTGTTTGAGGGTAGCAGTCCATGGAACACTATCTCTTCAGGAAGATATAACCCTTTTTCCAGCATGATGCAGATACCACACAATATCTAACCATTTTTCCATCATCCTATCTTAATTGCAAGTTTTAGACATGTAATCAAAACTGATTATAGTAGCGTCCACGGTTTTCATCACAGCCGCATAACCAACATTCACCAAGTACCGTTCCATGAAATCTGATTATTTCGAGTAATTCCCAATAATGGAATTGAGTTTTCACTTATTTCTAGGAACACAGATCTTTTTTTTGTGGGGTGGGGGGGGACACTATTTAAGCAGCTATATCATGTTTTACTCTACACAATGTACAAACTCGTGCTTGTAAGAGCGGATAAGTTATCCAACCTTGGAAAGTAGGAGGCAGAGTGCCTAAGCTAAGCGTTTCGAATTCAACTGACTGAATTTTGTACTTTGGAATTTGCTCAGCAATAATGGGCTTAGATATATCCCTTGCAGTCTTGCAAATTGCCTGCAGAAAATGCAACAGCAATGTCATAAGATTCAACAGGTTTTTGCACCAGAATATTTTTTTTTAAAAAATGTATTGATAGTAAGCACCTTATCTAGATAAGGCCACATATGCTGTATGAACTTGTTAAGCCAGTCCACCTTCACAAAAGCAATTCAAAATCAGCTTCAAAGCCAGTCCAAGGACCTTAAACTTTAGGCAATATTGAATAAAAGGGTAAAAGAATGAACACAGACCCGATCAAAGTCCGGGTTTTTCACCCAAAGTGGTATCTCAGGAAGCACCCTCAGTAAGGTCTTGGCATCTAACTCAGCCAACGGACGAACTTCGGGGTCCTAGGAATCAACCAAGATCAGGATAATAACTTCATAAGTAAATAAGCATACACAAACATCATATGCAACAGTATTACAAAAGTTGCCACATTGCTTGGTGAATTTTACTTCTATATGAACAAGATAAACCTCATATAAAAAATCAGACTCAACCCCACCAATAATTATCACATGTTAAGTTGAATTGCAGAAATTTCTTTAACATTTTGCAGAACTTCTATAAACTAATAACAAAAACCAATCACAGTATTACAAAATCAGCATTTCTAATTAGCAAAACATTGAAAATTTGCAGAAAAAAATGCAGAAAAATTAGGAAGTTGCGAATTTTAGAAGCGAACCTTGACATCAGTAGGCTGAAAGAAGATGAAGAAGTAGTAGCCAATTACAAGCCCAACACAAGATCCAAATCCGAACCCACAAACACTCAAAATTGTATTAAAAAACCCCATTTTTAATCTTCTTCCCAATTTTTTTTTTTGATGAAATCAAGCAAACCCAAATAGAAAAATGTGGAAATGCCAAAAATTGAAACAAAACCCACCTCAAATTTTACAGATTTTAACACTCAAATTCCATGGTTTAAGCAAAATCTCAAGAAAAAAAGGCACTTTGCACATTTAATTAAGGTAGATATAATACGATACCATAAAAAAAAGCCCCACAAAATAGTTAGTAGAAATAACTGTAATAAGTACTATAGTATCCACTCAAATCCCTAAAACAATTGAAAGGGAAAGTTTATGAATTATTGCCGGCATTAAAGAATCCCACCTACAGTTGGTGGGTTTGGATTTAGCACAAGTTTAGCAAGATTGGTCGATTCAACAAAGAGAGTGGGGACCTGGATTATTCATGCTACACTTTCACACTAATTATAAAATTTTAAATTATAAATTAAGGGACCTCGATTGTATTTTTGTCAATTAATTTGTAATTTTTGTTTGCCAACTCAGAATATTACATGTTGGCGTTACATAAAGGCGTGTCCCCACAAATTTAATTGAGATTTCGCTAATCACACTATGCTAATCCGTGTCGGCACTAATGCATTGTGGATTTTGGATCTCCCTCGCTCTGGAAAGAATAGGTCCATTGCCAATACGCCCAATACATCCTACTTGTTGTACTATATAAGGATTTAGGGAGGATACTAGAGCTCTTTACTATCAAGTTGTGGAGTCTTAGTTATGCATTTTACATTTCATCGGAAAACATAAATTTATAGTACTGGGTGAATTGTTACCCAATGATACATCTTATCAATTTAAAGAGGGCATGCCATATGCAGTAGTACATAGATTCAGTGTGATGTCTAATCGAGTGAATGGTTTTGGGCGATTGTGTTTCCCTAATTTACTTGTTGTAATAATCCATTCATTACGATTTTCGAAGCTTATTACAACACTCCCGCTTGAACGGATAAAATATCAGGGGCTACGACCATAAAAGTAAAAGTATATTTTGTTTAATTTACTGCTTCATATTTTCTGCTTAGTTAAAGCCTTGCCAAGAAAAACCCAGTGGGATAAAAACTTGGACAAAGGAAAAACAGTACAGAGAACATAAGGCCCCCCTTCAATTCAGTGTAGGTATCGAAGACGGTGCATGCCAGTCATGCGAGCAAGAACATGAAATTTCTTGGGTGGTAGAGACTTCGCGAATAGATCAACTAAGTTGTCACATGACTGGACCCATGACTGGACCTACTTGACATCGTTCTTTCCTTCTTTCTCTAAGTCATGAGTGGAGAAGAATTTAGGATCAATGTGTTTCGTCCTATCATCTTCGATATAACCTTCTTTGATTTGTGCAATACAAACAGCGTTATCTTCATAGATGATTGTTGGGTCTTCTTCAGTTGATTTTATACCACTTTCCTTGAGTACATGATTGATCAATAATATTAACCTTACACATTCTCTTCTAGCTTCTCATAGTGAAACTAATTCAGCTTTATTTGGTGAGGTGGTTGTTAGAGTCTGTTTTATTGACATCCAAGAAACTGTAGTGTTTCCATAACTGGAGAAAGAACCTGTTTGAGATTTTTCTTTGACTGGGTCTGATAAGTAACCCGCATCAATATATCCAACAAGAGTAGGAACCCCATTTTTGGGGTAGAATATCCCTATCCCACGTATGCAATGAAGTAGGTGTTTAACTCCAATCCAATGCCTTCTTGTAGGATCGAAGCTATATCTTCTTACCAATAAATTTATTGAAAATGCAATAGCTGGTCTTGTATTGATAGCTAGATACGTTAAAACTCCTATTTCACTTAAATATAGTACTCCAGGACCAAGTACATCTTCAACTCCCTCTCGAGGGCGGAAGGGGTTGTCTTTCATTTTTAAAGAACGAACAACCATGGGTGAAATCAATGGGTGTGCTTTGTGTTAGGTTATGATACATATGACAATTCATAAATCATGCGGAAAAAACCATTAAGCCAGGAATACATATTATTTACACATAATCATATAGCATAATTTAGATGCATACTCTTTGTTGCGTGCCTTCCCTAGCTGCGCCCGAACCGAACAAGAACAAGTCTTTAGGACTCCAAGTGTCGTCCCTCCGTAGATAGTCCACAGTACGTCCGGATCCGCCTTAAGATTGACCAACTAGAATCGCCCTTAAGGTACTATTATTTTCGGCTAAAATGGGCAAGAGTTATGGCTGATTTTTCTGCTTAAAAATCCTAGTTTTGAATACTTGAAAACTTATGTATAAATAATGACCCCTAGGCCCTTATTTATAGAGGTATGGAAAAGGAATTGTAATCCTACTAGGATCTGGATTTGTTAATTAGAACTTTATTAGGACTCTAAATAACAAAGCAATTCTAATAAGATTAGGATTTTAATCTTCGCACGAATCCCAATAGAATTAGGATTTCCGGCATACGCATCGCACAAGCCGTGCACCCGCGCAGGCCTTGCGGCCCACGACAAGCGCACAGCCCATGTGCGGTGCTGCGTGCGCGCGCGCGCCCTTGGCTGGGCCTGGCCTTGCGCTGGGCCTGGTCGAGGCGTGCGTTGCGTGCGGCTTGCTGGGCGATGGCCTGGCTTCGTGCTGGGCCTTCGTCTAGCGGGCCTCGTCCGATGCTAATTCGTACGATACGCTTCCGATTAAATTCCCGATTCCGGAATTCATTTCCGATACGAACAACATTTAATATTTCCGATTCCGGAATTAATTTCCGTTTCGAACAAATATTTAATATTTCCGTTTCTGACAATATTTCCGTTTCCGGCAATATTTCCGATTCCGGCAATATTTCCATTTCCGATAATATTTTCCGATACGTACCATGTTTCCGTTTCCGGCAACATCTACGACTTGGATAATATTTATATTTCCGATACGATCCATATTTTCGTTTCCGGCAATATCATCGTTTCCGGAGTATTCATTTCTTGCCTGTGACGATCTCAGCTCCCACTGAAACCAAGATCCGTCGATTCCGAATATCCATAGATGGAGTATTTAATGCCATTAAATACTTGATCCGTTTACGTACTATTTGTGTGACCCTACGGGTTCAGTCAAGAGTAAGCTGTGGATTAATATCATTAATTCCACTTGAACTGAAGCGGCCTCTAGCTAGGCATTCAGCTCACTTGATCTCACTGAATTATTAACTTGTTAATTAATACTGAACCGCATTTATTAGACTTAACATAGAATGCATACTTGGACCAAAGGGCATTATTTCCTTCAGTCTCCCACTTGTCCTTAGGGACAAGTGTGCATTTCCTAATTCCTTTGTCGCTCGATGCTTGCTCTTGAACATAAGGTAAGAGTTTTCATCCTTATTTTGTCCAGAGGTGTTTCTCGGTTTCAGAGTTCAACTGATCAAATAAACAGATAATCATAGCCTATGATTCATCCGAGCACGGCCATGCATTTTACAGTTTCTAGCTCTCCGAGTGGCCTTGTACAACTTTTAAGCATCTCATCCCGATTTATGGGAGGACAATCCCAATCTTGCGATCTTGAGATTAGACTTCGTTTGATAGGTGATTACCTGAGCGTTGCCTTTATAGCCTCCTTTTACGGTGCGACGGTTGGTCAACGTCAAAGCAACCAGTTCTCAAACAAGTAATCTCAAATCACTCAGGTATTGAGGATTTAGTGTCTAATAATTTTAATGAAATTTACTTATGACAGATTTTCATCTCTTACAGTAAAGTTTCATAGGTCTTGTCCGATACTAGTCTTCCCAAAGTAAGTATCTATGCAAATGATTATGACATTGCCATGTCCACATAGTTCAAGAAACAGAACTACTAGTCATCTTGCATTCTAATCGTCTAACGTTTTCTATGCGTCCAATTTTATAGAAAACTCACCCTAGGGACCATTTTCAACCTTTGACATTCAAGTTCACTTGAT
Source organism: Spinacia oleracea (assembly GCF_020520425.1). Classification (NCBI taxonomy): domain Eukaryota; kingdom Viridiplantae; phylum Streptophyta; class Magnoliopsida; order Caryophyllales; family Amaranthaceae; genus Spinacia; species Spinacia oleracea. The sequence goes on along the minus strand of NC_079492.1, from coordinate 74,141,562 downwards.
AAACATTTCTTAGTCACAGGACTGGTCCTGACAGTCTATCTTGAATATATCGTCAAATTGAAGGGACTCATCATTTAATAAACCACAAATTAAATGGAAAAATGAATTCTTTTCATTTATTGTGAATGATTAACCAATAATGTTTTACAAAGATTTAAACTCTAAAACTTTAAAACATTAAACAGAGACATCAAAGCCATTCTCCAATATGCTTGATTCCCATAGCTGCAGTGTGCGAGTTGTGCTTCGCCTACGGCAGAGGTTTAGTTAATGGATCTGATATGTTGTCATCAGTACCAATTTTGCTTATCTCGACTTCTTTTCTTTCAACGAACTCTCGTAGAAGGTGAAATCTACGAAGTACATGCTTGACTCTCTAGTGGTGTCTAGGCTCCTTTGCCTGTGCAATAGCTCCGTTATTGTCACAATACAGGGCTATTGGTCCTTTAATGGAGGGGACTACACCAAGTTCTCCTATGAACTTCCTTAGCCATATAGCTTCCTTTGCTGCTTCATGTGCAGCAATGTACTCCGCTTCAGTTGTAGAATCCGCAATGGTGCTTTGCTTAGCACTTTTCCAGCTTACTGCTCCTCCGTTGAGGCAGAAGACAAACCCAGACTGTGATCTGAAATCATCTTTGTCGGTTTGGAAACTTGCGTCCGTATAGCCTTTAACAATTAATTCATCATCTCCACCATAGACCAGGAAGTCATCTTTGTGCCTTTTCAGGTACTTCAGAATGTTCTTGGCAGCAGTCCAATGCGCCTCTCCTGGGTCTGACTGGTATCTGCTCGTAGCACTGAGTGCGTACGCAACATCCGGGCGTGTACATATCATAGCATACATTATTGAACCAATCAATGATGCATATGGAATCCCATTCATTCGTCTACGCTCATCAAGTGTTTTTGGGCACTGAGTCTTGCTTAGAGTCATTCCATGAGACATGGGTAGGTAGCCTCGCTTGGAGTCCGCCATTTTGAACCTATCAAGCACCTTATTGATATAAGTTCTTTGACTAAGTCCAATCATCCTTTTAGATCTATCTCTGTAAATCTTGATGCCCAATATGTACTGTGCTTCTCCTAGATCTTTCATCGAAAAACATTTCCCAAGCTAAATCTTGACAGAGTTCAACATAGGAATGTCATTTCCGATAAGTAATATGTCGTCGACATACAATACTAGGAAAGCAATTTTGCTCCCACTGACTTTCTTGTATACACAAGATTCGTCTGCATTCTTGATGAAACCAAAGTCACTGACTGCTTCATCAAAACGTATATTCCAGCTCCTGGATGCCTGCTTCAATCCGTAGATTGACTTCTTTAGCTTGCATACCTTTTTAGCATTCTTTGGATCCTCAAAACCTTCAGGCTGTGTCATAAACACAGTTTCTGTTAAAACGCCGTTTAAGAAAGCAGTTTTGACATCCATCTGCCATATTTCGTAATCGTAATATGCAGCGATTGCTAACATTTTCAGAATAGACTTTAGCATTGCAACTGGTGAAAAGGTTTCATCGTAATCCACACCGTGGACTTGCCTGTAACCTTTTGCAACCAATCTAGCTTTGAAAACTTCAAATTTCCCATCTTTGTCCTTTTTCAGTTTGAAAACCCATTTGCTTCCAATGGCTTGGTAGCCATCTGGCAAATCGACCAAATCCCATACTTGGTTTTCAGACATGGAGTCTAATTCAGATTGCATGGCTTCTTGCCATTGCTTGGAGCTAGGGCTCGTCATAGCTTGTTTGTAAGTCGCAGGTTCATCACTTTCAAGTAATAGAACGTCATAGCTCTCGTTCGTCAAAATACCTAAGTACCTTTCCGGTTGAGATCTATATCTTTGCGATCTACGCGGGGTAACATTTCTAGATTGACCATGATTCTCACCAGATTCTTCTAAAGATCTCTGAGTTTCATCCTGAATGTCATCTTGAGCATTCTCTAGAGTTTGTTGTTCGACTCGAATTTCTTCGAGGTCTACTTTTCTCCCACTTGTCATTTTGGAAATGTGATCTTTCTCCAAAAAGACACCATCTCGAGCAACAAACACCTTGTTCTCAGATGTATTGTAGAAGTAATACCCCTTTGTTTCCTTTGGATAGCCCACAAGGATACATTTGTCAGATTTTGGATGAAGTTTGTCTGAAATTAATCGTTTGACGTATACTTCACATCCCCAAATCTTAAGAAAATACACATTTGGAGGCTTTCCAAACCATAATTCATATGGAGTCTTTTCGACAGCTTTAGATGGAGCTCTATTTATAGTGAGTGCAGCTGTATTTAGTGCATGTCCCCAAAATTCTAATGGAAGTTCGGCTTGACCCATCATTGACTTGACCATGTCTAGCAAGGTTCTGTTCCTCCGTTCTGACACACCGTTCCATTGTGGTGTTCCAGGAGGAGTTAATTCTGATAGAATTCCACATTCTTTCAGATGGTCATCAAATTCATAGCTCAGATATTCACCGCCTCTATCAGACCGCAGTGCCTTAATCTTCTTGCCTAATTGATTCTCTACTTCACTCTGAAATTCCTTGAATTTGTCAAAGGATTCAGACTTATGCTTCATTAGGTAGACATAACCATATCTACTGAAGTCATCAGTGAAAGTGATAAAGTAGCTGAAACCACCTCTAGCATTTGTACTCATTGGTCCACATACATCTGTATGGATTAAACCCAATAGTTCATTTGCTCTTTCTCCAACTTTAGAGAAAGGTTGCTTTGTCATTTTGCCAAGTAAACATGATTCGCATTTACCATAATCCTCTAAGTCAAATGGCTCTAGAATTCCTTCCTTTTGAAGTCTTTCTAAGCGTTTCAAGTTTATATGGCCTAATCGACAATGCCACAGATAGGTGAGATCTGAATCATCCTTTTTGGCCTTTTTGGTATTTATGTTATATACTTGTTTGTCGTGATCTAATAAATAAAGTCCATTGACTAATCTAGCAGATCCATAAAACATCTCTTTAAAATAAAACGAACAACTATTGTCTTTTATTAAAAAGGAAAATCCCTTAGCATCTAAGCAAGAAACTGAAATGATGTTTTTAGTAAGACTTGGAACATGGAAACACTCTTCCAGTTCCAAAACTAGCCCGGAGGGCAACGACAAATAGTAAGTTCCTACAGCTAATGCAGCAATCCGTGCTCCATTTCCCACTCGTAGGTCGACTTCACCCTTGCTTAACTTTCTACTTCTTCTTAGTCCCTGTGGATTGGAACATAAGTGTGAGCCACAACCTGTATCTAATACCCAAGAAGTTGAATTATCAAGTATACAGTCTATAACGAAAATACCTGAAGATGGAACGACTGTTCCGTTCTTCTGATCTTCCTTTAGCTTCAAGCAATCTCTCTTCCAATGCCCCTTCTTCTTGCAGTAGAAGCATTCGGATTCAGAAGTGGGTTGACTGACCTTCCTCTTTACAGATTTGGCGCCAGTTTGCTTAGTTGGGCTGGCCTTGTTGCCACCTTTCTTAGCATTCCTCTTCTTTCCAGATTTCTTGAACTTGCCCCCACGCACCATAAGCACGTCCTGCTTATCACTTTTGAGCGTCTTTTCAGCGGTCTTCAGCATACCGTGAAGCTCAGTGAGCGTTTTGTCCAGACTATTCATACTGTAGTTCAGTTTTAATTGATCATACCCGCTATGAAGAGAATGGAGGATGGTGTCTATAGCCATTTCCTGAGAAAATTGCTGATCCAGCCGACTCATATTCTCAATGAGTCCAATCATTTTGAGAACATGTGGACTTACGGGCTCGCCTTTCTTAAGCTTGGTCTCAAGAATTTGCCTATGAGTCTCGAATCTTTCGACTCGAGCCAGATCTTGGAACATGTTCTTCAACTCACTGATGATTGTGAAAGCATCTGAGTTGATGAACGTTTTCTGTAGATCCGCACTCATGGTGGCGAGCATTAGACATTTCACATCCTTGTTGGCATCAATCCAACGATTGAGGGCTGCCTGAGTGACCCCGTCGCCTGCGGCTTCGGGCATCGCCTCTTCTTGGACATACTCCTTTTCTTCCTGCATAAGAACTATTTGCAAGTTCCTTTGCCAGTCAAGGAAGTTCTTCCCGTTCAACTTCTCCTTTTCGAGAATTGATCGAATGTTGAATGAATTGTTGTTTGCCATATTTAAAACTACAATTGAAAAGAATAAACAAATAAATAACCATTCACAGTTTCTCTTAATAAACTTAAATTCTAGCATACATGCATAATTCAATGTTTATTAAGCATTTTATTCAAGTTATGTGTTCCGGCAGGTGTGAATAAAATGATTCCAAGATCCTAAAATCATTGAAGAACTAAGCACAGTTTGTCGACTTAATCCTAAAACATCTTAGGTAAGCAAAAGCCTTTTGCTAATAGTCTAGAAACTATTCTTGGTTGATAGGTACGTCTAAGAACTTATTAGGTAAACCTATCGATTTTGCCACGACATAAAAGGACTCCTTACTTATATCGTTGAGTTTCACCAAAACTAACATGTACTCACAATTATTTGTGTACCTTGCCCCTTTAGGACCAATAAGTAACACCTCGCTGAGCGAAAACTATTACTAGATTGATGTAAAGGATATCCAAGCAAGTGTATATTTTGGCATGGCACCTTTTAACTCAATTTTTAAGTTTGGAACTTAAGGCTCTTACTATGTTGGTTAGATTTTAAGTGAACTAAAATCCTTAATCATGCAACATAATCAAGCCACAATCTTATGCATAATTAAGACATATTTAAAGCAATAAATAACTTAAAGCATGCATAAGATAAATGTGATCTAGTATGGCCCGACTTCATCTTGAAGCTTTGACTTCAAAGTCTGTCTTGAAAATCTCTGTGGGAGGCACCATTTTCTTCAAATAGGATAAGCTATAATTAAAACTAATTACAACTATTTGATGGTACGCAGACCATATTTGAATTGAAAAACAACTTTGGTACTTTAGACCAATTACATTCAAATTAATGGTACGCAGACCATATTTTCTATCCTATTTGGGCCATACTAGTCACTTCATAACCTGCAAAACAGTACATATACAATATATACCATTCACCCATTCATTATCATGAATGGCCCATATAGCTGGTTAGTAAAACACATTATGCATCACGTAAACATTTGCAGCAATTAATCAAGGGCACCAATAATATACCAATTATTCAGTCCTTATTAATTCTAATCAAGTTGTTTTAACCTTAAGGATTCGTAGACCTAATCAAGAGTTTATGACTAAAAGGGCTCCCACTTAAACCAATAAATTCATATGCTTTACTAATTTTAAACATAAAAATGTATTTCTAGTCTAACCGGAAACATACAAATTTAATTAAAATTTAAAGCTCATATAAATTTATAATTGAATCCAAAAAGTTTAATTTAATTTCAGTCGTATTTAAATTAATTCATGATTTTAATTTTAGTAAAATAATTAGAATAAATAAAATTTATTATAATTACAATATTTAAAATTAAAATCCAAGAAAATAATTTAAATTATTAATTTTAAAATTAATTAAAATTACGTAAACTGAAAATTTTAAATTAAACATTCAAAACGATCTAATCGCAACGCAAACACCCTACGCATTGCACGCCCATGGGCCACACGCACACAGCCATCGCTGGCCATGTGCGCGCAGCCCATGCGCTCGTCGCATAGCTGCTGCATCTTCCATCGCAAGCCATCGCACAAGTGGTGCTCGCTGCGCGCGCGCCAGCGCTCGACGCACGCGAGCCATCGCTCGCTGTGCGCGCTCGCCAGCGCTTGCTGCGCGCGCTCCAGCGCATGATGCACGCGAGCCATCGCTCGCTGTGCGCGAGCAATTGCGCGCGATCAACGCTGGGCGCAGCGTTCGTGGCACGCGAGCTTGCGCTCGCTGCGCGCGAGGCTGCGCGCGCTTGCGCGAGGCAGTGCGCGTTGTGGCGCAGCTCGCTTGCTGCCCACACGCGACTGCCATGCCTTGCCTTTCGCCCATGCCCATTCATCCATAGCTCGTGGCCCACGACACAAGGCAGGGCTGCTGCCTTGTGCTCGTGCACCATGCCCCTGCTCATTGCATTCGTGCCGCACGGGCGACGAGCTCCCTTGCTCGTCGTCGCATGCCCGCACTATACAACACCCCTTAAGGGTAACACGAAGCGTCCATTGCTTTGTGCGTGCAAGTTATATGAACGAATCGCATAAAAATTTAAAATTTATATTTAAAATTAATGACAAATTAATAAATAATATTAATTTCATAATTTTAGGGCGAAAAATCGAAAATTTATTATTCAATTAATTTCCGATTATTATGGATTCAAGCCTAGGTCATAAAAAATTAAAATTTATCATAAATTTACAATTTTTATGGTGGTTTTTAATCATAGGTTTCTAATTAAATTATAATTAATTATGAAAATCAAATTAATTCTAAATTATTCTAATTTTCAACAAATTAATCATAATTACAAATTAGATTGCATAATTAACAAGGCTAGGCATTCAAACTTGTTAAACATATACAGTAGGTCAATCAAAAATTTAAGATTTATCAACAAGAATCGCAAATATTTAATTTAACATCTTAAATTTACGAAATTTTGCATTCGAAAAACTAAAACCTTCGAAAAGTCATAGTTAGGCTTCGAATTTGAGAATTCTGGGTTCGGCAGAAAAATAATATTTTTGTCAAAATTTTAGAATGCCTTTTACATGCGGAATTGACACAAAAATCACTCGATTTGGATGAGTAACGAAGAAACTGCCGAAAAACTGCGTACGTATAATTAAATAAACGCAATTTGCAATTAATTAACAATTACGAAAATTAATCACCCCTTTTAATTCTTGCAAATTTGTAATATTTAACCATGTTCATGCAATTTAGATTATGTAAATAATAAGAGGCTCGTGATACCACTGTTAGGTTATGATACATATGACAATTCATAAATCATGCGGAAAAAACCATTATGCCAGGAATACATATTATTTACACATAATCATATAGCATAATTTAGATGCATACTCTTTGTTGCGTGCCTTCCCTAGCTGCGCCCGAACCGAACAAGAACAAGTCTTTAGGACTCCAAGTGTCGTCCCTCCGTAGATAGTCCACAGTACGTCCGGATCCGCCTTAAGATTGACCAACTAGAATCGCCCTTAAGGTACTATTATTTTCGGCTAAAATGGGCAAGAGTTATGGCTGATTTTTCTGCTTAAAAATCCTAGTTTTGAATACTTGAAAACTTATGTATAAATAATGACCCCTAGGCCCTTATTTATAGAGGTATGGAAAAGGAATTGTAATCCTACTAGGATCTGGATTTGTTAATTAGAACTTTATTAGGACTCTAAATAACAAAGCAATTCTAATAAGATTAGGATTTTAATCTTCGCACGAATCCCAATAGAATTAGGATTTCCGGCATACGCATCGCACAAGCCGTGCACCCGCGCAGGCCTTGCGGCCCACGACAAGCGCACAGCCCATGTGCGGTGCTGCGTGCGCGCGCGCGCCCTTGGCTGGGCCTGGCCTTGCGCTGGGCCTGGTCGAGGCGTGCGTTGCGTGCGGCTTGCTGGGCGATGGCCTGGCTTCGTGCTGGGCCTTCGTCTAGCGGGCCTCGTCCGATGCTAATTCGTACGATACGCTTCCGATTAAATTCCCGATTCCGGAATTCATTTCCGATACGAACAACATTTAATATTTCCGATTCCGGAATTAATTTCCGTTTCGAACAAATATTTAATATTTCCGTTTCTGACAATATTTTCGTTTCCGGCAATATTTCCGATTCCGGCAATATTTCCATTTCCGATAATATTTTCCGATACGTACCATGTTTCCGTTTCCGGCAACATCTACGACTTGGATAATATTTATATTTCCGATACGATCCATATTTCCGTTTCCGGCAATATCATCGTTTCCGGAGTATTCATTTCTTGCCTGTGACGATCTCAGCTCCCACTGAAACCAAGATCCGTCGATTCCGAATATCCATAGATGGAGTATTTAATGCCATTAAATACTTGATCCGTTTACGTACTATTTGTGTGACCCTACGGGTTCAGTCAAGAGTAAGCTGTGGATTAATATCATTAATTCCACTTGAACTGAAGCGGCCTCTAGCTAGGCATTCAGCTCACTTGATCTCACTGAATTATTAACTTGTTAATTAATACTGAACCGCATTTATTAGACTTAACATAGAATGCATACTTGGACCAAAGGGCATTATTTCCTTCACTTTGTCCATGTAAAACCTCTTGACTACACTTTCGGCGTAGTTGGATGGTGAATGAGAAACCATCTTTTTAATTTTTAATTTGTAGTACAGAGACAGTACTTGGCCCTACCAAGATCTTTCATTTCAAATTCATGCATCATGCATCTTGTGTTTCTTCAATTTCATCGGGTGTTCCAATGATATTTAAATCGTCAACATACATCTCGATTATAACAAAACTAGTTTTAGTTTGCTTGATGAAGAAGCATGGACAAATTTGATTGTTCTTGTAGCCTCTATTCAGGAGGTATTCGCTTAAGCAAATATACCACATTGTTCCCGATTGTTTCTAAGCATATAGTGACTTTTTCGATTTTATGAAATGTAAATTTCGGGGTTTTGACCTCTAAGCTTCAGGTAATTCTAGTCCTTCTGGAATTCTCATATAAATGTCAGTGTTAAGTGACCTACAGAGGTATGTAGTCACGACATCTATGAGACGCGTTTTTAGTCCTTTGCATGCAGATAAACTAACGAGGATTCTCAGCGTTGTGTCGTCTACCACCGGTGAATATATTTTCTCATAGTCAATTTCGGGTCTCTGGGAGAAACCTTGGGCTACAAGCCTATCCTTGTATCTTAGGACTTTATTGTTTTCATCTCATTTTTGTACAAACACCCATTTTTTTCCAACGGGTTTTACCCCATTTGGAGTTTGGGCTATAGGACTGAAAACTTCACCTTTTATGAGAGATATTAGTTCTTCCTAAATGGCTTATTTCCATTTTGCCAATCACTTCTTTGCTGACACTCATCCATTGAGGTTGGTTCAGTGTCGTCAATTGACATGTGCAGGACGATCACTATTCTACTATTGATTCAGAGATGGTTGATGGAGATGAAGTTGTTGAGCCTAGCCTCACTTTCGGATCCTAGATTGGTTGTGCTACCTAAGACAATCATGCCTACAATTGCTACTGATAACTTCAAGATTGAGCCGACATTGATCCATATGATTGAGAGGCACCAATTCAGTGGGGAAAAGGGTGCACATTCAGTATTTCATCCAGTATTGCTCAACAATCAAGCAAAAGAATGTGGCTGCAGAGCAGACTATAGAGATGCTTTTCTCGTTATCTCTAAGTGGAAAGGAAAAGCTGTGGGTTAATGGTCTCAATAGGGCGGCCATGAAGATAACAAACAGGGAATATTTGACCCTTTCTTTTTATGTGAAGTACTTCCCACATGAGAAGACTACCGTCGGAGGGGCTAAATAATTTCTATCACACAACTGGCTGATGAGACTCTACCTGAGGCGTGGGAAAGATACACGAATTTGCAATGAGAGTGCCCTCATCATGGTTTGCCACCATTGTTCTTGATCAAAAATTCTATAATGGTATGGGAACTGAATCTAAGCTCACACTTGACTCTGCTGCAAATGGGAGGTTTATGAAACTCCCCGTTTCAAAGGGGTTGGAAATAATTGGGAGATGGCCATTCACAATGACAAGTATGGAATCCTAGAAGCCTATCTAACAAGGGTGGAAAGCATAAGGTGAATTCAACTGATTTAATTAATGCTTAGTTGACTGCTTTACATCATAAGCTCGACAACATGCAAGTTGCATCCTCCAGTCCCTGTTGGGAACTAATGCTAATCCAAATTAACAAGAAGAAACATTCACCATAACCAAGATCACATGCAAAGTATAGGTTAAATGAAACATACATTTGTAGCATGTACTCCCACTAGCCTCATGAACACGATCAAGAACTCCACGCGTAGTTCCTTTATAATTGTCCATCAGCATGTTCGAATCCGCCTTGATTTTTTTAGCTTAGAACTTTCTCAAGGTATTTTGGCTTTTGGAAAACTATCACTTTTGAAGCACACATAGAATTATGGTTACAAAGTTTCTGTTGTGTGTTATGCAAAACACCCTAGGGTTCAATATAATAAAACCTTGGGAAGAAAGCAAGATAACCGACCAAAGGCTTAAAGCCTTGGGCGGCCACTTGCACAAGCGTGCAGCCCAACAACGTGCTCATATGCGTTCGACCTTGGGCCGCGCTGTGTAGCGCGTTGTTACCGCCGCCTTGTGCTCTCTCGTACGCACGAATAGTGAAGGCCATGGGCCTGTTGTTGGCTTGCGCTATGCAGCGTTGCAGTGCCCATGGGCCTTGGGGCCTTGCGCGCTTGGCTCGTGGGCTGCATCGTTGCTCGTCCCTTTTCTTATTTACATCTAAGCCCTTACTTCCATCAATTATCATATAGTACTTGACGATCCAATGTCGTATGATACGATTATTTGTACGACCATGCCTATGATATACGCAATACGATATACGATTTACGGTCCAACTATTTAGCGTATATTAATGTTTTCCAAACTAAATTCCCGATTAGCCATTAAATGAATTTCCGATTCATTTAATCCAGTGACCCATTATATGCCGTTGGTGTGACCTTATAGGTTCAGTTAAGAGTAAGATGTGAGCCTAATAAGGACTTTAACTCACTGATCGGATACATTAGTCCAGCTAGCTATTCCGATCACTTGATCTTACTGCATTAATTATTCTGTAATTATTCTGAACCTTGGATTAGACCAATGCACCTTGGGTGAATGACACATTTCCTTCAGTCTCCCACTTGGCCTTTAGACAAGTGTGTAGATTTATTCCTTTGTCTCTTAGTGTTACTTCATGAACATAAGGTAAGATCCAAGCCATCCTTATTAGGTCCAGAAGTGTTTCTCAAATTATGAAGTTCAAAATGTTAAACTTTTACAGAATGTTAAGCTTTAACCAATCTGAGAATGACCATGATTTTCACAGTATCTAACTCTCCGAGAGGCCTTGTTACACAACAACGCCATATCCTATTTAAGATAGCAGGACAATCCCTTCTTGTTACTTATGAAAGACTTAGTTTGATTCATAGTAAGCCTGCATATTAATTTTATAGTCTCCTTTTACGGTGCAATGTTTATCGAGCATCAAAGCGAACTAATTCTCAAACAAGTAATCATAACTACTCATGTTTTGAGGATAGTTCTAATCACCATTAATAAGAATGACTTATGGCATGACTTTAATCTCTTAAAGTGTTCTCATGGTCAATCCTATACGAATTCCAATAAGTATCTATGCAAAATATTTTTGGCATCCATGTCCCATCTAGTTCAAGAAACAGAACTATAAATCTACTTGCAATTTAATCTTCATTAGTCATTGTTCGTCCAATCGTTTAATGACCAGGATTAGGGATCCTTTTGAGAATCAATATTCATGTTCACTTATGGGTGTTTTGCCTAGGCAATGGCTCCACTATTATCACAATATAAAGCCATTGGTGCCTTAATGGAGGGGACAAACTCAAGTTTTTCGATGAACTTTTGAATCCAAACAGATTCCTTTGCTGCTTCTGAGGCAACAATGTACTCGGCTTTAGTTCTAGAATCCATAATTGTGCTTTTCTTAGCACTTTTCCAGCTTACTGCTTCGCCATTGAGGTAGAACACAAAACCAGAATGTGATCTGAAATCATCTATGTCAGTTTGGAAACTTGCATCTGTATAACCCTTAACAATCAACTCATCATTTCCACCATAGACTAGGAATTGTTCCTTTTTAGGACTTTAGGATATTCTTGGAAGCAGTCTAATGCTCCTCTCCAAGCCTGACTGGTATATTCTCGTTGCACTAAGTGCGAACGAAACATCCGGGCTTGTACATGAAGGAAATATGTTCTTCACCCAAGGTGCATTAAGTCTAATACCAAGGTTCAGATTAATTGCGAACAATTAATTCAGTAAGATCAAGTGATCGGAACATCTAGCTGGAGCAATGCTTCTGATCTGTGAGTTCTAATCTATATTAAGCTCACAACTTACTCTTGACTGAACCTATAAGGTCACACCAATGACATGTAACAGATCACCGGATTAAATGAATCGAAAACTTATTTAATAGCTTTTCGGGAATTAGTTTGGAAAACGTATTATACGATACGACCTTGCGTCGGAATCGTATATCGTATTGCGAATATTCGTAAGCTGGGCGAAACGAATAATCGTATCGTACGACGGTGATTCGTCGTATACGATACGATAAATAATAGTCGTAAGGCGTTAGTCGCGAATACGAGCCGCATCGGAGCTGCCGGCCCGTCGAGCCAAGCGCGCAAGCGCATAAGGCCCAACGAGCCAGCGAGCTCGCAACGCAGCAAGCAAGCCAGCCCGGGGGATGGCAGCGCGCATCACAACACAGCAACACAACAGCGAGCACGCAAGGCCCACGGCCTATGCGCGCTGCTCGGCTGCGCGCGCTGTGGGCTTCGGCCTGCAGTGTGTTGGCTGGGCGCGGGTGTGTGGTCGTGTGTAAGTGTGGCCGATCAAGGCCCTTGGTCTTGGCCGGTTACACTAATATAATAATTAGGTTATTATAATTTTACACACACTCACACAATCAGTTTTCCGTCTAACCTAAACCTAATTCCTAAATTACGTTCTTCAGTTTTTCTCTCTGCAAAGCTGTTCATCCCGAAAAGCAAAAATCTTATGCGTTGTCTAAGCTACAATAATCAAGATGGATCTGAACGTGTCGGTGAACCAAATAGAGGAACGACAAGTGGAGTTCTTTGTTTGTGTTCGTTGATACAATACTCGGGAAAACACGCTTCGAATGTAAGTTTGCTTGAACTGTGCTTTATACATGTTTCCTGGCTTTGGGGATGTTCCGCACTTGTTATGTATGTTTAACTGTATTCCCCTATAGTGGTATCATGAGCCTTATGTATTCAAAGCATTTTTTAACATGAATTATTGTTTTTGCTGTTGTTAAAATTGTATTTTTTGGAATTTTTTCGAATGTTTCTGGATTATTGGATTTATCGCAGGAAGCAGTTCTGAATTCAAAAATTGTTGAAATTTCGATTTTTCTGACCCTAATCGGATTGAAAATGATTTTCTAAAATCAAATCATGGGAATGGAATTGCAAAAACAGGCCCCGAAGTATGTGTTTTTGGGCGTTTTTGTTAATTTTTGTGTTAAAATTAAGAAATTTGGAAAGTTTTTCAATTAATTGGTCAACCTAAACTACTCGGAATTGATTGAAAATTTGACAAAATGCTACTGGGTATATTCTTTAAATATGGTAAAAATTTCAGCCGTTTTTATCAAGTATAATCCCTAATTTTGCTTTCCCCAAATTCGTAAATTTTAGATCGCTAATTGATTTTTTAAATAATTTGGATATAGTAATTTGGTTAATTGGGAAAGGGAATATAATTTCATGTTCAGTGGAAAATTTTAAAAATTATTGGATTAAAATTTTGATTAGATTCGTTAATTTTAATCGACACTTAAACCAAATTCGTAAAAATCTGAAATTTAAATGTTTAGAACGATTTAAAGTTTTAAATTCGATTATTTAAAAGTTCAAATTTTCAGTTGAAATTGTTCGTTCTTAAAATTTGAATAATGTTAGCCTTGATTTAATAATTTTAACGAAATTGTGTTGTTGTTAAATTAATTAAATCGTAAAAACGTTATTTTTCGAAAATAAAAATGGTAAATTTTGTGAAAAATAACTTAATGCAAATGTTCGTGATTTTTTTTTTTAATTAGTTGGTTCGTAGGCACGAACCAAAGGCACGAACACAAGGGTGGGGTGGACGTGTGGCTCGTCGAGCCATGCGGGCTGCCACGCCTGTGTCGAGCCACATCGACGCGGGCAGCAGCAAGCGTGCTGCGTGCCGCGCGCGCGCTCGGCGAGGAAGGGGGCAAGCAAGGCAGACACTCCTTGGCTTGCGAGCTGCGAGCAAGCAAGGCTGCCATGCCTTGCGCAGCATCGAGCACAACTGGCACCATGGGCAGCGAGAGCTGAGGTACGTGGGGCGTTGGCTGCGGGGGCATGGGCAGCTGCTCGTGTGCCTCGTAGGCCACACAACGTGCATTGCTGGGCTGGGCGCAAGCCTAGCCCGCATTGCACTCGAACAATTTTTTTGTTTTGTTGGGCTTGAATTTTATGTTTGCATTAAAATTGGCTAACGGGATAATTAATAATTATTTTATTTAACTTGGGCCGGGCCGTGAGTTTAATTTAATATTTAAAAAATTAATTATCCGGAATAATTATTGGTTTGAGTGGGAGCTAAATGAAATTAAAAATGAAATAATTATTTTAATTATTTTCGTATGTCGCATTATTTTAATTAAATTCAATTTTAATTAGAATAAAGTCTAAGGCTTAATAATTTGGAAATTGATTAATCTTTTAGGACGCGTTTATGTGAACGTGAATTTTAATTAATTCAAGTAAATACTTGAATAATTATATGGGTCATTCGTTTTAGCATACGAATGGGTGAATGCATAGTATGTATATTTTATGTAATGCAGGTACTCCAAGTGACTAGTATGGCCAATCTAGGATAGTTAAATACGGTCTGCGAACCGTTCTATCTTTGAATGTAAAGTTTTAAATATGGTATGCGAACCATGGAAATTTTGATGTAATTTTATTATTTCAAGTATTTCTAGTTTAGAACTTTAAGTTAGCATTGAATGAAGATTCAAGACGATGCCAAGCTAACAAGATGGTGAAGAAGATTGGATGCTTCAAGACAAGAGTTTTGGGCCATACTAGTTCACCAATTTATTTATGCACTATATACATACATATATACATATATATATATATATATATATATATATATATATATATATATATATATATATATATATATATATATATATATATATATATATATATATATATATATATATATATTATGCTTGAATGAATGTATATTATGCATGAATAGGTTGTTTGTATGACTCAATTAGATTTAGTTCACTAAATAATCGAACCAACATAGAAACAACCAGGTCCAAAGAAATATTGAGTTCAAAAGTTTCCTTCCAAATCAAGCACTTACAAAAATCTAAGGATCTAACGTAGTAGGTTTACGCCAAAGCGAGGTGCTACATTAGTTGACTTAGATGGTAAGGCGTCCCAAAGGACCACGTTGATTGTGGTTTCAACTCAAATAACAATGGCATTATGTTGTGGAAAAGGGATAAAATATGGTATTAATTTATTAACCAAGAGTAATTTGGAGATTACTAGCAATAGGTTTTGCTTACCTAGAATCTTAAAATACTTGAGACATGCCAAAGCTGCTTAAGGATTTAGGACTTTTAGGGTCTTGGAATCGTTTCAGTCATTTTTGGACCATGTTTTGCTTTTGCATGAATGAAATGTTTAATAGCTTTAATGATTGCATGCTAGCATTTATTTCAAAGTTATTAAGTTATGAATGGTTATTTATTGCGAATTCTTTTCAAATGTAGTAATCAAATGGCCGCAATCAAAACAACACTCAAAGTAACCGAGATTCTGGAAGTAAAATTGAACCTATCAAACTTTCTTGATTGGGAGAGGAAGCTTCGGCAAGTCCTCAGGTGGAACAACATTGAATATGTAGTTGAACATCCCATCCCCAGCTTTTACTCAAAGGATACGACTCTAGAAAAGCACTGTGCGTGGGCGAACCACATGTCGCTAGTGATGGATCTTATTCTTGGCTCAATCCCCAAGGATTGGAGTGCAAGGTTCATTACATATGAGCCGTGGGCACTCCTAAGGCATCTTAGGGATATATGTCGTGGTAGATTCCAACATGGTGGTCAACATGTCTACCAAAATGTCTTTGAATTGGTACATTCATTTGGGGATCTAAAGCTTAATGCTCCACTGGGTTGTTGCTTTGACGTCGAAAGACAAAAGGCAAGGGAAAGGGTCATTGATCTTGAAATGACAGAAGGAACGCCAATTAAAACGCATACAAAGAAAATGGTTGGGCTTCTCAACCGCCTTGAGTTACTTGGTGATCCATTCCCAGATTCTGCTGCTGCGGGAATACTTTTGAATTCTCTTCACCCTGGTTATAAGAAATTCAAATTACTCTATTTCTCCAAGAAAAGGGAAAACACTCTTAGTGAGCTAATTTATTTGCTTCATCAATATTAATTGGACTTTGAAAGTGATAAGCAAGCGTTGCTAAAAGTAAAGAGTAAGAAAATCAAGAAAAAGGTTCCGGGGAAGATCCAAAGCAAGGGTGCATCTCCATCTACTCCAGGAGGGCAAGTGGCGCCCTCCAAGAGGAAAATGAAGAAGGATCATTCTCCATCTACATCAGAATGCTTCTATTGTAATGAACTTTGTCATTACAAGCGAGATTTCCCTAAACTAAAGGAAGAGAAGAAGGACGGAAACGTTGCTTCTCCTTCAGGTATGTATGTTATACATTGTAATCTTGCTAATTCTACTTCTTGGGTATTAGATACTGGTTTTGGCTCACACTTAGGTTCCAATTCGCAGGGACTAAGGAGAAGTAGAAGGCTTGATAAAGGCGAGATGGATCTACGCGCGGGAAATGGAGCACGGATTGTTGCATTAGCCGTAGGATCTTATTTTATTTCTTTGCTTAGTGGTTTTGTTTTGGAACTAGAAAATTGTTACTATGTTCCTAGTATCACCAGAACCATTATTTCCGTTTCAAGTTTAGATTCTAAAGGTTTTAGTTTTCAATTTAAAGACAATAGTTGTTCTTTTGCTTTGAATGGAATGTTTTATGGTTCAGCACAACAAGAAAATGGTCTATATGTGCTAGATACGAGCAAACACATTTATAACATAAATACCAAAAAGGCTAAAACTGGTGATTCCGATCTCACTTTTCTGTGGCATTGTCGATTATGCCATATAAACACAAAGCGCATGGAATTACTTCTACGGAAGGGAATTCTAGAATCATTCGACTTAGAGAAGATTGATCAATGCGAATCTTGTTTACTTGACAAAATGACAAAGCAACCTTTCTCAAAGGTGGGAGAAAGAGCAAGCAAACTACTAGGGCTAATACATACGGACGTATGTGGGCCTATGAGTACGAAAGCTAGAGGTGATTTCAGCTATTTCATAACGTGTACGGTCGATTTCAGTAGATATGGCTATATTTACTTAATGAAACACAAGTCTGAATCGTTTGAGAAATTCCGAGAATTTCAAAATAAAGTAGAGAATCAACATGGCAAGAAAATAAAAGCTCTAAGATCAGACCAAGGAGGTGAATATCTTAGCCACGAGTTTGATGACCATCTAAAAGAATGCGGTATTCTTTCTGAATTGACTGCTCCGGGGACACCTCAATGGAATGGAGTGTCGAAACGGAGAAACATGACCTTACTCGATATGGTCAAGTCAATGATGGGTCAAGCCGAACTTCCTTTACAATTTTGGGGACATGCGTTGCAAACAGCAGCACTCACACTGAATTGTGCTCCGTCAAAAGCTGTTGAAAAGACTCCATACGAATTATGGAATGGAAAACTTCCAAATTTGTCTTTTCTAAAGATTTGGGGTTGCAAAGCATATGTCAAGCGATTAATTTCGGACAAGCTCGAACCAAAATCTGACAAATGTTTCTTCGTTGGGTATCCAAAAGAAACAAAGGGGTATTACTTCTACAACAAGTCAGACAACAAGGTATTCGTTGCTCGTGACGGTGTCTTTTTGGAAAGAAATCATATTTCCAAATTGACAAGTGAGAGAATAATAGACCTCGAAGAGATTCAAGACGAACAACGAACCAAGAACTCTTTAGAAGCAGTTCAGGACGAAGAACCTCCAAGGTTTTTAGAAGAGACGCGTTTCATGACTATAAAATATGGCAAATGGATGTCAAAACTTCCTTCTTGAATGGTGTTCTTGAAGAGACTGTGTTTATGACATAACCAGAGGGTTTTGTCGATCAAAAGAACCAAGGAAAGGTATGCAAGCTTAAGAAATCCATTTATGGATTAAAGTAGGCATCAAGGAGTTGGAATAAACGATTTGATGAAGCAGTCAATAAGTTTGGCTTAATCAAGAATCAGGATGAATCTTGTGTATACAAGAAGGTCAGTGGGAGTAAAATTGCATTCCTAGTCTTGTATGTAGATGACATACTACTTATTGGAAACGACATTAATTCCTATGTTGGAGTCTGTAAAGACTTGGCTTGGAAAGTGTTTCTAAATGAAGGGCTTAGGAGAGGCACAATACATATTGGGCATCAAGATCTATAGGGATAGATCTAAGAGGATGATTGGACTAAGCCAGAGCACTTTCATTGAAAACGTGCTAGCAAGGTTCAATATGATGGAAGCCAAGAGAGGCCATCTACCCATGTCACATGGCACATATCTAAGCAAGAATCAGTGTCCCAAAACATCTGATGAGCGTAGAAAGATGAGTGGAATTCCATACGCTTCGGCTATTGGTTCCATCATGTATGCTATGATTTGTACAAGGCCGGATGTTTCGTTCGCACTTAGTGCAACGAGCAGGTACCAGTCAGAACCAGGCGAGGCACATTGGACTGCTGCCAAGAATATCCTAAAGTACCTGAAAATGACTAAGGATCAGTTTCTGGTTTATAGTAGTACAGATGAGTTGATTGTTAAGGGCTATACGGACGCAAGCTTTCAAATCGACAGAGATGTTTTCAGATCACAGAGTGGGTTTGTGTTCTGCCTTAATGGCGGAGCAGTAAGCTGGAAAAGTGCTAAGAAAAGCACTATTGCGGATTCTACAACTGAAGCCGAGTACATTGCTGCCTCAGAAGAAGCAAAGGAAGCTGTTTGGATTCGGAAGTTCATCGAAGAACTTGGGGTTGTCCCCTCCATTAAAGGACAAGTGGCTTTGTATTGCGACAATAGCGAAGCCATTGCCTAGGCAAAGGAGCCTAGGCGCCACCTGAAGTCCAAGCACGTACTGCGGCAATTTCTTATACTTTGAGAAATCGTTGAAAGGAAACAATTCGAGATTTGCAAGGTTGGAACTGACGACAACGTTGCGGATCCATTGACTAAACCGTTGCCACAAGCGAAGCACAACGCACATGTAGCAACCATGGGAAGCAAGCATATTGGAGGATGGCTTTGATTATCTAAGTTTTGTTTTACAACATCTGTTAGATATCTGTTTAAAACAATTGGTTTAACCATTTCATATTTATGAAATTTATTATTTCATATTCATTTAATTTTGGTTTAGTATTAAATGATAAGTCCATGTGATTCAAAACATTCAAATGGGATGTCAAGATGGATTCTTCGACAAAGAAACACCCATAAGTGAACTTGAATATTGAAGTCACAAAGGATCCCTAATCCAGGTCATTAAAAGGCGGACGACCAATGACTAATGAAAGATTTTTAGTTCTGTTTCTTGAACTAGGTTGACTGGATGTCAGAATCTTTTGCATAGATACTTATTGGATCTTGTATCAGATTAACTATGACAACACTTCAAGAGATTAAAATCATGTCATAAGTAGTTCTCATTAATGGTGATTAGAACCATTCCTCAGAACATGAGAGATTATGTCTGCTCGTTTGAGAATTAGTTCACTTTGATACTAGCTAAACGTCGATCGCACCGTAAAAGGAGGCTATAAAAGCAGTTATTGGGCGTACTATGAATCAAAGTGAGTGTTCATAGATTGCAGGAATGGACTGTCCTCCTATCTTTGATAGGATATGGTGTTGTTGTGTAACAAGGCCTCTCGGAGAGTTAGATACTGTGAAAATACATGGCCGTGCTCAGAATGGTTAAGGCTTAACCTTCTGTAAAAGTTTAACAGTTGACATCTGTAATCCGAGAAACACTTCTGGACCTAATAAGGATGGCTTGGATCTTACCTTATGTTCAGCAAGTAACACTAAGCGACAAAGGAATGTGAATGCACACTTGTCTGAATGACAAGTGGCAGCCTGAAGGAAATATGTCCTTCACCCAAGGTGCATTAAGTCTAATACCAAGGTTCAGATTAATTGCGAACAATTAATTCAGTAAGATCAAGTGATCGGAACACCTAGCTGGAGCAATGCTTCCGATCTGTGAGTTCTAATCTATATTAAGCTCACAACTTACTCTTGACTGAACCTATAAGGTCACACCAATGACATGTAACAGATCACCGGATTAAATGAATCGGAAATTCATTTAATAGCTTTTCGGGAATTAGTTTGGAAAACGTATTATACGATACGACCTTGCGTCAGAATCGTATATCGTATCGCGAATATTCGTAAGCTGGGCGAAACGAATAATCGTATCGTACGACGGTGATTCGTCGTATACGATACGATAAATAATAGCCGTAAGGCGTTAGTCGCGAATACGAGCCGCATCGGAGCTTCCGGCCCGTTGAGCCAAGCGCGCAAGGCCCAACGAGCCAGCGAGCTCGCAACGCAGCAAGCAAGCCAGCCCGGGGCGTGGCAGCGCGCATCACCGCACAACAACACAGCAGCGAGCACACAAGGCCCACGGCCCATGCTGCTCGGCTGCGCGCGCTGTGGGCTTCAGCCTGTAGTGTGTTGGCTGGGCGCGGGTGTGTGGTCGTGTGTAAGTGTGGCCGGTCAAGGCCCTTGGTCTTGGCCGGTTACACTAATATAATAATTAGGTTATTATATTTTTACACACTCACAAAATTAGTTTTCCATCTAACCTAAACCTAATTCCTAAATTACGTTCTTCAGTTTTTCTCTCTGCAAAGCTGTTCATCCCGAAAAGCAAAAATCTTATGCATTGTCTAAGCTACAATAATCAAGACGGATCTGAACGTGTCGATGAACCAAATAGAGGAACGACAAGTGGAGTTCTTTATTCATGTTCGTTGATACAATACTCTGGAAAACACGCTTCGAATGTAAGTTTGCTTAAACTATGCTTTATACATGTTTCCTGGCTTTGGGGATGTTTTGCACATGTTATGTATGTTTAACTGTATTCCCCTATAGTACAAATCATGGCATACATATAAATCATGGAATCATACTCATCTTTCTACTCTTATCACAAGTCATAGAACACTGAGTCTTTCCTAGATATATATAGCATATGTCATGGGCAGATGGCCCCTTTTAGCTTTCCATCATATTGAACCGACCTAGCACCTTATCAATATAAGTACTTTGGCTAAGTTCAATCATCCTCTTAGATCTATCCCCATAGATCTTGATGCCCAAAATGTATTGTGCCTCTCCTAAGTCCTTCATTGAGAAACGCTTTCCAAGCCAAGCCTTTACAAACTACAACATAGGAATGTCATTTCCAATAAGCAATATGTCATCGACATATAAGACTAGGAATGCAATATTACTCCTACTGACCTTCTTATACACACAAGACTCGCCAAGATTCTTAATGAAGCCAAATTCACTTATTGCTTCATCAAATCGTATGTTCTAACTCTTTGATACTTGCTTCAATCCATAAATGAATTTCTTGAGGTTGCATACCTTACCTGCATTCTTTGGATAAAAAGACCCTCTGGGTTGTGTCATAAACACATTCTCTTCTATAATACCATTCAAGAAGGAAGTGTTGACATCCATTTGCCATCTTTCATAGTTATGAAATGCAGCAATTGCAAGGATTATCTGAGCAGACTTAAGCATTGTAATTGGAGAAGTGGTTTCATCATAGTCAACGTCGTGAACTTGTCTCTAACCTTTTGCTACCAATCTATCATTGTATACACATACATTTCCATATTTTTCTTTCTTCAATTTGAACACCCATTTGCTTTCGTTAGGTGTGAACCCATCATACAAATCAAACAAATCCCATACTTGATTTTCAGACATGGAGTCTATTTCGTATTTCATGGCCTCTAACCATTTTGTGAAGTTTGGGCTCGTCATAGATTTCTCGTAGGACAAAGGTTCATCACTATCCAATATGAGAACTTCTAAGTTTTAACTCAAGAGGACACCAGTCCATCTATCTTGTTGAACCTTAGTTCTTTGTGACCTACGAGGGGTAACAACATCTTGAGGTACTACTCTCACTGGCTCTTCCAAAGGCCTTGGAGGTTCCTCTTCTTGTACCTCTTCCAAAGAGTTCTTGATTTGTTATTCGTCTCGAATCTATTAGAGTTCTATTTTTTTTCCCATTTGTCATTTTGGAAATGTGTTTTCTTTCCAAATAGACACCGCCACGAGCAACAAATATCTTGTTCTCTAACTTGTTGTAGAAGTAATACCCTTTAGTTTCTTTTGGATACCCAAAAGAAAACATTTGTCTGATTTAGATGCTACCTTATCCGAAATTAATTGCTTGACACATGCTTCGTAAACCCAAATCTTAAGCAAATACAATTTTAGCAGTTTCCCAGTCCATAATTCATATGGAGTATTTTCAACAACTTTAGACGGAGCACAGTTCAGTGCGAGTGTTGCAGTTTCCAATGCATGACCCCAAAATTGTAAAGGAAGTTCCGCTTGACCCATCATTGACCTAGCCATATCGAGTAAGGTCATGTTTCTCCGTTTCGACACACCATTCCATTGGGGTGTCCATAAAGCTGTCAATTCATAAAGAATACCACATTCTTTAAGATGGTCATCAAACTCATTGCTAAGATACTCACTTCCTTGATTCAATCTTATAGCTTTTATCTTTTTTCCAAGTTGACTCTCAATTTTATTCTAAAATTCTCTGAATTTCTCAAATAACTCAGACTTGAGTTTCATTAGGTAGATATAGCCATATCTACTGAAATCATCTGTGAATGTTATGAAGTAACCGAAATCATCTCTAACTTTCAAACTCATAAGCCCACATACGTCTGTATGTATTAGCCCTAGTAATTCGCTTGCTCTTTATCCCAACTCTGAGAAAGGTTTCTTTGTCATCTTGCCAAGTAAACATGACTCGCATTGATCAATCTTCTCTAAATCGAATGATTCTAGAATTCCCTTCTTTTGAAGTCGTTCTATTCGTTTTATGTTTATATGTCCTAATCAACAATGCCACATATATGTGAGATCCGAATCATTAGCTTTAACCCTTTTGATATTTATGTTAAAGAATCGTTTGTTCATATCTAGAACATATAGACCATTTTCTTATTATGCTGAACCATAAAACATGCCATTCAAGGAAAAAGAACAACCATTGTCTTTAAATTGAAAACTAAAACCTTTAGAATCCAAACTTAAAACGGAAATGATGTTTCTGGTGATACTAGGAACGTAGTAATAGTTTCCTTAGTTCCAAAAAAACCACTAGGCAAAGAAATAAAATAAGATCCTACGGCTAATGCAACAATTTTTGCTCTATTTCCCACGCGCAGATTCATCTCGCCTTTATCAAGCCTTCTACTTATCCTTAGTCCATTTGGATTGGAACATAATTGTGAGCCACAACTAGTATCCAATACCCAAGAAGTAGAAGCAGCGTTTCTACCCTCCTTATCTGCCTTTCTATTTGAGCAATCTCTCTTGTAATGGCCAATTTCATCACAATAAAAGCATTGCGCCTTAGCTTTGTCTTAGGGTTTTGAGGCTTTTGTATTTAGATTTCAGATTTTTGGATATTTGCATGTCTGTTGGACATTTGGATTTTGAAATGGGTTTGAAAAGGTTTGAAATTTGACTCCAAAGGCTTGAAAGGTTTTTATACTTTGTATATGTATGTTTTGAATTAAACTGGTATGCGTTGTGTGTGAATTGAAATTTGAGGCTAAATGCATGAATGCAAAATGAAAAAATTTGCCCAAAATTTTGGAGACACACTATATATGCTATCTCACTATAAACCCCTACTTTGACTAAGGAAATTTCGTTAGAAAAAGCGCACGCCAAAGTGTACTCTACTCTTGCTGATGCAAATTCTAACTCGACTTAGGACGCTGACCTAGG
The DNA here is from genome assembly GCF_020520425.1 of Spinacia oleracea. NCBI lineage: Eukaryota > Viridiplantae > Streptophyta > Magnoliopsida > Caryophyllales > Amaranthaceae > Spinacia > Spinacia oleracea. Next base: position 74,117,554 of record NC_079492.1, on the reverse strand, counting down.
ACTTGAATTTTGAATTTGACTCATGCATGCTTTTTGAATGACTTTGACTCAAAATTTAACAGACTTTGACCAAATTTAAAGGATTGAACATTGAATGTGCACGTTAATTTATCTAAGACCAAGATATTTGACGGGAGTGAAACCCGATATGCGGCCGCTTTGACACAATAAGGAAAGATTGCGCTGAGTTATGCCACTTGTACTTGGAGAGCTTTGACTGATGCGATTTTGACTCTTTGAATGCTTTGAAATAGAATTTCTTTTAGACCAATTGAATATCCGTTGAAGGATTCTTGATGTGATTGACCAAATAATGCTCGTCTAACGTCGTTGGGTGTGACAGAAGCCCCTATTAAGACATGATTGAATGAGACTTGTGAACCTTTGAATTGATATGTGCTTACTCGATTTCGAACTTAGGATTTCATGCAAGGGTCCTAGATGAATGGGTGGTTATATGGCTGTTAGGTTATGATACATATGAATAAACATAAATCATGCGGAAAAACCATAATGCAAGGAAACATATTATTTACACATACTCATATAGCATAATTTAGGTGCATACACTTTGTAGCGTGCCCTCCCTAGCTGCGCCCGAACCGAACAAGAACAAGTCTTTAGGACTCCAAGTGTCGTCCCTCCGTAGATAGTCCACAACACGTCCGGATCCGCCTTAAGATTGACCAACTAGAATCGCCCTTAAGGTTCTTAGATTTTCGGCTATTTGGGTGCAAGTGTTTGGCTGATTTTTGCTTAAAATCTTACCTTGAATACTTCAATAATCGTCGGTTAAATATGTGACCCTAGGCCTATATTTATAGAGTTTATGGAAAGGAATTGGAATCCTACTAGGATACTAATTAGCTTAATTAGAATTATATTAAAACTCTTATTAACTATTTTGTCCTATTAGGATTAGGAATTTAATCTTTGAACAAACCCCTTTAGATTTAGGATTTGTATCGGACACAAACACCCACGAGCACGACCCTTGCGAGCGCTCAGCCCACGCAAGCCTTGCGGCCATCGCGAGCAGCGCAGCTCGCAGCCCACTCGTGCGCGCGCCTTGGCCTACTGGGCCTGGCCATGCGCTGGGCCTGGCCATGCGCTGGGCCTGGTGTGGCCTTGGCTGCCTTGTGTGGCGCGCAGGCTTGCTGGACGCGGGCCTGGCTTTGTGCTGGGCCTTCGTCTGGCAAGCCTCGTCCGATGCTAATTCGTACGATGCGCTTCCGATTAAATTCCCAGTTCCGGAATTCATTTCCGATATGACCAATATTTAATATTTCCGATTCCGGAATTAATTTCCGTTTCGAACGAATATTTAATATTTCCGTTTCCGGAATTATTTTCCGATTCCGATAATATTTCCGATTCAGACAATATTTCCGTTTCCGGCAATATTTCCGATTCCGGCAATATTTCCTTTTCCATCAATATTTTCCGATACGTACCATGTTTCCGTTTCCGGCAACATCTACGACTTGGATAATATTTATATTTCCGATACGATCATTATTTCCGTTTCCGGCAATATCATCGTTTCCGGAGTATTCATTTCTTGCTTATGACGATCTCAGCTCCCACTGAAACCAAGATCCGTCGATTCCGAATATCCATAGATGGAGTATTTAATGCCATTAAATACTTGATCCGTTTACGTGCTATTTGTGTGACCCTACGGATTCAGTCAAGAGTAAGCTGTGGATTAATATAATTAATTCCACTTGAACTGAAGCGGCCTCTAGCTAGGCATTCAGCTCACTTGATCTCACTGAATTATTAACTTTTTAATTAATACTGAACCGCATTTATTAGACTTAATATTATATGCATACTTAGACCAAGGGCACTATTTCCTTCAGTCTCCCACTTGTCCTTAGGGACAAATGTGCATTTCCTAATTCCTTTGTCGCTCGATGCTTGCTCTTGAACATAAGGTAAGAGTTGTCATCCTTATTATGTCCAGGGGTGTTTCTCGGTTTCAGAGGTCAACTGATCAAATAAACAGATAATCATAGCCTATGATTCATCCGAGTACGGCCATGCATTTTACAGTTTCTAGCTCTCCGAGTGGCCTTGTACAACTTTTAAGCATCTCATCCCGATTTATGGGAGGACAATCCCAATCTTGTGATCTTGAGATTAGACTTCGTTTGATAGGTGATTACCTGAGCGTTGCCTTTATAGCCTCCTTTTACGGTGCGACGGTTGGTCAACGTCAAAGTAACCAGTTCTCAAACAAGTAATATCAAATCACTCAGGTATTGAGTATTTAGTGTCTAATAATTTTAATGAAAGTTACTTATGACAGATTTTCATCTCTTACAGTAAAGTTTCATAGGTCTGTCCGATACTAGTCTTCCCAAAGTAAGTATCTATGCAAATGATTATGACATTGCCATATTGTCCACATAGTTCAAGAAACAGAACTACTAGTCATCTTGCATTCTAGTCGTCTAACGTTTTCTATGCGTCCAATTTTATAGAAAACTCCGACCAGGGACCATTTTCAACTTTTGACATTCAAGTTCACTTGATAGACATTTCTTAGTCACAGGACTGGTCCTGACAGTCTATCTTGAATATTTCGTCAAATTGAAGGGACTCATCATTTAATAAACCACAAATTAAATGGAAAATGAATTCTATTCATTTATTGTGAATGATTAACCAATAATGTTTTACAAAGTATTAAACTCTAAAACTTTAAAACATCAAATAAGGACATCAAAGCCATTCTCCAATATGCTTGATTCCAATAGCTGCAGTGTGCGAGTTGTGCTTCGCCTGGCAGAGGTTTAGTTAGTGGATCTGATATGTTGTCATCAGTTCCAATCTTACTTATCTCGACTTCTTTTCTTTCAACGAACTCTCGTAGAAGGTGAAATCTACGAAGTACATGCTTGATTCTTTGGTGGTGTCTAGGCTCCTTTGCCTGTGCAATAGCTCCGTTATTATCACAATACAGGGCTATTGGTCCTTTAATGGAGGGGACTACACCAAGTTCACCTATAAACTTCCTTAGCCATATAGCTTCCTTTGCTGCTTCATGTGCAACAATGTACTCCGCTTCATATGTAGAATCCGCAATGGTGCTTTGCTTAACACTTTTCCAGCTTACTGCTCCTCCGTTGCGGCAGAAGACAAACCCAGACTGTGATCTGAAATCATCTTTGTCGGTTTGGAAACTTGCGTCCGTATAGCCTTTAACAATTAATTCATCATCTCCACCATAGACCAGGAAGTCATCTTTGTGCCTTTTCAGGTACTTCTGAATATTCTTGGCAGCAGTCCAATGTGCCTCTCCTGGTCTGCTCGTAGCAATGAGTGCATACGCAACATCCGGGCGTGTACATATCATAGCATACATTATTGAACCAATCAATGATGCATACGGAATCCCATTCATTCATCTACGCTCATCAAGTGTTTTTGGCCACTAAGTCTTGCTTAGAGTCATTCCATGAGACATGGGTAGGTAGCCTCGCTTGGAGTCTACCATCTTGAACCTATCAAGTACTTTATTGATATAAGTGCTTTGACTAAGTCCAATCATTTTTTTAAAATCTATCTCTGTAAATCTTAATGCCCAATATGTACTGTGCTTCTCCTAGATCCTTCATCGAAAAACATTTCCCAAGCCAAATCTTGACAGAGTTCAATATAGGAATGTCATTTCCGATAAGTAATATGTCGTCGACATATAATACTAGAAAAGCAATTTTGCTCCCACTGACCTTCTTGTATACACAAGATTCGTCTGCATTCTTGATGAAACCAAAGTCACTGACTGCTTCATCAAAACGTATATTCTAGCTCCTCGATGCTTGCTTCAATCCGTAGATTGATTTCTTTAGCTTGCATACCTTTTTAGCATTCTTTGGATCCTCAAAACCCTCAGGCTGTGTCATAAACACAGTTTCTGTTAAAACGCCGTTTAATAAAGCGGTTTTGACATCCATCTGCCATATTTCGTAATCGTAATATGCAGCGATTGCTAACATTATCCGAATAGACTTTAGCATTGCAACTGGTGAAAAGGTTTCATCGTAATCCACACCGTGGACTTGCCTGTAACCTTTTGAAACCAATCTAGCTTTGAAAACTTCAAGTTTTCCATCCTTGTCCTTTTTCAGTTTGAAAACCCATTTGCTTCCAATGGCTTGGTAGCCATCTGGCAAATCAACCAGATCCCATACTTGGTTTTCAAACATGGAGTCTAATTCAGATTGCATGGCTTCATGCCAATGCTTGGAGCTAGGGCTCGTCATAGCTTGTTTGTAAGTCGCAGGTTCATCACTTTCAAGTAATAGAACATCATAGCTCTCGTTCGTCAAAATACCTAAGTACCTTTCCGGTTGAGATCTATATCTCTGCGATCTACGCGGGGTTACATCTCTAGATTATCCATGATTCTCACCAGAAACTTCTAAAGATCTCTGAGTTTCATCCTGAATGTCATCTTGAGCATTCTCTAGAGTTTTTTGTTCGACTCGAATTTCTTCGAGGTCTACTTTTCTCCCACTTGTCATTTTGGAAATGTGATCCTTTTCCAAAAAGATACCATCTCGAGCAACAAACACCTTGTTCTCAGATGTATTGTAGAAGTAATACCCCTTTGTTTCCTTTGGATAGCCCACAAGGATACATTTGTCAGATTTTGGATGAAGTTTGTCTGAAATTAATCGTTTGACGTATACTTCACATCCCCAAATCTTAAGAAAAGACACTTTTGGAGGCTTTCCAAACCATAACTCATACGGAGTCTTTTCAACAGCTTTAGACAGAGCTCTATTTATAGTGAGTGCGGCTGTATTTAGTGCATGTCCCCAAAATTCTATTGGAAGTTCGGCCTGACCCATCATTGATCTAACCATGTCTAGCAAGGTTCTGTTCCTCCGTTCTGACACACTGTTCCATTGTGGTGTTCTAGGAGGAGTCAATTCTGATAGAATTCCACATTCTTTCAGATGGTCATCAAATTCATAGCTCAGATATTCACCGCCTCTATGAGACCGCAGTGCCTTAATCTTCTTGCCTAATTGATTCCCTACTTCACTCTGAAATTCCTTGAATTTGTCAAAGGATTCAGATTTATGCTTCATTAGGTAGACATAACCATATCTACTGAAGTCATCAGTGAAAGTGATAAAGTAGGTGAAACCACCCCTAGCATTTGTGCCCATTGGTCCACATACATCTGTATGGATTAAACCCAATAGTTCAGTTGCTCTTTCTCCAACTTTAGAGAAAGATTGCTTTGTCATTTTTCCAAGTAAACATGATTCGCACTTACCATAATCCTCTAAGTCAAATGGTTCTAGAATTCCTTCCTTTTGAAGTCTTTCCATGCGTTTCAAGTTAATATGGCCTAATCGACAATGCCACAGATAGGTGAGATCTGAATCATCCTTTTTGGCCTTTTTGGTATTTATGTATAAACTTGTTTGTCGTGATCTAATAAATAAAGTCTATTGACTAATCTAGCAGATCCATAAAACATCTCTTTAAAATAAAACGAACAACTATTGTCTTTTATTAAAAAGGAAAATCCCTTAGCATCTAAGCAAGAAACAGAAATGATGTTTTTAGTAAGACTTGGAACATGGAAACATTCTTCTTGTTCCAAAACTATTCCAGAGGGCAACGACAAATAATAAGTTCCTACAGCTAATGCAACAATCCGTGCTCCATTTCCCACTCGTAGGTCGAATTCACCCTTGCTTAACTTTCTACTTCTTCTTAGTCCCTGTGAATTGGAACATAAGTGTGAGCCACAACCTGTATCTAATACCCAAGAAGTTGAATTAACAAGTGTACAGTCTATAACGAAAATACCTAAAGATGGAACGACTGTTCCGTTCTTCTGATCTTCCTTTAGCTTCAAGCAATCTCTCTTCCAATGCCTCTTCTTCTTGCGGTAGAAGCATTCAGATTCTGAAGTGGGTTAACTGACCTTCCTCTTTTCAGATTTGGCGCCAGTTTGCTTAGTTGGGCAGATTCTGAACATGTGGACTTACGGGTTCGCCTTTCTTAAGCTTGGTCTCAAGAATTTGCCTATGAGTCTCGAATCTTTCGACTCGAGCCAGATCTTGGAACATGTTCTTTAACTCACTGATGATCGTGAAAGCATCTGAGTTGATGAACGTTTTCTGTAGATCTGCACTCATGGTTGCAAGCATTAGACATTTCACATCCTTGTTGGCATCAATTCAACGATTGAGGGCTGCCTGAGTGACCCCTTCGCCTGCGGCTTCGGGCATCGCCTCTTCCAGGACATACTCCTTTTCTTCCTGCATAAGAACTATTTGCAAGTTCCTTTGCCAGTCAAGGAAGTTTTTCCCGCTCAACTTCTCCTTTTCGAGAATTGATTGAATGTTGAATGAATTGTTGTTTGCCATAATTAAAACTACAATTGAAAAAGAATAAACAAATAAATAACCATTCACTGTTTCTCTTAATAAACTTAAATTCTAGCATACATGCATAATTCAATGTTTATTAAGCATTTTATTCAAGTTATGTGTTCCGGTAGGTGTGAATAAAAATGATTCCAAGATCCTAAAAACCATTGAAGAATTAAGCACATTATGTATTTAGGCTCAATTCTAAAATCTTTTAGGTAAGCAAAAGCCTTTTGCTAATAGTCTAGAAACTACTCTTGGTTGATAGGTACGTCTAAGAACTTATTAGGTAAACCTTTCAATTTTGCCACGACATAAAAGGACTCCTTACTTATATCGTTGAGTTTCACCAAATCTAACATGTACTCACAATTATTTGTGTACCTTACCCCTTTAGTATCGATAAGTAACACCTCGCTATGGCGGAAAACTATTACTAAGATCGATGAAAAAAGGATATCCAAGTAAGTGTTATTTTGGCATGGCACCTTTTAACTCAATTTTTAAGTTCGGAACATAAGGCTCTTACTATGTTGGTTAGATTTTAAGTGAACTAAAATCCTTAATCATGCAACATAATCAAGCTTCGATCTCATGCATATTTAAGACATATTTAAAAGCAATAAATAACTTAAAACATGCATAAGATAAATGTGATCTAGTATGACCCGACTTCATCTTGAAGCTTCAACTTCAAAGTCCGTCTTGAAAATCTCCGTGGCAGGCGCCATTTTATTCAAATAGGATAAGCTATAATTAAAATAATTACATCTATTTGATGGTACGCAGACCATATTTTAATTGAAAAACAAATTTGGTGCTTTAGACCAATTACATTCAAATTAATGGTACGCAAACCATATTTTCTATCCTATTTGGGCGATACTAGTCACTTCATAACCTGCAAAACAGTACATATACAATATATACATTTCACCCATTCATTATCATGAATGGCCCACATAGCTGGTTAGTAAAACACGTTATGCATCACATAAATATTTGCAGCAATTAATCAAGGGCACCAATAATCTACCAATTATTCAGTCCTTATTAATTCTAATCAATTTGTTTAACCTTAAAGGATTTGTAGACCTAATCAAGAGTTTATGACTAAAATTGCTCCCACTTAAACCAATAAATTCATATGCTTTACTAATTTTAAACATAAAAATGTATTTCTAGTCTAACCGGAAACATACAAATTTTAATTAAAATTTAAAGCTCATATAAATTTATAATTAAATCCACTTATTTAATTTATTTTCAGTCGAATTTAAATTAATTCAAGGTTTTTAATTTTAGTAAAATAATTAGAATAAATTAAAATTTATAATAATTATAATATTTCCAAATTAAAATCCAAGAAAACAATTTAAATTATTAATTTTAAAATTAATTAAAATTACTCGAACTGAAAATCTCAAATTAAAATTTAAAACGTGACAATCGTAACACGACGAGCACTTGGGCTTGCGCCCAAGCCCCGTCGAGTGTTCGTGTAGCAATACGCAAGCAGGCCACACGCAACGCAGCAGTGCAGGCCACGCTGCGCGCGCCCGCTCGCTCCTCGCGCCTGCTTGCCTCGCGTCTGCTTTCTTGCTGGGCGTGGCAGCGCGCGCTGTGGCGCAGCACGCTTGCTGCCCACACGCGTCTGCCCGATGGCTTGCGCCTTGGCCCTTCGCCCTTGCCCACTCGCCCATGTGCTCGTGTGCCATGGCTCTTGCTCGTTGCATCGTACCGCATGGGCGACGAGCTCCCTTGCTCGTCATCGCATGCCCGCACTATACAACACCCCTTAAGGGTAACACGTAGCGTCCATTGCTTTGTGCGTGCAAGTTTTATGAGCGAATTGCATAAAAATTAAAACTTTTATTTCCAAATTAATGACAAATTAATAAATCATATTAATTTCATAATTTTAGGGCGAAAAATCAAAAATTTATTAATCAATTAATTTCCAATTAACATGGATTCAAATCTAGGTCATAAAAATTAAAATTTTAACATAAATTAACAATATTTATGGTGGATTTTAATCATTGGTACCTAATTAAATTATTAATTAATCATGAAAATCAAATCAATTCTAAATTATTCGAATTTCAACAAATTAATCATAATTACAAATTAGGTTGTATAATTAACAAGTCTAGGCATTCATAATTATTAAACATATACAGTAGGTCAATCAAAAACTCAAGATTTATCAACAAGAATCGCAAATACTTAATTTAACATCTTAAATTTACAAACTTTTGCGTTCGAAAAACTAAAACCTCTGAAAAGTCATAGTTAGGCTTCGAATTTGGGAATTCTGGGTCAAAATATTAGAATGCCTTTTACATGCGGAATTGACACAAAAATCACTCGATTTGGATGAGTAACGAAGAAACTGCGAAAAACTGCGTACATATAATTAAATAAACGCAATTTGCAATTAATTACGAAAATTAATCACCCCTTTAATTCTTTGCAAATTTGTAAAATTTAACCATGTTCATGCAATTTAGATTATGAAAATAATAAGAGGCTCGTGATACCACTGTTAGGTTATGATACATATGAATAAACATAAATCATGCGGAAAAACCATAATGCCAGGAAACATATTATTTACACATAATCATATAGCATAATTTAGGTGCATACACTTTGTAGCGTGCCCTCCCTAGCTGCGCCCGAACCGAACAAGAACAAGTCTTTAGGACTCCAAGTGTCGTCCCTCCGTAGATAGTCCACAGCACGTCCGGATCCGCCTTAAGATTGACCAACTAGAATCGCCCTTAAGGTTCTTAGATTTTCGGCTATTTGGGTGCAAGTGTTTGGCTGATTTTTGCTTAAAATCTTACCTTGAATAATTCAATAATCGTCTGTTAAATATGTGACCCTAGGCCTATATTTATAGAGTTTATGGAAAGGAATTGGAATCCTACTAGGATACTAATTAGCTTAATTAGAATTATATTAAAACTCTTATTAACTATTTTATCCTATTAGGATTAGGAATTTAATCTTTGAACAAACCCCTTTAGATTTAGAATTTGTATCTGACACAAACACCCACGAGCACGACCCTTGAGAGCGCTCAGCCCACGCAAGCCTTGCGGCCCACACGAGCAGCGCAGCTCGCAGCCCACTCGTGCGCGCGCCTTGGCCTGCTCGGCCTGGGCTTGCGCTGGGCCTGGCGTGGCCTTGGCTGCCTTGTGTGGCGCGCAGGCTTGCTGGACGCGGGCCTGGCTTCGTGCTGGGCCTTCGTCTGGCAAGCCTCGTCCGATGCTAATTCGTACGATGAGCTTCCGATTAAATTCCCAGTTCCGGAATTCATTTCCGATACGACCAATATTTAATATTTCCGATTCCGGAATTAATTTCCGTTTCGAACAAATATTTAATATTTCCGTTTCCGGAATTATTTTCCGATTCCGATAATATTTCCGATTCAGACAATATTTCCGTTTCCGGCAATATTTCCGATTCCGGCAATATTTCCTTTTCCATCAATATTTTCCGATACGTACCATGTTTCCGTTTCCGGCAACATCTACGACTTGGATAATATTTATATTTCCGATACGATCATTATTTCCGTTTCCGGCAATATCATCGTTTCCGGAGTATTCATTTCTTGCTTATGACGATCTCAGCTCCCACTGAAACCAAGATCCGTCGATTCCGAATATCCATAGATGGAGTATTTAATGCCATTAAATACTTGATCCGTTTACGTACTATTTGTGTGACCCTACGGGTTCAGTCAAGAGTAAGCTGTGGATTACTATAATTAATTCCACTTGAACTGAAGCGGCCTCTAGCTAGGCATTCAGCTCACTTGATCTCACTTAATTATTAACTTGTTAATTAATACCGAACCGCATTTATTAGACTTAATATTATATGCATACTTGGACCAAGGGCACTATTTCCTTCAATGGCCGTAGCTTTGAAATGTGCAATGCAATTGAAGATGCTAAGGTTGGATGAAAAGGTTTTGAAATTGAGTTAGGAAAATTGAATTTCGAAAAGGGTGAGCCATGATGGATTGAATCATAAGGTTGGGTAGCCCATGATGCGGGTTCATGCCCCTAGTCTAGCTCTAATGGTTATGGGATGAGAACTGGAAAACCTTTGAATGATCTTCTTTCGCATAATCATCATATTCTTTCTTCATATATAGCGCACAATCATCATGTTCTTTCCTCATGTGGAACTTATCTATTCTTGATTTTTTTTTATCTTTGTACTTATTTGAAATCGGTTTTCTTTTTTGAAATAGCCTTTGAAATTGAAGTGGTCGGGCCCCGAGAGAGGTTGCCTATGTGTTCATGGTGGAATGAGGCTGTACGTAGCTCTTAGTTTTGATAATTTTTCAATTAATTCCGACACATGTGATTGGACACCTCAATTCAGCTTTGAAGGGTTGTAACAAATCTAGGTTTGGAAGATGGATGGGATAAAGGTTTCTCACCCCATATTTTTTATTTGGATGCTTCGATCTTGGATATTTCCATGCTAGATTCTGGCACTTCAATCTTTAAACTTTGAAATTTGAAACTTGATTGTTGAAAATTGAATCTTGAATGCTCGCCTCTTCGGTTTTAATCAGCTTTTAAATCTTATATGCTTGCGTCTTCAAGAATATGTGCCTCTTCTACTTTGGCACCTTTGAATCTTGTATGTGTGCCTCTTCTTCTTTGGAACTTTTGAATGTTAAATGTTTAGATTCTTGTACTTGTTGTTGTAATTCTTCTTCCCATCCTAAGGTTAGGGTAAGGTAGGTTGAATAGAAAGGCTTTTTTGTAAGGTTGTTTTGTGAGGATTTCATGTAAGGCTTTTTGTATGGTTAATTTTGAAAAGAGGGAGTGAATTTGTCGATTTATAACGGGTGCTTTTTGAAGGTTTAGGGCTTGCCATATATCATTTCCAATTCGGTGCCTTGAATCAATTGCAAAATTTGAGCTCTTTTGAAAGATCTTTGAACACTTTTTTTTTTATAAAGGCGATGAAGTTAGGTAATATATGCTCATGTCATTGATTGGAAATTGGAAATGCATACATGGAGGTCCTAATGCTAGACTAGCGGGGTAAGCTTATAGAAAAAAGACATGGATTCCTAAGCTAGATTGGAGTTTGCGCGCTTGCGGCCTTTTCAGTCATCTTCATCGTAGGAACCATCAGTCTCAATTTCTTGTCACTGATTTGATCGTCATTGAATGGGTCCTCTTTGGTGTCAGCCCCGACCTCAATGTCTTGGTCTTCTTCGATATCGACCCCAATGTTGTATGCCCTTTCAAAAGTCTTGAGGCCCAAGTAGACCATGTGATTCTTATACTTTGGAAGGAGACTAGCAATGAATGTCTTGACGAGATCTTCTTTGAAGGCCTTAATACTGTTTAGGAAGCAACCATTCTCCACTTGTTGAGGTAGGCAGTGAACCCTTCTTGATTTCCCTATCGGTGCACTTCTAACTCACACAAAGTAGTTTAAAGTTTGATGTAAGGCTTGTACTGGCTCATGAATTCTTGAGCGACATCTTCCCAAGTATTGGTGTCTTTGTCCTTGAGGGTATAACCACTTTTGGAAGGCTGGCTCTAGTGACACGGGGAAGACGACGGAAAAGAGCTCCGGATCAACTCCTTTGATGGTCATCACAGCTTGAAAGTTTCGGAGATGGTACTTAGGAATTTCAGTTGACTTGAACTTGGGAATGTCATTGGCGGAGAACTGTTCAGGCAAGCTTACCTCCCCCTTGAGTGTAACATTAGTCGAGGCATCAAAGTGGTGCTCATTCTTGTTGATTTTGTTCACCAAGCCCTCAATATTCTTTGTAATGTTAGACAAGGAACGCTTAGTTTCAACTACTCTTAAACGGGTATCGACCTCTTCGAGCATGGTGGTGACTTTGGCCACCGCCGCCATGAGTTGATGGAATTTCTCAACTTTTTCCGTTGTTTCTTTTTAAATTTGATGGAAGACTAGTGGAGCTCGAACCAACCTTTCCCTTTGTTGCCGAAGCCAAAGAATTTCTTGAACCTAAACACATTAAGGCGCACTTAGACTTGGACAAACGTAAAAGACTCGACTCATGACCACTCAAGAAATAGAAAATGTACATATGAGATGCAAATGCATGCTTTGAACTAGAAGACCCCTAATTGAGCACCACTCCGCTAAACCCGAGGTTTTTGGATTTTGTGCTTGTAGCTATTCTGGGGATTTTCGACCCTTTTGAATTTAAAGTATTTTTTAGGGAACCTCTACCCATTTGTACTTGGAAATTTTTCTCGGGATTCGCAACCCGTTGGAAATATTTTGGAGGAATTTCAACCCATTGGAATTTGTACTTGTATCGGGATTTGCAACCCGTTGGAAATAATTTTAGAGGTATTTCACCTTATTGGAATTTGTACTATTTCAGGGGAGCTTCAATCCGATTGTAATTTTTTTGTTTTGAACTATGAATGTTTTAGGGGGATTTCAACCCGATTAAAATTTGAAGGTTTATTTATGGGAATTTGAACCAAATTTTGAATGGGAATATTTTATGAGAATCTCAACCCATAGGATTTGTACTTGTATTATTTTTTGGGATTTTCAACCCATGGAAGCTATTTTAGAATTTTTATGGGGGTTTGTATTATTTTTGAGATTTCCAGCCCGAGTTAGAATGTTATTTTTGTATTATTTTTAGGGATTTTCAACGTGTTGGAAATATTTGAGATTGCATTTTAGGGTCATGACTCGATGGGGTAGGAAAATATTTTGACTTGTAGTTTGGTGTTTGATGGATGCGGAAACCGTTTTTGGATTTGGAAGTTGAAAGCTTAGAACTTGAGTTTGTACTTTGAATTGGAATTTGAAGCTTGAAATTTGAAGTTTTGAAATTGGAACTTTGAGATAGCATTTGAAAATTGGACCTGTAAATCCGGCGTTACAATGCCAAGGATTAGGTTTTTGAATTTGAAAATGGCCAAGGTTTTTGACTCGGAATTTCGGCATAATAACGCCTTGGTTAGACATGATAAGAGGTTCGACTTTTTTGCGTGAAGCGTATTTAGGGGTTTTTGAATTGAACAAAGTGGTACTCCTAAATGATGACCCTGAATCGGCGATTTATGTATGAGACTTGATGATTCTCCTAGGAGGTTGGTTTTCCTAGTTGGAGTCTAAAGGTTTTTGGCAAAGCTAGAACTTGGGGTTAGTCATTCATGCATGCAAAGACGCCCGCACAATATGCACAAATAAGCACGTTGTCACACTAACATGGATATTAATATGACATGTAAAGTTTTGAACCTAAGGTCGGTATAGGTTTGATGCAATGGTCGGCTTAATGTGTCAAAAGGGTCCTTGACTAAGAGGGGAGTTCGGAACTGTTAGGTTATGATACATATGAATAAACATAAATCATGCGGAAAAACCATAATGCCAGGAAACATATTATTTACACATAATCATATAGCATAATTTAGAGGCATACACTTTGTAGCGTGCCCTCCCTAGCTGCGCCCGAACCGAACAAGAACAAGTCTTTAGGACTCCAAGTGTCGTCCCTCCGTAGATAGTCCACAGCACGTCCGGGTCCGCCTTAAGATTGACCAACTAGAATCGCCCTTAAGGTTCTTAGATTTTAGGCTATTTGGGTGCAAGGTTTTGGCTGATTTTTGCTTAAAATCTTACCTTGAATACTTCAATAATCGTCTGTTAAATATGTGACACTAGGCCTATATTTATAGAGTTTATGGAAAGGAATTGGAATCCTACTAGGATACTAATTAGCTTAATTAGAATTATAGTAAAACTCTTATTAACTATTTTATCCTATTAGAATTAGGAATTTAATCTTTGAAAAAACTCCTTTAGATTTAGGATTTGTATCGGACACAAACACCCACGAGCACGACCCTTGCGAGCGCTCAGCCCACGCAAGCCTTGCGGCCCACGCGAGCAGCGCAGCTCGCAGCCCACTCGTGCGCGCGCCTTGGCCTGCTGGGCCTGGCCTTGCACTGGGCCTGGTGTGGCCTTGGCTGCCTTGTGTGGCGCGCAGGCTTGCTGGACGCGGGCCTGGCTTCGTGCTGGGCCTTCGTCTGGCAAGCCTCGTCCGATGCTAATTCGTACGATGCGCTTCCGATTAAATTCCCGGTTCCGGAATTCGTTTCCGATACGACAAATATTTAATATTCCGATTCCGGAATTAATTTCCGTTTCGAACAAATATTTAATATTTCCGTTTCCGGAATTATTTTCCTATTCCGATAATATTTCCGATTCAGACAATATTTCCGTTTCCGGCAATATTTCCGATTCCGGCAATATTTCCATTTCCATTAATATTTTCCGATACGTACCATGTTTCCGTTTCCGGCAACAACTACGACTTGGATAATATTTATATTTCCGATACGATCCATATTTCCGTTTCCAGCAATATCATCGTTTCCGGAGTATTCATTTCTTGCTTATGACGATGTCAGCTCCCACTGAAACCAAGATCTGTGGATTCCGAATATCCATAGATGGAGTATTTAATCCCATTAAATACTTGATCCGTTTATGTACTATTTGTGTGACCCTACGGGTTCAGTCAAGAGTAAGCTGTGGATTAATATAATTAATTCCACTTGAACTGAAGCGGCCTCTAGCTAGGCATTCAGCTCACTTGATCTCACTGAATTATTAATTTGTTAATTAATACTGAACCGCATTTATTAGACTTAATATTATATGCATGTTTGGACCAAGGGCACTATTTCCTTCAGTCTCCCACTTGTCCTTAGGGACAAGTGTGCATTTCATAATTTCTTTGTCGCTCGATGTTTGCTCTTGAACATAAGGTAAGAGTTGTCATCCTTATTATGTCCAGAGGTGTTTCTCGATTTCAGAGTTCAACTGATCAAATAAACAGATAATCATAGCATATGATTCATCCGAGTACGGCCATGCATTTTACAGTTTCTAGCTCTCCGAGTGGCCTTGTACAACTTTTAAGCATCTCATCCCGATTTGAGGACAATCCCAATCTTGTGATCTTGAGATTAGACTTCGGTTGATAGGTGATTACATGAGCGTTGCGTTTATAGCCTCCTTTTACGGTGCGATGGTTGGTCAACGTCAAAGTAACCAGTTCTCAAACAAGTAATCTCAAATCACTCAGGTATTGAGGATTTAGTGTCTAATAATTTTAATGAAATTTACTTATGACAGATTTTCATCTCTTACAGTAAAGTTTCATAGGTCTGTCCGATACTAGTCTTCCCAAAGTAAGTATCTATGCAAACGATTATGACATTGCCATGTCCACATAGTTCAAGAAACAGAACTACTAGTCATCTTGCATTCTAGTCGTCTAACGTTTTCTATGCGTCCAATTTTATAGAAAACTCCGACCAGGGACCATTTTCAACTTTTGACATTCAAGTTCACTTGATAGACATTTCTTAGTCACAGGACTGGTCCTGACAGTCTATCTTGAATATTTCGTCAAATTGAAGGGAGTCATCATTTAATAAACCACAAATTAAATGGAAAATGAATTCTATTCATTTATTGTGAATGATTAACCAATAATGTTTTACAAAGTATTAAACTCTAAAACATTAAAACATTAAATAAGGTGTGAGGGGGTCGAAAAAGCACGAGGCTAATGTGTGACCTCGTCCCTCGTGGGTGTGACGATTATTTTAATTCAATCAAGTGTAATTGGATTTCCTGTGAGTATACACCCAATTGACTAGTAATATAGGAGTCGTCATTTAGTTTTTAACGAAAATGAGAAAAACTGGCAAAACCCGGTTATCGTGACATAAAGGGAGTGCAATTATGTTTGACCACGACGGCCGTAGGTTCCCTTGTGATCCCTGGTGTGGGGATCTCTCAATATACACCCGCAAGGTAGAGATTGAGGGTTCGGGGGACTGTAACTACCGAGAGGAGTACTTCGCTCGTCGATAACTCCAGAGGCAGGATATCCTTACTAGCTCAGCATAAATAATTGAAGGGACATGCATTAACTATTAAACTATTCTGGGTTGATTTTAGCAATATGCAACATATAACACTAATTCGATCGTGATTATCTGATTTAAGTAGCATTAAGGGACCTAGAATGATAATCCGATTTCCCAAAAATATTATATTTGTTAGGCGTGATAGAACAATAAGATTAGGTTAGTTTAACAGTACATAAAAAGGGCGAGGAAAGCAGTTAAATCATCGAAAAGGGACACATTACGACGCACCCTTGAGAGGTGCGTCACGGTTCTCAGAAAACTAACCACTTTGACTTTGCTATTTCTCCTTTTTATTTAACGAATCTCAATTATGGGACAGGATACGTTCTGTTCGATTTATGGATCGATTGCGACAGAACGCATGAACAGTTTCGCAGCGAGAGGCTTAGGCTAAGGGTTGGAGTCAATACTCTGAATATAATTGTGTGTTGTTGTGTGTTCTTTCACGTCGAATTTAGGGGCCTATTTATAGGGAAGAGTTCGTGGAAAGATAGAATTGCAGATTTCTAATCCACAAAGAATTAGGAAAAAACACGTACCCAGGTATTTTCAGCGCCCAGGCCTGGGCGCCGAAGATTTCGTCGCCCAGAGCCAGGCGTTGAAAATAGGGTCTGGGCTGTTTTCTTTAGTCAGATTCGGATTCCTGAAATCCGTAGAGTTTGAGATTAATTCGAGTCTTTTAGCGCGTATCAATTTTATGACGGAATGCGTCTGGGCTCGTTACGAACTCTAGGTTTGTTAGGATTTTAATTAATACGTAACTCTTATTTCCGAATCATATTAGGAATAGGATTCTCGCAGTTTTCTATCTCATTTAGGATTTATGTTGGAATGCAACACCTAATTCTGACAGGTTTCTATCTTTTATGATTTGCCACTTTTAGAAGCTACCTTTTACGGCAGTTACTATTTTTAGCAGGTTTCCATAAATAGCAGGTTTCGGGTGAAATGAAATGGGGAATCGAGATTCGTTTATTTTATAGGAGATGCGTTCTCAAGTAGAGATTTACGTTTTCATCATCGAACCTTTCCCTTGCGGGAACGGGGACAAAAGTAGGTGTCTACAGTTAGCCCCCACTTTGACTGAGTCTTGGAGTAAGACGATGGTCAAAGTATTAGACGGAGTGCGTCACACAAGCCATGGTGTATGTGACCTGTTTTGCGAGGGTCTCACGAGCCCCCGAGTGATAACATTTGACTTAAGGGTCATCACTTGAAGTGTCGACATATCCCTCACGTGTCATTGGGATTTGTCAACTGATAGTATAGAAACTTCCTCACTTTGTCATTGGAAGGATCTAAAGGTGCGTAGAAACTCCCTCACTTTGTCATTGGGAGTAGCTACAGATGTTTTCGAAATTAAAGCTGTAAAGTGTAATTGGGCCTGGCCAAGCCCAATCACGAGGTAAAACGTTTTTAAAGATTCTCATTTTGAGGGCTAGCTAAACGAGAAAACCCCCTTGTTTTTATAGGACGTAAAACGAAGGAAAATCCAGCACATCGTTCTTTTTTGGAAAAACGGAAAACCAATCCTTTAATTTTTGGGAAAAGGGAAAACCGAAAAAAGTTATCGCTGCAGAGACTAAGGACCTGCGCGGTTAGTGACGCAGACCCCGCCCGCTGAAGGTGGTCGAGCCTGTCCGCTGAGGGTGGACACCCCGTCCGATAGAAGTGGACGAATCTGTTTTGATGTTTTGAAAATAAGGACCTACGCGGTTTGTGACGTAGACCCCGCCGGCTGAAGATGGTGAACCTGTCCGCTAAGGGTGGACACCCCGTCCGATAGAAGTGGACGAATCTATTTTGAAATTTATTTTGCTTTTTTGAAAATAAGGACCTACGTGGTTTGCGCCGTAGACCCCGCCGGCTGAAGATGGCGAGCCTATTTTAAATTTGAAGACTTTATTTTTGTCGAAAACTGAGGACCTGCGCGGCTAGTGACGCAGACCCCGCCCGCTGAGGGTGGGCGAGCCCTGTCCGCTGAGGGTGGACGTCCCTGAATTCGTTTTCTTTTCGATTTGGGAACTCGAGCGGTTTGTGACGCGATCTTGCCGACTGAAGATGGGCAAGTTCCTATTTCTTTGGTTCTTTGTGATTTCTTTTGAGAATTTCTTTTATTCATTCTTGCAAGAGCGAATTCTTTCGAGGGGTGCTCGAATTTAGTTGTAACCTGAACGTGGGCTGACAACGTGTTCAAATGGATCTTTGTCTTGCGACCGTCCGTTTTCGTGATTTTGAGCTAGTCTTTACGGCCCAATTTTGCCATTACCTGGGTCCTTGATTAGGGGACTATGTATAAGTATCAACGGCGACCTTTGTCTTGAGGTCGTAATCCGGTTTTATTTTTTGAGACATCCAAACACGGGACTTTGTACAGCGTAGTCTGGGAATATTGTTTTAACTTTGCATACCCTATTTTTTTGAGATATATTTTTTCTTTCGAGCCACCAAGTACTCGTGCTTGGCGGTCAGTTCTTGTCAAAGAGGTTTTTTGGGGATATGCATTTTGTAATGTCCTTGATTGTGTTTGGGATCGTGCTCGTAAGTGGTGTGCTACTCTTGACAAAGTCGTGAGGTGCAACTTTCAGTAAGGAAATTGGCAATTTTCGAGTCAAATGGATGCAGCAGGGCCCAATAGAAGTTAGGGCCTTTTTTGAGCCTGGGTTCATTTTCGGCGCCCAGGCCTGGGCGTTGAAATAATTCACGCCCAGGTGGGGCGTTGAAAGTGTTGTTTGGGCTGGTCTTTTGATGACACAGTTGGCCTCTTGTTCATTCGTTTATTTCACTTGGAAGTTCTATGTATTCTCTTTTCTTTTGTTTTTTTTTTGTTTTTAGAACGTGGTGATTTTCTTGAGAAGCCGTAGCCGATTGGTGGACTACGGTGCTTGTCGCTTTGGGGCGATTATTTTAAGGAATTGTTGCTCTAGTTATTGCGATAGTTGGGCGAGTCTATATGGCCCGAGGAACATACCTTGAGGCGTAAGACTTTGACCGCTCTTGTTGTTGTATATTTTTCCTTTTAAACGCGTTCGTGAATGTTCGATACTTAGAATGATGATATGTACGTGCGAACGAGCGTTCATAGAATGGCCGTTATGTGCGGTTCCATTAATCAGTTTGCTTGAATCATTTTTTTTTTGAGCAATGGCTGATTTCGAATAGTTTGCTTAGAAGCTTAGTAGGGTTCAGGCCTATTCACGAGGTGGGCTCAAACATCGTGCCCTTTCGATTGTTCAAACATTTGCTTCGAGATATTTTTTTATTTTGCTATGGTTGTTTCGTAGCTTGGAGCCCCCAAGTATGCATGTTGGGATGCTTCCTTTTGGCGTATGATTTTTGCAGGTTCTTTCGAGAAAGATGCCCTGGGGTTCCGCTCGTGTAGGTGCGAGCTATCCCTTTCGTGGTAGGTAATATTTTGCTACCTTTAATCCTTAATGTAGAAGTCGTGTGGCTTGCATTTTGAATTTGGGCGATAAGTAGACTTTGCCTCTTTTACACATACTCTTTGGTCGTGCCTACATTAGTGCAATATGCCTTACTTTTTCTTTAGACTTGTACCGTGGGACGGTTGAACTTATGGTGCGGCGTAGGCTTTTGTGGCCTAACGGCGTGTCTTAGAACATTTCTCCAGGTGTTGGGATATTATTATTTTTTGTATTGGAGTACTTCATCATGCCTCGTTCAGGTGTTCGAACAAGTGTAGCACCTTCTGCTTGGGTTTGCACGGCTTATTACTTCGTTCGATGCGAGGATTCATAGGTGTTTCTTTCTTATTTTTATATCCGGGCAAAACTTGGCTAGCAGAAAGATTCAGCGCCCCGACTGGGGCGTTAAAGATATCGGCGCCCAGCTCTGGGCGTTGAAAATGATTTCTGGGCAGAACTTTGACAGTGTTTTTTCTTTCGCTTTTACTTTGGAACGATGTAGACTGTGTAACGGGCGCTTTATAGGGCGAGCGTTATGTGCAGTGGTTTGATCGGAGTTTTGGTGACTCGCGATTTTCAGTTACCCTTGTTAGTGGGGTGACTTTATATATTCTAAGTAGTGCTTAGAATTTGGGAGGGGTTGTAGCCATTCTAAGGTTTGTTTTTCACAATTTAAAGCTTAGGATTGTGCCCCTATGATGTATGTATAGCATTAGCGTCGAGAATTTGCGATAAAATCGTCATTTCGAGCATTTTTAGAGTGTTTTTCTCAAGCCCCCAATTGTAGCTACGGGATTGGCTTGGTGCTATAATGCTTTGCATACGTCTTTATGCGTTCATGGTGACATGGATCATGAATAGTTTGAACCAGACTCGTAAAGTGCGAGGTACGTTCGAGTAGTGATCTGCTACTTCTTTTGTAAATGTCGTATTGTGCGACATTGCCATGGTCAAGGTAGTCACATGTCGAAGTGTGCCTTGACCAAAAGTTAGGTGCCTTTCTTTTACCCATAATCATATTTAGAAATCTTTTGACTCACTTGCAACATCGGGATAAACGCATACTTAGATTAAACCAACGACTCTTTATTATGTTCGAAGAAGTCTTTGAAAATTATTTTGGAAATTGTTTAAAATCTGAGTCCTATTGTGTACAATCCAAGGTGTCCTAAGGAAGTTGACTTATAGAAGGGTTCGTACAGGATCACATGAGTGAATCAAAATACTGTTATGATTTTTGGAATGTTGTCTAAGGATTTGCTGGAAGCCAGGGTGCAGGCGTCAAGATATTACTTGTGCCCGTTTGGCGTATGCTTTTAGGCTTTTAGGGCCATCTTTTCCAGAATTGCGGGAATATAAACCGTTTTCAAATTGACTTGGATTTACTTGGCGTATGTCTGCACAAAAGGTCAAGGTATACTTAGTTCTTTCCCTAGTTCTTTCAGTTCAATTTTTAGCCCCCAGTTGCTGTTATGTCTTCCCATTAATGATGCTTTCAGATTTCGATTTTAGATGCCCGTGTCGTATTCCTGAGTAGGGTGAGCCTTGGTTAAGTGCCAAGTCCTATTGACAATGTCTGATTTTTTTTTTCCAAAGGGGATTCGCAAGCATTTGAATTACCATGAACGGGTGCCTTGAGTCCGAAGGAACGATGGGGCGATGCCGTAGAACAATCCTCTTTATTGCAAGCTTACTGCCCTTACTACTTGTTGGCGATGATGACTGTGTCTAGTGGTGAAAGAAGGTCTTTAAGCGAACGACTTATGTCCAGTGGTGAAAGAAAGTCTTTAAGTGAGTTAGTTCTCTTTAGGGAGGGTCAAGTTGAGTATTTTAGAGGTCATGGACGTTTGCGCTAGCCCCCATTCAATTGAGGCAAAGCGATCTTTTGAGTCTTGGCTAAGTGCCTAGGAGTGTGAGTGCTCCTTCTGGCAAGGGTACGTGCCTTTATTATTTTTCGATGTGTGCTCATTAATTTTGGCATCTTGATGACTCGGATTCTTCTTTTGACTTAAGTTTTTCTTTCGACTTGGATTGCAAGTAATTAAATTTCAATAAGGGAATTTTTTTTTTATTCTTGTTTTTCTATAGGCTTTAATATTTATGTCAAATTGGTTGGACCGAATCATGGATTGCCTACGTATCCGCCTTAAATAGATTTAATTTGGAATCAGGTCTTGCGTAGTTCTTAGCCTAGAAAATGGTTTCTTAGAATGCCGAATTTGATAAGTATGTTCTGAGGTGAAAACATATTATTTGAAACGGTAGAATAAGGGAAGTTTATTATTATTTTAATCTGCTGCTTTGCCGTAAGCCAAAAATTTGTTTTAAATTTTTTTTGAGTACATGTATTTTTGGTGGTACGTATATCTGAATACGTGTTGTACCCCTCCAAGTGTTCCTTATTTTTCCGTGTATGTGCGGATAAAATGACGAGCACTTCTGGACAAAATTTGGCGAGCAGAGAGATTCAGCGCCCAGGCTGGGGCGCTAAAGATTTCGGCGCCCAGCTGTGGGCGCTGAAAATTATTTCTGGGCGGATCTTTTTTGTGCGCTAGATGCTTCTTTTCCTTTTTAGACTAACTTTAGAGGCGCTTTGCAAAGTTTGCTTTTGTATTATTTACATTTTTTGTACTTTTCATTTGTCTTTTTTTTTATATTCGTGACTCAAGACGGTTTGAAAGGCGGGTTGAATGAGATAGGATAATTTGTATAGGTATTGGTCAAGCATGAGGATTATATTAGCTAGGGCTCACAACTTGCAGCCTCGAACTAGTGTCGTGAGTTTAAATTAACCAAGGTCAATGAGTAGTATGGGGACGGCTTAAGGGTATATCAACAGTATGTATCCACACAAGTTATATGGTCATTATGCTAATGGTGGTGTAAGAACAGGTTTTGGGTTTTGGAAATAATGGGTATGACGCACGTGTCAATGGCCGTGCGTGGTTTGCGGTTGACAACAAGTTCAAGAACAAGAGTCGAGGTAATGGTTTCTTGGGTTATGGCAATGAGAACATGGATGGGTTAGATGAGCTGAACAGGGACCCCAGAGCGAATGCGTCTAAGAGCATAAGGATTGGAAAGGGTAGACATCGTAGAATTTTATGATTTGGATTGGTTGACTCAATTCTCTTCCTTCGTTTACTTGGGTAAATTTCGTACTTTGGGAGGTACGGGCTAAGTATTTCATGGCTCGCTCTTTTCGCTCTCCTTTTTCTCTTTCTATTTTTTCTTTTTGCTTGGGATTTCTCCCCAACATAAATCCTTCAATCAATTTGGGCTAAAGGGTAGATGGTTGTGGTCTTTGAGTCGCGAGGCGAGACTGAGTGAGCCTCGTTTGGTGGGCCTATAGTGGACCTTTTAATTTTCATAGGCCTAGGGTGGACCTTTAAATTGTCTTACTTTGCAAGCGTATTTAGTCGTTTCTTAAAATATGCAAATAGCGTAGATTCAAAATGTTGTTTTTACCTTATTGAATTTTAACGAAAGAATTACATCGAAAGTAATTTTTTTGTTTTTCAGATTCCAGTTTCTGGGATTTAATTGGAAGTTGTGATTTAGATTCAAACTTTCATTAATCTTTCTGATTATAACCCGTGTATGAATACAAGGAGGTGGCCTAGACTCAAAATAATGACGTGGCGTAAGCCTATAATACTTGACCAAGCAACTCTCAGACTTAGGCTAATTGGACCATAACTTTCGTTGGTTGACACTTTAGATTTTAACCCTTGGGTGTTCATTTGTCATGCGCCATTTTGTTTAATGTTGGCAAGGTAGTTAATTGGGGAGATCGAATTTTTATTTTTGCAAGACTAGAATCATTAGTGCGGCTTCTCTCTTAGTGTGTATTGCTTTACCCCAATGGTAGCCCTATTGGTATGCCGATTTGGGTATTTTCATGGTTGGTCATGTTGCATTCATGGAAAATCTTTTAGTCCGTACTTAATAGTATTTCAAGGAGTGAGTGACTCGAGAGGACTATGATAGTCGTGACCAAATGTGATTATAAGCCTTGAGGCCATTAATTTTTCTTGCCAATGGTATTGACACCTTAGGTTCACTTTGGGGTTGTGCGACTATGGGGGATGATTTCCAGAATGTGACTGTTTCCATTTTGCAAATACTATAGTATATTCTTTTTATTGGTGAGAGAGTATTGAGGCCGTAGACTCTTAGTAAGGGATGACAATTACATATGGGTGCTTATTGATTTAAATGTTAGGAGGGGAGACTCAATATGGTTTAACCTTTTAACTTGCAGAATCGAGTGCCTTTTCATACGCCCTTGCAGCAATTTTTACGAAAAGTTATTTTTTTTTCTCTTGCTACGTGATTTTTTTTGCGCGGGCACCGAGGCTGCTGTGCCTGACCAAAAGGCCAGGCAGCAACTTCAGCGCCCAGCAGTGGGCGTGAGAAATTTCGGCGCCCAGCCAGGGGCGATGAAAATGCGTCCCTGGCTGGTTCTCGTTTTCTTTTTGCGTATACTTTTGTTTTTGCGACTTTAATTTTTCGTGCTTGCCTTATAACATCCTTTACGCGTTGTGCAGCGTTTGTGGGATTCGTTACAGGCCATCCCGAATGTCGCTTTTTTTGTGGCGATCGTTCGGGTTTGCGGAACACGTATTTTGGTATAACTCTTTGGCCAATTGGTTTATGAATGTTTGGGTAATTTTTAAGGTCGTTGTTTTTTCTAGGATTATTTGTCTAGCATTATTCGTATGCACAATCATAACATAGTCACATAGTTTGCTACACATAACTACATTACAAACATGGATTTGAAAATTAAATATGTCACGTAGTTTATGATAGGCTTCTATGGGTAGTTATTTGCGCCTGGCTTGGTACCGCTTCTATCGTAGATCCAACACATGCCCCGGTCGAGGTAGTGTCTTCAACAAACGAATTTCGCTCAAGAGGCCAACCCGCAAGTGCAAGCCAAGGGGGCATGCAGGCGAGAGGGACCTAATGGGCGAGCGATTGGGTTCGGGATAGGTGTACTACCTGCACAAGCACCGAGTGGGAAACATGCGCGGCGTATGCACCCCCCTATTGGCGAAAAAAGGTATCCTTAGTCCTAACTCCCGAGGGAGCCGAGATTCGTTATGATGTTCTGCCCGTTCACATTAATATGCTAATTTTCAGGTCGTCCCAACTTGATGGGGAAATAAACGCGGGGTAGGATCGTTTCACCCTTCGGCTATTTTGATTACCTACAAGCACGAGTATTTCCTTCACTATCCCCAGTGGAGTCGCCACTGTGAGGGGGTCGAAAAAGCACGAGGCTAATGCGTGACCTTGTCCCTCGTGGGTGTGACGATTCTTTTTATTCAATCAAGTGTAATTGGATTTCCTGTGAGTATACACCCAATTGACTAGTAATATAGGAGTCGCCATTCAGTTTTTAACGACAATGAGAAAAACTGACAAAACCCGGTTATCGTGACATAAAGGGAGTGCAATTATGTTTGACCACGACGGCCGTAGGTTCCCTTGTGATCCCTGGTGTGGGGATCTCTCAATATACACCCGCAAGGTAGAGATTGAGGGTTCGGGGGACTGTAACTACCGAGAGGAGTACTTCGCTCGTCGATAACTCCAGAGGCAGGATATCCTTACTAGCTCACCATAAATAATTGAAGGGACATGCATTAACTATTAAACTAATCTGAGTTGATTTTAGCAATATGCAACATATAACACTAATTCGATCGTGATTATCTGATTTAAGTAGCATTAAGGGACCTAGCATGATAATCCGATTTCCCAAAAATATTATATTTGTTAGGCGTGATAGAAAAATCAGATTAGGTTAGTTTAACAGTTCATAAAAAGGGCGAGGAAAGCAGTTAAATCATCGAAAAGGGACACATTACGACGCACCCTTGAGGGGTGCGTCACGGTTCTCAGAAAACTAACCACTTTGACTTTTCTATTTCTCCTTTTTATTTAACGAATCTCAATTATGGGACAGGATACGTTCTGTTCGATTTATGGATCGATTGCGACAGAACGCGTGAACAGT
The DNA here is from genome assembly GCF_020520425.1 of Spinacia oleracea. Lineage (NCBI taxonomy): Eukaryota > Viridiplantae > Streptophyta > Magnoliopsida > Caryophyllales > Amaranthaceae > Spinacia > Spinacia oleracea. The sequence continues at coordinate 74,091,684 of NC_079492.1, read as the reverse complement.
TTCGCAGCGAGAGGCTTAGGCTAAGGGTTGGAGTCAATACTCTGAATATAATTGTGTGTTGTTGTGTGTTCTTTCACGTCGAATTTAGGGGCCTATTTATAAGGAAGAGTTCGTGGAAAGATAGAATTGCAGAGTTCTAATCCACAAAGAATTAGGAAAAAACACGTACCCAGGTATTTTCAGCGCCCAGGCCTGGGCGCCGAAGATTTCGGCGTCCAGAGCCAAGCGTTGAAAATAGGGTCTGGGCTGTTTTCTTTAGTCAGATTCGGATTCCTCAAATCCGTAGAGTTTGAGATTAATTCGAGTCTTTTAGCGCGTATCAATTTTATGACGGAATGCGTCTGGGCCCGTTACGAACTCTAGGCTCGTTAGGATTTTAATTAATACGTAACTCTTATTTCTGAATCATATTAGGAATAGGATTCTCGCAGTTTTCTATCTCATTTAGGATTTATGTTGGAATGCAACACCTAATTCTGACAGGTTTCTATCTTTTATGATTTGCCACTTTTAGAAGCTACCTTTTACGGCAGTTACTATTTTTAGCAGGTTTCCATAAATAGCAGGTTTCGGGTGAAATGAAATGGGGAATCAAGATTCGTTTATTTTATAGGAGATGCGTTGTCAAGTGGAGATTTACGTTTTCATCATCGAACCTTTCCCTTGCGGGAACGGGGACAAAAGTAGGTGTCTACACCTGGCGTTGGTCCATGGGCAACAATGTGTTGTTGTTGTTGTTTCTGCTCTACCGCGTGCGCCCAACCGTAAGGCTATGGGCTTTGCAGCGTGCATGTGCAGCGTTGTGCGCATGGCACATGGGCCCCAGCGTTGCTCGCCACTTCTCGTGTTTGCGTCTAAGGACTTATGGCTATAATTTTGTCGTATAGTACTTGACGATCCAACGTCGTACGATACGATTATTCATGCGGCCCCGCTTACGATATACGAAACACGATATACCATTATTGTGAGGGGGTCGAAAAAGCGCGAGGCTAATGCGTGACCTTGTCCCTCGTGGGTGTGATGATTCTTTTTATTCAATCAAGTGTAATTGGATTTCCTGTGAGTTTACACCCAATTGACTAGTAATATAGGAGTCGCCATTCAGTTTTTAACGACAATGAGAAAAACTGACAAAACCCGGTTATCGTGACATAAAGGGAGTGCAATTATGTTTGACCACGACGGCCGTAGGTTCCCTTGTGATCCCTGGTGTGGGGATCTCTCAATATACACCCGCAAGGTAGAGATTGAGGGTTCGGGGGACTGTAACTACCGAGAGGAGTAATTCGCTCGTCGATAACTCCAGAGGCAGGATATCCTTACTAGCTCAGCATAAATAATTGAAGGGACATGCGTTAACTATTAAACTAATCTGAGTTGATTTTAGCAATATGCAACATATAACACTAATTCGATCGTGATTATCTGATTTAAATAGCATTAAGGGACCTAGCATGATAATCCGATTTCCCAAAAATATTATATTTGTTAGGCGTGATAGAACAATCAGATTAGGTTAGTTTAACAGTTCATAAAAAGGGCGAGGAAAGCAGTTAAATCATCGAAAAGGGACACATTACGACGCACCCTTGAGAGGTGCGTCACGGTTCTCAGAAAACTAACCACTTTGACTTTGCTATTTCTCCTTTTTATTTAACGAATCTCAATTATGGGACAGGATACGTTCTGTTCGATTTATGGATCGATTGCGACAGAACGCGTGAACAGTTTCGCAGCGTGAGGCTTAGGCTAAGGGTTGGAGTCAATACTCAGAATATGAATTGTGTGTGTTGTGTTGTGTTCTTTCACGTCGAAACTAGGGGCCTATTTATACGGAAGAGTTCGTGGAAAGATAGAATTGCAGAGTTCTAATTCACAAAGAATTAGGAAAAGAGACGTACCCAGGTATTTTCAGCGCCCAGGCCTGGGCGCCGAAGATTTCGGCGCCCAGAGCCAGGCGTTGAAAATAGGGTCTGGGCTGGCGTTTAGTCAGATTCGTATTCCTAAAATCCGTAGAGTTTGAGATTAATTCGAGTCTTTTAGCGCGTATCAATTTTATGACGGAATGCGTCTGGGCCCGTTACGAACTCTAGGTTCGTTAGGATTTTAATTAATACGTAACTCCTATTTCCGAATCCTATTAGGAATAGGATTCTCGCGGTTTTCTATCTCATTTAGGACTTATGTTGGAATGCAACACCTAATTCTGACAGGGTTCTATCTTTTATGATTTGCCACTTTTAGACGCTACCTTTTACGGCAGTTACTATTTTTAGCAGATTTCCATAAATAGCAGGTTTCGGGTGAAATGAAATGGGGAATCGAGATTCGTTTATTTTATAGAAGATGCGTTGTCAAGTGGAGATTTATGCTTTCATCATCGAACCTTTCCCTTGCGGGAATGGGGACAAAAGTAGGTGTCTACAATTATGATCCAACGTCTTATCGTATATTTACGTTTTCCGAACTAAATTCCTGAATATCCATTAGATGAATTTCCGATTTATTTAATCCGGTGATTTGTTATATGTCATTGGTGTGACCTTGTAGGTTCAATCAAGATTAAGCTAATAAGAATTAGAACTCACTGATCGGATGCATTGCTCCAGCTAGCAGTTCCGATCACTTGATCTTACTGAATTAATTATTCAGTAATTAATTTGAACCTTTGTATTAGACTAATGCACCTTGAGTGAAGGACAAATTTCGTCCAGTCTCCCACTTGTCCTTTAGACAAGTGTGCATTCTCATTCCTTTGTCTCTTAGTGTTACTTACTAAACATACGAACAACTTATTTTGATTCATAGCTAGCCTGAATACTGATTTTATAGTTTCATTTTACGGTGCGACGTTTAGAGAGCATCAAAGCGAATTAATTCTCAAACAAGTCATCATAATTACTCATGTTTTGAGTAATAGTTTCTAATCACCATTAATAATAATGACTTATGACATGAATTTAATCACTTAAAGTGTTCTCATAGTCAATTCAATACAAATTATCTATGCAAATGATTTCTGACATCCAAGTCCCATCTAGTTCAAGAAACTGAACTATAAATCAACTTGAAATCTAATATTCATCAATCATTGTTTGTCTAACAGTTTAATGACCTGGATTAGGGATCCTTTTGTGATTCAATATTCAAGTTCACTTATGGGTGTTTCTTTATCAAAGACTTCAATCTTGATATCCCATTTGAATGATTTTGGATCACTTGGACTTCATCATTTAATACTAAACCACGATTAAATGAAATAAGAAATATAATTTCATAAATGATAAATGTTTAAACCAAATTCTTTCCAATTTATGGGCTCTTACCCAAAATTAAAACATTTATTGTCTTACAGATATGGGCCTTTCACCCAATACTTAAAACATTCATGGAACTGAAACTTGATTCCGTTTCTACATATGAATGTTGTATCTCATTTGTTGCAGAGGTTTAGTTTATTATACTTTGCTACTCTTAACATCTTTTCTATCGAAAGCCTTTCTATGTAAGATGAAAATATATTTCAACATGTTTATCGAATAATCTAGTCTTTCATCGCTTTTAGAATGTTTCTTATTTATTAAAATAGAGAACCATCCAGGCAATAGACATGTGATCTACATGAGTTCATTGAAGAACTCTCCAATATACAAAAAAAAATTCTCTTTTGTTGCTTCTTAGGAAATGATGAATTTATTTCAATAATGTAGAATTGCAAATGATGCTTTATTTTTTATTTATTCCAACCAATTGACAGAGATGTGGGAGATTCATCTTTCGACTGAGAACTTGGAAACTAATCATTGATTCAGTTTCCCACGCATCACATATGGTTTTGAACCTATATGTTATCACCCTTTAATCACGACGCCTAATGCCCCGTACATGTTTGTGGCTTACCTAACTACAAGATCCAACTTTTGCTTAGGCTATGCATATAGCATCAAAACTTATTTCATCTTCATTTCCACTTATCAAGTGCTCATCCTACATGTCCACATGTATTGGACGTTCTTGATATTAATATAATGATCTTTTGATTAAGATAAGGAGAGATTGATATAAACTCGTCATGATCAAACCCTTACGAGTTATCTTGGCGATCAATATATCACAACTTACATGATTACTTTTATTGCAGAACCTTTCGCAATTTAACATCAATCCATATAACTTTTAGCTTATACAGTTTCACGAGATACCGAATCTTGATAAAATTTTGGCATTGCCATGTGATAAAGGATGAAGGTTCTTTTGAAGTCCTTAATGTTTAATGTGGTGGGTAAATCTACCCGGCCTACGTGGCACAATCCATAGGTGCCACGTGGCACTACTCGAAGCGGTCAGCTAGGCACTTGGCTCCTTCAGTTTGTCTCTTTTACAAGTATTAGACAAATTGTCCATTTATTCCTCTGGCCCATGGCCCAGAAGAGGTATATCTTGATAGGGACACTTGTCCTCTCTTCATTTATTAGCCAATCATGACCTGCCTATTTAGGGTTAATCCCATAAGAGACCACAAGTATAAATACCCCATTTCCCAAGAAAGGGGGGCACAAATATTCAACACAGAAAATACCTCATCATTGATTACATCAACTCTCTCTCTCTCTCTCTCTCTCTCTCTCTCTCTCTCTCTCTCTCTCTCTCTCTCTCTCTCTCTCTCTCTCTCTTAATTTAATACTATCTTATTCTTCCAAAAACCCCCAATCTTACTTAAGCATCGGAGAGAATATTCCTATGGGAGAATTCTTGTTTTGCAAGGAATTTGACCAGACGTGACGTGGACCGACCTCTACCTGGACCACATACCTCCTCATCAGCAACATATGGAAAAACTCCCACAACATTTGGCGCCGTCTGTGGGGAGGTAATGAACCATGGTAGACGTCCAACACTCTGGTAACTCACCGAACGCCAATCATGATGAGACGAATAGGGCTGAAATGGATGACGAACGTCCTCCTCGAGGGAGAGACGACAGAAACACGTATTTTGCAGGACAAGGCGCTCGTCCTAGTCCATTGGTTGAGCAACAACACCTAGAGCCAGTAATAATTGAGGATGAAGATGTCGGCCAGAATCAACCTCCGCCAGGGGGGCATTTAAGAGAAGATGCCGACACTGTAATGGAAGGAAACCCAGATTTTACTGTGTCAGCTAGACAACTGAAGGATATGTTGGCTCGATTCAAGGCTCAAATGGACACTCTCCAGGAATAAATAAGAACCATCCGTTTTCAGTCTTACGGGACGGGAACTTCATTTCAGAATGGAGTCACCAGATCAAATGTCTGGCGTCAAGACCAGCCTCGTAATGACGAGCGAGACAGGCACTTTGAATAGAACAGAACATCGAATTTAGCTATGGCTCCACGCCGCATCCTGGTCCCTGCTCGTCTTGACCCGGGACCGTCCAGGAAGGCACCGACAGCTCGGCCAGACCACCCCCGAGAGATAGAACTTTCAGATACAGGGTCAACTCCCGTCATGGATGATGCACCATTGGCTTCACTTTCTCGACGGCCGGCAAGAACAACCATGAGCCAAGTGGATAGTGGACGGCGGAGGCCATTTCAAGAAAGGAGCCAGGATCCTATCTGTCACATTCAGCAATGGGAAGCTGGTTTGACACTAGATTAGACTACTCCCTTCTGCGCTGATATTATGAATCCTCCTAAAGAGCCCAAGGTCAAGCCACCGGCTATTGATTCTTATGACGGTTCGGATCCTGATGTGCATCTTCTTGCATATCGTCATCACATGTATGTCTAAGGAACCACTGAAGCAACATGGTGTAAGTACTTCCCTGCTACTTTGAAAGGGGTGGCCTCGAAATTGTTTGAAAAGCTGCCAGCCGGTACCATTAACACTTTAGCGAAGCTGGAAATGCTGTTTTTGACAAGGTTCATGGCCTATAAAGAAGAAAAGAAGACGAGTATGCATCTAGGACGCATCCTGCAGGGCAAGGATGAGTCCCTTCGCAGCTATGTGCGACGTTTCAACCTAGAATCAGGGCAGATACCAGATCTGCCGGATGGAGTAGCTTTTGATAATTTCTTTCGAGGTCTCAAGAAGGGTTATTTCAAGTTTAATTTGGTCAAAAAGAGTGTAAGGACCATGGCTGATGCGCTAGACGAGGTTGAGCTCTTCATCCATGCAACAGAATTCTGTTCTGCCCCAAAGGAGTTAAAGGGAACGGAAACGTCCAATAACCATCACCGCAAAGACAAATCTGACAAAAAGAGTGCTCGTCCAAATGAGACATGGGCCATTGAAAGCAAAGGGTATCGTCCGAACTCGTCACCAGGGCAGAAGAGGGGACGACCCTATGAGAAGGAGAAATTTGAGTATAATAACACTGACCTTTATACAATACTGTTGGACATAAGTAACAAACATGACATTGATCGTCCATTTCCTATGAAGTCGCCAGTTGAGACCCGTGACAGTACCCTCTATTGCAAATTTCACTGTGATGTGGGTCATGACACAAAGGATTGCAAGAGCTTGCGTAGAGCACTCGATGGGCTAGCTTCCAAAGGTTTTCTGAAATCCTACCTCTGTATAAATGACGGAGGATCTGGAAAGAAATTCTACAAGAAGAGTTAGTCACCCTCATACCGTTACGACAACAATGACACTGATCCAGAATGTGTGGCAGTTATTTTTGGTGGTCTAGCCGCTGGTGGTCCGACCAGGAGAGGGCAGAAGGATTATGCAAGCCGGCTAGGGCAAGTAATGTTATCTGGAAAGGCACCCATGGACCATTTTCTAAAAGTAGAGATTTGCGAGGCTGACAGGGGAAAGATTGCAACCCCACATGACGATCCCTTGGTGATAGAATTGAAAGTGGAAAACCTAAAAGTAAGCCGCATACTAGTGGACACTGGAAGTTCGTCCGACATTATTAGTTTAGCATATCTAAACCGTTTTGAGCATGATCCTAAGACGATTGAAAAAATCCTTTATCCTATATTGGGTTTGGAGGCAGCATAATCCATCCCCAGGGCTTTATTTCTCTACTACTTCGAGTGGGTGGACGGCACCAGAGCAGGAACTTAAACGCCCGGTGTGAGGGGGTCGAAAAAGCACGAGGCTAATGCGTGACCTCGTCCCTCGTGGGTGTGACGCTTCTTTTTGTCAAATCAAGTGTAATTGGATTTCCTGTGAGTTTACACCCAATTGACTAGTAATATAGGAGTCGCCATTCAGTTTTTAACGACAATGAGAAAAACTGACAAACCCCGGTTATCGTGACATAAAGGGAGTGCAATTATGTTTGACCACGACGGCCGTAGGTTCCCTTGTGATCCCTGGTGGTGGGGATCGCTCAACGTACACCCGCAGGGTAGAGATTGAGGGTTCGGGGGACTGTACCTACCGAGAGGAGTACTCGCTCTTCGATAACTCCAGAGGCAGGATATCCTTACTAGCTCAGCATAAAGAATTGAAGGGACATGCGTTAACTATTAAACTAATCTGAGTTAATTTTAACAATATGCAACATATAATACTAGATCGAGCGCGATTATCTGATTTAGATTGTTTTAAGGGACCTAGCATGATAATCCAATTTCCCAAAAATATCATATTTATTAGGCGTGATCAAACAATCAGATTTAGTTAGTTTAACAGTTCATAAAAGGGCGAGGAAAGCAATTAAATCATAGAAAAGGGACACATTACGACGCACCCTTGAGAGGTGCGTCACGGTTCTTAGAAAACTAACCACTTTGATTTTGCTATTTCTCCTTTTATTTAACGAATCTCAAATTATGGGATAGGATACGTTCTGTTCGATTTATGGATCGATTGCGGCAGAACGCGTGATCAGTTTTGCAGCGTGAGGCTTAGGCTTAGGGGTTTAGCGTCAATACTCAGAATAATGATTGTGTGTTGTTGTCCCTTTCACGTCGAACTTAAGGCCCTATTTATAGAAAAGAGTTCGTGGAAAGATAGAATTGTAGAACTCTAATCCACGAGGAATTAGGAAAAAACACGTACCAGGTATTTTCAGCGCCCAGGCCTAGGCGCCGAAGATTTCGGCGCCCAGGCCAGGCGTTGAAAATAGGATCTGGGCTTTTTTTTTAGTCAGATTCGGATTCTTAGAATCCGATGTATTTGAGATTTAATTGAGTCTTTTAGTGCGTATTAACCTTGTGACGGGATGCGTCTGGGCCCGTTACGAACTCTAGGCTCGTTAGGATTTTAATTAATACGTAACTCTTATCTTCGAATCATATTAGGAATAGGATTCTCTTGCAATTTCTATCTCATTTAGGATTTATGTTGGAGTGCAACACCTAATTCTGACAGGTTTCTATCTTTTATGACTTGCCACTTTTAACAACTACCCATTACGGCAGTTACTATTTTTAGCAGGTTTCCATAAATAGCAGGTTTCGGGTGAAATGAAATGGGGAATCGAGATTCGTTTATTTTATAGGAGATGCGTTGTCAAGTGGAGATTTATGCTTTCATCATCAAACCTTTCCTTTCGGGAATGGGGACAAAAGTAGGTGTCTACAGTTAGCCCCCACTTTGACTGAGTCTTGGAGTAAGACGATGGTCAAAGTATTAGACGGAGTGCGTCGCACAAGCCGTGGTGACTTGTTTTGGCGAGGGTCTCACGAGCCCCCGAGTGATAACATTTGACTTAAGGGTCGTCACTTGAAGTGTTGACATACCCCTCACGTGCCATTGGGATTTGTCAACGGATAGTATAGAAACTTCCTCACTTTGTCATTGGAAGTATCTAAAGGTGCGTAGAAACTCCCTCACTTTGTCATTGGGAGTAGCTACAGATGTTTTCGAAATCAAAGCTATAAAGTGTAATTGGGCCTGGCCAAGCCCAATCACGAGGTAAAAATGTTTTTAAAGATTCTCATTTTCAGGGTTAGCTAAACGAGAAAACCCCCTTGTTTTTATGGGACGTAAAACGAAGGAAAATCAAGCACATCGCTCTTTTTTTGGAAAAAACGGAAAACCAATCTTTGGAAAAAAGGGAAAGCTACTCACATCGTTCTTTTTTGGAAAAACGGAAAACCAGAAAAAGTTATCGCTGCAGCGACTAAGGACCTGCGCGGTTAGTCACGCAGACCCCGCCGGCTAAAGATGGCGAGCCTGTCCGATAAGGGTGGACACCCCGTCCGATAGAAGTGGACGAATCTATTTTTGAAATTTGAAAACAAGGACCTACGCGGCTTGTGACGTAGACCCCGTCGGCTAAAGATGGTGAACCTGTCCGCTAAGGGTGTACACCCCGTCCGATAGAAGTGGACGAATCTATTTTGAAATTTGTTTTGTGTTCATTTTTGAAAATAAGGACCTACGTGGTTTGCGCCGTAGACCCCGCCGGCTGAAGATGGCGAGCCTGTTTCATTTTGTGTTTTTTTTTTTTTTTTTTTTTGAAGATTCTATTTTTCGAAAACTGAGGATCTGCGCGGCTAGTGACGCAGACCCCGCCCGCTGAAGGTGGGCGAGCCCTGTCCGCTAAGGGTGGACGTCCCTGAATTCGTTTTTCGTTTTGGAACTCGCGTGGTTCGTGATGTGATCTCGCCAACTGAGATGGGCAAGTTTCCTATTCTTTCATCGTGATTTCTTTTTTGAGAATTTATTTTGTTCATTCTTGCAAGAGCGAATTCTTTCGAGGGATGCTCGAATTTAGTTGTGACCTGAACGTGGGTTGACAACGGGTTTAGACGGACCTTTGTCTTGCGACCGTCTGCTTTCGTGGTTTTGAGCTAGTCTTTTTGGCTCGATTTTTGCCACTACTTGGCTTTTGATCAGAGGACTATGTACAAGTGTCCGTGACGACCCTTTTCTGCGGTCGAACCTGTTCTTTTGAGATATCCAAACATGGGACGGCGTATAGGCGCAGTCCGGGAACGTGATTTCGATTGCGCGCTTTTTGTTGGAGTATACTTTCCGCGAGCCCCCAAGCACTTGGGCTTTGTTGGTCATTTTTCGCATACTTCATAACGTCTTTTAATCATGTTTGGGGTCGAGCTCGTATGTGCGAGCGACCTTTCATAGTGGTGTGCTATTTTGGCGAAGTCATGGGGTGCAACTTCAGTCTTTGGGCGACAAGGTTTAATATCATCCGGTTTATCTTGGCCCGGATTAATCTTTTGACAGACAAACATTTTTTATTTGAGAAACCAACGACTTAACAACATTTTTTGGTGTTTCGAAGAATGACCTTGATATTTCACATTTGTTTTGAAAAGTGTACATATATGTTCCTTGAGACAAGTCTAAGTTTCGACCAAGTTTTATCATTCATTTTTGCTATTTGGGAGCTTAAAGGTGCTTTTGGGCTTGATCTTAATTGCAATAGGGCCTCGTGTCTAGCAACACGGTTTTAAGTCTTTTCATGTTCCGCGTTTTGTGAAATCTGGGCCTTGGGCTGCATTTTCGGCGCCCAAGGCTGGGCGTTAATTATTTCGGCGCCCAGCTTCGGGCGCTGAAAGTCCTTTCCTGGCGAATTTTGACTTTCGGATTTCTTAACGCGTTTCCGAATGGGATCAGGATGTCACTTGATGCGTTCAGCTATATATAGGGGCTAGATACGTCCCTATTTTCCATCACTCTCAATTTCCTTCTTTCTTTGTTGTGTTTTAGTTACTCCTTGCTTTCGTCATGTCGATTCCTACTTTCTCACTCCAACGGGCTGTCAGGCGTTGGCTACGGGCCCTTAATCCTACAAAAAAGGCTTTGTTGAAAGAATACCACTTAGAGGCACTTTTAGGCTTACAACAAATTAACATTGACTATAATTTTCTGCATGCAGCCCTAAGCTTTTGGGATTCCGATCATCATGTTTTTGTCTTTCGGGGCAACGAAATATGTCCTTCGCCAGATGAATTTGCTGCGATCCTTGGTTATCCTACTAATGCTACCCCTGCCACTCCTGGCACTATTGAAGAGAGTAAAACAACCATAGGGGCTTTCCTAGGACTAGATGCTAGCATGCTTGCTGAAGTTGTTGTAGGTGATGAGGTTAATTTGGCAAAGCTTGTAAAACATCACTTTAGGCCTAGTAAGAATATGACCGAATAGAAATTGAATATTCGAGCCCTTGTATTTTGCTTGTTGAATCATTATTTGTTGTCGAATAACAATGGTGAGTTCGGTGACATAAGGTTGATCCCCTTGATTAGCCAGATGGAAAGTTGCTATTCTATTATGCCGTTGGTTGTTGCCGAGACTTTGCTGAGTGCGGATGAGCTGAAGAAGGATGCCAAATCTGAATATTTTAAGGGAAGCCCCCTATTACTGCAGGTAATCCATTTTTTTCTTCGCGCACGTATACGTTTTTTTCGCATATATATTTTTATTCGTCCTGCCTTGGGGCTGAGTTTCAGCGCCCAGGGTTGGGCGCTAGAATTTTCGGCGCCTGGTCCTGGGCGTTGAAACTGCGCCCCAGGAACCGTTTTCTTTTTATTATTATTTTTTTGATCGTACCCGTTTTTTGCAGATTTGGCTCGTGGAACGGCTTAGGCTCTTGGAAACTCCTATCGATCCTAAACATTATCGCCCTTAAGCCTTGGGTAACCGAAAATATTTGCACTGAGGCCAGGACGAGGCCGAGTGGGCCTCCTTTTTTACTCATGGTATCTGTTCTATTAAGTGGGTGGTACCGTGGTGGGGTTTGACTACTATGACGGGGGTTCTGATGTATCGGTTTATGTTTCTTTGTTGGGGCTATCTCGGCCCACTTATATTTTCCCTTACCGAGTCATGCGTCAATACGGTTTAAGGCAGACTATCCCCTTTTCCGATACGGTACCACCTAAAGTAGCGGCCTTTTCACAACCACGGGTTCAAGGGTGGGCTAAGTATTATGATGGTCTCCCGCGTTGGGCCGTAGCTACAAATGGCTTTGTGGGTCTTTCTGAAAACTACAAGTTGTGGATGAGCTCCGATGATAAAGCTGTGAGGACCGAGGCTCGAAATGGGGAGCCGGCTGAGCTTTTGATACCTCGTATTCGTGTTAAGTATGAGGGTCCTGATTTTGCCAAACCTCGTACCCATGGTATTAAGACTGTGAAAGCTCGTCCTGATCGAAAGCGAAAGGAAGTTCCTCCCCGTTCCAGTTCCAGGCCTAAAAAGATGCCTAACATGAAGGGGCCTGCTGTTGTTAAAAGAAATGCAAGCTCTCGCGGAGATCGTCGCCGGAACAATGTATGGGTTAGTAAGGCTCAGCCGCCTGTAGAAACAGTGACTATTCTAGTTGATGATAATAATCCTTCTCCCACCATTGTCTGTGCCCTTGAGGCTGAGCGGGCTATAACTGAGAATGTTTCTGAAGCCTTGGCATCTTTGGAAGTTAGTGTCCAGGAGCCGGTTCTTATGGAGATTGATATAGGGGCAGCGCAGAAGACTGTGGGGGTGAATCCTGCGAACATTGCCCTCTACAAGACTTTATTTGATGATCCGGAAGAACTAGAGTAGTGTAGTTCTTGCTAAGGTGTAGGTGCCCTTTATTTATTTCAGTTGTGTTTGTTTTTTCACTTCTTAGCACTTTGTTTTCCTTCTTATTATTTTTCAATAAAGGCGTATTTTAATTTTTTCATTTTCATTTTTTGTTTCTCCTCCTTTTTTATATTTTTATATGTCTAACACTTTTTGCACAATTTATATATGTTTTTTTTTTTATCGGACCGAATCCTTGGTAAGGATTGCCTACGTATCTTGTCAGAATCAGGTCGCGTGTAGTTCTAGCTAGAATAAGTTCTAGGATGCCAGATTTTAATAGATATGCCCTGAGGTGGTAGCATATTACTTAATCGGTCAAACGAGTGAAGTATTATCATTATTTTCGTCTGCCGTTTTTTGTTTGCCGTAACTCGCGTAAAAAATGAAATTCGACTACTTTTTGTATGGCCATATTTTTTGGTGAGCCTATTTGGATACGTGTTGTACCCCCCAAGTGTTCGTTATTTTTCCGTTATGTGCGGATAAAATGACGAGCACTTCTAAAAAAATTTAGGCAGGCAGAGAGTTTCAACGCCCAGGCTGGGGCGTCAAAGATTTCGGCGCCCAGCCCTGGGCGCTGAAAATGATTTGGCCGGTCGTTTTTGACGCTTTGCTTCACGTGTTCTTGCATTTCCTTTTTTTTCTCTTTTTTTTCGTTTTAGTGCTTTGATTTTTGCTCGTATTTAAAATCAATTTTGAGGCTATTTCGGAGGCTTTTTTGACTGTTAGCGTGAGATGCATTTTTGTCCGGATTATTTTTTTCTATCCGTGACTCGAAACGGCTTTGAAAATGGAGGTAGGGTGTGGAAGATATGAAGATCTTTGTGTAGGCTTTTGAGTGGGTTGAGGTGCGTGTCGCTTTTGAAGGATATGATGGGGTTACATTTTATTAATTTCCTTTTTAAGCAACATTTGCATTTGTTTTGGATTTTGATTTCCTTTGATTTCTTTGGGTTGCATGGATTGACTTTTATGATGACACTGGTTGACCTTTATGTTTTGGGGATATGAAGGGGATGGTGCGGTTTATTTTGTGGGTTTCGGGAATTGGTTCCCATGGCACTATTTCAAGACCGAGTGGGCCTCGTTTGTTGGGCCTAGAGTGGGCCGCCTCTTTATTTTTGTATTTTGCAAGTACATTTGGTGCTTACTTAGTGTTAGAATAAAATTTTAGGAGAAATATTACGCCTTTATTAATTTGGAAAGTAAGGGAAACACACTGAAACAAAACTGACCTATGTTCTAAGGGGTCTTAGGACCATCTAAAGTCTTTATTATTATTTTTTCTACCAATCTAAAGAACTACTAGGCGCTTTTACTAAGGTGCTCTATGTGGCTCAAGCCTTGGGTTTAGTCTCGTAAAACTTTGGTCCTTCACTGGTACTCATCTTGAATTCTATTCCTTTTGCATTGACCCACTGATATGTCTTCACCCATCCGTTCTCGATCTCTTCTAGTGTTGATGCAGGAGCGATTAACCGGGTTGGATCGAAACCTTCATCTTGTAAATCTAGGGTAGTCATCACAGTCTCGTTCTCCATAGGCCTCGTTTCGTTAAACAATGTCCATAAAGCCTGGTTGTCCAATATTTCAGCTGTTTTAGTCTTGGTGAGGTGGGGTGCCCCATCCAAGGTGTGGCAGTCATGGAAGATTTCAAATCCTGGTTTTAGCAAGCCATCCTGAACGAAGGGTTCAGGGAAATCACAGCATGGGTGTCCTTCCCCTTCCCGAACGAACATCCCGTTAAGGGTTCTTTGATACGGGGGAAGGAGGGTGGTTTGTTTGGCCTTGTTAAGGCGTAGCCTAGACAGGCGGTCAGCAATATCTTCCTCCGTTGGTTCATAGCCTAAGCCAAAGGGAGTAGATTTGTTGGGTAAAGCATGGAATCTGCATTCCTTCTTCCTTATGCCCAATGGGGTTCCAGGGAAATAACCTTGAGCTAACAGCATTCTAGGGATGACTCGGGATGCGTGCGGGTCTAGGAATGCTGGATCATAATCTTCGATGAACTGGATTGCTTCTTCCATTTGAAATCCGTAAAGGTCGTCTGCAGTTTCGGCTGTTCCAACCATAGTACAACTGACGTCGAGAGGAGGGGCGTGGATTTCTAGTATTACCTCGTTATGGTTAAGTTTACCATTTGATGCAAGGTAGAAGCCACACCTCCTAAGTCATGGAGCCAAGGTCGCCCCAAGAGGAGGTTGAAAGTGGGCTTGATGTCGATTATTTGAAACTCCGTGGTGCGTGCCACAGGCCCGGTTTGTATGGTAAGGTTGATTTTTCCCAGTACAGGCCTTCGGGAGTTATCATAAGCTCGTACCCCTTGCGTGGAGGTTTGGAAGTCATCGTTTCCTAGCCCCAAGCAATGGGCAGTTCGCAATGGGCAGACATTAACCGCCGAACCATTATCTACGAGCGCTAGGGGGATGTTTTGTCCTTTGCATCCAACTACTAGATAGAGGGCTTTATTGTGAGCACCCCCCTCTTTCGGCAAGTCTTTGTCAGTGAAAACTATGGCCTTTTCTCCGGCATCTCTCGTGACATGGCTAACCAATGAGTCAGGTGTGATATCTGTAGGTACTGAGATGAGGTCGAGTGAGAGAATAAGCTTTTCGCGATGTTCCTTTGACACATGAGATCCCATATGGTAATTTCGGCTTTAGTTCTTTTTAGTTGTTTCAAGAGACGATTTTTAATGACTTCTGCGACGGTGGCGTGTCGTCCATTCTCAGGAGTTTGCCTAACTGGGATATCGTCCGTATGAGGTGGGCGAATATCCGGTTGGTATATCCTTCCGGATCGGGTGAGGTTGTCGACCTCGGGCTCCTGAGGGGTGGTGTCAATGTGAGCATACCCGGGCCAAGTTTCAGTAAAGAGGTCCTGGCCCGACACTTGAGATAGGTAAATATCTTCAGCATCATCATCCCAGACACCGCACACTTCTCTCTCGATTCGATCCATAGGGACCACAGCGAGTGGTGCACCTTGAGGCGTAATGTACACCGTAGGGTCGAAGTTCTCATTTTCTGGTTGGTCGAGAGAGATGTGACAAGAGCCGAGTGGGCTCTTGTTTTTGTTGGGTTTGCCAACGTTAGGGAGAGGTATCACTTCATCCTCTATCATGTCCTGGATTGTATTTTTTAGGTTCCAGCAGTTTTCGGTGTCATGCCCATTTCCTTGATGGAACTTGCAATAAGTACCTTCGACCCAATATTTTCTCTTGACAGGAGGGTCACGGGTGGGGCCTATAGGTCTCAACCTTCCTTGATTGGTTAGTCTTTCGAAGGCTTGTACCAAAGTCGACCCGAGTGGGGCAAACTTTCGGTCTCGGACCCATCTTCCAGGGCTTCTTCGGGTGGGAGTCTCCTCTACGGCATGGACTTCTTGGGCTTGGGATGTGTTGCCCCTGTTGTAGGTATTGCTTTTGTATGCGGGTTTACTTTGTATTGTTTTTGCGAGATCATCCTTGATCTTTATTCTCACATCATAAACTCTTTTGAAAGTGTCAAGTCCCAGGTACCTAAGGTGCTGTCTGTAGGCCGGGTCCAGGTTGTCAATGAATTTTTGGACCAATTCTGTTTCGGGAGGCCTATTGATTAGCTGGGCCGCCTGATCCCTCCATCTAGCAAAGTAGGTTGTGAAACCCTCATTTTTCTTTTGGAAGAGAACTTCCAGCTCGCGCATGGTGACTTGAAAATCCATGTTCGACGAGTATTGCTTGATGAAGACATTGACAAAGTCTTCCCAAGTGGGGAAGAGCTTAGGGTCCTGGTGATAGTACCATTTGAGCGGTACAGGTTCCAAGGACAAAGGAAAGGCAGGTAAATACATGGACTTGTCCACACCTTTCAAGTTCATGGCATTCACAAAACTCAATAGATGATCACGGGGATTGTCCGTGGCTTTAAACTTTGGTAAGTCAGATGAACTAAACTTTTCTGGTAGTTTGCCAGGAAAAGGTTCAGGATCGAGGGAGAAGTACTTTCTCCCCATGGTTTGCTGTAGGACCATTTTTTCAATCCTCTTCTCGTTATCGAGGTCATTTTTGGCTTGTGCAGCCGCTAAGGCTTCGTTTTCCATTTTCAGTTGGCCCATGAGTTGGGTCATTTGAGCCATCTGGTCTCGCAATTCTTCGATGGACATGTTTGAGGGTGCGAATCGAGGTTGGGGAAGCGGAGATCCTTGAAATGAGGGATGACGGACGGAGCTTGGAGTCACTAAACCTGGTGTTGGCTATGTATCTTCGAGGCGCACTAACCGTTGATTTCCTGATCGGCACCAAGTGGCAGGACCAGTCCTATGCATAAGATAAGCTAAAGTTTAGGTCCCAAAGTTTCAAGTATTACTTAGTCTAGAATTCGACTCTCTCTATTGGTTTTTTCGCTCTTTCTTTTGTTGGTACACTTTTTAGTTCTTTCTTTTGGTCATTCTTTGGATTTTCGAAACACTTGCCCGTGTGACATTCATAATTATTAGCATGTTCGGTTTTGGTGCCGAGCATTGTCGTCGTAGGAGGCCTAACAACGACCCAAAGAGTTATTCTTTTTTATGAGTTGCTTTTAGAATCGAGTGCTTTTCTTACGCCCTCGCAGCAATGTTTTTACGAGCGGTTTTTTATGCTACGTGTTTTCTTTTTCGCGGGCACCGAGGCTGCTGCGCCTGACCAGAAGGCCAAACAGCAACTTCAGCGCCCAGCGTCGGGCGTGAGAAATTCTGGCGCCCAGCCAGGGGCGTTGAAAATGCGTCCCTGGCTGGTTCTCGTTTTCTTTTTGCGTCTACTTTTGTTTATGCGACTTCGATTTTGCGTGCTTGCCTAATAACGTCCTTTACGCGTTGTGCAGCGTTTGTGGGATTCGTTACAGGCCATCCCGAGCGTCGCTTATTTTTGTGGCGATCGTTCGGGTTTGCGGAACACGTATTTCGGTATAACTCTTTTGGCAAATTGGTTTATGAATGTTTGGACAATTTTTAAGGTCGTTGGTTTGTCTAGGATAGTTTGTCACACGCAATCATATATTTCGCTACACATAACTAGCATTCCATCATGAGGCAATAATAATATGTCATGTAGTTTATGATAGGCTTCTATGGGTAGTTATTTGCGCCTGGCTTGGTACCGCTTCTATCGCAGATCCTGAAGGAAATAATGCCCTTGGTCCAAGTATGCATTCTATGTTAAGTCTAATAAATGCGGTTCAGTATTAATTAACAAGTTAATAATTATTCAGTGAGATCAAGTGAGCTGAATGCCTAGCTAGAGGCCGCTTCAGTTCAAGTGGAATTAATGATATTAATCCACAGCTTACTCTTGACTGAACCCGTAGGGTCACACAAATAGTACGTAAACGGATCAAGTATTTAATGGCATTAAATACTCTATCTATGAATATTCGGAACCGACGGATCTTGGTTTCAGTGGGAGCTAAGATCGTCACAGGCAAGAAATGAATACTCCGGAAACGATGATATTGCCGGAAACGGAAATATGGATCGTATCGGAAATATAGATATTATCCAAGTCGTAGATGTTGCCGGAAACGGAAACATGGTACGTATCGGAAAATATTATCGGAAATGGAAATATTGCCAGAATCGGAAATATTGCCGGAAACGGAAATATTGTCAGAATCGGAAATATTACCGGAATCGGAAAATAATTCCGGAAACGGAAATATTAAATATTTGTTCGAAACGGAAATTAATTCCGGAATCGGAAATATTAAATATTGTTCGTATCGGAAATGAATTCCGGAATCGGAAAATTTAATCGGAAGCGCATCGTACGAATAAGCATCGGACGAGGCCTGCCGGACGAGGCCCAGCACGAAGCCAGGCCATCGCCCAGCAAGCCAAGCGCGCCGCACAAACAGCAAGGCCAGGCCCAGCAGGCTGCGCGCAGCGCACAGCGCGCAGCGCGCGCGGGCGCTGAGTGGGCTGCTGCTCGCGCGCACGCATGAGGCCCATCGTGGCTGTCGTGCGTGTGTGTGCAAGTGTTTGTGTTCGTGCACGTTTCCTAAAACATGCAGAGTTCGGTTAATGATTAAATTCCTAATTCTATTTGATAAATTAATTAAATTAGAGTTCTTGTAGGATTCTAGGTTTGATTAATTTGTATCTGAATAGGATTACGATTCCCTTTCCATACCGCTATAAATATGAGGCTAGGGCTCACAATTTATAACACAAGTTTCAAAGTATTCAAAGTGAGTTTTTGAGAGAAAATTCAGTCACACATTTGCCTATAAAGTGCCGAAAATAATAGTACCTTAAGGGCGATTCTAGTTGGTCAATCTTAAGGCGGATCCGGACGTACTGTGGACTATCTACGGAGGGACGACACTTGGAGTCCTAAAGACTTGTTCTTGTTCGGTTCGGGCGCAGCTAGGGAAGGCACGCAACAAAGAGTATGCATCTAATCTATGCTAAATGATTATGTGTAAATAATATGTATTCCTGGGTTTATGGTTTTTCCGCATGATTTATGAATTATCATATGTATCATAACCTTACAGTGGTATCACGAGCCCCTTATTATTTTCATAATCTAAATTGCATGAACATGGTTAAATATTACAAATTTGCAAGAATTAAAAGGGGTGATTAATTTTCGTAATTGTTAATTAATTGCAAATTGCGTTTATTTAATTATACGTACGCAGTTTTTCGGCAGTTTCTTCGTTACTCATCCGAATTGAGTGATTTTTGTGTCAATTCCGCATGTAAAAGGCATTCTAAAATTTTGACAAAAATAATATTTTTCTGCCGAACCCAGAATTCTCAAATTCGAAGCCTAACTATGACTTTTCGAAGGTTTTAGTTTTTCGAATGCAAAAAATTTCGTAAATTTAAGATGTTAAATTAAATATTTGCGATTCTTGTTGATAAATCTTGAATTTTTGATTGACCTACTGCATATGTTTAACAAGTTTGAATGCCTAGTCTTGTTAATTATGCAATCTAATTTGTAATTATGATTAATTTGTTGAAAATTAGAATAATTTAGAATTAATTTGATTTTCATAATTAATTGTAATTTAATTAGAAACCTATGATTAAAAACCACCATAAAAATTGTAAATTTACGATAAATTTTAAATTTTTATGACCTAGACTTGAATCCATATCAATCGGAAATCAATTGGATAATAAATTTTCGATTTTTTCGCCCTAAAATTATGAAATTAATAATATTTATTAATTTGTCATTAATTTTAAATATAAATTTTAAATTTTATGCGATTCGTTCATATAACTTGCACGCACGAAGCAATGGACGCTTCGTGTTACCCTTAAAGGGTGTTGTATAAAGCGGGCATGCGACGACGAGCAAGGGAGCTCGTCGCCCGTGCGGCACGAATGCAATGAGCAAGGGCGTAGTGCACGAGCACAAGGCAGCAGCCCTGCCTTGTGTCGTGTGCCACGAGCAATGAACGAATGGGCATGGGCGAAGGGCGAGCCAAGGCAGTCGCGTGTGGGCAGCAAGCGAGCTGCGCCACAACGCGCGCTGCCTCGCACAAGAGCGCGCAGCCTCGCGCGCAGCGAGCGCAAGCTCGCGTGCCACGAGCGCTACGCCCAGCATTACTCGCGCGCACAGCGCGCGATGTCGCCCGCCCAGCGAGCGATGTCGCGCCCCAGCGAGCGATGGCTCGCGCGCACAGCGAGCGATGTCGCGCCCCAGCGAGCGATGGCTCGCGCGCACAGCGAGCGATGTCGCGCGCCCAGCGAGCGATGGCTCGCGCGCCCAGCGAGCGATGTCGCGCGCCCAGCGAGCGATGTCGCGCGCGCGCACTGCGAGCGATAGCTCGCGTGCGATGAGCGCTGGCGCGCGCAGCGAGCATCAATGCGTGCGGAGGCTTGCGATAGGGAAGCAGCAGCTATGCGACGAGCGCATGGGCTGCGCGCACATGGCCAGCAATGGCTGTGTGCGTGCGGCCCATGGGCGTGCAACGCATAGGGTGTTTGCGTTACGATTAGATCGTTTTGAATGTTTAATTTGAAAATTTCAGTTCACGTAATTTTAATTAATTTTAAAATTAATAATTTGAATTATTTTCTTGGATTTTAATTTTGAATATTATAATTATAATAAATGTTATTTATTCTAATTATTTTACTAAAATTAAAATCATGAATTAATTTAAATACGACTGAAATTAAATTAAATTTTTGGATTCAATTATAAATTTATATGAGCTTTAAATTTTAATTAAATTTGTATGTTTCCGGTTAGACTAGAAATACATTTTTATGTTTAAAATTGGTAAAGCATATGAATTTATTGGTTTAAGTGGGAGCGCTTTTTAGTCATAAACTCTTGATTAGGTCTACAAATCCTTAAGGTTAAAACAACTTGATTAGAATTAATAAGGACTGAATAATTGGTAGATTATTGGTGCCCTTGATTAATTGCTGCAAATGTTTACGTGATGCATAATGTGTTTTACTAACCAGCTATATGGGCCATTCATGATAATGAATGGGTGAATGGTATATATTGTATATGTACTGTTTTGCAGGTTATGAAGTGACTAGTATGGCCCAAATAGGATAGAAAATATGGTCTGCGTACCATTAATTTGAATGTAATTGGTCTAAAGTACCAAAGTTATTTTTCAATTCAAATATGGTCTGCGAACCATCAAATAGTTGTAATTAGTTATAGCTTATCCTATTTGAAGAAAATGGTGCCTCCCACGGAGATTTTCAAGACGGACTTTGAAGTCAAAGCTTCAAGATGAAGTCGGGCCATACTAGATCACAAATATCTTATGCATGTTTTAAGTTATTTATTGCTTTAAATATGTCTTAAAATGCATGAGATCAAAAGCTTGATTATGTTGCATGATTAAGGATTTTAGTTCACTTAAAATCTAACCAACATAGTAAGAGCCTTAAGTTCCAAACTTAAAAATTGAGTTAAAAGGTGCCATGCCAAAATATACACTTGCTTGGATATCCTTTACATCAATCTAGTAATAGTTTTCGCTCAGCGAGGTGTTACTTATTGGTCCTAAAGGGGCAAGGTACACAAATAATTGTGAGTACATGTTAGTTTTGGTGAAACTCAACGATATAAGTAAGGAGTCCTTTTATGTCGTGGCAAATTCGATAGGTTTACCTAATAAGTTCTTAGACGTACCTATCAACCAAGAATAGTTTCTAGACTATTAGCAAAAGGCTTTTGCTTACCTAAGATGTTCTAGGATTAAGTCGACAAACTGTGCTTAGTTCTTCAATGATTTTAGGATCTTGGAATCATTTTATTCACACCTGCCGGAACACATAATTTGAATAAAATGCTTAATAAACATTGAATTATGCATGTATGCTAGAATTTAAGTTTATTAAGAGAAACTGTGAATGGTTATTTATTTGTTTATTCTTTTCAATTGTAGTTTTTAATATGGCAAACAACAATTCATTCAACATTCGATCAATTCTCGAAAAGGAGAAGTTGAACGGGAAAAACTTCCTTGACTGGCAAAGGAACTTGCAAATAGTTCTTATGCAGGAAGAAAAGGAGTATGTCCTAGATGAGGCGATGCCCGAAGCTGCAGGCGACGGGGTCACTCAGGCAGCCCTCAATCGTTGGATTGATGCCAACAAGGATGTGAAATGTCTAATGCTCGCCACCATGAGTGCGGATCTGCAGAAAACGTTCATCAACTCAGATGCTTTCACAATCATCAGTGAGTTGAAGAACATGTTCCAAGATCTGGCTCGAGTCGAAAGATTCGAGACTCATAGGCAAATTCTTGAGACCATGCTTAAGAAAGGCGAGCCCGTAAGTCCACATGTTCTCAAAATGATTGGACTCATTGAGAATATGAGTCGGCTGGATCAGCAATTTTCTCAGGAAATGGCTATAGACACCATCCTCCATTCTCTTCATAGCGGGTATGATCAGTTCAAACTGAACTACAGTATGAATAGTCTGGACAAAACGCTCACTGAGCTTCACGGTATGCTGAAGACCGCTGAAAAGACGCTCAAAAGTGATAAGCAGGATGTGCTTATGGTGCGTGGGGGCAAGTTCAAGAAATCTGGAAAGAAGAGGAATGCTAAGAAAGGTGGCAACAAGGCCAGCCCAACTAAGCAAACTGGCGCCAAATCTGCAAAGAGGAAGGTCAGTCAACCCACTTCTGAATCCGAATGCTTCTACTGCAAGAAGAAGGGGCATTGGAAGAGAGATTGCTTGAAGCTAAAGGAAGATCAGAAGAACGGAACAGTCGTTCCATCTTCAGGTATTTTCGTTATAGACTGTATACTTGCTAATTCAACTTCTTGGGTATTAGATACAGGTTGTGGCTCACACTTATGTTCCAATCCACAGGGACTAAGAAGAAGTAGAAAGTTAAGCAAGGGTGAAGTCGACCTACGAGTGGGAAATGGAGCACGGATTGCTGCATTAGCTGTAGGAACTTACTATTTGTCGTTGCCCTCCGGGCTAGTTTTGGAACTGGAAGAATGTTTCCATGTTCCAAGTCTTACTAAAAACATCATTTCAGTTTCTTGCTTAGATGCTAAGGGATTTTCCTTTATAATAAAAGACAATAGTTGTTCGTTTTATTTTAAAGAGATGTTTTATGGATCTGCTAGATTAGTCAATGGACTTTATTTATTAGATCACGACAAACAAGTATATAACATAAATACCAAAAAGGCCAAAAAGGATGATTCAGATCTCACCTATCTGTGGCATTGTCGATTAAGCCATATAAACTTGAAACGCTTAGAAAGACTTCAAAGGGAAGGAATTCTAGAACCATTTGACTTAGAGGATTATGGTAAATGCGAATCATGTTTACTTGGCAAAATGACAAAGCAACCTTTCTCTAAAGTTGGAGAAAGAGCAAATGAACTATTGGGTTTAATCCATACAGATGTATGTGGACCAATGAGTACAAATGCTAGAGGTGGTTTCAGCTACTTTATCACTTTCACTGATGACTTCAGTAGGTATGGTTATGTCTACCTAATGAAGCATAAGTCTGAATCCTTTGACAAATTCAAGGAATTTCAGAGTGAAGTAGAGAATCAATTAGGCAAGAAGATCAAGGCACTGCGGTCTGATAGAGGCGGTGAATATCTGAGCTATGAATTTGATGACCATCTAAAAGAATGTGGAATTCTATCAGAATTGACTCCTCCTGGAACACCACAATGGAACGGTGTGTCAGAACGGAGGAACAGAACCTTGCTAGACATGGTCAGGTCAATGATGGGTCAGGCCGAACTTCCATTAGAATTTTGGGGACATGCACTAAATACAGCTGCACTCACTATAAATAGAGCTCCGTCTAAAGCTGTCGAAAAGACTCCATACGAATTATGGTTTGGAAAGCCTCCAAATGTGTCTTTTCTTAAGATTTGGGGATGTGAAGTATACGTCAAACGATTAATTTCAGACAAACTTCATCCAAAATCTGACAAATGTATCCTTGTGGGCTATCCAAAGGAAACAAAGGGGTATTACTTCTACAATACATCTGAGAACAAAGTGTTTGTTGCTCGAGATGGTGTCTTTTTGGAGAAGGATCACATTTCCAAAATGACAAGTGGGAGAAAAGTAGACCTCGAAGAAATTCGAGTCGAACAACAAACTCTAGAGAATGCTCAAGATGACATTCAGGATGAAACTCAGAGATCTTTAGAAGAATCTGGTGAGAATCATGGTCAATCTAGAAATGTTACCCCGCGTAGATCGCAAAGATATAGATCTCAACCGGAAAGGTACTTAGGTATTTTGACGAACGAGAGCTATGACGTTCTATTACTTGAAAGTGATGAACCTGCGACTTACAAGCAAGCTATGACGAGCCCTAGCTCCAAGCAATGGCAAGAAGCCATGCAATCTGAATTAGACTCCATGTCTGAAAACCAAGTATGGGATTTGGTCGATTTGCCAGATGGCTACCAAGCCATTGGAAGCAAATGGGTTTTCAAACTGAAAAAGGACAAGGATGGGAAACTTGAAGTTTTCAAAGCTAGATTGGTTGCAAAAGGTTACAGGCAAGTCCACGGTGTGGATTACGATGAAACCTTTTCACCAGTTGCAATGCTAAAGTCTATTCGAATAATGTTAGCAATCGCTGCATATTACGATTACGAAATATGGCAGATGGATGTCAAAACTGCTTTCTTAAACGGCGTTTTAACAGAAACTGTGTTTATGACACAACCTGAAGGTTTTGAGGATCCAAAGAATGCTAAAAAGGTATGCAAGCTAAAGAAGTCAATCTACGGATTGAAGCAGGCATCCAGGAGCTGGAATATACGTTTTGATGAAGCAGTCAGTGACTTTGGTTTCATCAAGAACGCGGACGAATCTTGTGTATACAAGAAGGTCAGTGGGAGCAAAATTGCTTTCCTAGTATTATATGTCGACGACATATTGCTTATCGGAAATGACATTCCTATGTTGAACTCTGTCAAGATTTGGCTTGGGAAATGTTTTTCGATGAAGGATCTAGGAGAAGCACAGTACATATTGGGCATCAAGATTTACAGAGATAGATCTAAAAAGATGATTGGACTTAGTCAAAGCACTTATATCAATAAGGTGCTTGATAGGTTCAAGATGGCGGACTCCAAGCGAGGCTACCTACCCATGTCTCATGGAATGACTCTAAGCAAGACTCAGTGCCCAAAAACACTTGATGAGCGTAGACGAATGAATGGGATTCCATATGCATCATTGATTGGTTCAATAATGTATGCTATGATATGTACACGCCCGGATGTTGCGTACGCACTCAGTGCTACGAGCAGATACCAGTCAGACCCAGGAGAGGCGCATTGGACTGCTGCCAAGAATATTCTGAAGTACCTGAAAAGGCACAAAGATGACTTCCTGGTCTATGGTGGAGATGATGAATTAATTGTTAAAGGCTATACGGACGCAAGTTTCCAAACCGACAAAGATGATTTCAGATCACAGTCTGGGTTTGTCTTCTGCCTCAACGGAGGAGCAGTAAGCTGGAAAAGTGCTAAGCAAAGCACCATTGCGGATTCTACAACTGAAGCGGAGTACATTGCTGCACATGAAGCAGCAAAGGAAGCTATATGGCTAAGGAAGTTCATAGGAGAACTTGGTGTAGTCCCCTCCATTAAAGGACCAATAGCCCTGTATTGTGATAATAACGGAGCTATTGCACAGGCAAAAGAGCCTAGACACCACCAGAGAGTCAAGCATGTACTTCGTAGATTTCACCTTCTACGAGAGTTCGTTGAAAGAAAAGAAGTCGAGATAAGCAAAATTGGAACTGATGACAACATATCAGATCCATTAACTAAACCTCTGCCGCAGGCGAAGCACAACTCGCACACTGCAGCTATGGGAATCAAGCATATTGGAGAATGGCTTTGATGTCTCTGTTTAATGTTTTAAAGTTTTAGAGTTTAAATCTTTGTAAAACATTATTGGTTAATCATTCACAATAAATGAAAAGAATTCATTTTTCCATTTAATTTGTGGTTTATTAAATGATGAGTCCCTTCAATTTGACGATATATTCAAGATAGACTGTCAGGACCAGTCCTGTGACTAAGAAATGTCTATCAAGTGAACTTGAATGTCAAAGGTTGAAAATGGTCCCTAATCGGAGTTTTCTATAAAATTGGACGCATAGAAAACGTTAGACGATTAGAATGCAAGATGACTAGTAGTTCTGTTTCTTGAACTATGTGGACATGGCAATGTCATAATCATTTGCATAGATACTTACTTTGGGAAGACTAGTATCGGACGAGACCTATGAAACTTTACTGTAAGAGATGAAAGTCTGTCATAAGTAAATTTCATTAAATTATTAGACACTAAATCCTCAATACCTGAGTGATTTGAGATTACTTGTTTGAGAACTGGTTGCTTTGACGTTGACCAACCGCCGCACCGTAAAAGGAGGCTATAAAGGCAACGCTCAGGTAATCACCTATCAAACGAAGTCTAATCTCAAGATCGCAAGATTGGGATTGTCCTCCCATAAATCGGGATGAGATGCTTAAAAGTTGTACAAGGCCACTCGGAGAGCTAGAAACTGTGAAATGCATGGCCGTGCTCGGATGAATCATAGGCTATGATTATCTGTTTATTTGATCAGTTGAACTCTGAAACCGAGGAACACCTCTGGACATAATAAGGATGACAACTCTTACCTTATGTTCAAGAGCAAGCATCGAGCGACAAAGGAATTAGGAAATGCACACTTGTCCCTAAGGACAAGTGGGAGACTGAAGGAAATAATGCCCTTGGTCCAAGTATGCATTCTATGTTAAGTCTAATAAATGCGGTTCAGTACTAATTAACAAGTTAATAATTCAGTGAGATCAAGTGAGCTGAATGCCTAGCTAGAGGCCGCTTCAGTTCAAGTGGAATTAATGATATTAATCCACAGCTTACTCTTGACTGAACCCGTAGGGTCACACAAATAGTACGTAAACGGATCAAGTATTTAATGGCATTAAATACTCTATCTATGAATATTCGGAACCGACGGATCTTGGTTTCAGTGGGAGCTAAGATCGTCACAGGCAAGAAATGAATACTCCGGAAACGATGATATTGCCGGAAACGGAAATATGGATCGTATCGGAAATATAGATATTATCCAAGTCGTAGATGTTGCCGGAAACGGAAACATGGTACGTATCGGAAAATATTATCGGAAATGGAAATATTGCCAGAATCGGAAATATTGCCGGAAACGGAAATATTGTCAGAATCGGAAATATTACCGGAATCGGAAAATAATTCCGGAAACGGAAATATTAAATATTTGTTCGAAACGGAAATTAATTCCGGAATCGGAAATATTAAATATTGTTCGTATCGGAAATGAATTCCAGAATCGGAAAATTTAATCGGAAGCGCATCGTACGAATAAGCATCGGACGAGGCCTGCCGGACGAGGCCCAGCACGAAGCCAGGCCATCGCCCAGCAAGCCAAGCGCGCCGCACAAACAGCAAGGCCAGGCCCAGCAGGCTGCGCGCAGCGCGCAGCGCGCACAGCGCGCACAGCACGCGCAGCGCACAGCGCGCACAGCGCGCGCGGGCGCTGAGTGGGCTGCTGCTCGCGCGCACGCATGAGGCCCATCGTGGCTGTCGTGCGTGTGTGTGCAAGTGTTTGTGTTCGTGCACGTTTCCTAAAACATGCAGAGTTCGGTTAATGATTAAATTCCTAATTCTATTTGATAAATTAATTAAATTAGAGTTCTTGTAGGATTCTAGGTTTGATTAATTTGTATCTGAATAGGATTACGATTCCCTTTCCATACCGCTATAAATATGAGGCTAGGGCTCACAATTTATAACACAAGTTTCAAAGTATTCAAAGTGAGTTTTTGAGAGAAAATTCAGTCACACATTTGCCTATAAAGTGCCGAAAATAATAGTACCTTAAGGGCGATTCTAGTTGGTCAATCTTAAGGCGGATCCGGACGTACTGTGGACTATCTACGGAGGGACGACACTTGGAGTCCTAAAGACTTGTTCTTGTTCTGTTCGGGCGCAGCTAGGGAAGGCACGCAACAAAGAGTATGCATCTAATCTATGCTAAATGATTATGTGTAAATAATATGTATTCCTGGGTTTATGGTTTTTCCGCATGATTTATGAATTATCATATGTATCATAACCTAACAGATCCGACACATGCCCCGGTCGAGGTAGTGCCTTCAACAGACGAATTTCGTCCCAGAAGGCCAACCCGCAAGTGCAAGCCAAGGGGGCATGCAGGCGAGAGGGACCTAATGAGCGAGCGATTGGGTTCGGGATAGGTGTACTACCTGCACAAGTACCGAGTGGGCAACATGCGCGGCGTGTGCACCCCCCTATTGGCGAAAAAAGGTATCCTTAGTCCCAACTCCCGAGGGAGCCGAGATTCGTTATGCGGTTCTGCCCGTTCACATTAATATGCTGATTTTCAGGTCGTCCCAACTTGATGGGGAAATAAACGCGGGGTAGGATCGTTTCACCCTTCGGCTATTTTGATTACCTACGAGCACGAGTATTTCCTTCACTATCCCCAGCGGAGTCGCCACTGTGAGGGGGTCGAAAAAGCATGAGGATAATGCGTGACCTCGTCCCTCGTGGGTGTGACGCTTCTTTTTGTCAAATCAAGTGTAATTGGATTCCCTGTGAGTTTACACCCAATTGACTAGTAATATAGGAGTCGCCATTCAGTTTTTAACGACAATGAGAAAAACTGACAAAACCCGATTATCGTGACATAAAGGGAGTGCAATTATGTTTGACCACGACGGCCGTAGGTTCCCTTGTGATCCCTGGTGGTGGGGATCGCTCAACGTACACCCGCAGGGTAGAGATTGAGGGTTCGGGGGACTGTACCTACCGAGAGGAGTACTCGCTCTTCGATAACTCCAGAGGCAGGATATCCTTACTAGCTCAGCATAAAGAATTGAAGGGACATGCGTTAACTATTAAACTAATCTGAGTTGATTTTAACAATATGCAACATATAATACTAGATCGAGCGCGATTATCTGATTTAGATTGTTTTAAGGGACCTAGCATGATAATCCAATTTCCCAAAAATATCATATTTATTAGGCGTGATCGAACAATCAGATTTAGTTAGTTTAACAGTTCATAAAAGGGCAAGGAAAGCAATTAAATCATACAAAATGGACACATTACGACGCACCCTTGAGAGGTGCGTCACGGTTCTCAGAAAACTAACCACTTTGACTTTGCTATTTCTCCTTTTATTTAACGAATCTCAAATTATGGGACAGGATACGTTCTGTTCGATTTATGGATCGATTGCGACAGAACGCGTGATCAATTTTGCAGCGTGATGCTTAGGCTTAGGGGTTTAGAGTCAATACTCAGAATAATGATTGTGTGTTGTTGTCCCTTTCACGTCGAACTTAAGGCCCTATTTATAGAAAAGAGTTCGTGCAAAGATAGAATTGTAGAACTCTAATCCACGAGGAATTAGGAAAAAACACGTACCAGGTATTTTCAGCGCCCAGGCCTGGGCGCCGAAGATTTCGGCGCCAAGAGCCAGGCGGTGAAAATAAGATCTGGGCTGATTTTCTTAGTCAGATTCGGATTCTTAGAATCCGGAGTATTTGAGATTTAATTGAGTCTTTTAGTGCGTATTAACCTTGTGACGGGATGCGTCTGGGCCCGTTACGAACTCTAGGCTCGTTAGGATTTTAATTAATACGTAACTCTTATCTTCGAATCATATTAGGAATAGGATTCTCTTGCAATTTCTATCTCATTTAGGATTTATGTTGGAGTGCAACACCTAATTCTGACATGTTTCTATCTTTTATGACTTGCCACTTTTAACAACTACCCATTACGGCAGTTACTATTTTTAGCAGGTTTCCATAAATAGCAGGTTTCGGGTGAAATGAAAAGGGGTGATCGAGATTCGTCATTTTATAGGAGATGCGTTGTCAAGTGGAGATTTATGCTTTCATCATCGAACCTTCCCTTTCGGGAATGGGGACAAAAGTAGGTGTCTACACCCGGTTCTTGATTGTAAAAGAGTTGACAGCATACAACATTATTTTGGGACGGCCCACATTGAATCAGGCAAAGGCAGACGTCGTCACTCATCTCATGTTGATGAAATACGTTTGTGATAAAGGGATGGTTGGCACTATTCATGGTGATCAGCAACAGGCAAGAGATTTCTACTTGACCACCTTAAATCCTGAAGCATGGGGATCGGGTAATACTCACGACGGAAAGGCCGTTCCAAAAGGAAACTAGATGACATAGAGGTCAAAATCAAAAGGGAAACTTTCATTATTGCTACATCTCACATGGAAGCTAGGCGGCCTGAGGCGGTCGGAGGACATTATGAGATTGTCCTTGGCGAATCACGCCCAGATAGGACGGTGCCTGTAGGGGTTTCTCCTAAGGATCAGCTTGGGGCAGAACTGGTCCTCCTCCTCAAAGAATTTCATGACATATTTGCTTTCACTATAGAAGAAATGTCGTGCATAGACCCGAATGTGGCCGTGCACAAACTCAATGTAGATGACACCTTAAAACTTGTCCGTCAGAAGAAGTGAAATCATGGTGAAGCAAGAAACAAGGCTGCGGCCGAAGAAGTGAAGAAGCTCCTAGATGCTGATTTTATTCCTCCAAGTGAATACCCTGAATGGGTAGCAAATGTGGTGTTAGTTCCAAAACCAAATGGCTCTTGGATAATGAGTAGACTACACTGATCTGAATAAGGCGTACCCTAAGGACAATTTTCCATTACCGAAGATAGACCGACTGGTAGACTCGATGGCTGGTCATGCCATGATGTCATTTATGGACGCTTACTCGGGTTTCCATCAAATCCCTCTTTGGCCGGATGACCAAGAGAAAACATCATTCGTCACTGAGCAAGGTTTGTACTGTTACAAGGTTATGCCATTCGGCCTGAAAAATGCACCGACAACTTTCTAACGATTAGTGAACATTATCTTCACCAATCAGTTGGGTCGCAACATTGAAGCATATATTGAGAACATGATTGTAAAGAGCAAGTAGCGTGAAAATCACCTCACTGATCTAATGGAAACTGTTGAGACGCTTTGAAAGTACAAAATGAGGCTGAATCCGAAAAAATGTGTCTTCGGGGGTCACGACTGGTAAGTTCCTCGTATTTCTTATTGGTGAAAGGGGGATAGAGGCCAATCCTGACAAAGTGCAAGCAATAATAGATATGACGTCCCCAAAGACTGTGAAAGAGGTCCAACGGCTTACTGGGTTCCTGGCGGCCCTTGGACGTTTCCTATCTTGGGCTGGTGACAAATGCCACTATTTCTTTGGTGCCATAAAGAAGAAGTCAAAGTTTGAATGGCTAGAATCAGCTGAGTCGGCATTTATAAGGCTAAAAGACCATCTTCATATACTGCCACGACTCGTCATCCCTATGGAAGGTCACTACTAGAAAAATCGGATATATGGGCAAGTCATAATTACCTCTAAAAATGAGGATTTAGCCTCTAATGAGTTTTTGAAACAAAAAAGTGGATGCCTCTAATAAGTCTGTCGCTAATTACTGGTTGCCTCTAAAGGCCCCTTTTTGAGGCAACATAATGTGTTGCTTCTAAAAGCCCATACATTTAGAGGCAACCATATATCCTTGCCTCAAAATATAATTAAGGGCAATATAAAAAGTTGCTTCTAAAAACCATATCTATTTAGGGGCAACCATATAATTTTATTTTAAAATATAATTAGAGGCAGATAAAAAGGTGCTTTTAAAAAACACATATATTTAGGGGCAACTATATAATTTTGCCTCAAAATATCATTAGAGGCAATACAAAAAAAATTCTTCTATAACCCACATGTTTTTTGGGGCAACTATATAATTTGGCCTCGAAATATAATTAAAGGCAATACCAAAATTTGCTTCCATAACCCACATGTTTTTCATGGCAACCATATAATTTTGCCAAAAAAGATAATTAGAGGCAATATCTTATTTTAATATAATGATATTTAGATGCAATTTGAGATTTTCATGAAAGGATTTTAGAGCCACCGAAAATAATCTCGCATATACGAAATATTTCATAAATGTGTACGCCTATAAGAAGTAACTATAATAAGAAAGCAAAAGAAAACCAACAAATTTAAATGAAATCGAAGATTTTTAGCTCCTATTAATAACATCTTAATAAAATAAAATAAAAAAAGTCGTTACATAATCAATAGTCAAATATCACTGTTGAACTACATCTCTTAGCTTCAAAACAAATACATGACTAACTATTAAAACCAAATAAGGTGGAAAGAAGTTCTCATTTAGAACTATAAATCTAATAATAAAATGTCATTTTCTTCATCCGCTTCCAATTTGGTGATCAACTTCATGCCTTAACAAAAAAGAGTTGCATGCATCTGACAACACACAAAAAGAGAGAGTCAATTATTGAGATCAACACTCTTTCATTAACCTCATTTATTTTAACACGTTAAATATCCAAGAATACATCAATTTACAGACTTTAGAACATAATATTAGGTATACCAACTCAAAAACCGTAGAACCTCTCTCTAGAAAGTTCCCAAACCCCAACCTCCACCTCCACCGCAACACCGCTCTGTCAATTCCACGGTCATAAAGCTCGCCGGCGGCCGATCTAGCTTTCGTGGTCGCCGGCGAGTGTAATTCTCTAACAGTCATAGGCTGAAAGCTTTGTTTCGCGCGGCCAATTGCAAGGTTTTAATCTCCACCGTTTACGTTATATCTGTAAGTGTAGTGTAGTTTTTTTATCCCTCTCTCTCTTTGAGGTGTCTCTAGTAGTGTTGTAGTGTCTTGCTTTTTGTCTTCTTAATTGTCTGTGAAGTTCAATTGGCTTTTCCAAGATTTTAATTTTCAGACTTAGGTTTTCTATCGCGATGGGATTGGGGGTAGAATCAAGTTTGGCTCCTATTTTGTTGTATCATTTGGAGTGCTTGGAAGAAGATGATAGTATTATTGTGGGCTTGTTTGAGAATTTTAATGATCCAGAAATGGCTATGGAATATGTCTTTTATCTCAAGGAAGAAGGAAACTCTCTGTTCAAAAAGAATGATTTTAGTGATGCTTTGCTGAATTATCAAAAGGCAATCAAATGTTTTTGTGTCATTATATGTGGTGTTAGTGAGGACTTTCATTTGCGTGGCATAAGTATAGAGTTGAAGGAACTTATAATCTCATTACATTTAAATGTTGCGGCCTGTGCGCTCAAATTAAATGAGTTTAGTTTAGCTATTGTCTCCTGCTCCTTAGTTTTGGAGATTGATGGCAGAAATGTTAAGGCTCTGTTTAGGAGGGGATTGGCTCTAGCAACATTTGGGAAGGCATGAGGAAGCATATGAAGATTTTAGGAAAGCAAAGGAGGTAGAGCCAAACAACAAAGACATTGTAAGGGAGATAGGAAATCTTGAAAGCCCTCACTCCGTAAGAACTGAAGTTAAAGCAGTAAATGCTTTCAAGGAAACTAAAGATCAAGTTTTTACTTTGGATGTTAGAGGAGGGATTAAACGAAGGGAGGATAGTGAAATGGTGGCACCACTAAAAAAATTTAAACATCTCCAGGTTGTTAACACTAATATACAGGATTTAGATAGGTCGAATGATAAGGAAATGATGCCCTCTTATATGATGGAAGATAAGAAAGGCAAGAAGATTATGTCATCTGTAGATATGGCTTCCACATCAAAGAATGTCATGAGCGAAGATAATTTGAGTTGTATGCTTGAGGTAGAGGATGAGAACATGACTAGTGAGATAGCTAGTGTTTGTAGTAATTCCAAAAATGACTGGGGTAAGGATGGAATTCCAGTGTCTGAAGTTGAAGAACACTCTGGTGAGGCTTCGGGTATTGCTAAAATAACTCCTAAGAATATGTCCTTCGAAACAAATTTTTATGTTGCAGAGCCCAAGAATCGGTTTCAAAACCGAAAAAGGCAGGGTTCTATCATGATGATACCGAAAAAAGTGTATGATCAGCTTGTTCAAGGGAGGTCCATCACCTATTACAATGCTAAGGCCGGGTCAATTTTAAAAGTTCGAGTAGCTGGTGTGCAAAAGTCCAAACAGACTGAGGATAAACCTGAATTGTCCCCCTTATTCTCTCCAAGGAATCAGGAAAACAAAGATAAGAAGATTGAAGGCACTGAATCAACTTCAAGTGTTGAACAGAAGGAGGAGCTCTTTCCTCTAGAGTCCATCAATGAAAGTACCACTTTGAAATTTGAGCAAGCCTTGTGTGAAGTTGTGGAAGATAATTTTTTGAAGGGTGATTATACATCATGTATCTCAGGTCCAACAGCTTCATATCCTGGAAACTACTACATCAAGCCAGATCTTAAGTTCCGGAAAGCAAATGTGAAGGTCGAAGGTCGTACACAAGGGAGAAGAGATAAGACTATCAGGAAGAAAAACTTTAAATGCTCTAACCCTTCATTTGGTTGCAGGATTCATGTTGGAATGAAAAGGAAAACGCCAAGCACAACATCTCTGGATTGCCACTACCGCCCATGGAAGAAGAATATGGCTACTCCTAGTTACTGTTATGTTAATGTTGAGTCTACTAGTGTCAATAGTATTAAGGATAGTAAGCCCCAATGTAAGGTCCCAAGGTGTTATTGTATGTATTATTCTAGTAAGGTCGAGGATTCTGATAGAGTTAGTTGCATCTCCCATGAATCAGTTATAGGCTGATTGTAATGGGGGTTGTTGTATCTTTGTTTTAATAATGCATGTTTGAATTTACTGCCAAAAAAAAAAAAAACACAAGATGCAAAAATAGTATGTACAATCAACTGTTCACATGCTCCAAATCGAACAGATAAATACAGTAGAGAAATCAGGTCAACCATACAAAAACCATGATCCAAAATCAAAAGACACAACTACATGTAGAACTGCATGTAGACTTATTGCAACACTAGCATAGATTCATCCTAGATGCAGATGCATGCAGGGACACTAATATGATTAATGTGTTGCTGTTCTTGGGAGGGGTGTTGTAGGGAACGGGGCTTGCTGGGCAGTAGCGACCCTAGGGAAAACCAAATTTGGCACAACAACAAGGGAGGAAGAAGAGGGTAGTGCAGACACCCAAAAGGAGTAACCAGGTATAGCAACAGAAGACAAGCACAACCAAATGTATATAGAAACGCATAACTCTTACAATTTGAAGTCGCAAAAGAGGGGGGAGGAGAGGAGATTTACAATTGATACAGAACAAAGGGAAAAGGTTAGCAATGTAGGGAAGATAATTCCAATCATATTTCAGATATGCTTATATCTAGCTTTAACTGCTAAATCAAACCGGAGCATAATAAAACTAAATGATTATATCAAATTAAGAGGAACATACCTTCGCCGGCTGTCAATTCTAAGTAATTGATGAATCTTCGGCCAAACATAGCTTCAATGGTGCATCTTCATGACTCAACAACCTGGGTAAAAAATGTAGATTTTTTCTTAATTCAGAGAAAACATATTAGAAGCCGTCAGTTTTTTGCTTTCGAGTATTCGCAGGCCGCTTCCAATTCCCTCATGCCTTTACAGAAAAGAGTTGTGTGCATCTGAAAACACAGATGAAGGGTTGTTGGTATCTGTAGTATCAATCAGATGAAATTACAGTTTCTCCGTTCTAGCCATAAAAGAACAGTCATTAATAAAGAAAAAAGACAATAGTTAATCAAGGAAGCAAAAGATAATTGTGTTGTTATCTTAGAAGACGATGTAGGGACTGATGCATGGGGCACACTAGCTTTGACGTTTTATAAAATTTCATCCAGTTTGGATTAACCTCTAACAAAAAAATGGTAAGTAGGAAACTAGGAACACGACTATTTTCAACTCAATACTTCGTTCCTTAAGCTCTTCCAGCTTTAGCGAGCTTGTGATAGTAGTGGGCTGCAAATATGTAGTGTGGCTTAAAATAGCTAAACAAGGCCCAAATAACAAGTGAATTTCTCTGATGATTACTACAGCAAGGTGAAAGAGGCCACAGTTTCACAGCGACTATTGCATAATTCCCTTGTGCTGTTTATCAATATCGCAGAGGAAAAATGCTAATTCATTCAGATGATACATGGAAAAAAAAAAGACAGACCAAAGTGCAATTCACTCTATTAAGTATGACTGAAGAAAAGAAGCAAACTGGCGGACAGTTGGGTTCATTTTAAAGGAGTCCAACTGCTGAACATCTCCAACTTTAAGTTCTTCCCCGGCTTTCACAAGATCCTCGAGAGCCTTGGATATTTGTCCCTCATTCATGCCATCCAGAGAACACCTTTTTCAAAACCAATGGTTCTACACAAAACATTGCTACGTGAACAGATGACTGCTGAAATTATTATACATATTTCCTTATAAATAGCCAGAAAGTACAGGTTAACCAGATCATATGCTTTGCCTTTGACGTTGGTTGATGGAACTTATGCACACACTGACACAGGGCCTGAAGCATATGATGAATGTGTTGCTGATTCAGCGGGAGGGGGGAAGGGGCTACTTTGTTGCTGAACATACTAATTTTTCTTTAAAAAAATAGTTAAAACACGGTATAGTGTTAAACTTACATGGAATTAAATGAGAAAAAAACCCTAGACTATGCTCATCATTCTAATCATCAGTCTCCTCATCCTAAATCACCTTCAATTTTATAATTACAGTGTACTAGCTTATAAGAAATTAAACTTTATTTAAATTGAATTTCATTAACATATAAGGAGTACAATTTAAACATTTTGTCTTCCATATTAATTATATTCAGACATATTAAAATTTCCCATGTAAAGTAAGTCTATAAGGTGTCTTTGAACTACACACTTCAAGAATTAAAAATGAATTAGGGAAAACAAATTAAACATTTTTCTAGTATGTCTCTGGTCCGTAGACTCACTATCGGATGCAATCAATAACATAGTTAGAAACAGTTCATTATGTATTATGTTGGTATGAGGAAGTTGATGGATATAGTAAATCCGTCAAGAACTGGTGGGTAGTACACTAGTATGTACAAAAGCTAACTTGGTGCTTCAAAAGAAAGGGATACTTAAAGGAGTTGTGAGAGTGGTAATTGGGAATAGGAGAGATAGTATTGATCGTGGATATGTTTAAAATAAACACGTTTTAGCAATTAGAAGTATAATAAAGATCAGAAAACAAAAACTTGCTTACAATATACAAGTAGCATGTCTACCAATTCATATACCTGATAGAACTTTACTTATCATTTAAGCCTTTTCAGATGCTAATTGTATTTTCTAAGGTGAACGGATATATACCTTCTAGATATAAGGATCTCTTAGAAATCTATATGGAGCTGTATAGTTTTTACAACCCACTTTAAGCTAGGTAGATTTTGATTCGCCATATGAATAATTGCGTACTAGTATTGCACTAGTTATGAGTACATGAAAATATTGGGTCAGAGAGTAACTACATTGCTACATAAGATAAAATGCAAGATCCCTCCTGTATTAGCATTAATTATGAGAAGTAGAGGGTTAGCTGCTGAAAATCACATTATTTCCTCATAACTCATTGGTGGGCTTACTCACTAATCCAACTGTGGTGATGCAGAAACAAAAATATGGAATGAGTGATAATTTAGTGCAAAGAAGGAAGTTGCAAATCATATACTATCAACCATGACAGAGATGTGAAGCCAGACATGTTAACTGTACGTTTTGAATCAGTAACTGATATATTTGATAATTATTTCGATTGATTAGGGTAGGCAAACCTCTTTGGGAAAAAGATTTCATTCATCTTTTTCGGTAAATCTACAATTCTTTCCACAAAATCCTTGGTTTATTACATTGTATATTTATACCCTTGTTGAAATCAATCAGAAAATAAGCATTACTACTTGAAACTAAGAAACACCCAACAAAATCAAACAAGACTTGAACTTCACAATCGAATTCATTCACCAAAAGAAGGAAAAATTTATTCCGTTTAATTAAAACAAGCACCAGGAAATTGTACAAGTTATACCAAATTCAGTGTGATTACCTATTAATCAAGACTATTTAGACGATTTTTTAAGCAATACCCAATTTAATTTCTAAAAAATCACTCCACATAGAACAAAATTACCAAACAATTGGGGAAAGATCGAAAGCTTACCTGTTTAATCGAATAAACATCAGCAACAAATGAATTTTTATGTGAAGATGTAGGAACCCTAGATCGACGCCTCAAGGGAAAGAGCGAAAAATTGAATATCTTGATTTTGAGAACAATTTTTTGAGCCTCGGTCTTTTTTCTGGAATTTTTTTAGCATGAGAGTTTTTTGAGAGGAAACTGGATCAGAAGTTCCAATAATACCAGCGACGTATCTGCCCCATACCCACAAAAAAAAAAAGTGAAAAGAAAATAAATTGCAATGATGGCCCACCCCTTAAATAAATGGTAAAAATGTTGTGAACTTGCTATATACTGTCAAAGGTTAGATAAATACTGTCATTATTGTGTATATACTGTCATTGTTGTATTAAAATTTGTCATAATCATCCAAAAAGAAGAAAACGAAATGAAACAAAAATAGTAAAGGGACCACTTAAATGACTAGATAAACGTGTTACATATACACTATGTCATAATCATCCAAAAAGAAGAAAACGAAATGAAACAAAAATAGTAAAAGGACCACTTAAATGACTGGATAAACGTGTTACATATACTATGTCATTGTTTGTATAAATATTGTCATTGTTGTATTGAATACTGTCATTGTTATATTGAATACTGTCATTTATTTCCGATATTTAGTACTTTGTTTGACTTTTCAACTAATTAAGTGAAATTACAATTTTGCCCCTGGGTATGGACAAAAAAGCCGCTGGTAACCAGCGATGTAGCCTCCCTCAATATTTAGGGGTTGAAATTTTAGTGTCAAAATGGGTCGTGCACCCAAAAAATGAAATGTATTTCGATATTCGTTACATTACATTACACTAACTAGTCTTTTATACAGAGGTTGTGTGCCTTGATAAAATGAAATGTATATAATAGCTATTAAATTAGTTGCATGAAAATTTAAAAATAAATAAATAAATACTCTCTTATTTTAAATAATTAAGTAATACGAAGTTTTTTTTTTGTTCTATTACGGGGAGTTTCCACCGCCGTTGGACTAATCTCCTGCGAGCAGGGACGAAGCCAGAAATCCATCTTGACAGGGGCCGATTTTATGTTGCTTTTTATGTTTCATTCAAAATATTTTACTCCCTTCGTTCCCTTTTAATGGTCGATTAACGAACTTCATCAGTTCATTTTGAATTGATATTTTTGACTTATCGATATAATAACTACCCCTTTAATAACTTAAGTTATTGCACTAGAATATTGTTCGTTAATATAAAATGGAGTGGAAAACGTAAATATACTTAGGAATATAAGCAAATTAGATAATTTAATCATAAATGTAAGAGAATTATTATTTCCAAGAGAATTTCAACATATAACAATCATGTATTGAGTTGTTATCCTTAACAAATGTTGTTAATTATAAGGAAAATAAAACATCTAGTTTTCCCCCTCTAAATTATGGAGAGAGAGAGAGAGAGAGAGAGAGAGAGAGAGAGAGAGAGAGAGAGAGAGAGAGAGAGAGAGAGAGAGAGAGAGAGAGAGAGAGAGAGAGAGAGAGAGAGAGAGAGAGAGAGATGTACACATACATATATCATATAGGGGTAAGGTTATAATATGCATCCACCCTAATATATATTTTATAACACTCCCCCTTGGATGTCCATTATCCAAAACAATACAATGTCTTATAATGGCGCATGAAATGCTGCATTATTAAAAACCTTATCAGGAAAACCCAGTGGGAAAAAAACCATGGTTAAGGAAAAAAGAGTGCAGCGCGCATTACCCCTTAATGACAACATCACCGGAGATCTTTGAGACGACGCAATCCAATGAGGTGAATCAACTTTTTAAATGTAGCAATAGGAAGCGCCAAATTTTTACTTGAACGAATTTGCAAGACATTTATATCGCCATTCTTCTGAAGTTCATGAGTGAAAAATAATTTTGGTGAGATGTGCTTTGTTCTATCACCTTTGATATATCCTTCTTTGAGTTGTGCAATACATGCTGCATTATCTTCATATAAAACTGTTGGTGCCTCTTTAGTGGAGGATAAACCACAATCTTCTCGTATATGTTGAATTACGGACCGTAGCTATACACATTCACGACTAGCCTCGTGAATTGCTATAATATCATAATGGTTGGAGGAAGTAGCTGCAATTCAAGACGGAGTTTCCAATCCATTTTCAAAGAGGGAGTTTGAAGTTGAAGCTTCAAGATGAAGTCGGGCCATACTAGATCACTTTTAAATCTTATGCATGCTTTAAGTTATTTATTGCTTTAAATATGTCTTAATTATGCATGAGATTATGGCTTGATTATGTTGCATGATTAAGGATTTTAGTTCACTTAAAATCTAACCAACATAGTAAGAGACTTAAGTTCCAAACTTTAAAAATTGAGTAAAAAGGTGTCATGCCAAAATAACACTTACTCGGATAAACTTTACATCAATATAAGTAGTAGTTTTCCGCCATAGCGAGGTGTTACTTGTTGATCCTAAAGGGGCAAGGTACACAAATAATTGTGAGTACATGTTAGTTTTGGTGAAACTCAACGATATAAGTAAGGAGTCCTTTTATGTCGTGGCAAATGAGATAGGTTTACCTAATAAGTTCTTAGACGTACCTATCAACCAAGAGTAGTTTCTAGACTATTAGCAAAGGATTTGATTACCTAAAATATTTTAGAATTGAGTCTAAACACATAATGTGCTTAATTCTTCAATGATTTAAGGATCTTGGATTCATTTTATTCACACCTGCCGGAACAATAAATTCGAATAAAATGCCATTGACTTGTTTAAATTGCATGATTGCTTTAATTTTCAAGTTATTACTCATGATAAATGTTTAGACTTTGTATGCTTCAATGTATTTTTAATTATTGTTTATAATTAAATATCTTGCATGGTAGTAAATCCTTTTAGAAAGGTAACAATAAATTTCCTCGATTGGTAGTGAATCCAAGAACGATTAACGGAAATGAGAGAAAGTGAGCAATTTAAAATGTACGTTTCTTTTAGCGACTTTTATGGTTGTTTTCGAGTATCAAAGTCGAATGGAAAACCGATTGGTGCTTGTGAATTCAAAATACAATGTAGTTTTGAGATCATAAAGCATTGAGTTTAAACGCTCAGCTCTACCAATGGTTAGCAACCAAATATCTTTGTCCATTTAATTCTAGAATGAGTCTACTTCCTAGACATTCGAATAGATCGATGCTTAGAGAACTTTAGAAGCTTCTGGTAAGATCATCTAGTTGAAGAAAAATATTCAACATAAATTAAATGGTAAGAAATTTGTTGGAGTGACATTGGACATGTCTAATAAAGTATAAAAGTCAACACTAGAAAAGTCAATTCTTAAGACTATAAGAAAGGGTACAAGAAATAGAAAAACAAGGAACAAATGAAAGGAATTTACGATTCCGTTTTTACCTATAATTTTATGTTGGAAGTGACCTAGCAATCAAACTTCCTTGGTATCATATACCGCTTGAGGTTCTTACTTCGGTAATAACTTAAACAATGGAAGCTAGGCTACACTAATAACCTACAAGTGGGAAATGAAGCATGGCATTGCTACATTACTTGTAGGGTCATCTAGTTTGTTTTAAGTCCTTTCAAGGCTGGAACTTAATGGCTATTTTGTTCCATAATCAGCATACCTAAATTTGTGTTTTCAAACACAGAAAGACTCACATTCAAGAAGAACAAAAACAATGTTTGTTTGTTTATTTGGATGAAATGGCCATTTACGGGATTAGTCAATATGTTTGATTAAAACAAACAACTCTTTAACCAAAAGAACTTTACTAGGTTCAAATCAATCTCTTTATTTGAGTTCCACTAACCTTTAGGATTGTTACCGAGACCATATCATCAAGTTAACGTTCTAAAGCTCTATTTGATGGACTTTTGAAAGTTGATTGATTTCTAGATCATTCAAAGACAAGATAGTCTTACTTGTTGAAAGTAAAAAAATATATGAACTATTGTTAGAACACCTAGACAACAGAGTTCATAGCTAAAGAAAGATTTTATGACTTTATTATTTCACCTAGATTTGAGTGAATATTGGTTTATTTAATCAATGTGATATAAGTTTGAATCTGTTTGGCTAGTTCAAAGATTCAGAAGTATAAAATCCACTTGACAAAAATCATAAATATCTAGGTTAGATCATGACGATGATTACTTTAAGACCAAAAATGATCATCAATGATTGTGTGTTGTAATTTCACGATCTAGCTCCATAAGATATGGCATATCTATGTTTGAATGATCGAAGTCAATTTGTACTTGATTCGATCAATGATGAATCATAAAGTTTTTTTTTTCTTTCTATAATTTCTATAAACAAAATGCTCAAATACCACCAAAGTAAACCAAATTCGTCAAAACTATTGAAAAGTAATTTCAGAATATCTTTTTAATAATATATATATATATATATATATATATATATATATATATATATATATATATATATATATATATATATATATATATAAAAGAAGCGTGAGAAATAATCTCAGCCATTCAATCAACTAAACCTTAGAGTGCAAATTGAGTGTCGTGACTTGCTTCCCTTTCAATAGTCATCAGCCTGACAATCCACGTGTTGTATTTAGTTCTCTCTCCCGTCTTCCCTGTCAAGGTATAGCTTCAATGAAGCTTGTCAATGTCGCCCAATAAAAATAAATCACAAAACAATTTTAACTAACCCAAATCAGTTCCACAATCATTTGATCAACACAACAATTAATTGATCAACAAATATTCAAGTATGTCCAATCCAACAAGGCAAAATCTAACAAAACTAAATTAAATTGAAATATGGATCTGCCATTAGGAAGAAGAAACCTCTACACCAAATAGCAGGTACATCAAATAACCTTCATAGGTACATCAACTAAGCACTACAGGTACAACAACTAAACAATACAGATACATCAACTAATTAAGAATCATAGATACATCAATAACTAATTACAAATACGTCAAATTTCTACTATGAATACATCAAATATTTATGGGTAAAAGTTCTGTTGAACGATTGATAAAGGGAAGACAATGCACAATAATAAGAAAGATGATTTATTCTTTTAACTCATGATCGCCATTTTCAAGCTTCTCTCTGCAAGACTGCAAATTTTGAGTTGGTAGGGAAGATAGAGGGAGAGAGATAAAGGGGTTAAAGCATATAACACAATTGTTACTGTTGGGCCACAAAAACCACCTTAGAATTAGAATATCATCTATTTCAATCCCATAATTTTTTTTAATTGTAACTTATAGGTTTTGGTCTCTGTGTTCATCGATCCCCATGTTTGATCGAGCACCGCAATTTTCAATTTGATTGAAAAATTGAAATCAGTAGGCTCATGTAATTTAAATTCCATTGATGATTTTGTTGTAAGCTCCACTATTTTTCTCTCCATATTCTTTGTCCTCTTCAAGCACTCATCCATGGCTGTCACTTAGAGGAATCATTTTGGTGCAGACTTGATGTATTTTTAACTGGAAATCAATGTATCTTGAATGACAATTGAATGTATCTCTAATAGAAAGTTAATGTATCTCTTCTTAATTTCTGGGTACACTATTGAAGAGGTGAGAGAAAGAGAAATAACTAACCTCTTTGTGCGATTATACATGTACTGACACTAGAAAAGAACTGTCTTTTCTGTATACTTTCCCCGGTTCTCTATAGTTTTGAGTTAAAAAAAACCTTTCTTTCCAGTCTTTCTTATCTTAAGAAAGCGCTAGGTATTGCTCTGAATTTGGAATCAAATAATGTTGGTGTTGCGAAATCTTTCCTTTTTTTAAAAAAATAATACGAAAAATGTCAACCGTAAATACAAAAGTTTGCTCCACATTTTTACAAGAAAGACAGGGGAAGGAGATAAAGAGAGGAGATATAAATTGATGCCATTTAGACTCTGTTTGGTAACTTATTTCAGTTAGCTTAAATGATCAGCTAGTTGAAATTTAAGGTAGCTTAAATGAATATATGTGTTTGGTATCCATTTGAAATCATATTTC
The DNA here is from genome assembly GCF_020520425.1 of Spinacia oleracea. Classification (NCBI taxonomy): domain Eukaryota; kingdom Viridiplantae; phylum Streptophyta; class Magnoliopsida; order Caryophyllales; family Amaranthaceae; genus Spinacia; species Spinacia oleracea. Next base: position 74,047,555 of record NC_079492.1, on the reverse strand, counting down.
AGGAGCTGAAATGCTGAGAAAATGACTGAAATACAGACGCTACTAAAAGTAACGTCTGCAAATCAGGTGCTGAAATCCTATCGCAACATTAGTTTCATCGGTATTTTACTTCGCTTCTCAAGGCCATTAATCTGACATTTTGTTGGTATTAAAGCGCTAATATATGACACCTGTGTATATTTGACTATGATGTAGGTAGTAAATGGGAGCAAAATTTCTTGTATCACTGTATCATAGTGGGAAAATATATTTGTTAGGAAATGTAATTATTTAATATGAATGATCAATAATTATATAATTAATGTTGTGGGCAAAATTACTGTGTACCAATGAGAACGTGACACATGGCACGTATTGCGCCCCCTAAGCAGAAATCATACGAAGTCTACTCCGACGCATGAGTATTAATCTAGGTATCTACAATGTATGTATTTAAGTGTGTATAAATGTATGTATAAAACCTATACCTGGAAAGGGGCTTAATTAGTATGTATCCCAAGTGAATGACTAAGCACAATAGGCCCAAACAGCCCACTATTGCCAAATGGGACCAGAGAATTGTAAGGAGAAAGGACACGTGTCCTCCTCCCATTCCCCAGCCAATCATGTAAGGGGAATATTAGGTCATTCCCCCAAAAACCTAGTACTATAAATATTCCCACTTCCCTAGAAAAAGGGGTCACAATCAATACATTCTAGAGCAATTGCTGCTCTGCCTTCTCTCTACTTTCTCTCTCTATAAAAATACAATCTTGTTTAATCTTTAAAAGTTACCAAGAAACCTCCAAGGTATCTCACCGGAAAAACCCCACAACATTTGGCGCCGTCTGTGGGGAGGTACGGTAACATGGAAGATCAACGACAGGACAACGATACTGGGCGGCCTACGCGAGTAGAGCGGCCACCCCTCGAAAGAGAAATGCCGACTGAGCATCACACGCCGGCCACAAGAATCACCGAAGATGCCGCGCGTATATTTGCGGCCGGGCACACCCCTCGTCACACTGCCGAGGTAGAGGTGATCAGCGAGGAGGACGACCAGGCCAATCGCACCCCTCCTGGAGGACACCTGGACCCTCGGGTGGATACGGTAATAGAAGAGAACCCTGATATGCCTGTCTCTGTGGGTGCTCTTCGGGCTATTTTGGCCGAGTTCTAAGCTGATGTGGGAAAGACAGTTAATGCTGAGGTACAGAAGAGTATGCTGATCTACACCACTGCTGTGGCTGCAAATCATGAGAGGCCGGCAAGCAATAGGCCAACACTTTCTTTGCCCCCCCCCAAATGTCTGGACTAGGCTGACAGGCGGGGACCTGAGGAGACAGCCGCCAGCAAGTCAGCCCAATCAGGCAATGTCTTACCTACCACGCCGAATGCTACGGCGGTTGATCGGAGAAACGTCCCGAGGACGTGAGCAGCCACGCGCAGAGCAACTGCCTGACTCTGAGTCTGAACTTTCTGACACGGGGTCAACCCCCGTCATGCCGGATAGACCTCTCACTCATCCAACTTATACGCATCTGAGCCAGGCGCGTCCAGGGGTCACCCGTCCAACCCGTCAAACTCGCGGACGCGAGTCTTCCCAACGGCTACCCTACTCAAGGCGTCAAGATCCTGTGTATCACATTCAGGAGGGGGTGTCCAACATGGCCCTAGGGCACACCACCCCTTTTGCAGACTCCATCATGAGAGCCCCGAGGGAACCCAAAGTCAAGCCGCCCAACATTGATGCTTACGATGGTACCACAGATCCGGACATGCACCTCTTGGTTTACCGGCATCACATGTATGTCCAAGGAACAACTGACTCAACCTGGTGTAAGTATTTTCCGGGCACACTCAAAGGAGTAGCTTCTAAGTGGTTCGAGAGACTTCCAGCCGGAACTATTCGCTATTTTTCGGAGCTCGAGCTATTGTTCTCTACTCGGTTCATGGCTCACAAGGAAGAGAAGAAGACGAGCATGCATCTGAGTAGGATTCAGCAAGGGAAGGACGAGTCCCTGAGGAGTTATGTGAAAAGATTCAATCTAGAGGCAGGGAAAATTCCGGATTTGCCAGATGGTGTTGCATTCGATAACTTCATTCGAGGGCTTAAAAAGGGCTCTTTCAAGTTTGATCTGGTAAAGAAAAGCGTCCGAACAATGGCAGAAGTGCTGGATGAAGCCGAGGCCTTCATTCATGCAACAGAGATTTGCAGCGTCCCGAAAGATCCCAGAGGAAGTGATACCGCCGAGCTAGCGGCAAAAAAGGAGAAATTCGAAAAGAAGAACCGGCCTAACGGGACGTGGGCTATTGCAAAAGAGTAAGACAGGGCCCCCGGAGCGGCAGGTCAGAAACGGCCCAGAACTTATGATCGGGAGCGATTTGAGTATAACACAGACATGTACACAATTCTGATGGACGTCGGGTCCAAACATGACATTGATCGTCCATTTCCCATGAAGTCGCCACCAGAAAGTAGGGACCCCAAACTGTACTGTCACTTTCACAGTGACATTGGGCATGACACCAATGAATGTAAGAGCTTGAAAAGGGCATTGGACGGCCTAGCCACCAAGGGATTCTTAAAGAGTTATATCAGCAGGAACACGGGAGGTTCTGGCAAACCCTTCTACAAGAAAAACAAATCCCCTCCCTCGGAGGAAGATGGGAATCGTACCGACCCAGAGTGCGTAGCAGTCATCTCCGGAGGATTGGCCGCCGGCGGGCCGACCATGAGGGGCCAGAAGGATTATGCCAAGCGATTGGGGCAAGTGATGCTGTCCGGCAAGGCCACAGTTGACCCGTTTCCAAAAGTTGAAATCGGCGAGGCCGACCGTGGGAAAATCTCCACCCCGCATGACGATCCTTTGGTAATTGAGTTAAAAGTTGCTAACCTGAGGGTTAGGCGTATTTTGGTTGATACAGGAAGTTCGTCGGACATAATTAGTCTAGAGTGCTTGAATCGGCTGCAACATGATTCCTCAAAGATTGAGAAAATCCACTATCCCATTATAGGATTCGGAGGTAGTGTCATCCACCCAGTCGGCATAATTACCCTTCCTCTGAGGATGGGAAATAAAAAGGAATCTCGGCAAATGGATGTCCGTTTTCTCATAGTGAAAGATCTGACGGCATATAACATCATCTTGGGGCGTCCTACGTTGAATAGGGCAAAGGCTGTCATTGTGACTCATCTGATGCTTCTTAAGTTCATTTGTGACGATGGGACTGTCAGCACTATACATGGTGACCAGCAACAAGCTAGAGATTGCTACCTAACCACCTTAAGTCCAGAAGCATGGGGGACGGGTGAAGAGAAAGGGACATCGAGCAACAAACGAAAATGTGGCGACACGCAACCCAAGGTCGTCAAAGAAACATTAACTATCTCAGCAGGGCACATGGAAGAGAGACGCCCAGAGCCTGTTGGGGCCCATTTCAATGTGGTTTTAAACACAGATAAACCTGACAGAGTAGTGCCCATCGGGATTTCTCCTGACGACCCGCTGGCGGCAGAGTTGGTCCACCTTTTGAGAGAATTTGAAGATATCTTTGCTTTCACGGTGGACGAAATGCCGGGTATTGACCCTGCTGTGGCCGTCCATAAGCTGAATGTGGACCCAAACTTTAAACCGGTTCGTCAGAAGAAAAGGAACCATGGGGAAGATAGAAATCAGGCGGCAGCCGCGGAAATACAAAAGCTGATGGAGGCTGGGTTCGTCAGGCCTAGTCAGTACCCCGACTGGGTTGCTAACGTGGTCCTCGTCAAAAAACCTAATGGTACCTGGAGAATGTGTGTTGATTACACCAACCTCAACAAGGCATGTCCAAAGGACAGTTTCCCATTGCCCAAGATTGACCGGCTCGTCGACTCTACAACAGGGCATGCTATGATGAGCTTTATGGATGCCTACTCAGGGTTTCATCAGATTCCGTTGTGGCCTGACGACCAGGAAAAAACGTCATTTGTTACTGAACAAGGCCTTTACTGCTACAAGGTGATGCCGTTTGGGTTAAAGAATGCACCGGCCACCTTTCAGCGTCTTATTAACACTGTGTTCATTAAGCAGCTCGGCAGAAATATTGAAGCTTACATTGATGATATGATCGTAAAAAGTAAGCTGAGGGCGGCGCACATAACTGATCTCAGGGAGACATTTGAGACTATTCGAGCTTACAACATGAGGTTGAATCCTAAGAAGTGTGTGTTCGGGGTGACGGCAGGCAAATTCTTAGGTTTCTTGATTGATGAAAGAGGAATTGAAGCCAACCCAGACAAAATCCAGGCAGTAATTGATATGAGCTCACCAAAGACAGTGAAGGAGGTCCAGCGGCTCACAGGTTGCTTGGCCGCCCTGGGAAGATTCCTTTCCAGGGCTGGAGACAAGTGCCACTACTTTTTCAGGTTTGTCAGAAAGAAGGCCAAGTTTGAATGGTCGGACGAGGCCGAGGCGGCATTGGTCAGATTAAAGGAGCACTTACATACCTTGCCTCGTCTTGTTAGCCCCTTGCTAGGAGAGACTTTGTACATATATCTCGCTGTGTCCGAGCACTCGTTGAGTGCCGTTCTACTGACAGAAAGGGAGGGAATACAGATGCCGATATACTTTGTCAGTCATGTTCTTCAAAATGCTGAAGTTAGATACCCTACAGTGGAAAAGTTTGGCTTAGCTCTATTCATGGCCAGCAAAAAGCTCCGTCCTTATTTCTTAGCTCACAAAATAGTGGTCTACACAGATCAACCGCTCAAATTGCCTTTCACAAAGCTGGAGGCGTCAGGACGAATGCTAAATTGGGCAATAGAGCTGAACGCCTTTGATATCACCTATGAGCCGAGGAAAGCTGTCAAGGGGCAGGCATGTGCCGACTTTATTGTTGAAATGACGAGGCCAGACTTTGCCAAGAATACAAACACGGTGTGGACAGTGTATGTAGACGGCTCATCCACACAGAATGGATGTGGAGCAGGGATAATCTGTCACTCCCCAGAAGGAGATACTTTTGAGTATGCTATGCGATTTAACTTCCAGGCGTCGAATAATGAAGCCGAATATGAAGCTCTGCTTTGTGGCATTAAAATGTGTAAGGCGGCAGGCGCCGAGGATATTGTAGCACTATCTGACTCCCAACTGATTGTGAGCCAAGTTAATGGGACCTACGAAGCTAGGGATCCGACTATGGTCAAATACATGCAGGCCGTCCATCAGGAAGTAGAGCCACTGAAAAGTTTTGAAGTAAGGCAAGTCCCTCGCTCGGAAAATAACCAAGCTGATGCCCTGTCAAAGTTGGCAAGTTCCGCGTCTTGTGATACCCCTCGGCACGTGTTTTGGGAGGTAAAAGAGCACAAAAGTGTTGAGCAAATGGAGGTGGAAACTCTTGACAGAACGTCCACATGGATGGATGACATAGTGAACTTCAAAATGAATGGAGTCTTGCCCGAAGACTCAAGGGAAGCGGCAAAACTTCAAAAGAAATGTTCTTGGTTTGAAATGTGGAACGACACCCTCCATAAAAAGGCCTACTCCCGTCCTTTGTTAAGATGTGTAACACCTGAGAAGGGGCAGGAAATTCTAGAAGACCTTCATCAGGGGTTGTGCAGCTCGCATATTGGTGGAAGGGCTTTGGCTGAAAAGGCACTTCGAACCGGCTATTACTGGCCGACTCTTAAGGAGGACGCAATCTCACTGGTCAAGAGGTGTGACAAATGCCAGCGCTTTTCTCACCTAATACACCAACCAGCACGAGTTCTGACGCCCATTACAAGCCCAATTCCATTCGCTAAATGGGGGATGGATCTTCTAGGCCCATTTACGACCGCACCAGGAGGAAGGCGTTATGTCATCGTTGCTGTTGATTACTTCACCAAATGGGTGGAGGCAGAAGCGCTCAAAAACATAAAAACTACTGATGTGAGAGCATTCATTTGGAAGAACATCATGACTCGCTTTGGGATTCCACAGGCTATCGTCTTTGATAATGGGCCCCAGTTTGAGACGCCTAAGCTGAGAGAGTGGCTGGCAGATCACGGTATACACACTTGTTTCGCATCAGTCGGACGACCCCAAGCCAATGGTCAGGTTGAGGCGTTCAACAAAATTATCTCCGAAGGAATGAAAAAGAAGCTTGACGAAGCCAAAGGTCTGTGGGCGGATGAGCTGCCAAATGTCTTATGGTCCATCCGCACTACGGCTAAGAATTCAACCGGTGAAACACCCTTCTTGCTAGCCTATGGCGCCGAGGCTGTCCTGCCCATAGAAATGTGTGAACCGACGTTGAGAGTCATGCTGTACGACGAAAATGCTAACTGGGAGACAATGAAAGCAGCCTTGGACTTTCTGCCCGAGGTTAGAGGAAATGCAGCGCTCAGACAACAGCTGTACAAGATAAGGATGGCAAGAGAATACAACAAGAGAGTCTCTAATAGAGTGCTCAAAGTGGGAGATTTTGTCCTCAGGAAAATGGAGTCCACAGGACGAGCAAATGAACAGGGTAAGCTGACGCCCACTTGGGAGGGACCTTACGAGATCTATGATGAGGTTAGAGATGGAACCTACCGCATTCAAGACATGCAAGGCCGCCCTATTTTGCGCACTTGGAATGCCGACAATCTCAAGAAGTATTTCTTCTAGATATGTGCTAAGCCTTGTCTTAATTACCACGATCCATTGCCCAAGGGGCGGCCTCTAATGGTCATAGTAGGGTAGTAATTACTTTTGTAACCGGCTAAATTCGCCTTGCAAAGTTATAAATAATACTACTCTATTTGTCTCACAATATTTATTGCTCGAACAATGAATATAAAAATATACACTCCAATGCATAACCAAAGCCTAATTGTATGACGGCCTGAGAAGTGGCCCAGATTAGCAAAAACTCTCGGCAAGACTAATTGTTTGAAGCCTAAGAAGTGGCCCAGATTAGCACCAAGTTGTAGGCTGATCACCTATCCAACTCCCTTCCCAGTATAGCAAGCCGCTGGCCGACCAGTACGGCATAGTAAGTGCCAGCGGCACAAATAAACCATAAATCATAGGTTGTTTGCTCAAAAGCTCAGCGGCATGAACAACTTTGAAACATAGGTTGTTTGCTCAAAAGCTCAGCGACATGAACAACTTTGAAACATAGGTTGTTTGCTCAAAAGCTCAGCGGCATGAACAACTTTGAAACATAGGTTGTTTGCTCAAAAGCTCAGCGGCACCAATAACTTTGAGACAGGTTGTTCGCGCAAAAGTGCGGCGGCACGAATATTTGGCCGTCCAGTCCATTTGACGAGCATGCCTAGCGGCAATCATACCTATTGATTAACTTGCGTCAATCAATAACGTTATAGACATGCTCGCCAAAGAAAGAGACGACCCCAGTAGTGCCTAGCGGATGATCGGTTGCCTGCGGCACCAATAATTTGAGACAGATTGTTTGCTGAAAAGTGCGGCGGCATGCACGTTTGGCCGACCAGTCCATTTGACGAGCATGTCTAGCGGCAATCATACCTATTGATTGACTCGCGTCAATCAATAACATTATAGACACGCTCGCCAAAGAAAGCGACGACCACAGTGAGGCCTAGCACATGCTCAGTTGCCTGCGGCACCAACAACTTCGAAACAGGGGTTGTTTGCTCAGAAGTTCGGCGGCACGAATATTTGACCGTCCAGACCATTTGACGAGCATGTCTAGCGGCAATCATACCTATTGATTAACTCGCGTCAATCAATAACGTTATAGACATACTCGCCAAAGAAAGAGACGACCATAGTAGTGCCTAGCGCATGCTCAGTTGCCTGCGGCACCAACGTGCTTAGTGTACACTCAGTTGCACCTTGGCTACCATACCTATTGATTAAGCCTATAGACTAAGGAATAATCAAATTATGAAGAACAAATAAATGCGAGATAAAAGAACAAAAATAGCCTATTTATAGAACAACGCCCGCAAGAGGCGTGCAAAGGTGGCCAAATATTCAAAACAAATTGTTGAGTGCTCAGCAGGCACAATGGTACAGACGCCAGCGGCGCCAAAACATAACAAAATAATTGTTTTTGCCCTTAGGCATGAGTACACTTAAATAAATTTTTTGCTGGAATAATACAGAAGGAAGCAAATCAGGGAGCGGTCGCATCGTCCTCATCATCGGAGGATACAAACTCAGGGGGCGGCTGACCAAGACGTTCAGCAGCCAACACAGCGGCACTATGTTCCATTCGCCGCTGGAACCACGCAAGATCATACTCTGACATGTGGCTCTCCCAGGCGTGCTTAACAGCGTCCTTGGTCGCTTGTTCCCCCTGATCATAGGATTCCAGGAGACGCTCACGCAAGGTGCGAACTTGCGATCTGGCCGTCTCTAGCTCCCCACGAAGATGCTCGGCCTCCTCAGCCGCCTCTTTGACCTGAGGGTACTCCCGCAACTGGTCCTGAAGCGTCCGTATTTCCGCCGCCGCTGTCTTGGCCTCCTCGACCATTGCCACCATGTCTTTATCTTGCGCCAAGATCTTCTTAAGCAGCTCGGCCTTGTCAGATCTCAACGCAGCCACCTCCTTTGCTTGAAGGTCTATGGTCGTCTGCATCTGCAGGCGGACCTCTTCAATGGATTTGAACGCATAGTCACCATGGTGGGTGGACTCAGCCACCTGAGCTTTGAGCTCCTCAGCAGTGCGGGTCTTCCAACTCTTACAGAACTCCATGCGGCAGAACAACTGCAAAAGGAGCTACATGTTAGTAAATGACTAAAAGAGAAGACAAGTACAAGCAAGTTGGAAATAGACTTACGTCGAGAAGAGTGGCCTGGATCGCACCAAACTGGGCGTCAGTCTTGCGGCCAGGAAGAGAAGCAACATACTCTGCGGGGACGGCCTTAAAAACCTTGCGGCATATAGCCACCCTATCCTTTGACGAATAGTGGGGAGTAGCAGGTACGTTCTCGTCCTCTGCAGCAGCTGCATCCTTCCCTTTGTCTTTGGCTATAGGAAAAACAACGGCCTTAGGATGACGCGGAGAGTAAGAAGAACTGCCAGAGGAGGCTCGATACGTCTGAACGACGTTCGAATAATACTTACCGCCCGATGACCTAGCTCGGCGGGCCACCTCCGCAGGTATCTGAGAGCGGACGTCGGCCGGGATTCCAGAAAGAGGGTCCTCCAGCTCGTCCGGATGCCCACCGGACCTCGATTTGGACACCAAGTCCACCACTAGAGACGGCTTGTCCACGCCAATCTCATCGTCATCAGGGCATCCCCCCTCAGCAACCTTCGACTCGTCTTTCTTCATGAGACGGCGGGGTAGGGGTTTTGGCTTTTTGAAGGTACTCGGAGTCTCCGAGCCAGCTGGCACAGCTCTCTTCTTCAGCTGGGACAGAGTCGTCCCCTTCTTCTTCCCTGACGCCCTAGCCGCGTCCTTAGCTTGCTAAAAAAGAAAGTAAAGGACAGTCAAATATTGGGCCTCGTCATCAATCACAAGTCACTCACAGAATAGTGGCTCGTCATTGAAAAGGACGCCCGTCATAAAATGACGAGGCGTACCTTATCAATCACAAGTCACTCACAAGATAGTGGCTCATCATTAAAAAGGACGCCCGTCTCAAAATGACGAGGCGTACCTTATCAATCACAAGTCACTCACAAGATAGTGGCCCGTCATTAAAAAGGACGCCCGTCTCAAAATGACGAGGCGTACCTTATCAATCACAAGTCACTCACATAATAGTGGCTCGTCATTAAAAAGGACGCCCGTCTCAAAATGACGAGGCGTACCTTTTCAATCACAAGTCACTCACAAGATAGTGGCTCGTCATTAAAAAGGACGCCCGTCTCAAAATGACGAGGCGTACCTTATCAAGTGCAAGACACTCACAGAAAAGTGGCCCGTCATTAAAAAGGACGCCCGTCTCGAAAATGACGAGGCGTACCCTATCAACCACGAGTCACTTGTAAAAAAAGGGGTGGGGGTGGCCCGTCTTAAAAGGTGACGAGGCGCACCTTGGCAACCACAGGAAAAACACTAACAAAGGGGCCCGTCATTAAAAAGTGACGAGGCCAACCTTAGCAAACACGGGTCACATGTCAGGATATCGGCTCGTCACTAAAAAGACGTCCACTGTAGACAATGGACGGGGGAAGCTTAACTTGCAAAAACAACCAAAGAGAATACTCACCTTCTCCTCCAACTCGGCCTTGGCCTTCTGCATCTTGGCCTCATAGATGTCCGCCATCCAATCGTGAAGGAAATAATGCCCTTGGTCCAAGTATGCATTCTATGTTAAGTCTAATAAATGCGGTTCAGTATTAATTAACAAGTTAATAATTCAGTGAAATCAAGTGAGCTGAATGCCTAGCTAGAGGCCGCTTCAGTTCAAGTGGAATTAATGATATTAATCCACAGCTTACTCTTGACTGAACCCGTAGGGTCACACAAATAGTACGTAAACGGATCAAGTATTTAATGGCATTAAATACTCCATCTATGAATATTCGGAACCGACGGATCTTGGTTTCAGTGGGAGCTAAGATCGTCACAGGCAAGAAATGAATACTCCGGAAACGATGATATTGCCGGAAACGGAAATATGGATCGTATCGGAAATATAAATATTATCCAAGTCGTAGATGTTGCCGGAAACGGAAACATGGTACGTATCGGAAAATATTATCGAAAATGGAAATATTGCCAGAATCGGAATTATTGCCGGAAACGGAAATATTGTCAGAATCGGAAATATTACCGGAATCGGAAAATAATTCCGGAAACGGAAATATTAAATATTTGTTCGAAACGGAAATTAATTCCGGAATCGGAAATATTAAATATTGTTCGTATCGGAAATGAATTCCGGAATCGGAAAATTTAATCGGAAGCGCATCGTACGAATAAGCATCGGACGAGGCCTGCCGGACGAGGCCCAGCACGAAGCCAGGCCATCGCCCAGCAAGCCAAGCGCGCCGCACAAACAGCCACGCCAGGCCCAGCGCAAGGCCAGGCCCAGCAGGCTGCGCAGCGCGCACAGCGCGCACAGCACGCGCAGCGCGCAGCGCGCGCGGGCGCTGCGTGGGCTGCTGCTCGCGCGCACGCATGGGGCCCATCGTGGCAGCCGTGCGTGTGTGTGCAAGTGTTTGTGTTTGTGCACGTTTCCTAAAACATGCAGAGTTCGGTTAATGATTAAATTCCTAATTCTATTTGATAAATTAATTAAATTAGAGTTCTTGTAGGATTCTAGGTTTAATTAATTTGTATCTGAATAGGATTTCGATTCCCTTTCCATACCCCTATAAATATGAGGCTAGGGCTCACAATTTATAACAAGTTTCAAAGTATTCAAAAGTGAGTTTTTTGAGAGAAAATTAAAACACACATCTTGCTCATAAAAGTGCCGAAATTTTCTAGTACCTTAAGGGCGATTCTAGTTGGTCAATCTTAAGGCGGATCCGGACGTGCTGTGGACTATCTACGGAGGGACGACACTTGGAGTCCTAAAGACTTGTTCTTGTTCGGTTCGGGCGCAGCTAGGGAGGGCACGCAACAAAGAGTATGCATCTAAATTATGCTATATGATTATGTGTAAATAATATGTTGTCCTGGGTTAATGGTTGTTTCCGCATGATCTATGTAATGTCATATGTATCATAACCTAACAAATCGGTCATATCGCCCTTCCCGTTATCCGCCGCCGACAACTTGCTCATTCCTTCCTCTGTGAACAAAAGAAATCCAAAGTTAGAAAAATGAATAAGACCAAGGCAGAGCGGCACATAAATTGGCATACAACCTCGAGTCATGGAATATCCTAAGCCTACGGCCGCTAGAAAGGCCTCGTTCCGAAACTGGCTAATGTGCGGCAACCACTCGGCCGGCACATGGAAACTCTTATCCACTGTTAAGTGGTAAGTGTTGGCCCTGAACAGGACCATTATCTGATCCCACTCTTCGGCAGTAAGGGGTGGAAGGGGCTCGTCACGATCCATGAAGTTGGCGTTGCAGTTCCAGCGGCTCATTCTCTCATACATCTCCTGGTCGTCCGTGTAAAACATGACCCACCTCTTCCTCCACATATGCCACTTGCTGAGCTTGCCGACCACTGTCTGGTAGGTACCACGGCTGCTCAGATTAAACCACCCTTTGGCGGCACTGGGGGAACGAGAGAGGGAGACCAGATGCAGAAAGGCGTTGAAGGACGGCTCCACGTCGTTCAGCGCACATTTGGCAATATAGCCAAAGATATCCGCCCATGAGTTGGGGGTCAGCTGGGCCACCCCAATATTAAAACCATCTAACACCTCCACAACGAAGGGGTGTGGAGGGAATCTCATGCCGAGTTTGATGGACGCGGCATACACAGGGAATTCTCCCTCGGCAAGCAGGCTGACGGTCGAGTCCAGACCGGCCGGCACGCGCATTTGGTACCCTTCCCCCACGCAGAGGTCATCCCTCATCTTGGCTCCGTGCCTGTCTAGCCACCGCATCCAGCCCACGTCTGGGTGAATCTCTGACGGAAGCAATTGGGCCTCCTCCCGTCCTCTGGGCCTAATAAGCTGGGGAGCAGCTTCTTGCTCCTCGGCGGCCGATGACAATGGAGCGACGCTTGGCTCCCCCACTACCTGGCTCGCTGTACCCTCCGACGAGCTTGCTGCCTGCTCCCCCGCCTCGACATACTCGTCGATCTCTTGAAAGAGTTCGGCAAATTCTTCGTCGACTGCCGGGGCGGTGGAAGAATATCTCTCCCTAGGAGGTGTCGATGCTTCTTCCCGCAAGCGCAGACGCGTAGGATCTGCCGTTTGCTTGGTTCTAGCCATGCCTTCTGCATAGTGAACGAAGCACGGCTTAGGGGTGACCAACAATGAAGAAAAAGACGCGATTGGACGTCCGCCCCGACAAAAGATGAACGGCGGAAAAATCTTAAATAAAACCTTTAAACCCTTACCTAGTACTAAGAGGTCGGCCGCTAACAAAGAGAAAAATGACGAGAGGATAACAAAAACAAGAAATAAAGGCGAAAACTAACCTCGAAAGATCTGCGAAGTACTCGATGAAGAACAAGATGAGTTTCGCGAAGAACAGGATGAGTTTCGCGAAGAACAGGGTGAGTTTGACGAGGGAAAGGATGAGTCTCGTGGTGGCCGGAAATCGCCTGAGGGTGGTAGGAATACGCCGGAAATCGTCTATGAGACAGCTCTGAGAAAACGAAATGTAAAAAAATGAAATTTACCCCCCCCTCTATATATAGGGAGGGGCAAAATGGAGAAAGGTGACACGTGTCACCATCTCAACACCTGACCCAAAGATGAAGATGCAAATCAAGAGTCAAGAAGCGATACCCAGAATGTGTTTCCAGAAATGCCCTTCTTGAGGGGCAAATGTTGTGGGCAAAATTACCGCGCCTTCGTGTACCAATGAGGACGTGACACATGACACGTATTGCGCCCCCTAAGCAGAAATCATACGAAGTCTACTCCGACGCATGAGTATTAATCTAGGTATCTACAATGTATGTATTTAAGTGTGTATAAATGTATGTATAAAACCTATACATGGAAAGGGGCTTAATTAGTATGTATCCCAAGTGAATGACTAAGCACAATAGGCCCAAACAGCCCACTATTGCCAAATGGGACCAGAGAATTGTAAGGAGAAAGGACACGTGTCCTCCTCCCATTCCCCAGCCAATCATGTAAGGGGAATATTAGGTCATTCCCCCAAAAACCTAGTACTATAAATATTCCCACTTCCCTAGAAAAAGGGGTCACAATCAATACATTCTAGAGCAATTGCTGCTCTGCCTTCTCTCTACTTTCTCTCTCAATAAAAATACAATCTTGTTTAATCTTTAAAAGTTACCAAGAAACCTCCAAGGTATCTCACCGGAAAAACCCCACAACAATTAATACTTCGTATGAGCAAGTATATAAGGAACAACTAGAAACTTAAATAAAAACATGTTAAAAGTAATGGTCTACTAAATTATAATGAAGAGTTACGAAAATAGGTAAAGTGTAAAATATATTATAATAATAAAATTTCAATACAATGCAAATAAATTGTATAATCATCGTATAATTTAAGTTAGCTAAACATTTACTTTTGCCAAACAGTTGTCGTAACCAGGTAGGTTATCAGTTCAGGTAACTTATCAGTTTCTGACATCATCTTATCAATTTCAGGTAACTTATCAGTTTCAGCTTTATTTCAGCTTGTGTTGCCAAACATAGCCTTAGAGTAATTGACAACCACGTGGAAGTGAGATCATTGATGTGCCGAGAATTTGTTTTTATATTTACTACTCCGTCCGTATTTATTTAAGAGATACACTTGGTCGGGCACGGGTATTAAGAAGAAAGAATTGAATGAAATAAAAATAATAAAGCAAGTGGGGTTGAGTAATATTTAATAAGTAAACAAGCGGGGACCATGTCATTTTGGGGTGGAAGGTGGGGTGGGTAAATTAGATGTATTATTTAATTAGATGGTGGGGTTGATAGGTTACTAAAAATGGCAAGTGTATCTCTTAAATAAATACGGCCGGAAAAGGCAAGTGTACTCCTTAAATAAATACGGAGGGAGTACTCCGTAAAAGCTAACGCTGCTATGAATGAGACGGGTGTATTATCGTCCGTCAGATTTAGTTAATCCAAGTGTTTAAAATACTTCTCATGCTTCTCACCGTATATACACTTCTCACGTGAGCCTAAACCTATATATATATATATATATATATATATATATATATATATATATATATATATATATATATATATATATATATATATATATATATATATATATATATATATATATATATATATATATATATATATATATATATATATATATATATATATATATATATATATATAGAATCTGGATCCGGTGAGAACCACCTTTTAAGATGAGAACTGAGAACTAATCTCAGCTCTTGGATCAATTCAATCAATGACGCACATCTTGTCTGACTAAATCAGAAAATAAGGCAATATAGTAATTTCACCGCCTTTGAATGACCTCCCCCTCTCTCTCCAATTTTCGGATTTTCTTTCTCTCTCTTCCTCCCGTTTTCTCTCTCCTTCAGCAAATCCTCTGTATAGTTTCGATTCACATCTCCATCTTCTCCAACATCTTCGATTATCGTCCTGCAATTCATATTCTTTGCGATTTTTCATCTCTCTAAATTCACGCACGCAGGTAATTTTTTATTTTTTTCGATTTGTTTTCAGTTTTTGTATTTTTAATTAGGGCTCGAATTATTGTTGACTTTTTAATTAAGGTTTCGATTGATTCTTTTTATGTTTTACATGTTCAAATTAGGTTTTTTTGAAATTGCGATTTTGTTGTTCGTTTTTGCGGCTTCGATTGCTACAATTAAGGCTTTTATATTGCTTTTTTGTTTTAGTTTTAGCGATTTTAATTACTAATTGAAAGAATTAGGTTTTCTTCTTAGATTAAATTTGAGTAATTTAATCTAATAAGGGTTGAGTTATTTGACGAGTTGTTCAATTCTAGCATCATCAACCAAATGATACTATTTGTTTCACACTTATATCTCATTTTGAGTTCTAACATCATCTACCAAATGATACTATCTGTTTCACACTTATATCTCATGTTGAGTTCTTTTATAGGTTTACTAATCGGGGTCATGTTTAAATTGTTTATGATTATTGTCGTTGCATAATACGTGTGGTGCAACAGCTATATACTATAAAAGTATCCATTGTTGTGCTACTTGATGCTTACAATGATCTGATATATACTGAAACTTATTTTGTTATCTGCAATTTGGTTGGGGTACTTTTGTTATGATATCAAGATGTTCTGAAATTTATTTTGTCCTTTCACCTTCAACTCAGCAAATGCCTCTGGGTCATCTGCTACTCCCAGTGGGTCGAAGCTGCCATCTACGTACAGAGGTTCAATGATCTCACCTAAAGGCCCATCTTCAACCCGGAAACTTCGACTGCACCCATAAGGATGACCTGGCAAACTCAGATGGCTAAGATGCTTTGTTCCTGGATCAAGCTTGAATTGCCCAAGTAGTCGAGACCACTATCACTACCAAACTTCGCCGAGGTTTCTGAGTCAGTTGATAATCCTGATGATGTGTCTCATCCATAGTCAACGGGTTGAGGTAAGATGGGGTTCACCAGAGAATAGACTTAGTTACTTGACACGACCTGGGCCGTACCATGGTCTTAGTTGAAATGATTTTGCTATTGCTTTGAACAATAGCTTATATGGCTCTAGTTTTGAGTTCCAACCTCCAAGGGGTGCCTTCCTCGAAAATGGGGCTGAGAGAGCCATGGTTGTCATTGGTTTGCAGTTTTGAAAGGGGATTTTGTTTGTTGGGATTGGAATATTTTTATTTGGTGATTTCTGTGCTACTAAGCTGAGGAGTTATATGCGATTCAGGGAGGTCTAGTATTCTATTCTATGTGCTATATGCTCTGTGGATATGCGAATCTAAATCAAATTCTATCTTTTTGGCCAATCAATGAATGTGTTACAAACTTTTCGTCTTCCTAAGTGTTGTTCCTGCTCAGTGATTTTTCTTCTTCCTAAGTGTTGCTCCTGATTGCACTTGTAGTATTTACTAGCAGAGCTTGTTAACTTTCTGATAGAATGAATTGTGAATGCAGGAGTATAAGACTTTAGATTAGGGCCATTCATATTCATATTCATATAGGAATACTACATTATTGAAGTATGAATTTAGCCAGATGGCGACGCCGACTATGCATAAATGGTTGACGGTGGTGCTAGGTAGGAAACTATCATATCCAGTTATCTGGTAAGACCTACTTAGTTTTAACCAACTACTACTACTCGAGTAATAAAATTTAATTAATTACTCAGACAACTTAGTTCTGAGTATTTTTTGAGAGTTTCTTATTTACCTTTAGTATTTTTAATTTACTTTTGAGTTAATACTCCCTAGTCCCTATTATTTACAATTGAAGTTTCATTATTATTTTGTTTACATTTAGAGGGATTTAGTCTACTTTTCGAGATATTTAGTTTATTTTCGCTCAATTCAGGTACTTTATCTATTTGTGTCAACACACGATTACCACATAGTTGTCTTATTGTAGCCTATTAGGTCAATTGGTAGAGCTTTGTGCATTGCACAATGATGTAGGTTCGAATCCTACATAGGCAATATTTAGTACTCCGCATATGATGTGAACTCTCCTATTTGATAATTTTTTTTTTGAATCAGTTATAACTACTTCTACGAGTTGTTTATTTACTCTTAAATTGAACAAAAGTAATAATTGTACGTGTAATTGAAAAACCTTTACTTTAACTTATATACTCCAATAATTAGAGTTTTCTAGTTTTCTGTTTCTATTTACTTTTTGTATTGTTTTATTTACTTTTAAGTTGAAAACCTTTATTTTGACATCCGACTATATATTTCTTTCTTATAGTTTATTTCATATTGTATAGAGATGAAAGGTTTGCTCGATCATTTGCCACTTTGAACTATTTGACCGTAATAAGTTTTTGAGATTTTCTGATTTACTTCTAAGATTTTTAGATACTTTTGAATTATTATGATTTACTTTTGAGATACTTTGATTTACTTTTGAGTTTCTTTTATTTACTTTTGTGTTTTTTTAAATGTACTTTTAGAGACAACCTATGTAGGAATCGAACCTACATCCCCTATGCATTTGCATAGTGCTCTACCAGTTGAGCTAATAGGTTTTCAGGAAACATTTAAGAGAAAAATATAATTGATGTAACTGATATCACACATCAGATCACTATGTAATCCTGGTTATGAGTTGTGTACATTATCAACTCAAAAGGTGCTGATAAATTCAGTACATTCAAATCGATGATCAAAACAGAGACTGATAAGCGTATTTTCCGTCGTTGAATAGAAATACACCTCACCAAACAAAATTTATAAAACACCTAAACTACCGCCTATATTGACTATAGCGGTAAGTATAGGGATCGTCCCATAGGAATGGATATGTTTGACTATTCAATCTATGCGTTCACAAGCTAGTTCGGAAGGAATTTGAGTTTTTGAATTAAACTAATCAAAGCTAGAAATGCAAACAAATAAAGAAACTCTAGAGGATTCGGGAATCGGCTATGGAAATCGAATCAAAGGAAGCACAAGGTCCAAACAATCATGAATATGCAAAGACATAGCAAGTAGGGGAATGAAAACTAATGACGAACCCGCCAGCTCTCGGATAGGGAACGCTAAGCGTCTAATCCACGGAAGAGCTTTCGCCTAATCCTAGATTAAACTAACTAGCATATAATAGGAACTATCATTCACTTGCACAATTAGGCTCACAATGTCTTGCCAAACCTGATCATACATTCCAATCTAATCCAATCGAATAGCATTCGCGACTACTACTCAACTAGTCATGGAAATCCTATCACTAAATCACATTTAATCACAACATCAATTATGAATTTCCCCAAAACTTCTCCAAATTCAATCCCAAAGCTTCATCCCTAACCTCTATACTAAACTACTCAATTAGAATGATTAACATCAACATTAAACTAATATTAATCCTAATCATGAAACTAATTGAATTAATGAAGCTAATTGAAACAAAGAAAATCAGAAAATTTAAACTACAAAAATTGGGGAAAAATCAAGCAAATTCAAAATATCAAACTAATTCTAGAATTCAAGCATAAAATCAAAGCATAAAATTAACAAAGCAATTAAAGTATTGAAGAACAAAATCAAAAGAAGAATTAGAATTATACCTTGGAATGAAGAAATCACATCAAACTTGAAGCACAAAATTGAAGAACAAAACTCAAAGCAAAGAGAAGAAGAAATCTAAAAATGATGATTGAATTGAATTTAGAATCAAGAATTTGAGGCTAAGAATCCTTAATCCTAATCTCTAATCTAAGCCCTAAACTAAATCTAGAGAGAGAATTCTAAGAATTGCGTAATGAAAATCTAATTAAGCCTAACTAAGCCTAAATGAAACAATGCTACGAAATTCTATTTATACAATCCCCAAAAAATGAGAAGTTTAAACTCGAAAAGGGGATCCCGCGCAGCCGTGCGAACGGGCATACCCAGCTGCGATCGCATCAGTGCGAGCGGGCTATGATTCCATGCGAGCGTGCTCAGCGACGAATTCCTCTCTTCGATCCGTGCGATCGAGCTGCAAATCCGTGCGTTCGCACCAAGCTGCTGGCAGTTCCTGATCCAATTTCGGCAATTCGTGTGCTCGCACGGAACTACTGCTGTGCTCGCACAGAGATGATGCTGCGTTCGCACTGTTGGGCTATGCGCTCGCACTGGATGCCTTGGCTGTGCTCGAGTGTTGCGCGCTGCTTGATGCTTGCTGTGCTGCGATTGTTGCTGCGTGTGTTGTTGTTCCATGCTTCGTCGCTGCACATTGAACACAATCGTATAGCATATCAATAAAATCGTAAAACATATTCCAAAATCGTCCAGCACCCTAGAAAATCGTATAGCACATTATTAAAATCGGAAAACGCATTATTGAATCGGAAAATCACATATTTAATTCGTTTGACATTTTCGCAAATCGTAAAGCCATTTAAATCATCGTCTAAGCCAAAAGTCATATTATTTAGCACGTTAACACTCCAAATGACCCCCACGTACAAGATTGAGCATAAAAGACATATTTAGAGCGAAAACGGCTAGAATACACGCAAGGCGAGAGAATGATACGATTAATGCAAAAATGTAACAAACGAACTAAAAACGATAAAACTAAGAGAAAATAAGAATTAAAAGCTAATAAAATGAACTAAAAACCTAAGCTAAGAGCGACATAATGTCGCTCATCAGAGACACATCCGTCAACACCATCTCTATCAATAATTTACACAAATCTGCATTATTCCCCTTGTAAGCAATATAGTTGGCGAATATTCCCAGAAGTTGTGATGCAGAGAAACAGTGAACACAGAAACAGTGAACAAACAAACAATAACACCAACTAAACAACATACGAGAACTGAAGTCCTCTTTCATTATTGCTAGCAAACTTGTTGCCCAAATGGCCATACAATCAGTAACGTTCTGTTCAGTAAACTGGTAATATATGAACCTGTTTACAATCATATTAGCAATAAGCAAAGCAATCTAAGGCAAGAACCATAGTTACACAAATATTACACTACGCCCTTTGATTATCCAAACAAAACCAACACTAGTTTTGCGAATCGAGTAATACTTCATGACTACAGTTTTCCATAAAAGTCCTGATGAAATTACAAACATTACCGTTCCTAGCTTCCTTTGCCAAAATGTGTGCCACTTTGTTAGCTGTCCTTCCTTCAAACCAGACTTTAATACTTGGTTTTCGCCGTAACAGGGCCCTGCATTCAGATATTAAATTAGAAACTCTGGTAATAATTCTCATCCTGGTTAATTATGAAGAAGGTCCATAATACATTTGCAATCGGCATTAATAACATGGCCCGTTTCAGGGATTCATAAATTGCAGTGAGTTGTCTCCAAAGCGCTAAAACAGTAGTAACAGGTGAAGGTAAGTCCTTCAACCCAAGTTCCGTGGCTATCTCTACAAACACCAGAAATCTAGACTATTACTTTTAAGTATAATTAATCTACTTTTACTCATTGTTTATTTACTTCCGAGTCTTACTACTGTCAAGCCAACAACAGCTAGCCCTCCCAACTGATTGACACAACCACCAAGAAGCTCTTTCTTGTACTCAACAACTACATCTCAAACTAGCAATCAAACCACAAAAAAAGAACCAGGTTGCAAACCATACCCTAAAAGTAAACTAAATCTCTTGAAAAGTAAAATTAATCTCTCCAAAAGTAAACAGAACACGTTAGGATGAAAACTAAGTGAACACACAAATCAATTTCAACACAATCTCGTATTCGCCTGCATACATCATAAGCACAAGCCATCACCTACCTTAGTGTACTTTTAGAGCAGAAGCAGAGGCATGCAAAGAAACAATCACAAACCATTATAACATTTATCTTCCAACATTTTTCAAGTTATTTAGTTTACTTTTAGAGCAATTTAGTTTACTTTTGCACATTTTTAGTTTACGGAATCCATTTTTCTCCCTCCTGCCTCTAGTCCTCTGCTTAGCTTTTGCCGTCAGTTATTTGCAGTGAATAATGTCACTCAATATCAAGCATTGAAATTCACTAAAAATTGCTTAACTAATAGCTCAAAAAACCACACATAGTTAAATAGCTTTTATATAAGCAGAACCAATATTCATAATAGAGGAAGAAATACAAATAAACGTATAAAAGTATAAAACATCTCATTTGCTTTAAACTAACAACATCTACTTTAAGATGGAATCAATCTCTTCCCCAAACATTTCAGCCTATATTAAAATGGAAGCAAGGATTTTATGAATTCCCAACTTGCTTCATGAGTTTACTTTTCAAATTAATTGATTTACTTTTACTAGGTTTCGATCTACTTTTTATAATAAGAGGGAAAAAACTATGAAAAACTCCCCATCAGAAAATCTACATACTTGATGAAGAGAGAGTAATATATGATAACAAAATGACTTAACACAACTCAGACAGAGGTCGTCAATCAGACAGTGGCAGAAAAATTGAAGCACTGAACGGAATAATGCTCAAGTAACCATCACTGAAACAATAGAATTCGTCTAATTCTGTAGAAACTTAGTTACTTGAGAACAAATTTAGTTTACTTTTAGTTACCATCCAACAAAAAAGTGAAGAATACTAGATTTTAAGCTCGAATTTGCACGCATAAGAAGCAATATCAAAATCAAATAATGCAGATGGCCTCAAGCTACCTGATGCTAGGCAGCTAAAACTGAAATCATTAAAGTTTTAAATTAATTAATCCCTTAAGGCCAAGGTATTAATGCAGATAATTCTACCTGACCAAGAATAGCTCAATTGCTGCACTTGATGTCATTTTACAGGCTTCTGATGTAATTTTACTGAAACCAGGTATTGTTGGGGTGTGATGGAGTGAATTCAGTGGTGTCAAAGTGGCTCGGATTCAAGAAACTGTCATTGACAGGAAGATCGGCTATAAGGGGTTGTGCATACTACAAGGATGGCCATGGTTTTGAGTCAAAATTTCAGCAGTTTGTTGGCAGTGGTGTTATATATGGTATCGTTCCCTGTGATGACACTGCTGTTTATTGGTTTTTGACCTGGTGTCCATCAATTCAAGGTATACAAAATACAAATCATGATCAGCATTCAGCAACAAGCTAAACTAATTAGTTAAATGTCATACTTGATTGAACTTTTGAAGCCAAAAATACCTTTTATTCTAAATTTCTTTGGATAAATTTGAGTAAGAAAACTGTGAATCTTAAATGTTTAAATGTGAAATAGAAAAAAACACTTTACAAGATGCTGATCAACTGAAGCTGAAACAGTTTGTGCTAAGTAAACTAGGGAAGGTACCTAAACAAGAAAAGCTGTGATATGCTCTACTCTACTTGTATAGTTTTGTATGCTGAATTATCAGGTGTTGTGTGTAATGAGTGTGCACAGGAATTAGGCATGAAACGAGCCTAGGCAGCTAATCGTTGAGCCTAACCTGTGAGATGGCCAGTTCCCAAGTCTTTACTAGTCTTTGCAATCAGAGCTGTCATTCGGACATGCTGATGCCGGTAGTATTGCTAACCATGAAATAAGAAGCACGACTAACAGGAAAGACTCTAGTCTTTGCACTGACTGTGCACCATCCCTAGTCAACTAAGGTCAACAAACAGCAAGCAGCCTGACTGAAATAGAAACCAATATCCTAAAGTAAACCTGATCAATTTGCTTCACGTGATCTACAGTACCTACCAAACAGAACCTGGCCATATTTTGTTTACTTTAGATCATTTCTATTTACTTTTTTTTTCAGTTTTTCCTTTACTTTTGAGTTAGATAAATCACTTAGTGCAAGAAAACCTCAAATTGCATCATATTTTCAAATGTAGATAAATAACTAAGAAAAGTAAATGAAACTAATTTAAAAGTAAATCTCATAAACAAAATCTCAAGTTGCATCACATTTTAAAACGTAGATAAAAAACTCCGAAAAGTAAATGGAACTAATTTTAAAGTCAATTTAAATCATAGATGATATCAACTGCCCTTATTTCTTTCTATTTCCTAGGACCATAGCGTTTGCAAAATACAAACAACAGAAACCATAAAAAAACCATCTAACAGACTAGATATACTAACAAGGTAGTTTACCTCCAACAGACATATTAAATCATCAGATTTACCACTCCAACAAGCAATTATACAAACAATACCAGCTAACTTGAAAATCCTCACATGAAGTTCAGATGGCACAATGCAGACGTTCATAACAAAGATGGCACAATGCAGACATTCATAACAAACTATGTAGTCTAACTCAACCAAGAAGCAAGAAGAAAAAACTCGGTGAGACCGAAGATGATTATCTGACACTGCCTACTGTCCTGCCTCGATAACAAGCCGAAAACACAAAAATCCCTGACTAGCAACCGGCAACAACCCAATCGCAACACCCTAAGACAGACTGCAAGCTTAGAACCTGAACCATGCAGTCAGACCCAGCCAAAACCAACTGCTAAAATGCAGCAACATATTGTAATCAACAACATATGAGCTGCATCACACTCAAATGACTACACAAGCAGGAGCTAGAACAAGCCTCTGTAACAGTTTTGCATGAATTTACTTCTTGACTTAAGTGATTTACTTCTAAGCCTCAATAATTTACTTATGAGCCTCAATTATTTACTTCAATAATCTCTAGTATCATGAGACAATTTGAAATAGACCGATCGAGTGTACTTTAGGAGAGATTTTTAGTTTACTTTAAGAGATATTTTGTTTACTTTTAGGACTTAGGAGTGATTTAGTTACTTATCAGTTTGTGTCATCACATGAACATGTTCATAAGCTTCCAGGTTTATGCGTGGGAATTTCACAGAAAAAGTCAAGCTGAAAATCGATTGAAAATGAAATCCTATCATCGTAGAGGTATATAATTATAAAAATCCAGCAGTTTGGCTTGAAGCTCAAAGAAAATTCACAACAACGAGTAACGAAATTATAAGCCTAAAACATTCACTCAAATTAGGCTTAATTTGTTCGCAAAGCCACCAAAATTCACAAAAAGCACAAAAAACCTTAGCAAAATTGAGTAATATCAAATAATTCAGAATTAGGCTACGCATACCAGCAATTGTATAAGAGCAACATAAAATTTTAGCTGATACCTGATTCTGAGGTCGAACTTGATTATGAGCTCAAACTTGCAGGCCAGTGAAGAATTGAGTCTTGGAGAGAAATTTGAAGTAAAACCACCAGATTAAACAAGAAATCCTGAATAATACTCGATTTACTAATTGATTTGCAGATTTGTGTGAAGAATTTGAGCGTCGCACAAGCAAATTTGTTGTGGAGAAAGAAGAGTGCGTTTGAAATCGAATGAGGAGAGAGAAATTGTCGTGAGGGAATGTTGGTTGTAGAGAGAGAATGTCAGTTGCATCAAGAGGGAGAAAGGAATCTTCTGTTTCAATTCGCGAGATATAATCTCAGCCGTCGGTTTTATTTTAATCCAACGGTTATTAGAGGTTCTCATATTAAGGCAGTTCTCATCTTAAGGTTGGTTCTCACCAGAACCTGGTCATATATATATATATATATATATATATATATATATATATATATATATATATATATATATATATATATATATATATATATATATATATATATATATATATATATATATATATATATCTAAAGTGTTGCTAAACTCAGTGAGATTAGTGTTTGTTATTCGACAAACTAAGGCCCAAGTATAGATATATGTTTCATTGTGATTTATTCAAATGCAACACAAGGGTATTGTTTCTACCACGAATTTTTGAGAACATAATGTTTGTTTTCTCGAAATAATGTCCTTTTGGAGATTCGTTTCCAAAATGACAAGTGGGAGAAAATAGACCTCGAAGAACAACAAACATAAAGGGACATTCCGGAGGCTTTTAGAAGTTCTTTAGAAAATCCGAACATCTATTCTTTAAGGACTTTAGAAGTGGCTTTAAAGAATGGACCTCTCTTAGAAGACTTTACAAATTACAAGTGCTTCAAGGAGAACAGAACATTCAAAGGACTTTCAAGTGGCTATTGATATTCTATTGTTTGATGTTCTAAACCCATGTAGGCATAGAGTTTAGGTCACTGAAGTTATAAGATTCTTCTATTAGATAGTAAAGAAACCTACAACTTGCAGTCAAACTATTATCATGTAGATTAATGAGTTTGTGACTTATAAGAAAGCTATGATGAAACCCAGATTCCCTAAAATAGTTAGAGGCCATATATAGACTCAAATGTTATATATGTTAAAGGCCATAAAACAGAATCAATGTTTTGATAACAAAATTTAAATTTTGTTGATTTGCAAGAATAGTTTACATCTATTGGTTTCAAATTGATTTTAAGGATAAAAACCATCAAACATGGAATTGTGTCTTCACACAGAAAGATATATTAGTTGCTAAAGGTTACAAGCAAATTCATGGCGTGGATTGTGTTGAAACCTCATGTAAATCGTAATGCTCAAGTCTATTAATCAAGCAATGATTGCATATTGGTACATATGACAATTAGATGACAAAATTTATTCCTCAATCAAATGTTGGAAGAAACTATTGTTAGGTTATGATACATGTAAATGAATATAAATCATGCGGAAAAACCATAAAGCCAGGAATCCAAATTAATTGCCACATAACAATTAGCATAATTTAGGACACATACACTTTGTAGCGTGTCCTCCCTAGCTGCGCCCGAACCGAACAAGAACAAGTCTAGGACTCCAAATGTCGTCCCTCCGTAGATAGTCCACAGCACGTTCGGATCCGCCTTAAATTTAATTAACTAGAATTGCACCTAAGGTTCTATGAATATGTTTGAATATTTTGGCAAATATTATACTTTGTTTTAATCCTTAAAACTAGGTGTATGATTGAAAATTATGTTTTCATAAATTTGTGAATGCCATCACATATTTATAGAGTAGGAATATGGAATTGGAAGTCTACTAGGATTCAAGAATTCTAACTCTATTAGAATTAGAGTTTACTTAAAACTAGTAACTTAGAAAATTAATCTAATCCTAATCTCTTAAGGATTCGATGCATGCACAAACTCCAACACGCACACAAGCACGACCCACAAGCGAGCAGGCCAAGCCCGCGCGCACGAGAAGCTCATCGCAGGCGCACAACCCACACGCTGCCTTACAGCCCATGCGCTGCTTCGCAACCCGCATTGCTCGCAGCCACGACACGCTGGGCCTGGTGTGCCTTAGGCTTGCTGTGTTGCGCGCTGGGCATGCTAGGCGTGGGCCTGACTTAGTGTTGGGCCTTCGTCTAGCAAGATCGTCCGATGCTTGTTTCGTACGACGCGCTTCCGATTAATTTTTCGATTCCGGAATTCATTTCCAATTCGAACAATATTAAACATTTCCGATTCCGGAATTAATTTCCGTTTCGAACAAATATTTAATATTTCCGATTCCGATAATATTTCCGATTCTGACAATATTTCCGTTCCCGGCAATATTTCCGATTCCGGCAATTTTTCTATTTCCGATAATATTTTCCGATACGTACCATGTTTCCGTTTCCGGCAAAATCTACGACTTGGATAATATTTATATTTCCGATATGATCCATATTTCCGTTTCCGGCAATATCATCGTTTCCGAAGCATCCATAATTTGCCTTTGACGATTTCAGCTCCCACTGGAACTGAGATCCGTCTATTCCGAATATTCATAAATGGATTATTTAAATCCTTTAAATACTTGATCCGTTCAAGTACTATTTGTGTGACCCTACGGGTTCACTCAAGAGTAAGCTGTGGATTAATATTATTAATTCCACTTGAACTGAAGCGGCCTCTAGTTAGGCATACAGTTCACTTGATCCCACTGAATTATTAACTTGTATAATTAATACTGAACCGCATTTATTAGACTTAGCATTGAATGCATACTTGGACCAAGGGCATTATTTCCTTCAGTCTCCCACTTGTCCTTAGGGACAAGTGTGCATTTCCTAATTTCTTTGTCGCTCGATGCTTGCTCTTGAACATAAGGTAAGAGTTGTCATCCTTATTATGTCCAGAGGTGTTTCTCGGTTTCAGAGTTCAACTGATCAAATAAACAGATAATCATAGCCTATGATTCATCTGAGCACGACCATGCATTTTACAGTTTCTAGCTCTCCGAGTGGCCTTGTACAACTTTTAGCATCTCATCCCGATTTATGGGAGGACAATCCCAATCTTGCGATCTTGAGATTAGACTTCGTTTGATAGGTGATTACCCGAGCGTTTCCTTTATAGAATCCTTTTACGGTGCGACGGTTGACAACGTCAAACTAATCAGTTCTCAAACAAGTAATCTCAAATCACTCAGGTATTGAGGATTAGTGTCTAATAATTTTAATGAAATTTACTTATGACAGATTTTCATCTCTTACAGTAAAGTTTCATAGGTCTGTCCGATACTAGTCTTCCCAAAGTAAGTATCTATGCAAATGATTGCGACATTGCCATGTCCACATAGTTCAAGAAACAGAACTACTAGTCATCTTGCATTCTAGTCGTTTGGCGTTTTCTATGCGTCCATCTTTATAGAAAACTCCGACCAGGGACCATTTTCAACTTTTGACATTCAAGTTCACTTGATAGACATTTCTTAGTCACAGCACTGGTCCTGACATTCTATCTTGAATGTATCGTCAAATTGAAGGGACTCATCATTTAATAAACCACAAATTAAATGGAAAAATGAATTCTATTCATTAATGTGAATGGTTAACCAATAATGTTTTACAAAGTATTAAACTCTGAAACTTTAAAACATTAAATAAGGACATCAAAGCCATTCTCCAACATGCTTGATTCCCATAGATGCAGTGTGCGAGTTGTGCTTTGCCTGCGGCAGAGGTTTAGTTAATGGATCCGAGAAGTTGTCATCAGTTCCAATCTTGTTTATCTCGACTTCTCTTCTTTAAACGAACTCTCGTAGAAGGTGAAATCTACGAAGTACATGCTTGATTCTCTGGTGGTGGCTAGGCGCCTTTGCCTGTGCAATGGATCCATTATCATCACAATATAGAGCTATTGGTCATTTAATGGAGGGAACTACACCAAGTTCACCTATGAACTTCCTTAGCCAAATAGCTTCCTTTGCTGCTTCATGTGCATCATGTACTCCGCTTCAATTGTAGAATCCGCAATGGTGCTTTGCTTAGCACTTTTCCAACTTACTGCACCTCCAATGAGGCAGAAGACAAACCCAGACTGTGATTTGAAATCATTTTTGTCGGTTTGGAAACTTGCGTCCGTATAGCCTTTAACAATTAATTCATCATCTCCACCATAGACCAGGAAATCATCTTTGTGGCTTTTCAGGTACTTCGGAATATTCTTGGCAGCAGTCCAATGTGCCTCTCCCTGGTCTGACTGGTATCTGCTCGTAACACTGAGTGCGTACGCAACATCCGGGCGTGTACATATCATAGCATACATTATTGAACCAATCAATGATGCATATGGAATCCCACTCATTCGTCTACGCTCATCTAGTGTTTTTGGGCACCGAGTCTTGCTTAGAGTCATTCCATGAGACATGGGTAGGTAGCCTTGCTTGGAGTCTGCATTATTGAACCTTTCAAGCACCTTATTGATATAAGTGCTTTGACTGAGTCCAATCATCTTCTTAGATGTATCTCTGTAAATCTTGATGCCCAGTATGTACTGTGCTTCTCCTAGATCCTTCATCGAAAAACATTTCCCAAGCCAAATCTTGACACAGTTCAACATAGGAATGTCATTTCCGATAAGTAATATGTCGTCGACATATAATACTAGAAAAGCAATTTTGCTCCCACTGACCTTCTTGTATACACAAGATTCGTTTGCGTTCTTGATGAAACCAAAGTCATTGACTGCTTCATCACAACGTATATTCCAGCTCCTTGATGCTTGCTTCAATCCGTAGATTGATTTCTTAAGCTTGCATACCTTTTTAGCATTCTTTGGATCCTCAAAACCTTCATGTGCAGCATGTACTCCGCTTCAATTATAGAATCCGCAATGGTGCTTTGCTTAGCACTTTTCCAACTTACTGCACCTCCGTTGAGGCAGAAGACAAACCCAGACTGTTATTTGAAATCATTTTTGTCGGTTTGGAAACTTGCGTCCGTATAGCCTTTAACAATTAATTCATCATCTCCACCATAGACCAGGAAATCATCTTTGTGCCTTTTCAGGTACTTCAGAATATTCTTGGCAGCAGTCCAATGTGCCTCTCCCTGGTCTGACGGGTATCTGCTCGTAGCACTGAGTGCGTACGCAATATCCGGGCGTGTACATATCATAGCATACATTATTGAACCAATCAATGATGCATATGGAATCCCACTCATTCGTCTACGCTCATCTAGTGTTTTTGGGCACCGAGTCTTGCTTAGAGTCATTCCATGAGACATGGGTAGGTAGCCTTGCTTGGAGTCTACATTATTGAACCTTTCAAGAACCTTATTGATATAAGTGCTTTGACTGAGTGCAATCATCTTCTTAGATGTATCTCTGTAAATCTTGATGCCCAGTATGTACTGTGCTTCTCCTAGATCCTTCATCGAAAAACATTTCCCAAGCCAAATCTTGACACAGTTCAACATAGGAATGTCATTTACGATAAGTAATATATCGTCGACATATAATATTAGAAAAGCAATTTTGCTCCCACTGACCTTCTTGTATACACAAGATTCGTTTGCGTTCTTGATGAAACCAAAGTCACTGACTGCTTCATCACAACGTATATTCCAGCTCCTTGATGCTTGCTTCAATCCGTAGATTTATTTCTTAAGCTTGCATACCTTTTTAGCATTCTTTGGATCCTCAAAACCCTCAGGCTGTGTTATAAACACAGTTTTCGTTAAAACGCCGTTTAAGAAAGCGGTTTTGACATCCACCTGCCATATTTCGTAATCGTAATATGCAGTGATTGCTAACATTATCCGAATAGACTTTAGCATTGCAACTGGTGAAAAGGTTTCATCGTAATCCACACCGTGGACTTGCCTGTAACCTTTTGCAACCAATCTAGCTTTAAAAACTTCTAGTATCCCATCCTTGTCTTTTTTCAGTTTGAAAACCCATTTGCTTCCTATGGCTTGGTAGCCATCTGGAAAATCGACCAAATCCCAAACTTGGTTTTCAGACATGGAGTCTAATTCAGATTGCATGGCTTCTTGCCATTGCTTGAAGCTAGGGCTCGTCATATCTTGTTTGTAACTCGAAGGGTCATCACTTTCAAGTAATAGAACTTCATAGCTCTCGTTCGTCACAATACCTAAGTACCTTTCCGGTTGAGATCTATATCTCTGCGATCTACGCGGGGTTACATTTCTATATGGTCCTTCATTCTCACCAGACACTTCTAAAGATCAGACCGCAGTGCCTTAATCTTCTTGCCTAATTGATTCTCTACTTCACTCTGAAATTCCTTTAATTTGTCAAAGGATTCAGACTTATGCTTCATCAGGTAGACATAACCATATCTACTGAAGTCATCAGTGAAAGTGATAAATTAGCTGAAACCACCTCTAGCATTTGTGCTTATTGGTCCACATACATCTGTATGTTAGGTTATGATACATATGACAATTCATAAATCATGCGGAAAAACCATAAAGCCAGGAAAGCATATTATTTACACATAATCATTTAGCATAGTTTAGATGCATACACTTTGTTGCGTGCCTTCCCTAGCTGCGCCCGAACCGAACAAGAACAAGTCTTTAGGACTCCAAGTGTCGTCCCTCCGTAGATAGTCCACAGCACGTCCGGATCCGCCTTAAGCTTGACCAACTAGGATCGCCCTTAAGGTACTTAGAATTTTCGGCACATATAGGCAATTGTATGACTGAATTTTTGCTCTCAAAATCACTTTGAATACTTGAATACTCGATATAAATTGTGAGCATTGATCACCTATTTATAGGGCATGGGTATCGGATATTAGAATCCTACTAGGAAACGATTTAGTGAATCTGAATTAATCTAAAATTCAATCACTTAATTTATCTAGTAGACTTAGGAAATCAATCTTATACGAATCCTAACCGATCAAGGTTTCGTACGCAAGCACAAACACACACGCAGGCGCAGCAGCCCACGAGGGGCGCCATGCGCGCGCGCGCGCTGAGCCTAGGCCCAGCAAGTGCTCGCAGCCCACGAGGGGCGCGCGCCTGCTAGCCTTGCTCTTGCGTTTGGGCTTTGCTTGCTTTGGTCGCGCGCGGGCTTTGCTAGGCGTTGGGCCTAGCTTCGTGCTAGGCCTTGCGTCTAGCAAGCTCGTCCGATGTTTATTCGTACGATACGCTTCCGATTAAATTCCCGGTTCCGGAATTCATTTCCGATACGAACAATATTTAATATTTCCGATTCCGGAATCAATTTCCGTTTCGAACAAATATTTAATATTTCCGTTTCCCGAATTATTTTCCGATTCCGATAATATTTCCGATTCTGACAATATTTCCGTTTCCGGCAATATTTCCGATTCCGGCAATATTTCCATTTCCGATAATATTTTCCGATACGTACCATGTTTCCGTTTCCGGCAACATCTACGACTTGGATAATATTTATATTTCCGATACGATCCATATTTCCGTTTCCGGCAATATCATCGTTTCCGGAGTATTCATTTCTTGCCTGTGACGATCTCAGCTCCCACTGAAACCAAGATCCGTCGATTCCGAATATCCATAGATGGAGTATTTAATGCCATTAAATACTTGATCCGTTTACGTACTATTTGTGTGACCCTACGGGTTCAGTCAAGAGTAAGCTGTGGATTAATATAATTAATTCCACTTGAACTGAAGCGGCCTCTAGTCAGGCATTCAGCTCACTTGATCTCATTGAATTATTAACTTGTTAATTAATACTGAACCGCACTTATTAGACTTAACATTGAATGCATACTTGGACCAAGGGCATTATTTCCTTCAGTCTCCCACTTGTCCTTAGGGACAAGTGTGCATTTCCTAATTCCTTTGTCGCTCGATGCTTGCTCTTGAACATAAGGTAAGAGTTGTCATCCTTATTATGTCCAGAGGTGTTCCTCGGTTTCAGAGTTCAACTGATCAAATAAATAGATAATCATGGCCTATGATTCATCCGAGCACGGCCATGCATTTCACAGTTTCTAGCTCTCCGAGTGGCCTTGTACAACTTTTAAGCATCTCATCCCGATTTATGGGAGGACAATCCCAATCTTGCGATATTGAGATTAGACTTCGTTTGATAGGTGATTACCTGAGCGTTGCCTTTATAGCCTCCTTTTACGGTGCGACGGTTGGTCAACGTCAAAGCAACCAGTTCTCAAACAAGTAATCTCAAATCACTCAGGTATTGAGGATTTAGTGTCTAATAATTTTAATGAAATTTACTTATGACAGATTTTCATCTCTTATAGTAAAGTTTCATAGGTCTTGTCCGATACTAGTCTTCCCAAAGTAAGTATCTATGCAAATGATTATGACATTGCCATGTCCACATAGTTCAAGAAACAGAACTACTAGTCATCTTGCATTCTAGTCGTCTAACGTTTTCTATGCGTCCAATTTTATAGAAAACTCCGACTAGGGACCATTTTTCAACCTTTGACATTCAAGTTCACTTGATAGACATTTCTTAGTCACAGGACTGGTCCTGACAGTCTATCTTGAATACATCGTCAAATTGAAGGGACTCATCATTTAATAAACCACAAATTAAATGGAAAAAATGAATTCTTTTTATTTATTGTGAATGATTAACCAATAATGTTTTACAAAGATTTAAACTCTAAAACTTTAAAACATTAAACAGGGATATCAAAACCATTCTCCAATATGCTTGATTCCCATAGCTGCAGTGTGCGAGTTGTGCTTCGCCTGCGGCAGAGGTTTAGTCAATGGATCTGATATGTTGTCATCAGTTCCACTCTTGTTTATCTCGACTTCTTTTCTTTCAACGAACTCTCGTAGAAGGTGAAATCTACGAAGTACATGCTTGACTCTCTGGTGGTGTCTAGGCTCCTTTGCCTGTGCAATAGCTCCGTTATTATCACAATACAGGGCTATTGGTCCTTTAATGGAGGGGACTACACCAAGTTCACCTATGAACTTCCTTAGCCATATAGCTTCCTTTGCTGCTTCATGTGAAGCAATGTACTCCGCTTCAGTTGTAGAATCCGCAATGGTGCTTTGCTTAGCACTTTTCCAGCTTACTGCACCCCCGTTGAGGCAGAAGACAAACCCAGACTGTGATCTGAAATCATCTTTGTCGGTTTGGAAACTTGCGTCCGTATAGCCTTTAACAATTAATTCATCATCTCCACCATAGACCAGGAAGTCATCTTTGTGCCTTTTCAGGTACTTCAGAATATTCTTGGCAGCAGTCCAATGCGCCTCTCCTGGGTCTGACTGGTATCTGCTCGTAGCACTGAGTGCGTACGCAACATCCGGGCGTGTACATATCATAGCATACATTATTGAACCAATCAATGATGCATATGGAATCCCATTCATTCGTCTACGCTCATCAAGTGTTTTTGGGCACTGAGTCTTGCTTAGAGTTATTCCATGAGACATGGTTAGGTAGCCTCGCTTGGAGTCCGCCATCTTGAACCTATCAAGCACCTTATTGATATAAGTGCTTTGACTAAGTCCAATCATCTTTTTAGATCTATCTCTGTAAATCTTGATGCCCAATATGTACTGTGCTTCTCCTAGATCCTTCATCGAAAAACATTTCCCAAGCCAAATCTTGACAGAGTTCAACATAGGAATGTCATTTCCGATAAGTAATATGTCGTCGACATATAATACTAGGAAAGCAATTTTGCTCCCACTGACCTTCTTGTATACACAAGATTCGTCTGCGTTCTTGATGAAACCAAAGTCACTTACTGCTTCATCAAAACGTATATTCCAGCTCCTGGATGCCTGCTTTAATCCGTAGATTGACTTCTTTAGCTTGCATAACTTTTTAGCATTCTTTGGATCCTCAAAACCTTCAGGCTGTGTCATAAACACAGTTTCTGTTAAAACGCCGTTTAAGAAAGCAGTTTTGACATCCATCTGCCATATTTCGTAATCGTAATATGCAGCGATTGCTAACATTATCCGAATAGACTTTAGCATTGCAACTGGTGAAAAGGTTTCATCGTAATCCACACCGTGGACTTGCCTGTAACCTTTTGCAACCAATCTAGCTTTGAAAACTTCAAGTTTTCCATCCTTGTCTTTCTTCAGTTTGAAAACCCATTTGCTTCCAATGGCTTGGTAGCCATCTGGCAAATCGACCAAATCCCATACTTGGTTTTCAGACATGGAGTCTAATTCAGATTGCATGGCTTCTTGCCATTGCTTGGAGCTAGGGCTCGTCATAGCTTGTTTGTAAGTCGCAGGTTCATCACTTTCAAGTAATAGAACGTCATAGCTCTCGTTCGTCAAAATACCTAAGTACCTTTCCGGTTGAGATCTATATCTTTGCGACCTACGCGGGGTAACATTTCTAGATTGACCATGATTCTCACCAGATTCTTCTAAAGATCTATGAGTTTCAACATGAATGTCATCTTGAGCATTTTCTAGAGTTTGTTGTTCGACTCGAATTTCTTCGAGGTCTACTTTTCTCCCACTTGTCATTTTGGAAATGTGATCTTTCTCCAAAAAGACACCATCTCGAGCAACAAACACCTTGTTCTCAGATGTATTGTAGAAGTAATACCCCTTTGTTTCCTTTGGATAGCCCACAAGGATACATTTGTCAGATTTTGGATGAAGTTTGTCTGAAATTAATCGTTTGACGTATACTTCACATCCCCAAATCTTAAGAAAAGACACATTTGGAGGCTTTCCAAACCATAATTCATATGGAGTCTTTTCGACAGCTTTAGACGGAGCTCTATTTATAGTGAGTGCAGCTGTATTTAGTGCATGTCCCCAAAATTCTAATGGAAGTTTGGCCTGACCCATCATTGACCTGACCATGTCTAGCAAGGTTCTGTTCCTCTGTTCCGACACACCGTTCCATTGTGGTGTTCCAGGAGGAGTCAATTCTGATAGAATTCCACATTCTTTCAGATGGTCATCAAATTCATAGCTCAGATATTCACCGCCTCTATCAGACCGCAGTGCCTTAATCTTCTTGCCTAATTGATTCTCTACTTCACTCTGAAATTCCTTGAATTTGTCAAAGGATTCAGACTTATGCTTCATTAGGTAGACATAACCATATCTACTGAAGTCATCAATGAAAGTGATAAAGTAGCTGAAACCACCTCTAGCATTTGTACTCATTGGTCCACATACATCTGTATGGATTAAACCCAATAGTTCATTTGCTCTTTCTCCAACTTTAGAGAAAGGTTGCTTTGTCATTTTGCCAAGTAAACATGATTCGCATTTACCATAATCCTCTAAGTCAAATGGTTCTAGAATTCCTTCCTTTTGAAGTCTTTCTAAGCGTTTCAAGTTTATATGGCCTAATCGACAATGCCACAGATAGGTGAGATCTGAATCATCCTTTTTGGCCCTTTTGGTATTTATGTTATATACTTGTTTGTCGTGATCACATAAATAAAGTCCATTGACTAATCTAGAAGATCCATAAAACATCTCTTTAAAATAAAACGAACAACTATTGTCTTTTATTAAAAAGGAAAATCCCTTAGCATCTAAGCAAGAAACTGAAATGATGTTTTTAGTAAGACTTGGAACATGGAAACATTCTTCCAGTTCCAAAACTAGCCCGGAGGGCAACGACAAATAATAAGTTCCTACAGCTAATGCAGCAATCCGTGCTCCATTTCCCACTCGTAGGTCGACTTCACCCTTGCTTAACTTTCTACTTCTTCTTAGTCCATGTGGATTGGAACATAAGTGTGAGCCACAACCTGTATCTAATACCCAAGAAGTTGAATTAGCAAGTATACAGTCTATAACGAAAATACCTGAAGATGGAACGACTGTTCCGTTCTTCTGATCTTCCTTTAGCTTCAAGCAATCTCTCTTCCAATGCCCCTTCTTCATGCAGTAGAAGCATTCGGATTCAGAAGTGGGTTGACTAACCTTCCTCTTTACAGATTTGGCGCCAGTTTGCTTAGTTGGGCTGGCCTTGTTGCCACCTTTCTTAGCATTCCTCTTCTTTCCAGATTTCTTGAACTTGCCCCCACGCACCATAAGGACATCCTGCTTATCACTTTTGAGCGTCTTTTCAGCGGTCTTCACTGAGGGATGGCAATGGGTAGGGTCTGGGTAGGGTCTAGTAATAACCGGACCCGGACCCTAACTTTTTGACATATACCCATACCCTACCCTTACCCTATAGGGTCTAAAATTATAAGACCCTTACCCGGACCCTATGGGTCCGACAGGGTATGGGTAGGGTCTAGGGTCTTATGCGGGTCCGCGTAAAACTATAACTTTTATTTCCTTTTTTGTATGCAATTATATGTAATATGCAAAAATAATACAAGAACAACGATTAATAAGGCATTTTAAAACAAATAAATAGCTAGTCTTCAAAAATTATCCTTGTCTTTCCTTAAACACAATACATTTTAAAGTACGAAGCTCATAAATTACAAAATCCCACATTCTTAACTACACAACATTAATGTTAATAAATAGGTATCCATTCAGTACTTTAGTAGTAGTTATCGGCAATATCATCATCTACTTCATCATCAAGATCCAACAAAAAAAGTGAAGTACATAAAAATAACAAAATTTAAGCGGGTCTAAATATAGGGTATGGGTAGGGTATGGGTCTTAAGGGTCCGCGGGTAGGGTATGGGTAGGGTACGGGTTTGAAAAATTAAGACCCTTACCCTACCCTAAAAAAAACAGCATATGCCCATACCCTACCCTTACCCTATAGGGTCTAAAAAATAATGATCCATACCCTAATTTTAGGGTAGGGTCTGACAGGGTCCGGGTAGGGTCCTAGACCCGCTGCCATCCCTAGTCTTCAGCATACCGTGAAGCTCAGTGAGCGTTTTGTCCAGACTATTCATACTGTAGTTCAGTTTGAACTGATCATACCCGCTATGAAGAGAATGGAGGATGGTGTCTATAGCCATTTCCTGAGAAAATTGCTGATCCAGCCGACTCATATTCTCAATGAGTCCAATCAGTTTGAGAACATGTGGACTTACGGGCTCGCCTTTCTTAAGCTTGGTCTCAAGAATTTGCCCATGAGTCTCGAATCTTTCGACTCGAGCCAGATCTTGGAACATGTTCTTCAACTCACTGATGATTGTGAAAGCATCTGAGTTGATGAACGTTTTCTGCAGATCTGCACTCATGGTGGCCAGCATTAGACATTTCACATCCTTGTTGGCATCAATCCAACGATTGAGGGCTGCCTGAGTGACCCCGTCGCCTGCGGCTTCGGGCATCGCCTCTTCTAGGACATACTCCTTTTCTTCCTGCATAAGAACTATTTGCAAGTTCCTTTGCCAGTCAAGGAAGTTTTTCCCGTTCAACTTCTCCTTTTCGAGAATTGATCGAATGTTGAATGAATTGTTGTTTGCCATATTTAAAACTACAATTGAAAAGAATAAACAAATAAATAACCATTCACAGTTTCTCTTAATAAACTTAAATTCTAGCATACATGCATAATTCAATGTTCATTAAGCATTTTATTCAAGTTATGTGTTCCGGCAGGTGTGAATAAAATGATTCCAAGATCCTAAAATCATTGAAGAACTAAGCACAGTTTGTCGACTTAATCCTAAAACATCTTAGGTAAGCAAAAGCCTTTTGGTAATAGTCTAGAAACTATTCTTGGTTGGACCAAGGGCATTATTTCCTTCACTGTATGCATTAAACCCAATAGTTCATTTGTGAAGGAAATGATGCCCTTGGTCCAAGTATGCATTTAATGTTAAGTCGAATAAATGCGGTTCAGTATTAATTAACAAGTTAATAATTCAGTGAGATCAAGTGAGTTGAATGCCTAGCTAGAGGCCGCTTCAGTTCAAGAGGAATTAATGATATTAATCCACAACTTACTCTTGACTGAACCTGTAGGGTCACACAAATAGTACGTAAACGGATCAAGTATTTAATGGCATTAAATACTCCATCTATGGATATTCGGAATCAACGGATCTTGGTTTCAGTGGGAGCTAAGATCGTCAAAGGCAAGTAAATGAATACACCGGAAACGATGATATTGCCGGAAACGGAAATATAGATCGTATCGGAAATATAAATATTATCCAAGTCGGTACGTATCGGAAAATATTATCGGAAATGGAAATATTGCCGGAATCGGAAGTATTGCCGGAAACGGAAATATTGTCAGAATCGGAAATATTATCGGAATCGGAAAATAATTCCGGAAACGGAAATATTAAATATTTGTTTGAAATGGAAATTATTTCCGGAATCGGAAATGTTAAATATTGTTCGTATCGGAAATGAATTCCGGAATCGGGAATTTAATCGGAAGCGCATCGGACGAGACTTGCTAGACGAAGGCCCAGCACGAAGCCAGGCCCGCGTCAAGCAAGCTAAGCGCCCAACATAAACGCTGCCAAAGCCTTGCCAGGCCCAGCGCAAGGCCAGGCAAGCAAGGCCATGGCGTGCACGCTCGTGGGCTGCGAGCTGCGCCTGCTCATGTGGGCCGCAAGGCCTGCGCGGGTTTGTGCGGTACGCTCGTGGTCGTACAACGTTTGTGTTCGATACGAATCCTAAAGCTATTGGAATTCGTTCTATGATTAAATCCTAATCCTAATAGATAGAATTAGTTTAATAGAGTTTTAATGGAATTCTAAATTAAACTAATTGGTATTCTAATAGGATTCTAAATCCTTTTCCATACTCTATAAATATGTGCCTAGGGTCACAAATTTATACACAAGTTTTCAAGTATTCAAAGGTAAGATTTTTAAGCAAAAATCAGCCAAACACTTGCCCCATACCAGCCGAAAATTCTAAGTACCTTAAGGGCGATTCTAGTTGGTCAAACTTAAGGCGGATCCGGACGTGCTGTGGACTATCTACGGAGGGACGACACTTGGAGTCCTAAAGACTTGTTCTTGTTCGGTTCGGGCGCAGCTAGGGAGGGCACGCTACAAAGTGTATGCACCTAATTTATGCTAAATGATTATGTGTAAATAATATGTTTCCTGGCATTAAGGTTTTCCGCATGATTTATGTTTTGTCATATGTATCATAACCTAACAGTGGTATCACGAGCCTCTTATTATTTTCATAATCTAAATTGCATGATATGGTTAAATTTTACAAATTTGCAAAGAATTAAAAAGGGTGATTAATTTTCGTAATTGTAAATTAATTGCAAATTGCGTTTATTTAATTATATGTACGCAGTTTTTCTGCAGTTTCTTCGTTACTCATCCAAATCGAGTGATTTTTGTGTCAATTCCGCATGTAAAAGACATTCTAAAATTTTGACAAAAAACTATTTTTCGGCCGAAGCCAGAATGCCCGAATTCGAAGCCTAACTATGACTTTTCGGAGGTTTTAGTTTTTCGAACGCAAAAGTTTGTAAATTTAAGATGTTAAATTGAATATTTGCGATTCTTGTTGATAAATTTTGAGTTTTTGATTGACCTACAGTATATGTTTAACAACTTTGAATGCCTAGACTTGTTAATTATACAACCTAATTTGTAATTATGATTAATTTGTTGAAATTTTAATAATTTAGAATTGATTTGATTTTCATAATTAATTAATAATTTAATTAGGTATCCATGATTAAAAACCACCATAAAAATTGTTAATTTATGTTAAATTTTAAATTTTTATGACCTAGATTTGAATCCATGTTAATCGGAAATTAATTGATTAATAGATTTTCGATTTTTCGCCCTAAAATTATGAAATTAATATGTTTTATTAATTTGTCATTAATTTTGAATTAAAAATTTTAATTTTTTTATGAAAAACGCCCATAAATGTTGCACGCACAAAGCAATGGAAGCTACGTGTTACCCTTAAGGGGTTTTCTATAGTGCGGGCACGCGACGACGAGCAAGAGAGCTCGTCGCCCGTGCGGTACGAATGCAGCGAGCAACCAATTCATGGCGCGCGCGGGAGGCGAGGAGCCTGGGCGTGTGTGCTGTGTTGATGGGCGGTGGGCGAAGGGGCGTGGCACAAGGTCGAGGCGCGCGCGCGGGAGAGCGCAAGCTGGGTCGCCCAGCGAGCACTGCTCCGCGCACCAACGAGCGCTGCCTCGCCACGAGAGATTGCTCGCGCCTAGCGAGCGGTGCATCTCTTGCGTGTAGTTGCTGCTGCATTGTGCCATGGCCGTGCGATCAGTCGTGCACTCTATGGGGCTTGGGCGCAAGCCCAAGTGCCTCGTCGTGTTGCGATTGAGTCGTTTTGAATTTTAATTTGAATTTTCAGTTCGGAAATAATTTTAATTAATTTTAAAATTAATAATTTAAATTGTTTTCATGGATTTTAATTTTGAATATTATAATTATTACAAATTTCAATTTATACTAATTATTTTACTAAAATTAAACCTTGAATTAATTTAAATTCGTTTAAATCAACTGAAAAATAAATTAAACTAAATGGATTCGATTATAATTTTATATGAGCTTTAAATTTTAATTAAACTTTTATGTTTCCGGTTAGACTAGAAATACATTTTTATGTTTAAAATTAGTAAAGCATATAAAGTTATTGGTTTAAGTGGGAGCATTTTTAGTTATAAACTCTTGATTAGACCTACAAATCCTTTAAGGTTAAAACAACTTGATTAGAATTAATAAGGACTGAATAATTGGTAGATTATTGGTGCCCTTGATTAATTGCTGCAAATATTTATGTGATGCATACAATGTGTTTTACTAACCAGCTTTGTGGGCCATTCATGATAATGAATGTGTGAATTGTATATATTGTATATGTACTGTTTTGCAGGTTATGAAGTGACTAGTATGGCCCAAATAGGATAGAAAATATGGCCTGCGTACCATTAATTTGAATGTAATTGGTCTAATGCACCAAAGTTTGTTTTTCAATTCAAATATGGTTTGCGTACCATCAAATAGTTGTAATTAGTTTAATTATAGCTGATCCTATTTGAAGAAAATGGCGCCTCCCACGGTGAAATTCAAGACGGATCCATTTTCAAAGACGAACTTTGAAGTTGAAGCTTCAAGATGAAGTCGGGCCATACTAGATCACATTTATCTTATGCATGCTTTAAGTTATTTATTGCTTTAAATATGTCTTAATTATGCATGAGATTATGGCTTGATTATGTTGCATGATTAAGGATTTTAGTTCACTTAAAATCTAACCAACATAGTAAGAGCCTTAAGTTCCAAAGTTTAAAAATTGAGTTAAAAGGTGCCATGCCAAAATAACACTTACTTGGATAACCTTTACATCAATCTAGTAACAGTTTTACGCTCAGCGAGGTGTTACTTATTGACCCTAAAGGGGTAAGGTACACAAATAATTGTGAGTACATGTTAGTTTTGGTGAAACTCAAAGATATAAGTAAGGAGTCCTTTTATGTCGTGGCAAAATTGATAGGTTTACCTAATAAGCTCTTAGACGTACCTATTAACCAAGAGTAGTTTCTAGACTATT
Source organism: Spinacia oleracea (assembly GCF_020520425.1). Lineage (NCBI taxonomy): Eukaryota > Viridiplantae > Streptophyta > Magnoliopsida > Caryophyllales > Amaranthaceae > Spinacia > Spinacia oleracea. Next base: position 74,005,890 of record NC_079492.1, on the reverse strand, counting down.
AGCAAAAGGCTTTTGCTTACCTAAAAGATTTAGAATTGAGTCTAAATACATAATGTTCTTAATTCTTCAATGGTTTTAGGATCTTGGAATCATTTTATTCACACCTGCCGGAACAATAAATTCGAATAGAATGCCAATAACTTGTTTAAATTGCATGATTGCTTTAATTTTCAAGTTATTACTCATGATAACTTGTTTAGACTTTGCATGCTTCAATGTATGTTTTAATTATTGTTTATAATTAAATATCTTGCACTGCAATAAAACCTTTTAGAAAGGTAACAGTAAATTTCCTCGAATGGTAGTGAATCCAAGAACGATTCACGGAAATGAGAAAGAGTGAGCAATTTAAAATGTACGTTTCTTATAGCGACTTTTATAGTTGTTTTCGAATATCAAAGTCGAATGACAAACCGATTGGTGCTTGTGAATTCAAAATACAATGTAGTTTTGAGATCATAAAGCATTGAGTTAAAACGCTCAGCTTTATCAATGGTTAACAACCTAATATCTTTGTCCATTTAATTCTCGAATGATTCTAGTCCCTAGACATTTGAATAGATCGATGCTTAGAGAACTTTAGAAGCTTCTGGTAAGATCATCTAGTTGAAACAGAATATTCAACACAAATAAAATGGTAAGAACCTTGTTGAAGTGACATTGGGCATGTCTAACAAAGTATAAAAGTCAACACTAGAGAATTCAATTCTTAAGACTATAAGAAAGGGTACAAGAAATAGGAAAAACAAGGAATAAATGAAAGGAATTTACGATTTCGTTTCTACCTATAAGTTTATGTTTAAAGAGTAGTGACCTAGCAATCAAACTTCCTTGGTATCATATACCGCTTGAGGTTCTTACTTCGGTAATAACTCAAACAATGAAAACTAGGCTACACTAATGACCTTCAAGTGGGAAATGAAGCATGGCAATGCTACATTAGTTGTAGGGTCATCTAGTTTGTTTTAAGTCCTTTTCAAGGCTGGAACTTAATGGCTAGTTTGTTCCATAATCAACATACCTAAATTTCTGCTTCAAACACAGAAAGACTCACATTCAGAAGAACAAAAACAATGCTTGCTTGTTTGTTCATTTGAATGAAATGGTCATTTACGGGTTGAGTCAATATGCTTGATTAAAACAAACAACTCTTTAACAATAAAAAATTTACTAGGTTCAAATCAAACCCTTGATTTGAGTTCCACTAATTTTTGGCATTGTTGCTTAGACCATATCAACAAGTTAACATTCATAAGCTCTATTTTTATGGACTTTTGAAAGTTGATTGATTTCTAGATCAATTCAAGACAAGCTAGTCTTACTTGTTGAAAGTAACAAAAGATATGAACTATTGTTAGAACGCCTAGACGATAGAGTTCAAAGCTAAAGAAAGGTTTTATGACTTTATTATTTCACACAGATTTGAGTGAATATAGGTTTATTTACTCAATGTGATATAAGTTTGACTAGTTCAAAGATTCAGAAATATAAATCCCACTTGGCAAGAAATCATAAAGATCTAGGTTAGATCATGTAAATGATTACTTAAGTCAAGAATGATCATCATTGATTGTGTTTAGTAAAATATACAATCTAGCTCCATAAGATATGGCATATCTAAGTTGCAGTGATCGAAGTCGATTATTACTTGATTCAATCAATGATGGATCATAAAGACTTTTCCTATAATTTCTAAAACAAAATTCTCAACTACCACCAAACTAAACAAAAATTCTTCAAAGCTATTGAAAAGTAATTTCAGAATATCTTTTCATCATATATCTAAAGAGTTCCTAAACTCAGTGGGAGCTTAGTGTTTGTTATTCAACAAACTAAGGCCCAAGTATAGATATACGTTTCATTGTGATTTATTCAAATGAAACACAAGGGTATTGTTCCTACCACGAGTTTTTGAGAACATAATGTTTGTTTGCTCGAAATAATGTCCTTTTGGAGATTCGTTTCCAAAATGACAAGTGGGAGAAAATAGACCTCGAAAGTCTTCGAGGCGAACAACAAACATAAACGGACATTCCGGAGGCTTTTCGAAGTTCTTTAGAAAATCCGAACACTTATTCTTTAAGGACTTTAGAAGTGGCTTTAAAGAATAGACATCTCTTGCTGGACTTTACAAGTGCTTAAAGGAGAACATAATATTCAAAGGACTTTCAAGTGGTTGTTGATATTCTATTGTTTGATGTTCTATACCCAAGTAGGCATAGAGTTCAAGTCATCGAAACTATGAGATTCTTCTATTAGATAGTGAAGAAACATAGAGTTCGGGTCAATGAAACTATGAGATTCTTCTATTAGATAGTAAAGAAACCTACAACTTGCAGTCAAACTATTATCGTGTAGATTAATGAGTTTGTGGTAAGAAAGCTATGACGAAACCCAGATTCCCTAAAATGGTTAGAGGCCATATATAGACTTAATGTTTAATTGGTTAAAGGCCATAAAAACATAATAAATGTTTTGATGACAAAATTGGAATTTTGTTGATTTGTAAGAATAGGTTAACACCTATTGGTTGTAAATTGGTTTTAAGGATAAAAACCATCAAACATGGAATAGTGTTCACACACAAAGCTAGATTAGTTGCTAAAGGTTACAAGCAAATTCACAGTGTGGATTGTGTTGAAATCTCGTGCAAAATCATAATGCTCAAGTCTACAAATCAAGCAATGATTGCATATTGGTACATATGGCAATTGGATGACAAAACTTATTCCTCAATCAAATGTTGGAATAAACTATGTACATGACATGTCATAGGATTTGTGGATCCAAATAAATACTTGAAAAAGAAAAGCTAGCTTATGAAATCTAAGTACAGATTTAAGCAAGCAATTGGGAATTGGAAATGTATTTTAGTGAAGCTAATAAGTATTTTAGTTTCATAAAATATACATAAATCTTATAGATATATAAGAAGTTTAGTGGGAGTACATAAAACTTAATGGTCCTATGTGTATCACACATATCTCTCCATTATGAAATAACATTCAAAATGCTAATGACTTAGATTTGAAATTATTCATCAATGATGGACCATGGCGAAACTTAGTACATACTGGATATTAAGATCTATTTACAAAGATCTTATAATATTGTATTAGATTAAGTAATGGCATTTACTAAATCAAACACGAAAGACTCCATTGGAGATATTCGACCCATGTGAATAAATCTAAGTAATGAATGTTTGAACTATGTATACGCATTTACTAAGTTAAACATCAAAGGATCTAAATGAGATTCTTAACCTATATTATATGTCAAAGAATTTAGCTGGATCTAGTATCTATTGAAATTAAATGAGCTAAAGTTACATGAATAGAATTCAATCGGGAATTATTCTGCAAAAGAACTTATCATGTATGATATAATATGAGGATCGCCAAAAACGTACCGTATGACTTTAGGCATGACGAACATATACCAATCTCTATTGATCTAAGTAAAGATCAACTAGATTGAGATCAAGAACAACTTATGGTACTTGAAAAGGTACATAGGAATAGTTCTTGATTCAAGGAAATAAAGATGTGCTAAATATTGATGCTACACGCATAAACACTGGCAAAGGATCAAGCAAGATTCCTTTGGAGTTACCCATTGACAAGGACGAGCTAAAGAGCATCGTGTTTTGAAATGGCAACATGGATTGTAGACCATGAGTTGTTGCGTGGGAAATTAAAATAATAATTTCTATGTTCTAAGATATAGTTGGAAAGTCTTCCGCATATTTGTGAACTACTTGGATAAGTTAATCCAAACAAAGCATCACTAGCAACCTATACAGTTGAAGTAAAAGTACTTATTGCCTAAGAAGCAATAAAACAGGATTGTTTATGTTAAAGAGTTCTTCACTGAACTTGGGTAGATCACATGTCTGTTGACTTAATGGTTCTTCATTGCAAAATGCGTAGAACCACTAATGGAGCAAGAAAGACTAGATCACAAAATAAACATACTATTGATGAAAAGGATATTAAGATTGGCAAAGCATGATAACTAAACCTATGCAACAAGTGATAAACAACACTCACATTGTGGCACTGGAAATCAAGCATAGCTTTGAATTCCATGAACTGTTTTAAATATGGGTTAGAGGCCCATGGTTGTAAAACATTGGGGTTGAACATTTATCATATATGAAATCAATTTTCATATTCCATTTAATCTTGGTTTAGTATTAAATGATGAGTCCCTTTAATTTGACGATATATTCAAGATAGACTGTCAGGACCATCCTGTGACTATGAAATGTCTATCAAGTGAACTTGAATGTCAAAAGTTGAGAATGGTCCCTGGTCGGATTTTTCTATAAAGATAGACGCATAGAAAACGTTAGACGACTAGAATGCAAGATGACTAGTAGTTCTGTTTCTTGAACTATGTGGACATGGCAATGTCGTAGTCATTTGCATAGATACTTACTTTGGGAAGACTAGTATCGGACAGACCTATGAAACTTTACTGTAAGAGATGAAAATCTGTCATAAGTAAATTTCATTAAAATTATTAGACACTAAATCCTCAATACCTGAGTGATTTGAGATTACTTGTTTGAGAACTGCTTACTTTGACGTTGTCAACCGTCGCACCGTAAAAGGAGGCTATAAAGGCAACGCTCAGGTAATCACCTATCAAACGAAGTCAAATCTCAAGATCGCAAGATTGGGATTGTCCTCCCATAAATCGGGATTAGATGCTGTAAGTTGTACAAGGCCACTCGGAGAGCTAGAAACTGTAAAATGCATGGCCGTGCTCAGATGAATCATAGGCTCTGATTATCATTTTATTTGATCAGTTGAACTCTGAAACCGAGAAACACCTCTGGACATAATAAGGATGACAACTCTTACCTTATGTTCAAGAGCAAGCATCGAGCGACAAAGGAATTAGGAAATGCACACTTGTCCCTAAGGACAAGTGGGAGACTGAAGGAAATGATTCCCTTGGTCCAAGTATGCATTTAATGTTAAGTCTAATAAATGCGGTTCAATATTAATTAACAAGTTAATAATTCAGTGAGATCAAGTGAGTTGAATGCCTAGCAAGAGGCCTCTTCAGTTCAAATGGAATTAACGATATTAATCCACGGCTTACTCTTGACTGAACCCGTAGGGTCACACAAATAGTACGTAAACGGATCAAGTATTTAATGGCATTAAATACTCCATCTATGGATATTCGGAATCAACGGATCTTGGTTTCAGTGGGAGCTAAGATCGTCAAAGGCAAGTAAATGAATACTCCAGAAACGATGATATTGCCGGAAACGGAAATATGGATCGTATCGGAAATATAAATATATCCAAGTCGTAGATGTTTCCGGAAACGGAAACATGGTACGTATCGGAAAATATTATCGGAAATGGAAATATTGCCGGAATCGGAAATATTGCCGGAAACGGAAATATTGTCAGAATCGGAAATATTATCGGAATCGGAAAATAATCCCGGAAACGGAAATATTAAAAATTTGTTCGAAACGGAAATTAATTCCAGAATCGGAAATGTTAAATATTGTTCGTATCGAAAATGAATTCCGGAATCGGGAATTTAATCGGAAGCGCATCGTACGAATTAGCATCGGACGAGACTTGCTAGGCGAAGGCCCAGCACGAAGCCAGGCCCGCGTCCAGCAAGCCAAGCGCCCAACACAAACGCTGCCAAAGCCTCGCCAGGCCCAGCGCAAGGCCAAGCAAGCAAGGCCATGGCGCGCGCGCTCGTGGGCTGCGAGTTGCGCCTGCTCGTGTGGGCCGGAAGGCCTGCGCGGGTTTGTGCGTTACGCTCGTGGTCGTACGACGTTTGTGTTCGATACGAATCCTAAAGCTATTAGAATTCGTTCTATGATTAAATCCTAATCCTAATAGATAAAATTAGTTTAATAGAGTTTTAATGGAATTCTAAATTAAACTAATTGGTATTCTAATAGGATTATAAATCCTTTTCCATACTCTATAAATATGTGCCTAGGGTCACAAATTTATACACAAGTTTTCAAGTATTCAAAGGTAAGATTTTTAAGCAAAAATCAGCCAAACACTTGCCGCATACCAGCCGAAAATTCTAAGTACCTTAAGGGCGATTCTAGTTGGTCAAACTTAAGGCGGATCCGGACGTGCTGTGGACTATCTACGGAGGGACGACACTTGGAGTCCTAAAGACTTGTTCTTGTTCGGTTCGGGCGCAGCTAGGGAGGGCACGCTACAAAGTGTATGCACCTAAATTATGCTAAATGATTATGTGTAAATAATATGTTTCCTGGCATTAAGGTTTTCCGCATGATTTATGTTTTGTCATATGTATCATAACCTAACAATTTGCTCTTTCTCCAACTTTAGAGAAAGGTTGCTTTGTCATTTTTCCAAGTAAACATGATTCGCACTTACCATAAGCCTCTAAGTCAAATGGTTCTAGAATTCCTTCCTTGTGAAGTCTTTCTATGCTCTTTATGTTTATATGGCCTAATCGATAATGCCACAGAGAGGTGAGATCAGAATCATTATTTTTTGCCTTTTTGGTATTTATGGTATAAACTTGTTTGTCGTGATCTAATAAATAAAGTCCATTGACTAATCTAGCATATCCATAAAACATATCTTTAAAATAAAACGAGCAACTATTGTCTTTTTTTAAAAAGGAAAATCACTTAGCATCTAAGCAAGAAACAGAAATGATGTTTTTAGTAAGACTTGGAACATGGAAACAATCTTCCAGTTCCTAAAGTAGCCCAGAGGGAAACGACAAATAATAAATTCCTACAGCTAATGTAGCAATCCGTGCTCCATTTCCCACTCGTAGGTCGACTTCACCCTTGCTTAACCTTCTACTCTCTCTTGTAATGGCCAATTCCATCACAATAAAGACAGCTTAATGTGGACTTTTCCTGCTTTGCCTTCTTCTTTGACTCAGCATTGCCCTTGGACTTTCCACCTTTCTTGAAGGGTCTCCCTTTAACCTTGAGTAAATCTTTGGCTTCACAGTCGAGTACTATCTCAGCCTTTCTGACAAGGTGAACAAACTCTGCAACTGTTTCTTCTCTTGGTTCACTTAGGAATAGTTTCTTAAAGCGACCAAACCCACTGTGCAGTGAATTGAGCAAGATAGAGACTGCCATCCTTTCGCTTATTAGTGTTCCTAGCAGATTTAGGCGATCAAAATATGAAAGCATAAGCTCTACATGGAACCTTAGTGGGAGACAAATTCTTTGTTTAATGCGAAGGAGCTGAACATGTGTTTCTTGGACCTCCATCCTAAAACACCTGTTATGAGAACTAACCTTTAGACCAGACATTGATTCAATCAACTCATGGACATTTAGGTCCCTGTCCTCCATGTTTCCACGACAGATATCCCTCAGATTCTTGATGAGCGTAAATGGTTCGTAAGCTACAAACCTTCTAGCCCATTCATCAGGGATATTGTCCAGGATGAGACTCATACCCTTTTTGAGGTCCGCATCCCAGGCGGCATATCTTTCAGGGGTCATGTATCTGGCATAGTAGCTTGGCATGGGATGGAATAGTACATACTCAAATCCATTGAGTCTGACTACTTCAACTAGCTTAGCTTCCCATTCAAGAAAAATTGTTAGGTTCAGCTTGACCATAAGCTCAGAACCCATGATGATGTTTTGATGTTGTTTGCCATAGTAAAACTACAATTGAAAAAGAATAAACAAATAAATAACCATTCACAGTTTCTCTTAATAAATTCAAATTCTAGCAAACATGCATAATTTATCATTTATTAAGCATTTTATTTAAGTTATGTGTTCCGGCAGGTGTGAATAAAATGATTCCAAGATCCTTAAATCATTGAAGAATTAAGCACATTATGTATTTAGACCAAATTCTAAAATATTTTAGGTAAGCAAAGCCTTTGCTAATAGTCTAGAAGCTACTCTTGGTTGATAGGTACGTCTAAGAACTTATTAGGTAAACCTATCTCATTTGCCACGACATAAAAGGACTCCTTACTTATATCGTTGAGTTTCACCAAAACTAACATGTACTCACAATTATTTGTGTACCTTGCCCCTTTAGGATCAATAAGTAACACCTCGCTTACGCGGAAAACTATTACTAAGATTGATGTAAAGGTTTATCCAAGTAAGTGTTATTTTGGCATGGCACCTTTTAACTCAATTTTAAAGTTTGGAACTTAAGGCTCTTACTATGTTGGTTAGATTTAAGTGAACTAAAATCCTTAATCATGCAACATAATCAAGTCATAATCTCATGCATAATTAAGACATATTTAAAGCAATAAATAACTTAAAGCATGCATAAGATATAAATGTGATCTAGTATGGCCCGACTTCATCTTGAAGCTTCAACTTCAAAGTCCGTCTTGAAAATGGATTATAAACTTCGTCTTGAATTTCACCATGGGAGGCGCCATTTTCTTCAAATAGGATAAGCTATAATTTAAACTAATTACAACTATTGATGGTACGCAGACCATATTTAAAGCAATAAAAAATTTGGTACTTTAGACTAATATTACATTCAAATTAATGGTACGCAGACCATATTTTCTATCCTATTTGGGCCACACTAGTCACTTTCAATAAACTGAAAAACAGTACATATACAATATATACCATTCACCTATTCATTTATCAATGAATGACCCACATAGCTAGTTAGTAGAACATATTATGCATCACATAAATATTTGCAACAATTAATCAAGGCTTCCAATAATCTACCAATTATTCAATCCTTATTAATTCTAATTAAGTTGTTTTAACCTTAAAGGAATGTAGACCTAATCAAGAGTTTATGACTAAAAGCTCCCACTTAAACCAATAAATTTACATGCTTTACTAATTTTAAACATAAAATTGTATTTCCTAGTCTAACCGGAAATATACAAATTTAATTAAAATTTAAAGCTCATATAAATTATTATTTGAATCCTTTAATTTATTTCTAGTTTATTAAATTAATAATTTTAAATTTATTCAAGGTTTTAATTTTAGTTAAATAATTAGTATAAATAAAATTTATAATAATTAGATTATTCAAAATTAAATACCGAGAAAAAATCAAATTACAAATTTTAAAATTAATTAAAATCGTTTTGTACTGAAAATTTACAATTAAATTTAAAACGCATCAATCAGATCAAGACGAGGCCATGGGCTTGCGCCCATGCCCCGTCGAGTGCACGAGGCATCAACGCCCCTCGACTGATCGAATAGCAAGGCACGAGCATGCAGCCACGCCTAGACGCAGCAAGCCGAGCCACGCCTAGGCGCAGCAGCAGCAGCTCGCTCGCTGTGGCGCAGGAGCGCTCGCTGGGCGAGGCATCGCTCGCTGTGAGCGACCCATCGCGCGCTGGGCGAGGCAGCGCTCGCTGTGGCGCAGCATCCCTCGCTGCCCACGCGCGCCAGCCTGCTCGCGCTTGTGCCTTGCCTCATCGCCTCATCGCCCATGGCTCGCAGCACACACGCCCAGGCAGCCTTTGCCTTGCGCGCATGCCACGCTTGTTGCTCTCTGCATTCGTACCGCATGGGCGACGAGCTCCCTTGCTCGTTGTCGCATGCCCGCACTATACAACTCCCCTTAAGGGTAACATGTAGCGTCCATTGCCTTGTGCGTGCAAAATTCATGAGCGAATTATATAAAAATTAAAACTTTTTAATTCAAATTTATAGACAAATTAGTAAATCATATTAATTTCATAAATTTAGGGCGAAAAATCGAAAATTTATTATTTAATTAATTTCCGATTATCATGGATTCAAATTTAGGTCATAAAAATTTAAAATTTATCAAAAATTAACAATTTTTATGGTGGTTTTTAATTATGGATACCTAATTGAATTGTCAATTAATTATTTAAATCAAATCAAATTCTAAATTATTCCAATTTCAACAAATTAATTACAATTACAAATTAGGTTGTATAATTAACAAGATTAGGCATATAAATTTGTTAAACATATAAAGTAGGTCAATCAAAAATTCAAGATTTACAAATAAGAATTGCAAATACTTAATTTAACATATTAAAAATTACAAATTTTGCGTTCGAAAAACTAAAACCTCCGAAAAGTCATAGTTAGGCTTGGAATTTGGGGTTTACATGCGAAATACACTATAAAATTATACGATTCCGACCATTATTGACTAAACTGCCGAAAATTCTGCCAACATATAATTAAATAATCGCATGAATTTGCAATTAATTACCAAAAATTGAAAATTTCGAATTAATCACCCCTTTAATTCATTGCAAATTTATAAAATTTAACCATGTTAAATAATTATTATGGAATTAATTAGAGGCTCGTGATACCACTGTTAGGTTATGATACATATAAATGAAAATAAATCATGCGGAAAAACCATAAAGCCAGGAATCCGAATTAATTGCCACATAACAATTAGCATAATTTAGGACACATACACTTTGTAGCGTGCCCTCCCTAGCTGCGCCCGAACTGAACAAGAACAATTCTAGGACTCCAAATGTCGTCCCTCCGTAGTTAGTCCACAGCACGTTCGGATCCGCCTTAGATTTAATTAACTAGAATTGCACCTAAGGTTCTATGAATATGTTCGAATATTTTGGCAAATATTATACTTAGTTTTAATCCTTAAAACTAGGTGTATGATTGAAAATTATGTTGTAATAAATTTTTGAATGCCATCACATATTTATAGAGTAGGAATATGGAATTGGAATTCTACTAGGATTCAAGAATTCTAATTCTATTAGAATTAGAGTTTACTTAAAACTAGTAACTTAGAAAATTAAACTAATCCTAATCGCTTAAGGATTCGATGCATGCACGAACTCCAACACGCACACGAGCACGGCGCACAAGCGAGCAAGCAATCCCCGCGCGCGCGCGAGAAGCCCATCGCAGGCGCACAGCCCACACGCTGCCTCGCAGCCCGCATTGCTCGCAGCCACGGCGCGCTGGGCCTGGCCTTGCGCTGGGCCTGGCGTGCCTTTGGCTTGCTTTGTTGCGCGTTGGGCTTGCTAGGCGTGGGTCTGGCTTCGTGCTGGGCCTTCGTCTAGCAAGCTCGTCTGACGCTTATTTCGTACGACGCGCTTCCGATTAGTTTTTCGATTCCGGAATTCATTTCCGATTCGAACAATATTTAACATTTCCGAATCCGGAATTAATTTCCGTTTCTAACAAATATTTAATATTTCTGATTCCGGAATTATTTTCCGATTCCGATAATATTTTTGATTCTGACAATATTTCCGTTTCCGGCAATATTTCCGATTCTGGCAATATTTCCATTTCCAATAATATTTTCCGATACGTACCATGTTTCCGTTTCCGGCAACATCTACGACATGGATAATATTTATATTTCCGATACGATCCATATTTCCGTTTCCGGCAATATCATCGTTTTTGGAGCATCCATAATTTGCCTTTGACGATTTCAGCTCCCACTGGAACCGAGATCCGTCGATTCCGAATATTCATAAATGGAGTATTTAAATCCTTTAAATACTTGATCCATTCACGTACTATTTGTGTGACCATACGGGTTCAGCCAAGAGTATGTTGTGGATTAATATTATTAATTCCACTTGAACTGAAGCGGCCTCTAGCTAGGCATACAGTTCACTTGATCTCACTGAATTATTAACTTGTATAATTAATACTGAACCGCATTTATTAGACTTAGCATTGAATGCATACTTGGACCAAGGGCATTATTTCCTTCAGAAATGTCTTTCAAGTGAACTTGAATGTCAAAAGTTGAAAATGGTCCCTGGTCCAAAGTTTTCTATAAAGGTGGACGCATAGAAAACGCTAGACGACTAGAATGCAAGATGACTAGTAGTTATGTTTCTTGAACTATGTGGACATGCCAATGTCACAATCATTTGCATAGATACTTACCTGAGAATATTAGTATCGGACAGACCAATGAAACTTTACTGTAAGAGATGAAAATATGTCATCAGTAAATTTCATTATATTATTAGACACTAATCCTCAATACCTAAGTGATTTGAGATTACTTGTTTGAGAACTGGTTACTTTGACGTTGTCAAGCGTCGCACCGTAAAAGGAGACTATAACGGCAACTCTCAGGTAATCACCTATCAAACGAAGTCTAACCTCAAGATCACAAGATTGGGATTGTCCTCCCATAAATCGGGATGAGATGCTGAAAGTTGTATAAGGCCACTCGGAGAGCTAGAAACTGAAAATGCATGGTCGTGCTCAGATGAATCATAGGCCATGATTATCTATTTTATTTGATCAATTGAACTCTGAAACCGAGAAATACCTCTAGACATAATAAGGATGACTACTCTTACCTTATGTTCATGAGCAGGCATCAAGCGACAAAGAAATTAGGCAATTCACACTTGTCCCTAAGGACAAGTGGGAGACTGAAGGAAATAATGCCCTTGGTCCAAGTATGCATTCAATTCTAATCCTAATAAATGTGGCTAGTATTAATTAAACAAGTTAATAATTCAGTGAGATCAAGTGAGCTGAATGCCTAGCTAGAGGCCGCTTCAATTCAAATGGAATTAATAATATTAATCCACAACTTACTCTTGACTAAACCCGTAGGATCACACAAATAGTACGTGAACGAATCAAGTATTTAAGTAAATATATTATTCATTAAATACTCTATTTATGAACATTCGGAAACGACGGATCTCTGTTCCAGTGGGAGCTGAAATCGTCAAAAGGAAAAATATAGAATGCTCCGGAAATGATGATATTGCCGGAAACAGAAATATGGATCATGACGGATATATAAATATTATCCAAGTCGTAGATATTCCCGGAAACGGAAACATGGTTCGTATCGGAAAATATTATCGGAAATAGAAATATTGTCGGAATCGGAAATATTGCTGGAAACGGAAATATTACCGAAATCGGAAATATTATCTGAATAGGAAATATTAAATATTTGTTCGAATCGGAACAAATTCTGGAATCGAAAATATTAAATATTTGATCGAATCGGGAATTAATTTCGGAAATGGAAGCGCGACGTGCGAACGATCGACGAACGAGCTTGTGAGACGCAAGGCCCAGGGCCAAGCAAGCCCGTGCACAGAGCAGCGCGCGAGGCAAGGGCCCGAGCAGCAGCGCCCAACTAGTGGGCCGCATGCTGCTTGCTGCTAACGCCCAGCGCGCATGGGCCGAGCAAGGCAGCAGCGCCAATTCGTGGGTTGTTGGGCTGCTTGCTGTACGACCAAGCAGCGTGGGGTCAAGGCCACACGTGCAAAGCCTTGGCCGGCAAGGATTTCTTGCTTGTCAAGTAATCGTGTTTTCCTAATTCTACTGAAATTAGATGTTTTAGTTAAATCGGAAATACTTAGTATTTTATTAAACCTAAAATTCTAATGTTATTAATTAACTAGAATCCTAATGGATTTAGTTAATCGATTCCTAGTAGAATTAAAACTCCTTTATTTCCACCCTATAAATATGTGGTTCATGATCGCAATTTATAATTTAATTAAATATACTATTCTAACACATTAGATTCAAGAGAGAATTTAATACTTGCCTATCACTATTGTGAGTTTCCCGAGTGCACATAAAACCTAAGAGAATATTCTAGTTGGTTGAATCTAAGGCGGATCTGAACGTGCTATGGACTATCTACGGCGGGACGACATTTGGAGTCCTATAGTTGTTCTGGTTCGGTATATAGGGAAGGCACGCATCACATTGTATGTATACTAATTATGCTAATTGACTATGTGGAAATTAATTTGGATTCCTGGCTTTATGGTTTTTCCGCATGAATTATATTGTTTATATTATTCATAATCCTACAGTTCAATCCTTGCTGGATGTGATAAGTGGGTTCACGACGGCTGTAAGCTATTTTGTGGCGCATGCCCATTCTGGGAGAGTGAAGGAAATAATGCCCTAGGTCCAAATATGAATTTAATGATAAGTCTAATAAATGCGGTTCAGTATTAATTATGCAAGTTAATAATTCAGTGAGATCAAGTGAACAGTATGCCTAGCTAGAGGCCGCTTCAGTTCAAGTGGATTAATGATATTAATCCACAACTTACTCTTGACTGAACCCATAGGGTCATACAAATAGTACGTAAACGGATCAAGTATTTAATGGCATTAAATACTCTATCTAATCAATATCCGGAATCGACGGATCTTGGTTTCAGTGGGAGCTGAGAACGTCAAAGGCAAATAAATGAATACTCCGGAAACAATGATATTGCCGGAAACGGAAATATGGATTGTATCGGAAATATAAATATTATCCAAGTCGTAGATGTTGCCGGAAACAGAAACATGGTACGTGTCGGAAAATATTATCGGAAATGGAAATATTGCCGGAATCAGAAATATTGCCGGAAATGGAAATATTGTCACAATCGGAAATATTATCGGAATCGGAAAATAATTCCGGAAACGGAAATATTAAATATTTGTTCGAGACAAAAATTAATTCCGAAATCGGAAATGTTAAATATTGTTCGTATCGGAAATGAATTCCGGAATCGGGAAATGAATCGGAAGCGCGTCGTACGAATTAGCATCGGACGAGCTTGCTAGACGAAGGCCCAGCACGAAGCCAGGCCCGCGTCCAACAAGGCAATAGCGCGCCACACACGCCCAGCCCAAGGCTGCGTCAGGCCCACCGCAAGGCAGGCCTAGCGCGCGCCAAAGGGGCAGGCAGCTCGAGGGCTTCGTGGCCGATTGGGCTGCGTCGCTCGGGCTTGGCGCGCGCGCGCGCACGGCGCCCCTCGTGGGCTGCTGTGCGTGCGTGTGTGTTTGTGTTCACATACGAAACCTAAAGCATATAGGATTCATTTGATGATTCTAATTTAATTAATTCGTATCCTAGTTGGATTCAATTGCTTATTCCATGGCCTATAAATATGAGATCTAGGCTCATAATTTATAACGAGTTTAAAGTATTCAAAGGTAAGAATTTGAGCAAAAATTCTGTCATACGGAGGGCGATTCTAGTTGGTCAATCTTAAGGCGGATCCGGACGTGCTGTGGACTTTCTACGGAGGGACGACACTTGGAGTCCTAAAGACTTGTTCTTGTTCGGTTCGGGCACAGCAAGGGAGGGCACGCTACAAAGAGTATGCATCCTAATTATGCTAATTGTTATGTGGCAATTAATTTGGAATCCTGGCGTTTATGGTTTTTTCGCATGATTTATATTCGTTTATATGTATCATAACCTAACAGTGGTATCACGAGCCTCTAATTAATTCCATAATAATTGCTTAACATGGTTAAATTTTACAAATTTGCAAAGAATTAAAAGGGGTGATTAATTTTCTTAATTGTTAATTAATTGCAAATTGCGTTTATTTAATTATATGTACGCAGTTTTTCGGCAGTTTCTTCGTTACTCAAAAAATCGAGTGATTTTTGTGTCAATTCCGCATGTAAAAGGCATTCTAAAATTTTGACAAAAAAATATAGTTTTTCGGCCGAACCCAGAATTCCCAAATTCGAAGCCTAACTATGACTTTTCGGAGGTTTTAGTTTTTCGAACGCAAAAGTTTGTAATTTTAAGATGTTAAATTGAATATTTGGGATTCTTGTTGTTAAATCTTGAATTTTTGATAGACCTGCTGTATATGTTTAACAAATTTGAATGCCTAAGCTTGTTAATTATACAACCTAATTTGTAATTGAAATTAATTTGTTGAAATTCGAATAAATTTAGAATTGATTTGATTTTCATAATTAATTAACGATTTAATTCATGATTAAAAACTACCATAAAAATTGTTAATTTATGATAAATTTTAGATTTTTATGACCTAGATTTGAATCCATGATAATCGAAAATTAATTGATTAATAAATTTTCGATTTTTCGCCCTAAAATTATGAAATTAATATGATTTATTAATTTGTCATTAATTTTGAAATAAAAGTTTTAATTTTTATGAAATTCGCTCATAAAACTTGCACGC
This sequence comes from Spinacia oleracea, assembly GCF_020520425.1. Taxonomy (NCBI): domain Eukaryota; kingdom Viridiplantae; phylum Streptophyta; class Magnoliopsida; order Caryophyllales; family Amaranthaceae; genus Spinacia; species Spinacia oleracea. The sequence goes on along the minus strand of NC_079492.1, from coordinate 73,989,934 downwards.
ACAAAGCAAAGGATGCTACGTGTTACCCTTAAGGGGTGTTGTATAGTGCGGGCATGCGACGACGAGCAAGGGAGCTCGTCGCCCATGCGGTACATTGCAGCGAGCAAGAACCATGGCACACGAGCACAAGGCAGCACGCTTCCCTTGTGTTGAGTGTTGTGTGTAGCGTGGGCGAGTGGGCGATGGGCATTGGTGTGAGCCAGGCGAGCAGTCGCGTGTGGGCAGCGAGCGTGCTGCGCCACAGCGCGCGCTGCCGCGCCCAACGAAGCAACCAGACGCGTCGAGTGAGGCAGGCTGCGCGCAGCGTGGCCTGGGCTTGCTGCGTTACGTGTGGCCTGCTCGTGTGATGCCGTACGATCAGTCAAGGGGCGCTGCTGCCTCGTGCACTCGACGGGGCTTGGGCGCAAGCCCAAGTGCCTCGTCTTGTTACGATTGATGCGTTTTGACTTTAATTTTAAATTTTCAGTTCGGAAACGATTTTAATTAAATTTAAAATTCGTAATTTAAATTGTTTTCTCGGAATTTAATTTTGAATAATCTAATTATTATAAATTTTAAATTATACTAATTAATTTACTAAAATTAAAACCTTGAATTAATTTAAATTCATTTTAATTCAACTGAAAATAAATTAAATGGGTTCAATTATAAATTTATATGAGCTTTAAATTTTAATTAAATTTGTATGTTTCCGGTTAGACTAGGAAATACATTTTTATGTTTAAAATTAGTAAAGCATGTGAATTTATTGGTTTAAGTGGGAGCATTTTAGTCATAAACTCTTGATTAGGTCTACATTCCTTTAAGGTTAAACAACTTGATTAGAATTAATAAGGACTGAATAATTGGTAGATTATTGGTGCCCTTGATTAATTGCTGCAAATATTTATGTGATGCATAACATGTTCTACTAACCAGCTATGTGGGCCATTCATGATAATGAATGGGTGAATGGTATATATTGTATATGTACTGTTTTACAGGTTATTGAAAAGTGACTAGTATGGCCCAAATAGGATAGAAAATATGGTATGCGTACCATTAATTTGAATGTAATATTGGTTTAATGCACCAAAGTTCTTTTTTTTTTTCAATTTAAATATGGTCTGCGTACGATCAAATAGTTGTAATTAGTTTAATTATAGCTTATCCTATTTGAATAAAATGGCGCCTTCCATGGTGAAATTCAAGACGGAGTTTCCAATCCATTTTCAAGACGGACTTTGAAGTTGAAGCTTCAAGATGAAGTCGGGTCATACTAGATCACATTTATATCTTATGCATGTTTTAAGTTATTTATTGCTTTAAATATGTCTTAATTATGCATGAGATTGTGGCTTGATTATGTTGCATGATTAAGGATTTTAGTTCACTTAAAATCTAACCAACATAGTAAGAGTCTTAAGTTCCAAACTTTTAAAATTGAGTTAAAAGGTGCCATGCCAAAATAACACTTACTTGGATAACCTTTACATCAATCTTAGTAATATATTTCCGCCGTAGCGAGGTGTTACTTATTGATTCTAAAGGGGTAAGGTACACAAATAATTGTGAGTACATGTTAGTTTTGGTGAAACTCAACGATATAAGTAAGGAGTCCTTTTATGTCGTGGCAAATGCGATAGGTTTACCTAATAAGTTCTTAGACGTACCTATCAACCAAGAGTAGTTTCTAGACTATTAGCAAAGGCTTTGCTTACCTAAAATCTTTTAGAATTAAGTCTAAATACATAATGTGCTTAATTCTTCAATGATTTAAGGATTTTGGAATTATTTTATTCACACCTGCCGGAACACACAACTTGAATAAAATGCTTAATAAATGATAAATTATGCATGTTTGCTAGAATTTAAATTTATTAAGAGAAACTGTGAATGGTTATTTATTTGTTTATTCTTTTTCAATTGTAGTTTTATCAATGGCAAACAACAATTCATTCAACATCCGATCAATTCTCGAAAAGGAGAAGTTGAACGGGAAGAACTTCCTTGACTGGCAAAGGAACTTGCAAATAGTTCTTATCCAGGAAGAAAAGGAGTATGTCCTGGAAGAGGCGATGCCCGAAGCCGCTGGCGACAGGGTCACTCAGGCAGCCCTCAATCGTTGGATTGATGTCAACAAGGATGTAAAATGTCTAATTCTTGCAACCATGAGTGCAAATCTACAGAAAACGTTCATTAACTCAGATGCTTACACGATCATCAGTGAGTTAAAGAACATGTTCCAAGATCTGGCTCGAGTCGAAAGATTCGAGACTCATAGGCAAATTCTTGAGACCAAGCTTAAGAAAGGCGAGCCCGTAAGTCCACATGTTCTCAAAATGATTGGACTCATTGAGAATATGAGTCGGCTGGATCAGCAATTCTCTCAGGAAATGGCTGTAGACACCATCCTCCATTCTCTTCATAGCGGGTATGATCAGTTCAAGCTGAACTATAGTATGAATAGTCTAGACAAAACGCTCACTGAGCTTCACGGTATGCTGAAGACCGCTGAAAAGACGCTCAAAAGTGATAAGCAAGATGTGCTTATGGTGCGTGGGGGCAAGTTCAAGAAATCTGGTAAGAAGAGGAATGCTAAGAAAGGTGGCAACAAGGCCAACCAGACTAAGCAACCAAGCGGCACCAAATCTAAAAAGAAGAAGGTGAGCCAACCCACTTCTGAATCTGAATGCTTCTACTGCAAGAAGAAGGGGCATTGGAAGAGAGATTGCTTGAAGCTTAAGGAAGATCAGAAGAACGAAACAGTTGTTCCATATTCAGGTATTTTCGTTATAGACAATTTCGTTATAGACTATATACTTTCTAATTCAACTTCTTGGGTATTAGATACAGGTTGTGGCTCACACTTATGTTCCAATTCACAGGGACTAAGAAGAAGTAGAAGGTTAAGCAAGGGTGAAGTCGACCTACGAGTGGGAAATGGAGCACGGATTGCTGCATTAGCTGTAGGAACTTATTATTTGTCGTTGCCCTCTGGGCTAGTTTTGGAACTGGAAGATTGTTTCCATGTTCCAAGTCTTACTAAACACATTATTTCTGTTTCTTGCTTAGATGCTAAGGGATTTTCCTTTTTAATAAAAGACAATAGTTGTTCGTTTTATTTTAAAGAGATGTTTTATGGATCTGCTAGATTAGTCAATGGACTTTATTTATTAGATCACGACAAACAAGTTTATAACATAAATACCAAAAAGGCCAAAAAGGATGATTCATATCTCATCTATCTGTGGCATTGTCGATTAAGCCATATTAACTTGAAACGCATAGAAAGACTTCAAAAGGAAGGAATTCTAGAACCATTTTACTTAGAGGATTATGGTAAGTGCGAATCATGTTTACTTTGCAAAACGACAAAGCAACCTTTCTCTAATGTTGGAGAAAGAGCAACTGAACTATTGGGTTTAATCCATACAGATGTATGTGGACCGATGAGTACAAATTCTAGAGGTGGTTTCAGCTACTTTATCACTTTCACTAATGACTTCAGTCGATATGGTTATGTCTACCTAATGAAGCATAAGTCTGAATCCTTTGACAAATTCAAGAAATTTCAGAGTGAAGTAGAGAATCAATTAGGCAAGAAGATTAAGGCACTGCGGTCTGACAGAGGCGGTGAATATCTGAGCTATGAATTTGATGACCATCTGAAAGAATGTGGAATTCTATCAGAATTGACTCCTCCTGGAACACCACAATGGAACGGTTTGTCGGAACGGAGGAACAGAACCTTGCTAGACATGGTTAGATCAATGATGGGTCAGGCCGAACTTCCAATAGAATTTTGGGGACGTGCACTAAATACAGCTGCACTCACTATAAATAGAGCTCCGTCTAAAGCTGTTGAAAAGACTCCATATGAGTTATGGTTTGGAAAGCCTCCAAAAGTGTCTTTTCTTAAGATTTGGGGATGTGAAGTATACGTCAAACGATTAATTTCAGACAAACTTCATCCAAAATCTGACAAATGTATCCTTGTGGGTTATCCAAAGGAAACAAAGGGGTATTACTTCTACAATACATCTGAGAACGAGGTGTTTGTTGCTCGAGATGGTATCTTTTTGGAAAGAGATCACATTTCCAAAATGACAAGTGGGAGAAAAGTAGACCCCGAAGAAATTCGAGTCGAACAAAAAACTCTAGTGAATGCTCAAAATGACATTCAGGATGAAACTCATAGATCTTTAGAAGTATCTAGTGAGAATCAAGGACCATCTAGAAATGTAACCCCGCGTAGATCGCAGAGATATAGATCTCAACCGGAAAGGTACTTAGGTATTTTGACGAACGAGAGTTATGACGTTCTATTACTTGAAAGTACTGCGACTAACAAACAAGCTATGACGAGCCCTAGCTCCAAGCAATGGCAAGAAGCCATGCAATCTGAATTAGACTCCATGTATGAGAACCAAGTTTGGGATTTGGTTGATTTGCCAGATGGCTACCAAGCCATAGGAAGCAAATGGGTTTTCAAACTGAAAAAGGACAAGGATGGGAAACTTGAAGTTTTCAAATCTAGATTGGTTGCAAAAGGTTACAGGCAAGTCCACGGTGTGGATTACGATGAAACCTTTTCACCAGTTGCAATGCTAAAGTCTATTCGGATAATGTTAGCAATCGCTGCATATTACGATTACGAAATATGGCAGATGGATATCAAAACCGCTTTCTTAAACGGCGTTTTAACAAAAACTGTGTTTATGACACAGCCTGAGCGTTTTGAGGATCCAAAGAATGCTAAAAAGGTATGCAAGCTTAAGAAATCAATCTACGGATTTAAGCAAGCATCAAGGAGCTGGAATATACGTTTTGATGAAGCAGTCAGTGACTTTGGTTTCATCAAGAACGCAGACGAACCTTGTGTATACAAGAATGTAAGTGGGAGCAAAATTGCTTTTCTAGTATTATATGTCGACGACATATTACTTATCGGAAATGACATTCCTATGTTGAACTCTGTCAAGATTTGGCTTGGGAAATGTTTTTCGATGAAGGATCTAGGAGAAGCACAGTACATACAGGGCATCAAGATTTACAGAGATAGATCTAAAAAGATGATTGGACTCAGACAAAGCACTCACTAGTAGAAAAAATGCTATTAGTAACGCCCTATTAGTAACTGGCTCAATCGATGCATGTTATAAATAGTGTATTAGTAACTGGCAAGACAATTGTGCATTATGAATAAATTGATCAAAGCTAATATGACCGAGTATTAATAACCGACAGTATTAAATCCGGTTACATATGTTTGGTCAAACTTTGCTGCCTACATTATTCGTAATGGTGGTTATCAATGCCCATTACCAATACAGCTTAGTAGAATTAAAAATTAAAAAATTAAATAAAATCCTAGTTTTCTTTTCACAGTTGCTTCCGTTCGTCTTTTCCTCCTTTCCTCACTTTCCACTCTACATCTTCATTCTCTAGTATCAGATCAGTTATGCAGTTCATCTCTCTCTCTCTCCTTCGAAATTTCCCTCAGAATAACAATCAACTGCCTCCCCTCTGCCACTGAAAACTCGTGGTATTCCAGCATTTTCAATGAAACCTTCTCACTCTCCCTCCCATTTGCGTCCACCGCGTCCACCGCCACAACAACCACCACCTCCTCCTTCATATCACAAGAACTCAAACCGACATTATTTTCCACCATCTCTTCTTCCTCTCTACCAGAATCAGGTAATTTTCTTTTTTTTCTACAGTTTTCGAATTTTAGGGTTTCTTTTGATGTTCTGATTTTTTAGATATTACAGAAATGGTTTTTAATTTTTTAAAAATTAATATAGGAAAAGGGTGGTTTGAGTGTATAATTAATTTGTTTAAGCTTAGCTATTTTGATTGGAACTATTATGAAATATGATAAAATTGTCTTCTTTTATTGATTTCTATGAATTCCTTGTAGATCTTTTGTCAAATTATCTTCTTTTAAAGGCGATGGAGATTTAAGTTGCAGGGCTGATTTCAACATTTTACACTTTTACAGTCTTAACACTGTTGTTGCTTTTATTCGTCTGAACATACGAAGTATGATGCTAGAAGATAAGAAATTTAATTTTAGTTTCAACTCTAAAATCTGTTATTAAAGTAGTTGGAGGGAGATAAGGTCCTTGCATATGTTATCGGTATGAGAATTTTATGTGAAAGTTAATTGGACTTCTTAAGCTCAATCAATGGTGATTTGCATATGTTGTCAATATGAGATGTTTTTTGTGAGTTTTGCTTGATTTTCGATTATCATTGTCATACATGCTGATCTCCTCAAACAGAATTAGGATGTAAATTGTATTGGATCAAAAGTAATTAGGTATATGTTAAATTTGGACCAGAGGGACAATCTGAAATTTATTCTTTTGAAGGAGACAATTTCATTATAAATGAAACCCAAACTCCTCTATTTGTCTTACGGGTTGCAGTTAGTTGTAGTCTGTAGACAAAGGCTTGGGTGTGGATATTCTCATTTAAAGCCTTTTACTATAGTCTTTTAATTTATGTTTTTCCAAGAGAAGCCAAGTCCTGGATCCATTCTAGACTTTGCAGCAGAAACATCTTCGACAATCAGTTAGAGCCCTAATGTATACACTATGCAAAATCCATGGTCTTCTTGTTTGAGTGACTTACATGACTCTTACTAGTGCTTCCCAAGAAGTCAGCTTAGACAAGACACAATAATGGAGATACGTCATCCTCTCTTAGGGACGTATGCATAGTTACGCATATTATTCATCAAAATAGGTAAAATTTCTGCCCAATTATTCTTGTCAGAGTAATTCTCATATATCAATTGTTAAACTATGCTAACCATTCCATATTGCTGACTTGTTTGGTTCTTTTTCTTGCAGAACTATTTATTCCCTTTGCCTCTAAGACATGTTTGTTAGAGTTATGTTCTGCTGTTCAACGTCTTCGGTTCCCTCTATCTCAGGTTTCAGTTTACTCGATTACATACGTTAGGGTCATGCCTCTTTACGTTTTTAAGAGGTGAGGGATTGCTACCGTCTAATTGGATGCAAAACTCTTATCTTCACAACATATATTCAGTTTCCGATCCGTTTTTCTAACAATAATACTTTGCTTAACATCATATTTTTCGATCATTTTTCACTCTGAGCTTAGATCATGACCAACTCATTTGACTAGACAATCATAGAAGGTTGAGAGAGGCAATTGATCAAGCATGGTCACAATTCATTAAAAAATTCTTTTAAAGGTTTAGTAGTAATTTTATCTGACAGGTTTAGTTGTAATTATGGTGGTCTTGCACTATTATCTGAGCATTGAGTGAACCCTTATTTTGCACATAAACTAGTTCGAAAGTGACCATGTTGATAAGTAAGCTCTTCAAGAACATAATCAATCACTCAAGCTCTTTAATTATAGCTAACATAATCTAGATTTTACTTGACAATAATGCCTTTTTAAGATAATAATAATTCGGGTCGGGGTGGGGGGTGGGGGGGGGGGGGGTTCTGAAATTAATAACTCGCACATATAATTAAATTTCAGAAAGGGGTTCTCAGGCCATAAAGCAATATTATTTATAAATGGGGAAGTTGAATACTAGACTAGTATTCAGATTTGCTATAGGAATACTAGCTCAAACACTAAATTGATTAATTTAAGGGTCTCTTTTCAGACTATATAGCAATGGATTTATCTTGTAGAGGATTTTATGTATTGATACGTGATCTTGACAAAAGCTTACAAGGTGTGTTTGTCATTGTGTTTCTCTCTTCCCTATTGTATGATATCTCCATTTAGCGGTCTTGTTCTTGTTTTATGCATATCTTCGAGATAATAAGCTTCTAGACTGCTATTATTACTCCTCGTCCCTTATAATGATTGTTCCAATTATTTGTCTTTGCTTTTTTTTTTTTGCATTCCTTAAAGAAAATGTTGAATCTGCCTATGAGGATATTGTCCTTATTGTTATGAACATCGACATTATCTTGTGATCCTGAGTTGAACTGCTCTTCTTTTCTTTTTCTATTTTCCTTCTAGTACGTTGGGGATCGTGGTCGTCGGTATTCTTTATACATGCATCCAGTGGCAGAATGAACAACACTGTGAGCAAGAAATATAAGATATTAAGAAGGGAATGCTATCTGGTTTTATCACACCAGATTCATCCCGCATCATTAACATCATTAATGACAACAAAATAATTTCCTTCCTTCAAAGCAATAAAGATTTGGTGCATGTATAGTCTTTTTTGCTCTGATTTTATATTTTTATTAATTATAGTTAATTCATTTCCTCTATTTCAATAGGAGTCTCCCGTCTTTGAAAGACGACCTCTTTTGGAACCAGGAAGCATTCCACCATCAGATTTGTAATTAAATTCTATCATTTTGGTAAATAAAAATTGAAAAAGTTTTGTTTTGAGAAAGTTGGGTGTATTCAATCCTCATACTTCCTATTAATGAATACAACAACTCATTTAAACTTATATGGAAATATAGGAATTCAAGGAATAAAGTTTATGATGTTGTGGTGATATTCTTGGTGCCTTGGTGGATTTAAATTGATCAAAGTGTGAAATACTTTTGTCCAAGGTTGATAAATTAATGCAAGAATATATTTGTTGTTTGTCTTGATAAATTAAACTGAGGATTTCAACTATTATCCTCTGCAGCAATGAGCATTCTTCATGGGTTGTATTATTAATTGTTGTTTATGTTATGTTTTAGCTGTACATGTGCTTCTTTACACATTTATTGATAATACCTTATTAGACTGTGCTTCTTTTTATCCTGTTAGACTGAGCCCCCTCTCTTCTGTTTCTTTGAATAGAATAGTAGCTTTTAATCTGAATTATGGTGCAACATGAGATGTCATTATGATTAGGTAAAAAATAATCAATTGGTTTGGGTGACTAGCTTTATGAGAGTACATGTGGGGGTGTTCCTGTTTCTTTTTGTGCATAAAAATAATTTCATTGAGAAAAATAACGGAATGAGTGATTGTTGGTCTAGCTTAAATTCTGAATTACATAGCTCAAAATAAATTTGAAAGAGAAAAAAATAAAGAATAATCTTCCTCCTTGAATTGACAATAATCCCGACAAGACTTTAAAGTTTCCTACAGGATATAGAAGTTGTTGCTTCTCATTCTTGATAAACTCCAAAAGTGGGTTTTGATTTTATTTGTTTATATACTTATATTCACATTTCCTTCTATTTATTTTTTATATTTATTGATTGGGGACTTTTCTGTGATTTTTTGTTTTGCTGCTCTTTTTTGTAGGAAGGATACCCGAAGCTTTTTTTTCGTACTCGGTCGATCCGGAGCAAGTGAATGCTAATCTGGAGTCTTATCTTATTTTAATTATATATAAAGCATTATTGTATTGGTAATTGACTAGTTGTTGTGGTTGTTCATGTTCTGAAAAAGTGATTTTGATATTCTAGATTTTGGACTACCATGGATTATTGAGATCCATGGATTTTGAAACAGTGAGGAAGAAACTCATGGTCAGCTTTTAGTTGACTTTGGGACAACTTGAGGTTAGTTGTATGTTTAGTAGTGGTTCATTTGGGATACCATACTGATTGGATTCTGCTTTTATTGTGACTGGTAACTGGAACTTTTTAGTTGGTTCTTTTGGTAATAATTTTATGAGAGTATCTTGTTAACTAATCTTTGATTATATCTCATTTTTGGTTAATTTAATTTTCAGCAGAAGCAGTGTCGTTTCTAAGTTCTTTTGTGTTACAACTATTCTCTTCATCATCAATGTTCTGCGCTCTTGGCTCTGTAAGTTATGTGCTCTTGCCCTGTATGTTTTTTTGCTGTAATGTTTGTCTGCCGGATAGTATAACTATCAATTACTTCATGTTTTGTAATAGAGTTGGTTGTCTTATACCTTTTCATATTTGATGAGCAGTTGTCACGTGCCTCTGAGCATTCAAAAATGCTAATTCGGTATGACCTTGACATTAGTTAGCAGCTATATCATTGAGGGTCATGTTTGTTATCTATCAATGTGTGACTCGGCCTATACAAAGGGTCCTAGAACTTATGCGTTCATTAAGTGTGGTATGTTTTTCAGTTTACTCACTGTTTGGTGAATTCTTTTGGTTAATCACTTCAAGATATTGTGCCACTAATAAATTGATGAAATTTATTGTTTTTCTCCGAATATACATTTGTAAAGAGAACAAAGAAGTTGTACCAAGAATACGATAAAGAGGTTTTAATGCTATTTTTGTTCGCAGCTTGTGTGAGAAACCACAAACCACAGTTGATCGAGCAATGTAGTCATGCTTAGATTGTTTTATGTTCTATTTTTATTGTTAAAGTTCTGTTTAATTAGAGGTTGCAATTCCAAATTTTGATAACGAAATATGTTAGATACCTCATATGTACCTCCTTGTTTACTCTAATGTTATACATTCAGATTATTTTATAAATACCACATGTATTCTTGTGTGTGACTATTATGGTTGCTGGTACATCACAGCTACAACCGCTACTACTGCTAGCGTAGCTTGCTGCTGTATTGTTTTTTTTATATATATGTATATACTAGTAACTAACATGAAAAGATATAGTTACTAGTATAAATTCTAGTAGTAACTGGCCTATGCTTGTAATAACAGGCAATAATCGAAGCTAGTTACGAATAAGAATTTAATAGTAACTGGCTAAGTCTAACACCGGTTACAAATAGTTCGGTTACTTTTGTAAAATTTGACATATAGTAACTGGCAAAAGTAAATGCCAGTTACGAATAGTATAGTATTAGTAATCGGCATTTGTTAGTTACTAATAATTTGCACTATTAGTAACGCTGGCTATAGCAACGGACAATGTTAGTTACTAAAAGTCTATTTTTGCCAGTTACTAATAGCACTTTTTCTACTAGTGACTTATATCAATAAGGTGCTTGAAAGGTTCAATATGGCAGACTCCAAGCGAGGCTACCTACCCATGTCTCATGGAATGACTCTAAGCAAGACTCAATGACCAAAAACACTTGATGAGCGTAGACGAATGAGTGGGAGTCCATATGCATCATTGATTGGTTCAATAATGTATGCTATGATATGTACACGCCCGGTTGGTGCGTATGCACTCAGTGCTACGAGCAGATACCAATCAGACCCAAGAGAGGCACATTGGACTGCTGCCAAGAACATTCTGAAGTACCTGAAAAGGCACAAAGATGATTTCCTGGTCTATGGTGGAGATGATGAATTAATTGTTAAAGGCTATACGGACGCAAGTTTCCAAACCGTATGATTTCATATCACAGTCTGGGTTTGTCTTCTGCCTCAACGGAGGTGCAGTAAGCTGGAAAAGTGCTAAGCAAAGCACCATTGCGGATTCTACAACTGAAGCGGAGTACATTGCTGCACATGAAGCAGCAAAGGAAGCTATATGGCTAAGGAAGTTCACAGGTGAACTTGGTGTAGTCCCTTCCATTAAAGGACCAATAGCTCTGTATTGTGATAATAATGGAGCTATTGCACAGGCAAATGAGCCTAGACACCACCAGGGAGTCAAGCATGTACTTCGTAGATTTCACCTTCTACGAGAGTTCGTTGAAAGAAAATAAGTCGAGATAATCAAGATTGGAACTGATGACAACATCTCAGATCCATTAACTAAACCTCTGCCGCAGGCGAAGCACAACTCGCACACTGCAGCTATGGGAATCAAGGATGTTGGAGAATGGCTTTGATGTCCTTATTTAATGTTTTAAAGTTTTAGAGTTTAATACTTTGTAAAACATTATTGGTTAATCATTCACATTAATGAATAGAATTCATTTTTCCATTTAATTTGTGGTTTATTAAATGATGAGTCCCTTCAATTTGACGATATATTCAAGATAGACTATCAGGACCAGTCATGTGACTAAGAAATGTCTATCAAGTGAACTTGAATGTCAAAAGTTGAAAATGGTCCCTGGTCGGAGTTTTCTATAAAGATGGGCGCATAGAAAACGTTAGACGACTAGAATGCAAGATGACTAGTAGTTCTGTTTCTTGAACTATTTGGACATGGCAATGTCGTAATCATTTGCATAGATACTTACTTTGGGAAGACTAGTATCAGCCAGACCTATGAAACTTTACTGTAAGAGATGAAAATCAATCATAAGTAAATTTCATTAAAATTATTAGACACTAATCCTCAATACCTGAGTGATTTGAGATTACTTGTTTGAGAACTGATTAGTTTGACGTTGTCAACCGTCGCACCGTAAAAGGAGGCTATAAAGGCAACGCTCGGGTAATCACCTATCAAATGAAGTCTAATCTCAAGATCGCAAGATTGGGATTGTCCTCCCATAAATCGGGATGAGATGCTGAAAGTTGTACAAGGCCACTCGGAGAACTAGAAACTGTAAAATGAATGGCCGTGCTCAGATGAATCATTCGCTATGATTATCTGTTTATTTGATCAGTTGAACTCTGAAACCGAGAAACACCTCTGGACATAATAAGGATGACAACTCTTACCTTATGTTCAAAAGCAAGCATTGAGTGACAAAGGAATTAGGAAATGCACACTTGTCCCTAAGGACAAGAGGGAGACTGAAGGAAATAATGCCCTTGGTCCAAGTATGCATTCAATGATAAGTCTAATAAATGCAGTTCAGTATTAATTATGCAAGTTAATAATTCAGTGAGATCAAGTGAACTGTATGCCTAGCTAGAGGCCGCTTCAGTTCAAGTGGATTAATGATATTAATCCACAGCTTACTCTTGACTGAACCCGTAATAGTACGTAAACGGATCAAGTATTTAATGGCATCAAATACTCTATCTAATCAATATTCGGAATCGACGGATCTTGGTTTCAGTGGGAGATGAGATCGTCAAAGGCAAATAATTGAATACTCTGGAAACGATGATATTGCCGAAAACGGAAATATGGATCATATCGGAAATATAAATATTATCCAAGTCGTAGATGTTGCCGGAAACGGAAACATGGTACGTATCGGAAAATATTATCAGAAATGGAAATATTGCCGGAATCGGAAATATTGCCGGAAACGGAAATATTGTCAGAATCGGAAATATCATCGGAATCGGAAAATAATTCCGGAAACGGAAATATTAAATATTTGTTCGAGACTGAAATTAATTCCGGAATCGTAAATGTTAAATATTGTTCGTATCGGAAATGAATTCCGGAATCGGGAAATTAATCGGAAGCGCGTCGTACGAATCAGCATCGGACGAGCTTGCTATACGAAGGCCCAGCACGAAGCCAGGCCCGCGTCCAGCAAGGCAATAGCGCGCCACACACGCCCAGCCCAAGGTTGCGCCAAGCCCACCGCAAGGCAGGCCCAGCGCGCGCCAAAGGGGCAGGCAGCTCATGGGCTTCGTGGCCGAGTGGGCTGCGTCGCTCGGGCTTCGCGCGCGCGCGCATGGCGCCCCTCGTGGGCTGCTGTGCGTGCGTGTGTGTTTGTGTTCACACATGAAACCTAAAGCATATAGGATTCGTTTGATGATTAAATTTCCTAATCCTAAAAGATAAATTAATTAATTAAAGAGTTCTGCTAGGATTCTAATTTAATTAATTCGTATCCTAGTAGGATTCGATTGCTTATTCCATGGCCTATAAATATGAGATCTAGGCTCATAATTTATAACGAGTTTGAAGTATTCAAAGGTAAGAATTTGAGCAAAAATTCAGTCATACACTTGCCCATAATAGCCGAATAAATTGGTACCTTAAGGGCGATTCTAGTTGGTCAATCTTAAGGCGGATCCGGACGTGCTGTGGACTTTCTACGGAGGGACGACACTTAGAGTCCTAAAGACTTGTTCTTGTTCGGTTCGGGCGCAGCAAGGGAGGGCACGCTACAAATAATATGCATCCTAATTATGCTAATTGTTATGTGGAAATTAATTTGGAATCTTGGCGTTTATGGTTTTTCTGCATGATTTATATTCGTTTATATGTATCATAACCTAACAGATAGGTCATTTGAGTTTGCCCTCGAGTGGAGGGATAGAAAGGACGGTCTTCCATAACGGGGGTCGATCCTGTGTCTGATAATTCGGACTCGACCTCATAGTGTTCTTATCGTCCTGTTAACGAGTACAAGGTGGTGGAAGGATTTACTCGGGAAGCTGGCCGGACTATCTATTCCCGCCGAACTGGGAGGGCCCGATTGCCTCGATCTCCAGCCGGACGCTCTGCGAAGGGACTGGCGCCCCTGCTAGCTATAGGTCAAGAACTCTCCCCCTCTCTCCAAACGTTAGACCTCAGTGACATTCTGCTAGTCCGGTTGACGCCAAGGCTAAAGGGTCCTTGTGGGACTGTCTTTTCAGCATTGGTATTGTATATTAGCAAGCTCCTTCGCATTTCTTCTTGCAGCGTGGTGCTCATTTGCTGTTGAAAGGTTTGATTCATCTTTTGCTGGAATCCAGCTAAGATCTCTCGCAGCGTCCCTATTGAAACCGGCAGGTTCAGATTTTCATCCTGCACATTGTCTTTTACATCGGGACTGAGATGTCCACCAGAAGGGTGTTAGGTTATGATACATATGAACAACATAAATCATGCGGAAAAACCTATATGCCAGGAATCATATTAATTGCACATAATCATATATTTAGTCTAGGATGCATACACTTTGTAGCGTGCCCTCCCTAGCTGCGCCCGAACCGAACAAGAACAAGTCTTTAGGACTCCAAGTGTCGTCCCTCCGTAGAAAGTCCACAGCACGTCCGGATCCGCCTTAAGATTGACCAACTAGAATCGCCCTTAAGGTACTTAGAATTTTCGGCTAATAGGGCAACAATATGACTGAAATTTTGCTCTCAAAATGTCACTCTGAATACTTGAAAACTCGTCTATAAATTGTGAACCTAGGCACATATTTATAGGGCTATGGAAAGGGTTTTGGAATCCTATTAGGATACTAATTAGTTTAGTTAGAATTTTATTAAAACTCTTTTAAACTAATTCTATCTATTAGGAGTAGGAATTAATCAATGAACGAATTCTATTAGCTTTAGGATTCGTATCGAACACAAACGTTGCACGACCACGAGCATGCCTCACAGCCCGCGCAAGCCTTGCGGCCCACGCGAGCTGCATAGCTCGCAGCCCACCCGCGCGCGCGCGCCTTGACCTTGTTAGGCCTGGCCTTGCGCTGGGCCTGGCGTGGCCTTGGTTGCGTTGTGTTGGGCGCTTGGCTTGATGGACGCGGGCCTAGCTTCGTCCTGGGCCTTCGTCTAGCAAGTCTCGTCCGATGCTAATTCGTACGATGCGCTTCCGATTAATTTCCCGATTCCGGAATTCATTTCCGATACGAACAATATTTAATATTTCCGATTCCGGATTTAATTCCCGTTTCGAACAAATATTTAATATTTCCGTTTCCGGAATTATTTTCCGATTCCAATAATATTTCCGATTCCGACAATATTTCCGTTTCCGGCAATATTTCAGATTCCGGCAATATTTCCATTTCCGATAATATTTTCCGATACGTACCATGTTTCCATTTCCGGCAACATCTACGACTTGGATAATATTTATATTTCCGATACGATCCATATTTCCGTTTCCCGCAATATCATCGTTTCCGGAGTATTCATTGTTTGCCTTTGACGATCTTAGCTCCCACTGAAACCAAGATCCGTCGATTACGAAAATCCATAGATGGAGTATTTAATGTCATTAAGTACTTGATCCGTTTACGTACTATTCCATTAAATTCCATTAGATGGAGTATATAATTAATTCCACTTGAACTGAAGCGGCCTCAAGTATTTAATGGAATTAAATACTCCATCTATGGATATTCGGAATCGACGGATCTTGGTTTCAGTGGGAGCTGATATCGTCACAAGCAAGAAATGAATACTCCGGAAACGATGATATTGCCGGAAACGGAAATATGGATCGTATCGGAAATATAAATATTATCCAAGTCGTAGATGTTGCCGGAAACGGAAACATGGTACGTATCGGAAAATATTATCGGAAATGGAAATATTACCGGAATCGGAAATATTACCGGAAACGGAAATATTGTCAGAATCGGAAATATTATGGGAATCGGAAAATAATTCCGGAAACGGAAATATTAAATATTTGTTCGAAACGGAAATTAATTCCGGAATCGGAAATATTAAATATTGTTCGTATCGGAAATGAATTCCGGAATCGGGAATTTAATCGAAAATCGTATCGTACGAATTAGCATCGGACGAGGCTTGCTAGACGAAGGCCCAGCACGAGGCCAGGCCAACGCCCAGCAAGCCGCACGCCAAGTGCTCGACTAGGCCCAGCCAAGCAATGGCGGGCGCGCACGAAGCCCATGGGTTGCGAGGCCGCATGCGTTGTGCGCTCGGCGTGGGCCGCAAGGCCTGCGTGCGGGCGTGCATGCGTGTGCGTGTGCTCGTGTTCGTAACGAATCCTAATCCTATCGGAATTCGTGCATTGATTAAATCCTAATCCTAAAAGATTAAATTTATTATTTAGAGCTCTAATAGGATTCTAATTAATAAATCCATATCCTAGTAGGATTATAATTCCTTTCCATAAACTCTATAAATAGGTGCCTAGGGTCACATATTTACATCGAGATTTGAAGTATTCAAAAGGTAAGATTTTCAAGCAAAAATCAGCCAAACACTTGCAACCCAAATAACCGAAAATCCTAGTAACCTCAAGGGCGATTCTAGTTGTCAAGCTTAAGGCGGATCCGAGCGTGCTGTGGACTATCTACGGAGGGACGACACTTGGAGTCCTAAAGACTTGTTCTTGTTCGGTTCGGGCGCAGCTAGGAAGGGCACGCTACAAAGTGTATGCATCTGAATTATGCTAAATAATTATGTGTAAATAATATGTTTCCTGGCTTTATGGTTTTTCCGCATGATTTATGTTTATTCATATGTATCATAACCTAACAGTGGTATCAGAGCCTCTTATTATTTTCATAATCTAAATTGCATGAACATGGTTAAATTTTACAAATTTGCAAAGAATTAAAGGGGTGATTAATTTTCGTAATTAATTGCAAATTGCGTTTATTTAATTATATGTACGCAGTTTTCGGCAGTTTCTTCGTTACTCATCCAAATCGAGTGATTTTTGTGTCAATTCCGCATGTAAAAGGCATTCTACAATTTTGACTATGACTTTTCCCAAATTCGAAGCCTAACTATGACTTTTCGGAGGTTTTAGTTTTTCGAACGCAAAAGTTTGTAAATTTAAGATGTTAAATTAAGTATTTGCGATTCTTGTTGATAAATCTTGAGTTTTTGATTGACCTACTGTATATGTTTAACAATTATGAATGCCTAGACTTGTTAATTATACAACCTAATTTGTAATTATGATTAATTTGTTGAAATTCGAATAATTTAGAATTGATTTGATTTTCATGATTAATTAATAATTTAATTAGGTACCAATGATTAAAATCCACCATAAAAATTGTTAATTTATGTTAAAATTTTAAATTTTATGACCTAGATTTGAATCCATGTTAATCGGAAATTAATTGATTAATAAATTTTCGATTTTTCGCCCTAAAATTATGAAATTAATATGATTTATTAATTTGTCATTAATTTTGGAAATAAAAGTTTTAATTTTTATGCAATTCGCTCATAAAATTGCACGCACAAAGCAATGGACACTACGTGTTACCCTTAAGGGGTGTTGTATAGTGCGGGCATGCGACGACGAGCAAGGGAGCTCGTCGCCCATGCGGTACGATGCAACGAGCAAGAGCCATGGCACACGAGCACAAGGCAGCACGCTGCCCTGTGTCGAGTGTTGTGCGCATATGGGCGAGTGGGCAAGGGCAAAGGGCCAAGGCGCAAGCCATCGGGCAGACGCATGTGGGCAGCAAGCGTGCTGCGCCACAGCGCGCGCTGCCACGCCCAGCAAGCAAGCAGACGCGAGGCAAGCAGGCGCGACGAGCAAGCGGGCGCGTGCAGCGTGGCCTGCACTGCTGCGTTGCGTGTGGCCTGCTTGTGTATTGCTACGCGAACACTCGACGGGGCTTGGGCGCAAGCCCAAGTGCTCGTCGTGTTACGATTGTCGCATTTTAAATTTGAATTTGAGATTTTCAGTTCGAGTAATTTTAATTAATTTTAAAATTAATAATTTAAATTGTTTTCTCGGGATTTAATTTTGATTATTATAAATTTTAATTTATACTAATTATTTTACTAAAATTAAACCTTGAATTAATTTAAATTTGTTACATTCAACTGAAATAAATTAATTAAGTGGATTCAATTATAAATTTATATGAGCTTAAAATTTTAATTAAATTTGTATGTTTCCGGTTAGAGTAGAAATACATTTTTATGTTTGAAATTAGTAAAGCATATGAATTTATTGGTTTAAGTGGGAGCAATTTTAGTCATAAACTCTTGATTAGGTCTACATATCCTTTAAGGTTAAACAACTTGATTAGAATTAATAAGGACTGAATAATTGGTAGATTATTGGTGCCCTTAATTAATTGCTGCAAATATTTATGTGATGCATACAATGTGTTTTAACTAACCAATTATGTGGGAAATTCATGATAATGAATGGATGAATGGTATATATATTGTGTATGTACTGTTTTGCAGGTTATGAAGTGACTAGTATGGCCCAAATAGGATAGAAAATAGGGTCTGCGTACCATTAATTTGAATGTAATTGGTCTAAAGCACCAAATTTGTTTTTCAATTCAAATATGGTCTGCGTACCATCAAATAGTTGTAATTAGTTTAATTATAGCTTATCCTACTTGAAGAAAATGGCGCATCCCACGGTGAAATTCAAGACGGAATTTCCAATCCATTTTCAAGACGGACTTTGAAGTTGAAGCTTCAAGATGAAGTCGGGCCATACTAGATCACATTTATCTTATGCATGCTTTAAGTTATTTATTGCTTTTAAATATGTCTTAAATATGCATGAGATCAAAGCTTGATTATGTTGCATGATTAAGGATTTTAGTTCACTTAAAATCTAACCAACATAGTAAGAGCCTTAATTTCCAAACTTAAAAATTGAGTTAAAAGGTGTCATGCCAAAATAACAGTTACTTGGATATCCTTTACATCGATCTTAGTAATAGTTTTCCGCCATAGCAAGGTGTTACTTATCGATACTAAAGGGGTAAGGTACACAAATAATTGTGATTATATGTTAGTTTTGGTGAAACTCAACGATGTAAGGAGTCCTTTTATGTCGTGGCAAAATCGATAGGTTTACCTAATAAGTTCTTAGACGTACCTATCAACCAAGAGTAGTTTCTAGACTATTAGCAAAAGGCTTTTGCTTACCTAAAAGAGTTTAGAATTGAGTCTAAATACATAATGTGCTAAATTCTTCAATGGGTTTTAGGATCTTGGAATCATTTTATTCACACCTGCCGGAACACATAACTTGAATAAAATGCTTAATGAACATTGAATTATGCATGTATGCTAGAATTTAAGTTTATTAAGAGAAACTGTGAATGATTATTTATTTGTTTATTCTTTTTCAATTGTAGTTTTAATTATGGCAAACAACAATTCATTCAACATTCGATCAATTCTCGAAAAGGAGAAGTTGAGCGGGAAAAACTTCCTTGACTGGCAAAGGAACTTGCAAATAGTTCTTATACAGGAAGAAAAGGACTATGTCCTGGAAGAGGCGATGCCCGAAGCCGCAGGCGAAGGGGTCACTCAGGCAGCCCTCAATCGTTGGATTGATGCCAACAAGGATGTGAAATGTCTAATGCTTGCAACCATGAGTGCAGATCTACAGAAAACGTTCATCAACTATGATGCTTTCACGATCATCAGTGAGTTAAAGAACATGTTCCAAGATCTGGCTCGAGTCGAAAGATTCGAGACTCATAGGCAGATTCTTGAGACCAAGCTTAAGAAAGGCGAGCCCGTAAGTCCACATGTTATCAAAATGATTGGACTCATTGAGAATATGAGTCGGCTGGATCAGCAGTTCTCTCAGGAAATGGCTATAGACACCATCCTCCATTCTCTTCATAACGGGTATGATCAGTTCAAGCTGAACTACAGTATGAATAGTCTTGACAAAACGCTCACTGAGCTTTACGGTATGCTGAAGACCGATGAAAAGACGCTCAAAAGTGATAAGCAAGATGTGCTTATGGTGCGTGGGGGCAAGTTCAAGAAATCTGGAAAGAAGAGGAATGCTAAAAAAGGTGGCAACAAGGCCAGCCCAACTAAGCAAACTGGCGCCAAATCTGAAAAGAGGAAGGTCAGTCAACCCACTTCAGAATCTGAATGCTTCTACTGTAAGAAGAAGGGGCATTGGAAGAGAGATTGCTTGAAGCTAAAGGAAGATCCGAAGAACGTAACAGTCGCTCCATCTTCAGGTATTTTCGTTATAGACTGTATACTTGCTAATTCAACTTCTTGGGTATTAGATACATGTTGTGGCTCACACTTATGTTCCAATTCACAGGGACTAAGAAGAAGTAGAAAGTTAAGCAAGGGTGAAGTCGACCTACGAGTGGGAAATGGAGCACGGATTGCTGCATTAGCTGTAGGAACTTATTATTTGTCGTTGCCCTCTGGGCTAGTTTTGGAACTAGAAGAGTGTTTCATGTTCCAAGTCTTACTAAAAACATAATTTCTGTTTCTTGCTTAGATGCTAAGGGATTTTCCTTTTTAATAAAAGACAATAGTTGTTCATTTTATTTTAAAGAGATGTTTTATGGATCTGCTAGATTAGTCAATGGACTTTATTTATTAGATCACGACAAACAAGTTTATAACATAAATACCAAAAAGGCCAAAAAGGATGATTCAGATCTCACCTAATTGTGGCATTGTCGATTAGGCCATATTTACTTGAAACGCATGGAAAGACTTCAAAAGGAAGGAATTCTAGAACCATTTGACTTAGAGGATTATGGTAAGTGCGAATCATGTTTACTTTGCAAAACGACAAAGCAACCTTTCTCTAAAGTTGGAGAAAGAGCAACTGAACTATTGGGTTTAATCCATACAGATGTATGTGGACCAATGAGTACAAATGCTAGGGGTGGTTTCAGCTACTTTATCAATTTCACTGATGACTTCAGTAGATATGGTTATGTCTACCTAATGAAGCATAAGTCTGAGTCCTTTGACAAATTCAAGGAATTTCAGAGTGAAGTAGAGAATCAATTAGGCAAGAAGATTAAGGCACTGCGGTCTGATAGAGGCGGTGAATATCTGAGCTATGAATTTGATGACCATCTGAAAGAATGTGGAATTCTTTCAGAATTGACTCCTCCTGGAACACCACAATGGAACGGTGTGTCGGAACGGAGGAACAGAACCTTGCTAGAAATGGTTAGATCAATGATGGGTCAGGCCGAACTTCCAATAGAAAATTGGGGACATGAACTAAATACAGCCGCACTTACTATAAATAGAGCTCCGTCTAAAGCTGTTGAAAAGACTCCATATGAGTTATGGTTTGGAAAGCCTCCAAAAGTGTCTTTTCTTAAGATTTGGGGATGTGAAGTATACGTCAAACGATTAATTTCTGACAAACTTCATCCAAAATCTGACAAATGCATCCTTGTGGGCTATCCAAAGGAAACAAAGGGGTATTACTTCTACAATACATCTGAGAACAAGGTGTTTGTTGCTCGAGATGGTATCTTTTTGGAAAAGAATCACATTTCCAAAATGACAAGTGGGAGAAAAGTAGAACTCGAAGAAATTCGAGTCGAACAACAAACTCTAGAGAATGCTCAAGATGACATTCAGGATGAAACTCATAGATCTTTAGAAGTTTTTGGTGAGAATCAAGGACAATCTAGAGATGTAACCCCGCGTAGATCGCAGAGATATAGATCTCAACCGGAAAGGTACTTAGGTATTTTGACGAACGAGAGCTATGATGTTCTATTACTTGAAAGTGATGAACCTGCGACTTACAAACAAGCTATGACGAGCCCTAGCTCCAAGCAATGGCAAGAATCCATGCAATCTGAATTAGACTCCATGTCTGAAAACCAAGTTTGGGATTTGGTCGATTTGCCAGATGGCTACCAAGCCATTGGAAGCAAATGGGTTTTCAAACTGAAAAAGGACAAGGATGGGAAACTAGAAGTTTTCAAAGCTAGATTTGTTGCAAAAGGTTACAGGCAAGTCCACAGTGTGGATTACGATGAAACCTTTTCACCAGTTGCAATGTTAAAGTCTATTCGGATAATGTTAGCAATCGCTGCATATTACGATTATGAAATATGGCAGATGGATGTCAAAATCGCTTTCTTAAACGGCATTTTAACAGAAACTGTGTTTATGACACAGCCTGAGGGTTTTGAGGATCCAAAGAATGCTAAAAAGGTATGCAAGCTAAAGAAATCAATCTACGGATTGAAGCAGGCATCCAGGAGCTGGAATATACGTTTTGATGAAGCAGTCAGTAACTTTGGTTTCATCAAGAACGCAGACGAATCTTGTGTATACAAGAAGGTCAGTGGGAGAAAAATTCCTTTTCTAGTATTATATGTCGACGACATATTACTTATCGGAAATGATATTCCTATGTTGAACTCTGTCAAGATTTGGCTTGGGAAATGTTTTTCGATGAAGGATCTAGGAAAAGCACAGTACATATTGGGCATCAAGATTTACAGAGATAGATCTAAAAGGATGATTGGACTTAGTCAAAGCACTTATATCAATAAGGTGCTTGATAGGTTCAAGATGGCAGACTCCAAGCGAGGCTACCTACCCATGTCTCATGGAATGACTCTAAGCAAGACTCAGTGCCCAAAAACACTTCATGAGCGTAGACAAATGAATGGGATTCCATATGCATCATTGATTGGTTCAATAATGTATGCTATGATATGTACACGCCCGAATGTTGCGTATGCACTCAGTGCTACGAGCAGATACCAGTCAGACCCAGGAGAGGCACATTGGACTGCTGCCAAAAATATTCTGAAGTACCTGAAAAGGCACAAAGATGACTTCCTGGTCTATGGTGGAGATGATGAATTAATTGTTAAAGGCTATACGGACGCAAGTTTCCAAACCGACAAAGATGATTTCAGATCACAGTCTGGGTTTGTCTTCTGCCTCAACGGAGGAGCAGTAAGCTGGAAAAGTGCTAAGCAAAGCACAATTGCAGATTCTACAACTGAAGCGGAGTACATTGCTGCACATGAAGCAGCAAAGGAAGCTATATGGCTAAGGAAGTTCATAGGTGAACTTGGTGTAGTCCCCTCCATTAAAGGACCAATAGCCCTGTATTGTGATAATAACGGAGCTATTGAACAGGCAAAGGAGCCTAGACACCACCAAAGAGTCAAGCATGTACTTCATAGATTTCACCTTCTACGAGAGTTCGTTGAAAGAAAAGAAGTCGAGATAAGCAAGAATGGAACTGATGACAACATATCATATCCATTGACTAAACCTCTGCCGCAGGCAAAGCACAACTCGCACACTGCAGCTATGGGAATCAAGCATATTGGAGAATGGTTGATGTCCTTATTTAATGTTTTAAAGTTATAGATTTTAATACTTTGTAAAACATTATTGGTTAATCATTCACAATAAATGAATAGAATTCATTTTCCATTTAATTTGTGGTTTATTAAATGTGAGTCCCTTCAATTTGACGAAATATTCAAGATAGACTGTCAGGACCAGTCCTGTGACTAAGAAATGTCTATCAAGTGAACTTGAATGTCAAAAGTTGAAAATGGTCCCTGGTCGGAGTTTTCTATAAAATTGGACGCATAGAAAACTTTAGACGACTAGAATGCAAGATGACTAGTAGTTCTGTTTCTTGAACTATGTGGACATGGCAATGTCATAATCATTTGCATAGATACTTACTTTGGGAAGACTAGTATCGGACAGACCTATGAAACTTTACTGTAAGAGATGAAAATCTGTCATAAGTAAATTTCATTAAAATTATTAGACACTAAATCCTCAATACCTGAGTGATTTGAGATTACTTGTTTGAGAACTGGTTACTTTGACGTTGACCAACCGTCGCACCGTAAAAGGAGGCTATAAAGGCAACGCTCAGGTAATCACCTATCAAACGAAGTCTAATCTCAAGATCGCAAGATTGGGATTGTCCTCCCATAAATCGGGATGAGATGCTTAAAAGTTGTACAAGGCCACTCGGAGAGCTAGAAACTGTAAAATGCATGGCCGTGCTCGGATGAATCATAGGCTATGATTATCTGTTTATTTGATCAGTTGAACTCTGAAACTGAGAAACACCTCTGGACATAATAAGGATGACAACTCTTACCTTATGTTCAAAGAGCAAGCATCGAGCGACAAAGGAATTAGGAAATGCACACTTGTCCCTAAGGACAAGTGGGAGACTGAAGGAAATAATGCCCTTGGTCCAAGTATGCATATAATATTAAGTCTAATAAATGCGGTTCAGTATTAATTAACAAGTTAATAATTCAGTGAGATCAAGTGAGCTGAATACCTAGCTAGAGGCCGCTTCAGTTCAAGTGGAATTAATTATATTAATCCACAGCTTACTCTTGACTGAACCCGTAGGTTCACACAAATAGTACGTAAACGGATCAAGTATATAATGGAATTAAATACTCCATCTATGGATATTCGGAATCCACGGATCTTGGTTTCAGTGGGAGCTGAGATCGTCACAAGCAAGAAATGAATACTCCGGAAACGATGATATTGCCGGAAACGGAAATATGGATCGTATCGGAAATATAAATTTTATCCAAGTCGTAGATGTTGCCGGAAACGGAAACATGGTATATATCGGAAAATATTATCGGAAATGGAAATATTACCGGAATCGGAAATATTGCCGGAAACGGAAATATTGTCAGAATCGGAAATATTATCGAAATCGGAAAATAATTCCGGAAACGGAAATTTTAAATATTTGTTCGAAACGGAAATTAATTCCGGAATCGGAAATATTAAATATTGTTCGTATCGGAAATGAATTCCGGAACCGGGAATTTAATCAGAAAGCGTATCGTACGAATTAGCATCGGACGAGGCTTGCTAGACGAAGGCCCAGCACGAGGCCAGGCCAACGCCCAGCAAGCCGCACGCCAAGTGCTCGACCAGGCCCAGCCAAGCAATGGCGGGCGCGCACGAAGCCCATGGGCTGCTAGGCCGCATGCGTTGTGCGCTCGGCGTGGGCCGCAAGGCCTGCGTGCGGGCGTGCATGCGTGTGCGTGTGCTCGTGTTCGTAACGAATCCTAATCCTATCGGAATTCGTGCATTGATTAAATCCTAATCCTAAAAGATTAAATTTATTATTTAGAGTTCTAATAGGATTCTAATTAATAAATCCATATCCTAGTAGGATTATAATTCCTTTCCATAAACTCTATAAATAAGTGCCTAGGGTCACATATTTACATCGAGATTTGAAGTATTCAAAAGGTAAGATTTTCAAGCAAAAATCAGCCAAACACTTGCAACCCAAATAGCCGAAAATCCTAGTAACCTTAAGGGCGATTCTAGTTGGTCAAGCTTAAGGCGGATTCGGACGTGTTGTGGACTATCTACGGAGGGACGACACTTGGAGTCCTAAAGACTTGTTCTTGTTCGGTTCGGGCGCAGCTAAGGAGGGCACGCTACAAAGTGTATGCATCTGAATTATGCTAAATGATTATGTATAAATAATATGTTTCCTGGCTTTATGGTTTTTCCGCATGATTTATGTTTATTCATATGTATCATAACCTAACAGTTTAACCTTAAAGGATTGTAGACCTAATCAAGAGTTTATGACTAAAGGCTCCCACTTAAACCAATAAATTTATATGCTTTACTAATTTTAAACAAAAAAAATGTTTTAGTCTAACCGGAAACATACAAGTTTAATTAAAATTTAAAGCTCATATAAAATTATAATCGAATCCATGTAATTTATTTTCAGTTGAATTAAACGAATATAAATTAATTCAAGGTTTAATTTTAGTAAAATAATTAGTATAAATTAAAATTTATAATAATTATAATAATCAAAATTAAATTCCGAGAAAACAATTTAAATTATTAATTTTAAAGTTAATTAAAATTATTTCCGAACTGAAAATCTCAAATTAAAATCAAAACGTATCAATCGCCGCAAGACGAGGCACTTGGGCTTGCGCCCAAGCCCCATCAAGCCACGAGCCTGCTGCGCCCCGCTCGATCGATCGCTGCACAAGGCACACACAGCCACACGCCACACGCATACGCAGCCATCGCTGGCCACGCTGCGCGCAGCCCCTGTGCTGTGTCGCGTCTGCTGCTGCTTTGCTTGGGCGAGCCAGGCGCGCTGTGGCGCAACACCATCGCTGCCCACACGCGTCTCGCTCGTCCCTTGTGCCTTGCCTCGTCGCCCTCGCCCATCGCATAGCACACACTGCCAACACCAATGCCGCGCAACGCCATGCTATGTTGCTAGTTGCATTCGTACCGCACGGGCGACGTGCTCCCTTGCTCGTCGTCGTGTGCCCGCACTATACAACACCCCTTAAGGGTAACACGTAGCGACCATTGCTTTGTGCGTGCAACATTCATGAGCGATTTTCATAAAAATTTAAAATTTTTAATTCAAAATTAATGACAAATTAATAAATCATATTAATTTCATAATTTTAGAGCGAAAAATCGAAACTTTATTAATCAATTAATTTCCGATTAACATGGATTCAAATCTAGGTCATAAAAATTTAAAATTTATCATGAATTAACAATTTTTATGGTGGTTTTTAACCATGGATACCTGTTTTGGACAAATTCTACCTACGGTTGAATTCGTCGGAGGGAGGGGGTGCTAACAATCTGAATAAGCAAGACAATATAAAGATGGAGAGAACAAGGATATGAAACTCTTACAGAAAAAGGGGGAGAGGAGTAGTTTATTATATGTAGTGTGAATGTGTATGAATTTCGTGTCCATAGACTAACATAGCTAAGCCATTTTATAGGCTTTTCGTAATAAGAGTAACGTTCACACTTAATTGTACATAATTAGGCATTAAATGAGTAATGATGGCTTGCTTATCAATGGTTCGTAACCGCTGCATTTAATCAAGGAGTAATTGGGTGTAACTCCCATATCATTCAATCGCTTGTAACCGTACATTTACTTCAGCCGTTTCCCTTGGTCAACGCCCATAGCCTTTATTACTGTCTTGATGGTTGTCATATGACCCTTTGAATGGTCCACCTTGCCACGTCACGGGGACGTTATTTTACCGCCCAAACAATTTTCCCCAAACCCATTTTCGAATTCTTCCGAGAAGCTCAAATGAGAGAATGGGTTTAATCTTCAAAAAAGGAAGGAAAGTAACTTCCCGACTCCTTACCAACCGGTAAGATGTAATGATGACAATAAGAATGCCAACTGATCCTGAGAAAATGACAACATTAAAAGGTAAACGATTAGCGTTAGTATAAAAATAAATAAGTAGAAGATATGGGGTGACGAGACTGAGTCGTCTATGATTGGAGTTTTTGTAGGGGCCGGCAGGTCGTCCCGCTAGAGATTGACGAGATGAAGTCGTCGGTTGATGTTGTAACTCTGACTGACGACATGGAGGCGTTGCCTGCTGAAAATGTCGGGCTGAAGGCATCGCTGGATAAGGTTGGGAGTGTGTCTCGACCTAAGCCCGTCAATGTGGTGTCACCTTAGGCTGCCAAAGGCTTCCACCGATGCTACGATGACTGGGGAGAATGGAGCGTCTCTGCCTGCCGAATTCAAGCTGCCGCCTCCAACTCGGAAGAGGAAGCTCATCTGTGGAGTTCCCTGACGACTTCGGGTCGGCAGGTGTTCTACAACATTAGCGTTGGCTAGAAGTTGACCGCCTGTGGATGCCGGTCAGCCGAGAGCGTCAAGAGACCCTGTCCCCAGTTGCTGCATCTCGATAGCGTCTCGGATGCTTGGAGGGTATGTTTTGCTTGCTTATTCTTTTGTCTCCTTTACTTTTGTTGCATGCCATCATCGTCTCGTCATTCAGTAACTTAGAATTTTTCTTTTTCTGTTCAAATAGGCCCTGCAATCTGCTTTGGCTACTCGCCATCATGTTATAACAATAGAAGATCAGTTAGTGAAAATGAAGAGTGACATAAAAAAAGCTAAGCAGGAGGTTGGCCGACTTGGTGGCGTGGCCAAGGAGGCGACGACCAAGGCCGAGATTGCTGCGTTAAACGCCGAGAAGGAGGCGCTGGGTGCTGAGGTTGACGAGCTGAAGACGTCTCTTACCAAAGTCAAGGCGAGGATTTTCGAGTGTGCTGGTTACTACACTTGGAAAATGAAGGCAGAGATGATGAAAGACTTCAAGGCGGGCCGACATGTGAACTGGACTCCAGAGGAAGATATTGCCCGGTTCAACGCTGCATTCCCCGAGGAGCATGTCCCCCCCGGTGCCGTTAGCGATGAGGAGGACATTGAGGAGGGTAAAACAACAACCAGCCCCAATGCCGAGACGGTGGCGGCACCGGGCAATGGCGAATCAAGGGAGAATACAGGTCCAGCAGATCCTCAGGAGTAGCTCTGTCCCCCCTCCTTAAAAATCAAAATTTCAATGGTGACTTGGTTTTTTTTTTTTTTTTTTTTTTTTTTTTTTTTTTTTTTTTTTTTTTTTAAGCAATGGTTTTTGTGTTTGGACTTTGGAGAGGTCAAAAAATATTATGGCCGTGTTTCGTCCTGATGGCGGCAGCCTTTGTGTGTGTGTTTTGTGTTAGGTTATGATACATATGATATTACATAAATCATGCGGAAACAACCATTAACCCAGGATTACATATTATTTACACATAATCATATAGCATAATTTAGATGCATACTCTTTGTTGCGTGCCCTCCCTAGCTGCGCCCGAACCGAACAAGAACAAGTCTTTAGGACTCCAAGTGTCGTCCCTCCGTAGATAGTCCACAGCACGTCCGGATCCGCCTTAAGATTGACCAACTAGAATCGCCCTTAAGGTACTAGAATTTTCGGCACTTTTGAGCAAGATGTGTGGCTGAATTTTTCTCTCAAAAACTCACTTTGAATACTTTGAAACTCGTTATAAATTGTGAACCCTGGCCACATATTTATAGGGGTATGGAAAGGGAATTGGAATCCTATTCAGATACAAATTGATTAAACCTAGAATCCTACAAGAAATCTAATTTAATTAATTTATCAAATAGAATTAGGAATTTAATCATTAACCGAACTCTGCACGTTTTAGGAAACGTGCACGAACACAAACACTTACACACGCACACACGGAAGCCACGATGGGCCGCCCATGCGTGCGCACGAGCAGCAGCCCACGCAGCGAGGCCTGCGCGAGCTGCAAGCCCACGCAGCTCCCGCGCGCGCTGCGCGCGCTGTGCGCGCTGCCACGGCCTGCTGGGCCTGGCCTTGCGTTGGGCCTGGCGTGGCTGTTTGTGCGGCGCGCTTGGCTTGCTGGGCGATGGCCTGGCTTCGTGCTGGGCCTCGTCCGGCAGGCCTCGTCCGATGCTTATTCGTACGATACGCTTCCGATTAAATTTCCGATTCCGGAATTCATTTCCGATACGAACAATATTCAACATTTCCGATTCCGGAATTAATTTCCGTTTCGAACAAATATTTAATATTTCCGTTTCCGGAATTATTTTCGATTCCGGTAATATTTCCGATTCTGACAATATTTCCGTTTCCGGCAATATTTCCGATTCTGGTAATATTTCCATTTCCGATAATATTTTCCGATACGTACCATGTTTCCGTTTCCGGCAACATCTACGACTTGGATAATATTTATATTTCCGATACGATCCATATTTCCGTTTCCGGTAATATCATCGTTTCCGGAGTATTCATTTCTTGCCTGTGACGATCTCAGCTCCCACTGAAACCAAGATCCGTCGGTTCCGAATATCCATAGATAGAGTATTTAATGCCATTAAATACTTGATCCGTTTACGTACTATTTGTGTGACCCTACGGGTTCAGTCAAGAGTAAGCTGTGGATTAATATCATTAATTCCACTTGAACTGAAGCGGCCTCTAGCTAGGCATTCAGCTCACTTGATCTCACTGAATTATTAACTTGTTAATTAATACTGAACCGCATTTATTAGACTTAACATAGAATGCATACTTGGACCAAGGGCATTATTTCCTTCAGTCTCCCACTTGTCCTTAGGGACAAGTGTGCATTTTCCTAATTCCTTTGTCGCTCGATGCTTGCTCTTGAACATAAGGTAAGATTTGTCATCCTTATTATGTCCAGAGGTGTTCCTCGGTTTCAGAGTTCAACTGATCAAATAAACAGATAATCATAGCCTATGATTCATCCGAGCACGGCCATGCATTTCACAGTTTCTAGCTCTCCGAGTGGCCTTGTACAACTTTTAAGCATCTCATCCCGATTTATGGGAGGACAATCCCAATCTTGCGATCTTGAGATTAGACTTCGTTTGATAGGTGATTACCTGAGCGTTGCCTTTATAGCCTCCTTTTACGGTGCGACGGTTGGTCAACGTCAAAGCAACCAGTTCTCAAACAAGTAATCTCAAATCACTCAGGTATTGAGGATTTAGTGTCTAATAATTTTAATGAAATTTACTTATGACAGATTTTCATCTCTTACAGTAAAGTTTCATAGGTCTTGTCCGATACTAGTCTTCCCAAAGTAAGTATCTATGCGAATGATTATAACATTTCCATGTCCACATAGTTCAAGAAACAGAACTACTAGTCATCTTGCATTCTAATCGTCTAACGTTTTCTATGCGTCCAATTTTATAGAAAACTCCGACTAGGGACCATTTTCAACTTTTGACATTCAAGTTCACTTGATAGACATTTCTTAGTCACAGGACTGGTCCTGACAGTCTATCTTGAATATATTGTCAAATTGAAGGGACTCATCATTTAATACTAAACCAAGATTAAATGGAATATGAAAACACATTTCATATATGATAAATGTTCAACCCCAATGTTTTACAACCATGGGCCTCTAACTCATCTTTAAAACATTTCATGGAATTCAAAGCTATGTTTGATTTCCAGTGCTACAACATGAGTGTTGCTTCTCACTTGTTGCATAGGTTTAGTTATCATGCTTTGCCAATCTTAATATCCTTTTCATCGAATGTTCTTCGAGATATGATGATAAGATCTTTTGAGTTTGTTTATTATGTGATCTAGTCTTTCTTACTTCGATAGTGGTTCTACGCATTTTGCAATGAAGAATCATCAAGTTAGCAGACATGTGATCCACCCAAGTTCAATGAAGAACTCATTAATATAAACAACT
This sequence comes from Spinacia oleracea, assembly GCF_020520425.1. Taxonomy (NCBI): domain Eukaryota; kingdom Viridiplantae; phylum Streptophyta; class Magnoliopsida; order Caryophyllales; family Amaranthaceae; genus Spinacia; species Spinacia oleracea. Next base: position 73,958,702 of record NC_079492.1, on the reverse strand, counting down.
CTGTTTTATTGCTTCTTAGGCAATAAGTACTTTTACTTCAACTGTTTAGGTTGCTAGTGATGCTTTGTTTGGATTTGCTTATCCAAGCAGTTCACAGATATGTGGAAGACTTTCCAGCTATATCTTAGAACATATTTAATTTCCCACGCAACAACTCATGGTCTTCAATCCATGTTGCCATTTCAAAACACGATGCTCTTTAGCTCGTCCTTGTCAATGGTTAACTCCAAAGGGTCTTGCTTGATCCTTTGCCAGTGTTTATGCGTGTAGCATCAATATTTAGCATATCTTTATTTCCTTGAATCAAGAAGTAATCCTATGTACCTTTTCAGGTACCATAAGTTTTTCTTGATCTCAATCTAATTGGTCTTCACTTAGATCAATAGAGATTGGTATATTTTCGTCATGCCTAAAGTCATACGATACGTTTTTGGCGATCCTCATATTATATCATACATGATAAATTCTTTTGTAGAATAATTCCCAATTGAATTCTATTCATGTAACTTTAGCTCATTCAATTTCAGTAGATACTGAATCCAGCTAAATTCTTTGACATATAATATAGGTGAAGAATCTCATTAGATTCTTTGATGTTAACTTAGTAAATGCTTATACATAGTTCAAACATCCTTTACTTAGATTTATTCACATGGGTCGAATATCTCCAATGGAGACTTTCGTGTTTGATTTAGTAAATGCCATTACTTAATCCGAAATAATATCATAAGATCTTTGTAAATAGATCTTAATACCCAGTATGTACTAAGTTTCGCCATGGTCCATTATTGATGAATAATTTCAAATCTAAGTCATTAGCATTTGAATGTTATTTCACAATAGAGAGATATGTGTGTGATACACATAGGACCAATTAAGTTTTAAGTACTCCCACTAAACTTCTTATATATCTATAAGAATCATGTATATTTTATGAAACTAAAATACTTATTAGTTTCACTAAAATACAGTTCCAATTCCCAATTGCTTGCTTAAATCTGTACTTAGATTTTATAAGCTAGCTTTCCTTTTCAAGCATTTATTTGGATCCACAAACTCTATGACATACCATGTACATATTGTATTCCATCATTTGATTGAGGAATACGTTTTGTCATCCAATTGCCATATGTACCAATATGCAATCATTGCTTGAATTATAGACTTAAGCATTACGATTTTGCATGAGGTTTCAACACAATCCATGCCATGAATTTGCTTGTAACCTTTAGCAACTAATCTAGCTTTGTGTGTGAACACAATTCCATGTTTGATGGTTTTTATCCTTAAAACAAACTTGCAACCAATAGGTGTGAAACTATTCTTGCAAATCAACAAAATTTCAATTTTGTCATCAAAACATTGAGTATGTTTTATGGCCTCTAACCATTTAAAACATTTGAGTCTATATATGGCCTCTAACCATTTTAGGGAATCTGGGTTTCGTCATAGCTTTCTTACAAGTCACAAACTCATTAATCTACATGATAATAGTTTGACTGCAAGTTGTAGGTTTCTTCACTATTTAATAGAAGAATCTCATAGTTTCATTGACCTGATCTATATGTTTCTTCACTATCTAATAGAAGAATCTCATAGTTTCAGTGACTTGAATTCTATGCCTACTTGGGTATAGAACATCAAACAATAGAATATCAATAGCCACTTGAAAGTCCTTTGAATATTCTGTTCTCCTTGAAGCACTTGTAAAGTCTTCTAAGAGATATCTATTCTTTAAAGCCACTTCTAAAGTCCTTAAAGAATAAGTTCGGATTTTCAGAAGCACTTCGAAAAGCCTCCGGAATGTCCGTTTATGTTTGTTGTTCGCCTCGAAAACTTTCGAGGTCTATTTTCTCCCACTTGTCATTTTGGAAACGAATCTCCAAAAGGACATTATTTCGAGCAAACAAACATTATGTTCTCAAAAATTCGTGGTAGAAATAATACCCTTGTGTCTCATTTGAATAAATCACAATGAAACATATATCTATACTTGGACCTTAGTTTGTTGAATAACAAACACTAAGCTCCCACTGAGTTTAAGAACTCTTTAGATATATTATGAAAAGATATTCTGAAATTACTTTTCAATAGCTTTGACGAATTTGGTTTAGTTTTGGTGGTAGTTGAGCATTTTGTTTTAGAAATTATAGGAAAAGTCTTTATGATCCATCATTGATTGAATCAAGTACTAATCGACTTCGATCATTCCAACTTAGATATGCCATATCTTATGGAGCTAGATTGTGAAATTACAACACACAATCATTGATGATCATATTTGGTCTCAAGTAATCATCAACATGATCTAACCTAGATCTTTATGGTTTCTTGCCAAGTGGATTTTATACTTCTGAATCTTTGAACTAGCCAAACAGATTCAACTTATATCACATTTGAGTAAATAAACCTATATTCACTCAAATCCATGTGAAATAATAAAGTCATAAAATCTTTCTTTAGCTTTGAACTCTATCGTCTAGGCGTTCTAACAATAGTTCATATCTTTTGTTACTTTCAACAAGTAAGACTAGCTTGTCTTAAGTTGATCTAGAAATCAACCAACTTTCAAAAGTCCATTAAAATAGAGCTTTTGAATGTTAACTTGTTGATATGGTCTAAGCAACAATGCCAAAGATTAGTGGAACTCAAATCAAGGGGTTGATTTGAACCTAGTAAAGTTCTTTAAAGAGTTGTTTGTTTTAATCAAGCATATTGACTCATTCTGTAAATGACCATTTCATTCAAATGAACAAACAATCAAGCATTGTTTTTGTTCTTCTGAATGTGAGTCTTTCTGTGTTTGAAGCAGAAATTTAGGTATGCTGATTATGGAACAAAATAGCCATTAAGTTCCAGCCTTTGAAAGGACTTAAAACAAACTAGATGACCCTACAACTAATGTAGCATTGCCATGCTTCATTTCCCACTTGTAGGTCATTAGTGTATCCTAGCTTCCATTGTTTGAGTTATTATCGAAGTAAGAACCTCAAGCGGTATATGATACCAAGGAAGTTTGATTGCTAGGTTACTTCTCTTTAAACATAAACTTATAGGTAGAAACGGAATCGTAAATTCCTTTCATGTGTTCCTTTGTTTTCCTATTTCTTGTACCCTTTCTTATAGTCTTAAGAATTGAATTCTTTAGTGTTGACTTTTATACTTTGTTAGACATGTCCAATGTCACCAACAAGGTTCTTTACCATTTTAATTTATGTTGAATATTTTGTTTCAACTAGATGATCTTACCAGAAGCTTCTAAAGTTCTCTAAGCATCGATCTATTCGAATGTCTAGGGACTAGACTCATTCGAGAATTAAATGGACAAAGATATTAGGTTGTTAACCATTGGTAAAGCTGAGCGTATTAAACTCAATGCTTTATGATCTCAAAACTACATTGTATTTTGAATTCACAATCACCAATCGGTTTGCCATTCGATTTTGATTCTCGAAAACAACCATAAAAGTCGATATAAGAAACGTACATTTTAAATTGCTCATTTTCTCTCATTTCCGTGAATCGTTCTTGGATTCACTACCAATCGAGGAAATTTACTGTTACCTTTCTAAAAGGATTTATTGCAGTGCAAGATATTTAATTAAAACATACATTGAAGCATGCAAAGTCTAAACATTTATCATGAATAATAACTTGAAATTAAAGCAACCATGCAATTCAAACAAGTTATTAGCATTTTATTCGATTTTATTGTTCCGGCAGGTGTGAATAAAATGATTCCAAGACCCTAAAATCATTGAAGAACTAAGCACAGTTTGTCGACTTAATCCTAAAACATCTTAGGTAAGCAAAAGCCTTTTGCTAATAGTCTAGAAACTACTCTTGGTTGATAGGTACGTCTAAGAACTTGTTAGGTAAACCTATCGATTTTGCCACGACATAAAAGGACTCCTTACTTATATCGTTGAGTTTCACCAAAACTAACATGTACTCACATTTATTTGTGTACCTTGCCCCTTTAGGACCAATAAGTAACACCTCGCTGAGCGAAAACTATTACTAGATTGATGTAAAGGATATCCAAGCAAGTGTATATTTTGGCATGGCACCTTTTAACTCAATTTTTAAGTTTGGAACTTAAGGCTCTTACTATGTTGGTTAGATTTTAAGTGAACTAAAATCCTTAATCATGCAACATAATCAAGCTTTTGATCTCATGCATTTTAAGACATATTTAAAAGCAATTAGTAACTTAAAACATGCATAAGATATTTGTGATCTAGTATGGCCCGACTTCATCTTGAAGCTTTAACTTCAAAGTCCGTCTTGAAAATCTCCGTGGGAGGCACCATTTTCTTCAAATAGGATAAGCTATAACTAATTACAACTATTTGATGGTACGCAGACCATATTTGAATTGAAAAATAACTTTGGTACTTTAGACCAATTACATTCAAATTAATGGTACGCAGACCATATTTTCTATCCTATTTGGGCCATACTAGTCACTTCATAACCTGCAAAACAGTACATATACAATATATACCATTTACCCATTCATTATCATGAATGGCCCACTTAGCTGGTTAGTAAAACACATTATGCATCACGTAAACATTTGCAGCAGTTAATCAAGGGCACCAATAATCTACCAATTATTCAGTCCTTATTAATTCTAATCAAGTTGTTTTAACCTTAAGGATTTGTAGACCTAATCAAGAGTTTATGACTAAAAAGCGCTCCCACTTAAACCAATAAATTCATATGCTTTACTAATTTTAAACATAAAAATGTATTTCTAGTCTAACCGGAAACATACAAATTTAATTAAAATTTAAAGCTCATATAAATTTATAATTGAATCCAAAAAGTTTAATTTAATTTCAGTCGTTATTTAAATTAATTCATGATTTTAATTTTAGTAAAATAATTAGAATAAATAACATTTATTATAATTACAATATTCAAAATTAAAATCCAAGAAAATAATTTAAATTATTAATTTTAAAATTAATTAAAATTACGTGAACTGAAATTTTCAAATTAAACATTCAAAACGATCTAATCGTAACGCAAACACCCTACGCATTGCACGCCCATGGGCCGCACGCACACAGCCATCGCTGGCCATGTGCGCGCAGCCCATGCGCTCGTCGCATAGCTGCTGCATTTCCATCGCAAGCCATCGCACGCTGCGCGCGCGCCAGCGCTCGTCGCACGCGAGCCATCGCTCGCTGTGCGCGCGACATCGCTCGCTGTGCGCGCGACATCGCTCGCTGGGCGCGCGACATCGCTCGCTATGCGTGCGAGCCATCGCTCGCTGGGCGCGCGACATCGCTCGCTGGGCGCGCGACATCGCTCGCTGTGCGTGCGAGCCATCGCTCGCTGGGCGCGCGACATCGCTCGCTGGGCGCGCGACATCGCTCGCTGGGCGCGCGACATCGCTCGCTGTGCGCGCGAGTAACGCTGGGCGCAGCGCTCGTGGCACGCGAGCTTGCGCTCGCTGCGCGCGAGGCTGCGCGCTCTTGCGCGAGGCAATGCGCGTTGTGGCGCAGCTCGCTTGCTGCCCACACGCGACTGCCTTGGCTCGCCCTTCGCCCATGCCCATTCGTCCATTGCTCGTGGCCCACGACACAAGGCAGGGCTGCTGCCTTGTGCACGTGCACCATGCCTTGCTCATTGCATTCGTGCCGCACGGGCGACGAGCTCCCTTGCTCGTCGTCGCATGCCCGCACTATACAACACCCCTTAAGGGTAACACGAAGCGTCCATTGCTTTGTGCGTGCAAGTTATATGAACGAATCGCATAAAAAATTTAAAATTTATAAAATTAATGACAAATTAATAAATATTATTAATTTCATAATTTTAGGGCGAAAAATCGAAAATTTATTATTCAATTGATTTCCGATTTACATGGATTCAAGTCTAGGTCATAAAAATTTAAAATTTATCAAAAATTTACAATTTTTATGGTGGTTTTTAATCATAGGTTTCTAATTAAATTATAATTAATTATGAAAATCAAATTAATTCTAAATTATTCTAATTTTCAACAAATTAATCATAATTACAAATTAGATTGCATAATTAACAAGGCTAGGCATTCAAACTTGTTAAACATATACAGTAGGTCAATCAAAAATTCAAGATTTATCAACAAGAATCGCAAATATTTAATTTAACATCTTAAATTTACGAAATTTTGCATTCGAAAAACTAAAACCTTCGAAAAGTCATAGTTAGGCTTCGAATTTGAGAATTCTGGGTTCGGCCGAAAAATAATAATTTTGTCAAAATTTTAGAATGCCTTTTACATGCGAAATTGACACAAAAATCACTCGATTTGGATGAGTAACGAAGAAACTGCCGAAAAACTGCGTACGTATAATTAAATAAACGCAATTTGCAATTAATTAACAATTACGAAAATTAATCACCCCTTTTAATTCTTGCAAATTTGTAATATTTAACCATGTTCATGCAATTTTAGATTATGAAAATAATAAGGGGCTCGTGATACCACTGTTAGGTTATGATACATATGATATTACATAAATCATGCGGAAACAACCATTAACCTAGGATTACATATTATTTACACATAATCATATAGCATAATTTAGATGCATACTCTTTGTTGCGTGCCCTCCCTAGCTGCGCCCGAACCGAACAAGAACAAGTCTTTAGGACTCCAAGTGTCGTCCCTCCGTAGATAGTCCACAGCACGTCCGGATCCGCCTTAAGATTGACCAACTAGAATCGCCCTTAAGGTACTAGAATTTTCGGCACTTTTGAGCAAGATGTGTGGCTGAATTTTTCTCTCAAAAACTCACTTTGAATACTTTGAAACTCGTTATAAATTGTGAACCCTGGCCACATATTTATAGGGGTATGGAAAGGGAATTGGAATCCTATTCAGATACAAATTGATTAAACCTAGAATCCTACAAGAACTCTAATTTAATTAATTTATCAAATAGAATTAGGAATTTAATCATTAACCGAACTCTGCACGTTTTAGGAAACGTGCACGAACACAAACACTTACACACGCACACACGGCAGCCACGATGGGCCGCCCATGCGTGCGCACGAGCAGCAGCCCACGCAGCGAGGCCTGCGCGAGCTGCAAGCCCACGCAGCTCCCGCGCGCGCTGCGCGCGCTGTGCGCGCTGCCACGGCCTGCTGGGCCTGGCCTTGCGCTGGGCCTGGCGTGGCTGTTTGTGCGGCGCTTGGCTTGCTGGGCGATGGCCTGGCTTCGTGCTGGGCCTCGTCCGGCAGGCCTCGTCCGATGCTTATTCGTACGATACGCTTCCGATTAAATTTCCGATTCCGGAATTCATTTCCGATACGAACAATATTCAACATTTCCGATTCCGGAATTAATTTCCGTTTCGAACAAATATTTAATATTTCCGTTTCCGGAATTATTTTCGATTCCGGTAATATTTCCGATTCTGACAATATTTCCGTTTCCGGCAATATTTCCGATTCTGGTAATATTTCCATTTCCGATAATATTTTCCGATACGTACCATGTTTCCGTTTCCGGCAACATCTACGACTTGGATAATATTTATATTTCCGATACGATCCATATTTCCGTTTCCGGTAATATCATCGTTTCCGGAGTATTCATTTCTTGCCTGTGACGATCTCAGCTCCCACTGAAACCAAGATCCGTCGGTTCCGAATATCCATAGATAGAGTATTTAATGCCATTAAATACTTGATCCGTTTACGTACTATTTGTGTGACCCTACGGGTTCAGTCAAGAGTAAGCTGTGGATTAATATCATTAATTCCACTTGAACTGAAGCGGCCTCTAGCTAGGCATTCAGCTCACTTGATCTCACTGAATTATTAACTTGTTAATTAATACTGAACCGCATTTATTAGACTTAACGTAGAATGCATACTTGGACCAAGGGCATTATTTCCTTCATTTTGGGCTTGTCCAAGGGGACAAGTCATGTAAATATTTGTGGATTTTTAATTTCCAAGTTTGGTTTGTGTGAATTGCTTGTGTTTGGAAAAAACGTGGTTGGTTTGGTGTTTTATTTTGCAGGTTGGGCACATACCTCGAGTTCGACTTTGGCGACGCCTCCAGCCTGTCGGCGAGATGCTGCAAAATGTATACTGTAGCAAAAATGTAGATCTGTATTCCACTGTGTATGTAATGTACATTGTAGTGTACCAGGCGTTTTTGTCATGGCCTAAATTGTGTTTTGTAATTTGTATGTTTGTAATATGTAATATGTAAGTCGTTTCCCAAGCATTTTGTATTGGCCAACGTTTCCCAGGCATTTTGTATGGCCCAATTTGTAAGATGCAAATCGTAAATGTAAATTGTAAATGTAAGTGTAATTGTAAATGGTTTCCCATGTTTCAACAGGATTTGTGTATTGTATGTATACACCTTGAAGTTGTTCCAAGATGGATCGTCATGACTGTTTATTCTGCAAGACAAGCTAAAGGCGTCAAAGTTGACCGTTGAGTGTGCCAACGGCCCTCCGATGCTTAAGTTAGTAATGGTAAGAAAATGGAAAAATAAGAAAAGAGAGGATCGAGTTGTTGAGTTACTTAACTGGTTTGGGAATCGTCTAGCGTGGATGGTATCCTCTGCGTAGTGTTTGCGACGGGTTCGTGTTGTCCCCCGTCTCGGATTCGTCGGTTTGATTCCAGCAATAGTGACCTGTTCATCTCTGCAAGTGGGGCGTTTGCAAAAAAGAAAACATACTTGTACAAAATGAGTTAGAGACTAGAAATGATACAAATTTAAGTTGTCCAACTTCTCGGTATTGGTTTTCCATCTCTTTCTTCCAGTTCGTATGCACCATGACCTGTACGTCTTTCGACACGATAAGGGATTTCCCATGTTGGAGCCAACTTTCCATGTCGCGGATCTGTGTTGGGGTAGACTTTTCTTAACAGCTAGTCGTCTTGCTGGAAGATTTAACTCGTACATTCTTGTTGTAACTTCTTGCGGTATTTTGTTGGTATGACTCCATTTTAACCTTGGCAGCATGCTGTTGGAATCTCGACTTCGGGTGGGATCGCGGCTTCACATCCGAACAGTAATGAAAATGGGTTGTGGTCGGTTGTTTTGGGTGTCGTCCTGATGTGGGAGTTTGTAATTGACTTGTGGAAGGTTGTTCATTGAGTGAGAAGGTCTCTTTTGTGATGGTTGGGTGTATGAGGTGGATAATAAGAACTGCAGATAGTCTGGTTGGGTTGATGTTAGGTTTTCTAGTGCGTCGGCTTGGGTGTTTTGGTCTATTGGGATTTGCTGGAGGTTGCACAAATCAAATTTTTTGACAAGTGCCTTGGCTGTATCGAGGTGGGCTTGCATCTTGGAATCTTTTGCTGCATAAGAACCGTTAATTTGACTAATAATCAATAATGAATCACATCGTACCTCAAGTCGTCGAATGTGAATGTCGCGAGCTAGCGTCAATTCTAAGATCAGGGTTTCGTACTCCGTTTCGTTGTTGGTAGCTTTAAACTCGCAGCAGAAAGATTGTACTATCATGTTCCCTTGTGACGATTTTAGTACAACACCCAGACCTGTCCCCCGTATGTTGGAGGAGTCGTTTAGTGTGTAGAGTCCATGTTGACGAGAGTCCATCATCGGTTAGCATGTTGACTTCCCTGTCGACTTCATGTTGGATACTTGGGATGATGTCGTAACACCCTAACTGTACGGCCCATTTAGACATCCTGCCAGGTAGCTCAAGTTTCCTCATGATCGACTTCATGGGATAGTTAGTTCTCACAATTATGGGATGTCATAATGATGGCGTAATTTAGTAGATGCTACAAGTAATGCGAGTACAAGTTTTTTGAGATGTGAGTACCTTTCTTTGGCGCTAAGTAACGACTTACTGAAGTAGAAGACTAGTAGTTTCTTACCGTCATCATCTCGTGCAAGGACTACGCTGATTGTCGACTCTGTTACTGCAAGATATAACTACATGTCCTCCTTGTCCCGTTCTTCCTGAGTATGTCGTAGAATAGTTTGCATTCGTCGGGTATGTTGTCGATCCATGTTGACCACATGAAGTCGTCGATTTGTTCACCTTTGTGTGTTATCGCGTTTAAGATGTTAGGCTATTGCCTATGTGGTTACGTCTTTTAACGTTCTCCCTGTTTCCACGTTAGTGTTGTATATACAAATAAAAAATAAAATTTGTAACATGGGAGCAATGACTTATGAAAATAAAAAAGAGTGTAAGAGTTTATAGATGATACGGTTTTGCGTATGTCGTGTTGCAGTTTTTTGGAATGATTTTTTCGTCTCCGTCTGCTATGCTTTTGTTGATCTTTGACAAGATTCTTGATGTAATCCAAGTCGGTGTTGTCGTCATTGACAGTGTCATCAATCATCATCGACAATGTCGTCGGACGTCATCAACAGTGTCGGCGGACGTCATCAACTTTATACCTGCAATCAAAGTATTGTGTGCGATATTATCACGAAAAATAAATCATATAATTGCATTGTTAGTTGTAGCATATAAATAACATTATGATCAACATTTAAGATCATGAATATGAGCAAAGTATACTATCTCGTCCCCCTGTGGCAACTTCAAGAAAGTATTTGAGTTGGAGTTAGCCACAAATAAGATGCCGTATGCCAATATCTGATGCCGGATATTTGTAACGCCATGATGAATTATCCCTACGTTCTTGACATTCTGGTTGTGTCGTCTTCATGTCGTTGACGTCTTCATGTCGTTGACGTCTTCATGTCGTTGTTAGTGAATCACATCGTCATGATCGTCTTTTCAAACTTTCTTTTGCAGAGACGTCACTAGCTAGTTGATGTCGAGCCAGCACTGCCTCGACATGGAGTTGGCATCAGGAGACGACTTATGGGTGTCGCAACATTAACCCTTCTGACAACATCATTGGTTTGGGATCTGTTCACAACAACACTAAGGTGATTTGTTAAAATAACATGAATATGAGTGGAGGATTATCTCTATTATTCGCGAGGAGCATCGTTGTCTGTTAAGAATCTCCAAGCGTCAACGTCTCGTGACTTGAAGTGGTGTTTTCCAAGTTGTCCTTCATTCACGGTATGTCGTTCACTTGGTGGTTGACGACGTCATGACTATCACCTGCCACAAATTCAATGGAACCAAGCGAAACAGTTAGTTAAATCTGATAGTAAGGGAATCTATTACCCATTTTTTGTCTCATCAAGGATTGACGTCTTCATGAAGACAATCTAGTCGGCCGGCACATATATATGACACCACTTCACGAACTCATCAAGTCTGGGTTGTTTGACGTCACTCCACACTCTGATGTCGAACCGTACTGTGATGACGACACAATCTCGACACATCTCTATCGACGCGCACTCCGACATCGTCTCGTACTTTGATGACGACATTGTCTCGTCACATCTTCCTTCAACGTACACATGCTGCAACTGACTCGTACTTTGATGACGACACGGTCTCGGCACACCTTTTAATGACGACGCGGTCTCGGCACATCTTTCGATGACGACACAGTCTCGACTCGTCTTTAGATGACGACACGGTCTCGACACATCTTCTGATGACGAGGTGGGTGTGTACTCATATTGGGGAATGTTGGCGATGGTGGTTGCGGATCTAATATGCGATTGTAGAAGTTCATATTCCCTCTGGAGAAGGCTGATGTGCATCTCCATGGTTTCGAGACGGCGAGTAACATCATTGGATGAGATTAGGAATGCGGACATGGTGGAGAATTGGGTTATTTTTAGTGAACGGATGAGATTATCAGGCTCTTCTTGATTGTCAGCCCCACGGTGGGCGCCAAATTGTTTTGGACAAATTCTACCTAGGGTTGAATTCGTCGGAGGGAGGGGGTGCTAACAATCTGAATAGGCAAGACAATATAAAGATGGAGAGAACAAGGATATGAAACTCTTACAGAAAAAGGGGGAGAGGAGTAGTTTATTATATGTAGTGTGAATGTGTATGAATTTCGTGTCCATAGACTAACATAGCTAAGCCATTTTATAGGCTTTTCGTAATAAGCGTGTAACGTTCACACTTAATTGTACATAATTAGGCATTAAATGAGTAATGATGGCTTGCTTATCAATGGTTCATAACCGCTGCATTTAATCAAGGAGTAATTGGGTGTAACTCCCATATCATTCAATCGCTTGTAACCGTTCATTTACTTCAGCCGTTTCCCTTGGACAACGCCCATAGCCTTTATTACTATCTTGATGGTTGTCATATGACCCTTTGAATGGTCCACCTTTCCACGTCACGGGGACGTTATTTTACCGCCCAAACAATACCTAATTAAATCGTCAATTAATTATGAAAATCAAATCAAATTCTAAATTATTCGAATTTCAACAAATTAATTACAATTACAAATTAGGTTGTATAATTAACAAGCTTAGGCATTCAAATTTGTTAAACATATGCAGTAGGTAAATCAAAAATTCAAGATTTAACAACAAGAATCGCAAATATTCAATTTAACATCTTAAAATTACAAACTTTTGCGTTCGAAAAACTAAAACCTCCGAAAAGTCATAGGTAGGCTTCGAAGTTGGGAATTCTGGGTTCGGCCGAAAAATAATAATTTTGTCAAAATTTTAGAATGCCTTTTACATGCGGAATTGACACTAAAATCACTCGATTTGGTTGAGTAACGAAGAAACTGCCGCAAAACTGCGTACATATAATTAAATAAACGCAATTTGCAATTAATTAACAATTACGAAAATTAATCACCCCTTTTAATTCTTTGCAAATTTGTAAAATTTAACCATGTTAAGCAATTAATAGATCATGCAATTAATAAGAAGCTCGTGATACCGCTGTTAGGTTATAATACATATGAACAACATAAATCATGCGGAAAAACCTATATGCCAGGAATCATATTAATTGCACATAATCATATAATTAGTCAGGGATGCATACACTTTGTAGCGTGCCCTCCCTAGCTGCGCCCGAACCGAACAAGAACAAGTCTTTAGGACTCCAAGTGTCGTCCCTCCGTAGAAAGTCCACAACACGTCCGGATCCGCCTTAAGATTGACCAACTAGAATCGCCTTTAAGGTACTTAGAATTTTTTGCTAATAGGGCAACAATATGACTGAAATTTTGCTCTCAAAATGTCACTCTGAATACTTGAAAACTCGTCCATAAATTGTGAACCTAGGCACATATTTATAGGGCTATGGAAAGGGTTTCGGAATCCTATTAGGATACTAATTAGTTTAGTTAGAATTTTATTAAAACTCTTTTAAACTAATTCTATCTATTAGGATTAGGAATTAATCAATAAACGAATTCTATTAGCTTTAGGATTCGTATCGAACACAAACGTTGCACGACCACGAGCATGCCTCACAGCCCGCGCAAGCCTTGCGGCCCACGCGAGCTGCACAGCTCGCAGCCCACCCGCGCGCGCCTTGGCCTTGCTGGGTCTGGCCTTGCGCTGGGCCTGGCGTGGCCTTGGCTGCGTTGTGTTGGGCGCTTGGCTTGCTAGACGCGGGCCTGGCTTCGTGCTGGGCCTTCGTCTAGCAAGTCTCGTCCGATGCTAATTCGTACGATGCGCTTCCGATTAATTTCCCGATTTCGGAATTCATTTCCTATACAAACAATATTTAACATTTCCGATTCCGGATTAAATTTCGTTTCGAACAAATATTTAATATTTCCGTTTCCGGAATTATTTTCCGATTCCAATAATATTTCCGATTCCGACAATATTTCCGTTTCCGGTAAAATTTCAGATTCCGGCAATATTTCCATTTCCGATAATATTTTCCGATACGTACCATGTTTCCATTTCCGGCAACATCTACGACTTGGATAATATTTATATTTCCGATACGATCCATATTTCCGTTTCCGACAATATCATCGTTTCCGGAGTATTCATTGTTTGCCTTTGACGATCTTAGCTCCCACTGAAACCAAGATCCGTCGATTCCGAATATCCATAGATGGAGTATTTAATTCCATTAAATACTTGATCCGTTTACGTACTATTTGTGTGATCCTACGGGTTCAGTCAAGAGTAAGCTGGGGATTAATATCATTAATTCCACTTGAACTGAAGCGGCCTTTACCTAGGCATTCAGCTCACTTGATCTCACTGAATCATTAACTTGTTAATTGATACTGAACTGCATTTATTAGACTTAACATTAAATGCATACTTGGACCAAGGGCATTATTATCTGAGGGTGCCTCGACGTCCGACTCTTCTTCAATGATCACTTCGACTTCCTGGACGCAGCGGGGAGTGTTCCTTGCATTGGCAATCCGATTGGCTTATTCTATGTGGTGTTGACTCCTTTCACACGGACGCCTTTCTCCTGAGTTGCCGTTAGGTCCCTCACCCTCAGATTGTAGATCCGCCATGATACTGTACTGAAGGAAATAATGCCCTTGGTCCAAGTATGCATTCAATGTTAAGTCTAATAAAAGCGGTTCAGTATTAATTAAACAAGTTAATAATCGAGTGAGATCAAGTGAGCTGAATGCCTAGCTAGAGGCCGCTTCAGTTCAAGTGGAATTAATAATATTAATCCACAACTTACTTTTGACTGAACCCGTAGGGTCACACAAATAGTGAGTGAATGGATCAAGTATTTAAGTAAATATATTATTCATTAAATACTCTATTTATGAACATTCAGAAACGACGGATCTCGGTTCCAGTGGGAGCTAAAATCATCAAAAGGAAAAATATAGAATGCTCTGGAAATGATGATATTGTCGGAAACGGAAATATGAATCATGACGAAAATATAAATATTATCCAAGTCATAGATGTTGCCGGAAACGGAAACATGGTTTGTATCGGAAAATTTAATCGGAAATATTAAATATTTGTTCGAATCGGAAATAAATTCCAGAATCGGAAATATTAAATATTTGTTCGAATCGAAAAACGAATCGGAAGCGCGACGTGCGAACGCTCGACGAACGAGCTTGCAAGACGCAAGGCCCAGCGCAAGTGCCAGGCCCAGCGCCAAGCAAGCCCGCGCGCGGAGCAGCGAGGCAAATGGGTCGAGCAGCAGCGCCCAACAAAGTGGGTCGCGTGCTGCTTGCTGTCAACGCCCAGCGCGCATGGGCCGAGAAAAGCAGCAGCGCCACTCGTGGGGTGTGGGCTGCGGGGCTGCGTGCTACACGACCAAAGCAATGTGGGCTCAAGGCCACACGTGCAAAGCCTTGGCCGGCTAGGATTGCTTGCTTGTCAAGTAATCGTGTTTTCCTAATTCTACTGAAATTAGATGTTTTAGTTAAATCTGAAATACTTATTATTTGATTAAACCTAAAATTCTAATGTTATTAATTAACTAGAATCCTACTGGATTTAGTTAATCGATTCCTAGTAGAATTCAAACTCCTTTATTTCCCCCCTATAAATGTGTGGTTCATGATCACAATTTATAATGCAATTCAATTTACTATTCTAATATATTAGATTCAAGAGAGAATTTAATACTTGCCTAATATTATTGTGAGTTTCCCGAGTGCACATAAAACCTTAGAGAATATTCTAGTTAGTTGAATCTAAGGCGGATCCGAACGTGTTGTGGACTATCTACGGAGGGGCGACATTTGGAGTCCTGTACTTGTTCTTGTTCGGTTCGGGAGCAGCTAGAGAAGGCACGAATCACATTGTATGTATACTAATTATGCTAATTGACTATGTGGCAATTAATTTGGATTCCTGTCTTAATGGTTTTTCCGCATGAATTATATTGTTTATATTATTCATAACCCTACATGTACCTCCCCACAGACGGCGCCAAATGTTGTGGGAACTTTGTTGGTGATGATGTGTCACCCTTTCCTCAGAGGCATCAAGTATGCGCTGGCAGATCTTCCTACAACCTGCAAAACAAGGATATTCCTGTTGGAATATTTCCTTTGATGCCTAAGTAAGTATTGGCTAGAGAGAGAATTAATTTTTAGAGAGAAGGAAGAGTAGAATAGTTTAAGGTAGGTAGGAATGAAATTGATTTCCCCTTTTACCTTGGGATTTGAACTATTTATAGGACTAGGCTTTTGGGAATCATTGGATGACCACAGAGATAGGGACATGTGTCCTAATCTGATACATGGAACAAAGAGGCTTTAAAGTGCCCTTTTGGTGTATGGGCCTTTCCAAGCATTTTGGGCCTTTGTGTTTAGTCTTTAGAGATGGTTTGCTAGATGTGTACATCTTCCAGCATGCATGGGACACGTGTTGCCCCATGGTAGGTCCAAGGTGGAGTTTGCTATTTCTAGGCCACATCAAAAGCTATTGGTGAAATGCCTCCTCCAAAAGCTGAAAACAGATCGGAGAATTACTGGGAAAGCTCCAATACATTAGTAGGTTCATTTCCAAACTTACTATGACTCGCGAGCCAATCTTTAAAAAACTAAAGAAAGAGGATTAAGGCGAATGGGATGGACAACGTCAAAAATCTTTCAATAAAATTAAAGAATATCTGAGCAATCCAATTTTTTTATCTCCTCCCCGGCCAGGCATACCTCCCAATTATATCTAACAGTCACTGACGCTGCTGCAGGAGTTATGCTCTCGTAAAATGAAGATGAATTCGAGCGAAATATCTTCTACTTGAGAAAATGTTCATTCAAGACGAAACGCGATAAACCAAACTTCAAAAAACCTGTATTGTCTTAGTCTGGACATCCAAAAACCACAGACATTATCTGTTAGCACATACCATTCACATCGTGTCGCAACTTGATCCGCTAAAATTCATGTTCGACAAGCTTGCACTAAGTGGTCACCTATCCCGATGGCTAGTCATGCTTTCAGAGTTTGACCTAAAATTCCTGCCTGAGAAAAAAAATCAAAGGTAGAGTTGTGTCTGAATTTTTTGCTGAACACTCCACAAACGAAAATACCACAGAAGCGTACCTCCTAACTGATGAGGAACTTCTAATGGCACAAGAAAGTTACTGGACATTATACTTTGACGGCGCATCAAACGAAAAAGGGTGTGATTTCAAGGTACTCTTTGTTAGTACTGAAGACACTTACATTCTTATATCTGTCAAGCTCAACTTATGAAACCTGCATAGTCGGGTTAAAAGCGGCAGCGAAAGTACGAGACCTACGGGTCTTCGGGGATTCCTCTTTGACCATAAATCATATTCAAATAAATGGAAAGTCCAAAGCACCAGTCTCTGAATGTACCAAGCTCATCTAGACCAAATAGTTGAGCAATTCGAGAAAATCGAATACACGTACTTACCGAGAGATGACAATCAGTTCGCAGATGCACTAGCTAAATTAGCTTTAATGCTTAACATACCGAGTGAATTTGACGGAATGACTCTTCCAGTAGAACGGAGAGAGGAACCCACTTTTTCTCACGCCATCGGCGATGATCCGGAACCAACGGAAGAAGAACCTTGGTATACTAACGTCCTTTGTTACAAAACAAGTGGAGAATACCCACTGGACACGTCACCTCGAGCAAAACGAGCTATAGGACTCCTCGCGTCGCAGTATGACCTTGACCTTGTGCCTAATTGTCGCCACAAAAAAAATGGTGAGTAGAATAAGTCCGCAATTGAAGCACGATTAATCGCGCTAAGTTTATAAATAAAAACTTAATTGTACCTACAAAATAGATAAACGATAAAGTTAGAGTTTTTTGAGCGGATGTTGGAATATTCAACCTCAGTACAGGCGAAGACCACTACATCCTGCGAAGAGCACCAGATACCAGCGACGTCGCCTGTACTAGGCACAACGCACTGGAACCAACGACTCGTTATTACTGGCGATCACCGCTGGTACCTACGCGAACACTCGCTTCCATTTTCGTTAGTTTAAGCGATTAAACGAAATAAAATATTATTAATGAACAAATTAAAATGCGGATCCATGTGTTAATCGAGTACTACAAAATGCAACAAGGTTAGATGTGATAGAAATCAATAATTAACACATGATCTACATGAGGAAACTACGAGAAGATGATATTAGATATTGATTAAACGATTTGTACCTCGCATCGATACACGTGTTAAAGAGTTTGTTGAGAGTTCAAGTTGAAAGAGTTACTTTAATGCATGATTAAGCCGTGACTAATAACCTAATTTCTGTTGTGTTTATAGGAAAACAATAAAATTTAGGTTAAATGGGTGGAGCAGCGATCAAGGCTAGCGGTTAACGTTGGGCCCAACACGGACCGCCAGTGTCAGCGGCGTGTGATGGAAGCCAGTGTGGACTGCTGACTTTGATTTGAGGTAATATGAAAGATGTTGACAATATTAATGACGGTGGATTAATTAGGTTAAATTGTGTCATTATTGGGTTAGAATTTTACGTCTTTTCGGTACGGACCGAGCTCAAAAGCAATTGAAAGATGTTTGTAAATGCGTTTTGATGTTTGTTGAAAAAGTCAAATGATATTTTTGTCCTTTTGTGATTGCGGACCCACATGATTAAAGTCGGACCAAGTAAGCAACCTTGATTTTGGTTCAATCAAAGGACACTTTAGGGTAGACACAAATTAGGTGTCTACGGTTTTCTAGTGTCCAAGATCGCAAGTCTAAAGGACTAAAATAAAATTGGTTTGTTGGTAATATTTTATATAGAGTCGCAACGGGTATCAATTTTTCGAATACGTTAAGAGAAATCAGATAAAAATCATTTTCACGACTACAACAAATCTTTAGTTTGTCTCTCTAAAAAGGTTGCATATTTCAACGATATGAGTAAGAGATGCGCCACATTACAAGATCTCTCCAACGATCGTAGTTATGAAGGAAATATTTGTTTGATCCGTTTTGCTATGTATTTATTAAAGTCAAATTTCCTTTATGAATGTCGTATGACTTTTTATTAATAAATTGACTTTATTAACATATAAATAAAAAAGCTACGTAAAATTAGATTCTACACAAAGTAATCCAATATGAATCTTAGACAACCTTAGAAGTCGGAAGAACTAAGGATAGATAAATCTAGATGTAGTCTCTAAAGGCGTATGCCACCAAGAAAGAACACCTAGATGTGATGCATCAACTTGGTTTAAGAAAAATGACGGATCCTAGGTTATTAGTTATGCTCCTTAGAGCATCTCCAATGGTTGTAGCTAGGAACTAGCTTGAAATTTATAAAAGTTTTAAGCTAATAGCTAAACCATTGGAGTGAGAGTAATAAATTAGCTTGGCCAAGCAAATTAGCTTAAACAAGCTAATTTGCTTGACAACTAGCTCTCAAAAATTGCAAAATTATTAATTGACAAGTGGGACAAGTGAGACCAATTTAAATAACAGGCTAGTTGCTAGCTATTGGAGTACAAATTAGCTAGACAATGTAATAGCTTGAAATCTTATGTGGCATAACAAGCTAATTATCAAATTAGCCTACCATTAGAGATGCTCTAACTTTAACTAAGTTAATCTATCTATATTTTATTATTATACTAAAGCACAATTTTTTCCCTCCAAAACCTTACTAATTCTTTTTTTTATTATTTTAATT
Organism: Spinacia oleracea; assembly: GCF_020520425.1. Classification (NCBI taxonomy): domain Eukaryota; kingdom Viridiplantae; phylum Streptophyta; class Magnoliopsida; order Caryophyllales; family Amaranthaceae; genus Spinacia; species Spinacia oleracea. The sequence continues at coordinate 73,939,234 of NC_079492.1, read as the reverse complement.
TAATTCTCTTTTAGAAATTCATAAGTACAACCACTCATTCATATTTCTTGGAAACAATAATGATTTTAAAATATTTAATGTAGAGTAAATTACGAGGTGACTCCCTTTAATTTATAGCATATAAATACAACTTGTTTTTAGTTGTTGACATTGAAAATCAAAATTATTAACTAATGTCCGCTATAACATTACCCATTACCACTCATTTTAATATAACATTTGAATAAACTAATTTTTTTTTTTTTTAATGAAAATGTGCATTGGACGGGTGCTAACTAGAGTAATAGTTATATACACAATGCACTTGTATGTTCATGTATGTTCAATTACTAAGTTACGTCTACATGTTTTACATTAACACATTTCATTTGCATGAGAACAAATTTTGAAAATTCAATTAAATGTAGTCGGCAATGAAAGTTTGTGCACTTGAAAATAGTCAATCAATATCTTGACAATTAAGATAAAGTGATAAACTTTATGAGTATGGAGGCGATCAACATTAGTATGCCAAACGATAAGATGAAAGATTGCTTCACTAACACTTAAGTGTACCGAAGAAATGATATCGATTAATCAATATTGTACCTTAACATAAGATATTACCTGAGGAGATGTCTATGACTCTATAAGCGCAGTGCTCTCTTATATTTCTTACTTTGCATTTTCGCATTTATCTCTTTGTGTGAGACAACCTAATTTTTCTTTTCTAATCAAATAAGAAGAAGGTTTGTCGATACACAATTTCAATCACTAATACCTCTCATTATACATTAAACTTTATTTTTTAAAAAAAAATTAGATATTTTAGATTCTAAACAAGATTTCCCTATAAATATATTTTTCCTTACATATAAATCACAAAAGATGGACTATACAAGAGTATGTGAATAATGTCAAAATCCAAATGATGCAATAGTAAAAAATAAATAAAAAACAAGAAAGTGTAAACAAAAAAAAAAACTAATTCTTAATATTTTACTAACTCAGTTTCAAATGATCTATTCATATTATGTTATACTCCGCCAACTTTTCTACTTTTGTCTTAATCTTTATGTAAATAGTAAATGTAAACAGCTTTATGAAACGGATGTAGTAGATTATTATCCTGAATTATAAAAGGGCACAAGCTATTTGAGAATTTTATAAAAATTGAGAGTTTAAGTATTTATTACATGAATTGTATCATGCCAAGATACAACCACCGGTGGTATATAAAAATTTCTCACATACGCAACGAAATTAATTTAGAAACAAACAAAATTCTACTTCGTACGCAGTAATCCTAATTACCTTGTATATATGAAAAGTAGAAAAAACTATATATACCATTAAATATTAATCTAAATTATAATTATAAAACATAGATATAACCTATATGCGAATAATTTATATTTTTAGAGGGATAACTTGTACGTAGTATATATTTGAAGGGGGAGAGTTAAATACTGGTACAATAATAAAGGGAAAAGTCAACGGTTGAGTAATTGAGTTTCCATTGCGCATTTGCAGTAACCGTGTTCATCGGAGCAAAGAAAAACGCCACCAAATTGGTTACATCTTTCTTGGCAATTCCCAGAATCCTTACATCCCAAATCAATTCTTGGAGAAAACGGGTCGCAAAATTTATCACTCGAACAATCGATCTTGGCGTGCCCGTACTTGTGTCTTCTGCCCTCTACGCTACTAAACATCAAACCTACCAACACATATACAGATATCTTTCAATTAGGAGATCAAGTTAGGACATCTAAGCTAACACCGAACCATAAACCTTACTCTCTTTTTTTCCCCTTTTTAGGAGATCAAGTTAAGACGATATGGCTATTTTTTTACAAAAAAAAAAAAATCGATATTTGAAATAAAAAAAATCGGAACCTGAGGGGAGCATAACTGCATAAAAAAATATACAATTCATAAAAATAATGAAAAGGAGATAAAGAGATAGACATACCATTGATGAGGATGAGGATGAGGAGGAGCATGAAAACAGAAAAACTGGAAAAAAGTTTAGCCATGGCTCTGTTAATCTGTGTGTAAAAAAACAAGGATTCTTGTAGTGTTTTAATTAATTAACTTGTGTTTGGCTTATTGCTTAAATAAGCAGTTTGCATAGGGCGGGCGGTTAATTTCCTTAATTTTGCGAGTGATTTATTTTGGCAATAATAATAATAAGATTCCTCTCCAGAACAAAACAGCAAGAAATATATTACAACTATGAGATTTTCATATCTTATTTTATACGTTATATATACTACTACACTAATATTATCATATTTATTTATTTATTTATTTGTTAGTATAATGGAACTAGAAGTCTTGCATTATTTCCACTTAAGACTTGTCCACGTGATCAATTTCTGTTCAATATTTAGGAGTAAATGTGTGTAGTTGATTTCGTACTATGGAAATTTCGTTTGACCTTTTAATCAAAGGTCTATGATCGAGAATTTTCTTAAGAAGACCACTATGATCGCAAAGTTTTAAATAAGGCGACTATGCTATGAATATTATAATCGGTGTACTATTGTTTAAAATCTATCTATCTATCTATATTCTATATACTCTACTAAAACACAGGGCGCTCATTCTGGAGTTGACAAGTGTCCCTGTGTTAAAATTTTAATTATTTTTTAAAAAGCTAGATTCTTAATAGATACGTTATAATATAATTAGCAATCTAATATAGAATATTCAGATTATATTTAAATACGAAGTATAATATACTATAGAATATTAAGATCTTATGGTTCCAAATATAGAATACAATCTATTATAGAATATTCATATGATATAATTCAATATAATCTACTATATACTATTAAGATCTTATGGTTCCAAATATATAAAATAAGATCTACTATAGAATATTCATATTATAATTCAATATAATATACGGAGTACGATAGAATATTAATATTTTATGGTTCCAAATATATAAGATTGCAAATTAGTAGAGTATTGTGTTTAATATATAGCGTGCATGGCAAATCATTTGATTCCATAAAAGATATTGCGGATACTAGGATTTTATGCGTACTACATGCTCCCATCTAACTATCTATCTATATACTCTACTAAAACACAGGGCACCCATTATGATAAGTGACCTGGTGTATTTTATTTTATTATTATTTTTATTCTAATAAATTAATGTATTAGTTAATTGCCAATTAAGAAAATTTGTAAACAAATCGAATATGCCATATCTTGTACTTACGCTCACAACCAAAACCAACTATATATGGATATGTATTAACAATATTTTTATTATGGTAAAAATCTAGATTTTACTATCCTAAAAAGAATATCATTATGATAATATTGTATGACAAGTACATACTATAATAAAAGAGGAGAAATTAATGTGGAGATGACAAATGCCACTCTTTGATTTTCCTCTCTTACGATTAAGATAATATATTTGCTTTGTTTCACAAATATCACACCATGATGACTTTTGCACTATTCACGTTGTGCCTTTGACCATATATTGTAACATATACGTAAAAAATATGTAATAATTTAGAATCTTATTAGATTTATATCGATATATACTTTCTAAATATTATTTTTTTAATAATTTTTACTTATGCATAATTCGAGAAATAACGAGTCAAGGTCGTGTTCTAGAATTTCATATAACTATATTACTAATATACATACTTAATCCTTTAATCCTTTATACAATCTCATGATACATTCGCACACATTGTTACAATGGAATTATGAATATCTTTGCATATAAGAAAAATAAGACTTGTGCGATGCTTGGCTTAGACATTTTAACTGTAAGTGCAACGTTAAATTTTTTATGGAAAAATATATAAACCGATTTGACAACTAAAACAATTAGGTGTTAGTCATACTTTTCTATTGGCTACTTTAATTTTTATTATTAACGTTATAAGAAATATGTAGTTATCCAGCTATTTATTAACGTACTGGAAATACATCAATAAGATATGAAAACTGTCACCAAATAAACTCACTAATATATAAAATTTTATGACTTTACGAGTGCAGAACATTCTCAATTCCATGATATTATTATCTTTAATATCTCCATAAAATATTTTATATCACAATTAAAATAATAAAATAGGTGAAGCGTGTAGAATGAACATTTGTCTGTCTCCACGTTGTTAGACGTACAATAATATATAAGTAGTGATTCGACGAGTGATGACATTTAGAGAGATAAAAGTGTATTCTTCGTGGTGATGTGGTATGTAGGTTTTCTTTGGTTTTGCATTTTAGCAAACATAATTTCTTTCTTTCATAAATACTCCTCAAAGTAAAATCAATTATTTATTTATTATTTTGACCGCATATAATAAGTTAGTGGAACAAATAAAAATGGAAGTTGGGTGCGTTCTCTTCAACTTATTTGAAATAAATTTTTTGAATTTATCTGAGTTTATCTAAACTTACTGGACTTGAAACTGATTAAATCTAATGAAATTTATGGATTTGATCATACCTGATTTCAAGAGAATAAACTTGAGATTGGGAGAGTACTTCAAATGGGTACGGGTAACACAATGACAAAAAGAGATAGTATTTGAACTTAATATCGGATCTGAAATGGGTTGGGTTGAACAGGTATAGCTGGGGTACATCGGGTTCAAGTTTATCTCAGTTCGGGTTTTTATTGATAGGTTCTTACATGTGGATAAACCAGTAGTGGGATGAAATGGGTAGATGGTTGCACTTCGGGTCAGGTGAATTCGATTCCAAATTATAATATCACAATTTTTAATACATTTATAAATTCTAACATTTGAGGCCTTAATTAGGGGACAAAGGTAATAACTAAATTTTAAAAGTGTTAAGAATTTAAGATCAATAGCGGGATGAAGCGGGTTATGGGTTATAAACGATTCGAATTAAACGAGTTATGGGTTGTAAACGGTTTGGATTAAGCGGGTTACACGTTAAAACAATTCGTATTGTAAACGGGTTTTCCTCGAGTTCAAACGGTTTGGATTGAAACGGATTGGGTCAGATCAATTCGGTTCGGGTTGAAATGGATCGGGTTGTTGCGGAACGGGTTTGTTATCGAGTTTCGGATCTTAATCAGGTTTATATTTTTTCGGTCGGTTCGGGTTGAATATAATTGGATCGAGTATTGAGTTCCAACTCGCGGGTTACGTTATTAACAGTTTGAGTTCTAAACGATCGAACTAACCCAGCGGGTTCAACGGTCCAGCTTGAGAATTGACGTTTCTCATAATACAGGATGATAACTGATTTTTATACCTAACATGAAACTATAGGTGGTGCATGAAAATGAATAAAAAAGTCTACGTATTTTTCTATGTTTCTTATCTAAATTAATTTAACTTTGCACATAAAGTTAAAATATATAAACCGTGCATCACACGGGTCCTATACTAGTATAATATAGTAAAAGAGAGGAAATCAATGTGGTGATGACAAATGTCACTCATTGATTGACCTCTCTTTTAATATAAATAATTAAGTTTAATAAAAAAAATTATAGCAACAAATTTTTCAAATACAAATAATATCACGTAACTTGTGATTAACTTCCCAAAAAATATGGCTGATATTTACATATACTTATAAAAATATCTATTACATAAAATTTGTAAATTGATTGTGTAATTATTTTGTTAACTTTAAGATTTCATTATATACATGGAGAATATTTTGTAAATTACCTTTTCTATAGTTTGGTAACAAATCTAACAATATAAGATTATCCTTTTTTTATAAAAATGAATTCATTATAAAAATTTAAGTTCCTGTAGTGTACTAACTTGTACTTACATAATTACAATACAAATAACTTAGAAAATCAATCAAATATGAAAAAAGAGTGTATAAAAAAAATTAATATAGTAATCTATACTATTTAACAACTAAATTCGATAATTATAACCGTCATTGATTATACTATTTTATAATATCTATATTTTTTTATACGTCAAAAACACAACTACATCTATATAATACAGAGTATACTAAAAGAGAGGAAATCACGTGATGATGACAAATGTCACTCATTGATTTGTCTCTTTTAATTAAATAGTATATTAAAAAAATCCATATAACATAATGCCTAATCTTACAAAAAAAAAAAACAGTTAAAGCAAAAAATATTAAAATCTTAATTAAGGAGCAAAAATTACAGACGGAGTATATGCATATCGTTTTTCTAATTATATATACGGTGTACTAGCCATAAATAATATTGGGAGATTTTCTCGAATATCATAATTAAATTTTTTCTTAATTAATCAGTTTTATTTTCTATTTCCCTTCTTCTTCTCTTTCTCCTTAAGTTTTTTTAATAAGAGTATTACTAATCTCGCAGCTATATTCTCATACCATATTTTTTAACATCTTTTCAAATATAGTTTCCCTCAGAAAAACAACATCAAGCCTCATCATATCAAGGCAATGAAACAAATTTTCATTCTATAACATCGGGCATTGAGAAAATTATGTGCTTGCTTCAATTTCAAATACATAAGCAATCAATAAATTCCACTTTATCTATTTATATCTACATATACTATATTAATAGAGAGAAAATCTATACGGAGATAGACAAATATCACTCTGTGATTTGCCTCTCTTACTATAAAAAAAATATATTTAAACAAAATTCATCTCTATTATACACTACGTATGTAGAATATAATGTCAAAATCTTAACTATAGAGAATAAAATTACAGCATTTATACTAATAAAATATCTTTAACTTTATTATTAATTTACAAACTAACTAATGTGGAGCCAACACTATTACAAACATCATTTCTATATAAAATATTATCGAATGCAATACGGGGTATACTATATGAATATACTTTAAGCTAGGATTATAATTTAAAGAAAGACATATTTTATAGACTTACATAAAAATTGGAATATTACTAATAGAGACTAGGGAGTACATAACAACGAGTACCTATATGAAATTCAACAAACTTCCAAAATACAAAATACCTATATGAATTGCAACAAACTTCTAGAAAATAAATATCAACAATCTTTGACATAAAATATTGCATTTGTTCCAAAAAAAAACAAAAAATCTCTTATACAATATTATAGAAAAAAAAAGTGTACATCTATATCAAAAAATATTGAACAACATGTGTACTACGACCTATATTCACACTGATATATTATTGCCACTATTATTGTATAGATAGCTGAAATATATTTTTTATAGTTTTTTTTTATTATACCACATAAAAATAGATCATATGAACAATATAGCTCAATATGGAAAGATCCAATTCAATATATATTGCTCCGTATATATCAACCAAACAAAGCCTGTTTAAAGAGGCTATAATATGCAAATTAACAATTTAACTAAAAATTAAACATATGTGAGGAGAGTACATTATGTGATTCGGATTTTAAGTTATATGTTTATATTGGTATTTTTTTCTTTACCTTCTCTGTAAGTTGTGTATCGCGGGACTATGTTGCTAGTTAAAAAATATATATAAGAAATTATGAATTGGATTTACAATTTTTTGTTGTATAACACATAAATTGGTATATTAAAAAATGACACTAAACAGGGCAGGATATGACTTATTCATATTTTAAAAAATATTTGAATCTCCTATTTTGAAAAATAATTCAACTAAAATAGCGTAGGAAAAGTTGTATAGCTTTGTTGTTGGACATGCAAAAAAGAAGAAAATAGGAATGTTAAAGAGAATTTCAAAATCCATATGTATATTTATAATGTTATTAATATATTAATATATTCATGTTCATTAACACTTAAAAAAGTAGATTGATTTTATTTAGTAGGAAGTATATGGACTGATATTAAACTTCTATGAATCGTGTATCAATTTGGAGCTGAAAAGTGTCACTATCTAATTATATTTCTTTGTTGTTTGACATTCAAAAAAGAAGGAAATAAGAGTGCAAAATAGAATTTTAGAGTCCATACTCATATTTGTAGTTTATTAATATATTAATGTAAACATTTCCACATTAGTAAGTAGACTGATTTTCCAGTCAAAAGAATAGTAAATTTATTTTATATAAGTGCATAAATTGATGTTAAATTTTTTTAAAGCGTGAATCATACAAAGTGTTATACTATCTTTGCAAATGGTGGATTCAAATTACTTTATTTTTTGATACAGATGATGAACATGAGTGAAAATAATTTTATATACGTACCCTTAGTGGGGTTTTTTTAAATTTTTAAATAAGACACTGAACGGGTTACGGGGCCATTACATATCTATGCATCGTTAATTTTAATTAGAAAAATACCTATAAGCTTTTTGGATGATAATTGTCAATTGCTATAGTTAGTTTTCATTCAAAATTAATATGTATATATAAACCGTGAATCGCACGAGTACTATACTAGTTGATCACTAAAAGTTACTACGTACGCTCCATTCATTCCTTAATGTTCCTCACTTTTCTATTATGCGTGGCCTCCAATGCACTACTTCGACCATTAATAGTTTTAACTAGATTTTAGCCCATGTGATGTACGAATTCTGGAAACAATCTTTTAGATGTCCCTTCTTGACTCCTGATATTCATAAAGGGGCAAAAGTGAGATGGTGACAAGTGTCACGAATCTCACTTTTTCCCCTCTATAAATATGGGGTAACTCCTCATTTCGGGAAAAATAAGAGATAAGTTCAGTTAAGTTCAGATAAGATAAGTTCAGGAAAAATAAGGGTTGACCAAGTATAATTTATAAGTAAAATAAATTTTGATAAGTTCTAATAAATTCATATAAGATAAGTTCAAGAAAAATAAGTGAAAATCAGGTGAATAGAACGCATCCTTACACGTACTAAAATATGAAAGCTTTTATGCATTAATTGCATTCTAATTCCTTATTTGCAATATGACATTAAATAATCTGTTTTTAGAGTTATTATAATCCAGTTCTTTTATTTAATTTATCTAAATTGTGAACTTATCAAGGGTATTATAGTCTATTATATAGAGGGACACTAAAAGGCCATTTACTAAAATGACGTCAGGAGTTTCCTTATATAATAGAGATAGTTCTATTTGAACCCGATGCATCAATTACGTAAGAAAATTGATATTATATCTTATTTGTAAAATAATTGCATAAACATTATTGAAAATGATACACGATACACCTAAAAATACACATAAATACAAATGTAGAATTTCCTTTAATTTGAAAAAAGAAAATATATATCTATATTCCATGTAAAATAATTAAAATATATCTTTAACATTATATATTCTTTATTATACGGTAGTTATTTATATATACCCCCGATTAATAATGTTCTTCACTTTTTCAGTATACGCGATTTTCAATGCATTACTTTGACCATTAATAACTTTAATTTTACATGAGTAAATATTATAAAAAGTCCATATTTAGAAAATTTACATTGAAAATTTGAAAGGAGTCTAATGAGATCCCAAAAATTAATATTTTTTCAGAGTATTATTTATACTACTAATTACGGTCAAAATTTTTAAACATTGGCAATACAAATAGTAAACATGAAGAACATCATGGGATAGGGGAAGTATATAAGAAATCTTTATTAACTTTAAAAACAAAATGTAAAAGTTGTATTTTTATTTACTTAATACTCCCTCCGTTCCAAATTAGTGGTTACACTTATCTTTGCACAAAGTTTTAGGTAATAAGTGGTTGTTTGGTTATCAATTGTTATTTTATTGAAAAAATAGATGTGATAGGAGTTAGTGGGGTATTTTTTTAATTGAATGAGAGAGGGTGTGGGGACAAAACAATATAGTGGGAAGAAAGACAATATAATAATTGTGGGTCATTCCTAATTTAGAAGTGTAATAACTAATCTGGCACATACGAAAAAGGAAAGTGTAACAACTAATTTGGGACGAAGGGAGTAAAGGATAATGAGTACTCCTTCCGTATTTATTTAAGGGATACACTTGCCTTTTCCGGCCGTATTTAATTAAGAGATACACTTGCCATTTTTAGTAACTTATCAACCCCACCATCTAATTAAATAATACATCTAATTTACCCTATGACCCACCATCCTATTAAATAAATAATTTCATAGACCCATCCCACCTCTCACCCCACCAAAATGACATGGTTCCCACTTGTTTATTATTAAAATATCTACTCAACTCCACTTGCTTTATTATTTTATTTCATTCAATTCTTTTTCTTAAAACCCGTGCCCGACCAAGTGTATCTCTTAAATAAATACGGAGGGAGTATTCCGTAAGGGTACACTGCGGAGTATATTGTTTATTTATATTTTCCTCAGTAACATCAAGCGTTGCCTTTGCAAAAAATTAAAAAATTCACCCAATTAAAATTCTCATATGATTTTCTTTAAAGTAAAGATAATCTCATATGATTCTCTCACAAAACGTTACTTTCGGTAACAACCCGCGAACAAGTTCGGTCAAAGCTCGGCCAAAACTCGCTTATTAATAAATTAATGAACGAGTTTAAACAAAATTTCTTGGCTCGATAAGTAAATAAGTCAAGCTCGAACAACATCACGTTTGGCTCGTTAATGTTCATGAGCATTTGTTAATTTATAGCTCATTAATTACTCGTTTATAAGCTTGTTTTAAGCCCGTTTATAGCTCGCTCAAGCTCGAAAAAATAATTTAATGGAATAGAATATAAGTTTTTTTTATTAAAACTACGACCCTTAAATTTCAAGAAATTTATAAACCGGTAGCGAATCTATCATGTAGTATAATATCCCATAGAATATTACTGTCATACATATATATTGTGAAGTTTCTCCTTGAGTATATGATTTATATCAATTTCACGATTTCTCAAAGCTCGTTTATTAAGCTCGAATAAAGCTCGTTCGTTTAGCTCGAGCTCGAACTCGGGTTCAAGCTCGAGCTAAACGAGCGACCTCGAGACATCCTAATGCTTAGCGAACAAAGCTTGAACAACAAATTGCAAAACTCAATTAAGCCTCATACAAGTTCGAACAACAAATTGCAAAACTCAGTTAAGTTCGAGACAAGCTCGAAAAGTGAAAATCCTTATCAAGCTTAGCTCAAACAAGGTAAAACTCGGCTCGTTTGCAGCCCTATGGAGTACCTATTGTACATATATCCATTTTTTTTGTCATTCATGCTATATAGAAGCTTTCAAAGAGTAAATGAGAAGAAAAAAAATTGCACGTATTATACCGGTATCTAATACTTGAATCAGTAACACTTTGGAAATAATAAACATGACTTTCATTTAATTATGACTTAAAGATATGTTATATTCAACTGATTTTCACTTATTTTTCTTGAACCTATCTTATTTGAACGTATCTGAACTTAACTTATTAGGACTTAATTTAGTTATACTTATGTAACTCTTATTTCCTGAGTTTATCTTGTTTGAATTTAACTTAACTTAACTTAACTTAACTTAACTTACTTGAACTTATTTTCCCTATAATAAGTAGAAATAAGACGAACCACAATTGCATTTTGGACACTATTTACACAAGCTCGTTTGACTTCCTTTTGTGATTTATATTTACGAAAAAACATAGTTGTGTGGAATCTTGTTAAATTCGTCTCAGTAAATATTTTTTAAATATCAACTTTTTCTATGGTGCACATAGAGCATGGTGCACCATGTGCACCAAAAGAACACATGTGCATAAACAAAAGAACATGACACTACGACAAAAGAACATGCAATATAATGTTTTACTTTTTTGTTATAAAAAATCACAATTTATTAAAAATATAAAAAAATATATGTCCATGTTCTTTTTACGTAACCAGATGTTCTTTTAATTATATACTAATGTTCTTAAGGTGCACCATGCTCTATGTGCATCATGGTCCACCTTCTAAATTGCGTCTGAAATCGTACATTGACAAACGTGACTAAATAATCATATCAAGGAAGTAAATAAGAAAAGATGAATTATTTTTTTTTGAAAAAAGAGGAAAACCCTTTACCCTTCCAGTACGGGACAAAGGCTTTTCCAAAAAATTGAAAGAACTAGAAAATCTATTTACTCTCACTTTACCTTTACATTATATTATATCCAACACGATTAGTTTTTAATTCTCATTTTATTTTTACGCTATGGTTCTAACCCGAATTCGAAAATGGTCCGACTGAAAAAAAAATTGACCCGAAATAAACTTGGCTCGAAAAATAAATTAACCCGAGTTAAATGATCAAACTAAATGGACTCCAATATTCGATCCCAAAGTTTACTATTTTTTTATAAGTATAATAATTTATTATTAATCACTAAACAAAATGTTAATACTCATATTTTCCTATTATTATTGAATATTTTAATTAACGACGGCGTGATCAGACCGAAAACCGTGATCCAATATGAAACCATCCGACATAATTCGAACGGAATTGACCCAATCCAAAACCAATCCATATGAATTCGTTTGCAACCAAACTCCAGTACTCCACAGTTAATGGGTTGATCCGCAATGCACGCCATGTTCCACATTTGGGCACGAAGTCAACTACTAACACAACTTTACAAGTCAACTAGACGACCTCTATAACTCTATTACATTTACTAATGCTGGTAGCATTCTTTATTTGAATAAGATGGGGATATGGGATCGCCTTTATTTGACTTGCAAGAAATTTTGAACAACTTCCTTTTCATTTTATCTACACTTCTCAGTTCCCACCCAGGCAACTTTATGTCATGTTAATGGTTAAGTGGATTAATATCAAACTTACTCACTATACTTAAGGATTAATCTAGGTTATCTTATTTTATATGTTTGATACTCCTTCCATCTCTTTTTGTTTTTTACGTTTTCCTTTTTGGTGTTTCCAAATGTTCTTTACATTTCCATATCATCACATAAATGCTTTAATATTCTATCAAAATTTGTGTCAAATGATTATTTAAACCAATTAAATTCATTGGGTAATTTAATTTCTCACACCTTTTTATTAGGACATTAAATTTTTCTCATATTCTCAATATCAGAATTTTGATAAAAGTGAAATTATTATAAATAAACGTAATTTTCCTTGTTTAAATAAAAAAATAGAGGAATTTCAACGCACATTAATTAAGCGTTAAAACGCGTGAAAAATATTAAACGTAAAAAACAAAAAGAGACGGAGGGAGTATTTGCCATCAAAATACAACCTTTTAGTGGCGGTTTTTTTGGGTATAGAGTGCGTGGTCACGTGTTTGACATTTTTCCGATGCTAAGGTCCAGCGTGTCTCATGTGAGACAACTCCTATTCAGTTGTATGTCGTTACTGATGTATGTATCTTGTTGCAGGTTAATATCATTATGTGTTGCTTCCTCTATTATTGTTGTTTTCAATGTTTGTTGCGTATATGGGGTAAGCTGGCTTAGATAAAGCCTTGGGAATTCAGGTGTTGCAAGGAAAGTCAAAAGGCCCGTTCGTGACATACTGACAGCGTGGTCTAAAACTCCGTTTGGTAGGGTGTAAAACGTTTTCATGGGAATCCAATTTTCTCTTTTCAATCATTTTACGTTGTTTAGTTTGGCAAGGGATGGAAAACCATTTTCCATAACTCCCTCAAAGGTGGAAAAACCTTGTCCATTTGAAAGGGAGTGAAACCACTTTTCCACCTTCCTCCATACCTCCCTCCCCCTTCTTCTCCTTAATCTTCACCATCTACTCCCATTTTCTTTTAAATAACCAAACAAAGGAAAACTAATTTGAAATTGTGGCCCTTGAAAAATATTTTTTGTGTAAAATTATTTTACACTGAACACGTCTTACACCAAAGATTCCTTGGGACAACACTTAGACCCATTTCTAATCATACACTTCATCTAGTAATTCTTAGCAAATACTAAACTTCATCTTCATTTCAAAGATGGAGAATGACCAACCTTTGGTTAATTACTTTGGTCATCTCCATATCCTTTCCAAATTCCAACCAACAAAATATGGACATGAATTGTCAAAGATTAGACCCATTCTTTGACCCTTAGCTTTCGTGTTATCATGTACGCACACACAATTTCAACATTTTATACATAGTACGATATACTACTACGTACTCCCTCTGTCCCTTAATACTTGTACCATTTTGACTTTTTGCACTATTCACATAATTCACTTTGACCCTATTTTATTTCTATTATATAAAAATAAATGTTAGTATATAATATATTGTTGGCTTCATCTCAATATATATTTTCAAAATATTAATATTTTTATAGGTTTTGTAATATGTAGTTAAAGATATTGGTTGTCAAAGTTGTGCATTGGCAAGCGTGTTCAGTCAAAACGGTGCGAGTATTAAGGGACGGAGGGAGTAATTAATAACATGACCGATAGAGATTGACAAAGTCGATCTTGGTCATGTCCATCATGATATCAATACGCTAATCGCTAGACACTGCTAAGGAATAACGTAAATTATCTAGGATTATAATTCTATTTAACTTTTGTTGGAAGAGATAGTGAGGAAGATGACAACCCAACATTAAGTTAAAATCATAGAGTAAGTTAAACTTCATTTTCCCCAAGTATCAAAAAGTTAATCCGCATGCCCAAAATTGCTTCATCTAATTTATTAATTCTATTTTAAAAAGACAACCCTCTGGGGCGGGAACCAACATCAGCGTGAACATTCTCTCTTAGCAGCAAAAGTCTCAGCAACTAACAGCGGTAAAGCAATAGTGGCATCACAATGCACCTGGTTGCAAGAGAATATGCAAGCATCAGATGCGTCCGAAACATATGTCTGGGGGCATGTTGTTTGGGCTCCCAATTGAATATTAATTGGGCCACTAAGTCCAAAGTCCAATGGCTCTACACAACAACATCAAACCCACTGTTCGCTCAACATGGCTATTCAGCCACCAACAAGGCCCACGGCCCAACAGTAATAAATGACCTATGTGCACATTTATTACACAAACACTATAAATAGGCCGCCATGGCTCACACCTCAAGGTACGTCCAATTTATCGCCTTAAAACTACTCTCTAGAGAACTTCTCTCTAGAATCCGAGCATCGTTCTTACTTAGGCATCGGAGGGGCTTTCCTCTGAAACACCCCCGAGGCTAGTAACTTTGTCTTTGTGCAGGTGAATTCGGACATAACTCATTCAAGCTAGCAAGATCTTCAACACACACGAAAGGTCCTTCATTCGAAGCACATTGTTTCCACCGTTACAACACCAGAATAATTTGGCGCCGTCTGTGGGGAAGAACACTTCAAAGCCTTGAAAACACAAGCAATATTTTCCTTGAAAATGGTTAACGATAATGTCAACAACAATGATGACGGAATGATAGTACAATCAGATTCAGAATCTGATGCGGAGGGGCAACCTCAATCGTTGGCGAGGTCACAGCCCATCAGAGCTACGGCAACCACGATCGCAAGACCACCAATTCCATCTCGAGAAGAACTCAATGCGGCCATGACCATCATGCAAAACTTCCTCTTCAACGAAAAAGAACAAGGACTGGCAAGGGACCGCAGAGAGGAAATGAGACCCAAGCGACGGTTGAACGAGCCGCCCAGTGAAGAGGTTTCCAGACCCGAACGAGAGCTTCCTGAAGGAAATAATGCCTTTGGTCCAAGTATGCATTCAATGTTAAGTCTAATAAATGCGGTTCAGTATTAATTAACAAGTTAATAATTCAGTGAGATCAAGTGAGCTGAATGCCTAGCTAGAGGCCGCTTCAGTTCAAGTGGAATTAATGATATTAATCCACAGCTTACTCTTGACTGAACCCGTAGGGTCACACAAATAGTACGTAAACGGATCAAGTATTTAATGGCATTAAATACTCCATCTATGGATATTCGGAATCGACGGATCTTGGTTTCAGTGGGAGCTGAGATCGTCACAGGCAAGAAATGAATACTCCGGAAACGATGATATTGCCGGAAACGGAAATATGGATCGTATCGGAAATATAAATATTATCCAAGTCGTAGATGTTGCCGGAAACGGAAACATGGTACGTATCGGAAAATATTATCGGAAATGGAAATATTGCCGGAATCGGAAATATTGCCGGAAACGGAAATATTGTCAGAATCGGAAATATTATCGGAATCGGAAAATAATTCCGGAAACGGAAATATTAAATATTTGTTCGAAACGGAAATTGATTCCGGAATCGGAAATATTGAATATTGTTCGTATTGGAAATGAATTCCGGAATCGGGAAATTAATCGGAAGCGTATCGTACGAATTAGCATCGGACGAGGCCTGCCAGACGAAGGCCCAGCACGAAGCCGGGCCATCGCCCAGCAAGCCAGCGCGCCACAAACGCACCAGCCAAGGCTGCGCCAGGCCCACCGCAAGGCAGGCCCAGCGCGCGCCAAGGCTACGGCAGCGTGTGGGCTTGCGGCAGTGGGCTGCGAGCTCGCGGGCTGCGCGCGCGCGCATGGCGCCCCTCGTGGGCTGCTGTGCGTGCGTGTGTGTTTGTGTGCTACTCGAATCCTAAAGCTGCCGGGATTTGTCATATGATTAAATCTAATCCTAAAAGATTTAGTTTATTTAATTAGAGTCCTAGTAGGATTATAATTAAATAAAATTAGTATCCTAATAGGATTCCAAATCCTTTTCCATAACTCTATAAATAGGTGCCTAGGGTCACATATTTACAGAGAGAATTCAAGTATTCAAAGTGAGTTTTTGAGAGCAAAATTCAGTCATACAATTGCCTATAAAGTACCGAAAATTCAGAGTACCTTAAGGGCGATTCTAGTTGGTCAATCTTAAGGCGGATCCGGACGTGCTGTGGACTATCTACGGAGGGACGACACTTGGAGTCCTAAAGACTTGTTCTTGTTCGGTTCGGGCGCAGTTAGGGAAGGCACGCAACAAAGAGTATGCATCTAAACTATGCTAAATGATTATGTGTAAATAATATGTTTTCCTGGCTTTATGGTTTTTCCGCATGATTTATGAATTGTCATATGTATCATAACCTAACAGTGGTATCACGAGCCTCTTATTATTTTCATAATCTAAATTGCATGAACATGGTTAAATATTACAAATTTGCAAGAATTAAAAGGGGTGATTAATTTTCGTAATTGTTAATTAATTAATTTTCATGGTGTTAGGGAAAAGAGAGAAAAAGAAAAGAAAAGAGAAAAGAAAGGGAAAAACAAACAAAATTAATAAATTATAATGGACTAATGGCAGCATGCCACGTGGGCATATGACCGGCTTTACCGGATATTTTACCTGATGGGTGCAATAAAAGAAGATGGGGTATAAAGGTTAGTTTATTAAATAATAATCGATAGGTTGGATTATTAACGGAAAATCGTCGAAATGTTGGATTATTTAAAGTAATTATTCCTTTATTTAATTATACGTACGCAGTTTTTCGGCAGTTTCTTCGTTACTCATCCAAATCGAGTGATTTTTGTGTCAATTCTGCATGTAAAAGGCATTCTAAAATTTTGACAAAAATAAATATTTTTCTGCCGAACCCAGAATTCTCAAATTCGAAGCCTAACTATGACTTTTCGGAGGTTTTAGTTTTTCGAATGCAAAATTTCGTAAATTTAAGATGTTAAATTAAATATTTGCGATTCTTGTTGATAAATCTTGAATTTTTGATTGACCTACTGTATATGTTTAACAAATTTGAATGCCTAGCCTTGTTAATTATGCAATCTAATTTGTAATTATGATTAATTTGTTGAAAATTAGAATAATTTAGAATTAATTTGATTTTCATAATTAATTATAATTTAATTAGATACATATGATTAAAAACCACCATAAAAATTGTAAATTTATGATAAATTTTAAATTTTTATGACCTAGACTTGAATCCATGTTAATCGGAAATCAATTGAATAATAAATTTTCGATTTTTCGCCCTAAAATTATGAAATTAATATTATTTATTAATTTGTCATTAATTTTAAATATAAATTTTTTAAATTTTATGCGATTCGTTCATATAACTTGCACGCACAAAGCAATGGACGCTACGTGTTACCCTTAAGGGGTGTTGTATAGTGCGGGCATGTGACGACGAGCAAGGGAGCTCGTCGTCCATGCGGCACGAATGCAATGAGCAAGGCCATGGTGCACGAGCACAAGGCAGCAGCCCTAGCTTGTGTCGTGGGCTGTGAGCAATGGACGAATGGGCGAAAGCAAGGCACAACAGTCGCGTGTGGGCAGCAAGCGAGCCGCGCCACAACGCGCACTGCCTCGCGCAAGCGTGCGGAGCCTCGCGCGCAGCGAGCGCAAGCTCGCGTGCCACGAGTGCTATGCCCAGCGTCGATGCCTCGCGCAGCGAGCGATGGCTCGCA
This sequence comes from Spinacia oleracea, assembly GCF_020520425.1. Taxonomy (NCBI): domain Eukaryota; kingdom Viridiplantae; phylum Streptophyta; class Magnoliopsida; order Caryophyllales; family Amaranthaceae; genus Spinacia; species Spinacia oleracea. Next base: position 73,920,942 of record NC_079492.1, on the reverse strand, counting down.
GGATCGAGCGCTGGCAAGCGCGCGCAGCAAGCGCTGGCGAGCGCACGCAGCGAGCAATGGCCCGCATAAAGCGAGCGCTGGCGAGCGCGCTGGCGAGCGCTGGCTTGCATGATGCGAGCGCTGGCGAGCGAGCGCAGCGAGCGATGGCTCGCGTGCGTCGAGTGCTGGCGCGCGCAGCGAGCACCATGCGTGATGCCTTGCGATGGTGAGCAGCAGCGATGCAAGGCAGCGCATGGGCTGCGCGCACATGGCCAGCGATGGCTGTGTGCGTGTGGCCCATGGGCGTGCGTTGCGTGGGGTTGTTGCGTTGCGATTAGATCGTTTTGAAATTTTAATTTGAAATTTTCAGTTTACGTAATTTTAATTAATTTTAAAATTAATAATTTAAATTATTTTCTTGGATTTTAATTTTGAATATTGTAATTATAATAAATTTTATTTATTCTAATTATTTTACTAAAATTAAAATTATGAATTAATTTAAATACGACTGAAATTAAATTAAACTTTTTGGATTCAATTATAAATTTATATGAGCTTTAAATTTTAATTAAATTTGTATGTTTCCGGTTAGACTAGAAATACATTTTTATGTTTAAAATTAGTAAAGCATATGAATTTATTGGTTTAAGTGGGAGCCCTTTTTAGTCATAAACTCTTGATTAGGTCTACAAAACCTTAAGGTTAAAACAACTTGATTAGAATTAATAAGGACTGAATAATTGGTAGATTATTGGTGCCCTTGATTAATTGCTGCAAATATTTACGTGATGCATGATGTGTTTTACTAACCAGCTATGTGGGCCATTCATGATAATGAATGGGTGAATGGTATATATTGTATATGTACTGTTTTGCAGGTTATGAAGTGACTAGTATGGCCCAAATAGGATAGAAAATATGGTCTGCGTACCATTAATTTGAATGTAATTGGTCTAAAGTACCAAGTTGTTTTTCAATTCAAATATGGTCTGCGTACCATCAAATAGTTGTAATTAAGTTTTAATTATAGCTTATCCTATTTGAAGAAAATGGTGCCTCCCACGGAGATTTTCAAGACGGACTTTGAAGTTAAAACTTCAAGATGAAGTCGGGCCATACTAGATCACATTTATCTTATGCATGTTTTAAGTTATTTATTGCTTTTAAATATGTCTTAAAATGCATGAGATCAAAAGCTTGATTATGTTGCATGATTAAGGATTTTAGTTCACTTAAAATCTAACCAATATAGTAAGAGCCTTAAGTTCCAAACTTAAAAATTGAGTTAAAAGGTGCCATGCCAAAATATCCACTTGCTTGGATATCCTTTACATCAATCTAGTAATAGTTTTCGCTCAGCGAGGTGTTACTTATTGGTCCTAAAGGGGCAAGGTACACAAATAATTGTGAGTACATGTTAGTTTTGGTGAAACTCAACGATATAAGTAAGGAGTCCTTTTATGTCGTGGCAAAATCGATAGGTTTACCTAATAAGTTCTTAGACGTACCTATCAACCAAGAATAGTTTCTAGACTATTAGCAAAAGGCTTTTGCTTACCTAAGATGTTTTAGGATTAAGTCGACAAACAGTGCTTAGTTCTTCAATGATTTTAGGATCTTGGAATCATTTTATTCACACATGCCGGAACACATAACTTGAATAAAATGCTTAATAAACATTGAATTATGCATGTATGCTAGAATTTAAGTTTATTAAGAGAAACTGTGAATGGTTATTTATTTGTTTATTCTTTTCAATTGTAGTTTTAAATATGGCAAACAACAATTCATTCAACATTCGATCAATTCTCGAAAAGGAGAAGTTGAACGGGAAGAACTTCCTTGACTGGCAAAGGAACTTGCAAATAGTTCTTATGCAGGAAGAAAAGGAGTATGTCCTAGAAGAGGCGATGCCCGAAGCCGCAGGCGACGGGGTCACTCAGGCAGCCCTCAATCGTTGGATTGATGCCAACAAGGATGTGAAATGTCTAATGCTCGCCACCATGAGTGCGGATCTGCAGAAAACGTTCATCAACTCATATGCTTTCACAATCATTAGTGAGTTGAAGAACATGTTCCAAGATCTGGCTCGAGTCGAAAGATTCGAGACTCATAGGCAAATTCTTGAGACCAAGCTTAAGAAAGGCGAGCCCGTAAGTCCACATGTTCTCAAAATGATTGGACTCATTGAGAATATGAGTCGGCTGGATCAGCAATTTTCTCAGGAAATGGCTATAGACACCATCCTCCATTCTCTTCATAGCGGGTATGATCAGTTCAAACTGAACTACAATATGAATAGTCTGGACAAAACGCTCACTGAGCTTCACGGTATGCTGAAGACCGCTGAAAAGACGCTCAAAAGTGATAAGCAGGATGTGCTTATGGTGCGTGGGGGCAAGTTCAAGAAATCTGGAAAGTAGAGGAATGCTAAGAAAGGTGGCAACAAGGCCAGCCCAACTAAGCAAACTGGCGCCAAATCTGTAAAGAGGAAGGCCAGTCAACCCACTTCTGAATCCGAATGATTCTACTGCAAGAAGAAGGGGCATTGGAAGAGAGATTGCTTGAAGCTAAAGGAAGATCAGAAGAACGGAACAGTCGTTCCATCTTCAGGTATTTTCGTTATAGACTGTATACTTGCTAATTCAACTTCTTGGGTATTAGATACAGGTTGTGGCTCACACTTATGTTCCAATCCACAGGGACTAAGAAGAAGTGGAAAGTTAAGCAAGGGTGAAGTCGACCTACGAGTGGGAAATGGAGCACAGATTGCTGCATTAGCTGTAGGAACTTACTATTTGTCGTTGCCCTCCGGGCTAGTTTTGGAACTGGAAGAATGTTTCCATGTTCCAAGTCTTACTAAAAACATCATTTCAGTTTCTTGCTTAGATGCTAAGGGATTTTCCTTTTTAATAAAAGACAATAGTTGTTCGTTTTATTTTAAAGAGATGTTTTATGGATCTGCTAGATTAGTCAATGGACTTTATTTATTAGATCACGACAAACAAGTATATAACATAAATACCAAAAGGGCCAAAAAGGATGATTCAGATCTCACCTATCTGTGACATTGTCGATTGGGCCATATAAACTTGAAACGCTTAGAAAGACTTCAAAAGGAAGGAATTCTAGAACCATTTGACTTAGAGGATTATGGTAAATGCGAATCATGTTTACTTGGCAAAATGACAAAGCAACCTTTCTCTAAAGTTGGAGAAAGAGCAAATGAACTATTGGGTTTAATCCATACAGATGTATGTGGACCAATGAGTACAAATGCTAGAGGTGGTTTCAGCTACTTTATCACTTTCACTGATGACTTCAGTAGATATGGTTATGTCTACCTAATGAAGCATAAGTCTGAATCCTTTGACAAATTCAAGGAATTTCAGAGTGAAGTAGAGAATCAATTAGGCAAGAAGATTAAGGCACTGCGGTCTGATAGAGGCGATGAATATCTGAGCTATGAATTTGATGACCATCTGAAAGAATGTGGAATTCTATCAGAATTGACTCCTCCTGGAACACCACAATGGAACGGTGTGTCGGAACGGAGGAACAGAACCTTGCTAGACATGGTCAGGTCAATGATGGGTCAGGCCAAACTTCCATTAGAATTTTGGGGACATGCACTAAATACAGCTGCACTCACTATAAATAGAGCTCCGTCTAAAGCTATCGAAAAGACTCCATATGAATTATGGTTTGGAAAGCCTCCAAATGTGTCTTTTCTGAAGATTTGGGGATGTGAAGTATACGTCAAACGATTGATTTCAGACAAACTTCATCCAAAATCTGACAAATGTATCCTTGTGGGCTATCCAAAGGAAACAAAGGGGTATTACTTCTACAATACATCTGAGAACAAGGTGTTTGTTGCTCGAGATGGTGTCTTTTTGGAGAAAGATCACATTTCCAAAATGACAAGTGGGAGAAAAGTAGACCTCGAAGAAATTCAAGTCGAACAACAAACTCTAGAGAATGCCCAAGATGACATTCAGGATGTAACTCAGAGATCTTTAGAAGAATCTGGTGAGAATCATGGTCAAACTAGAAATGTTACCCCGCGTAGATCGCAAAGATATAGATCTCAACCGGAAAGGTACTTAGGTATTTTGACCAACGAGAACTATGACGTTCTATTACTTGAAAGTGATGAACCTGCGACTTACAAACAAGCTATGACGAGCCCTAGCTCCAAGCAATGGCAAGAAGCCATGCAATCTGAATTAGACTCCATGTCTGAAAACCAAGTATGGGATTTGGTCGATTTGCCAGATGGCTACCAAGCCATTGGAAGCAAATGGGTTTTCAAACTGAAAAAGGACAAAGATGGGAAACTTGAAGTTTTCAAAGCTAGATTGGTTGCAAAAGGTTACAGGCAAGTCCACGGTGTGGATTACGATGAAACCTTTTCACCAGTTGCAATGCTAAAGTCTATTCGGATAATGTTAGCAATCGCTGCATATTACGATTACGAAATATGGCAGATGGATGTCAAAACTGCTTTCTTAAACGGCGTTTTAACAGAAACTGTGTTTATGACACAGCCTGAAGGTTTTGAGGATCCAAAGAATGCTAAAAAGGTATGCAAGCTAAAGAAGTCAATCTACGGATTGAAGCAGGCATCCAGGAGCTGGAATATACGTTTTGATGAAGCAGTCAGTGACTTTGGTTTCATCAAGAACGCAGACGAATCTTGTGTATACAAGAAGGTCAGTGGGAGAAAAATTGCTTTCCTAGTATTATATGTCGACGACATATTACTTATCGGAAATGACATTCCTATGTTGAACTCTGTCAAGATTTGGCTTGGGAAATGTTTTTCGATGAAAGATCTAGGAGAAGCGCAGTACATATTGGGCATCAAGATTTACAGAGATAGATCTAAAAGGATGATTGGACTTAGTCAAAGCACTTATATCAATAAGGTGCTTGATAGGTTCAAGATGGCGGACTCCAAGCGAGGCTACCTACCCATGTCTCATGGAATGACTCTAAGCAAGAATCAGTGCCCAAAAACACTTGATGAGCGTAGACGAATGAATGGGTTTCCATATGCATCATTAATTGGTTCAATAATGTATGCTATGATATGTACACGCCCGGATGTTGCGTACGCACTCAGTGCTACGAGCAGATACCAGTCAGACCCAGGAGAGGCACATTGGACTGCTGCCAAGAATATTCTGAAGTACCTGAAAAGGCACAAAGATGACTTCCTGGTCTATGGTGGAGATGATGAATTAATTGTTAAAGGCTATACGGACGCAAGTTTCCAAACCGACAAAGATGATTTCAGATCACAGTCTGGTTTTGTCTTCTGCCTCAACGGAGGTGCAGTAAGCTGGAAAAGTGCTAAGCAAAGCACCATTGCAGATTCTACAACTGAAGCGGAGTACATTGCTGCACATGAAGCAGCAAAGGAAGCTATATGGCTAAGGAAGTTCATAGGTGAACTTGGTGTAGTCCCCTCCATTAAAGGACCAATAGCCCTGTATTGTGATAATAACGGAGCTATTGCACAGGCAAAGGAGCCTAGACACCACCAGAGAGTCAAGCATGTACTTCGTAGATTTCACCTTCTACGAGAGTTCGTTGAAAGAAAAGAAGTCGAGATAAACAAGATTGGAACTGATGACAACATATCAGATCCATTGACTAAACCTCTGCCGCAGGCGAAGCACAACTCGCACACTGCAGCTATGGGAATCAAGCATATTGGAGAATGGCTTTGATGACCCTGTTTAATGTTTTAAAGTTTTAGAGTTTAAATCTTTGTAAAACATTATTGGTTAATCATTCACAATAAATGAAAAGAATTCAATTTTCCATTTAATTTGTGGTTTATTAAATGATGAGTCCCTTCAATTTGACGATATATTCAAGATAGACTGTCAGGACCAGTCCTGTGACTAAGAAATGTCTATCAAGTGAACTTGAATGTCAAAGGTTGAAAATGGTCCCTAGTCGGAGTTTTCTATAAAATTGGACGCATAGAAAACGTTAGACGACTAGAATGCAAGATGACTAGTAGTTCTGTTTCTTGAACTATGTGGACATGGCAATGTCATAATCATTTGCATAGATACTTACTTTGGGAAGACTAGTATCGGACAAGACCTATGAAACTTTACTGTAAGAGATGAAAATCTGTCATAAGTAAATTTCATTAAAATTATTAGACACTAAATCCTCAATACCTGAGTGATTTGAGATTACTTGTTTGAGAACTGGTTGCTTTGACGTTGACCAACCGTCGCACCGTAAAAGGAGGCTATAAAGGCAACGCTCAGGTAATCACCTATCAAACGAAGTCTAATCTCAAGATCGCAAGATTGGGATTGTCCTCCCATAAATCGGGATGAGATGCTTAAAAGTTGTACAAGGCCACTCGGAGAGCTAGAAACTGTGAAATGCATGGCCGTGCTCGGATGAATCATAGGCTATGATTATCTGTTTATTTGATCAGTTGAACTCTGAAACCGAGAAACACCTCTGGATATAATAAGGATGACAACTCTTACCTTATGTTCAAGAGCAAGCATCGAGTGACAAAGGAATTAGGAAATGCACACTTGTCCCTAAGGAAAAGTGGGAGACTGAAGGAAATAATGCCCTTGGTCCAAGTATGCATTCAATGTTAAGTCTAATAAATGCGGTTCAGTATTAATTAACAAGTTAATAATTCAGTGAGATCAAGTGAGCTGAATGCCTAGCTAGAGGCCGCTTCAGTTCAAGTGGAATTAATGATATTAATCCACAGCTTACTCTTGACTGAACCCGTAGGGTCACACAAATAGTACGTAAACGGATCAAGTATTTAATGGCATTAAATACTCCATCTATGGATATTCGGAATCTACGGATCTTGGTTTCAGTGGGAGCTGAGATCGTCACAGGCAAGAAATGAATACTCCGGAAATGATGATATTGCCGGAAACGGAAATATGGATCGTATCGGAAATATAAATATTATCCAAGTCGTAGATGTTGCCGGAAACGGAAACATGGTACGTATCGGAAAATATTACCGGAAATGGAAATATTGCCGGAAACGGAAATATTGTCAGAATCGGAAATATTATCGGAATCGGAAAATAATTCCGGAAACGGAAATATTAAATATTTGTTCGAAACGGAAATTGATTCCGGAATCGGAAATATTGAATATTGTTCGTATCGGAAATGAATTCCGGAATCGGGAAATTAATCGGAAGCGTATCGTACGAATTAGCATCGGACGAGGCCTGCCAGACGAAGGCTCAGCACGAAGTCGGGCCATCGCCCAGCAAGCCAGCGCGTCACAAACGCACCAGCCAAGGCTGCGCCAGGCCCACCGCAAGGCAGGCCCAGCGCGCGCCAAGGCTACGGCAGCGTGTGGGCTTGCGACAGTGGGCTGCGAGCTCGCGGGCTGCGCGCGCGCGCGCATGGCGCCCTTCGTGGGCTGCTGTGCGTGCGTGTGTGTTTGTGTGCTACTCGAATCCTAAAGCTGTCGGGATTTGTAATATGATTAAATCTAATCCTAAAAGATTTAGTTTATTTAATTAGAGTCCTAGTAGGATTATAATTAAATAAATTAGTATCCTAATAGGATTCCAAATCCTTTCCATAACTCTATAAATAGGTGCCTAGGGTCACATATTTACAGAGAGAATTCAAGTATTCAAAGTGAGTTTTTGAGAGCAAAATTCAGTCATACAATTGCCTATAAAGTGCCGAAAATTCAGAGTACCTTAAGGGCGATTCTAGTTGGTCAATCTTAAGGCGGATCCGGACGTGCTGTGGACTATCTACGGAGGGACGACACTTGGAGTCCTAAAGACTTGTTCTTGTTCGGTTCGGGCGCAGCTAGGGAAGGCACGCAACAAAGAGTATGCATCTAAACTATGCTAAATGATTATGTGTAAATAATATGTTTTCCTGGCTTTATGGTTTTCCGCATGATTTATGAATTGTCATATGTATCATAACCTAACACTTCCTCCCATGACAGGAACTCACCTAATGTCGAGGTGGATGGAAAGCACGTGGGACACCCAGAAGAAGGGACAACAGCAACCAGATTGGTTTGCAAGGCCAACACCTACTCCAACAGCTCTCCAAAGCGAATCGACAGCTCCCAACACTCGGATTCAATACTCGGTACTCAGCAGGTTGAGGCCCTCGGTCCACTCAAGGTTAAGGCCTTGGGTCCATTCGAGGCTAAGGATAGGTGAATCCAGCAGATCCAGCGAGCGACCCGAGGTCAGCAGCTGATCAAGGAGAAAAGACAGGAGGCATGATCGAACCCCTAGCCCCCCAACGTATACCCGAGCGTTCTAACAGCAGAACCCCGGCAAGCGAAGGCATCAGGGCTAGACTCGGGAAAAGAATCATGACCCCAACGTCTTCCCCATTCTCGAACGAGCTGATCATGGAAGAAATCCCAAAGGTTAGGCTGCCAGCGCACCTGACATACAACGGGACCACGGATCCGAGGGATCATGTCATCTCTTATGAGCAGCAAATGTTCTTGAGCCCCTACTCCGAAGCATGTTGGTGCAAGTACTTCCCAACCACGCTGACCGGAGTGGCGGGAGAATGGTTCAGATCGCTGCCGAAGGGATCGATCAGAAGCTGGAAGAAGTTGAAGAAGAGGTTCTGCACACAATTCGTGAGCAATAATCGCCTCGAACGAACCACCGCAGAACTGACCTCCATCCAACAAGAAAGAGACGAGAGTCTAAGAGACTTCATGGCCAGGTTCATGAAAGAATCAACAAACATATATACCGAATCTGCAGCCGGATGTAGCCATCTTCGCCTTGAAGCACGCCCTCCAGGAGGGGAAGTTCCGCGATAAACTATCCATGAAAAATCCCTCCAAAATAGCTGACGTTCTCCAAATGGCAGATGCGTTCATCAGAACCGAGGAGTTCCACAAAGCCACTGCAAGATTGAAAGGATCCTCGGATCCGAGAGATACAAAAACTAACCAGAGCAAGCCCGAGGGCAGCTCAAGGAAAGGGAAAGAAAAAGTGGGTGCTAGAGATACAAGCCCGAAGAAAGACGGGAGAAAGGGTGAACTTCAGCCCAAATATACTAACTACACTCCACTCACTCTACCCTGAAAAGAAATTTTCAACCTCCACAAGAATGACGAGAAATGGAAATTTCCAGGGAAGCTCAAGGCCAACCCAAATCGGAGGAACAAGAACAAATGGTGCGAGTTCCACAATGACTTCGGTCACTATACTGAGGAATGCAACTCGCTGAAAGATAACATCGAGGACCTCGTTCGCCGAGGCTACCTAAAACAATACTTGTCAGACCGAAGGGAAGAAAAGGAAAAGGCCGCAGGCGGCAAACCGCAAGAGCAATCCCAGAAAAGGGTCTACGAGGCCACAGGAAAAAAGAAGAACGACATCCTGGTGGTGTTCGGAGGGCAGAGGTCTGGCCACGCCAACAAGAAACACCTGCGAGCTCTCTCTCACCGAGTGAACTTCAGCACCGAGGGAGAACTCAGCCCCACCCCCCGAACATGACCTTCACTGCCGATGACTGCCTCGGAGTCCAATACAAGCATGACGATCCCCTGGTAATTTCCATGGATCTCAATAACCACAACGTACACTGAGTATTAGTTGACGGGGGAAGCGCCGTTAACATCATCTTCAAAAACTGCTTCGAACAACTGATCCTCGAGGAATCAGAAGAGTCGCTGACGAAAGTTAGCTATCCCCTGATCGGATTTAACGGATCCGCAGCAATTCCCCGAGGGAAGATCACCCTACCAGTCACGATTGGCGAAGGCCAGGCAGCGAAAACCCTCGGAGACGAATTTCTAGTGATGGATTGCGATTCGGTATACAATGTCATCATGGGACGAACCATGATCCACAAGATGCAAGCAATCCCATCCACATACCATCAGCTGATGATATATGTCTCGGATGCAGGATGTAACACCCCGTATTTTTAAGCCTATTTTATTATTCTGTAAATATGATCATTAACGTAATTACGTCCTAAATTTTTCCGATCTATTTTAATTATCCTATTATGTCTATCTTTTTATTGTGACATAATACCGATTATTTAAGCCCAATCCTATTCATTTGATAAATCTGATTTCTATTCTTGAATTTGGAAATTCCATGTTTGACCCTAGTCAAACTAAAAGACCCAAAGATCATTTTATTTTGTTTTCCTTCTTCTTCCTTTTCACGTTTCTTTTACCATGAGAGTCCAAGTTAACTATCCATTTGTCATCACCATTTTAAATCTCAAAATGACTCACCAATTCATTGACACTAATCTGATTTCTAATGCCTTAGTCATCATATTCTTGATATCTTCTTTACATTTGTCACCCAATTAAGCTTCAATTGATTTTATAACTTATGTCAATCAACCCCTCATTAATCCCTATAAACAGCTTCTGCTTTTTGGTTGTTTGCAACACCAAAATCAAGCTCAAACATGAGATAAAACTCCATTGTTATACACATTTTAAGCTAACATTTCTGGTTTCTTTTCTCTATTATTTCGGTTCTTCAATTCAACCATTAATTTTGCTACCCAATTTCTCTCTCCTCTGGTTGACCACCGCGGCCCTACCGCTGATCCACCACCATTTTCCGGCGAACCTTTCTTGCCGCCACCCAGCAACCCTTCTCGGCCTCCCAGTTGTGTGTCGTCGAGATAATGAAACTGCCATGGGTTCCTCTTATTTTTCTGTTGTTTCTCTGTTATTGCTTATGCCTCTTTTATGTCAAACCAACCAAATTAAAGGGGGAAGAGAAACTGCTACTTATTACTTGGATTAAACTGGGAGTGGGCCAAAGGATAAAAGTAGGAGTTAATTTTCTTTGTGGGCTTTGACCAAAGTAAGAGGAAAGCTACGTAAGTGCTCCATAATCCCTAAATTGTTAGTGATATTGGAGATTGTTAAAATAATTTATTAAGCAAATGATTAACTTTTACTATTGTTTAATCTTGAGGTTTATTGAGGTTATGGCCAAAGGAGACTATTAATACTAAGAGATTATGGATGTAGATTATTGGTGGCAAATACGGTGGTTAAATGATGAGTTATAGAGGTAATTTTTATGTCCAGCAATTAAGCTTATATGCCCGTATATGAAATGTGTGACTATTATGTGATTATATATTTATTATGTGTTTTATGTGATAAATGATATGATATATGTTTATTATTATGATCATGATGTTATGATGTTAAAGACGTTGTTCGGAAATAATTATAATATTTATAAAGTTATTTGAAAAAGAAAGACGATGTTGCTTTTGTCGGCATGGAAAAGTGAACTGAACTAGTAATTGGGCGAGTTACAGGTAGAGGCCATGTTAAAGTTAAAGTTGGGAAACAGTTCCCCCCTGAATGATGATGTAAGAAAAGTCCCGCCAAAGCCTGTACTTGCCAATGAGCTGTAAAGGAAATGATTCCTTGCCGACACATGTTTTCCAGATAACGAGATTAAGTTATTTCCGAACAATAAATGCTAATGATTGATATGTGCCAAATGATTTTCAAAATAAAATCGTTTTGACGGGCTGGAGTAATATTACTGAGTTTTCCACTCATTTTTGTATTTTCTGTGTTTTTCCTATTTTATATTTTTATGATGATGCACAGGTTCGATTAAGGAGCTCAAGTTGCTCAAATGAGAGTTATTACTGGAGTTGGTTATTTATTATGGAGATATCGAGATGAGAAATTATTTATAATGGAAATCCTATTATTGGGTTTTTAATTATGAGAATAAAGAATTTTATTTATTTTGGGAATGTTGTATAATTTATGAAATGTTATTGGAGGATTATTTTATTTGTGGGCCCATACCCACAGGTCCCAAGATTAACTATGCCTAATTCCGCTGCTAATGATGAGCTAAGTGCGATATATTATCGCTAATTAAGGAGCCGAAAAGTCGGGGCGTTACACAGGATACGCCGAGCGAGTCAGGGGCGACCAAGAGGTCGCAAGCAGAACCCGCCACACCGCCATCCGAAAGCCAAGGCTAGGGGACGGTCCTCAAGATGAGGAAGAAAAAAAGGATCCCTCGAAAGAGGAGAGTGAGGCGAAGAAGAGAAAGGCAGGCACGAGCAGTCCGGTGAAGCCCGCAGAGGTTGATGCTCGTCGCGAAACCTTATCTCCCGAGCCAGACCAAGAAATGGAGGATATCTTCCTCGAAGATGACTCAGACAGGAGCATCCGAATAGGCAAAGGCCTTAGCTCGGGGCTCCGAATTGATCTGATCCAATTACTCAGGGATCACAAGGACATTTTCGCATGGTCGGCAGCAGACATGCCAGGGATAGATCCGAAGATGATCTGTCACAAGCTGGACGTCAATGCCGAGGCTCGACCAATCAAGCAGAAAAAGAGGAATTACTCCTCAGAGAAAAAAAATTTATCGCTGAAGAGGTGAAGAAACTACAAGAGGCAGGCTTCATTGAACCATGCATGTACCCCAAGTGGCTGGCCAATGTGGCGATGGTCAAGAAAGCAAACGGCTCGTGGCGCATGTGCGTTGACTTCACAGATCTGAACCGAGCCTGCCCAAAAGATTGCTACCCCCTCCCGAGGATAGATCAGCTAGTAGACTCTACGAGTGGCCATGCATTGCTTAGCTTCATGGACGCCTTTTCAGGGTACCATCAAGTATTCATGCACCCTGACAATAGAGCAAAAACCGCCTTCATCACAAGCGCGGGAGTGTTCAACTACAGAATGATGCCTTCGGATTGAAAAATGCCGGAGCTACTTACCAAAGGCTAGTTGATCACATCTTCGCCGATCAGAAAGGAAGGAACGTCGAGGTTTATGTGGACAATTCCATTGTAAAAAGCATCAAGGAAGAGGACCATTTCAAGGATTTGGCCGAGACCTTCGGAAATCTGAGGAAATACAACATGAAGTTGAACCCGAAGAAGTGCGTCTTCGGGGTCAAGTCAGGAAAGTTCCTCGGATTCATGGTAAGCGAAAGAGGAATTGATGCAAACCCGGACAAAGTCCAAGCAGCAATGGATTTGCTCGAGCCGAGGACCAAGAGAGACGTGCAGAGGCTAACCGGCAGGTTAGCTGCATTGTCAAGATTCATATCAAAGGCCTCGGACAAGGGAGCTCCTTTCTTCAAAGCGCTGAAACCAAAAACCCTCCCCGGAGGAGAAGAAGAGCCCATCAAGAAAAAGGGCTTCCCAAGGAAGGTGGACCCCGAGCTGATATGGGAACAGGAGCAAAAAGAGGCGTTCCAACAACTCCGAGCTCACCTAGCCCAACTGCCGACATTGGCCAGGCCAAAGGAAAGGGAAACCCTATACCTATACGTTGCAGTTAGTCCCGGGACAGTGAGCGCAGTACTCCTTCCGGAGGAGGAGAAAAGCAACAGCCAATCTATTTCACCAGCCGAACTCTAACAGATTCTGAGACTCGGTACCCACTCATTGAGAAAGTAGCATGCGCAGTGGTGGTAGCTGCCCGAAAATTGAGACCCTATTTCGACTCTCATCAAATAGTGGTGCTAACCGACCAACCACTGGAAAAAGTGCTAGACAAAATAGAGAGGTCGGGAAGATTGGCTGCATGGGCATTTGAGCTATCTGAGTTCGACATCAAGTATCAGCCGAGGACAGCCATCAAGGCGCAGGCACTCGCTGACTTTTTGGCCGAATGCTCATATCAGGAAATGCTGGATGACACCAAAAGAACAGGGGAGGTCTACACTGACGGATCTTCCACAGTGAATGGCTCGGGAGCCGGAGTGGCGCTGATACCACCAATAGGGAAAAGCATTGAATATGCCCTGAAGTTCAGTTTTAAAGCAACCAACAATGAGGCCGAATATGAGGCCGCGATCACAGGGATAGAGCTCTGTTTGTCTCTGGAGGCCGAACATGTTTGCCTCAAAACTGATTCCCAGCATGTAGCCAATCACATCCGAGGGGAGTATTGTTAGGTTATGATACATATGAATAAACATAAATCATGCGGAAAAACCATAAAGCCAGGAAACATATTATTTACACATAATCATTTAGCATAATTCAGATGCATACACTTTGTAGCGTGCCCTCCCTAGCTGCGCCCGAACCGAACAAGAACAAGTCTTTAGGACTCCAAGTGTCGTCCCTCCGTAGATAGTCCACAACACGTCCGGATCCTCCTTAAGTTTGACCAACTAGAATCGCCCTTAAGGTTACTAGGAATTTCGGCTATTTGGGTTGCAAGTGTTTGGCTGATTTTTGCTTGAAAATCTTACCTTTTGAATACTTCAAATCTCGATGTAAATATGTGACCCTAGGCACCTATTTATAGAGTTTATGGAAAGGAACTATAATCCTACTAGGATATGGATTTATTAATTAGAATCCTATTAGAACTCCAAATAATAAATTTAATCTTTTAGGATTAGGATTTAATCAATGCACGAATTCCGATAGGATTAGGATTAGTTACGAACACGAGCGTCGCACGACCACGAGGGAAGCACGCACCGCGCAGGCCTTGCGGCCCACACGCATGAGCGCTGCCTCGCAGCCCACGAGCACGCTCAGCGCGCGCGCCAGCAGCCTTTGCTGGGCCTGGCCTTGCGCTGGGCCTTGCGAGGCTTGTGGCCTTCGTGTTGGGCGCTCGGCTTGCTGGGCGTGGGCCTGGCTTCGTGCTGGGCCTTCGTCTAGCAAGCCTCGTCCGATGATAATTCGTACGATGCGCTTCCGATTAAATTCCCGGTTCCGGAATTCATTTCCGATACGAACAATATTTAATATTTCCGATTCCGGAATTAATTTCCGTTTCGAACAAATATTTAATATATCCGTTTCCGGAATTTATTTTCCGATTCCGATAATATTTCCGATTCGACAATATTTCCGTTTCCGGCAATATTTCCATTTCCGATAATATTTTCCGATACGTACCATGTTTCCGTTTCGGCAACATCTACGACTTGGATAATATTTATATTTCCGATGCGATCCATATTTCCGTTTCCGGCAATATCATCGTTTCCGGAGTACTCATTTCTTGCTTGTGACGATCTCAGCTCCCACTGAAACCAAGATCCGTCAATTTCGAATATCCATAGATGGAGTATTTAATTCCATTAAATACTTGATCCGTTTACGTACTATTTGTGTGACCCTATGGGTTCAGTCAAGAGTAAGCTGTGGATTAATATAATTAATTCCACTTGAACTGAAGCGGCCTCTAGCTAGGCATTCAGCTCACTTGATCTCACTGAATTATTAACTTGTTAATTAATACTGAACCGCATTTATTAGACTTAACATTAAATACATACTTGGACCAATGGCATTATTTCCTTCAGTCTCCCACTTGTCCTTAGGGACAAGTGTGCATTTCCTAATTCCTTTGTCACTCGATGCTTGCTCTTGAACATAAGGTAAGAGTTGTCATCCTTATTATGTCCAGATGTGTTTCTCGGTTTTAGAGTTCAACTGATCAAATAAATAGATAATCATAGCCTATGATTCATCCGAGCACGGTCATGCATTTTACAGTTTCTAGCTCTCCGAGTGGCCTTGTACAACTTTCAGCATCTCATCCCGATTTATGGGAGGACAATCCCAATCTTGCGATCTTGAAATTAGACTTTATTTGATAGGTGATTACCTGAGTGTTGCCTTTATAGCCTCCTTTTACGGTGCGACGGTTGACAACGTCAAAGTAAGCAGTTCTCAAACAAGTAATCTCAAATCACTCAGGTATTGAGGATTTAGTGTCTAATAATTTTAATGAAATTTACTTATGACAGATTTTCATCTCTTACAGTAAAGTTTCATAGGTCTGTCCGATACTAGTCTTCCCAAAGTGAGTATCTATGCAAATGATTATGACATTGCCATGTGCACATAGTTCAAGAAACAGAACTACTAGTCATCTTGCATTCTAGTCGTCTAACGTTTTCTATGCGTCCATCTTTATAGAAAACTCCGACCAGGGACCATTTTCAACTTTTGACATTCAAGTTCACTTGATAGACATTTCTTAGTCA
Source organism: Spinacia oleracea (assembly GCF_020520425.1). Taxonomy (NCBI): domain Eukaryota; kingdom Viridiplantae; phylum Streptophyta; class Magnoliopsida; order Caryophyllales; family Amaranthaceae; genus Spinacia; species Spinacia oleracea. The sequence goes on along the minus strand of NC_079492.1, from coordinate 73,904,938 downwards.
CAGGACTGGTCCTAACAGTCTATCTTGAATATTTCGTCAAATTGAAGGGACTCATCATTTAATACTAAACCAAGATTAAATGGAATATGAAAATACATTTCATATATGATAAATGTTCAACCCCTAATGTTTTACAACCATGGGCCTCGAAACCATCTTTAAAACAACTAGTGGAATTCAAAACTATGCTTTGATTTCCAGTGCCACAATGTGAGTGTTGTTTCTCACTTGTTGCATAGGTTTAGTTATCATGCTTTGCCAATCTTAATATCCTTTTCATCGAATGTTCTTCGAGATAGGATGATAAGATCGTTTGAGTTTGTTTATTATGTGATCTAGTCTTTCTTACTTCGATAGTGGTTCTACGCATTTTGTAATGAAGAACCATCAAGTCAGCAGACAGGTGATCTACACAAGTTCAGTGAAGAACTCTTTAAAACAACCCTGTTTTATTGCTTCTTAGGCAATAAGTACTTTTACTTCAACTGTTTAGGTTGCTAGTGATGCTTTGTTTGGATTTACTTATCCAAGCAGTTCACAGATATGCGGAAGACTTTCCAACTATATCTTGGAACATTATTATTTTTAATTTCCCACGCAACAACTCATGGTCTCCAATCCATGTTGCCATTTCAAAACACGATGCTCTTTAGCTCGTCCTTGTCAATGGTTAACTCCAAAGGAATCTTGCTTGATCCATTGCCAGTGTTTATGCGTGTAGCATCAATATTTAGCATATCTTTATTTCCTTGCATCAAGAACTATTCCTATGTACATTTTCAAGTACCATAAGTTTTTATTGATCTCAATCTAGTTGATCTTCACTTAGAGCAATAGAGATTGGTATATGTTCGTTATGCCTAAAGCCATACGATACATTTTTGGCGATCCTCATATTATATCATACACGATAAATTCTTTTGCAGAATTATTCTCAATTGAATTCTATTCATGTAACTTTAGCTCATTCAATTTCAGCAGATACTGAATTCAGCTAAATTTTTTGACATATAATAAAGGTTTAAGAATCTCACTTGGATCCTTTGATGTTTAACTTAGTAAATTCTTATACATAGTTCAAACATTCATTACTTAGATTTATTCACATGGGTCGAATATCTCCAATGGAGTCTTTCGTGTTTTATTTTGTAAATGCCATTACTTAATCTAAAACAATATCATAAGATCTTTGTGAATAGATCTTAATACCCAGTATGCACTAAGTTTCGCCTTGGTCCGTCATTGATGAATAATTTCAAACCTAGGTTATTAGCATTTGAATTTTATTTCACAATAGAGAGATATGTGTGTGATACACATAGGACCAATTAAGTTTTTATGTACTCCCACTCAGTGGCGGATCTTGAACCTTTTTCTTCCGGGGCCAACTAAAACTTGCACATGTGACATAAATATAGCTCTACACTAAATATTACGGAGTACTCCGTAATAATAATAAAAAAAAGAAGTAAGATATCATTTCCAAATTTATTGAAAAAACTATTACTTCATATTATAAAATATTAAATAAATATTATAAAATATTAAATAAAATAGTAACTTCTACTCAAAAAATAAAATAAGACACAAAGTTTATGAGTTGAGTATTGACGAAAGCTGCTACTCTGTACGTATTACTCCAGTTCTCCTTCTCAAACTACCACAAAGTACAAAAATTAACAAAAGTAAAAATTTTAAATATGGCTACTACTAGACTAATAGGACTATAGGAGTCTAAAAGATGGGTGTGTCTATGACAACACATGTGGCCATGTGGGTCCCAATGTCCTATATACTGCATAATCATAGTGGAGAAGTTGGAATACGCAAATAACAATGAAAAGTTTGGGCCGCTTTACTTTTTTCTGTTCGGCTATTTACTACTCAGCCTATATAACTATTTTTCTTTTTGGGCTGTACCGGGGGCCAGGCCCCAGATGGCCCCCGTGGATGGTCCGCCTCTGCTCCCACTAAACTTCTTATATATCCATAAGAATCATGTACATTTTATGAAACTAAAATACTTATTAGTTACACTAAAATATAGTTCCGATTCCCAATTGTTTGCTTAAATCTGTACTTAGATTTCATAAGCTAGCTTTCCTTTTCAAGCATTTATTTGGATCCATAAATCCTATGACATACCATGTACATAGTTTATTCCAACACTTGATTGAGGAATACGTTTTGTCATCCAATTGCCATATTTACCAATATGCAATCATTGCTTGAATTATAGACTTGAGCATTACGATTATGCATGAGGTTTCAACACAATCCACGCCGTGAATTTTCTTGTAACCTTTAGCAACTAATCTAGCTTTGTGTTTGATTTTTTTTATCCTTAAAACCAATTTGCAACCAATTGGTGTAAACCATTCTTGCAAATCAACAAAATTTTCAATTTTGTCATCAAAACATTGAGTATGTTTTTATGGACTTTAACCAATTAAACATTAAGTCTATATATGGCCTCTAACCATTTTAGGGAATATGGGTTTCGTCATAGCTTTCTTACAAGTCACAAACTCATTAATCTACGTGATAATAGTTCGATTGCAAGTTGTAGGTTTCTTTACTATCTAATAGAAGAATCTCATAGTTTCATTGACCTGAACTCTATGTTTCTTCACTATCTAATAGAAGAATCTCATAGTTTCAGTGACTTGAACTCTATGCCTACTTGGGTATAGAACATCAAACAATAGAATATCAACAGGCACTTTGAGAGTCCTTTGAATATTCTGTTCCCCTTGAAGCACTTGTAAGTCCTCTAAGAGATGTCTATTCTTTAAAGCCACTTCTAAAGTCCTTAAAGAATAAGTTCGGATTTTCTGAAGCACTTCGAAAAGCCTCCGGAATGTCCGTTTATGTTTGTTGTTCGCCTCGAAGACTTTCGAGGTCTATTTTCTCCCACTTGTCATTTTAGAAACGAATCTCCAAAAGGACATTATTTCGAGCAAACAAACATTATGTTCTCAAAAATTCGTGGTAGAAACAATACCTTGTGTCTCATTTGAATAAATCACAATGAAACATATATCTATACTTGGGCCTTAGTTTGTCGAATGACAAACACTAAGCTCCCACTAAGTTTAGCAACTCTCTAGATATATATTATGAAAAGATATTCTGAAATTACTTTTCAATAGCTTTGACGAATTTGGTTTAGTTTGGTGGTAGTTGAGCATTAGAAATTATAGGAAAGTTCTTTATGATTCATCATTGATCGAATCAAGTACTAATTGACTTCGATCATTCCAACTTAGATATGCCATATCTTATGGAGCTAGATCGTGAAATTACAACACACAATCATTGATGATCATATTTTGTCTTAAAGTAATCATCGACATGATCTAACTTAGATCTTTATGATTTCTTGCCAAGTGGATTTTACACTTCTGAATCTTTGAACTAGCTAAACAGATTCAAACTTATATCACATTTGAGTAAATAAACCTATATTCATTCAAATCTATGTGAAATAATAAAGCCATAAAACCTTTCTTTAGCTTTGAACTCTATCGTCTAGGCGTTCTAACAATAGTTCATATCTTTTGTTACTTTCAACAAGTAAGACTAGCTTGTCTTGAATTGATCTAGAAATCAATCAACTTTCAAAAGTCCATCAAAATAGAGCTTATGAATGTTAACTTGTTGATATGGTCTAAGCAATAATGCCAAAGTTTAGTGGAACTCAAATCAAAGGTTTGATTTGAACCTAGTAAAGTTTTTATTGTTAAAGAGTTGTTTGTTTTAATCAAGCATATTGACTCAACCCGTAAATGACCATTTCATTCAAAAAAACAAACAAACATTGTTTTTGTTCTTCTGAATGTGAGTCTTTCTGTGTTTGAAAACAGAACTTTGTGTATGCTGATTGTGGAACAAAATAGCCATTAAGTTCCAGCCTTTGAAAGAACTTAAAACAAACTAGATGACCCTACAACTAATGTAGCATTGCCATGCTTCATTTCCCACTTGTAGGCCATTAGTGTAGCTTAGCTTCCATAGTTTGAGTTATTACTGAAGTAAGAACCTCAAGCGGTATATGATACCAAGGAAGTTTGATTGCTAGGTCACTTCTCTTTAAACATAAACTTATAGGTAGAAACGAAATCGTAAAATTTCTTTCATTTGTTCCTTGTTTTCCTATTTCTTGTACCCTTTCTTATAGTCTTAAGAATTGTATTCTTTAGTGTTGACTTTTATATTTTGTTTAGACATGTCCAATGTCACTCCAATAAGGTTCTTACCATTTTAATTTATGTTGAATATTTTGTTTCAACTAGATGATCTTACCAGAAGCTTCTAAAGTTCTCTAAGCATCGATCTATTCGAATGTCTAGGTACTAGACTCATTCGAGAATTAAATGGACAAAGATGTTAGGTTGTTAACCATTGGTAAAGCTGAGCGTTTAAGCTCAATGCTTTATGATCTCAAAACTATAGTGTATTTTGAATTCACAAGCACCAATTGGTTTGCCATTCGATTTTGATACTCGAAAACAACCATAAAAGTCGCTATAAGAAACGTACATTTTAAATTGCTCATTTTCTCTCATTTCCGTGAATAGTTCTTCGATTCACTACCAATCGAGGAAATTTACTGTTACCTTTCTAAAAGGGTTTACTGCAGTGCAAGATATTTAATTATAAACAATAATTAAAACATACATTGAAGCATGCAAAGTCTAAACATTTATCATGAGTAATAACTTGAAAATTAAAGCATTCATGCAATTTAAACAAGTTATTAGCATTTTATTCGAATTTAATGTTCCGGCAGGTGTGAATAACATGATTCCAAGACCCTAAAACCATTGAAGAATTAAGCACATTATGTATTTTGACTCAATTCTAAAACATTTTAGGTAAGAAAAAGCCTTTTGCTAATAGTCTAGAAACTACTCGTGGTTGATAGGTACGTCTAAGAACTTATTAGGTAAACCTATCGATTTTTCCACGACATAAAAGGACTCCTTACTTATATCGTTGAGTTTCACCAAAACTAACTTGTACTCACAATTATTTGTGTACCTTACCCCTTTAGTATCGATAAGTAACACCTCGCTATGGCGGAAAACTATTACTAAGATCGATGTAAAGGATATCCAAGTAAGTGTTATTTTGGCATGGCACCTTTTAACTCAATTTTTAAGTTTGGAACTTAAGGCTCTTACTATGTTGGTTAGATTTTAAGTGAACTAAAATCCTTAATCATGCAACATAATCAAGCTTGGATCTCATGCATATTTAAGACATATTTAATAGCAATAAATAACTTAAAGCATGTATAAGATAAATGTGATCTAGTATGGCCCGACTTCATCTTGAAGCTTCAACTTCAAAGTCCGTCTTGAAAATGGATTGGAAACTCCGTCTTGAATTTCACCGTGGGAGGCGCCATTTTCGTCAAATAGGATAAGCTATAATTAAACTAATTACAACTATTTGATGGTACGCAGACCATAATTGAATTGAAAAACAAATTTGGTGCTTTAGACCAATTACATTCAAATTAATGGTACGCAGACCATATTTTCTATCCTATTTGGGCCATACTAGTCACTTCATAACCTGCAAAACAGTACATATACAATATATACCATTCATCCATTCATTATCATGAATGGCCCACATAATTGGTTAGTTAAAACACATTGTATGCATCACATAAATATTTGCAACAATTAATTAAGGGCACCAATAATCTACCAATTATTCAGTCCTTATTAATTCTAATCAAGTTGTTTAACCTTAAAGGATTTGTAGACCTAATCAAGAGTTTATGACTAAAATTGCTCCCACTTAAACCAATAAATTCATATGCTTTACTAATTTTAAACATAAAAATGTATTTCTAGTCTAACCGGAAACATACAAATTTAATTAAAATTTAAAGCTCATATAAATTTATAATTGAATCCACTTATTTAATTTATTTCAGTTGAATATAACGAAATTAAATTAATTCAAGGTTTAATTTTAGTAAAATAATTAGTATAAATTAAAATTTATAATAATTATAATAATCAAAATTAAATCCCGAGAAAACAATTTAAATTATTAATTTTAAAATTAATTAAAATTACTCGAACTGAAAATCTCAAATTAAAATTTAAAACGCGACAATCGTAACACGACGAGCACTTGGGCTTGCGCCCAAGCCCCGTCGAGTGCACGACCAATCGTTGGCCTATGGCACATCGCAGCAGCAGCCACGCGCAAACGCAGCAAGCCAAGCCACGCTTGCGCGCAACCTGCTTGCCCGCATGCATCGCAGCAGCTACGGAAGGAGCGCTTGCTCGCTCGCGCGCAAGCAAGCCCTCGAGGCATCGCGTGTTTGTGCGCGGAGCAGCGATAGCTGGGCGACCCAGCTCTCGCCCTCGTGCGCGCGCCTCTCCATGTGCCACGCCATCGCCCTTCGCCCATCCCCCAAAGCACACAGCACACACGCACAGGCTCCCTTGCCTCGTGCGCGCGCCATGCGCTAGGTTGCTCGCTGCATTCGTACCGCACGAGCGACGAGCTCCCTTGCTCGTCGTCGCGTGCCCGCACTATACAACACCCCTTAAGGGTAACACGTAGCTTCCATTGCTTTGTGCTTGCAACATTCATAAGCGTTTTCATAAAAATTTAAAATTTTTAATTCAAAATTAATGGCAAATTAATAAAACATATTAATTTCATAATTTTAGGGCGAAAAATCGAAAATTTATTAATCAATTAATTTCCGATTAACATGGATTCAAATCTACGTCATAAAATTAAAAATTTAACATAAATTAACAATTTTAAAGGTGGATTTTAATCATTAGTGATGAGCGGCATTTATGTCGCTCTAGGCTAGGATTTTATAGAGTTTTATTATGCTTTTTTGTTAGTTTTATATAGTTTTGCTGTTTTTTTATTCCCCTTTTCCATCTTTGTGGTTTTCAGGTGATAATGTTGAAAATGATGGAAAAACAGCTGAGATTTGCTCGAGCAGGTGCCGTGCGATCGCATGGACATTTTGTGCGCTCGCACGGGTCTACAGAGTTGGCTCCAAAAGTCAAGGCAGTGTGTGCGCTCGTGCCTCAAATTCGTGTGTTCGCACAAATCTGGAAAATCGATGCAGGTTCTATGAGCGAAATCGTGCGATCGCACCACAGAGGAGCCCGCTCGCACGGAATTTCGGTGGGCTCGCACTAAATTCCTGTGCGAGCACACAAGGATTTTCTAAGATTTAGCCAAGTTACAACCGTGCGATCGCACGGTTGTTGAGCACGATCGCACGGCACGAAGGAGAAGAATCGTCGCAGGGCCCGTTCGCATTGATGCACAGCACGATCGCACTGATGCGATCGCACCTGGGTCTGCACGTTTGCACGGCTGCGCGGGATTCAGTTTTCGAGTTTAAAACTCTTATTTTTGGGGTTTAGTATAAATAGGATTTTTGATTATTTTCATTTTACGCTTTCATATTTTACATTTCATATTTTTACACTTTCAATTCTAGAGGTTTTGTGATTTTGTTCTTCAATCTAGAGAGAGAAACTCTTCAATTCCAAGCATCAATTCAATAATTTTCTTCAACTCTTCTCTTCTTTATGCAATTGAATTCTTAGTTCTTTAATTCTTTCACTTGCTTAGTTGATAATTGTTTTGCAATTCCTCAATACCTTGAGTTCTTGATTTCAATTTTGCTTGTTACTTTGATTTTCAGTTTTTGATTTGATTGTGCAATTGAATTTCCTATTCTCTACTTATCCTCCTTTAATTTCATGATAGCTTGTTTTGAACTAATGGATAGCTTGATTGTTAGGATGATTAGTGAGTAGTTTTAGGTTAGGGAAAGGAGAGAAACTAGGGGATGAATTAGGGGAAATAGATTATTGATTGTTGGTTGATTCATGTGATTAAATAAGATTTGATGATAGGAAATCCATGCTAGTTGAGTGGTAGTTGCAAATGCTATTCGATTAGATTTCCGTGGAACCATAGGATAGGTTTGGCAAGACATTGTGGACCTATCTTGTGTTGATCAAATGGCGGTACCTATTATATGCTAGTTAGTTTAGTCTAAGATTAGGCGAAAGCTCTTCCGTGGATTAGACGCTTAGCGTTCCCCATCCGAGAGGTGGCGGGTTCGTCTTTAGATGCCGTTTGCCTAATCACCATTTCGTTGCATGATCACCATTGCTAAATAGTTGAATTGATTTCCCCCGGTTTCCCTAGGCTATCCCCGACTCCCTAGAATTTCCCTTTCTTGATTCAATTTTACATAGTTCTTTATTTGTTTTTAGACTCTGAAAAGTGACAATTACAAATCCTTGATCGAACTAGATTGACTTCCAACTCAATAATTCACCGTTTCTGTGGGACGATCCCTTTGCTTACCGCTTGCCGGTAGTTGAAGTGGTTTTATAAATATTGTTGGCATAGGTGGTTTTCTATCAACGACGGAAAACACGCTTATCAAAATGGCGCCGTTGCCGGGGAACGATCGTTGTTATTGAGTTTAGTTGAGACTAGTTCATTAATTGAAAAATACAAAAATATTCCATTCTTGCTTTAGTTTTTCCTTTGCATTGCTCACGGTTTTCTTGAGTGTTTATGCTTGATAGGGGACGTGCTCGTCAAAGGATCCTTCATCCTCTTGACCTTGAATTGGAAAGGACTTTAAGGAGACTTAGGCGTGCTCGTTCTAGCCCGTCAAATCATAATAGGTTTGAGGCTTTGAGTGTTGACACGGAACAAGAAGTGAGTGAGCAAGCTAGTGAGAACATGGCTCTTCCGGTTAAGAACTTGGGAATACCGGGAGCATTTGAGGCTACGTGTGGGATTCAAGCACCAACAACATGTGCTAATAATTTTGAGATCAAGCCCGCCTTGATTAATTTGGTGCAAAGTCATCCCTTTTGTGGGAAAAGCAATGAGTCGCCTCACGAGCATCTCAAGAAGTTTGAACACTATTGTGACACAATAAAACACAACGGTGTGACCTCGGATTATGTGAGATTGACTTTGTTCCACTTCTCTTTGCTTGGGCGTGCTAGTGATTGGCTTGACAAGGAGGTCAAGCCCAACTCACTTCGCACATGGAACGAAGTAACTAGTGCCTTCTTGAACAAGTTCTATTCTCATGGGAAGACGGCGGAGTTTCGCCACAAGATTCAATCATTTGAGCAAGGCCGTGATGAATCGCTTTTCGAGGCTTGGGACCGATTCAAGGAATACCAAAGGGAATGCCCTCATCATGGGATTCCCAAGTGGTTGTTGCTACAAACTTTTTACCTAGGATTGAGTCCAAGCTCGAAAACAAGTTTGGATGCGGGCGCGGGAGGCCCCATCATGAACAAAACGGAAGATCAAATTGAGGAGATAATTGAAGATGTAGTTCAAAACTACCAATCTTGGCACGTAGGTGCAAGAAGTTATGATGGGAAAAGTAGGATTGAGGATGGAAAGGATTCGGTGTACGCCATAGAGCAAGCACGGATGATAGAGAAGCTTAGCTCGAGATTAGAGAAGCTTGAGAATACACCATTTGCGGGAAGTGCAGCAAGCAAGCCACCATCTCCGTCCATAATTCCATCTCATTCGGCCACTCTTCTCAATAAGGGGAAGGGCAAGGTTAGTTCTTATGGCTCGATGCCTCGGGGCACATTCTTTTGTGAAAATTGCCAAGACTATAATCATTCCCCCGATGCATGCCCTTTAGTTCATAACTTGTCATTTGTGGATTATGGCCCTTCGTATGAAGGAGATTTTGATGTAGAGTATGCTAATGCCATCAATGAGAGGTCTAGGAATGATAACCCTAACAATCCTAATTTTGCTAGGCAACCTAGAGGGCCCTCCATGTATGGTCCCCACCAAGGCTATGGCCAAGGAAGTGGGTATGATAACCAAGGACGAGGAGGCTATAGAGCACAAGGCTATCAAAGCCAAGCGCCCTACGGTCAACCTCAAGGTTTTGGCAATCAAGGCCAATACAACCAAGGGGGTTATAATCCCAACCATCAAGGTGGAGGGGGTTATAATTACTCTTATGGGAAATTTAGGGGTGCCTCAAGTGGGGGTTATCCTTTGAACTCGGGAGTTCCTTATGGTGCATCTCATTTGCCACCTCCCGGATTCAATGGACCGAGGACCTTTGGCAACCAATATCAATCCAACCCAAGTGGTTATGGCGTTGCACCTCCACCACTCCCGCCTCTCAAGTCGAATCTTGAGGCTCTCATGGAGTCGTTTGTGGGGGCGCAAGTCAAGAAGAACATTGAGTTTGAGGATGGATTCAAACAATCCAACACTCAATTGAAGGTGATTGAAAACCAATTAGCTCAACTTTCTAGTACCGTTAGGGAACATCATGCGCTTACCATTCTTCCACCCAAAAGTCATACTCTAAGGCAAATGAATGCTATAGTGACAAGGAGTGGAAAAATCCTTGATGACGTTCCTAGAGCTAATAAGGTTTCTAAACCCAATGGGGAAGATCAAGAGGGAGTCATTGAGTCGAGTGACAATGATGTGGTAGAAGAGGAGCCTCTCATTAATGATGAAAGTGATCCTATCACCCCCAAAGTGGCAACTCTTCTACCTCTCCCCACTCCTAAACTTCCCTATCCCCAAAGATTCATAAGACACAAGTTGGATGTGCAATTCGCAAAATTTCTAGAGGTCCTTCGGAAATTGCATATCACTCTCCCCTTTACGGATGCGTTAAAACAAATGCCTACCTACTCACGATTCCTTAAGGAAATCTTGAGTGGGAAGCGAAATTGTGACGTAAAGGAGATGGTGAATCTCACCGAAAATTGTAGTGCTATTATTCTTAACAAAATGCCACCCATACTCAAAGACCCGGGTAGTTTTACTATCCCTTGTGCTATCAAGGAGCTAGAAATAAGCAATGCCTTGTGTGATTTGGGGGCTAGTGTTAGTCTAATGCCCTATTCGGTATTCTCCAAGCTTGATGTTGGTGATCTTGTCCCAACCAACATTACATTGCAACTTGCCGATCGTTCGGTCAAATATCCTATCGGCAAGATTGATGATGTACCTTCTAGAGTTGGTAGACTTGTGATCCCCGTTGATTTCGTGGTCCTAGACATTGATGAGGACGTGCATGTCCCTATTATTCTAGGCCGCCCATTCTTAGCCACGGCGGGGGCTATAATTGATGTCAAGCAAGGGAACATTACCTTGAAAGTAGGGATGGATTGCTTGTTCTTTGACTTGAATAAAACCATGAGCTACCCTAGCTCTACCAATGAGAAATGTTTCTTGGTAGACTCTTTTGACCCTTTGGTGCATGACATCCATGAGCATTTGCTCACCACTAACGACCCGCTTGAGTTTTCTCTCTTGAATAGAGATGGCTTAGGTGATCAAGGAGTTGAAGCGGCTAAATACAAGAGACTAATGGATTCCACCCCACCTTGTGATCAATCGGAACATTGCATGCTTGTGCTTGATGGAAAGAAGGCTTTGGATGATCATGCCTCCCAAATTGGTAAGGAAGCTCCCAAGGTAGAGCTAAAACCTCTACCTTCGAGCTTAAGGTACGTCTTTCTTGGTCCAAATTCTTCTTACCCCGTCATTATCAATTCCTCTTTAGATGACGAGCAAGTGCTCAAGCTCATTAATGTTTTGAAACGTCATCAACGGGCTTTGGGCTACACCATTGGTGATTTGAAAGGTGTTAGCCCAACCCTTTGCATGCATCATATTGAGCTTGAGGACAATGCTGTCCCACATCGTGAGAGGCAAAGAAAACTTAACCCACCTATGGGAGAGGTGGTTAAGAAGGAAATCATGAAGCTTTTGGCAGCCGGGGTTATCTATCCTATCTCGAATTGCCGATGGGTATCCCCGGTCCATGTGGTTCCAAAGAAAGGAGGGATGACGGTAGTCAAGAATTCACATGGGGAGCTTATTTCCACCCGGACGGTGACCGGGTGGCGCATGTGTATCGACTATCGTCAACTCAACCTCTCTACCAAAAAGGATCACTTTCCCCTCCCATTCATTGACCAAATGCTTGAGCGTCTAACCAAGCACAAGTACTTTAGTTTTCTTGATGGTTATTCCGGATTCTTTCAAATCCCAATTAATCCGAAAGACCAAGAGAAAACTACTTTCACTTGTCCCTATGGAACGTTTGCTTATAGGCGGATGCCATTCGGGCTTTGTAATGCTCCCGGAACGTTCCAAAGGTGTATGATGAGCATTTTTGGTGATATTCTTGAAGAAGAGATGGAGGTGTTCATGGATGATTTCTCGGTGGGAGGATCCACCTATGACGAATGCCTCATCAATCTTGGGAAGTGTCTTGCAAGGTGTGAAAAGGTCAACTTGGTTCTCAATTGGGAAAAGTGCCACTTCATGGTGGAGGAAGGAATTGTTCTAGGGCACAAGGTGTCTCATCGTGGGATTGAGGTTGATCGAGCAAAAATCGAAGTGATAGAGAAATTACCTCCCCCGGTAAATGTTAAAGGGATTCGGTCTTTTCTTGGGCATGCTGGTTTCTATAGGCGGTTCATTAAGGATTTTTCTTTGATCGCCCGGCCTCTCACCAACCTCCTCCAAAAGGAATGTGACTTTCATTTTGACTCCGCATGTCTCAAAGCCTTTGACACCATCAAGAATGCTCTCATCTCTACCCCTATAGTTCAAGCTCCGGATTGGTCTCTACCTTTTGAGTTAATGTGTGATGCAAGTGATTTCTCTGTTGGGGGAGTCCTTGGTCAAAGGAAAGACAAGAAGCTTCATGTGATCTATTATATGTCTAAAACCCTCAACCAAGCACAAGCAAATTACACCACGACCGAGAAAGAATTTCTCGCCATAGTGCATGCTTTTGAAAAGTTTAGGACTTATTTGGTAGGGTCAAAGACAATTGTGTACACGGATCATGCGGCCATTCGTTATCTTATGGCAAAGAAGGAGGCCAAACCGAGACTCATTCGTTGGGTGCTTCTTCTCCAAGAGTTTGACATTGAGATTCGAGATAAGAAGGGAGCCGAGAATGTGGTGGCCGACCACCTTTCTCGGTTAGAACTTGGAAGTGTAGCTAAAGATGATGTTCCTATCGAGGATGCCTTGAGAGATGACACTTTGTATATGCATGGTTGGGAGCACTCAACTCCCGTGGTTTGTTGATATTGTAAATTACTTGGCTTGCGGGACAATTCCGGAAGAGCTCACATCCCAAGAACGCCGCAAGTTGAAGCATGATTCTAAACGCTACATTTGGGATGAGCCCACTTTGTTGAGAAGGTGCCCGGATGGCCTCTTACGGAGGTGTGTTCCGGATGAGGAGTTCCCCAGTGTTCTCCGTATGTGCCACTCTTCCCCTTGTGGTGGGAATATGGGGGGTGATCGAACCGCCTCCAAGATACTTCAATGCATGCTATGGTGGCCCACTCTTTTCCGGGATGCTTGGGTATTTGTCAAGGCTTGTGATCGTTGCCAACGGACGGGGAATATTTCCAAACGCCATGAGATGCCTCAAAATCCAATCTTGGAATTAGAGGTGTTCGACGTATGGGGCATTAATTTCATGGGCCCTTTCCCCTCTTCTTATGGAAACCTCTACATCCTTGTTGCGGTTGATTATGTCTCCAAGTGGGCGGAGGCCATTGCTTCGCCTACCAATGATCACAAAGTGGTTCTCAACCTCTTCAAAAAGGTCATTTTTCCGCGTTTTGGGTTTCATAGGGCTGTGATTAGTGATGGCGGATCCCATTTCGCCCATGGAAAATTCAAGGCACTCTTGCGGAAATATGGAGTTCATCATAAGGTTGGTGTTGGCTATCATCCCCAAACTAGTGGCCAAGTGGAAGTTACTAATCGTGAAATCAAGTCTATTCTTGAAAAGTCGGTTGCCAAGAACCGCAAGGATTGGTCCGTCAAGCTTGGTGATGCCTTATGGGCGTATAGAACGGCTTTCAAAACACCTATAGGCATGACTCCTTACAAGCTTGTCTATGGCAAGAATTTCCACTTGCCGGTGGAACTTGAGCACAAGGCTATGTGGGCCATCAAAACCCTGAATTTCGAATTGACTAGTGCGGGAGAGAGACGCTTGCTTGACCTTCATGAGTTGGAGGAACTCCGCATGAATGCTTATGACTCGGCGAGCATCTACAAGGCCCGGTCTAAACAATATCATGATGCCCGGATCGAGAAGAGAGAGTTCAAGGAGGGGGAGCAAGTCCTCCTTTATAACTCGCGGTTGAAATTGTTTCCGGGTAAACTCAAGTCCCGGTGGAGCGGTCCTTTCATTGTTGTTCGGGTTTTCCCGCACGGTACTATTGAGATCCGGAATGATAGTACGGCTCCTTTCAAGGTGAATGGTCATCGCCTCAAGCATTATTACTTAGGCGATCCCATTAGTTCCATTGCTTCCATAGATCTCCATGACCCCCCATGAATTTGGGGGGATTCGTCAAGCTAATGACGTTAAACGAGCGCTACCGGGAGGCACCCCGCGGTTCTTGAGCACTGTTTTGGTATGATTCTTTGCGGTGGGTTCTCACTTTCCACCTTGTGCCTTGTCCGTCCATTTTTGGTGAGTTTGTTCGGGTTTTACCCGGGTCTTTGCGGGACTTGCTCCCACGATACTTCCGGTAACATCCTTCCGACTCTTATGCATTCTTTGGGACGGGCATATATCATGTTGGGGCATTTGGGTGGATGGGTAGATGTGCCCCTCCTTGCTTAGTTTTAGGCCTTGGGGACATGGCCTAATTCTAGCTTGGGGGGAGTTTTGTTTGTGGATGCCTATTTGTTGATGCTTTGCTTTGAAATCATACCAACACATGCTTGTTTCTTTGTTTTGTTAGTTTGATTTAGCTTGATTTTTAGTTTCTCTTCTTTTTCTTTGTGTTTGTTTCTTTTCGTTTCCTTTTTGGTGTGTTTTCTTATTTTCTTCCTTTTCTTTTTGTTTTGATTTCTTTTTCGTCAAGGCAAGTTTTCTAGGTTTTCTAGGCAATATTCTTGATTGGGGCATATAAAATTGGAACTTGTAGATTAAAATGCTTTTATTCCTAGTTGGTAGATTTTTAGACGGTTCTTAATGTCTTGGGTCGAGTCTAGGATTTGGTGTCAAGAAAGTTGGTTGAACTTTGGGTAGCATGCGTCATGAACTCTTGGCTTGTGGTAAGATGGTGTTGAATTCTCTAGTGATTTGAATCCGGAGAGAATGGTATTTGCTCCCTTGTGAGGTTCATGTTCAAATTAGCCCAAACACATATTCATATATTCATTTGAGTGGCATGGATCCTTAGCATTGACTTTCTTGTCTCCAGAGTTTGACCATTTCTTTCCCGAGACCGCGACCGAACTACTTTAGGGGACGATAAAGGCATTTCTTTCGGTGACTATTTTTCTTTTTAGTTTAGAACTTTATTTTCTATTTTTCTCATATGTTTTTGTTTGCACTTGCCCCATTGCCAGCCATTTGAGCCTTGACCCTTCATTTCTTATGAGCACAATGCAAGCCTAATAGCCTTTGTTTTGTTTTCACCCTTAGAAGTGATAGTGAAGCTTAGAGTTATGATGCTTGTTGTTTTGGATTGATTATGCAAAGTTGAGGAATGAATGTTGTTTGGTGTGAATGTCAAAGTTTTGGAAGAGTGTTGTACATAGTGAATAATTGATGCAAAAAGCAAAAAAAATATAGAATTAAGTTCTGAAAAAGCCAAAAAAATAGAGAAAAACAAGGCATGAGAAAAGTTTCAATTGAAACACAAAAAAGAGGAAAATCAAATCAAGAAAAAAAAGAACAAAAAGAGTTGTAGTTTAGAGTTGTTGTTGAATAAGCTTGGGGGTATCCCAAATAAGTGGAAAAGTTTGTTTTCAGTTGATTATGCTTGAGTTGAGTTCTTATTACGCTTCACTTTAGGTATGAGCACCACATCCCAAATTTATTCCGCACCTTACCCCTAGCCTACGTTACACCCTAAAAAGTCCTCTTGACCCTTTTGAGTTGAGTCATTGTCGGTGGAGGGAGGATTTGGTCAAGTTTATGGAATGGGATTGTCATGCTAGATTTCGGGTAGCCTAATCTTGATTTTCTGGCGCCTTCGCGGTGTCTCGAGACGCTATTCTCAAAGGTGAATAAGATCTAGAGTTTTGACGTGGTATGCCCGGATGTAGGGGGATTGACTAGTGTTTGCCTTTAGTTCGCTTTGCTTGATGCTCGAATCTTTCACTCGATTTGGGACATTTGTTAGCGTGTACTCATTCATTTGATTAGTAATATTAGTGTTCTTCTATGCTTGTTCCATAATAAAGCCCCCATCTTGGATTTTGTAGTTTAATTTCTTTTCATTTCTTTTCTTTTCTTCTTTTCTTTTTTCTCTTTTCTTGATTTGCGTTTTCCATTTTTAGTCTTGCCTTGATTAGATTTGCTAGATTTCGATTTTGGTAAATTTTAGAACTTGATAGGTTGCTCTTTCTTCCCTAGTTGAGTTTTGTTTGCTAGAGACTAGCAAACGCTTAGCTTGGGGGAGTTTGATGAGCGGCATTTATGTCGCTCTAGGCTAGGATTTTATAGAGTTTTATTATGCTTTTTTGTTAGTTTTATATTGTTTTGCTGTTCTTTTATTCCCCTTTTCCATCTTTGTGGTTTTCAGGTGATAATGTTGAAAATGATGGAAAAACAGCTGAGATTTGCTCGAGCAGGTGCCGTGCGATCGCATGGACATTTTGTGCGCTCGCACGGGTCTACAGAGTTGGCTCCAAAAGTCAAGGCAGTGCCGTGCGATCGCATGGACATTTTGTGCGCTCGCACGGGTCTACAGAGTTGGCTCCAAAAGTCAAGGCAGTGTGTGCGCTCGTGCCTCAAATTCGTGTGTTCGCACAAATCTGGAAAATCGATGCAGGAACTATGAGTGAAATCGTGCGATCGCACCACAGAGAAGCCCGCTCGCACGGAATTTCGGTGGGCTCGCACTAAATTCCTGTGCGAGAACACAAGGATTTTCTAAGATTTAGCCAAGTTACAGCCGTGCGATCGCACGGTTGTTGAGCACGAAGGAGAAGAATCGTCGCAGGGCCCGTTCGCATTGATGCACAGCACGATCGCACTGATGCGATCGCACCTGGGTCTGCACGTTCGCACGGCTGCGTGGGATTCAGTTTTCGAGTTTAAAACTCTTATTTTTGGGGTTTAGTATAAATAGGATTTTTGATTATTTTCATTTTACGCTTTCATATTTTACATTTCATATTTTTACACTTTCAATTCTAGAGGTTTTGTGATTTTGTTCTTCAATCTAGAGAGAGAAACTCTTCAATTCCAAGCATCAATTCAGTAATTTTCTTCAACTCTTCTCTTCTTTATGCAATTGAATTCTTAGTTCTTTAATTCTTTCACTTGCTTAGTTGATAATTGTTTTGCAATTCCTCAATACCTTGAGTTCTTGATTTCAATTTTGCTTGTTACTTTGATTTTCAGTTTTTGATTTGATTGTGCAATTGAATTTCCTATTCTCTACTTCTCCTCCTTTAATTTCATGATAGCTTGTTTTGAACTAATGGATAGCTTGATTGTTAGGATGATTAGTGAGTAGTTTTAGGTAAGGGAAAGGGGAGAAACTAGGGGATGAATTAGGGGAAATAGATTATTGATTGTTGGTTGATTCATGTGATTAAATAAGATTTGATGATAGGAAATCCATGCTAGTTGAGTGGTAGTTGCAAATGCTATTCGATTAGATTTTCGTGGAACCATAGGATAGGTTTGGCAAGACATTGTGGACCTATCTTGTGTTGATCAAATGGCGGTACCTATTATATGCTAGTTAGTTTAGTCTAGGATTAGGCGAAAGCTCTTCCGTGGATTAGACGCTTAGCGTTCCCCATCCGAGAGGTGGCGAGTTCGTCTTTAGATGCTGTTTGCCTAATCACCATTTCGTTGCATGATCACCATTGCTAAATAGTTGAATTGATTTCCCCCGGTTTCCCTAGGCTATCCCCGACTCCCTAGCATTTCCCTTTCTTGATTCAATTTTACATAGTTCTTTATTTGTTTTTAGACTCTTAAAAGTGACAATTCAAAACAAATCCTTGATCGAACTAGATTGACTTCCAACTCAATAATTCACCGTTTCTTTGGGACGATCCTTTGCTTACCGCTTGCCGGTAGTTGAAGTGGTTTTATAAATATTGTTTGCATAGGTGGTTTTCTATCAACGACGGAAAACACGCTTATCAATTAGTACCTAATTAAATTATTAATTAATCATGAAAATCAAATTAATTCTAAATTATTTGAATTTCAACAAATTAATCATAATTACAAATTAGGTTGTATAATTAACAAGTCTAGGCATTCATAATTGTTAAACATATACAGTAGGTCAATCAACAACTCAAGATTTATCAACAAGAATCGCAAATACTTAATTTAACATCTTAAATTTACAAACTTTTGCGTTCGAAAAACTAAAACCTCCGAAAAGTCATAGTTAGGCTTCGAATTTGGGAATTCTGGGTTCGGCCGAAGTTGACACAAAAATCACTCGATTTGGATGAGTAACGAAGAAACTGCCGAAAAACTGCGTACATATAATTAAATAAACGCAATTTGCAATTAATTACGAAAATTAATCACCCCTTTAATTCTTTGCAAATTTGTAAAATTTAACCATGTTCATGCAAATTAGATTATGAAAATAATAAGAGGCTCGTGATACCACTGTTAGGTTATGATACATATGAATAAACATAAAATCATGCGGAAAAACCGTAAATCCAGGAAACATATTATTTACACATAATCATTTAGCATAATTCAGATGCATACACTTTGTAGCGTGCCCTCCCTAGCTGCGCCGAACCGAACAAGAAAACGTTTTTAGGACTCCAAGTGTCGTCCCTCCGTAGATAGTCCACAGCACGGCCGGATCCGCCTTAAGCTTGACCAACTAGAATCGCCCTTAAGGTTACTAGGAATTTCGGCTATTTGGGTTGCAAGTGTTTGGCTGATTTTTGCTTGAAAATCTTACATTTTGAATACTTCAAATCTTGATGTAAATATGTGACCCTAGGCACCTATTTATAGAGTTTATGGAAAGGAATTATAATCCTACTAGGATATGGATTTATTAATTAGAATCCTATTAGAACTCTAAATAATAAATTTAATCTTTTAGGATTAGGATTTAATCAATTCACGAATTCCGATAGGATTAGGATTCGTTACGAACACGAGCGTCGCACGACCACGAGGGAAGCACGCACCGCGCAGGCCTTGCGGCCCACACGCATGAGCGCTGCCTCGCTGCCCACGATCACGCTCATCGCGCGCGCCAGCAGCCTTTGCTGGGCCTGGCCTTGCGCTGGGCCTGGCGAGGCTTGTGGCCTTCGTGTTGGGCGCTTGGCTTGCTGGGCGTGGGCTTGGCTTCGTGCTGGGCCTTCGTCTAGCAAGCCTCGTGCGATGCTAATTCGTACGATGCGCTTCCGATTAACTTCCCGGTTCCGGAATTCATTTCCGATACGAACAATATTTAATATTTCCGATTCCGGAATTAATTTCCGTTTCGAAAAAATATTTAATATTTCCGTTTCCGGAATTTATTTTCCGATTCCGATAATATTTCCGATTCTGAAAATATTTCCGTTTCCGGCAATATTTCCGATTCCGGCAATATTTCCATTTCCGATAATATTTTCCGATACGTACCATGTTTCCGTTTCCGGCAACATCTACGACTTGGATAATATTTATATTTCCGATACGATCCATATTTCCGTTTCCGGCAATATCATCGTTTTCGGAGTATTCATTTCTTGCTTGTGACGATCTCAGCTCCCACTGAAACCAAGATCCGTCGATTCTGAATATCCATAGATGGAGTATTTAATTCCATTAAATACTTGATCCGTTTACGTACTATTTGTGTGACCCTACGGGTTCAGTCAAGAGTAAGCTGTGGATTAATATAATTAATTCCACTTGAACTCAAGCGGCTTATAGCTAGGCATTCAGCTCACTTGATCTCACTGAATTATTAACTTGTAAATTAATACTGAACCGCATTTATTAGACTTAATATTATATGCATACTTGGACCAAGGGCACTATTTCCTTCAAGTATGAGGCCAAATGGCCAAGTATGACAGCTTATCTAGCAAAAATTAAATCCTTGACGTCAAAGTTAAGATCCTTCGAAGTCATCCTCATCCCCCGAGGTCAGTACACATAAGCAGATGCCCTGTCAAAACTTGCAAGCTCAACGCTCATCGACCTAAACAGGTCGGTCTATGTGGAAGTACACCAAGAAAGAAGCATTGATATGCCACCCCCTACAGTCTGCAACCTGCATCCCGAACCAAGCTGGATGCGCAGTAATCGCATACAAGGAGAGGGGAGAACTTCCCGAAGACAAGCTGCAAGCAAGGAAGTTGAAAAGGTTCAACCAATGGTTCATCATCGATGCCAACGGAGAGCTCATGAGGAAATCGTATTCTGCCCCATTGCTGAAATGTGTTGGTCCAACCGACGCTGACTATATCCTAAGGGAAATCCACCTCGGAATATGTGGAAATCACATTGGAGGCAGGGCGTCGGCACACAAGGCTCTTCGGGCCAGATATTGGTGGCCCACCATGGTTTCCGAAGCAAAACAGATGACGAGTAAGTGTGAGAAATGTTAGAAATTCGCACTGGCTATCCACCAACCAGCTCAGACCTTACAATCAACGCTCTACCCCTTACCATTTGCACAATGGGGGTTGGACATCATTGGTCCCTTCCCTTCGACTGCGAACCAGAAGAAGTGGCTGATTGTAGGAATCGACTATTTCAGCAAGTGGATCGAAGCCGAAGCAGTTTCTACCATCACTGAACCACAAGTCCGTAAGTTCAGCTGGCAGAACATCATCACAAGGTTCGGCATACCAAGGCTGATAGTCTTCGACCATGGAAAACATTTTGATAACACCCCGCTGCAAAAGTGGTGCAAGCAATACGGTATCCACCTAGCCTACTCAGCAGTCTGCCACCCTCAGAGCAACGGACAAGCCAAAGCCGAAAACAAGCTAGAGGACGAGAAGAGAAAATGGCTAGAGGAACTCCCTGGAACGTTATGGTCCCTTCGGACCACCGAGAAAGAAGCCACAGGGCAAACACCATTCCATCTGGTATACGGTTCTGAAGCTGTCATCCATGTAGAAATCGGGACAGAAAGTTTAAGGATCCAGGCATACAACAAGTATGATGGAGTCCATGGGGAAAGCAACGACCAACTTCTGTCCGAAGCTCTCGATCTACTAGATGAAGTTCGGAACTGTAATACCCCGAATTTTTAAAACTTGATTAATTATGCATAATTATTTTTATTTAGCTTAAAATCGTTTTAAATCCTTAATTCGAACTTTATTTTAATTAGCAAAGTTTTATTTCGCTTGAATTTTTAATATTGTTACGCGATTTATATTCAGATTTTATAATTTAATTTCAGATTTACGAGCTTAAGCTACTTTTTAAATATTCATTATTTCATAATTTATTCGGATTTTTAAAAATTTCGGAACGTTTTTATTTTATTCGAAAACTAAATTTATTTTTCGTTAACGATATATTTTACTAAGGAATTTTAAAACTTGTTAAAGATTTCTACTTATCAATTCCTAAAATAGCAACTAAAATTCTGAAATTTACCTATTCTAAGATTTACAAAAAATATACTCATTCAAAGCCAAAATACATATTGCTCTCCCTCTCTTCTCTCACGTGTCAACCAAATCAATGACAGACAAATTTTTCTTACATTCTTGACCACTCTTTCTCCCTAAATCAGTCAAAGTTCATTTCCTTGGTCTCCAAGTACTACAGCTTCTTCCTCACTCTACTACCATGGTGAGCTCATGAATGATGTCAATGGCATCCCCTTCACCCTATAAATAGAAGAGAAATTTGCTCCCTATTACCCAACAATTCAGTGGATATATTCACCCAAACTCTCAAAATTCTCCAGCTCTTTTGGTGTTTCGAACAAACAACCACCAACGTCACCTCTCGTGGCCACCGCAACCACCCCTTATTTTCTCTCCTCTCCTCACAACTCCGCACTCCCCTGCTTCCCAGTTTTCGCACCCCACCCCTGCCTTGCTCTCCCCTACGCTCAGCCGCCGACACTGCCGTGCCACCACGCTCCACCTCCCTTCTTGACTATGCAGCCACCACACCCCCCTGAACCACCCAAGCTATCTCACAAAAGTCCCCTGCCCCCCTCTCTTATTTTCGCACACTTTTCCCTCTTCTTTGGTTTTTTTTCGCGAACACCATTCCTCCACCACCACAGTCGCATTCACCGGCGCGCCTTGCTGCGCCACCCAACCAGCCAGCCAGCCGCCACCTCCCTTTCTTCCTCCTCTCTTTCCTCCTCGTGCCCTCCTCTGTCTCGTGCACCCTTCCCCTGCTCCGTACTCCTTTGTTTCCAGAAAACAAAGTTCCAGTTTGGAACTTAGTTCTCCTTTTATTTCCGTAACAAGCCCAAATCCCTTAGCCCAATTTTTCAATGTAAGTTTTGCTATCTTGGTCCATTTACTAATCCTAATGTTTTATGAAATAAAATGGTTACTTAAAATAAAATAGATTTTTAATTGTGATTTAAAATATATATATTTCGACATAAATCTAATTTAAATAATGTTTTCGTTAAGTTATGAGATTCAAGTAATATATTTCCTGAAAACCGATTTATGAAATTATATATTATTTTTAAATTCGTTAGTTATAAATTCATTACTTATAAAATTTATTATTTATAAATACCGATTAAAGATTACTTATCGTTTTAGTACTAATTCAATAATTTAATATTTTGAAAGAATCAGACTCGGAACTCAGGACGAACGATTCATCAAACAGGAAATATAATCTACGGTTGAGGTAACATCTATTGCTAACACCCACAATCCATTTATGAAATGTGTTTTATGAGATTATGAAATGTGTTTATAATGATATGTTTTTATTGGATTGTGGGATATGAAATGTATTTATAAAGTTTGTTTTATGCATGATGATATTCAAATATGTTTATGAATGATTTTATAAGAATGATGTTTATGAGTTACGAATAAGGTACGAAACATGATAAATAAAAGTGTAACCGGTTCTGAGAGTTAGTGGGGTTACTATTTCTAGGTCGTGCACATACCACCGTACCGCGGGACACCCAACAAGGGAGAGTGCTCCTTGAGGGTTACCGCAAGCTAAAAAAGAAAATAATTAGGTACGGGCGTATGTCCAACAAGGGAGAGTGCTCCTTGAGGACTATCGCAAGGTGGGAGACGTCCCGCAAGGCTAACTTGCCAGTTACCAAGTAAAATGATGGTTTTATGAAAGATAATGGGAACTATTAAAGTTACAAGTTATAAATGATGTTTTATTATAATGCTTTTAATGAAAGTGATTGTTCTATTCTCCCTGTTTGCAAAGTAAATAAAATGAATTGAAATGAATTTACGTTGTTAGGGTAGTATGTTACTGGGCCTCGGCTCACGATGTTGCTTTTGTTTGAGGTACGAGGAAGATCATGGAATGCCTTAGAGTGAGGATGCAACCATCACATTCACGATCGACGTTTAGTAAAGATAATTATGTGTCACTATTAATAATGGATAAACTAATTAAACTCTAAGTTAAATTTCAATTATCGAGTTAGATTTTAATATTAATGTTTAATCAATGTTAGGAATTTTTTTAAAAGTTTATTTATATTTCAATGTAAATATTAAAGAATTAATCGAAGTTAAATATATTTACTGTTACTCAACAGTAGTAAGTAAATTTTAAAAGGTTATGTCGCCTTGTATTTCCCAAGAGGGAGATACGGCATGTGACGCTCCGACGAAATTAGGGTTTCATATGCTAATTAAAGATAATTAACCTAATTAATGGTGTTTATAAGTCGGGGTGTTACAGTTTGGTATTCAGAGCAAAGGTTCTGGATCATAAGTGCTAAACCTTACGGGTTTTGCACGTAATAGAATTCAATGGGCTTTAAGCGAAGAATTTTAAGGAATAAGTTAAAAAGAATATTTTAAAATCATGCTAAGTTAAAGTGAAATGAGTGTGAGTGATAGGAACGGGGAATGTGACGGGCTTGTTTTCTTTATTATGATTTACAAAATTTCTTAGTCTAGTTCATGAAGAAAAGATTATCTTAAGCATTGTATATATCCTTGTGATCAGATTGACGATGGCTTCAAGCGGAAGTATTCCTATTAGTGGCGCTAGAAACGATGACGATTTTAACGTTAGAAATGGTAATCACAAATCTGCACTAACGCTGGAAGGGATTGAAGAATTGCGCAAGGATCCCATTTTTGGTGACACCCCAGAAGAAACGAGTGATAATCGAATGGACTTAATGAGATTGATAATTTCGGAACTTCTACAAGGAAATCGTCAGAAGCCAAGGTCAGAGCAAGAAGAATGCTCCAACATGTTCAAAAAGTTCGCTTCTCATAAACCCCCTACTTATGATGGCAAGCCAGACCCTACTGAATTTGAGGAATGGATTAGCGATATGGAGAAGTTATTTGATGCAACTCAATGCCCCGAGAAATGGAAGGTCAACTACGTCGTCTTTTACTTAAAAGGACAAGCCAACCTGTGGTGGAAAAGTGTTAAAGGAATCCAAAATGAGCCTGGTTTTGGTTGGGAAAAGCTGACGGAAGCTATGCGGGAACAATTTTATCCCTATTCTCTGCAACTGCAAATGGAATCGGAATTTATCAAATTGAGTCAAGGAAAGAAGAATGTTCTGGAATATGCGGTGAAATTGAATGAGCTTGCTCGATTTGCCCCTGACCTGGTGACTACTGATAGGCAAAGGATGAATCGATTTGAAGGAGGATTAAACATTGAAATCCGTGATCGTCTCTCGAGTTCTAGTATTCCCACTTTCCAAGAGTTGTACGATCGAGCAATTAACGTCGAAAGAATTATCAAGCTTCGAGATAAAACATATGGAAAACGAAAAGGAAACTTCAAAGAAAATCAACCGAACAATAAGAAACAAAATGTTAGCTATGAAGGAGGGAACAACGGAAACCAAAACTTTAACAAGAATCGTGGATGCGCCAAGTGTGGAAGATGGAACCATACTGAGAAAGAATGTCGAATTGGTACGCGAGATTGCTTCAAATGTTGTAGCAAAGATCACCAAATCAGAGATTGTCCGCAAATACATCGAGAGCAAGGTGATAGGAGAAACGACGTGAACAAAGGAAATGGTGGCACTACAAATTTCAACCGTAATCCCCCACGTGGACCAACTTCGAATGGAAGAGTGTTTTTAATGCAGGGAAAAGACGATGATGCAAATGACAATGATGACTTCGCTAGTATGGAGTGAAGAATGAAGCAGAATGACCTTTTGAAAACGCGTGATCGAACATTTAGAGGAAATAGTTTAGAATAAATGATGGAAAATTTGAAAGTAATATGCCCTAATCAAGTATCAAACCAAGATGTATTACCATCATTAGTTATATGAATGTTATGTTTATGTTAAATGTGAAATTTTCAAATAAAGAATTATGTGTTTATGATATTCTTTATTGATTATGTTTATGCTGACATGATTGTATTGGTAATAACTAATCGTTATACATGGAAGCCGTCTTCGATGGAAGTTCTCCTGAGCTCAGAGTACGAGATTGTTATAATAAATGATTTTTATAAAATACTTGACTAGTATAATTGTTAGATAAATATTGATTTTCATCATATATCTTCAGAATTATAATTTTGTATTAAAAATTACTATTTTTGGTGGAAATTATTTTCAAACGGGATCTCACAAAGTAAAATGGGAGCCTAGTCTATGCTAACAAGTTTGTCCCTTTTATGTTCTTTGCTCCTCGATCCTATTTTATGAAGTAAAGTGGAGATAGGAAAGACGATGGCGGAATGTAATTGACCTTAATGACGATTAAGGATCAACATATAATTTTACCCCTTTTGTATTCTTTACTCTTCAATTCTAGGTTTCGAGTTGAAGCGGAGTCATGAAAGAAGATGGCGGAATGAAGGCTAGACATTGTCGGAATTGAAATAAAATTGTGAGATCTTGGTTTTAAAATAAAATATCATACTTTTATTCGAATGTTTTCGATTTTCAACAATCATTTTATACAACTAAATTTTCAAGTTTCGAGGACGAAACTTTTTCTAAGGGGGTAAGAATGTAATACCCCGAATTTTTAAAACTTGATTAATTATGCATAATTATTTTTATTTAGCTTAAAATCGTTTTAAATCCTTCATTCGAACTTTATTTTAATTAGCAAAGTTTTATTTCGCTTGAATTTTTAATATTCTTACGCGATTTATATTCAGATTTTATAATTTAATTTCAGATTTACGAGCTTAAGCTACTTTTTAAATAATAATTATTTCATAATTTATTTGGATATTTAAAAATTTCGGAACGTTTTTATTTTATTCGAAAACTAAATTTATTTTTCGTTAACGATATATTTTACTAAGGAATTTCAAAACTTGTTAAATATTTCTACTCATCAATTCCTAAAATAGCAACTAAAATTTTGAAATTTACCTATTCTAAGATTTACAAAAAATATACTCATTCAAAGCCAAAATGCATATTGCTCTCCCTCTCTTCTCTCACGTGTCAACCAAATCAATGACAGACAAATTTTTCTTACTTTCTTGACTACTCTTTCTCCCTAAATCAGTCCAAGTTCATTTCCTTGGTCTCCAAGTACTACAGCTTCTTCCTCACTCTACTACCATGGTGAGCTCATGAATGATGTCAATGGCATCCCCTTCACCCTATAAATAGAAGAGAAATTTGCTCCCTATTACCCAACAATTCAGTGGATTTATTCACCCAAACTCTCAAAATTCTCCAGCTCTTTCGGTGTTTCGAACAAACAACCACCAACGCCACCTCTCGTGGCCACCGCAACCACCCCTTATTTTCTCTCCTCTCCTCACAACTCCGCACTCCCCTACTTCCCAATTTTCGCACCCCACCCCTGCCTTGCTCTCCCCTACCCCCAGCCGCCGGCACTGCCGTGCCACCACGCTCCACCTCCCTTCTTGACTGCGCAGCCACCACACCCCCCTTAACCACCCAAGCTATCTCACAAAAGTCCCCTGCTCCCCTCTCTTATTTTCGCACACTTTTCCCCCTTCTTTGTTTTTTTTTCGCGAACACCATTCCTCCACCACCACCGTCGCATTCACCGGCGCGCCCTGCTGCGCCACCCAGCCAGCCAGCCAGCCGCCACCTCCCTTTCTTCCTCCTTTCTTTCCTCCTCGTGCCCTCCTCTGTCTCGTGCACCCTTCCCCTGCTCCGTACTCCTTTGTTTCCAGAAAAAAAGTTCCAGTTTGGAACTTAGTTCTCCTTTTATTTCCGTAACCAAGCCCAAATCCCTTAGCCCAATTTTTCAATGTAAGTTTTTCTATCTTGGTCCATTTACTAATCCTAATGTTTTATGAAATAAAATGGTTACTTAAAATAAAATAGATTTTTAATTGTGATTTAAAATATATATATTTCGACATAAATCTGATTTAAATAATGTTTTCGTTAAGTTATGAGATTCAAGTAATATATTTCCTGAAAACCGATTTATGAAATTATATATTATTTTTAAATTCGTTAGTTATAAATTCATTACTTATAAACTTTATTATTTGTAAAAGACCGATTAAATATTACTTATCGCTTTAGTACTAATTCAATAATTTAATATTTTGAAAGAATCAGACTCGGAACTCAGGACGAACGATTCATCAAACAAGAAATATAATCTACGGTTGAGGTAACATCTATTGCTAACACCCACAATCCATTTATGAAATATGTTTTATGAGATTATGAAATGTGTTTATAATGATATGTTTTTATTGGATTGTGGGATATGAAATGTATTTATAAAATTTGTTTTATGCATGATGATATTCAAATATGTTTATGAATGATTTTATTAGAATGATGTTTATGAGTTACGAATAAGATACGAAACATGATAAATTAAAGTGTAACCGGTTCTGAGAGTTAGTGGGGTTACTATTTCTAGGTCGTGCACGTACCGTCGTACCGCGGGACACCCAACAAGGGAGAGTGCTCCTTGAGGGTTACCGCAAGCTAAAAAAAGAAAATAATTAGGTACGGGCGTATGTCCAACAAGGGAGAGTGCTCCTTGAGGACTATCGCAAGGTGGGAGACGTCCCGCAAGGCTAACTTGCCAGTTACCAAGTAAAATGAAGGTTTTATGAAAGATAATGGGAACTATTAAAGTTTCAAGTTATAAATGATGTTTTATTATAATGATTTTAATGAAAGTGATTGTTCTATTCTCCCTGTTTGCAAAGTAAATAAAATGAATTGAAATGAATTTACGTTGTTAGGGTAGTATGTTACTGGGCCTCGGCTCACGATGTTGCTTTTGTTTTAGGTACGAGGAAGATCATGGGAGGCCTTAGAGTGAGGATGCAACCATCACATTCACGATCGACGTTTAGTAAAGATAATTATGTGTCACTATTAATAATGGATAAACTAATTAAACTCTAAGTTAAATTTCAATTATCGAGTTAGATTTTAATATTAATGTTTAATCAATGTTAGGAATTTTTTTTTAAAAGTTTATTTAGATTTCAATGTAAATATTAAAGAATTAATCGAAGTTAAGTATATTTACTGTTACTCAACAGTAGTAAGTAAATTTTAAAAGGTTATGTCGCCTTGTATTTCCCAAGAGGGAGATACGGCATGTGACGCTCCGACGAAATTAGGGTTTCCGCTGCTAATTAAAGATAATTAACCTAATTAATGGTGTTTAGAAGTCGGGGTGTTACAGGAACGATGCCAGAACTCTCAATGCTACCTACTTACAGAGGGTCAACAAGCATTACAACCGAAGAGTCAACGCCAAAACTTTGATGGTTGGCGATCTAGTACTCAGAAACTGTAATACCTCGTATTTTTATAATATTTATAAGTATATTTTATTATATTTATAAAGCATTTTACGATTTATTAACATTTAAATAATATTTAAATGCTTTTTATTTAATGTATTTTAATTAATTAGAATATTTATTATTTTAATTAATTACCAAACGAATTTAATTCTTGAGTCGGGAAATTAAATGAGTTGCAAATTATTTTTAAAGCTTCGGGTTTTAAATAAAAAGTCCAATTCGTTTTAATAAACGAGCCCAATCAATAGCATTTAATTTAAATCCTAAGCTAGCCCAATTCATTTAATTCCTAAGCCCAACTCAAATATCCTAAGCCTAGCCCATCAAGGGATTAGGGAGCCTATAAATAGGACTCCCCCATCATTAAATGAGCCCCTAAAATTCATAAACCCTCTTATGTTTTTCTTGCCCCTCACTCCATCTCTCCCCTTCTCTCTCTTTGCTCGGGACCCGCACGCCCTCCAGGCTCGTGCCCTCGTGCTGCACCCGCACGCCCGCATGCCCTCGTGCCCGCCTCTCGCCCACTCACACTCTCGCCCCTTCTTCTTTTAGAGCCCGTCCAGCCAGCGCGCATAACTGCTGGTGATGTGCTTGTGTGTTGTTGCTTCGTGTGCATCGCACACCCACACCCTCGCTCGCCCTCTCGCTCTCTCCTTCGCGCCCAGCGCGCTCGCGCCCCTCTCTCGCTCGCGCCTGTCGCTGCTCGTCGCCCCTTGCTGCGCTCACACACACGGACGTGTGTGTGTGTGTGTGTGTTGTTCGTGTTCGTTTTTCCAATCTCTTTTCGCCCAATCACATTAATTTGTGGTTGTTCCGTGCTATAGGCCGGATTGGTATAATTCTCTTCTTCCTTACCTATTCTATTTAAATTCCGTATTTTAAATTATTATATTAGTATTGTTTTGAGTAATTAAAATGCTGGGAACCGATTATGAATACCGTGGTTTGTGGATTTGCGTGTTGTGATTCATTAGGCTTGTTTTAATTATTAAAGGATGAATTTTCAGATTTGTTTATTGAATAAAGCATCGATTTTTATGATAATAAACTAGTGTTAATGGGATTTTCAAGTTAGGGTTTTAACCTAGACCTAATGATTCAATTGATTAGCATAATTAGGTGATGATTTTAATTATGATGATCAATTATATTTTCAGATTTGAATAAAGGTTTAAAGTGTCTATGTTTATTTATTTTAAAGGCGGAAAAAGTATGTTTTGGTACTAGGGATTGATTTTGCAAATTGAGACGATTTTATTATTGAAAAACGATTGAATTCTAAAGTTTAAAGGAGGTTTTAAATTTTATAAAGTTGCTGGAAATTTAATGAACATGGAAATAATTTAAGTTTCATTATTTTGATGATAGGAGGTGATTTCTAGTTGAGTGCTCGTTATTGCAAAGTAGCCCCTACGCTTAGGTATTCAAGGTACGTACAAGTCTAGGGCGACCACACCTTTTTGTCAATGACATTACATGATTGTTGATGATGTGAATTACATTATGTGGAATCATGTTTATTTTGGTGAACGAGCATGTGATTTGTGATGTTGGATTTATTGGATTAATTGTTGAACAAGCATGTTGGAATTATTATGAGTATGGATTTCATTGTCAATCATGTTGGTCAATATTTATGCATGTATGGTTTATTTCACATGCAAGGGATGGATTATTTATTTGTATGCTATTGTACGGGATGTCTAGCATACTTTGAGCCAATTATTCGTACCTCGTTGTACTATTTATTTTACCACATGTGAAGGGTTAGCTCACGTAAGCCACCGCACATGTAGGGTTCAGTTGGGAATGTTACGTATGAAATGAATTAGGATTTGTCGTGCAAGGGCACAACCCTCATGTTAATATGCATGATGTGGAGTCTCACTTTGGTGAGGAGGAACATGGTAGTAATATCACAAGTGTCTTGCTTGGTTGATCACAAGTCTTAAAGCATTAAAATAAGATTGTTTTGGTTGTTGTTTATTAATTGTATGTGTGTACATTGCCGAGTCTTGAGTTCGCCTTTAATAAAATATTAATAAACGTAAAGTGTAACCCGAACAAGCTTCAAAACTCTTGGAACGTATATACCTTGAGTATGAACAATGGGGGGAGTCTTGCCGGAAAGCTCGTACTCCTACTAATGATACAAGACGTTGTTTCATTTATATTATGCGCAGGAATTCCGTCGGTATGGCCCGACACTCGGTATGGCCCGATTTTATTATTATTATTATAATTGGTGTATGGTTGGCTCCCATCGCCTTTCCTTTATGGTATATTTCTTTGGCCCGTTCGAAGCTTATTCTAATTAAATTGTGAGTCAAGAGTCGAGTCAAGAGTCGAGTCTTGTATTCATGATTGATTGTTAATTATTATATGGCTTTCGCATGTTGATTAACACTTAGTGAGTGATGCATGTTTTAGTTTCATTCACCCTATGCTTGTAAGTACTCAGCTTTTGCTGACTACGTGCTTTGTGTGTTTTGGTCATGGCCTTTGCCCTAATGACCCTATGATGATCTATCATTTGCACTTGCATTGATGGGGAGTAGAATAAAATAGCAGGTTGGTAGATCGTAATCATGTGGCTTGGGATGATCGAGAGAGTTGAATGTTTTCGTATTTTGAACTATTTAACTTTACTTTAATTATGTTTGAAACGTTTGAATTATTTATATTTTGGGTTTTGGGCCATTATGGTTCCAAATTGCAGGAGGCCTCAATATTTCATTAATTATGGTTTTTAAAAGTTAGTTGACATTTAATTCCGCTGCGTAATTCTGGTAATAGCCTTAACCGTTATCACGGTGGCGGTAATACTTTATTAATTTCTTTATTTTAACTTTGAAAATGGTTTTATAAAAGCAAAGAATTATTAGGGTGTTACAAAGTGGTATTTGCAGAGCTCTAGTTTGAGAGCTGCTTTGCATTAACTAATAGTGCAAATTGGTAAATCCTTAAACTACGATTGCGGAACTTTAGGATTTTCGAAAATTATTTTCCTAAAGTCAAAACGTATTATTTTGAGTACTCAATATTTTAAAGGCCAAATAACAATTATTTTGGGTCGTTTGAAATTAGTTGAAAAGTCGGATTATTATTTAATATTAATTAAATTTTTCGAATTTTTTTTTATTCGAAATTTTCGAATTAATTTCGAATTTATTTTAATAATTTCGGAAATTATTTTATTTAATTATCCGAATTATTTTAATTATTTATTTATTTATTTTTTATTCGAATATTATTCCGAATTTATGTTTAAAATTTTTTCGGATTTCTTTTTTTTAATTTATTCGAAATTTATTTAATAATTTATTTAATTAATCAATAATTCTTATTAATTTTCGATTTTAATTTAAATAATTTAAACAAAGTTAGGAGTTATTTCTTAATTAATTTCGAAAATTAATATTATTTTCAAGTGAGAAATGGGTAGATTAAGAAAGGGCATATTAGTCTAAGAATGCATATTATGTCACAATGTGATTTATTAAGTGCCATGTATATGTTCTAACCATGTCTTATCTTGCTTTATGTGATTAATTGCATCATATTTCATGTTGAGCATGTAATTGTGCATTGAAATTGTATGGCTCCACGAACTATTTATTGTATCCTTTTGGGGTTGGAATTTCTATGGAAACGCGTTAGTAAGACTCTTGAGTTGTGAATTTTCAGGAATTAAGGATGCTACCTTCTAAGTTCACCAGTCTAGGATACTTAGAGAAGATGAATAATGAGACTCCTCGCACGTATGTTCAGAAGATCGTGTTTGCTTGTGACTATTTGGCTTCGATCAAGAATATGCCCCACCTTAGGCACAAAGATATGATGGCTAGTATGGTTATACATTGTTTACCCCATAAGAACCTTTACATAGACCTCAAGAACAAGTTCAGTGACATGCATTTTGGTGATGGTACCCCTAATTGGTACAAATATGGGACTAGTGATGGTAGGTGGAAGTATGACTCTGAGGTTCTTGCTACTATCTTAGAGGTTGCAGAAAATAGCTATGAGGATGGGAAGTATTCTGCGGGTCTAGGTATGGGCTATGGAGGAATAGAAAGTGACGGTGAGGATGGCATGATCCATGATGAGCACACTAGTGAGGTTGAGGAGGATAGTGATGATGATGTGGTAGAGATTGAAAATCCTAACCCTATAGTTCCTGAACCCACTATTGAGATATCCAGTGGATCTGAAGATGAGTTTGAAGAGAATAATGTGGTTGATAGTGAGCCACAGCAAAATGATGAGGCTATGGATGAAGATTCGGATCCGGAAGAAGACTTGGATGATCCTAATGATCAAGACTTTACTCCAGAGCAATACAAGGAAAGAAATGATCGTCGTGATGACGTTGGTCTCTAGAGAAATGTAATCCTTAGTTTTATTTTTCGTTGATTAATAAAGTGGCAAGGCTACTATTTATGGTTTTAGTTTTTATAGTTGGAGAATAAATGCTATGGCATTAGTGGATGTAAGACTTACTCATTGAAGTTTTAATAAAAGATTATAATTTCCTTTTTCGTTATCCTTTAAGTTCAATTTTTAATTCTAAGTCTTGTGGGTATCGCAAAGGGATTACTTGTTATTTCTTCAATGAAATTTTATGTGCAAGGTGGTTTAGTAGCAACCATCTAAATTTACTTGCATCGAATAGTGGGGTGAGAAGGCCCAAGAATGGCGCCAAATCTTCCCCTAGGTTGCGCCTAAATGTGCTCTTGTTGTGAGTAGGTTCGATGTTGAACTAGTGCCTTAGAAATGTCATGTCCAACCAATATTAAAGTTAGCCTTTTTATTAATTCAGGAGAAGGGATATGGCTAATCAAGAGATTTCTGAAGTGGTTAGACAACTAGCTGAGGTAGTTCGAGACCTAGCTCAAACCAGAGCCAACGCAATGCATGATCCGGCTGGGGAAATGTTTAAGAAAATAGCTCAAAGCAAGCCTCCACTCTATAGCGGAGAGATTGAACCCAGTGTGCTTGAGAACTGGTTGAGAGAGTTTGATAAACTCATTGTAGCTGTGAATTGCCCCGAAAACCTTAGGGTGAATAGTGCTGTGTACTATCTAAGAGGTGAAAATGATTTATGGTGGCAACGATGTGAAAATACCCTTAAAGCCACACCTAACTTTGGATGGGAAGCATTCAAAACTGCACTAAGGAACAAGTTTTACCCACCTTACCTGAAGAAACAAAAGGCGCAGGAGTTCATTGAACTCAAAATGGGAGGTCTGTCTGTGAAGGAATACTATTCTAAGTTTATAGAGCTGTCTAGGTTTGCACCTGAAGTGGTGGCAACGGAAGAGCTCAGGGCTCAAAGATTTGAGAATGGTTTGACCATGGACTTACAGCTGTTGTTGTCTGGAGAGACCTTTACCGCATTAGACACCCTGTACGGAAAAGCTGCTCACCTGTATGGGTTACAGCAAAGGAAGAATGGTAGTGCTGAAAAGAGAAAGGATGGTGGAAGCTCGAATCAAGGGAGTAACCATCAGAATCAGGGGAATTTTAAGAAGCACAAAGGGAATGGGAATTTCCAGTTTAGGGCTAACAATGGTGGTAATCTTAACAACCAAGGTGGTGGACATCAGTCTGGAAGGAATGGAGTAATGACCTACGAATGTAGGCGCTGTAACATGAATCACCCTGGAAAGGATGGCGATGGAAACTTGGTGACTTGTAGGTTCTGTCAGAAGTTAGGCCATAGGGAGTATGAATGCTATTCTAAGAATGGAAAGCCTAACCAAGGTAACCACCAAGGAAATAACCGGAACAATCAGAACCGGAATGGGGGGAAATAGAGGTGGAAACCAAAGAAACCACCAAGGTGGTAACAATGGCAATCACCAGAACCATGGAAAGCCTGGAGGGAACCAACAGGAGAATGGGAACCGAAATAACAATGGGAACACCAATGGAGGTGGCTATAACAATGGAGTTGCCCAAGGAAAGTTGAATGTGATATCTAGGCAAGAAGCGGAGACTTCCTCTGACGTCATAGCGGGTACTTTTTCTATTAATTCCGTTTTAGTTAAAGTTCTATTTGATTCTGGTGCGACTTATTCATTTATATCAGTAGATGCTTTGGGGAAACTAGGGTTGAAAGAGCCTGAACCAATTGAGGTACCCATAGTCATACCTACTGGTAGTATAGTGAAGTGTACCAAAATTCATAGAGATGTGCCTTTGACCATAGCCAAGACCGTGTTCTTATCTAACCTAATCGAATTTGAGTTAGGAGAGCTAGATGTAATTCTAGGGATGGATTGGTTGGCCAAGTTCAAAGCCAAAATAGATTGTGAGAAGCAGAAGGTTCACTTGAGGTCTAGCCTAGGCAAAGTAGTGTCATATCGTCGTTTTGGTAAGCCTAAGAACATAGGAATCATCACGGCAATGGAACTCGTAAAGCTAGTCAATAAAGGGAACCCAACCTTCTTATGTAATGTGAGGAACCTAGAGCATGTGATCAAGGATCAGCCTGAGGATATTGCAGTGGTCAATGAATTCCTTGATGTATTTCCAGAAGAGATCCCGGGGACGCCTCCCAATCGACCTATCGACTTTACCATAGATTTAGTGCCTAGAACCGCCCCTATTTCAAAAGCAACTTATCGAATGGCTCCAGCAGAAATGAATGAGTTAAAAGGCCAACTAGAGGATTTATTGGAGAAAGGTTATATTAGGCCAAGTGCATCACCTTGGGGAGCACCAGTGTTGTTTGTGAAGAAAAAGGATGGAAGTATGAGGCTCTATATAGACTATAGGGAGCTCATTAAGGTCACAATAAAGAACAAATATCCATTACCTAGGATAGAAGACCTATTTGACCAACTAAAAGGAGCAGGAATCTTTTCAAAGATCGATTTGCGTTCGGGTTATCATCAATTGAGAATCGCTGACCATGACATACCAAAGACCGCATTCAGGACTAGATACGGACATTATGAGTTCACTGTTATGCCTTTTGGGTTAACCAATACCCCTGCAATATTTATGGACTTAATGAACCGTGTATTCCATGCATATTTAGACAAGTTTGTAGTGGTTTTCATAGATGACATCCTAGTGTATTCAAAGAGTGAAGAAGATCACGCGGAACACTTGAGATCGGTGTTGAGTACCTTGAGAGATAACCAGTTGTATGCCAAGTTCTCAAAGTGTGAGTTTTGGTTGGAAAGAGTTGCATTTTTGGGACATTTTGTGTCAAAGGAAGGAGTGGCAGTTGACCCTGCCAAGATCAAAGCTGTTAGTGAATGGCCTACACCCAAGAGTGTGACTGACATTCGTAGTTTTCTGGGATTAGCTGGCTACTATAGGCGCTTTGTGCAAGACTTCTCTAGGATAGCCAAGCCCATGACTACCTTGATGAAGAAGGAAACCAAGTTTGAATGGAGTGACCAGTGTGAGGAAGCATTCCAAGCCTTAAAGACGCGATTGACAACCGCGCCAGTATTAACCTTACCAGATGAGAGTGGTGCATACGATGTGTATAGTGATGCCTCTAAGAATGGTTTAGGGTGTGTATTGATGCAGAACGGGAAGGTTATTGCGTATGCATCAAGGAAATTGAAGCCATATGAATCCAATTACCCTACCCATGATTTAGAGTTGGCTGCTATAGTGTTTGTATTGAAGATATGGAGACACTATCTGTATGGTGTGAAGTGTAGGATATTTACGGACCACAAGAGTTTGAAGTACATCTTCACACAGAAGGATTTGAATATGTGCCAACGAAGGTGGTTGGAGTTAATTAAGGACTATGATTTGGACATCCAGTACCATGAGGGAAAAGCCAATGTAGTTGCGGATGCCTTGAGTAGGAAATAAAGTCATAATGTTAATGCGTTAGTAGTGGCTAACGAGCTGTGTAAGGACATGCAGCGTTTGAACCTTGAAATAGTAAGTGGTGAAAGCCTTGTGGGAATAATGAATGCCTTAACCATCCAGCCGTCGATATTTGATGAGATTAAGGAGAATCAGGCAGGTGATGTAAAGTTGGAGCGAATCAAGGAAAAGATCTCGCAAGGTAAGGAGTTAGATTTCCGAATCCATGATGATGGAAGTTTGAGGTACAAAGGCAGGTGGTGCGTGCCTCAATAGTGTGGAGAATTGAAGGAGAAATTGATGAAAGAAGGGAATAATACGCCATATTCAGTGCACCCAGGTGGTGACAAGGTGTATAAGGACTTGAAAAAGGTCTATTGGTGGCGAAGGATGAAGAACGAAGTGGCTGAATTTGTGGCTAGATGTCTGACTTGTCAGAAAGTTAAAATTGAGCATAGGAGACCTCAAGGGAAGGTCCAACCTTTAGAGATTCCAAGCTGGAAATGGGACTGTATTTCTATGGACTTCTTCACTTGTTTACCTAAGTCAAAGACTGGGAATGATACAATTTGGGTTGTGGGAGATAGGTTGACTAAGTCAGCAGTGTTTATAACAATGAAGGAAACTTGGAAAATGGAACAACTTGCTAAAGCCTACATTAAGAATGTTGTGAGGTTACATGGAGTTCCTAAGGATATCGTATCAGATAGGGATTCAAGGTTTCTTTCGAATTTCTGGAAAAGTGTGCAGAAGAGCTTTGGTACGACATTGAAAATGAGTACAGCCTTCCACCCAGCCACGGATGGACAAACTGAAAGGACTATCCAAACCCTGGAGGACATGCTTCGGGCATGCGTTATTGATTTCCAAGGAAGTTGGGAAGATAGCCTAGATTTGATTGAGTTTTCCTATAACAATAGCTATCATGCTAGCATTGGAATGGCACCATTTGAGGCTTTGTATGGACGAAAGTGTAGAAGTCCACTTTGTTGGAACGATATTAGTGAAACCATAGTGTTGGGACCTCAAATGATAGAGGACACCATGAACCAAATCCGAACCATCCAATTAAAGATTCAAGCGGCGTAGGATCGCCAAAAGAGTTATGCATACTTGAAACGTAGGGATGAAGAGTTCAACATAGGTGATAAAGTGTTGCTCAAAGTGTCACCAATGAAAGGTGTCATGAGATTTGGAAAGAAAGGGAAGTTAATCCCTAAGTACATAGGACCATTTGAGATCATAGAAAGAATCGGAAAGGTAGCCTATAGACTAGCCTTGCCTATGGACTTGCATAGAGTGCATAATGTGTTCCACATATCTGAGTTAAGGGAATATATCCCGGATAAATCGCATGTGTTGCAACCGAAGACCATAGAATTAGACCAAAGTCTAACCTTTGAGGAAAGACCTGTCAAAATCCTTGATAGCAAAGTGCGTAGTACGCGTACTAAAGATGTGAAAATTGTCAAAGTGTTGTGGTCTAATCAAGAATATGAGGAAGCCACTTGGGAAGCGGAGGACGAAATGAGAAAAAAATATCCCGAGCTTTTTACGGGGTCGTAACTCTTGTCTTTTAAGGGGGGTTAGTTGAGTTACGGGGTCGTAACTCGTGTCTTTTAAGGGGGGTAGAGTGCGGTAGAATTTCGCGCTTTTTACCTTGTTTTCCCCTATTTTATGCTCAATTTAGTGCTTTCTATTGAATTTGCACTTATTATTGTCCTGTTTAATCATGTAAAGAGTACATAAACTTAAATTTTTTGTAAATGAACGTATTGAAAGTCTCAGAAAGTCTCAAGTTTTGAGTTGAATTTTGATTTCCGAATCCAAGTTTCGGGACAAAACTTCTTTTAAGGAGGGTAGACTGTAATACCTCGTATTTTTATAATATTTATAAAGCATTATACGATTTATTAACATTTAAATAATATTTAAATGCATTTTATTTAATGTATTTTAATTAATTAGAATATTTATTATTTTAATTAATTACCAAACAAATTTAATTCTTGAGTTGGGAAATTAAATGAGTTGTAAATGATTTTTAAAGCTTCGGGTTTTAAATAAAAAGTCCAATTCGTTTTACTAAACGAGCGCAATCAATAGCATTTAATTTAAATCCTAAGCTAGCCCAATTCATTTAATTCCTAAGCCCAACTCAAATATCCTAAGCCTAGCCCATCAAGGGATTAGGGAGCTTATAAATAGGACTCCCCCATCATTAAATGAGCCCCTAAAATTCATAAACCCTCTTTTGTTTTTCTTTCCCCTCACTCCATCTCTCCCCTTCTCTCTCTTTGCTCGGCACCCGCACGCCCTCAAGGCTCGTGCCCTCGTGCCCGCCTCTCGCCCACACACACTCTCGCCCCTTCTTCTCTCGCAGCCCGCCCAGCCAGCGCGCATAGCTGCTGGTGTTGTGCTGTTGTGTTGTTGCTTCGTGTGCATCGCACACCCACACCCTCGCTCGCCCTCTCGCTCTCTCCTTCGCGCCCAGCGCGCGCGCGCCCCTCTCTCGCTCGCGCCTGTCGCTGCTCGTCGCCCCTTGCTACGCGCACACACACGGACGTATGTGTGTGTGTGTGTGTGTGTTGTTCGTGTTCGTTTTTCCAATCTCTTTTCGCCCAATCACATTAATTCGTGGTTATTCCGTGCTATAGGCCGGATTGGTATAATTCTCTTCTTCTTTACCTATTCTATTTCAATTTCGTATTTTAAATTATTACATTAGTATTGTTTTGAGTAAATAAAATGCTGGGAACCGGTTATGAATACCGTGGTTTGAGGATTTGCGTGTTGTGATTCATTAGGCTTGTTTTAATTATTAAAGGATGAATTTTCAGATTTGTTTATTGAATAAAGCATGGATTTTTATGATAATAAACTAGTGTTATTGGGATTTCCAAGTTAGGGTTTTAACCTAGACCTAATGAATCAATTGATTAGCACAATTAGGTGGTGATTTTAATCATGATGGTCAATTATATTTTCAGATTTGAATAAAGGTTTAAAGTGTCGATTTTGATTGATTTTAAAGGCGGAAAAAGTATGTTTTCGTACTAGGGATTGATTTTGCAAATTGAGGCGATTTTATTATTGAAAAACGATTGAATTCTAAAGTTTAAAGGAGGTTTTAAATTTTATAAAGTTGCTGGAAATTTAATAAACATGGAAATAATTTAAGTTTCATTATTTTGATGATAGGAGGTGATTTCTAGTTGAGTGCTCGTTATTGCAAAGTGGCCCCTACGCTTAGGTATTCAAGGTACGTACAAGTCTAGGGCGACCACACCTTTTTGTCAATGACATTACATGATTGTTGATGATGTGAATTACATTATGTGGAATCATGTTTATTTTGGTGAACGAGCATGTGATTTGTGATGTTGGATTTATTGGATTAATTGTTGAACAAGCATGTTGGAATTATTATGAGTATGGATTTCATTGTCAATCATGTTGTTCAATATTTATGCATGTATGGTTTATTTCACATGCAAGGTATGGATTATTTATTTGTATGCTATTGTACGGGATGTCTAGCATACTTTGAGCCAATTATCCGTACCTCGTTGTACTATTTATTTTACCACATGTGAAGGGTTAGCTCACGTAAGCCACCACACATGTAGGGTTCAGTTGGGAATGTTACGTATGAAATGAATTAGGATTTGTCGTGCAAGGGCACAACCCTCATGTTAATATGCATGATTTGGAGTCTCACTTTGGTGAGGAGGAACATTGTAGTAATATCACAAGTGTCTTGCTTGGTTGATCACAAGTCTTAAAGCATTAAAATAAGATTGTTTTGGTTGTTGTTTATTAATTGTATGTGTGTACATTGCCGAGTCTTGAGTTCGCCTTTAATAAAATATTAATAAACGTAAAGTGCAACCCGAACAAGGTTTAAAACTCTTGGAACGTATATACCTTGAGTATGAACAATGGGGGGAGTCTTGCCGGAAAGCTCGTACTCCTACTAATGATACAAGACGTTGTTTCATTTATATTATGCGCAGGAATTCCGTCGGTATGGCCCGACACTCGGTATGGCCCGATTTTATTATTATTATAATTGGTGTATGGTTGGCTCCCATCGCCTTTCCTTTATAGAATATTTCTTTGGCCCGTTCGAAGCTTATTCTAATTAAATTGTGAGTCAAGAGTCGAGTCAAGAGTCGAGTCTTGTATTCATGATTGATTGTTAATTATTATATGGCTTTCGCATGTTGATTAACACTTAGTGAGTGATGCATGTTTTAGTTTCATTCACCCTATGCTTGTAAGTACTCAGCTTTTGCTGACTACGTGCTTTGTGTGTTTTGGTCATGGACTTTGCCCTAATGACCATATGATGATCTATCATTTGCACTTGCATTGATGGGGAGTAGAATAAAATAGCAGGTTGGTAGATCGGAATCATGTGGCTTGGGATGATCGAGAGAGTTGCATGTTTTCGTATTTTGAACTATTTAACTTTACTTTAATTATGTTTGAAACGTTTGAATTATTTATATTTTGGGTTTTGGGCCATTATGGTTCCAAATTGTAGGAGGCCTCAATATTTCATTAATTATGGTTTTTAAAAGTTAGTTGACATTTAATTCCGCTGCGTAATTCTGGTAATAGCCTTAACCGTTATCACGGTGGCGGTAATACTTTAGTAATTCCTTTATTTTAAGTTGGAAAATGGTTTTATAAAAGCAAGGAATTATTAGGGTGTTACAGAAACCCCGCCGCAGTTCAGAAAGGAAGGATCCATGGGAAACTCTCAGCCACCTGGGAAGGACCATACATCATCCATTTCGAAAAAAGGCCGGGCACGTTTATGCTTAAACAGTTAGATGAAACAATCTTGAAGAACCATTGGAATACCGATGTTCTCAAGAAATATTTTGTATGATCTTTCTCTGTAATCCAAGTAAGTTGTTTAATGAGAAGAAGAAAGCCTTTGGCACCATGTGTTTCATTAAACTCATCTCTATGTTTTTAAGTTCATTCGTCCTTTCTATATGCATGCAGCCTCGGATCTGATCAATCCAAGACTAAAACAGATTCACTTTACCCATTCCTTGATAAAATGCAAGAAATGACTAAAATCAAACTCCCACACCCCGAGGCATCGTCAAGAATCCCCGGATTCGCGATACCTCGGAAAGCCTTGTTCGCAACGAACAGTCGCTCAAATCAAGTTATAAAACTTCGGCTCAGATTCATGGATCGCCAAAGTCATAACTAAGAGGCAGACTAGCGATCTCTTGCCCAGGTTTCCGAACCACAAGAGATCGGAAGATCAATTCGGGCCTCTTAACAGATCGACCGATCTGAAGAGCCCGAAAACAAAATGAGTCTCTTAGCAGATCCACGAATTTAAAGAACTAAAAAACAAAGAGTCTCTTAGCAGATTTACGGATTTAAAGAACTCAAAGGCAAAATGAGTCTCTTAGCAGATCTACGGATTTGAAGAGCCCAAAAATTAAAATGAGTCTCTTAGCAGATCTACGGATTTGAAGAACTCAAAGGTAAAATGAGTCTCTTAGTAGATCTACGGATTTGAAGAACTCAAAAAGAAGCAAGTCCCCTAGCAAATCTATGGACACGAAGGACTAAAACTGAAATAAAGCAGTCAAATAGCCAACAAAGTAATTTTTCATTCAATATTCGGGGGAAAAATACAAGTACATCAGTCAGCTCGGCATAAACCCAAGGATCCTCAAAAATTGAAAGAAAAATGAAAAACAGCTAAAAACGGCAGCCATCAACAGACGATTTCGGCCTACCGAAGTACAAAGAAAGCAAAAAAGAAATTACTAAGTACTACGCAGCGCCGAGGCAAAAGATGGGAAAGTCAAGCGCAAATTCGAAAGTCCTCACCTGGAACCGACCGACTCTGAAGAAGACGACTGCCCGAGTTCCTAAGGGACCTCAATAGCGAGCCCCTGAGGAGCAGCCTGCGAAGAAGGGCCCACAGTAGTGTCTCCCTCCGAGGCAACCTTCCGAGCTTGCTGCTCCTTGGCAGCTTCTTCACGCTCAGCAGCAGCGTCGTCCCGATCAGCCTGACACTCCAACATGTTGTCCTCGGCGTCGAGCCACTTGGGCACATTCTCGACCCACTTAAAGTCAGGCATGTTCTTTGCGAACATGCGACGAGCTCCGAGGATCCCCTCCCAGTACTGATTTCGGCACTGCTCGGCTGTATACATGTGAGCTTTCTCCTGCTCGAGCCTACGTACTTCGGCCTTGAGCTCCTCAACATCAAGCTCTAGCATGGGAATCCTCTCAAGGGACTCTTGGAACCTTTTGGCACTTTCCCGAAGGCTCAGGATAGTAGAATCCTTATCCTTCAACGCAACGTCAAAAGCAGCCTTATCTTCGGCCTTCTCCTTCTTAAGAGCCTCGTGCTGCTGAGCGTCAGCCGCCATCCGCGAGGTCAGATCAGAGATGCCCTTGCCAAGCGTCTCGAGCGTAGCTGTCCCCTCCCGAGTAAACTCGGCAACCAACCCCTTCGTCTCCTCAAGCTCGGAAAGAAGGGTGTTCTCTTTCTCATCTAGAAGAGGGATATCACGAGCATTACCCTCGTCATACCTGGCCAGCCGCACCTCATTATAATACTGGCACTCGGAAGCGAAGGCAGTCCAAAAATGGGCCTATGCAGGAAAAAAGGGGAAGATGAGAACAAACCAAACAAATAAAACGTTATTATTGAAGGAAAGAAATATCTGTCTTACCTCGTTCATGTGAAACTGAGCCATTTAAGCAGGATGATTGGCCTCTTGACCAGGAATGC
Organism: Spinacia oleracea; assembly: GCF_020520425.1. NCBI lineage: Eukaryota > Viridiplantae > Streptophyta > Magnoliopsida > Caryophyllales > Amaranthaceae > Spinacia > Spinacia oleracea. The sequence continues at coordinate 73,861,328 of NC_079492.1, read as the reverse complement.
GCCAGTCAGGGATGCCCCGAAGTATATTCTCCCTAGAAGCATCGGGACCAATCATAGACTCAGGGTGGGCCTCAGGATCCTCTCCTAGAACGGACGCCCGAGCAAAACGAGCCATGGTTTCCCGAACCTTAGCAGGGACCCTCCTCACAGGAACGTCAAAGATTGGGTAAGCTAACCGCTCCAACACCGAAGTGGAAGTAGAGCCCAGCGTCTCGCGGAACTTCCTCTTCACTCCATGCTTCAAAGCACATTTGCCACCCTCGGGAACCGCGAACTCGAATTCCTTGTCAGCCAAACGTTCACCCCCCGCAGTCTCCGAGGAAGTAAGATCCACTACCACCTTCGGAGGAGTTAGTGGATCTTCCCCCAAACCCTCTGCAACACCACTCTTGGGGACAGGAACCGCGGAAGAGCCCAGGGGAGGATCAACTTCAAGATTCTCCACCTCGTGAATGATATCAGCGACAGTCCCCCCGTTGGAGTCAACGCCTTCAGAGGCGAGGGCATGATAGGTTCCTCGGCGAAAGGCTGATCTAGAGGCTCGTTTTGTACAAAGACCGCCACACTCTTAAGCTTTTGGCCAGGAAGTGGAAGCTTGCTGCGCAAATTCTTGGGAGGAGCCATCTCTCGTTCCCTTTGCTCGGCAAGATAACGCTCACCCGCCTCGGCAAGACTAGGATCTTGAGCCACAACCTGTCGAACACGCTCCTCGGTCAAATGAGGACGACGACTCAGAAACTCGACAACTTCGGGTGGAAAATTTACCTTCCCCGAAGACGAAGACATCCCCTTCTTCGACTTCTTAGGATATTTCTCCCTAGAAATCCTCTTCCTCTTAGGCGAAGACCTCTCCTCCGAAGCTTTCCTCTTGTTTGTGTGTTAGTTGTTTAATTAAACAATAACTTTATTAGTTTTAATTAATGTCTAATTCTAATAGGATTAGATTAATTGAAACCTAGTAGACTTCTAATTCCATTATTCCTACCCTATAAATATATGATGGCATTTCCAATGTAAAAACACATAATTCAAGTATTCACATAAGTTTTAAGGATTAAAACTAACGTTAATTTGCCACAAATTATTCGAATAACTTAAAACATTAGGTGCAATTCAAGTTAATTAAATCTAAGGCGGATCCGAACGTGCTGTGGACTATCTGCGGAGGGACAACACTTGGAGTCCTAAACTTGTTCTTGTTCGGTTCGGGAGCAGCTAGGGAGGGCACGCTACAAATGTATGCATCCTAAATTATGCTAATTGTTATGTGACAATTAATTTGGATTCCTGGCTTTATGGTTTTTCCGCATGAAATATATATGCTTTATATATCATAACTTTACAATTCCTTCAATAAAAGAATCAACAAAGGATGATTGTTTTGAAATTACAACCTTTCCCTTGTATTTCAACACTCATCTGTCCAAATGAAACCCTTTTAAGACTTCTTTTCGATGCTGATCCCTTTAATAAAGCTACCTATCTTAATTTGAGCTTCCATATTAGACCAGTTAGTGCACGAGTAGAAACCAAAGCCCCAAGCTCTAGATTCTCCCTGAGCTCTGTAGTGATAGCATCTACCACCTTGTTAGTGGACCCCGGTGTAGTGGATCTCAAACTCAAACCCCATGAGCTTACTAATCCACTTTTGATACTCTGCTCCCACCTCTCGTTGCTCCATCAATTGTCCGAGATTTTGTTGATCAGTTAGTTCTGATGATAAACATTTTGCCCAGGTATTGTCTCCTTCTTTGAGCACACAATGGCCATTATGTCTTTCCCGTATATAGATTTCATTTGATTTCCAGGGCCCAAAAACTTTCTAAAATACACAATTGGGTGATTGTCTTGATTAAAACAACCCCAATACCATAAATGACTAAGAAAGTCTTACATAGAGAGGATGGAGGCTGAAATCATTGCGTTTTCAGGGTTTAAAAGGTAGTGGCATCACCACACCACTCAAAGTTATCTTTCTTCAGAGGGCCTGGCATGGAAATAGAAGCATATTCTTCATTGAACCTCCTATAATAACATGTCAGGCCTAGAAATCGCCTTAGTTCCCTCAACGTTCTAGGCATAGGCCAATCCACCATAGTTATCTTGCTCATATCAACTGATACAACTTTTACCAAAAACCACATAACCTAAGTAAGGGATTGTGATATGTCCGAACTCGCACTTTTTACCATTTGCATACAATTTATGTTGTGCTAGTGTTTGTAACACCAAAATTAAGTGTTCTCCATGCTGATTTGCATGGTGATTGTACACAAGTATATCATCGAAAAATACAAGAACGAAGTTGGGCGAATAAGGGCGGAAAATATCATTCATTAGGGACTGAAAAGTTACTGGTGCATTCATGAGGCCAAAGGGCATTACCAGAAATTCATAGTGCCCTTTGTGAGTTCTAAAAACAGTGTTTGGAACATCTTCAGCCTTCACCAAAATCTGATGTTATCCCGATTCTAAATCTAACTTCGGGAAAATCCTGGCACCATGTAACTCATCCAAAAGCTCGTCTATTACTGGAAGAGGGTACTTATCAGATCCAATTTCTTTGTTAAGGTGCCCTATAATCGAAACAAAACCTCCACGAGTCATCCTCCTTCACCAAAATTATGGGACACGGAAAAAGGATTTCTGGATATCTGTATGATTTGTGCTCTGAGCATGTCCTGTGCAAGTTTTTCTATGTCGTTTTTCTGCACTTGCGGGTATCTAGAAGGTATCCCGCTAGTGAAAGCAATTCCTTCTTTCAGGTGAATAGCATACTCATGCCCTCTGAAGGTGGTAATCCCAACGGCATGTTGAATACATCCACAAATTGTTGCAGCGTCAAAAAAGATGGTGTTGACTCCAAAAGTTGGCAGTCATAAGCATTTTCCATTCTTTTCCCCTCCAAGTGATTGCATTCCACTAAGGAACTCTTTCCCTCCTTACTCAATGTTCTGATCATAGCTTTCAACAAAATCAAGTTCCTGCCTAAGGATGGGTCCTCCTTAAACACCATAGAGCAACTTGAAATTTCATAGTTTGTGTTTTTCAATTTGTCCATATATCACAAAACTTCTCCGACCATTGAATTCCCAAAATGACATCAGAATTTCCAAGTGGAAATGGAAAAAGATCCTCCACAATAGCCAGGCCTTGCACATATAACCTCACAACTTTGCATTCACCTTGTCCTTGCACAGCCTCCCCTGTCCAACAATGCCCAAAAGCCTCGGAATGAGACATTGGTAGTCCAACCTTTTGCACCGTATCCGTGGATAACTGGATATGAAACTATGGGTTGCTCCCAAGTCAATCATGATGATAACCTGGCTTCCCAAAATCTCTCCCACCATATTGAGAGTTTTTGGGTTGGTGATATGTACCAATTAGTTAATTGTAATTTCAGGTGTTGGGAGCTTGGGACCTCTCCTGCTATCTCCTCTTCCTGGACGACCTCCCCCCTATCCAACTCATCTTCTTTTTCCTCCAACATCAACATGATACTCAACTCTTTTTTTTACTACATTTATGATTAAAAATTTCACTTTCGTCACACTTGAAACACCACCCCTTCATTTTTTCTCTGGCAACTCCTTCTCCAACAACCTCCTTATTTCTCTGGTGGATCTGGTGGATCTGCTAAACAGAGTGGTCCCAGTCCTGTATAACCAAGCATTGTTGGTATTATTTTACTAGAATTGTAAGAATTGGACCAATTTGAAGAAATTTGATTACCTTTAAAGAGGTTGGGCCTGATCCAACATAATGTTTTTTCGGGCCCAACTTAAGCTTCTCTTCGACCATCCGGGCTAGATCCATTATCCAACAAATTCAGATTGAATAGCCTGACCCCAACCTTCATGTCATCACGTAATCCAGTAATAAATTGATCCTTAGCGATTGCTGCTTAATGAATTGCTGCTGGTAGTCAACCACCAATCTGATTTCTGAGTTGGCCAACAATGTTCACACAATGATCCGACGTGGAAGACCCAGATTTTCTGAGCAACAATTCCTTCAACTCGTCAAACAAATCAAAGAGAGCGCTACATCTTCAAACACTACCACTGCCGCCTCAATTTATTTTCCTCCATTAGACGGCGGCAGTTGAAGTATTTTTCAGCTCGAAGGATCCATCCATCCGGATATTCTGCATTGAAATTGAGAAGATCTAACTTCTTAAACATCCAACTTGTCCCTCCCCCCACCGGTGATACAACGAATCTACAAACCCAGAATACCCGCCACTTGGTTTACTCCACCCACTGTAATGGCATTCCTCAAAAGATTATGGGTGTCCCATCTCCTTCCCCGGCAACGCCATCGACACACTCGCCTTCATCTCCTCCCTCAACTGAATTCCTCCCTTAAACTTTTCACCGACTCTTCACGAGTTCCTCTCCTCTTAACCTCCTAGTGAATTGACGCAACTCCTTCACTAGGGTTGACTTCATCTCTGCAATGTCATGCTCCACCAAATCCATCCTACCTCCTAACGCCACCATATTTCCCGATGAGATAGCAACTGCTCAGATACCAAGTTGCTTAATGTCAAGTCTGATTGGTTTAATTATGTATAAGTATATTATAGTGATCGTATTGGCAGGAGAGTAAGAGAGTTAGTGGAAATTTAGAGGAAACCTAAGGATATTTGTATTAATTATTCACGGAATTAATCAATACAATGGGCATCCCACTTCGATGGGGTCAGTTCCTCCCAGCAAGAGTTTCTACACAACAAATCAATGCACCACCTTCTGAACGAGTTTCCCCTATTTATATATTACACTCAGAAAGCTTCAAGCTCACTCTTTTGCAAAACAAATTTTCATGAATTCCGATAACCTACTTTCTAACAAAGTTAAGAAAAGACTTAATTATCCTTGTTTGTCCTTGAGTAGAAGATGGGAGGCCTGACTTGACTCGTAGCATTATACTAAACCGTAAAATAACAAGACCTCAAAAATAGTACCTTCAAATACATATGGGAAAAGAAGATGAAGTGGAGTGAAGGACTCACGTTAGTCCCGGTGAATGGAGTAATTTATTTAATGACAAACAAAATATCAGTAGACACGTCAAACACTTGAGTCACATAAAACCACTATTTTATTTCACCAAATAAGACAACCAAAAAACTTAAATTACCTCTAAATTTTGTTCTTCTAACATTTTATCAAATATTGGAATGATCCAATCCTCAAATTTGCAGTAGTTGTCATTGGGAACCAACAAATTACCAATCCGATTCAATCCTTTTGAACGTAATTGAGCTCCAGGAAGAGAAAATTCACCTTTAAATGTAGGTGTAAGAAATTTAATTAGATCTTCTTCTATACCGCCTGTAGTTGTAACAATCACATGAACCTGCAGGTATATGTATGACAACAATTGTTTAAAATTTATGGAAATAAAATAAAAAGTTCTTTTTTTTACAGCAAAATGTAAAAGACTCATGGAAGATTGCTGGAACCCAAAACCCAAAACCGTATCAATCTTAGCCAAAGAATGAAGAACAATAGACCCAAATGAAGTGTCGCATCCTAGACTAGAAAGCCATCAAGCAATTTATCAACTTAATTCCACATTGATATTTAGATATTGGCTACCTGATTGCCGGCAAAAAATAACCAATAACTTGGTTGTAACTATATGAGACTAATGTTCAAGTTTTTTTAACTAGAAATCCACAAGTAACAGAGTACGTTGACAAAAATAAAACCCCTTCTTGCAAATTGCATTCAAGTTTCCATCCTCTCTTTTCCTTCCAATAAGAGAAAATATTTTCCCGCTGCTGTTAAAGACCAATGATTTTTTTTCCACTGACAGGATTCAAAAGACCAATGCTTCAGTCTAACTTGACATAACATCATACACATCATGGAGTCTTCAAGTAAAAGATTAAACTGTACTGAGCTTCATATGAACAACCACCTTAATAGAAAATTAGAAACACAAGGACTCCTTGTGTACAAGAAAGTAATCTTCTTAATCTGTTAAAATTACAAAACCATATCAATATTATTATGTATTTTACAGACTGGGAAATCAAGTCTTATGAAGTTTTCAAGAACTAATCAATAATCAAAATCGAAGTTACACATATGTATTGGAAATTACTAAACTAAGTTAACAAATAGCACTAGTTCAACATCTTTTTCACCAAATAACATGCCTCAATCAGAGAAATGAACTATATTTCAAATCCAAATCACAAAAGGAACAAAGTTATCAAGCATTAAGCATTTACATTTTGAGAAAATAAGCAGTTGCAAACAAACAATTTTTTTTGCACCTATGGAGATGATTCCTTACAATGATTAACAATGTAACCATAAATAAAAAAGAGTGTAAATACAAGAAAGCAAGTAGTTCTCCAATTTCCTCACCATATGATGTTGAGCAAGATATCGGACGGTGTCACGAATACCAGATGAAATTAGATTTGAGGTAAATCCAAGGAAACCTTTCCACGTCATAGATTCTCTGTAGGTAGGATCCTTATCCTCCTCACTACAATCTTCGGGAGGTTGCTCGTCTGTCAGCCTCCAATCTAGCTTCATGAGCAGGAAAATCAGATAAACACAAGTTAAAGGATGTGAAATGCAGATATTGAGTTTGAAATTTTAAATTAAAAACTCGGTACCAACCACTTGATTAACTATTTATATGGCCTCTCCAAGGTTAGATGCTTGGAAGCCAGTGGAGATAAAAGATTTTAAGAGCTGAGGATAATTTACTCCTTGATTAAAATGATATCCCTGAATTTTGATGCATTTTCCGTCCAGGGTTTCTGATTCCTTGAAGACTGTCGAGTGGACGGATTCCATAACATTGTTTTCCATTTCGTATCCTCGGTTAAATCTGTCACGAGAAAAACTTGACTCTTCAGAGAATGACCAGCTTGTAAAAGAAAGAATTATTAATACTCTTGCAATCGAAAAGGATGAACTTTAGCATAAAATCACTTCTTGAAAATACGCCAAGGAAATAGCATTCACCTTGAGCTCTAAAATCCGCAAAAAGGCCCCTATGCCCAAATACCAATAGGCTTACAATCCAATTCCCAGCAATCCCTTTGAAATTATACTACCTGGGAAAAATATTACTAGCATTTTGCTGTAAATTCTAATTACAGTACTAGAACTCTTTATTACATCTCGAGTATCCATGTCAGATTCTTAACATTTTTTAAAAAAAAGATAAGAACATTTGACACTCCATTTAAGACCTAAAGACAAAATTTGACGCGAGTTCCCAAGTCTGAGTAACATGGATTATTCTTGCGTGGACCTAAAGTCAACGATTTACTCTAACACCCCTTTTACATACATAGCGACCTTTATTATTCACATAGTGACTATAATAAATTAAACATCAAATTTTCTTAGATATAGTAAAGATTTACTAAATCAAAATAATCCTATGTTTTTAAAATAGAATCGTAGCCTTAAACTCACATTCATACTCAAGCACAACACATACTAACGACACCAATTTGATAATTTTTCATAATAATTCGAATAAACACGTCAAAATAAATTAGAATCAAGTTGATGAAATTTTTGTTTTAAACATGGTCACGATAAATTTAGCATGGACTACGTCCATTTAAGAATTAAGGAGTAGTTGTGTAATGTAGACCAACAACAGTAGAAAATTCTTTTTTCTCTCGTTGCTAAGTTGACATAAAGTAAAACCCTAATTCCTACTAGCTTCACAATTAATCTCCAAAATTATTACTAATAATAAAATTGAAAAATTAATCAAAATTAAGAATCCACTTCTTCATTTCTACTAAGCAATTTTAGAAAAAGTTTCTAACTACTGCAGGCAGTTTTATAGCACTAAAAAAAATTAAAATGGGTTATGAAGTTAATAATTGAAGATAATAGTTGTAAATCAATCAACAACATAACTGAAATTGCAAATTCCGAATATAAGTAATAACAACTCATTAAATATTGAAAAATACAAGTAGGGAAAAAACGGAGAGTGAAGTAGAAAACTTGCCGATGACTTGTCCTTTGTCACAAAGCCTACGAGCAGTAGCAGGCGGCGATTGATAGATGAGGTGGAAGCCGGAGGCCGGAAACAAAGAAAGTTCTCCAAAAAATTAAATGATGGTGTAAGATGAGCTCTGCCCGGTAAATCCCCTTGATTGGCAAGGTAAGCATATCAAGTGGTATTTTCGTAAATAAATTGTCAATCTACATATTTACATATACAATCTCTTTTTATATTAGAATTATTTTCTTTTATTTTTTATTTTTCTTAAAATATCAAATATATTGTACATCGCAATCTTTAGATTGTATATTTTTCATTATATTTACGAAAATGCCACTTGATATGTCAATCAAGGGGATTGTTTTGAAATTTCTCGTAAGTTCTTGATTGAGAATTTGAAATGGAACAACTTTGTTGCAAAGTCTGAACTGAACTGAATCGAACTAAATGCTATTGAACTGAATTGAACTGAACTTAACTGAATATTACGGAATCGAAACAAATAGTAAATAGTAAATAATTTCTAATTAATTAAGTGAATCACAACGTGACCATTTTTATTACGTATTCAAGATACGTACAAGAATAGGGCTAACTATTTATGCATGTGCGTACATGTTAAGTGTGGTTTTGATTTGTGATTCATATTACTTGGATGTCGTTTATTTTTTATGTATAGCAAGTATGTTTAGTAAGGAGGTTATGTTTGTTGAATTTATTAAAAAGCATGTTATCCAAGTGATTTATGTATGTATTATTTTATATGCATACAAGGAAGTTTGTTTATGTTTTGTACTTGTATGTCAAGCATGCTAAGAAGGATTGTTTATGTCTTGTACTTAAATGTCATGCATGTTAAGGAAGGTCTAAGTTTATTCATGCCTAGGGGCACAACCCTCATGTTCATTCAGTCATGATTGGTAGCTCTCGTGTAAGAGAAGCATGTTGAGCAAGGAAGGATAGAAAGGATTTAATAAATGAAGTCGGGTGTTTCTTTGATCACAAGTCTTAAAGGTTATTAAAAGAATAATTGTGTGTTTGTTTTATTTAATTAAGTCGTGAGTCGACCTTTAAATAAACGGTATTTTCATGAAATACCCTCGAGGTTTCACAGAACACACCAAATGCCCCTGCAAGTTTCAAAAAACATAATATACCCATATTTAAACTTATTTGCACCAAATGCCCCTGAACTGAACGAATGTCTAACGTTGTTAGTGATTAACTGCTAATTAACCCGTTATTAACCTAATTAAACTTAATTAACTCTAAACTACCCTAAACTAAACATAATTACTACCTAACTGCAACAAACACCAACCCACCACTATCCCAATACCATCACCACCATACCTGCATACACCTTCGTTGGCCCTTGCCTACACCGAACCCTCCGGCGTACACCGGATCCCTTGCTTGACATGTCGGAGCCACCAACTCACCTCACTCCCTTTTCTTGCTCTCTATTTATGCAACCATGTCTACACAACCCCAACCCTTTTCCCTTTCTCTCCTTGCGCCACCCACCACGCTAGTCGCCATCGAAAGCACCAGCATCGTCGCACCCATGCTTGCGCCCACCTTGCGCAGATAATCGTCCCCCTCCCTTTCCCTTCTCTTCCATGACAGCACCATCCTCGATCTTTTC